>NC_138768.1:131839284-133201784 GCF_965119305.1 Pelophylax lessonae | reverse complement strand
AGAAAGAGAGGGGGGTCAGGGAGAAAGAGAGTGAGGGGGGTCAGGGAGAGAGAGAGAGAGTGAGGGGGGTCAGGGAGAGAGAGGGGGGTCTTGGAGATCGAGAGAGAGGGGGGGTGGTCAGGGAGATAGAGAAAGAGGGCGGTCAGGGATAGAGAGAGAGGGGGGTTAGGGAGAGAGAAAGAGGAGAGTCAGGGAGAGAGAGGGGGAGCAGGGTCTGGTCAGTGAAAGTGCTCACTCACTTGGAATAGTCTTGGGGGCTCACTGGTTCATTCAGCAGCTTTTCAGTGTGGCTGTCGGCTTCTTCTTTTTAATCTTCCTGCCCACCTCCCCTTCACAGACAGAGCACAGAGGAGGGGCGGGAGAAGGGATGTATGTGAAGCTGCTCAGGGCAGGCTGCAGGCATGCTGAAGGTGGAGTGGATTGAGCAGTGTGGGGAATGGATCCTCTCCACCTAGGACAGTTGCACTTCCCGAGCCGTCACCTGTGCACAGTGACACACAGAGAGCAAAGGACGGAGCGGCCATCGGAGGAGGGAGGGGAGAGGAGCAGGTAGATGGGTTTTCTGGTGGGACAGGAACTAATTTCTGCGCCCCCTCACTTCCTTCTCCCACTGGCCTGTCACTTTTGCTGGATGCTTCCCCACCGCCTCCCTCCTAGGAGCCCTGGCTGCGCCCTAGGTGGCACCCTTAATGTACAATATACTAGTGTAGTGGCCTTCTTTAGTCAGGATGCTAGACTATATTTAGATTTTGGTCTTGACTGTAGTGAGTGGAGCAGTGATCTATTGGTTTTGTCTGTTCAGGGTTTCCTGAGCTGGGTGTTTCATTCATCCCACCTGCTTCTAGAAGAAGTTTCCAGAATATAGGGCCGGCCGGGAAAGAAAAATGGCCAGTATGTATATTTATCACGCTCCAACCAATCTCTGAAAGGAGGCATCCGGAAGGTGGCTGAGGAGGTGACAAAAATTTGGGAGGCCTTGCAAGAGTGTACTTTCCTTTTAAGGAAGAATTCCAGTTCTCCTGGGGCTGCTGCCCCTAGGAAAGAGCTACTGAGACAGATTATAATCTGGGCCTCAGCAGAAACTGGACTGAGGGCCTGGAGAAGATCGCTAAAGGATTATTTGCTGAAGGGCACTGTGTAGAAGTTTTGGTCAGTAGAAGGATCTTTTATCTCCCTCATTGAGGATCTATCTACATGTGGATGCTGATTGGCAGGCAGCTCCTGGGACATTGAGAGTAAAGACCTTGCAGTGGACTCTTGGGTGCGCCAGTGCTAAAAGGGAGCCAAGTGCAAAGGATGCTATATGGACTGGGGCTGCTCTTATAGAGTTCTAGATATACTGGTCTTAGCAAGTTATCGCCAGGAAAGGCTGCTTAGAAAATATTTGGTTTAATTGCTATTATTGTTCTGGCGTATCCTGTGACCATAAACCCTTCTCCTGTTCAAGATCTTCAGCAATAAATACTAAAAAGACATCGCCTAAAAAAGACTGAGCCTGTATTGCTGCAGTGCATGGCAATTTGCTTGTGGATCCTCTGTACTGGTAAGGGAGACCTGGACAAATTCTCAGCAGCTCCTCCAGGGGTAATGCCACACTATAGCCTTACTATTTGAGCAGTGATAGTGTATAGTGTATATCATACCTGTCAGGGCATCTTCAGGTGCAAACAGAGCCAGAACTTTTTGTGCCTGATCTCCTCCATAGAGAGGCACATGCCCTACTGTAGAGAGACTGATTAGCACCTAAAAGGAAAAAAGAAAGCATTTAAAATATGAATAAAAGACGAGTACTTTCTGGTTTTTACGACAATGTTGCTTTACTGCAATTGGACAAGGCTTTGAGACTAGGAAAATGTTTTTAAAGCTGAATTTAGGGCACAACACCTTTCATTCAAGTTTACAGTGTTTTAAAATATACACATAGGGTATGAATCCAAATGCAATTGCAAACTATAAGTAGCCTTGGCATCATTACTGTGCTGTACATAGCCTGTGCAGAAAGCAGAGGTGTGGGAGGGACCTAGCAGACTCCACCCACAACAAAGAGAAAAGCAGTGACTGCTCTTTATTATAGTAATCTCTTGCACATAGGCAATGTTTTATACTATATTAATGCACAGATCTGGAAGAAATACACAAACCACACCAAGATTAAAGTCAGAATACACATTGGGGTTGATTTACTAAAGGCAAATAGACTGAGCACTTTGCAGGTGCAGTTGCACTCTGCAAATGTAGTTGTTCAAGAGCATAGCAAATGAGGTAAAGTTTCACTTTACAAAGAATACCCAATCACATGCAAGGAAAATAAAAAACTGAATTTTTGCTTGGACATGATTGGAGGAGGGAAGTCAACAGAACTTCTCATTTACTAAGTTATGGAGCGACTGCACTTGCAAAGTGCACAGTCTTTTTGCCTTTAGTAAATCAACCCCACTGTATTCAGACAATGGGCTTCATTCACTAAGGCAGATCGCATGCCATATTTAGGTGTCCAGTCACATTTATCTTAAATATCGCATGCGATCCTGAAACTGTCTATTCACTATACCGTTTTGCGGGATTTACTGCAAAACACTCAAAACACTTGGTAAATACCGCATGAAAATGTGTTATTAAGTGAATTACGAGAAGCAAATAAATAAATAAATGCATGCAATAATTAGTTGTGGTCCAGGCATGCAGCATTTAAGCAGATCCCGCCTGGTCTATAGCAGAATGACAGCCGGGCAGGGGATCAGTTATCCTGACTGGGCATCATATGGGCACCCCATGGGCACGCAGAGCCGTGATCGCTGGTGCGGTGTGTCGCTCTGACACACCACATCTGGGATCTCCAATCAGCGGCTCTCCTGACAGGGGGGTCTACGCTGATAATCAGCACATTGATTATGAGCGCAGCCCCCATCAGAGGTGCCCACAACAGATGCCAATCAGTGTCCATCAGTAAAGCCTGTCAGTGCTCATCACAGATGCCAATCAGTGCCCATCAGTAATGCCTGTCAGTGCCTTCTCATCAGTGCTGCCTATCAGTGCCACCTATCAGTGCCCATCAATGCTGCCTATCAGTGCTGCATATAAGTACCGCCTATGAGTGCTGCATATTAGTGCCTCCCCATCAGTGCCACCTTATCAGTGCAGCCTCATCAGTGCCCGTCAGTGAAGGAGAAAACGTTTTTTTTTTCAAAAATGTTGGTCTTTTTTCATTTCCTACCGCTACGTGAGGACGAAAACACGTAGGGCGGGGCAAGGACGCTAACGTCACTACGCTAGCTGGATCGTACTCGCGGTCTGTGGAGAGACTGGAGAAGAGCTCACTATATCTAACAGCGCTATACCCTAGTGTTGGAAGGACACTCGTGGCATGTGAGTGTATCTATTTTATTTTTAAATGAAAGCCTGTTTTTACTATTCACGTGATGGGAGCTTTCTTCCTTTCTTCCAATTCTCTGGTACTGAGCGCTGTGGTTCAATAAGGGGAGAGCGGATGGGAGCCTAATTGGAGTGGAGATTGGATATTCTGTGGCATTTGTGCTGGTTTAAAATTTGACCAGCCTGGTGTTCTGGTGAGTTATATTTAGTGAGAGCGGTGACGGATCTACTTTGAGGTGCTGCACTACGGGTGGACGCGCTTTTTTGGATATCACATGTCTTCAAGGATATCACACTTATTGGGAAAGAAGAATTTTTTAAACAATTTTTTTGCTTGAACTATATATATATATATATATATATATATATATATATATATATATATATAAATATTTTTACAATGTGGTGACACATATAACAGAAGTTTTTCTGTGTCACTTTGGGACTTTTTTTCTCTTATAGAGATTGGCTCACTTTGCATCAGTCAATATATATTTGTAGTGCACTTTATGATACCTTTTTTGCACTTAGCACTTTATTTCATATATTGAACATTTATAAATTGATGATACTTATGTTTTTAGCATGTTACACACATGATATATGATTCAAATAACTATCCACACTGAGATTGAGCATATTTAGTTAGGTATGCGGATCAGCGCGGCCAACTAAAATAATCCTTTTGTCTTTTCTAATTTGTTTAGCAAAAAAATAAAAAAACAGTGGTGATCAAATACCACTTAAAGAAAGCTCTATTTGTGGGAAAAAATTATTAAAATTGAATATGGGTACAGTGTATCATGACCACGTAATTGTCATTCAAAGTGTGACAGCACTAAAAGCTGAAAATTTAACTGGGCAGGAAGGGGGTGAAAGTGCACTGTATTGGAGTGGTTAAGGAATGTAAAAGTATAATAACCAACTTTTTGGATTAGTTCTGCCAACAGTAATGCATAGAAACCTAAATGTGGAAATATGGAAATTATTGGGGATGATTTACTTAAAGCGGAGTTCCAGTCATTTTTTTGTTTATTAAAAGTCAGCAGCTACACAAAGTCCCACATTTCAGCGCTGTACTCACCCCAGCTGTGTTCTCCCTGGGTCCTCCCTCGGAGGCCCCGGCATCTCTACTATGGGCACCCGACTGTGACAGGTTACGGCTTCACAGCCAGGTGCCCGCTGCACATGCTCAAGTGGTGATGCGCTCTGTGTCTGGTCCCAAAGTCCTCAAGGACCTGTCATGTGTCCCAGAAGACTTCGGGAAGGAGAACTTCCGCTTCAGATCGCCTAAGGGGACCAAAACGGAAGTGGGAGCAGGTATTTTTCAAAATCGGGTACCCGCTCCCCTCCTCCCCAAAAGATCTGTTCACAAGGTTTTTTTTCAGTTTTGGATAGAGTGGAGGTGGATTAGAACACCTGTCTGGTTTTTACTGTCTGTGTCCCCATTCGATTCACCCTCTCTATTTGTCCTGTTTACCATTATCAGTGAAAGTAAAAGAAAATCCCACATTTTGGGTTGTCCCCAGTAAAGTAATATAGGGGAAATTTTCCAATGGAGACACAGATGTCAAAAAATAAAAAAATTTAAAAATAAAAACTGACAGGGGTTATAACCTTCCCTTACGCTATCCAAGATGAAAAAAAAAATGTCTATAGTGCTACTTTAGCCTCCCTGGCGGTATGATTATGTCTGTTTTTTTAAGACCAAAAGCGGTACAATTTTTTGCATGGAAATTTGGTGTTATGTATTATAGGCCTACAATTCTTAGTAATTACTGACAAACCTGACCAAACAAGACTCTAGTAGACATCCCAGATGTGATAAACTTTGAAACACAAAATCATGAATTATAATCTGATACATAATGTAATTTTATTCAATAATGTAGTAAATAAGGAAATTTGTCAAACAAAGAAAATTCAATAAACATCCTGCGTGTGATAAATTTTGAAACAAGGAACTACACAAAGTCCGACGTCACAATCAGGACAATGGAACCTGGTTTCCTTTCGGACTTTCTTTCCATTGCTATCGTGGTTTGAGCAGCAAACAACGCACATCCTGGTTGGTGCTGCCTTTTTTGCAGTTGGCGGAATATAGTCTGCAAAGTGACGGCCGGTCAGACGTTCTGGGTTGACAACGTCAACAGCGCGACGTCCAGGTCTATTTACAACTCCTGATGGTGTCTGGTGCTTTACAAAAATCTGCTCAGCCACCTTCCAGACAAACTCGGAATGAGCAAGAGGCTTGTCACTGTTTGCTCTGTGCAGGATGTAAGCGTTCCAAAGACATTGTTCCAGAAGATGTCTGAATATTTTTTTATAATATTTTTTTTACTGTTTTCGCATAGCCGGATAGAAGGTCATGGCCTGATTGGCTCTGTCGACACCTCCCATTGTTTTGTTATAGTCTATCATGATCTGCGGCTTCAGCACATCTGTCCCACATTTTGTGTGGACCATGGCAGTGGAGGTATTGTGCACAGTGCTCATGAGACACACATCCTTCTTGTCTTGCCATCGCAGTGCCATCATCTTACTCTTCTTCCAGGCAACCATTTCTCCGGTTTTTAGTTTTTTTTTGGCAAACAAAGATGGCATGTCTCGTCGGTTAGGCCTAACAGTACCATATGCGTCGGTTTTATTTTGTAGCAAAACATCATATAGTTCCGGTGACGTGCAGAAGTTGTCCGTGGTCACACAATATCCCTGGTTCAGCAATGGCTCCAGAAGTGTAAGGACAGATGATGTGGCCATCCCATAGCCGCTGTACCTGGGGTTGAACTTCGTGCCTTTACCGGTGTGAATTACCGAATTCCAGATGTACCCCGTGGATGACTCGCAGAGCATATATGATTTGATGCCAAACCGCGCTCTTTTGGATGCAATGTTCTGAATCCAGCTTAGGCGTCCATTGTAGGCCATCAATCTCTCATCCACGCTGACGTCCCTTTCTGGCACATAGGTCCGCTGGAAATTGGCCACAATAATTTGCCATACCTCCCAGATTTTTTTTAGTTTGGGCGCAGGATGCGTGGCCTCATCAAACTCCTCATTGTTTGTGAAGTGGAAATACTTCATAATCAGGGAGAAGCGATACTCAGACATCACGGTGCCAAAGAACGGAGTGGCCAGTAACCTGTTGGTGGTCCAGTACCATTTCTGGAACGGTTTCCCCACCAACCCCTGAAGAAAGAGGAGTCCCAGAAACTGCCACATGTCCTCTTTCGTCACCGGTTCCCACTTTCTGCTTCTGGAAAACCTGGCATGCAGCGTAGCGGATTGCTGCTCTTGGTAGCGATTCGTCTCCGTGACAATTTTTTCAATTACCTCCTCAGTGAGGAATAATTGCAGGTATGCCAGAGGGTTGTCACGCTCGACATCTACCTTCATCCCAGGTGATCCAGTGAACGGGAATCTTGGGGGCGCTACCTGGTCCGCATCGCAATCAATAGCGCACCAAGTGCGCACATCGCTCAGGTCAGGTGCAGGGTCATCGCCGTTGTCACTTGCCAGATCCGTGTCAGTGTCAGACGACAAATCACCCCACGACTCGCTATCGCTCACTTCCGCGAGCACCTTCGGGTCGCTGTCGCTGCCACTCAGCTGGTCCAAAAGCGCTTTAGTAAACTGGCGCTTTTTTGATGCCATAATATATATTTTTTTTTGGGCACAAATCACAAGTATAATATCAGAAGGGGCACTGTACTGTCAGATCTGAGGTAATCTGTGGTGATACAGTGTAATCCTCTCAGATTACATTGTATCACCTCTTTTATTTATTTTTACTATTTGAAACTCCCGCCCAGTTCCGCTCCCGCGCGCCGCCCTCTGCTCGCAGGGAACGGAACCAGGAAGTCAGACGCCGGTCACCCGGCAATCGGAGCGAAGGACATCGCTGGATCGCCGGGACAAGGTAAGTGCATTACCCGGGGAGCTAAGGGGGCTCCGCTGGCACTCTGCAATACTACCCCGAGTGTGAATCGGGGTTACCGCTCCTGATAGAAAAAATGAACCCCGAGTCACGCTCGGGATCACTGCCAGGGAGGTTAAGGCAAATAGACTGTGCACTTTGCAATTTGCTCCAGAGCTGAGTAAATGAGGTTCACTTTACAAAGAATACCCAATCACATGCAAGGGGGAAAAAAACAGCATTTTTGCTTGCACATGATTGGATGATGGAAGTCAGCAGAGTTGCCCCTCATTTACTAAGCTCTGGAAAGTTTTGCAAAGTTCTCAGTCTATGTGCCTTTAGTAAACCCACCCCATTGCATGTAGTAAAATATACCTATTTTTTCCTGTCATTTCCTCAGATTTCTAGAGACTTTTTGTGTGCATATACAAGCATATCACCATTTGCTTAAAAAAAAACTCCCAATCACTCCAAACATAAAACAATGTGCATGCATATCACAATGGTCTAATCTCTGTCATATGTAGTGGGGATACTTTACTTTTTCACAATTATTTTTAGAGATATCTCCCACTGAAAAATTCCCACTGACACCATTAATCTTTTTAGCTATCTATGAGGGGGTAATTCTTCCCAGTGACCACAAGTGTAAGGAGCATTCTTACCACTGACCATCACACTATGTATCATCAGTTGTAGATATAGTCATTTTTAGCAGGGGTTTCTTGAGACTGGAAAGTTATTTTAAGGGTTCCTCTGTGTTGAAAAGGTTGAGAAAGGCTGCTTAAAAGTGTAACTATAGGCAATACTTTATTTTTTATTTCACTGGATAGAGTAATGAAGAGGTTATAAATGTCAAATATTGAATGAAAATAGAATAAAAAATAACACACATATATAAATACCCTTCTTCCACCAATAAAATAACGTTTTAGAACAAGGGTGTTTATATATATATACAGTGCCTTGCGAAAGTATTCGGCCCCCTTGAACTTTTCGACCTTTTGCCACATTTCAGGCTTCAAACATAAAGATATAAAACTGTAATTTTTTGTGAAGAATCAACAACAAGTGGGACACAATCATGAAGTGGAACGAAATTTATTGGATATTTCAAACTTTTTTAACAAATATAAAACTGAAAAGTTGGGCGTGCAAAATTATTCAGCCCCTTTACTTTCAGTGCAGCAAACTCTCTCCAGAAGTTCAGTGAGGATCTCTGAATGATCCAATGTTGACCTAAATGACTAATGATGATAAATAGAATCCACCTGGGGCGTGGCCTGGAGCAGCATGGGATAGGACGCTAGTGAGAGCAGCTCCGCCGATACACACTCCTTACCTTGTAAATCCTGCACTTGGAGATTCTTAATAGCCTCTCCGACATCCCTGCATCTGAAACCGGACTGTCTGCAGTATGTCTCCACCGAAGAAGCAGACAGATACAGCCGCCAAACTTGAGAAATATCGCCGCACGGACAAGGATCTCCCCGCTCCAGATGGCGCTCAGGCAGGACCGGAGACGAGCGCCATGGGCGCTGAGACAGCTAAGGTGCTGGAGGCTATTTCTCAATGCCAGGCTTCACTAACTAATAAGATCGAGGAGGTGAAAGCCGATATCTCCTTGATCAGACAGGATCTCCAGAGGGTGAGGGAGAGAGTGACCGAGGCTGAGCAGCGGATCAGTGCTGTGGAGGATTCCCTCCCACCTCTGCAAAACTCCTTAGACCATCTCCAGCTCCAAGTTACTCAGTTAATGATTAAACAGGATGATATGGAGAACCGACTGCGAAGATGTAACATTCGGATGATTGGACTGCCTGAGGGAGCAGAGGGGGCCCATCCATCAGATTTTCTTGAGCAACTCCTGATTAACACTTATGGTCGTGCGGCTTTTTCCCCGACTTTTGCAGTGGAGAGAGCCCACCGCCTATTCGGCAGACCACCGCCGCAGGGGGCCCCCCCTCGCACTTTCATAGCCAAACTATTAAACTTTAGAGATAGGGACGCTGTGCTACGTCTCACCAGGGAGAAGGGCAATATCCCCTTCGGGAATAGCAGGCTTGCAATTTTCCCGGATTTTTCGGCAGATGTCCAGAAAAAACGCAAAACCTTTATAGAGGCAAAACGCAGGCTCCGCATAAAGAACATTAAGTATGCCATGCTATTCCCTGCCCGCCTCCATGTGGAGGGCGAAGACAGAGTACACTTCTTCGATGATCCGGAGGCAGTTATTTCCTGGTTGGAACATCTCGAGGCGCGGGGTTAGGGCTGCCTCATGCCTCATCTCCCCTGTCGTGCTGGATCCTGGTTGGATCTTCTGAATCTCTGAATTTCTAAACTATTGGATTGTTCTCTCCTCTCCTTTGCTGGAAGATACATTTGCCTTTTTTTTTTTTTTTGAGACCACCCAGATTCTTATTTTTGTAGACATGTTAGATAGAACCTGAGATGGTCAGGTATCACCCGGGTCCCTCGGTGGGGTGGCTGGTACCTCCCCCCCCCCCCCCCTATGGATGTTTCTTTTTTTTTTTTTGTATTTGGGTATTTTGTCCATGGAGGGGGGTGGGGGGGTTAAAATAAGGAAAAAAGGAGGGGAGGGGGGAAAAAAAAAGGAAAGGGAAAGGAGGGTAAAAATTTTTTCTTTTTTTTTTTTTTTTGGCGGAGCCATTGAAGTCTCTCACTTTCTGTCCTAGATACATGTTCTGTTATCCAGCGAAGTTTCGCCATATGATTGCCTATGTTAGGCACATGCACCAACCATCCCTCTGCTACCGCCCTGCGGGACAGAAGGGATATCTCTCACACGTCTTTGTATTTGATCCCTTCCATTTGTCTTTTTTTTTCTGTGTGTGTGTTTTTTTTTTCCTTCTCCTGGGTTTTTCACGGGTTGATAGGGTGGATGGAGTTTTCTTTTTTGGATTAAGAGCCCGCACTAGTTGGAGTAGGAGCGGGGCGGGGTGGGTGGTTGGGATGTCTTTATTGTCACTATATGTTTTTGCTATTTATGTATCAAGGAATGAGTACTGCAATATTTTTTTACTGTGTTATTTTTTCCCCTTCTTGCCGAGTGAAATTACATATTTTTTCATGTTTTTTACTGATATATATTCTGTTTCCTTTTTTTTTTTTTTTTAGTATGTATTTCCCTAGATATCAGAACCGAACGGTACCCACGGAGCTCCTGCATGATATTATGTTGATCCATCTCCATGGCGCACCTTAAACTCCTTACTTGGAACATTGGGGGAATGAGGGACAGACTTAAGAGGTCAGCTGTTTTTGATGCCTTAAAACGCCATAGGGCAGACGTTATAGTTTTACTTGAGACCCATCTAGAAGGTACTCTTCAAAGGGCGCTGAAGCGCCCTTGGTTGGGATGGACGTTCCATTCCATGTACACTTCACATTCCCGTGGTGTGGCAGTCTTGGTTGCCAAAGCAGTGCATTTTGAGCTCCGGGGGTCCCTAGTAGATTCGCAGGGCAGATATGTGTTTTTAGATGTACTGCTGTATGGAGAGCCTTATTTGTTATTAGCCTTTTATGTTCCTCCACCGTTTTCGGCTTCTATACTGCATGAGGGCCTGGACTTCATGGTGTTGCATCCACGGATACCAGCGATTTGGCTAGGGGATTTTAACAACACCTTGAACCCCAGTTTGGATAGGTTGCTTGCTCCCGGAGCCACACAGCCCCAGATATTGACAACTAGGTTTGCACGGTTGATGGAGGAATTTAATTTGCTGGACACTTGGAGGGTTTGTAATCCGTCATTAAGGGCGTACTCCTATTTCTCTGCCTCTCATAATTCTATGTCTCGTATTGACTTTATTTTTATATCCCCCTTTCTACTCCCCAGACTTTTGGATGCAGGCTTTTCAGCCCCCAGTCTTTCGGATCATTGTCCCTATTGGGTTACGCTCCGGATTCATAGTGAACGAATTCGGCCAGCCTGGCGATTAAACCCGTTTTGGCTCCCCCTCATCCCTGAGGAGATAGACTTGGCCGCTAGGTGGCAACAATTTTTTGCCGATAACGTTGGCTCGGCCTCCCCCTTGGTAGTGTGGGAGACCTTTAAGCTTCATGCTAGATCGACATTAATGACCACCATTAATTCTATTAAAGCAACTTCTGCTCAGGCGCATACCGAGGCGATTGGAACCTTGGCCTCTGCAGAAGCTGCGTATACAGCTGACCCGACACCCATGGGTGCGGATCAATTAAAATTACTGACAAGGGTAGTGGAGCAGCTGGAGTATGAAAAAGCCCGTAGGACACTTTTTTTTCAAAAACAAAAGTTGTATGAGCATGGAGAACGGGCGGGTAAACTTTTGGCCTATCTAGTACATTGCAACGATAGGCCTCCGGTGGTGATCACTCTTCATCCTCCAATGGGACCTCCTGTAACCGACCCTGGGTTAGTGGCAGACCGATTTCGGGACTTTTTCCGCGACCTTTACACTTCTACAGCCCCGGCCGATGACTCTCCGATCTCCCTGTATATGTCCCCGGACGTTCTTCCCCAATTATCGGTCGAGCAGCTGGAGCTTCTCGAAGCCCCGCTGTCGCAGGAAGAGATTATTGAGGCTATGGCTAGAATTCCCAGGTCTAAGTCCCCGGGAACAGATGGAATACCCATAGAATTTTATTCTACATACTCTGAGGTATTGGTGCCACACTTGTTGTCTATGTTTGAATGCGCATTTGAATCCTACACACTGCCCCCTACTATGCGGGAAGCTTTAATTGTTCTTATTCCTAAACCAGGTAAAGATCCCCATCAACCCGCCTCTTATCGCCCAATTTCTCTGTTACAAGTTGACGTCAAGATTCTGGCTAAAATCCTGTCTATTCGCCTCAGCAAGGTCATTCTTTCTCTTGTTCATGCGGACCAGTCGGGTTTTATGCCAGGCAGGAACACCTCCTTCAATTTGAGGCGTCTTTTTATGAATCTACAGGCTGCTCATGATAACATTGGCTCAAGAGTTGTGGTGTCCTTAGACACAGCAAGGGCATTTGACTCAGTAGAATGGGGTTTTCTTTGGAGATGCCTGGAGGGATATGGCTTTGGCCCCAATTTCATCCGGTGGGTACGGATTCTCTACCAGGCACCGGTGGCTAAAGTACTGGCAAATGGGAGGACATCGGAGGGGTTTTCTCTTACTAGGGGTACTCGGCAAGGTTGTCCCCTTTCGCCCCTTTTGTATGCGCTGGTAGCAGAGCCACTTGCGATAGCGATCCGGGCGCACTCTGATATTCATGGTCTCCGGGCGGGAAGATTAGAAGAAAAAATTAGTATGTATGCAGATGATACCCTGTTGTACCTTGCTGACCCAGACTTATCCCTCTCAGTTGCCCTTTCCCTTATTAAACAGTTTGGCCGATTTTCTGGATTACAAATCAATTGGGACAAATCTCAAATTCTGCCCATAGATAATATTTCCCCCTTCCCTGTAAACCCACTTTTCCCTTTACAGGTAGTGAATCGTATTAAATATTTAGGGATCCAGGTGACTAAATCTTCGATGGACTATATACAGAACAACATACAACCCTTGTTTACATTGTTAAAAGCTAAGACACAGATATGGGCGCGTCTTCCGCTGGGGGTTTGCAGCCGGATTAACCTTGTAAAAATGGTGTTATTACCTAAGTTTTTGTATATTTTGTGGCATTCTCCAATTTACCTTCCCCTTAAGTTTTTTCTTCAGATAGAAGCTATACTTAAGCCCTTTATTTGGGGATCCAGTAGACATAAGCTGGCATGGCGGAAGCTTAAAAGTCCAGTTGACCTGGGTGGTATGGCTCTCCCAGATTTTAATTTATATTACCTGGCATCACAGTTATCCCACTTCTTTCATCTTCATAGTTTTGATAGGGAGAGATTCCTGGCCCTTCTAGCCCCTGCATGGGCCCATGCATTAGTTGAACCCCTATCCTTGATTCTGGTGGGCGTACGGGGGGCTGAAATCCGGGGGGATAAGACCTCTATGTTATATCAGTATAGGCGAATATGGGAGGTGGTGTCAACCAAATTGGATATACCCTTGCTACATGCATATACGCCGCTGTGGCATAATACCAGTCTCCGTGAGTGTGCCTCTATTCCGGATGCACATGTGTGGGCCCATTATGGAATTTCCTATTTGGTTGATATACTTACCAATGGTGAACTCCAATCTTTTGATGAGTTAAAAGGGCAACATGATCTCCCTAATCATATGTATTTTAGGTACCTGCAGCTTAGGCACGCTTTTGCAGTTCAATTTCCCCGTCCTATTCAAGAATTGACCGTAATCCCAGTCTTGGAGGTGGTAATGGGCTTTGAATCTAAACAACTTATTTCATATATGTATAATGCACTCCTTTTGCCAGAATCAACGGTCTTGGCGTATGCCATCAAGACTAAATGGGAGGGAGATATCGGGACGCTTGAGGATAAGGAATGGGGGGAAGCCTTAGATAACTGCAAATCGGTTTCTCCGAAACTCTCGGATCGCCTGACTCAATTATATATTCTACACAGAGCTTACCTGACACCGGCTGTGGTGGCTACCTATCGTAGCGAGGCTACTGGCCAGTGTCCCATGTGCAGGGTGGAGCGTGGCACCTTCTACCATTTGCTCTGGACATGTACGGAGGTCCAGGGCTTTTGGGAGCAGGTGGTTAGATTTCTACATGATACCATGGGGTCTACTTTGACCCTGGTTCCGAAATTCTGTTTACTAGGAATACCCCCTGATATTAATATAGATAAATATACCACTCTGTTTTTGCATGAGACACTGTTTCTCGCTAGGAAGTGCTTGGCCCGCCGCTGGATGAGAGATTCACCTCCATCTCTACAGGACTGGCTCCGGGAGGTCAATGTAACCTTGCCCTATAAAAAACTGATCTATTCCCATAGAGGAAGTGTATCCAAGTATAATAAGATATGGGATAGGTGGGTTCAGGCCCCAGAGACGTGTATGCCATCTGAATAAAGCCATATAAGTGATCGTTCTAATTTCAGGGAGTGGTACAGCTGTTTGTTTTCATTCTTTGTGTTTCCTCCGTTTCCTTTCCTTCCCTAGGGAGGGGACGTATTAGTAATGTATATTATTAGTAGTATGTACAAAATGACAGATATCAGTCTACTTGTATTGCGTTCCTCGGCTTCTTTTAATTGCAGTACGGGTTCCTTTATATGAACCCTCGTTTGACATATGTACATTAGTTTGGTTTACTCATTCCTTAAAATTTTAAGATGTGTATTGTACAATGTTGTATAGTTTTTTGTTTTGACTTATTACAATAAAGAACTTGTTGAACAGATAAATAGAATCCACCTGTGTGTAATCAAGTCTCTGTATAAATGCACCTGCACTGTGATAGTCTCAGAGGTCCGTTTAAAGAGCAGAGAGCATCATGAAGAACAAGGAACACACCAGGCAGGTCCAAGATACTGTTGTGGAGAAGTTTAAAGCCGGATTTGGATACAAAAAGATTTCCCAAGCTTTAAACATCCCAAGGAGCACTGTGCAAGCGATAATATTGAAATGGAAGGAGTATCAGACCACCGCAAATCTACGAAGACCTGGCCGTCCCTCTAAACTTTCAGCTCTTACAAGGAGAAGACTGATCAGAGATGCAGCCAAGAGGCCCATGATCACTCTGAATGAACTGCAGAGATCTACAGCTGAGGTGGGAGACTCTGTCCATAGGACAACAATCAGTCGTATACTGCAAAAATCTGGCCTTTATGGAAGAGTAGCAAGAAGAAAGCCATTTCTTAAAGATATCCATAAAAAATGTTGTTTAAAGTTTGCCACAAGCCACCTGGGAGACACCAAACATGTGGAAGAAGGTGCTCTGGTCAGATGAAACCAAAATCAAACTTTTTGGCAACAATGCAAAACGTTATGTTTGGCGTAAAAGAAACACAGCTCATCACCCTGAACACACCATCCCCACTGTCAAACATGGTGGTGGCAGCATCATGGTTTGGGCCTGCTTTTCTTCAGCAGGGACAGGGAAGATGGTTAAAATTGATGGGAAGATGGATGGAGCCAAATACAGGACCATTCTGGAAGAAAACCTGATGGAGTCTGCAAAAGACCTGAGACTGGGACGGAGATTTGTCTTCCAACAAGACAATGATCCAAAACATAAAGCAAAATCTACAATGGAATGGTTCACAAATAAACATATCCAGGTGTTAGAATGGCCAAGTCAAAGTCCAGATCTGAATCCAATCGAGAATCTGTGGAAAGAACTGAAAACTGCTGTTCACAAACGCTCTCCATCCAACCTCACTGAGCTCGAGCTGTTTTGCAAGGAGGAATGGGCAAAAATTTCAGTCTCTCGATGTGCAAAACTGATAGAGACATACCCCAAGCGATTTACAGCTGTAATCGCAGCAAAAGGTGGCGCTACAAAGTATTAAATGAAGGTGCTGAATAATTTTGCACGGCCAATTTCAGTTTTTTATTTGTTAAAAACGTTTGAAATATCCAATAAATTTATCCAATAAATTTCGTTCCACTTCATGATTGTATTTTTTATACTATTTTCATTGCATTTTTGACATTTATAAAGATATTTTGTATTTACTTAATTGAACTTAGTTGTTTTTAATAAACCACGTGTGTAAAAGCAGCTTTCATTTGACTGCTAATCTAGTCACCTTTTTTCTTTTGTAATAATACATATGCTGCAGGGAGCGCACTGACTTAATGAGTTTTCATATTACTACGGTTTAAACCATTTTACCTCTTTATTAGCAATAAAAGCTGACAGGGGTTCTAGTTCTTCTCCATTGTATCCATTCCACTGGATATCGCATGAGATAAAATACCGCACAATTTCATGAGATAAATCCTGCATATTTCGGAAAAAATACCGCATGCGGTACTTTGTCGCATATCTTAACCATGTACAGACTGCCCCCTGTGTATTTACGTCGGTACTTTGACGTTAACTACCAGGGCTATGGCAGCAGATAGCTGCCAAAATCTCGGTATTTTTTTAAATGCCGGGTGGTCCGCTTTAACATAAGGGTGGTCCCTGCAGCGGATTCACCACGGGATCAGCTTTATGGGTGCCCCCCTCCCGCCGCATCTCGGTCTTTTCCCCCGCTTACAAGACCCGTCAGTAGCAGGGTAAACGATCCGGTCTGCTGTCCCCTCAGGCAGGAAGTCGAGTGAGGGTAAGATGGCCCGCTTTCTAGCAACAGAGCCCATTTTTTTTCATCATTAAAAAAAATGACTTTTTCTTTTTTTTTCTTTTTTTTTAGTGCAGATGTGAGATCTGAGGTCTTTTTGACCCCAGATCTCACATTAAAGAGGTCCTGGAATGCTTATTTATATTACAAGGGATGTTTACATTTCTTGTAAAAGGAATAAATGTGATCAAATTTTTTTTTTTAAAAGGGACAGTGTAAAAATAAAAAATAAAAGATAAAATAAATAGGAAAAAAAAAATTAAAGCGCTCCGTCCCCGTTAGCTCGCGTGCAGAAGCGAACGCATACGCAAGTCGCGACCAGATATGTAAACGGTGTTCAAAACACACATGTGAGGTATCGCCGCGATCGTTAGAGCAAGAGCAATAATTTGAGCCCTGTACCTCCTCTGTCTAAACTAGAAATTTGTAAAGTGTCGCCTATGGGGATTTTTAAGTACCAATGTTTGTCGCCATTCCACGAGCGTGCGCAACTTTGAAGCATGACATTTTGGGTATCTATTTACTCGGCGCAACATTATCTTTCACATTATAGAAAAAAATTGGGCTAACTTTACTGTTTTCTTATTTTTTTAATTCAAAAAATGTTATTTTTTTCCCAAAAAATTGTGTTTGTAAGACCGCTGCACAAATACGGTGTGATAAAAAATATTGCAACAATCTCCATTTTATTCTCTAGGGTCTCTGCTAAAAAAAATATATAATGTTTGGGTGTTCTAAGTAATTTTTCAGCAAAAAAATGATTTTAACTTGTAAACAACAAGTGTCAGAAAAAGGCCCGGTCCAGAAGTGGTTAAAGCAGTAGATACCGCTTTGTGAATGAAGCCCAATAATGGCTTGACCAAGAGTTTAATGACATAGCCTTAAAATGACTGGCAGTCCTATTCATGTCAACTGGAGCACAATGAATGCATGGACACAGCCACTGCCCCCAATTTGACATCCATGTGGGTGAGGGTGCGTGTCCCCAAACACAGACACTGTGAGTTCAGAGACATGCACCCACATGGATTGTCAAATGTGTCAGTACAGCCACTGCAACCCAACTGACATGAATGGGATTGCCTGCACACATGGGTATATGCTTAAAGCGGTGCTCCAGCCCCTCCCCCTCCAAAAATGTAAAGTCAGCAGCTACACATACTGTAGCTGCTGACTTTTAAAATTAGGACACTTACCTGTCCTGGAGTCCAGTGATGTCGGCACTGCAGCCAATGTTTCCATTGGCTGTCGGGTGCTGCCGCGACATTGCCAGTGAGGGAACCCAGCAGTGAAGCCTTGCGGCTTCACGGGCGGGTCCCTAATGCGCATGCGCGAAGCGCGCTGTACATTTGGATTGGCTCGGCGGCAGGGGAAGGAGGAGGGGGCCAAACTTCCGAGGGACGGCGCTATCTCCCGGAAGTGGGGAAGGGTACCTGTCAAAAACAAGTACCTGTTCCCCCCTCCCCCCTGAAAGGTGCCAACTTTTGGGTGGAACTCCGCTTTAAGTATGCTCATGTGAACGAGTCATTAAGGTCAATAAAATGTGCTATCCAAAGAAATTTTACCTCGCGCCCATCTCGCAGGCTGAAGTACTCCGGGTTATCAGGATCAGCACACCTCAGGTATGACAAGTAATCTTCAGACAAATTCTCCAGTTCATCATGGTTGTAGTTATCCAAGATATCAACAGGGAAGGCCATGCCTTAAACAGAAGAAAAGAACAGATAATTACACTTGATTTTGGTTCCACATTGTCTTCCATGTCAGCAAGAGAGGGTAGACTCTTGGAGCTTTCCATTACCCCAAAATCTCTAGGAACAATTGTACTAAAACTTAAAGCGGATCTAGGCTGCATCTGAGCACCACAAACCAAAAAAATAAAGTCCAACTGAACTTTCAGCTTCAAATATCAGCTGAATACATTCATCAAAACATAGGTTGGGCAAAAGTCTTATGGAAAGCAGTCACATCCTGTGTAGAGAGTCCTGTCCCCTGCCAGCATGCTGTAGGAAAGGATCCTTGCACTCTGCAGAGGTCGGGCACACATTGTTGAGTCTGAGCTGGAGCTTTCATTAAGCAAAGCTCATGCTCTCTGCTGAATGGGGAACTCTAGCTCAGACTCAGCAGAAGGCATGTCTGACCTCTGCAGAGAGACCAGTGCTTCCACACAGAGAGCAAGGGTTCTCTGCAGCCTTGTGCCTCAGGCTTTTAGGTGTGGGCAGAAGGCACAGAAGCACTGTCCAGTCCTGCTGCCAGCAGCCTGTAAAACTCTGTGAGAGCAGTGGTAATTTTGGCATCAAATTTCGATTTTGTTTTAGTCATAGTCTTTTGACTAAAATTCCACTTTAATTTTAGTCCCATTTTAGTCATCTGCAATTGTTTCGTATTTAGTCGACTAAAATCTGCAATACATTTTAGTCGACTAAAATCATTTTAGTCGACTAAAATCATTTTAGTCAAATAAAAATCAAATAGGTTTAGTTAAAATGTAATGCAATTGTATTTAAAGTGTAACTCCACTTTTGTGGGACAAAAAAAAGAGCAAATAAATAAAAAATATATAGCATATACAATTGCAACTCAAATCATATTGTAATTGAATGGTATTAAAAATTACCTTTCCTTATTAATCTGCAGCTCTGTAATTGTCTGTAAAATGCAATGCAATATGGCTGCCTGGAGGTGTTCTGTATACAAAATGTGTACAGAATGCCCCCAGATACATCATTTCCTACTTGTGTGATTGGCTTACTGATTTTCCAAGAAGTCTGCACTAAGATAAAAGTCAGATATCAGGCATCCCCTGCAACAAAAATGTCATTTTTAGTGTGATACTCCCAATAGAAAATTACTTCTAAAGGGATGCAGACCCGAAAGCTTTCCTCATTAGTTCCCTGCAGGTGAAGCAGCTGGATGCTAATTAAGAAACCACTCTCATTAGATACAAACACACAGGGATTTCTTCAGGATAACAAAAAGTAGGAATCTGCAACAACATTTGTTAAAATCCTTTTAATGTACATAGATAAGAGTTTTTTTCTCTACAACAATGGAGTTACTCTTTAAGCATTTCTCTTGAATTTCCAAACTCATTCTATACTCCTGGAGTAAAATAAATCTAATAAATGATTTATTTATAAACTCACATACACAGATTTAGCTGCTCTGGATGGTCTGAGGAGGCCTGTAATGTTGCACAGTGCTCTGGACGGTGGTTTGAGGAGGCCTATAATGCAGCACAGTGCTCCAGAAAGTGGACTGAGAGGCCTGTAATGCTGCACAGTGCTCTGGATGGTGATTTGAGGAGGCCTATAATTCAGCACAGTGCTCTGGACAGTGGACTGAGAGGCCTGCAATGCTGCACAGTGCTCTGGATGGTGGTCTGAGGGGAGACATGTAATGCACAGTGCTCTGGGTGCCAGTGGTCAGAGGAGCCTGTAATGCTGCATAGTACTCTGGATGGTGGTCTGAGGGGAGGCATGTAATGTACAGTGCTCTGGGTGCCAGTGGTCAAAGGAGCCTGTAATGCTGCACAGTGCTCTGGATGGTGGTCCGAGGGGAGGCATGTAATGCACAGTGCTCTGGATGCCAGTGGTCAGAGGAGCCTGTAATGCTGCATAGTGCTCTGGATGGTGGTCTGAGGGGAGGCCTGTAATGTACAAATTCACAGTGTTCTGGACGGTCATCTGAAGAGTACTGTGATGCTGCACAATTCTAACTGCTAAGCATGCTACGGTCACTACTCGCTACCTTGCTTGCTGGGAGCGGAAGCATTCACAGGCTCTACACAGGTGGAGCTCCAAGGAAACCGCAAGCTTACTTTCATTGACGAAAACGGAATTGATTTTCCTCATAGTTTTCGTCAGTGGATGAAAATGTGGTGTACTTTTCGTTTAGTTTTCATCACTGTAAAAAGGCCACTGATGAAAATTTTGACAAAAGTTTTTGTCAAACTAAATTACCACTGAAACTGAAAGCTGAGACTGAAAGCTGCTGCAGCTGGAAGGGGCTAGATGGTGCACCATGAGGTACTAACATTTAGGACAGTATGCGCCCAGGAGTGAATACGTGGAACACAAGCAGTCTGCATGACCATGTCCATGCAGCAAATGCAAATCCATTCACTAATATTGCATGCAGCTACACACTAGTACAAGATATACAAATGAGTGTTCCCACTTTTCAGGGCTCTGACCTTTGTGAATGAGCCCTTACACTGAAAAAAGCAAAATCCCAGGTTTTGAACATGACAGCTGGTTTAATGCTCTAAATCAGGGGTCTTCAAACTTTCTAAGCAAGGGGCCAGTTTAATGTCCTTCAGGCTTTGGGGTTGCCAGACTGGCCAGGGGGAGTAGAAAATGCCCTGGCATCAGTGCCCCATCATTGGTTTTAATAGGATGAATAGTGCCCCATTGATGGTGTCAGAAGGGAAATGGTGCCCTATCATTGATGTCAGTTGGTTGAATAGTGCCCTAAGGGCCAGATTAAAGCAAGCACTAGGCCACATGCGGCCCCCCGACTGCAGTGTGGAGTTCACTACTCTAAATGCATGACACTTGCTGGGCCCCATACAGAGGTACAATCACCATTTTTTTCCATCTGCAGCTGGTGGGTCCTCTGTGTACAGTACACTGTGCAAAGGATCGTCTTTGCCTGCACAGGATGAAAAGGTGTTTGGTGCATCCACATGCAGGCAGTCCCCATTCATGTTTATTGGCATGCAGCAGCTGCATGGACACAGCCACTGGTACCAATCTGACATGCTGACAGTGTGGATTTGGGAACATGTACCTGCATCTGCACTACTATAAATTTGGGGCCAGTGGCTGTGTCCGTGCACCACTGTGCCCCCAATATACATAAATGGGACTGCCTGCAAGTGGATGCAGGGAACACCTGATCATCCTGTGCAGGCAAAGATGACCTTTCACACAGATGTATGCATAGATAATGTGAATGAGGCCTAATAGATACATCAGCTACATTTTTTTTTCTCGTATTATGTAGTGCTGCATGATTAATCGTTAAAAAATTGGGATCTCGATTCAACCCCTGTCACAATCTTAATCCGGCATATCCATGATTCAGTGCAGGGCCATTCTCTGCTCACAGCTAACAGAGAGATAAGGAGAAACATTGTATCATTTTGTTCTTTTAGATTAAGAGCCGGTTCACATAGGGGCGACCCGACTTGCCGGGGCGACCTGTGAAGTCGCGGTGCACAGCGCGCACAGCGACCTCGGAGCGACATGCACGGACTTCATATCATTGAAGTCAATGCAGGTCGCTCCAGGTCGCCCCAAAGTAGTACAGGACCCTTTTTCTAAGTCGGAGCGACTTGTGTCTCTCCTATTAGAATGGGTCCTGTGCTAATCTATGGCAGGCGACTTGTCAGGCGGCCAGGTCGCCTGACAAGTCGCCCCAGTGTGAACCGGCTCTAAAGGGATTAACTTCAAAATGAGGTCAGTTTTAAAGAGCATGCTTTTTTCTGACACTTGCTGCTTACAAGTTAATATCAGTATTTGTTTGATAGAAAATTACTTAGAACCCCTAAACATTATAAATATTTTTTTAGCAGAAACCCTAGAGAATAAAATGGCGGTCCTTGCAATATTTTATGTCACACTGTATTTACGCAGCGGTCTTTCAAAAGCAATTTTTGGGAAAAAAATACACTTCAATTAATAAAAAAAAAAAAAACACGAAACAGTAAAGTAATTTTTTGTATAACGTGAAAGATAATGTTACATTGAGAATCGCAATCTTTATTTTAAGCATAAAAAACATGATTCTCATTTTATCCGGAATGGTGCACCTCCAGTATTACACCTGTTTATATGTTTAATAAAATCAGCAGCAATCTGGTCAGTGTTAGAACAAGGTGTGCATTAATCCCCATGTATATCTCTCCCAACTAGTAAGTAAAAATGCAGCTACCAATCCCAGTGCTATAGTGGTTGTGTGTTTTCCATGTCCTCTGATCTGTCAGTTTATATGTATGTCACGGCATCTGTGTCCCTCGCCAGACGAGCTCTGATACGCCAGCAGTGATTCTGCCTGGGTGAGCAAGCTCTATAAAGCCTTGAGCAAATGCACTCATTAAAACACTCATGCAGAACGGATATTGAAGTGGAAAAGAATGTCCAAATAAAACAAAAATGTGCCCCGCACTCCTGCCTAAAAATATGAAATGCAAACTCCACCCAGAGCCGACACTGAGAACACAAATCCGACAAAGATGGAGGTAAAACCTGTCACCATGAAATAAATAATAAATGATCCAAAATTTTGATGTGATTGCCACTTAGGCACAGAAACTGCAGACAGGTTCCACTATCATTAAATGAATTAAATGAGAACTACAAAACATTATCAGTAATCTTATATAGTAGCTGAACTCCAAACAGGTAGAAATACAACAGTTAATGGTTATGTATTAATTGCACCATAATTATTTTTTTTAAATGCAGCACGTTGAGAGGAGGAGAGAGCAAATGATTGACTCATCAGTAAGTTAAAATCAGTATTTTTTGCTAGAAAACTACTTAAAACCCCCAAACATTATATATATATATATATATATATATATATATATATATATATATATATATATATTTTTTTTTTTTAGCAAAGACTCTGGAGAATAAAATGGCAGTCATGGCAATATTTTTTGTCATGTGGTATTTGCGCAGTGGTCTTTCAAACGCCATTTTTTTGGAAAAATTATGAAAAAATCACATTTCACTGCATTTAAAAAAAAACTTAACAGTAAAGTTAGCCCATTTTTTGTATATTGTGAAAGATAATGTCATGCCGAGTAAATAGATACCCAACATGTTACGGTTTAAAATTGCGCACACCCGCGGAATGGCGACAAACTACGGTCAATAAAAATCTCCATAGGCGACGCTTTAAAATTTTTTAACGATTACCAGTTTAGAGTTAGTGTGTACTTCTTTTCTTTTGAATTTTTGCTCACGCTCTGGCGATCGCGGCGATACCTCACATGTGTGATTTGAACAGCGATTTCATTTGCGGCGCGACTTCAGTATACGTTTTCTTTGGTGCGTGACCTGGGCAGAGCCACGGAAGGCGGCGGGAGGGGGGGACGTCCCCTCCCATTCGCTGGGGTAACGATCGAACGGCTCCTGAGCTGCATCGGTCATTACCGCCGAAAAGTCGACCGTCGGCTCTATAAAAACGGTACCAGGATGATGCCTCTAGCTAGAGGCATCATCCCGGTACAACCACGCAAAGTCAGCCAACGTAGGTCTACGGGGCTGGTCGTAAAGTGGTAATGTCCTGTCACAGACTGTGGACAAGGAGGTGACCTATTTACTTGAAATGATATTAAACCCTTTAAGCACTGTTTGCTGCTGATTTCCTTAATTACTAAGTAGGAAACTTCTTTATCTTTAAAGTGTCACTAAACCCACATCATAAATAACTATGAATAAATGGTGTATTACATGCTGTTGATACTCACTCAGTCACTATTAGACTAGTTTTCTGTATTCTGCAAAAAACCTGGTTGATCCTGCTGCTCTCTATCGCCACCTTCTGTCCATGTCCCCAATTCAGTTAGGGATTTTGCAGCCATGGTGGCAACTCTGCACATGCTCAGTTTTCAGTGAGTTTCTATGTTGAGCATCTCTCCCTATCACATCTGAGCAGCCAATGTGACTATAGTGTCACAAGTGTGGGTATATACACAGTGGTAAATGACTTCCCACTAGGGATCGACCGATTATTGGCAACATCGATATATTGGGGGCTGATATGCACTTTCCCCGATATATCGGAATCGGCCCCTGAGGTTACCGATATTGCCAATATTTAGGGAAAGTGCTTTTACGGGGGTGATGCCCTGCAGCTAGAGGCATCACCCTGGTACCGGTGTCCATAGCCGACGGTCGGCTGACTTGTAATGACTACCGATGCGGCTGAGAAGCCGCCCGGCTGTCATTACAAGGAGCGGGAGGGGACATCCCCCCCCCCCTCCAGCCACCTTCCGCAGCTCGCCCGGGTCTCCCGTCCCACCGGGAGACCCGGGCATCCTATCTGCACCGCTGCCGCCGCCGAAGAGAAGACCCAGGTCTCCAGGTAAAAAACCCGGAATTTATGTCATGACATAACTTCCGGGTACTTGGCGCCAAATTAAAAAACTGACAGCATTCAAAACAGCCAAACTTGGTGTTTTGAATGCTTTTCAGGGCCGAGGAGGGGCTTGGGGTCTTTTAGACCCCCCAGATCCCTCCACAACAGTACCTGTAGAAAAAAAAATATCGGCAGATATCGGCCAATACCGATATCCGATGACCAAAATATGGGTATCGGCATTAAAAAAACGATATCAGCCGATCACTACTTCCCACTCCCTCCTTCCTCCTCTATGCCTAATAACCAGCTAAACACAATGTTACATCTTTACTTTTTGTTTAATCACATGGAGGGCCAAACGCCACCTATGTGATAGCACTTTGTTTAGACAGGTTCTCTTAATGTGATATCAACCACAGTGGCTGGAGAAAGTTGTTGCCGAATCCAGAAGTCACGTAAAGCAAGTCGCTTCCATGTTCAATCTACTTAGGTGAAATCAGTGATCATATGTTTGCTGGTCTACCTCCTCTCTATCCGAGACTGCAGGTAGGACAGTGGAGCCTGGGAAACATGAAATGGGGGGGGGGGGTCATGTTGGGGAAGACTGCACTACCAATTACTCCTTGAAGCTATCATGTGGCTGTACTTCCACCTGACAGTTGGCTTGTCAGATATACACGGACTATTGACTACTATAGTAGTTGTGAAAATCCCCAATGTTTCCAACATTAGAGACAAGGGCCCGGTAAAGTCTTCCAAAACCCTCCATATTCCAACGATAAAAAAAGGTTTCACTCACACAATAAAAGTACGGGAAACCAAAGTATGTATCGAAACGATGGAAGACTCTGAACGGGGCTGAGTAACACTGTGGGGGGGAGGGGGGGAGAGTAATTTTTTGGTATTGTAAAATATTCACAAACATCCTAGAGGAGGAAATTGGGAAAGAAGAGTTTCCCAAGATGAAATGAGGTGGATTTATACCCTGGGGGCCACTTGTTTACATTCCTAACTGATAGATTGTGATGTATGGAACTGACGTCTTCAGGTTCTGATTTATTTAGTTTTTTTCATATACAGTACATACATTTTTTCTTTTTTTTTTTTCTAATGATATTAACATCTAGGTCGGGAATCTTTGCTGGTAGATTTTTTCCCAGGGATTGACCCCCCCCCCCCCTTGCTTTTTTCTGTTTTGTTTTTGTTGGTGCATTGTCTCTTGTTTGGTTTTTGTTGGATCATTTTTGTGTTTTGTAAATTGTTTTTTTCTTGCTTAATTTTTTTATTTGTTTATAGTGTTTGTAATGGGGGGCGGGGGGATCCCTTGCTTTTGCATCAGAGCCATGCTGTTCTAAGGGATGTTTGTGTGTGCGACATTATCGCGCCGTGATGCAGTGTGCCTGTATTGTGGCGCTTAAACGTCATTGCATCAGGGCGTTGCAAACATGCGCATTGGGTCATCTTGCTGCCAAATTGGACATGACCCTGAGCCATCTTGCCCATATGAAGCCAGCCTATTGTGGAGGCCTATTTTAGGCAACCATTACATGGCACTGGAGAGGGGGCAAGCCCAATGGGTACATTTAAGTACAAATAGGGATGACATACACAAGATGGCCCCTTTTGTCTCTGGTACATTGATGGTAACATTGTGGCTGGCTAAGCCTGCATGTTCAAATAAAAAAATAAAAATTTTCCCCCTTGTTGGTGATGGTTGGTGCTGGTTTGTTTTTTTTTATTTTATTTTTTTTGGTGTTACCTTTATACTATCTAGTATTTTAGTACACTTGGTGATTTCTTGACTTTATTAGGGGTTACTTTTACATTTCTATTTACTGCTTGGATAACATGCCTGTAATTGATTACGCTTACCTCCTTGTGATTCACACTCATGGAGTATGACAATAGTTAAGGATAGATTATTGTGATCACTTTAGGTAGCTTCTGTGTGCTTTGAATGGTTATGTATAATATAGTCGGCTAGTATTTCAATACCTCATTATGACCTATTTGGATTACACTAATCCCTATGATATACTTTGATTGAATATAATGCATATTATCTTTTTGAATTTCACTAGTATTATCACCTTTTACATTGACTGTATATTCTTTGGTTTAATAGGTCCATACTGAATACAGCCGTTCACAAATTGGCTATGTTTTGAGGATATTATATTTATTTGTTGTAGGTTTAAGTGGCACTGTTTAGGCTTTAGCGAATCATCCTTGTCTGTGCCCCTGTTATCTTGCTGGGTCATTGGACACTATCCCCATCTCTACATCTCCCAGGACAGGCACCCTGTGGCGGTTACCATCCAAAAGTTTTATGGCTTTTAACTTCCTCTTGAAGCTGATTTGTAAGTGTGCCCATCCCCCAGAAGACGTCACTGCTGACAAAACACGTAGGGGTGTGGCCAATCTTTACATCCGCACACACTTGTTACTGGGCAATGGTTTGTGCTTTTTGGATCTATCAGCCTGATGGATTTTATCTACTGTACAAATCCCTGCGCCAGTTGAAGTGAGAGTTTTAATAAACCTCAAGTTGTTTACAGACTTCACGATGGATGTATGTCTTCTCTTTTTGCCATCATATCAGTATTGATGGTGAAGTGGTGATTATCCTTCCCCGGCAGCAGCAAAGATCATGAGTATATCCTTTGTGTTTTTGGCCATTATAGTGTTTGGTCCCTCTGTTCTGGTAAGTGGCAGTGTAATTACTGCTATCCGATGGTGGATTTCAGCTTCTTTCCTGTGCACTACACATTAAAGGATCACACATCAATCACCTTGTGATGGGATTTTTTATCCACTGATGAACTGTATATTTGCTTTTTAATGTGTGTTATTTGGACAACTATATATTTTTTTGAATGCACTTTTGCACTTTATAGAATGTAGGATTTTGTTTTATTCTTTCACTTATTACATGAGATGAATTATAAGTTATGTACTTGTATTTGCATATTTTCTTTTGCCATCTCATATTGCACTTTTTTGCACTTTATTTTGCATATTGCACGTGTTGCACTTTATATTACAGATTATAGCGCTGCTTTTGTTTTATACTTATACAATTAATTGGTATCACAACTTTTAGCTGGCTGCTTTAAGTTTATCAACTTAGTGCAGATTTTCTTTATATTTACTTTGTAAGTGTGCTATGTCTATTTATTATGGCAAGCATAATGTCATCCATTTTTTGTGGATTCATTTACTATTGTGTTGCTATTTTTGTATTTTACTTTGGTATTTTTACCTTATATGCACCCTGTATTTTTACCTTATATGTATCCACTCCTGATGAAGTGAAGTAGTGTTCACGAAACCCATTGAGACTTGTGATGCAAGTTCTCCATCTGTTCACTCTGCAAAACTTGTATAATTAATGTTCGAGAGATAAAGATTTTTTAAATGCCTTTTAAATACAGTTGGGAAAAACTGTGCAAGTTCTCCCACTTAAAAAAGATGAGAGAGGCCTGTAATTTTAATCTTAGGTATACTTCAAATATGAGAGACAAAATGAGGAAAAAAAATCCAGAAAATCACATTGTCTGATTTTAAAAGAATTTATTTGCAAATTATGGTGGAAAATAAGCATTTGGTCAAAAAAAAAATTTAATCTCAATACTTTGTTATATACCCTTTGTTGGCAATGACAGAGGTCAAACGTTTTCTGTAAAGCCCCGTACACACGTAGCGATCGTCGGCCGAACGATCGGCCGTCTTTTGTCCAGGGCTGTCCTGTCGGTTGAAAACTGCAAAAGACTGCACACAAATTTTGTCGGCCAACAACAGCCGACTGCAGAAGTGATGTCATGTTAACTTTCCGTGTGTTTTTTTCTTTTCTGAGCATGCCCAGTCTTGCAAATCTGCTGATTGTCGGCCGAATTCTGTACTGACTGGCGAACAATCGGCCGTTCTGGTGACGGCCAACAAATATTTTAAAGTCTGCACAACAGATTCTGTTCGGCCGAAAATGCGCTGTCGGCTGTCAGAAGCATCATACTAACAAGCCGACAATCGGCCGATCGTTCGTCGGCCGAATATTTACGGCCGACAATCGGTACGTGTGTACGGGGCTTTAGTCTTCACAAGGTTTTCACACACTGTTGCTGGTATTTTGGCCCATTCCTCCAAGCAGATCTCCTCTAGAGCAGTGATCTTTTGGGGCTGTCGCTGGGTAACACGGACTTTCAACTCCCTCCAAAGGTTTTCTATTGGGTTGAGATCTGGAAACTGGCTAGGCCACTCCAGGACCTTGAAATGCTTCTTACGAAGCCACTCCTTCGTTGCCTGGGAGCTGTGTTTGGGATCATTGTCATGCTGAAAGACCCAGCCCCGCTTCATCTTCAATGCCCTTGGCTGATGGAAGTAGGTTTTCACTCAAAATCTCATGATACAGGGCCCCATTCATTCTTTGCTTTGCACGGATCAGTCGTCCTTGTCCCTTTGCAGAAAAACTGCCCTAAAGCATGATGTTTCCACCCCCATGCTTCACAGTAGGTATGGTGTTCTTTGGATGCAACTCAGCATTCTTTCTCCTCCAAACACAACGAGTTGAGTTTTTACCAATAAGTTCTACTTTGGTTTCATCTGACCATATGACATTCTCCCAATCCTCTTCTGGATCATCCAGATGCTCTCTAGCAAACTTCAGATGGGCCCGGACATGTACTGGCTTAAGCAGGGGGACATGTCTGACACTGCAGGATTTAAGTCCCTGGCGGCGTAGTGTGTTACTGATGGTAGCCTTTGTTACTTTGGTCCGAGCTCTCTGCAGGTCATCCGCTAGGTCCCCCCGTGTGGTTCTGGGATTTTTGCTCACCGTTCTTGTGATCATTTTGACCCCACGGGGTAAGATCCTGTGTGGAGCCCCAGATCGAGGGAGATTATTAGTGGTCTTGTATGTCTTCCATTTTCTAATAATTGCTCCCACAGTTGATTTCTTCACACCAAGCTGCTTGCCTATTTCAGATTCAGCCTTCCCAGCCTGGTGCAGGTCTACAATTTTGTTTCTGGTGTCCTTCAACAGCTCTTTGGTCTTGGTCATAGTGGAGTTTGGAGTGTGACTGTTTGAGGTTGTGGACAGGTGTCTTTTATACTGATAACAAGTTCAAACAGGTGCATTAATACAGGTAACGAGTGGAGGACAGAGGAGCCTCTTAACCGCTTGCCGACCACCGCAAGTAGATTTACTGCGGCGGTCAGCCCCGGCCAGGCAGAGTGGCGTTAATTAACGTCACTAGCCTGGGAGGGTCTGGGGAGCGAGCGCGCGCCCGCGGAGGAGCGCTCCCACGCGGTCACGGACCGCCCCGCGCGTGTGACTGGCGGACCCGATGTCCGCCGGTCACTCTGCGATCGTCGGGGGAGAGGGAGAAAGTCAGGCGGCTTGTGTAAACAAGCCATCTGTCATTCTCCTCGGTGTAAAAACACTGATCACACGGATCTACTATGTAGATCCGTTGATCAGTGTCCTTACAGCTCAAGCCACATGCAATCACAGTAGAAAGCACGCCCCTAGGGACACACACAGCCCCTCCCTCCCAAATAAAGTTAACCCCTTCACTACCAGTGTATTTTTACAGTAACAGTGCATATATATAGCACTGATTACTGTAGAAATGTCACTGGTAACCCCAAAAGTGTCAAAAATGTCAGTCAAGGGTCCGATCTGTCCGCCGCAATGTCGCAGTACCGCAAAAAAAATCGCAGATCGCCGCCATTACGCGTTAAAAAAAAAAACAACAAAAATGACAAAAATCTTTCCCTTTGTTAGTAAACGCGATAACTTTTGCGCAAACCAATAAAAATACGCTTTTTGCGATTTTTTTTACCAAACATAGGTAGGATAAAACAAATTGGCCAAAAATGTTAAAAAAATTTGATTTTTACATTTTTTTTGGGGAATGTCATATAAAAAAATGTGAAAAATATTGTTATTTTTGCAAAATTTAAGCTCTTTTTTTGTTTATAGCGCAAAAAGTAAAAAGCGCACAGGTGATCAAATACCACCAAAAGAAAGCTCTGTTTCTGGGAAAAAAAGGACGTCAAATTTGTTTAGGTACAGCGTTGCACGACCGTGCAATTGTCCGTTAAAGTCACGCAGTGCCGAATCGCAAAATACCCCCTGGTCGTTTAGCAGCCAAATCCTCCGGGGCTTAAGTGGTTAAAGAAGAAGTTACAGGTCTGTGAGAGCCAGAAATCCTGCTTGTTTGTAGGTGACCAAATACTTATTTTACTGAGGAATTTACCAATTAATTCATTAGAAATCCTACAATGTGATTTCCTGGATTCTTTCCCCCCCATTCTGTCTCTCATAGTTGAAGTGTACCTATGATGAAAATTACAGGCCTCTCTCTCATCTTTTTAAGTGGGAGAACTTGCACAATTGGTGGCTGACTAAATACTTTTTTGCCCAACTGTATATAAGTAATGGATCGCTTATGTGAAATAGACTGACATTAGTAAATCAGTTTTCTGTATAGGTTTTAGTTTTATATGAAAAAGTTTTTATCTGTGGATATCAAATAAAACAGAGATTTTATATATAACATGCATGTAGATGAACCTCCTAAAGCCCCATTGGGAACTTAGTTTATTTTTCTATATAGTACAATGGATGGGGGTGTGTCTGTAACAGACTGAATTTGAATGTGGGCGATGGGGGTTCTGGAGGGGGTTAGGGGACTGTGCAGAATACCTGGTGGCCCTGTAGGTAATGAAGATCCTAAAGGGATCTGTGGGTGATGAGGTGTCTGGAGGGGGCTGGGGATCTCTCCAGTAGGCTGGGGACTTTGCAGGGGCACAATGTGAGAGTGGAGGGCACTGCAAGTGCTGGGGGGGGGACTTTGGGAAACACCTGGACGTTGGGGGCAGAAAGCTCTGCAGTAGTCTGGATAGTACTATAAGTAGCTATGAGGCACTGTGGGAGATCGGGCGGTACTGTGGCAGGTTGGAGGGCACTGTTGGGGTGAGGGCTCTCATGGGGTCTGGGCGTACTGTGGGAGGTTAAGAGGTACTGCTTGCCCCTACAGGAGGTTGGGGAAGACTATGGAAGCTATGAAGCCTTATGAGAGGTTAGGAGATCTGCAGCTGGCTGGAGGCCCAGTAGGATGGAGACTGTGGCCCGGCAGCAGGTCATGGTCAAGTGGTTGAGAAGAACCACTGAACTATAATGCTTCCCTTCATTCCTCCCCCAAAAGCTACCTAAAAACTGATGTATGTAAAAAAGGTAGAGGGGAGGGGCAGTGGGGCGTATTAGGCACTTCCAAATGCAAAAAGGCAGCAGGAGATCGGCAGCACTAAGATGCAGCAAAGGATGAAGATGTAAAAAATTGAACACAGTATTTTATATAAAAAAAAAAAAAATCTGTATTATTCACAGTGCTTTAACCAACTAAATGTCATCCAATTAGGGTTTAAATTACTTTAAGGTAGTATTAGGACTATCATGGTAATCGTGTTTGATTGTGACACTGCAATCTTCAGGTTATCAAATTTAATAATAGTCACCAAGCAAGTTAAATTACAATATAGATAGTATGTACTGCAATTGTAATTTCTTTAATACTACTACTAAAACAGTATGATAAAATATGTACAATATGCCAGTATCGTACTCCTACAATTTGTGTGCTGTCAACATTTCTGGACTTAATCTGATGGCAAATAGCATAATCCTGTTTATCCGTATCAAGTCAACAGGCATCCCCTGACCTACATTACTGGTAGAATTCTCTAAGAGCATATTTTACTGAAGCCAGATCACTCGAGAAGTCTACAGGAGGAACATTTTCACATTAAAGTCTCACATAAAAGCATCTGCAATTGGAATTCCCTGTGTTACATTTTACTTACATCTTATAGCAGCCAATCAGATTATATCATGTTTCCAATGAGGTAAAACAACAAAAGCAAGAAGCTGATTGGATACTGCAGAGCAATGCAGACCATTACATTCTTCCAGAGTTTAACACCCAGACTCTTCAATTTATTTTCAAACATGAACTGGACAAGCCCAAACCTGACTCCAGATCCTAGAAGCATAGTCTCCTGTAGCCAATGACAGCTAAAAATAAGTCCCATGGCTGCAAATAAAAATCATCAGGCCCCATGCACACTGAGCGTCCAGCCCCAGGCTCTACAAGAGGCTTACAGCACCTGCGGCATGATGGGGCTGGATGGGGCACCTAATGGTACTAACATTTAGGGCAGTATATGCCCAGAATGTGAACTTCTTGCATTCCAGGTATTCATCCCTGGGTGCATACTGCCCTAAACGTTTGTTCTGCTAAGTGCCCTGTCCAGCCACAGCAGCTGTCAGCCTCCCACAGAGTTGGATGGGACGCCTGTGCCCTCAGCCATCACCTAAATGCCAGAGCCCCATGAGCCAGGGTAAAAAACCCAGTGTGCATGGGGCCTAATAGCAAATAACATATGCCTTGGATAGCAATAAAACACAACAGGGGTTCCAATAATTTCCTACTCTATCCAAACCTTTAAAAAAAAAAAAAAATGGCTTGATACATACTTGAATGAAAAGGTGCAATAATTGGTCTCTTTTATATATTTTTTTGGGTTCGGGAAAATCCGCCATGTATGAATGGTAAATGCCGATGCAAGATAGCATGAGCAATTACAAGAGTATAAACAACTACAGGCCAGGCCAGGTGTACACACCATGCTGGTGTGTAAAATGCAAGGAGTTCCGCACTAAAGCTCCCTTGCTCCTGCAAACCTCAGTGTGCATGCACCCTTGATCCGCCAAGATTTCAGCCTTAAACCGTAACACAAAAACAGACATACCTACCTATTATTTTCCCTATTCTGAATTTGCCAAGTAATCATCTAAGCGTCAACTCATCACTTGTTAAGATATGTGTGATATAATAGTTTTTCTTTGGGAGGGGTGAAGAATGAACAGGTAATAATTAAAGGTCTATTTCCCAGGGCTCCTGTCACTCAGCTTCATTCCTTTTTTGCCAAAAGCTGCATACAGGTGTCAAATACATCAATGCAGAGTCGTTAGAATCGTTTCCCTAGGCAAAATCAACTCGATTTTTCTAGGTCTGGAATGAAATAAGCACACTAATGAAAAGATCATTTATGCGAGTGCTGTGTAATGTGAGATGTCCATTATTATTCTGGTTTATTTCAGCGTGGGACCAAGTGGAGCCCTCATTCCAAGTTCTTTTATGCAGCTTAAATCATGGAAAATAAAATATATGCATTACTAGCACCGATGTATTTCATTTAGATTTGTAGATGACGGTATGTGGACTGTGGTAGTAAAGTGTGGCACATTGCGATGAAATACTAATGTAAATGTATGCAAAATGCTCTGACCTGGGGACTAACTGTTATGCTGAAAGGCAGCTAATAAAGAGGAACTACACTGCATCTGAGCACCACAAACCAAACCAATTCATTTTAATATTCAAAGCAATCCTCTCCCTCCATCCATGCCTCCATGCTTTATTTTGTTGAGAAATCAATTTAAAAACACCCCCACTACCTTTTCTGACCATGGCTATCTTGAGGAAGGGCAGATGATTGAGGTAGCCTTTGCTTCTTGGAATCCATTTGCCCTAAGGCCTGATTCACACCTATGCGTTTTTAGGTGCTTTTTGCAGAAACGCACTAGAGTCCTTTTAACATGGTTTCCTATGGGAAACGTTTACATCTATGCTTTTTTCAGTGTTTTAGTGACTTTTTTAAACGCAAAACGGTGCTTTTTTTTTCTTTTTTGGTTCCATAGACTTCAATGGAGAAGCTACAGAAAAGCATGTAGTGTGTTTTTGCCGCAATTTTACCACGATTTGCGTTTTTTAATCAAATTGGCTCGGACATGCAGGCAGGAGGGTGTGCTTAGCTGAGAAAGCCCCTCTTCCCCTCTTGAAGACTCCTTGGATGTATGACATCATTTGCAATCAAGCTGCCATCTTGGTCTCTGAGCTTCAACTCCCATGGTGCTGCACATGTGATCAGGTACGACACCAGCCATTTGATGGTTTGACAGTTGAAAACACAAGCAAATGTGACATTTAGGCCTCGTTCACACCATGTGCAGTGATGTCCGTTTTTCTGCACGCGTTCTGAAAGGGCACAATAAAACAATTGTTCTATATGTGCCCTGTTCACACCACAATGTGCAGATTTTTTTCTGCGCAGGAATCTGCAACGTGTATGCAGTTTTCTGCACAGGAAAAAAACTGACATGACATCAACATTGGTGGGCACATAACTAACGTGCATGAAAACTGATGTCAACGTGCATAAAAACTGACTGATGTCTCTGCAGTTTTCCAATAAGTCTTCATGCAGTTATAGTGCAAACAAGCCCTTAGATTCTCAGCACCTGTCAGGAGTGTAAAGCTGGCCATAAACTGAAGCCGAAAAATCATTCAAACTCACTTTCGAAAAACGAAAAATCGGCCGTGAGAGCAGACGATCGTGCCATCATGTAATGACTGAATTTCAAACAATAAATCCTTCAACGGACATAAATAAATCAGTTTTTCGTTCAGTTAGTCACATATGCCTAGCGCAAAAAGTTTGGGTGAAAAACACATTAACCTTTCAATTTATTGCTCATTCGGCAGAATTTTCCAAACTGTTCCTTAAATTTTTCGGCTCTGAAAAGTAAAAAACGATTTTCTTCAGTTTTTTCATGTACAGGGATGGAGACGCTAAACATTACCTGCTGGTGCCTCATTTAAAGTCCCAAACTGCCTATATTTTTCATGTAATCAGGGATAGAGACACTGTGCCTTATAGGCTGGTGCCTCATTTAAAGTCCCATTTTGTCTTCACTACATCTACTAAAGGGATGGAGGTGCGTGCTTCTCAGCTTGTCATTTTTAGTTTGTACCCTATGGCTATTATACAGCCATGCTACATTTAAGACCAGTCATATATGGGAGCAGGTTGAGGGAGGATTGGGCTACCTTAAGACCCACCTGTTTCCCATCTATCCATTAGCAACCATGTGCTTCCACTGTGGAGACACTCAAATTTTTTAGTGTTAGGACTGCAAGTTACACAGAGTGCCGTGAAGGGGCCTTGCAGCTTATACATGAGTTTGCAAATGTGTGTCAACAAAACCCCTGTTTTTAACTTACACTGTTAGACAGGTTTATTCCATTGGTGGCAGACTGGTGGGTGAGTATACCAAACTAGGGGCTGGCTGTTTTCCATACACTTCTTTTTAGTCCCCTTTTTCTTCAGTTTTTTCATGTACAGGGATGGAGACGCTAAGCATTATCTGCCTGTGCCTCATTTAAAGGCCCAAACTGCCTATATTTTTCATCTATTTGTGCCCATTAACTGGGCGAAATACGAACGGACGGACCAAATGACAGATTTTCGAACCATTTTTCGGCTAGTGTATGGCAAGCATAACTCTATTTTGAAACTGCTAAATCAGGCATGTCCAAAGTCCGGCCTACGGGCCGCTTTAATACGGACCCACAGGTAATTTGGAAAAATCTATTGTTGTGACCCCTGTGAATCCATGAGAGCTGCACAGGACCCCTGGGATCTCTGGATCTTTCAACGCCACGGGACTGCACGTATGCCGTATTCATTTTTTTTACAGTTAATTTCATACATCCTCTTATATATGCTACTGTTTTGAATGACTTCTACTCAAAATGATGGTCCATCCTGGCCAGCTGCATTCAATTCCGGTTTTTCCTGTTACTTGTGAATACACTATTGTTAACACCCACCGCCCGCCCCCGCCAGCTTTATATCCCTTGCTCAATATGGCCTCGGACTTAGCTTGATTAGGGAGCACTAAAAAATACAAATAAATCCGGCGCTAGTATGAAAGGACCAGAGCCCTCTTCATGATAATTGGCATAACACCTGGGGGTCAAGTAGCAGCTGAGTGGGAACTACATGCATTGAGTTGCTGCCATGTAATTGGCTGATTCGCAATTTGTGCTTCCAAGCAATTGAAAAGGTGTGCCTAATTAAGTGGCTGGGGGGTAGATAGAGAGTGCGCTCAGGGGACAACAAGTGGGGGAGGGAGTTCAGGAACAACTGTAGCTCTGCTATAAACAGCTCACCTGATTCCTGCCCATTATTGGTTAGAATCTCAGTCGGTTCCTGCTAAACTGGCCGAGATTCGAACCGTGTATGGCCAGCCTAAGAGGACATTTGGTTGTTGATTTATTAAAGGCAAATAGGCTTTTCACTTTGCAAGGGAAGTTAAAATTTGCAAGGAAATATTCCCCAGAGATTTGAGAATGTGGTAAAATTTCACTTTAAATACCCAATCACATGCAGGGAAAAAAAAAAACATTTTTGCTTGCACATGATTGGATAATTGAAGTATGCAGAGCTTCACCTCACTCACGAAGCTCTGTCAAAAATCCACTTGCAAAGGGCAGCTTCCCTTGTAAAGTTAAGTCTATTTGTCTTTAGCATATCAACCTCCTACCTTCATTTTGAAGAATTTCCTTTCATTTCCTGTTGTGTTCCCATGAGAGGGAGTAATGGAAAGGCTCCTCAATGGGACAATGAAAATTGATATGGGTTTTAGCAATTGCAATCTTATCCAATAATCTTTATTGGTGAATTGCAAAATAACAATAAAAAAGAAGAAATACAAAATTCCACATATTGCACTAGGTTGTTTGATTTAGTGCTATGTCAGTACAATGAAAAACAATCATTAAAATAGAGTTGATACTACACAATCAGAATGTTTCAGATAGTTGACATGAAAATAATAGTTGCATCCCCTGGAATCCAGAGTAATTTTCAAACTGCCACTTCTTACTGTGTCAACTGTAGCATTGCCAGTATGTAAAGTGGGTCAAAGTGCCAACATATGGCCAGCTATAGCATTCACTCATATAAAGCAATGTGCACAGATAGGCGAATTAGGGGGAACACCATTAGTAATGAGGTGGAGTCCTCCAAGGGGCCCACTCGAGGTAATACCATGACTCCAGGGTCCTAGATTAACATTCCTGAGCATTGCTTTTAGGCAATATTTTGGCCTAGAGCAAAGTGAACAAAAAACAGGAAAGTGGAAATGGTGTGAAAAGGAGCATATTCCATCTGATACAGGAGCCCATTATCGCATCATTTCATGCATCCCCCATCAAGTAGTTGATCCAGGGGTCCCAATTTTTTTTCAAACAGTGTAAGTATGTTGTTTAACCACTTGCCTACAGTGCACTTTCACCCCCTTCCTGCCCAGACCGATTTTCAGCTTTCAGCGCTCTCACACTTTGAATGACAATTACTCAGTCATGCAACACTGTACCCATAAAAAATTTGTGTCCTTTTCTTCACACAAATAGAGCTTTCTTTTGATGGTATTTAATCACTACTGGGGTTTTTTATTTTTTGTGCTATAAATAAAAAAGCCTGAAAATATTGTGAAAAAATGCATTTTTCTTTGTTTCTGTCATAAAAGTTTGCAAATTAGTCATTTTTCTTCACACATTTTGGCCAAAATTTATACTGCTACTTATCTTTGGTAAAAAAAAAACCCAAATAAGTGTATATTATTTGGTCTTTGTGAAAGTTCTAGAGTCCACAAGTTATGGCGCTAATCATTAAAAATTGACCTTACTTGATCACACCTGATGTACTGAAGGCCTATCTCATTTCTTGAGACACTAAAAAGTCAGGAAAGTACAAATACCCCCCAAATGACCCTTTTTTGGAAAGTAGACATTCCAATGTATTTAATAAGGGGCATGGTGAGTTTTTTGAAGTTGTAATTTTTTCCCACAATTCTTTGCAAAATGAAGATTTATTTATTTATTTATTTTTTACAAATTGACGTATTAACAGGTTATTTCTCTCACACAGCATATATATACTTGCAACTACACCCCAAAACACATTCTACTACTCCTCCTGAGTATGGCGATACCACATGTGTGAGACTTTTTCACAGCCTGGCCACATACAGAGGCCTAACATCCAAGTAGCACCGTCCGGCATTCTAGGAGCATAAATTACACATATAATTTCCTGACAACCTATCGCACTTTTGAAGGCCCTGGAGCAACAGGACAATGGAAACCCCCATAAAATGACCCCATTTTGGAAAGCAAATGCCCCAACGTATAATTTTTGAGGCATAATGAGTCTTTTGAACGTGTCATTTTTTTCCACAAGTTTTTGGAAACTGTGGCAAGAAAATGAAAATGCATTTTTTTTTTACACAAAGTTGTCCATTTATGAAATATTTCCAACACTCAGCATGTACATAGCAAAAATTGCACCCCAAAATACATTCTGCTATTCCTCCAGAGTATGGTGATACCACATGTGTAACACTTTTACACAGCCTAGCCACATACATATCTGCGCAGCAGTTTTCCAAATGCAATTTTTTTGAAAAAAATGCACTTTTTTAATAAAAAAACAAGAAAACAGTAAATTTAGCCCACTTTTTTTCCATAATGTGAAAAATAATGTTACGACGAGTAATTAGATACCCAACATGTCATGCTTCAAAATTGCGCACGCTCACAGAATGGCGCCAAACATTGGTACTTAAAAATCCCCATAGTCAACATTTTAAAAATTCCTACAGGTTACCAGCTTAGAGTTATAGAGGAGGTCTAGGGCTCAAATTATTGCTCTCGCTCTAACGATCGCGGCGATACCTCACATGTGTGGTTTGAAGACCGTTTACATATGTGGGCGGGACTTGCGTATGCGTTCGCTTCTGCGCGCGAGCTAACGGGGACAGGGCGCTTTAATTTTTTTTTCCTATTTATTTTATTTATTATTTTTTTATTTTTACACAGTTTTAAAAAAAAAAAATGTTTTGATCATTTTTATTCCTATTACAAGGAATGTAAACATCCCTTGGAATAGAAATAGGCATGACAGGTTCTCTTTATTGTGAGATCTGGGGTCAAAAAGACCTCACAACTACACTAAAAAAGGAAAAAAAAAAAAAAAAATTGTTGAAAAAGAAAAAAAAATAAATAAATAAAAAAGCGGACCTTTAAACCGGTTGCTAGGCAACGACTTTTGACGTAGCTCCGGTCCTCCAAGACCATAGAGTCGAGTGAGGGCCATCTTGACCTCACTCGGCTTCCTGTCCCTGAGGATCCGGGACCGGATAGTTTTCCCCGCTGCCGGCGGGTCCGGTAAGCTGGGAAAACGTCTGGGACGCGGTGGGAGGGGGGCACCTCTTCCCCTGCACCGTAAGGGTAATTCCGCGGCGAATACGCCACTGGCACCACCCTCATCTGAAAGCCGACCGCTCACCGTTTAAAAAAATACTGGGGTTATGGGGGCTATCTGCAGCCATAACCCCAGTATTTAGCTTTTAATGGCCGACGTATATAGTCGTTAGGCGGTCAGTAAGTTGTTGCATGTATATAGCAAAAATTGCACCCCAAAATACATTGTATAAAGGAAAGTGTACAGGAATAGTCCGAGTCCATCTCTGATCCGCTACTATTAGCGATTTCAAATTCCGAATCGGATTCGGATACTGATGAGAGCTCCCGGTGCTCTCATCAGTCATGGCGAGGACCTGAAGGGCCTCCTCGTTGCTGTACATCCTTTTTGACGTGCTGGCTGTGATGGGCTGTGCGATGGGTGACGGTTGACTGCGGATGATCACTGATGGGTGGCAGGTGACTGATAGGTGGCAGGTGGCGGTCACTGATGGGGTGACAGATAACGATGACTGATGGGTTGACAGATGACGATGAGTGGTGGGGTGACAGGTGACAATGACTGATGGGGTGACAGATGACGATGACTGATGGGGTGACAGGTGACGATGACTGATGGGGTGACAGATGACAATGACTGATGGGGTGACAGGTAACGATGACTGATGGGGTGACAGGTGACGATGATTGATGGGGTGACAGGTGACGATGATTGATGGGGTGACAGATGACGATGATTGATGGGGTGACAGGTGACGATCACTGATGGGGTGACAGCCAGGTGACGATGATTGATGGGGTGACAGATGACGATCACTGATGGGGTGACAAGTGACAATGATTGATGGGGTGACAAGTGACGATCACTGATGGGGTGACAAGTGACGATGAGTGATTGGGTGACAGGTGACGATGACTGATGGGGTGACAGGTGACTGATGGGGTGACAGGTGACGGTCACCGATGGGTGACAGGCGACGGGCGATGGTGCACGGCGGTACTGATGGCAGTCTCTGGTGTCAGGTGCACTTTAGGCTACGTTCACATGTGGGCGTAGCGGATCAGGGCAGAATCACTGTGATTCTGCCCGCATTCCGGAAATCATTGCAAATCGCGGGGCGCCTGTGCGTTGCCTGTGATTTGCAATAGCACCCCAAACGCTGTGCGATGTTCCCGCGATTTCCGCCTGCCGAATCGCGGTAACATCACGCAAACAGCGCATGACGCCCCAAAGAGCTCTTGTACCTTTTTAGGGCATCATGCGTTGTTTGCGTGATGTCACTGCGATTCGGCAGGCGGAAACCGCAGCAACATCGCACAGCGTTTGGGGTGCTATTGCAAATCACGGGCAACGCACAGGCGTCGCGCGATTTGCAATGATTTCCGGATCGCGGGCAGAGTCGCGGTGATTCTGCCCGCGATCGCTACGCTCACATGTGAACGTTATGGGTGTCAATTTCTGGGCACTGATGAGGTGACTGTTGGGTGACAGGTGCAATTGGGGGGGGCTGAGGACTGTGTGGGGACCTTTATTTTTGTGATTTTACTTTGACAGGTGTACAGAGCAGTAACTCACAGTTTCTGGCTCTGCTCTCCTCACACTGGAAACTGTATGAGGGGAGAAGAGCTAGTAACAGTGAGTTACTGCTCTGTGTTTACATTTTGTGATCGGCTGTGAATGGATTCACAGCCGATCACATAGTAAACAGTCACTGTTAGTGACTGTTTACTACTGCCGGTGACTAGCTGTGTTCCTAGGGAACACAGAGCCACCGACATGACCGCGCTGCGCGCTCCCGATCGCGCAAGCGCGGTCTTCTTCCGGGCTCCTCTGTTGTGATCGGCTGTGTCATTGGAACACAGCCGATCACGTGGGAAACAGCCACGCCCATTGGCTGTTTCCCCCCTGCCGGTGACCGGCTGTGTCCCGGGGACACGCCGACACCGGCAGTGCAGGGCGGCGCGCACACGATCGCGCGCCTGCCCTGCTTGAATGGGATCACGTCATATGACGTCTTCCCAGAACAATGGCCGCACCGCTCCGCCGTCATATGACGGTGGGCGGGCGGCAAGTGGTTAAGATAGTTGAAGATTGTTCATTAATCATAATCCATATTAATTTGGCCTTTACCAATTTGAGGGGAATCGTTGATGTCCTCCAAGATTTGGCTGTGAAGATTTTGGAGGCTTACATGAGTGAGAGAGGCGATAAAATTATAAAGGCGAATCCACAAATGTCTCACTTTTGGGCACTTTCCACCACTTTTGGGCACTGTGGAAAGCTGTTCCCTCTTGTCAGGGCTGCTGTTAGAAATTGCGGGGCCCCGTACAGACTACCTGGCAGGGCCCCCCCAAGAAAATATTAAAGATATATTTAGCTAAAATTACAACAAAATCACTATTAGCAGACACAAATATAACATAACTCGCATAATTCCTGCTAAATCTAAAAAAAAAAAACATTGTTAAATAAAAAAGAAGATGAGATGAGAAAAATATACAGGCTGGGCAGTTGGAGCTCAGTGATCAGAGAGACAGAGAGAGAGAAACAAAGTTACAATTTACAAATAAACTCCTGAGCAGAGATAAGTGCTGGGAGAGGGGCCCACACAGGTAGGGGGATTAGTGAGGGACGACTGTCTCTTTCTCAACAGATAAAAGCTGATAGCAGGGAGAGGGACGGTGTTCCGTGAGAATTACCTACCCGTGAGAAAAATCTACCCCTCGTCACTTCCGGTACTCGGCACTGTATGTAATGCAGCGGGTACATTAAAACAGCTGTGCTGAAATAGGAGTCATCTCCGCTCCTGTCCCGGTCACTTCCCTGCTCTCGGATAGTAAATATAAAAGCGGCGGCGGCTGTATGAAAACATAAATCACGGAGCCGAAAGCCGCTTTTATATTTACTTGCCGAGAGCAGGGAAGTGACCGGGACAGGAGCGGAGATGACTCCTATTTCAGCACAGCTGTTTTATGTAAGCGCCGCGTCGGTAGGTTTTTTTCACGGTACACCGTGATCTCTTCATACTAGTGCGCATGCGCACTAGTAAGCTCCTCTGTTCTTCCTTTAAGTATGTTGTTTAACCACTTGCCTACAGTGCACTTTCACCCCCTTCCTGCCCAGACCGATTTTCAGCTTTCAGCGCTCTCACACTTTGAATGACAATTACTCAGTCATGCAACACTGTACCCATAAAAAATTTGTGTCCTTTTCTTCACACAAATAGAGCTTTCTTTTGATGGTATTTAATCACTACTGGGGTTTTTTATTTTTTGTGCTATAAATAAAAAAGCCTGAAAATATTGTGAAAAAATGCATTTTTCTTTGTTTCTGTCATAAAAGTTTGCAAATTAGTCATTTTTCTTCACACATTTTGGCCAAAATTTATACTGCTACTTATCTTTGGTAAAAAAAAAACCCAAATAAGTGTATATTATTTGGTCTTTGTGAAAGTTCTAGAGTCCACAAGTTATGGCGCTAATCATTAAAAATTTACCTTACTTGATCACACCTGATGTACTGAAGGCCTATCTCATTTCTTGAGACACTAAAAAGTCAGGAAAGTACAAATACCCCCCAAATGACCCCTTTTTGGAAAGTAGACATTCCAATGTATTTAATAAGGGGCATGGTGAGTTTTTTGAAGTTGTAATTTTTTCCCACAATTCTTTGCAAAATGAAGATTTTTTTTTTTTTTTTTTTTTACAAATTGACGTATTAACAGGTTATTTCTCTCACACAGCATATATATACTTGCAACTACACCCCAAAACACATTCTACTACTCCTCCTGAGTATGGCGTTACCACATGTGTGAGACTTTTTCACAGCCTGGCCACATACAGAGGCCTAACATCCAAGTAGCACCGTCCGGCATTCTAGGAGCATAAATTACACATATAATTTCCTGACAACCTATCGCACTTTTGAAGGCCCTGGAGCAACAGGACAATGGAAACCCCCATAAAATGACCCCATTTTGGAAAGCAAATGCCCCAACGTATAATTTTTGAGGCATAATGAGTCTTTTGAACGTGTCATTTTTTTCCACAAGTTTTTGGAAACTGTGGCAAGAAAATGAAAATGCATTTTTTTTTTACACAAAGTTGTCCATTTATGAAATATTTCCAACACTCAGCATGTACATAGCAAAAATTGCACCCCAAAATACATTCTGCTATTCCTCCTGAGTATGGTGATACCACATGTGTAACACTTTTACACAGCCTAGCCACATACATATCTGCGCAGCAGTTTTCCAAATGCAATTTTTTTGAAAAAAATGCACTTTTTTAATAAAAAAAACAAGAAAACAGTAAATTTAGCCCACTTTTTTTCCATAATGTGAAAGATAATGTTACGACGAGTAATTAGATACCCAACATGTCATGCTTCAAAATTGCGCACGCTCACAGAATGGCGCCAAACATTGGTACTTAAAAATCCCCATAGTCAACATTTTAAAAATTCCTACAGGTTACCAGCTTAGAGTTATAGAGGAGGTCTAGGGCTCAAATTATTGCTCTCGCTCTAACGATCGCGGCGATACCTCACATGTGTGGTTTGAAGACCGTTTACATATGTGGGCGGGACTTGCGTATGCGTTCGCTTCTGCGCGCGAGCTAACGGGGACAGGGCGCTTTAATTTTTTTTTCCTATTTATTTTATTTATTATTTTTTTATTTTTACACAGTTTTAAAAAAAAAAAATGTTTTGATCATTTTTATTCCTATTACAAGGAATGTAAACATCCCTTGGAATAGAAATAGGCATGACAGGTTCTCTTTATTGTGAGATCTGGGGTCAAAAAGACCTCACAACTACACTAAAAAAGGAAAAAAAAAAAAAAAATTGTTGAAAAAGAAAAAAAAATAAATAAATAAAAAAGCGGACCTTTAAACCGGTTGCTAGGCAACGACTTTTGACGTAGCTCCGGTCCTCCAAGACCATAGAGTCGAGTGAGGGCCATCTTGCCCTCACTCAGCTTCCTGTCCCTGAGGATCCGGGACCGGATAGTTTTCCCCGCTGCCGGCGGGTCCGGTAAGCTGGGAAAACGTCTGGGACGCGGCGGGAGGGGGGCACCTCTTCCCCTGCACCGTAAGGGTAATTCCGCGGCGAATACGCCACTGGCACCACCCTCATCTGAAAGCCGACCGCTCACCGTTTAAAAAAATACTGGGGTTATGGGGGCTATCTGCAGCCATAACCCCAGTATTTAGCTTTTAATGGCCGACGTATATAGTCGTTAGGCGGTCAGTAAGTTGTTGCATGTATATAGCAAAAATTGCACCCCAAAATACATTGTATAAAGGAAAGTGTACAGGAATAGTCCGAGTCCATCTCTGATCCGCTACTATTAGCGATTTCAAATTCCGAATCGGATTCGGATACTGATGAGAGCTCCCGATGCTCTCATCAGTCATGGCGAGGACCTGAAGGGCCTCCTCGTTGCTGTACATCCTTTTTGACGTGCTGGCTGTGATGGGCTGTGCGATGGGTGACGGTTGACTGCGGATGATCACTGATGGGTGGCAGGTGACTGATAGGTGGCAGGTGACTGATAGGTGGCAGGTGGCGGTCACTGATGGGGGTGACAGATAACGATGACTGATGGGTTGACAGATGACGATGAGTGGTGGGGTGACAGGTGACAATGACTGATGGGGTGACAGATGACGATGACTGATGGGGTGACAGGTGACGATGACTGATGGGGTGACAGATGACAATGACTGATGGGGTGACAGGTAACGATGACTGATGGGGTGACAGGTGACGATGATTGATGGGGTGACAGGTGACGATGATTGATGGGGTGACAGATGACGATGATTGATGGGGTGACAGGTGACGATCACTGATGGGGTGACAGCCAGGTGACGATGATTGATGGGGTGACAGATGACGATCACTGATGGGGTGACAAGTGACAATGATTGATGGGGTGACAAGTGACGATCACTGATGGGGTGACAAGTGACGATGAGTGATTGGGTGACAGGTGACGATGACTGATGGGGTGACAGGTGACGGTGATTGATGGGGTGACAGGTGACGGGCGATGGTCACCGATGGGTGACAGGCGACGGGCGATGGTGCACGGCGGTACTGATGGCAGTCTCTGGTGTCAGGTGCACTTTAGGCTACGTTCACATGTGGGCGTAGCGGATCAGGGCAGAATCACTGTGATTCTGCCCGCATTCCGGAAATCATTGCAAATCGCGGGGCGCCTGTGCGTTGCCTGTGATTTGCAATAGCACCCCAAACGCTGTGCGATGTTCCCGCGATTTCCGCCTGCCGAATCGCGGTAACATCACGCAAACAGCGCATGACGCCCCAAAGAGCTCTTGTACCTTTTTAGGGCATCATGCGTTGTTTGCGTGATGTCACTGCGATTCGGCAGGCGGAAACCGCAGCAACATCGCACAGCGTTTGGGGTGCTATTGCAAATCACGGGCAACGCACAGGCGTCGCGCGATTTGCAATGATTTCCGGATCGCGGGCAGAGTCGCGGTGATTCTGCCCGCGATCGCTACGCTCACATGTGAACGTTATGGGTGTCAATTTCTGGGCACTGATGAGGTGACTGTTGGGTGACAGGTGCAATTGGGGGGGGCTGAGGACTGTGTGGGGACCTTTATTTTTGTGATTTTACTTTGACAGGTGTACAGAGCAGTAACTCACAGTTTCTGGCTCTGCTCTCCTCACACTGGAAACTGTATGAGGGGAGAAGAGCTAGTAACAGTGAGTTACTGCTCTGTGTTTACATTTTGTGATCGGCTGTGAATGGATTCACAGCCGATCACATAGTAAACAGTCACTGTTAGTGACTGTTTACTACTGCCGGTGACTAGCTGTGTTCCTAGGGAACACAGAGCCACCGACATGACCGCGCTGCGCGCTCCCGATCGCGCAAGCGCGGTCTTCTTCCGGGCTCCTCTGTTGTGATCGGCTGTGTCATTGGAACACAGCCGATCACGTGGGAAACAGCCACGCCCATTGGCTGTTTCCCCCCTGCCGGTGACCGGCTGTGTCCCGGGGACACGCCGACACCGGCAGTGCAGGGCGGCGCGCACACGATCGCGCGCCTGCCCTGCTTGAATGGGATCACGTCATATGACGTCTTCCCAGAACAATGGCCGCACCGCTCCGCCGTCATATGACGGTGGGCGGGCGGCAAGTGGTTAAGATAGTTGAAGATTGTTCATTAATCATAATCCATATTAATTTGGCCTTTACCAATTTGAGGGGAATCGTTGATGTCCTCCAAGATTTGGCTGTGAAGATTTTGGAGGCTTACATGAGTGAGAGAGGCGATAAAATTATAAAGGCGAATCCACAAATGTCTCACTTTTGGGCACTTTCCACCACTTTTGGGCACTGTGGAAAGCTGTTCCCTCTTGTCAGGGCTGCTGTTAGAAATTGCGGGGCCCCGTACAGACTACCTGGCAGGGCCCCCCCAAGAAAATATTAAAGATATATTTAGCTAAAATTACAACAAAATCACTATTAGCAGACACAAATATAACATAACTCGCATAATTCCTGCTAAATCTAAAAAAAAAAAAACATTGTTAAATAAAAAAGAAGATGAGATGAGAAAAATATACAGGCTGGGCAGTTGGAGCTCAGTGATCAGAGAGACAGAGAGAGAGAAACAAAGTTACAATTTACAAATAAACTCCTGAGCAGAGATAAGTGCTGGGAGAGGGGCCCACACAGGTAGGGGGATTAGTGAGGGACGACTGTCTCTTTCTCAACAGATAAAAGCTGATAGCAGGGAGAGGGACGGTGTTCCGTGAGAATTACCTACCCGTGAGAAAAATCTACCCCTCGTCACTTCCGGTACTCGGCACTGTATGTAATGCAGCGGGTACATTAAAACAGCTGTGCTGAAATAGGAGTCATCTCCGCTCCTGTCCCGGTCACTTCCCTGCTCTCGGATAGTAAATATAAAAGCGGCGGCGGCTGTATGAAAACATAAATCACGGAGCCGAAAGCCGCTTTTATATTTACTTGCCGAGAGCAGGGAAGTGACCGGGACAGGAGCGGAGATGACTCCTATTTCAGCACAGCTGTTTTATGTAAGCGCCGCGTCGGTAGGTTTTTTTCACGGTACACCGTGATCTCTTCATACTAGTGCGCATGCGCACTAGTAAGCTCCTCTGTTCTTCCTTTAGGTATCCGGGGCTCTGAGCATGCGCACTGCTGCGCTGCTCAGCTGTTTCTGGCCGGAAGTGACGAGGGGTAGGTAATTCTCACGGGGTAGGTAATTCTCACGTTACAACGGATCAGATTCAGGTGCTGGAGGAAGATTTCTGTATTTGTTGTCCATCACTAATCCCCCTCTCTGTGTGGGTCCCCCCTGTGTGCTCAGGCCCCCTACAAGAGGGCTGGTGGTCCCCCCCTATCAGCGGCCCTGCCTCTTGTCCACACCCCCGAAAACAATGAGGAGAGGCTGCCTGGATTAAACCTGTTGGCAGAGTATTGAAATGATGCGCTGGAAGCTTCATGCATGCAGAGAATACCTTTACATTCATGCAGGATAAACAGAACACAGCTTTACACGGAACAGGAAACAGTAGCATACAAATACATACACTGAGACAGATTATACTTCCTCTCATATAATAGATACATGTACACTACATTATAACACTGCCGTGCCACCTGCTGGTATAGATAGGTATAATGCTTATATATAGTTCACAGTACATGCTATTGTACTTCCAACACCCCTTCTCAACAGAATGCGCATTGTCAAATTACATTCAGCTTCTTCTGGATATAATTATGATGTTCTTTCGACAAAGGCTTGGTGAGTGCATCAGCAGTCATCTCCTCTGACGGGCAGTGTTGAATGTCAATAACACTTTGTTCTTGATTATCCCTCAGTAGGTGATACTTGACATCGATGTGTTTGGTCGTAGGATTGACCCTTTCTGATTGTGTAAGCTTTATACATCCCTGGTTGTCTTCAAAAATGAGAATTGGTTTTGACATGTCTACCCCAATGTCCATGAAGTTGACAAATCCATATCGCTTCATGACATGCATGTGCTGCTGCAATGTACTCTGCTTCGGTTGAAGATAGAGCGAAAGTTGCTTGCTTTCGACTAGACCAACTTATGGTTCCTTCCCCATGCTGGAAGATTAATCCAATTGTGGATTTGTGGTCTGTGCTGTCCCCGGTCCATCAGCATCAACATATCTGACCAGTGTTGGATTTGATGTTGCTGGTAACCGTTAACTTCATCTGAATTGTTCCTTTGAGGTCCTGCATTATTCTTTTTACTGCGCTCCAGTCTCGCTGATTGGGGGCTGAGACTTTCCTGCATAGTATGCCCACTGCTGCGGCTATGTCTGGTCTTGTTACAGTGGCAACATATAGCAGCTTAGCGACACGTGTTGGGTAGCAAGTTTTCTGCTTCATTGCTCTTTCGATAGCCTGGTTCCATAGGAGTTTTCATTTTCTTTGCATCTTGCATATGGAATTGTTCAAAGATTTTGGTTGAGAAGATAACTTCCACCTTCTTCTCTCTCTATTTGGATTCCTAGATAGTAGCTAATGTTCCCTAGCTCTTTGATTTAAAAATGTTCTTTCAGCTTGTGAACTATCTGATTGTAATCCCCTTCTTGTTCAAAACAAGTTATAATGTCATTGACATAGAAAAGGTTGTATACCCATCTGCCTTCTCGATTTCTGGAGTAGAGAGGCCAATATTACTACCACCAATTATGGGCCACTATTCCTCTTACTGGCATCAACGATGGGGCACTTTTCCACCCACTGACACCAATGGTGGGGCACTATTCTTCCCACTGACACTATTAATGGGGCACTAGTTCTCCCACTGAAACCAAAAATGGGTCTCTACTCCTCCCACTGACACCAATGATGGGGAAGTGTTCCTCCCCTCCGAACAAGGGGGTACTATTCCTCCAAATGACACCAATGAAGGGGCATTAATACTCCCAACACTAATCATGGGTTGCTAGGCCATTTGTACCCCCACTGCTTACCAATCCTTAGGAATTTCTTTAGTCCCACTAACCATCAAGGCCAGGGCCAGGGCTACAATCTGGCCCCTAAGGTCTGAAGGATAGTAAACAGGCCCTTTGTTTAGAAAGTTTGAGGAGAATAGTTCTAAGGCTAGCCATAGACAGTGCAAATTTCCTTTTTTTTTTGTAAAAAAAAAAGAATTCTTATTTTTATTAAGACTTTGAACATACAAAGTATGAAACAGATACAAAAGCATAAAGCGCATCACATATAGTAAAGAACAAGATGCAGTATATCATGTATCAATACAAAATGTAAAAAAGAAAGAAAAGGGTAAGGAAGACATCATGGATCAAAAGACTTAAAGTGGATGTAAACCCTTACCTATACCCAGTGAACTGAACAGCCTCAGATGATACACATACATAAGTACATACGTTTCATTTGTATATCTGCTGTCATCAGCTTTCTACACTGTTTAGAAAGGGAGCATTGTGTTAGAATTTTTTCTTCCTGTTGCAGCACTGGGTGCGGAGTCATGGCATACACTGTGTGACAACTAGGGATGCACCGAATGTTCGGCGGCCGAACATTATTCGGCCGAAAATAGAAAAAAATAGCACTTTCGGTGTTCGGCCGAATAAGTCAAAAGGCCGAATAATTTTGTGCCGAACAATAGGGCTGAACGATAGTCGATATGATATCGACTATCGTTCTGTGGCCGTAGGCGATATTCATATCGCCGAGGTCACAATATTTACATAGGCAGGGGGAAGGGAGTCGGAGGAGGACAGGAGGACTCACAGACTTCCGTGAAGCCGGGACACTTCAGCGGTGAGCATACATACATTACTCACTCGTACACTGCAGCCCGCCCAACACATTCAGTGAGTCTTACTCTCCTCCCTAGTTTTTTCAACGGCACATTCAGGAAGCCAATCACGCCGTGATTAGCTGCACAGCGAACCAATCACACGTGCCTGCACACCTGATTGGTTCCGCTGTGCCGCTACTCACGGCGTGATTGGCTTCCTGAATGTGCCATTGAAAAAACTAGGGAGGAGAGTAAGACTCACTGAATGTGTGGGGCGGGCTGCAGTGCACGAGTGAGTAATGTATGTATGAGGCTGTGCTCCTTTCCAGGCTCCTACTAGTCCACCTCCAGCCTCCTACTACCACCACTATGAGAGACTGTCTGTCACTGTATAATCTGATCGAGTCCACACTGACACTGACTGACTGTCACTGAGTAATTGATGTTACCACATTAACCCTGACCTGCCCAGTGCCCTGTATCTGCAATTAAAATTTACAAGGCTGCCTGCATGCTTCCTGATTTCCATTCCCAGCATCCTTCCCAATCCCTACAGTGTCACTAACATTAACCCTATGGTACAAGGCTGCAGTGTGCACTGAATCCCATTCCCTACAGTAACATTTAGGGAGAGAGAGAGACATGAGAGGACAAGAGAGAGACATGAGAGGACAAGAGAGAGAGAGAGACATGAGAGGACAAGAGAGAGAGAGAGACATGAGAGGACAAGAGAGAGGACAAAAAATTGGCAAAATAAATGGAAAAAATGCAAAACACCGCGTTCGGTATTCGGCCTTCGGCCAAACATTTTTATTATTATTCGGCTTCGGCCAAGAATTTCATTTCGGTGCATCCCTAGTGACAACTGATTGGAGGAAAGGACCCCCCCCCCCCTTCCACGTAGGCAAAGGAAGGAAGAAACATGCAGAGCTGTGCTGTGAATAGACCAGCTCTCTGCTAATCTATCTATATGCACTGTCCCGACACAAATTTCCAGCTGCTTTATCTCCTGTGTCGGAGAACTTGTCATAAGTTATCATGCTGATAACAGAGCAGAAGAAAGACAGGCTTTGGAGAGAGATAAGTAAACAATACGGATAGATGTGCCCAGGTCAAATTTCATGAATGGGGTTTACATCCACTTTAAGGGATTATACAATAAACTTTTTAGCATCTATGGGCAAAAAAGATTAAGATTAAGACTAAAGTTAACAAGGGTTCCAGAAGGACCAATTCAGGAAAGTAGTCAGAGTCTTCCCAAACCTCCCAAATTTTGTTAAACCTCGGCATTGAGTCGTCCATTAATGCAGTCAGATGTTAGCTATAGTAGACAAAAGTTGGGAATTTGAGGGGGGGGGGGGAGAGGTAGCTAGCCAGCAACATAGTATAACTCACTTTGCTGCTAATAAAATAAAGGCCATCAGCTTCCCTGCTTGTTTGGAGATACCCAGAAAGGGAAGACCCAACAAGGGTTTAAAGGTATAGTTATATTCAAAAGGTTTTGCAAAAGGGTCTGGACATAATCCCAGAAAGGTTTGATAATAGAACAATCCCAAAAAATATGATAATGGGTACCTATGTCATGTCTACATCTCCACCACTGCCTGGAAGCTTCTATATTGAAGGTGCGAATGGGTTGCAGGAAATAAACCACCCGATTTTCCCATAACACAGGCAGGCGGGGTGGGCGGGGGAAGCCAGTGATTATAACTGGCGACAACAGCAGCCGCTTGTGATAATCGTAAGCGATTTTATTTTCCCACTTACACCAACATACACTTATATGCCAGTACTAACATGACAGTGTGTTGGCAGAGTTATTGGCCATACACACTATAAGGCTCCGTTCACATGTAGGCGTTTTGGGGCGTTTTTGGGGAGTTTTTCTGCTCTAGGATGAGCTCTCAAAACGCCCAACAAGACAAATCCTATTCATTTCAATGGCCCCTGTTCACATCTGAGCGTTTTTACGCTGTGAGCAAAACGCCCAACGCTCAAAAAAGTACATGAGCTTCTTTTTGGGCAGATTACAGGCGTTTTCCATTGGTCTCTATTCAATCTAAAAACACCTGCGGTAAAAATTGCGGTAAAAAAACGCGAAAACGCTACGCTCAGGTGTGAATGTAGCCTAAGATTTTCTGAAGACTTTTTCCTTTAGATTTACCAAAACCATATAATATGAGGTCAAACCTAAACACTTTCAATTTGTATGCAATCTGGCAGGCCCTTACACTACATAGAAAAGGTAAATCTGAAGGAAATCTAACCACAAAAGTTGGATAGTGTGTATCCAGCTTAAGTGTTCTCTTATTAGCCAATTAGGTCATTTTTAAATCTATATGCCTACAAAGGGAAGGTGAACAGACTGTCTCCCCACCAAAAAAAAGCTATCTGCACAGATAGTGAACAGACTGGAAAGTCTGGTGACCAAACATACCCAAGGCAACTGACAGACTCCGTCTATCCAAACATTTGCAGAACTCTAAACAAGAACAATGGACAATGAGATATCTGCCTTGACTTGACCAACGACCTCTTACAATGACCTATGATATGTGATAAACACTCCAACAGAAAGAAATTCGGTGCATATGATCCCATTCATTTTCAATGGCACCCTAACCACCAGGCTCGTTATCATTCTAGACGGCTAGAAGTCCCGGTTCACACATATGCGATGCAGGAACCCTGTGAATCTACTATGGGTTCCCACATCGCTTTCCCAGCGCAGGCAGTTCACACTGCCATATGCTAATCGCTGGGGGTGTCAATTCAAAGTTAACGACACCTCCAGATTAGCTCACATATCGCAGTGCGATCTGACATTCGGCCATGAATCGGATCGCATAGGTGTGAACCACTAAAATAGGGTACTGTGCGTGTTTGTGCCGAATCAGATGCAAATTCAGCCATACAGTCTGTATGGCTGAATTCGCATTGCACAGATATCGCATGTGATTTTCAGAGCAGTGCGCTCCGAATCACATGCAATGTCTGCCATCGCAGATGTGTGAACCGAGCCTTACATAAGGCCATCCCTTTTCACTGGCTGAGTTGATGTCAAGAATATTCTCAGTGAAAGTTCATTCCACACAACCATCACATTGTAACGTATATCAGAGAACATTTTTGAAAAAAAATTCTGTACGTCCTTGCAATACATGCCTATTTCCACATGATTTATACCTTTAAAGACCCTGACAGCCCATTCAGACTGGCGCGACACGACTTTGTGAACTTCGGCGCGACTTGCACGGACCTCATATAATTGAAGTCAATGCAAGTCGCCTCCAGGTCGCCCCAAAGTAGTACAGGACCCTTTTTCTAAGTCGGAGCGACTTGTGTCAATCCTATTAGAACGGGTCCTGTACTACTCAATGGCGAGCGACTGACCGCGACTTGTCAGGTGACCAAGTTGCCTGAAAAGTCGCGCTAGTCTGAAAGTACAGAAATATAAATGTTGATCTTCCAGAAATGCTCCTAATTTCTGTGGGCTGAAAAAACACATTTTTGTGATCTGAATGGAGTCAGACCTACACAGTTCTCTTTCTCTACACTACTCCAGTGTTTATTTTCCTCATAGTTTTCGGCAGCAGCCTGTTTTCAGGGACAAAAACTATGACGAAAATTGTCAATTTCATCAATTGATGAAAACTATGATGAAAGTTAATTCCAATTTTCGTCATTGAACGAAAATCGAACATAAATATGAGGGAGGAATGTTTACCCATCTGAAATTTGCCTTCTTCTGAGCTCTGCTTGCCTGTAAAGCCCAAGCCCCCTGACAAGCTGTACTGGCTGAGAGACGCAGGCTCCCTCTGTCTCCCTCTGGCTATACGGGACTCTGGGAGTTCTGGAACAATGGCCTGCAAATCACGTGGTGAGTGTTTCCCCTTCCAGCATGGTAGCATGCTTAGCACTGTGTAAAAAAACAGCCTCCCCAGACCAGTTCTCTGCCCTGTGCACTCCCTCACTCCCATTTACTTCCCCATCCCCACTACGTTATTCGATTTTTACTCCAAGAGTATATAATGAGTTTAGAAATTCTAGAGAAATGCTTAAATAATGCATTACATTTTAAAGTGGTTCTAAAGACAGAAGTTTTTTTTATCTTAATGCATTCTATGCAGTAAGATAAAAAGCCTTCTGTGTGCAGCAGCCCCCTAATACTTACCTGAGCCTCATCTTGATCCAGCTATATTACAGGAGAGACTCAGCTATCCGGGACCCTGCCTTCTGATTGGCTGAGACAAAGCAGCAGGCCCCATTGGCTCTTGCTACTGTCAATCACAGTCATTAAGTCAATGAGGAGAGAGAGGGGGCAGGGCCAAGCTGCGGCTCTGTGTCTGAATGGACACACAGAGCAGCGGATCAGCTTGGGTGCCCCCATAGCAAGATGCTTGCTGTGGGGGCACTTGGCAGGAGGGAGGGACCATGAGCGCCGGTGTAACGTGAGAATTACCTACCCCGTGAGAAAAACCTACCCTCGTCACTTCCGGGCATGAACAGCTGAGCAGCGCAGCAGTGCGCATGCTCAGAGCCCCGGAGACCTAATGAAAAAGATAAGGAGCTGACTACAGGGCATGCGCAGTAGTATGAAAGTATTAGGGTGTCCGTGAAAAAAACCTACCCACGCGGCGGTGACATGAAAACAGCTGCCCTACAATATGAATCATTTCCGCTCCTTCCCCTGACACTTCACTGATGTGGGCTATTAAATATAAAAGCGGCTGGCGGCTCCGTTATGTATCTTCTCATACACCCGCCGCCGCTTTTATATTTACTAGCCGACATCAGTGAAGTGTCAGGGGAAGGAGGGGAGATGATTCATATTGTAGGGCAGCTGTTTTAATGTAACGGCCGCGTTATACACACTGAGGGTGCACCGGAAGTGACGAGGGTAGGTTTTTCTCACGGGTAGGTAATTTTCACGGAACACTGGCAAGGGACTTGGGAAGAGGAGGATCGGGGCTGCTCTGTGCAAAACCACTGCACAGAGGAGGTAAGTATAACGTGTTTGATATTTTTAGGGGAAAAAAATTAGACTTTAATATCACTTTAACTAAATCCATTACATTTTAGTTAACTGAAATACGACTAAAATAATTCAGATGACTAAAATACAACTATAACTAAAATGGCATTTTAGTCAAAAGGCTACGACTAAAACTAAATCAAAATTTCTCTAGCGCTCATTGACAGACGTAGTCCTCGGTGATACACCACCTTCGGGTTATGTTGCCTCCACAGGAGCAGGACTAGACAGGAAATTAAAAAGCTCTGGCCACACCCTAGGGGCAGTCCCAGAGGGTATATCCTCTCTCTCTCTGCCTCAGCAAATCAGTTATTTTCTGTCTAGTTAGGAGTAAGGACCTAGATACCTTGCTGGGATCTTAGGTCCTGGCAAGAATGTTTTTCTTAAAGGATTTTTTAGACAGCTTTTTTTCTCCAGTGTTCCTGTGAGATCTTCAAGCAAGAAAGCTGAACTGGGCGACGGGCTGGATGTTGAGATCCGGTGGTCACCCCAGTTCAGCCTACGAGCGCGTGCAGGCCATAGCTCCGTGCTGGGTCGGCCGCGACAAAGTCCCATTAAAAGGACTGAACCCGCGAGTTAAACGTCTCGCTGAAACGCCAAAGACCATGAGTCACGGCGTCCGTATCGGTCGACAGCCCTCCCGCCCCGGTGGAGAGGGGTACTGTCAGGAGTTGGTGCCCGCCTGGTTCCGGTATGGTGAGTAGTATGTTCCCCCTTTTTCCCTGACGGGTTTTGTGGTGAACGCGGGCCCCTCTCTGTATGGTAAGAAAGAGTCCTTTCTATCCTATAACATGTCACAGATCCTCCTACTTTGAGTGTGATTTTATGTGTGCAAAAAGCCAGGAGACTTGGTTTGGGAGCTAACAATCTATGGTATACATGTTTAAAAGATGTAATCTGTGGCATTCTGGGAATCTTATGGGTTAAGTATAAACTACCTACCAGTCAGAAAACACGGACATGTAGACTGCCTTCCAAATCAGATCTCCAGCTATTAGCAGGCCTCCCGAACGGCCATGCGGTCCGCCAGGGCCAGTACCGCCAACCACGCCATATCCCCATGCAGAGAGAGTGTTGTGTGCCCTGCAGCACACCGCTATTCAGTACAGGCCGCCGCCATTTTTTTTGCTGGATCGCACGAGCCGCCATTTTGGCGTAGCCTCGTGTCTCCAGCATGGGGGCGGCCATGTTTGAGGTGATCCTACACCTCGTGGAGCTTGGGGGAGGCGCCGGAAGGCGTGCAGAGGGGCGGAGCCGCCTCCTTTCTTCCTGGGCAGCCAGCCAAAAGACTTCCTGTTTGTCAAGACAGCGCTGTAACCTGTTGCAGTTAAACTCTGAGCATCAAGTGGTGAGCCTGGGGGTCTATCTCTCTCTCTCTCGATCGATAGGGATCCCTAGCAGGTAACACTAAGGGGCTTTTTGTGGCGCTGGGGGTCAGAAAAAGAAAAAAAAAAAAAAAAAAGTTTTTTTCTTTACTTTTGAATTATATTATCCAGGAAGTAACGGGAGTTATCATGGACCCTGCCACACATATTCCCCCACCTGTTTCCCTCGAGGGGGCCTCGGGACCCGCCGGTGCACAGAGTATAGAGTCATTTACAGCAATTTTGGAGTCTATGGTGGCTCGGGTGGAGGCGGCCTGTCAGGGACGGGGGTCAAGGAAGCGACCCCCGCCTACCCCTATACCATCTGACACCTCTGACTCAGATTCAGAGATGGTCATGGCAGTTGCAGGTTCCTCTGCAAGGGCTGTTATCCCAGGTAAAGCCCCCTCAGACAGTGAGGAGGACGCTTCTTCTCTTGCTATAATTCAGAAAGAAGCATTGGTGGACGCACTAGTTGTGGCAGTGCAGGAAACCTTAAAACTTGAGGCTTTACCGGCAGAGGCAACTGAAACAGAGATGCCTTTTGGTACTAATAAGCCCATCAAGACGGCGAAGGCTTCTCCTGTACCTAAATGTTTTGGTAATCAGATTAAAGGAGAATGGGAGCATTCTAAACGTACCTTTACTATTTCCAAGCGTATTGCTAGACGCTATCCGTTTGAGGAATCCATCATTAAGAAATGGACGGTACCACCAGTCATGGATCCGCCTATTTCCAGGCTGAATAAAGCCACGGTTATTCCAGTGGAGGACACTTCGTCCTTTAAGGATCCGGTGGATCGAAAGATAGAAGCAGAGTCCCGCACTATCTTCTCTCTGATAGGGTCAGCATTTAGACCAGTAATTGTTATTGGTCTAGTTTCCCAGACACTTACGGAATGGGCGAAAATGGTACGCCAAGATCTTAGGGGAAAAGATATTCCCCAGGAGACATCTGATTTGATGGAACAGATCATACAAGGGCTACGGTTTATCTGTGACGCAGCCTTGGACACTACTCCCTTATTAGGGCATGCATCTAAGTTAGCAGTGATCCTCAGACGTGTGCTGTGGTTAAAATGCTGGTCAGCTGACCTAGGTTCCAAGAAGACCTTGACCAATCTCCCTTTTCAGGGGAATCGTCTATTTGGGGCCAACCTAGATGAAATCATTAAGGATGCCACTGGGGGCAAGAGCACTTTTTTGCCACAGGCTGCAAAAGCTAAGGGACCGCGCAACAAGCGAGGACCTTTCTTTACCGCCCATAAAGGGCGCCCGGCTGGTACTAGCGGGAAAGGCAAGACTCCTCCAGGAGGGTTCAAGAAGGGCTGGTCGGACAAGCAGAGGACCAACCCAGCCAAACCCGAAGTAAAGGAGTACACAGCCTGAAGGTGCGCCCCCACCCGGTTTCAGGGTGAGGGGAAGTTTTCACCGGTATTCAGGACATTAGATCGAGCATCAACCACTACTACCGGTGCGATTCTTCCCTTCCAACATTTAAGTACCACAGGAAGCGGTAGTTACCGTTCCCTGAATAGATCTTTTCCTTTACCTTTTCCTAAGATTAGTCCCGATACCTCACAGGAATCGGATCTGGTTGACCAGATAGGCCAAGTAGCCTCTAGTCGGGTGACTTCGGTCCCTGAGGTTCAACCAGAAAAGATCACCTTTCCTGATAACTATCAGGTATCTGATAAATGTGTGGGAACAGAAAACGACCAGACTTTCTCGGATGGTCGGGGCCAGATAGCTCTAGGGACGCCTGGTTCAGATCCAATCAGCGCCAGTGGTCCTAGAAATTCTAGGCTGGCCTCCTCAAGCCGGCCTGGCCGACTTGGACATGTTAGTCGCAGACGTTCCGTGGGAACTTCGTCTCAGGGAGTGTCTGTGGTCTCAAGGACCAATTTACCTTCGTGCTTTACAGTCGCTGGTTTTAATGGCCTGGCCATTGAGACCCAAGTACTGAAGGACAGAGGTTTGTCTACTTCAGTCATTCCTACCCTTATTAAAGCAAGGAAAGCGACTTCCAGCAAAGTCTATTATCACACATGGAAGACTTGTATTGCGTGGTGCGAATCTTTAGGATTTCCTCCACGTACCTATTCGGTGTCTCGAATATTGGCCTTTTTGCAACAAGGGGTTGAGCAGAAGCTAGCCTTGAGCACCATCAAGGGTCAAGTTTCAGCATTAGCAATCTTCTTTCAGAAGCCTTTAGCTACCAAATCCTTGGTGCGGAATTTCATCCAGGGGGTGCGGCACCTGGCTCCTCCAGTCCGCGCGCCCTTACCGCCCTGGGATCTTAATTTGGTTTTGTCGGTTCTACAGAAACCTCCCTTTGAAAACATCAGGGAGATTCCCTTGCTTACTTTATCCCAGAAGGTGGCCTTCTTGGTGGCTATTACTTCTGCTCGCAGGGTGTCAGAACTGGCTGCATTATCATGCCAGTCCCCATACCTAGTGATTCATAGGGATAAGGTAGTACTTCATCCTAAGCCATCTTTTCTTCCTAAGGTGGTTTCAGATTTTCATCTGAATGAAGATATTGTACTACCTTCCTTGTGTCCTCAGCCCAAGCATCATCGGGAACATGCGTTGCATTCCTTAGATGTGGTTCGGGCAATCAGGGTATACCTGAAAGCTACGGAATCATTCCGTAAGACGGATTCACTTTTTGTGATCACGGATGGCCCCAGAAAGGGTTTGCCTGCATCTGCCGCGACCATTGCCAAATGGATTAGACAAACGGTGGTACAGGCTTATTCTATTAAGGGTCAGAGTCCTCCGTTCCCTGTTAGGGCGCACTCCACTCGAGCGCTCAGTACTTCCTGGGCCTTTCGCCATCAGGCGTCAGTGGTCCAGGTATGTAAGGCGGCCACTTGGTCGTCGGTACATACCTTTACAAAATTCTATAAAAGTGATGTGACGGCATCGGCGGATGCCTCATTTGGCCGCAAGGTTTTGCAGGCCGCAATTTGAGGAGACCGGTGGTCTACCTCGAGGGTTTTTTCTGTTTGAAAAAAAAAAAAAAAAAAGAAAAATTTTTTTCTCTCTTTTGTTGAGTCTCATCATTAAGGATGAGCATTGTAAACTTCTAGTTGGCACCGGTTGGGCCTTCTAGATTGGGATTTGATTTTATTTTCCCACCCCTCAGTTGTGATACTGCTCTGGAACGTCCCGAAGGTGGTGTATCACCGAGGACTACGTCTGTCAATGAGCGCTAGAGAAAAATGGATTTTTGTAAAATCTTACCGTAAAATCCTTTTCTCTTAGCTCATTGACAGACGTAGTCCCCGCCCCTCTGTTTTTTTGAGTTGGGTTAAAATCTCTAAAGACTGCTTTTTCACATAACTGATTTGCTGAGGCAGAGAGAGAGAGGATATACCCTCTGGGACTGCCCCTAGGGTGTGGCCAGAGCTTTTTAATTTCCTGTCTAGTCCTGCTCCTGTGGAGGCAACATAACCCGAAGGTGGTGTATCACCGAGGACTACGTCTGTCAATGAGCTAAGAGAAAAGGATTTTACGGTAAGATTTTACAAAAATCCATTTTTGACATCAAAATTAACAATAAACTACTCAAACCCTCCCCCACAACATTATAGCTAGTGTAGTCCCAAGATAAGAGCTAGGAGGATTAATCACTCACCTTGAGATAACACAGAAAGTGTGCACAAGACACAGAGCAGCTCTAAGCCCCCTTTCAAACTGAATGCAACATTGAAATTGTTCTACTTCATTCAAAGTAGCACGATTGCAAACCACAGGTCAGTGCGTTTTCAGGTGTGACTTGCCTGACATCTGCACAACTTCATGCACAGATGTCTATGCAAGTCACCCTTGAAATTGCAAAAACAAGTGCAGAAACATTTTTATTTTCAAGTTCAGAGTCACACTGATTTCAAAAGTACCATTGCCTTCAATAGGGTGTGACAGTTCCAAATCGCATGACAAGTCGCACCGGTTGTGAAGGGGGACTAAGTCTCTGACAAGATCAACAGGTATTTTGTTTCACTTATTGAACAGATAGAACAATACACTTTCAGGCCTCATGCACACTGCCACGGCGCTTCTGAACGCCTTTGTTCCTGGCAGGAAAAAGCATCTGAAAAAACGCAGCTAAAGCTGTGTTTTACACAGGCCTTTGGGCATTCGCTCATTCCACTTATCAGAATTTTTATTTATTCTGGCCACTGGAAAGAATGAACGCTCAATTGCTAAACTTTCCTAGCATTTAAGCGCATTAATAGGTATTTAGGTGCGTCAAGAATTTTTTTGCTCAAACACTTCTCTCCTGTACACGTCGGTGATAGTTTTCTTTCTGCCTCTAAACGCCTGTAAATGCCTATATGTACCAAACAGAGGGTGCACTAGCCTAGTGCATTATCCCTGGAGCTATGAATTTTAATTGGGTAAAAGAAAGATACTGTACTCACAAACAAATGTTTGGTACAGGCATATCACATAAAAGGACAATAGTGACTAGGGATCGACCGATTATCGGCAACACGGATATATCAGGGGCCGATATGCACTTTCCCCGATATACCGGAATCGGCCTCTTAAGGTTACCGATATTGCCGATATTTCGGGAAAGTGCTTGTACCATGGTGATGCCTGCAGCTAGAGGCATCATCCCGGTACTGGCGTCCATAGCCGATGGTCGGCTGACTTGTAATGACAACCGATGTGGCTGCCTTCCGCGGCTCGCCCGGGTCTCCCGTCCCACCAGAAGACCCGAGCATCCTACCTCCACCGCTACAGCCGCCGAAGAGAAGACCCGGGTCTCCATGTAAAAAACCCAGAAGTGATGTCATGACAACACTTCCGGGTACTCAGCACCGAATTAAAAAAACTGACAGCATTTAAAACAGCCAAACTTGGCGTTTTGAATGCTTTTCGGTGCCGAGGTGGATCCCTCCACAAGGAGTACCTTTAGAAAAATAAAAAAATAATTATTTTTTTTACATGTCTGAAAATATCGGTATATATATATATATATATATATATATATATACCGATATCTGATGACCAAAATATCGGTATTGGTATTGGCATTAAAAAAACAATATCGGTTGATCACTAATAGTGACCACAGTATCTCGTCATGGATGAATAAAACGTCCACAGATTGCATGACGCGTTTCGAGGTCCTGCCTCTTCCTCAGGGCTCTTTTTTTGTGAGGGCAGCAAGACGGCATCTATCCGAGTCAAGCCTGGACAGAGACTTTTCAGCTTTCTAGACCCCCTGGGACCCACTTTCAAGCACAAGAGATTTGTCTGCTGTGTTTTCGAAATGCCTATATGTTCATGAACACATAGGCTAGGAGAAAGGGGCATTTAGAGGCAAAATAAAATGCCAAACGCCTGTGTTTTTCGACGCCAAGTGTGCTTGAGCCCTAAAGGATATATTTAACAAAAGAGAAGAGAGTTATCTAACATCTGTGAGTACCTTTAATGAGTAACTCTACTTTCATGGTAAAAAAAAAAAAATTATAATATAGAATATACAATTGTGACACAAGTCATATTGTAATTGAATGTTATTTAAAGAGGAAGTAAACCCTCCTCTGACACTTGTACCTATAGGTAAGCAAGCCTATGATAAGGCTTACCTATAGGTACTGTAAATATCTCCTAAACATGTACCGTTTAGGAGATATTTACCTTCGATGCATCCAGTGACGTCACTGGAGCATGCGCTCTGAAGGAACGGCCGCTCGTGCCGTCCCTTCAGAGCCCCGTGCCGTGACTGTCGGCTCCCGCACGCGTGCGGGGGAGTGACGTCACCGCGCCTCCGGCCAATCAGATGGCCGGATGCCGCGATCCCGGAAGACGGGCGACTGAACATGTCGCCCGTCATACAGGTGAGTGAGCGGCACGGCGGGGGCTCGTTCTAAGATAAGTATTTCATAATGAGCTAGTATGCAATGCATACTAGCTCTTTATGTGTTTGTCTTGCAGGGTGTGAAAGAAAGAAAAAAAAAAAAAAGAGTTTACAACCTCTTTAAAATTACTTTTCCTTTTCAATCTGCAGCCAGTTTTTTTTCTGTAAAATGCAATGCAATATGGCAAACTCGAGGAGTTTTGTACACAGAATGTGTACAGAACGCCCCCCCAGAAATGTTATTTCTTACTTGTGTGATTGACTTACTGATTTTCCCAGAAATCTGCACTAAAATAAAAATCTGATTTTGGGTATCCACTGCAACAAAAACGTAATTTTTTTGGGAGATACTCCCAAAGAGAAATCACTTCTAAAGGCATGCAGACCCTGCTACTTTCCACATTAGAGCCCTGCAGGTGCAGCAGCTGATTGATAATCATAGAATCACTCCCATACATATTCACTTGGCACATGGACACAGACAAACAGACAGCTATTTCTTCAGAATAATAAAAAGGTAGAAATCTGCAACAAAGTTGTTAAAATCCCTGCAATGTTAATGTACATAGATCACCCAGAGGGAAATATTTTCTTTCTCAACAAAAGTAGAGTTTCTCTTTAAGCCCGGAGAGTAATTTAATCTGCAAGTCAGAGTCAGCAAGCATATAAACCGGTCGCTTTTTGAACACTGACGCACCCCACAATATGGGGATCCAGGGGCAACCTAAAGAAGAAGGAAATGTGCCTAGAATACAAGGTAAGCATCAGTTTAATTATTTATTTTACCCAAAGGTTTAATGCAGCGAGTCCAGTGTCCTGACTGCTAGGCATATGGCAAGAACAAAAAATGCTCCCTTTAAGTACAAAAAGAAGAGCAAAGCAAGGACCAGACAACAAATGAGACCAATCATTGAACTCTGAATACTATCCAGCAAACAAAGTGTGCTAAACTCACAATACCCCCTCATTTTACCTTAATCAGAGTTCTATGTAAATCAGTGCAGCAGAAATCCAGAGAACAACTCACATGGACACTGGGAGTGTACTTTCTGAAGTCTGTGCTGTGTGATATTTTCTCTTTACTAAGTTTCTGAAGCTTCTTTGAATTGGACTGATAGCTGTAATGTATTTTTACATTATGTAAGTGACAGGGGAATCGCCTGCAGGTGTGTTTGGGACATGTTTTCCTGCATCACATGTACAGGCAATCAGATCACAGGATTCAATGAAACAAGAAAAGCCGCTCCAGGTGAGTCTCTAGTTAATCGCCACACAACCTAGTCAGGTGTCAGCCCAGCTCGCATGCTGTATATCATAAGGAAAAAATTCCGGAAGGCTGCACTTCCAAAATCCTTTTATTGAAGCTTCATATGACAAGTGGTTGACAGATGGAGCAGGGGACAAAGAAGTAGACGCAGTTCGCGCAAATGTTAGCGCTTAGTTATTACCAGATCACCGGATTACTGTTATAAGGAACTACAGAAATTCCTGGGTGAAGATACTAAGATGGACCTACACTGAAAAAAAGACGTTTCTTCATCATATGCCCGCCCCCACTCCAGTGTATAAAAGCCAACTTTTTTGTGTATGTTAACCACTTCTGAACCGGAAGATTTTCCCCCTTAAAGTGGTTGTAAACCCACTCCTATAACTTTTACCTATAGGTAAGCCTTTAATAAAGCTTAACTATAGGTACTGTAAATATCTCCTAAACTTACACCGTTTAGGAGATATTTACATTTCATGCAGCCGATGACGTAATCCGCACATATGCTTTGAAAAAACGTCTGCCCGTGCCGTTTCTTTAGAGCCCTGTGCCATGACTGGCGGCTCCTGCGTGCATGTGCAGGAGTGACGTCATGCAGCTCCCAGCCAGTAGTATAGCCGGAGTCTGCAGACCAGAAAGGAAGACGGCTGAAGATGGATGCGGCCCCCAGCGGGGACGATAATGGCTTTGTTTGGAGGTAAGTGTCACATAATGTGCTAGTATGTGATGCATACTAGCACATTATGCATTTCCTTTGCAGGGCAGAAAAAAAACTAACAAAAAGGAAGAGTTTACTTCCTCTTTAATGATAATTTGATTCAGCACTGTTACTTTAACGGACAATTGTGCAGTCATGTGACGCTGTACCTAAATAGAATTGATGTCCTTTTTTTCCCACAAATGGAGCTTTCTTTTGGTAGTATATGATCACCTGTGTTATTTTTAGTTTTTGCGCTATAAACAAAAAAATAGCGACAATTCTAAAAAAAACAAACAATTTTTCACTTTCTACTATATAACATTCCCAAAAAAAATTTCAAATCAAATTTTTTCATAATTTTAGGCCAATTTGTATTCTGCCACATATTTTTGCTAAAAAAATCCCAATAAGCGTATTTTGTTTGGTTTGCGCAAAAGTTATTGCATCTACAAACTAGGGGAAAAATTTGTCATTTTTATCTATTTATTTATTTATACCAGTAATAGTGATTTTTAGCGGGACTGCAACATGGCAAGCAGATCGGACCCCTAACTGACATTTTTGGGGGGACCAGTGACATTACTACAGTAATCAGTGCTAAAAATATACACTGTTACTGTAATAATGACACTGGTAGGGAAGGGGTTAACCCAGGGGCTATCAAAGGGTTAAATGTATGCCTAGGGTGTGCTTTCTAACTGTGTGGGGGGGGTTGGGAAATCAACACAGAGACCTGTGATCATAAATAGGAAGAGCACAGGAGCTCAGCATTGATTCCTGAGGGAACAACGGTCTACTGTATTTACAACAGCAGACCGCCATTCTCTCTTCACGGGGAGCAATCGTGGGTGCCCGGCGGCAATCAGGGCCGCTGGCTCCGTGAATCGGCCTCCCCGCTGGAGATTGGTTGCGCACGCATGCCCCCAGGATCACTCCCACGAACCGCCGTACAGGTACAGCGATTCGCAGGAACCTGCCAACCTGCCGCCGTATATAGGCAGCAGCTGGTTGGCAAGTGGTTAATTTACTTTTTTTGCCCTTTACACTGCTTCTTACCCCCTTCTTTATTCTTGCCTAGGCAAGAATGATGTGGAACTCTGCTCCTAAAGCTTTCCAGGATATCAACATCACAAATCCTAGGAGGTTTCAGTTTTTACACAGTGCTGGAGGAGAAAAGACCAGCACTCATCTTCAGTGGGCCGGCCGCAAGAACAAGGAAGAGGAAGCTGGCTGCTGATGACATCAGATAGAAAGATGGAGCGCGGACAGTGTGCGGCAGTACAGCAGCAGAATACAGTATGACAATGCTGGATTTGCTCGGTAGGTGGGTATGTTAACCACTTCCCGACCACCCGCTGCAGTTTTACTGTGGCAGGATGGCTCTGCTGTGCATACCGACGTAGGTCTACGTCAGTCGTGCGCGGGAAGCTAGGGGGCGAGCACGCGCCGCTGCCACCGGCACGCTCCCGCCCCCACTCGGCAGCGGGGAAGCCGATGCACGGGTCAGGCGTCTCCGATTGCAAATTGTTGTAAACACAGTCGACCGCTCTTCTCTCTGAAATGATCACAGAGCTCATGTGATCCTTCTATATAGGAACACATGTCTCTATGATCCTTTTACAAGCCACGCCCCCCCCACAGTTAGAATCACTCCCCTAGGCTCACATTTCCCATTGAGCACCCATAGGGTTAACCCCTTCCCTGCCAGTGTCATTATTACAGTAACAGTGCATATTTTTAGCACTGATTACTGTAGTAATGTCACTGGTACCCCCAAAAGTGTCAAAAATGCCAGTTAGGAGTCCGATCTGTCCGCCGCAATATCGCAGTCCCGCAAAAAATCGCAGATCACCGCCATTACTAGTAAAGAAAAAAAAGAAAACAATAAAAATGACATACATCTTTCCTGTAGTTAATAGACGCAATAACTTACGCTTATTGTGATTAACAAAAATATATAGCAGAAAACACATTGGCCTAAAATGTTAAAAAATTTTGATTTTTAAAAAATGTTTTGGAGAAAGTCATATAGAAGAATATGAAAAATATTGTTTTTTTAAAAATTGTCGCTCTTTTTTTGTTTATAGCGCAAAAAATAAAAATCGCACAGGTGATTAAATACCACCAAAAGAAAGCTCTATCTGTGGGGACATCAATTTTATTTGGATACAGCGTCGCACGACCGTGCAATTGTTCGTTAAAGTAACGCAGTGCCGAATTTGCAAAATAGGGCCTGGTCAGGAAGGGGGCAAATCCTTCCCATCTTAAAGTGGTTAAATGAAGATAACCTGCAAAATAAAGTAAACACAAGAAGACACGGGGGATTAAGATCCTCTTTGAGCAATGAGCAGGCAGTCTGTACTCTATTACTCCACATACACATTTCATGATTCAGTTTCAGTTTGGAATGCTGTGTATTAACCTAATTAGGTCTCAAAGGGGAACACAAATCTAAAATAGCTGTTTAGAATTTGCACATTTCTTTACACTTTACAAAACGCGGGTTCAGACGTATCCAGTATGCCCTCCAGTTCTGGTCACCAATCTGCAGGAAGGATGTCCTTGAGCTGGAGAGAGTCGAGAGATGGGCAACAAACAAGGAGGCGGGAGGACCTCGGTTATGAGGAAATTTGGAGGAAATTATTTAAAGCATGGGCGTCCGCAGAACTTTTTTCGGGGGGGGGGGGGCAAAATTTTAGGGTCACCCATGCCCAGCCCCTTTTCAACAATGTCATGAAGGGGAGGGGCTTAGTCATTATACTTATTTTAAGTATTTATTTTTAAAGGGCAAATGACAGCATTTATTTTTTAAAGCATTTGTTAACCTAAAAAAAAGATAAAAAAATAAAGAAAAAAAAAAACTGATCCTATTCCCTTAAAGCCTGTTATACAGCACAGTGCTTGTGCTGTGATTTTTGGCCCCTTCTATCACCTAAAATACCTGGCTGATCCTGCCTGGCTATGTCCTCCCCTCTGTAAACTGACCACAGTATACCATGGCTGCTGAGCCCTGGCACCGTGGTCAGTTTATGTGTCTCCATCATTTGTGGCTCTCCTGTCCTCCTCTGTCCTCCCTCCCCCCTTCCTCCCTGCCTGTCTGCTCCTGTATCAGTGCCCGCCCCCTCCCCTCCTGCTGCTGTAGATTCATTTAAAGTTTTATATCCTGTCTACAGTCTGTTTAATAATCCTGTGTGCCCCTGTGTCTGTGTTTTATAAAAAGTTTTCAGAGCGCCAATCGCCGCTCACATGACCCGCCGCCTCTCTCCCCCTCTCCCCCTCCACTCCTCCTCCCCTCCGGACTGATGTCAGCAAGGAATACTCGGCCCTGCCAGCAGCAGGTAGCTGTCAGACAGGGAAAGGAGAGAGCCGACGGGCCACATGAGCGGCGCTCAGCGCTATAAAAATTGGTCATTTTTTTAAAACACAGACCCAGGGGCACACATGACTATTATACAGACCAGACAGGATGGTATAAAGTGGCTTAACAGCCACTTTAAAGGGGAAGTTGAGATTCCGGGGGGGGGGGGGGCAAATGCCCCCCCCCCCCCTTGCCCCTACCTGTGGACGCCCATGATACTAAACACTCACTGTGTATGTTATACAAACCTGCTTTGTGCAGTGGTTTTGCACAGTGCAGCCCAGATTCTCCTCAGGTCCCTGACTGGAGCTCTTGACCCCTCCCGCCTGTCAAGTTCCCCCACAGCAAGCAGCTTGCAATGGGGGCATCTGAGCCAAGCCGCAGCTCCGTATATCTATTCAGACACGGAGCCACTGTTTGGCCCCGCTCCCTCTCTCTCCCCATTGGTTGCGTTTGAATGACAGCAGCAGGAGCCAATGTCTCAAGCAAACAGGAGGGAGAGTCCCAGATGGCCAAGGCATTAATGGACATTGCTGGATCGAGACAGGGCTCAGGTAATTATTGGGGAGGGCTGAGGGGGGCTGCTGCACATAGAAGGCTTTTTATCTTAATGCATAGAATGCATTAAGATAAAAAAAAACCTTCTGGCTTTACAACCACTTTAAATTACATTGCCCCTTCTATTTCTGTATGTGAATGATGGCACTGTAATTATTTTAATAACAAAAAAAACATCTAAGTATATTTTTCCTAATCAATATACAGCTGTCACATGACCCGGCTCTTTCCCAGCCTGTCTGCAGGGAAACAGTGGCAGGAGGAGCTTCTTGTCCTCTGCTGCTGGTCACATGTTAAAAAAAACAGCTTTCAGAATACAGAGTAAAAATAAATAATTAATATCAAGAAACTGCTTTAAATTGTCATACAAATGTGTATTTGAAATGAAATCTTTATTATTTTTTTGCAATAACACGGTGTGGGCAGATTTTTGCCAGTCACATGCTGTGTCACACCCCTTCAGCCTATGTCTTAGAATAAGAGGGATATGAAAACTCCATCAATCAAGATGTACTATCCAGTCTCCATTGTGTTTAGCTGGTTAGTGGCCATGGAGGGGGAGCTAGGGAGTGGGTTGTTATTTACCACTGTGTATGTGTATACACCCACATGTGTGACTCTTATAGTCACATGGGCTACTCAGATGTGATAGGGAGGACAAGCTCAGGGTAGAAAATACACTGAAAACTGAGCATGTGCACTAGCTGCCAACACTGCTCTGCAAAATCCTGACTGCAGTGGGGACATGGACAGGAGGGGGAGACAGAGAACAGCGGGATCAACCAGGTTTTTTTGCAGAATACAGAAAAAAAATTGCATAGTGACTGAGTGGTTATGAACAGCATGTAAAACACAATTTATTGATAGTTTTTATTGATGTGAGTTTAATGACACTTTAACCTAAGATCTCTAAAGAAGACATGCAGAAACATGATAAAAGAGACAATCAATCCTAAATCGGATATAGGGGTTATTTACTGTTGTAGCAGCAAAGATGTGGAACCCCCATCCACAATTGATGGTATCAGAGAGTGTAGATACATTTTTAAAAATATGATATCATTTCTCAGCAAAGACAATGTACAGGGAAATGGAAATTGATAGGAAACATGTACACTTAGACATATAGGTTGAACTAGATGGACCTGTGTCTTTATTCAATTTTTACCAATTGTGTAATTTTGTAAATTGTGTTCCCTAATGCAGTGTTCCCCAACCCCCTGGCCGCGGAACGGTATTTTCAGAAAAGGGTGGACCAGGGGCGCAGAGCAGTGCACCCTGAGCCCGTCCATTTGTGTAACAATAGCGAATTAATATTCGTTATTGTCACACGGATCCTCCTCCTGGCCAATCAGGAAGCGGGTTCGAGACACGTTTAGCGATTGGCCGAAAGGCGAACCCATGCCATTGACCAAGGAGGAGGAGGGAAGACTCGGGGAGACTGAGGAGAAGCCGCAGCTACAAATCAGGTAAGTGAACTGGTCACTGTGCATTGATTGGGGGCATGCTGTGGCACTCTGCATTGATTGGGGGCATGCTGTGGCACTCTGCATTGATTGGGGGCATGCTGTGGCACTCTGCATTGATTGGGGGCACGCTGTGGCACTCTGCATTGATTGGGGGCATGCTGTGGTCACTGTGCATTGATTGGGTGCATGCTGTGGTCACTGCTCATTGATTGGGGGCAAGCTGTGGTCACTGTGCATTGATTGGGGGCACGCTGTGGTCACTGTGCATTGATTGGGGGCACGCTGTGGTCACTATGCATTGATGGGGGCACGCTGTGGTCACTGTGCATTGATGGGGGCACGCTGTGGTCACTGTACATTGATTGGGGGCATGCTGTGGTCACTGTGCATTGATTGGGGGCATGCTGTGGTCACTGTGCATTGATTGGGGGCATGCCATGGTCACTGTGCATTGATGAGGGCACGCTGTGGTCACTGTGCCTTGATGGGGGCACGCTGTGGTCACTGTGCATTGATTGGGGGCACGCTGTGGTCACTGTGCATTGATTGGGGCATGCTGTGGTCACTGTGCATTGATTGGGGGCATGCTGTGGTCACTGTGCATTGATGGGGGCACGCTGTGGTCACTTTGCATTGATTGGGGGCATGCTGTGGTCACTGTGCATTGATGGGGGCACGCTGTGGTCACTGTGCATTGATTGGGGGCATGCTGTGGTCACTGTGCATTGATGGGGGCACGCTGTGGTCACTGTGCATTGATTGGGGGCACGCTGTGGTCACTGTGCATTGATTGGGGCACGCTGTGGTCACTGTGCATTGATGGGGGCATGCTGTAGTCACTGTGCATTGATTGGGGGCATGCTGTGGTCACTGTGCATTGATGGGGGCACGCTGTGGTCACTGTGCATTGATTGGGGGCACGCTGTGGTCACTGTGCATTGATTGGGGCACGCTGTGGTCACTGTGCATTGATGGGGGCATGCTGTAGTCACTGTGCATTGATTGGGGGAACGCTGTGGTCACTGTGCATTGATTGGGGGCATGCTGTGGTCACTGTGCATTGATGGGGGCACGCTGTGGTCACTGTGCATTGATTGGGGGCACGCTGTGGTCACTGTGCATTGATTGGGGCACGCTGTGGTCACTGTGCATTGATTGGGGCACGCTGTGGTCACTGTGCATTGATTTGGGGCATGCTGTGGTCACTGTGCATTGATGGGGGCACGCTGTGGCACTCTGCATTGACGCCCCCAGCGGGCCACGGAAAAATGATCAAACATTGACCGGTCCGCGGCGATAAAAAGGTTGGGGAGCACTGCCCTAATGGAGTCACAAAACTCAGGTAAAAACTCACAAAGCGCTCTGGGAAGTCATACATAATAGTTTCCAGAGGCTACAGTGTACATTTACAAGATGACTTCACACAGAGAAAAGAATGTTACAGTATGTTACATATACAGCTTCTATTCTGGAAAGCGGCAAAACAAAACTATTTGTTGGAGATCATTGTGTTAGCATGGGGAGACACGAGCAACAATCCACTACAAATAAATACAAACACTGGAAGAGTTCAGGCTACATTCACACCAGCCTCAGCATTTGGTAAACGCAGGAGAAATGATCTCAGAAGTATAAAGATACGTTCTGCTTCCCAGATCTTCTACATTTATATTTGCATGCTTTTCACATATTTACATGTGTTCAGACACATTCCGACTATCTATTCTGCCCCTGGATGCCAGAATTATTTTTCTTTAAGTGCAGCTAAACTAAAGGCACATAATAATACACATTGTGAATTATATTCAGTGATATCATTTTACATACATTTACATGCTTCTAGAAATGTCCTATAAACACATATAAATGGCAGTGTAAACGAGTCCCCAGAAACAAGTTTCATCTTTTACATAAAGCTCTCTGACGGGTTGTTATGGGCATTTAAATACACTTCTATAGACCAGAACCACATGTGGCCAATAACATGTACATTCATTTTATATATACAAAAAGAAATGCTCAGACCCTATATAATCACATCTTGGCTGATAGATACAGGATCTTTGTCTGTATTACGATTGGCCTGTAAAAAATAAATCCTGAGAATTTATCTAATTGGAGAAACAGAAACCAAAATTCTAAAATGGAGGTTTGTTCTGGAAAATAAATGCCTGTAGCAGCAATAGACTCAGATAGATTGGGATTTGGAAGTCATAAAAGCAGAGCATTGAGAAAGCTTTATTTGTAGAAGTTATACGGTCATGCCTGTTTTTAGAAGGTATATATAGCCATGTCTGTATTTGGAGAAGATACAGTGCCTTGCAAAAGTATTCGGCCCCCTTGAACTTTGCAACCTTTTGCCACATTTCAGGCTTCAAACATAAAGATATAATACTGTAATTTTTTGTGAAGAATCAACAACATGTGGGACACAATCATGAAGTGGAACGAAATTTATTGGATATTTCAAACTTTGTTAACAAATAAAAAACTGGGCGTGCAAAATTATTCAGCCCCTTTACTTTCAGTGCAGCAAACTCTCTCCAGAAGTTCAGTAAGGATCTCTGAATGATCCAATGTTGACCTAAATTACTAATGATGATATAGAATCCACCTGTGTGTAATCAAGTCTCCGTATAAATGCACCTGCACTGTGATAGTCTCAGAGGTCCGTTTAAAGCGCAGAGAGCATCATGAAGAACAAGGAACACACCAGGCAGGTCCGAGATACTGTTGTGGAGAAGTTTAAAGTCGGATTTGGATACAAAAAGATTTTCTAAGCTTTAAACATCCCAAGGAGCACTGTGCAAGCGATAATATTTAAATTGTAGAGTATCAGACCACTGCAAATCTACGAAGACCTGGCCGTCCCTCTAAACTTTCAGCTCATACAAGGAGAAGACTGATCAGAGATGCAGCCAAGAGGCCCATGATCACTCTGGATGAACTGCAGAGATCTACAGCTGAGGTGGGAGACTCTGTCCATAGGACAACAATCAGTCGTATACTGCACAAATCTGGCCTTTATGGAAGAGTGGCAAGAAGAAAGCCATTTCTTAAAGATATCCATAAAAAGTGTCATTTAAAGTTTGCCACAAGCCACCTGGGAGACACACCAAACACGTGGAAGAAGGTGCTCTGGTCGGATGAAACCAAAATCAAACTTTTTGGCAACAATGCAAAACGTTATGTTTGGCGTAAAAGCAACACAGCTCATCACCCTGAACACACCATCCCCACTGTCAAACATGGTGGTGGCAGCATCATGGTTTGGGCCTGCTTTTCTTCAGCAGGGACAGGGAAGATGGTTAAAATTGATGGGAATATGGATGGAGCCAGATACAGGACCATTCTGGAAGAAAACCTGATGGAGTCTGCAAAAGACCTGAGACTGGGACGGAGATTTGTCTTCCAACAAGACAATGATCCAAAACATAAAGCAAAATCTACAATGGAATGGTTCACAAATAAACATATCCAGGTGTTAGAATGGCCAAGTCAAAGTCCAGAGCTGAATCCAATCAAGAATCTGTGGAAAGAACTGAAAACTGCTGTTCACAAATGCTCTCCATCCAACCTCACTGAGCTCGAGCTGTTTTGCAAGGAGGAATGGGCAAAAATTTCAGTCTCTCTATGTGCAAAACTGATAGAGACATACCCCAAGCGAATTACAGCTGTAATCGCAGCAAAAGGTGGCGTTACAAAGTATTAACTTAAGGGGGCTGAATAATTTTGCACGCCCAATTTTTCAGTTTTTTATTTGTTAAAAAAGTTTGAAATATCCAATAAATTTCGTTCCACTTCATGATTGTGTCCCACTTGTGGATTCTTCACAAAAAATTACAGTTTTATATCTTTATGTTTGAAGCCTGAAATGTGGCAAAAGGTCGAAAAGTTCAAGGGGGCCGAATACTTTTGCAAAGCACTGTACATATAGCCGTGCCTCTCTGTAGATGGTATATGGCCATGTCTGTATTTGTAGAAGGTATATGGGCACGCTGGTATCTGTAGAAGGAATATATGGTCATGCCTCTTTGTAGATAGTATAGACAGCTTATATTTGTACAAAGTATACGGTCATGCTGCCATTTGTGAAAGGTTTATTATTACCATGCCTATTTGTAGAAGATACAGTATCTCACAAAAGTGAGTACACCCCTCATATTTTTGTAACTATTTTATTATATCTTTTCATGTGACAACACTGAAGAAATGACACTTTGCTACAATGTAAAGTAGTAAGTGTACAGCTTGTATAACAGTGTAAATTTGTTGTCCCCTCAAAATAACTCAACATACAGCCATTAATGTCTAAACCGCTGGCAACAAAATGAGTACACCCCTAAGTGAAAATGTCCAAATTGAGCCCAATAAGCCATTTTCCCTTCCCGGTGTCATGTGACTCGTTAGTGTTACAAGGTCCCAGGTGTGAATGGGCAGCAGGTGTGTTAAATTTGGTGTTATCGCTCTCACTCTCTCATACTGGTCACTGGAAGTTTAACATGGCACCTCATGGCAAAGAACTCTCTGAAGATCTGAAAAAAAGAATTGTTGCTCTACATAAAGATGGCCTAGGTTATAAGAAGATTGTCAAGACCCTAAAACTGAGCTGCAGCACGGTGGCCAAGACCATACAGCGGTTTAACAGGACAGGTTCCATTCAGAACAGGCCTCGCCATGATCAACCAAAGAAGTTGAGTTCACATGCTCAGCGTCATATTCAGAGGTTGTCTTTGGGAAATAGACGTATGAGTGCTGCCAGCATTGCTGCAGAGGTTGAAGGGGTGGGGAGTCAGCCTGTCAGTGCTCAGACCATACACCGCACACTACATCAAATTGGTCTGCATGGCTGTCATCCCAGAAGGAAGCCTCTTATAAAGATGATGCACAAGAAAGCCTGCAAACAGTTTGCCGAAGACAAGCAGACTAAGGACATTACTGGAACCATGTCCTGTGGTCTGATGAGACGTATTTCCTTCAGATGGGGTCAAGCGTGTGTGGAGGCAACCAGGTGAAGAGCACAAAGACAAGTGTGTCTTGCCTACAGTCAAGCATGGTGGTGGGAGTGTCGTGGTCTGGGACTGCATGAGTGCTGCCAGCACTGGGGAACTACATTTCATTGAGGGAACCATGAATGCCAACATGTACTGTGACATACTGCAGCAGAGCATGATCCCCTCCCTTCAGAGACTGGGCCACAGGGCAGTATTCCAACATAACAACCCCAAACACACCTCCAAGGCTTCCACTGCCTTGCTAAAGAAGCTGAGGGTAAAGGTAATGGACTGGCCAAGACCTAAACCCTATTGAGCATCTGTGGGGCATCCTCAAATGGAGGGTGGAGGAGCGCAAGGTCTCTAACATCCACCAGCTCTGTGATGTCATCATGGAGGAGTGGAAGAGGACTCCAGTGGCAACCTGTGAAGCTCTGGTGAATTCCATGCCCAAGAGGGTTAAGTCAGTGCTGAAAAATAATGGTGGCCACACAAAATATTGACACTTTGGGCCAAATTTGGACATTGTCACTTAGGGGTGTACTCACTTTTGTTGCCAGCGGTTTAGACATTAATGACTGTGTGTTGAGTTATTTTGAGTGGACAGCACATATACACTGTTATACAAGCTGTACACTCACTACTTTACATTGTAGCAAAGTGTCATTTCTTCAGTGTTGTCACATGAAAAGATATAATAAGATATTTACAAAAATGTGAGGAGTGTACTCACTTTTGTGAGATACTGTATATGACCATGTTCATTTGTAGGAGGTATATGTCCATGCCTATTTGTAGAAGGTGTATGACCATGCCTGTGTGTAGAAGGTATATGACCATGCCTGTGTGTAGAAGGTATATGTCCATGCCTATTTGTAGAAGGTATATGACCATGCCTGTTTGTAGAAGGTATATGTCCATGCCTGTTTGTAGAAGGTATATGTCCATGCCTATTTGTAGAAGGTATATGTCCATGCCTATTTGTAGAAGGTGTATGACCATGCCTATTTGTAGAAGGTGTATGACCATGCCTATTTGTAGAAGGTGTATGACCATGCCTATTTGTAGAAGGTATATGACCATGCCTATTTGTAGAAGGTGTATGTCCATGCCTATTTGTAAAAGGTATATGTCCATGCCTATTTGTAGAAGGTATATGTCCATTCCTATTTGTAGAAGGTATATGTCCATGCCTATTTGTAGAAGGTGTATGACCATGCCTATTTGTAGAAGGTATATGTCCATGCCTATTTGTAGAAAGTATGTGACCATGCCTATTTGTAGAAGGTGTATGACCATGCCTGTGTGTAGAAGGTATATGACCATGCCTGTGTGTAGAAGGTATATGTCCATGCCTATTTGTAGAAGGTATATGTCCATTCCTATTTGTAGAAGGTATATGTCCATGCCTATTTGTAGAAGGTGTATGACCATGCCTATTTGTAGAAGGTATATGTCCATGCCTATTTGTAGAAAGTATGTGACCATGCCTATTTGTAGAAGGTGTATGACCATGCCTGTGTGTAGAAGGTATATGTCCATGCCTATTTGTAGAAGGTGTATGACCATGCCTATTTGTAGAAGGTATATGTCCATGCCTATTTGTAGAAGGTATATGTCCATGCCTATTTGTAGAAGGTATATGACCATGCCTATTTGTAGAAGGTGTATGACCATGCCAATTTGTAGAAGGTATATGTCCATGCCTATTTGTAGAAGGTATATGTCCATGCCTATTTGTAGAAGGTGTATGACCATGCCTATTTGTAGAAGGTGTATGACCATGCCTATTTGTAGAAGGTATATGTCCATGCCTATTTGTAGAAGGTATATGTCAATGCCTATTTGTAGAAGGTATATGTCCATGCCTATTTGTAGAAGGTATATGACCATGCCTGTGTGTAGAAGGTATATGACCATGCCTATTTGTAGAAGGTATATGTCCATGCCTATTTGTAGAAGGTATATGACCATGCCTGTGTGTAGAAGGTATATGACCATGCCTATTTGTAGAAGGTATATGTCCATGCCTATTTGTAGAAGGTGTATGACCATGCCTATTTGTAGAAGGTATATGTCCATGCCTATTTGTAGAAAGTATGTGACCATGCCTATTTGTAGAAGGTATATGTCCATGCCTATTTGTAGAAGGTATATGACCATGCCTGTGTGTAGAAGGTATATGACCATGCCTATTTGTAGAAGGTATATGTCCATGCCTATTTGTGGAAGGTATATGACCATGCCTGTGTGTAGAAGGTATATGACCATGCCTATTTGTAGAAGGTATATGTCCATGCCTATTTGTAGAAGGTGTATGACCATGCCTATTTGTAGAAGGTGTATGTCCATGCCTATTTGTAGAAGGTATATGACCATGCCTATTTGTAGAAGGTATATGACCATGCCTGTGTGTAGAAGGTATATGACCATGCCTGTGTGTAGAAGGTATATGACCATTCCTATTTGTAGAAGGTATATGACCATGCCTATTTGTAGAAGGTATATGTCCATGCCTATTTGTAGAAGGTGTATGACCATGCCTATTTGTAGAAGGTATATGTCCATGCCTATTTGTAGAAGGTGTATGACCATGCCTATTTGTAGAAGGTATATGTCCATGCCTATTTGTAGAAAGTATGTGACCATGCCTATTTGTAGAAGGTATATGTCCATGCCTATTTGTAGAAGGTATATGTCAATGCCTATTTGTAGAAGGTATATGTCCATGCCTATTTGTAGAAGGTATATGACCATGCCTGTGTGTAGAAGGTATATGACCATGCCTATTTGTAGAAGGTATATGTCCATGCCTATTTGTAGAAGGTATATGACCATGCCTGTGTGTAGAAGGTATATGACCATGCCTATTTGTAGAAGGTATATGTCCATGCCTATTTGTAGAAGGTGTATGACCATGCCTATTTGTAGAAGGTATATGTCCATGCCTATTTGTAGAAGGTGTATGACCATGCCTATTTGTAGAAGGTGTATGTCCATGCCTATTTGTAGAAGGTATATGACCATGCCTATTTGTAGAAGGTATATGACCATGCCTGTGTGTAGAAGGTATATGACCATGCCTGTGTGTAGAAGGTATATGACCATTCCTATTTGTAGAAGGTATATGACCATGCCTATTTGTAGAAGGTATATGTCCATGCCTATTTGTAGAAGGTATATGACCATGCCTGTGTGTAGAAGGTATATGACCATTCCTATTTGTAGAAGGTATATGACCATGCCTATTTGTAGAAGGTGTATGACCATGCCTATTTGTAGAAGGTATATGTCCATGCCTATTTGTAGAAGGTATATGTCCATGCCTGTGTGTAGAAGGTATATGACCATGCCTATTTGTAGAAGGTATATGTCCATGCCTATTTGTAGAAGGTATATGACCATGCCTGTGTGTAGAAGGTATATGACCATGCCTATTTGTAGAAGGTATATGTCCATGCCTATTTGTAGAAGGTGTATGACCATGCCTATTTGTAGAAGGTATATGTCCATGCCTATTTGTAGAAGGTGTATGACCATGCCTATTTGTAGAAGGTGTATGTCCATGCCTATTTGTAGAAGGTATATGACCATGCCTATTTGTAGAAGGTATATGACCATGCCTGTGTGTAGAAGGTATATGACCATGCCTGTGTGTAGAAGGTATATGACCATTCCTATTTGTAGAAGGTATATGACCATGCCTATTTGTAGAAGGTATATGTCCATGCCTATTTGTAGAAGGTATATGACCATGCCTGTGTGTAGAAGGTATATGACCATTCCTATTTGTAGAAGGTATATGACCATGCCTATTTGTAGAAGGTGTATGACCATGCCTATTTGTAGAAGGTATATGTCCATGCCTATTTGTAGAAGGTATATGACCATGCCTATTTGTAGAAGGTGTATGTCCATGCCTATTTGTAGAAGGTATATGTCCATTCCTATTTGTAGAAGGTATATGACCATTCCTATTTGTAGAAGGTGTATGACCATGCCTATTTGTAGAAGGTATATGTCCATTCCTATTTGTAGAAGGTGTATGTCCATTCCTATTTGTAGAAGGTATATGTCCATTCCTATTTGTAGAAGGTGTATGTCCATGCCTATTTGTAGAAGGTATATGTCCATTCCTATTTGTAGAAGGTATATGTCCATGCCTATTTGTAGAAGGTATATGTCCATTCCTATTTGTAGAAGGTGTATGTCCATTCCTATTTGTAGAAGGTATATGTCCATGCCTATTTGTAGAAGGTGTATGTCCATGACTAAAATGAAGATATTATGCGCTAAGTGTAATAGCTATGAAGAGAGTAGTTAAACATCTGCACTCGCCGCATTGCACATAACAATACCTAGAAAAAAAAACAAAAATATTGTGTTGCGCTGTTGGTAGAGCTATGTTGCTCAAAATATTAAGTGCTCAAATAATAAAGTGTAAATAGTGCAAAAACATTTTATACATATCAACTTTGCTGGAACTTGAAGGAGATGTATGGTGCCTGGATGTATATCCTGGAGGTCCCGTTGATGATCCATTAGATCTGTTGGTTTCCAAAAGTGAGAAACATCTGCATGCCCACAGTGGGGGCCGAGCTCACTGATGCGTGGTCAGATCTTTGTTTGAGGTATAAACGTCTGGTAAGCGTCCATCCTTTGCATGGTGGTGGCGCACTTTCAGTTGATCACTTGGAGCACTTTTGAAGTATTTGCATGTCTAGCAACATTCTCATCACAAGCAGTGGAAATGAGACTATTCTTTTCATTTTCATGTGCAAAATTTTTCATGCCATGTATGCAGATCGTAGCTTTTAAACGGACTTTGTAATGTTTTGACACTTTGGTGTTTACAATCAACTAACATTGTACATGTTCACATTCATTGTGTGTGTGTGTGTATATATATATATATATATATACCTATATATATATATATATATATATATATACACTGCTTAAAAATATTAAAGGAGACGTTTTAATCAGAGTATAGCATTAAGTCAATTAAGCTCCTGGGATATTAATCTGGTAATTTAAGTAGCAGAGGGGGTTGTTAAGCAGTTTCAGCTGCTTTGGTGTTAATGAAATTAATAACAGGTGCACTAGATGGGCAACAATGAGACGACCTTGAAAACAGGAATGGTTCTACAGGTGGAGACTACTGACATTTTTTTTCTCTACTTATCTTTTCTGTTTTTCACTCGTTTTGCATTTGGCTAGGGTCAGTGTCACTACTGGTAGCATGAGGCGATACCTGGACTCTATAGAGGTTGCACAGGCAGTCCAACTCCTCCAGGATAGTACATCAATATGTGCCATTGCTAGAAGGTTTGCTGTGTCTCCCACCACAGTCTCAAGAGCATGGAGGAGATTCCAGGAGGCAGGCAGTTACTCTAGGAGGGCTGGACAGGGCTGAAGAAGGTCCTTAACCCATCAGCAGGACCGGTATCTGTTCCTTTGTGCAAGGAGCAACAGGATGAGCACTGCCAGAGCCCTACTAAATGACCTCTGGCAGGCCACTGGTGTGAATGTCTCTGACCAAACAAACAGAAATAGACTTCATGAGGGTGGCCTGAGGGTCGGACATCCTCTTGTGGGCCCTGTGCTCACTGCCTGGCACCATGGACCGCAATTGGCATTTGCCATTGAACACCAGAATTGGCAGGTCTTCTAACATGCGCCCTGTGCTTTTCAAAGATGAGAGCAGGTACACCCTAAGCACATATGACAGTTGTGAAAGGGTCTGGGGAAGCTGTGGAGAACGTTATGCTGCCTGTAACATCATTCAGCATGACTGGTTTGGTTTTGGGTCAGTGATGGTCTGGGGAGGCATATCCATAGAGGGAAGCACAAACCTCTACAGTTTAGACAATGGCACTTTAACTGCCATTAGGTATCGGAATGAAATCCTTGGACCCATTGTCCGACCCTACGCTGGTGCAGTGAGTCCTGGGTTCCTCCTGGTACACAACAATGCCCAGCCTCATGTGGCGAAGTATGTAGCCAGTTCCTGGAGGATGAAGCAATTGAAAACAGTGAATGGCCCCCACACTCTCCTGACCTAAATCCAATTGGGACATTATGTTTCGGTCCATCCGACACCGCCAGGTTGCACCTCAGTCTGTTCAGGAGCTCAGTGATGCCCTGGTCCAGATCTGGAAGGAATTACCCCAGGACACCATCCGTTTTCTCATTAGGAGCATGCCCCGACATTGTCAGGCATAAACACATGGAGGCCATAGAAACTACCGAGTGCCATTTTGAGTTGCTGCAATGAAATTACAGCAACATGGACTAGCCTGCTTCATCATTTTTTCACTTTGATTTTAGGGGTGTGCTTGAATTCAGCCCTCTGTAGCCTGATAATTTTCATTTCAATGAAACCATGTGGCATCCTTTGTTCCTTACACATCACCCAGTCCATATCAGTGTAAATATCCAGCATGATATTTTTCCCCATTGAGATCTGATGTGTTTTCAAAGTGTTCCTTTCATTTTTTTCAGCAGTGTATATGAAATGCTTTTGCACTATTTGCACTTTATTATATGAGCACTTAATGATTTGAGCAACATAGCTCTAACAACAGCGCAACACAATATTTTTGGTATATGTCCATGCCTATTTGTAGAAGGTATACGACCATGTGTACCTGTAGAAGGTATATGATCATGTGTATCTGTTGAAGGTATATGACCATGTGTACCTGTAGAAGGTATATGACCATGTGTACCTGTAGAAGGTATATGACCATGTGTATCTGTTGAAGGTATATGACCATGTGTACCTGTAGAAGGTATATGACCATGTCTATATGTAGAAGGTATATGACCATGTGTACCTGTAGAAGGTATATGACCATGTGTATCTGTTGAAGGTATATGACCATGTGTACCTGTAGAAGGTATATGACCATGTCTATATGTAGATATGTAGAAGGTATATGACCATGTGTACCTGTAGAAAGTATATGACCATGTCTATATGTAGAGGGTATATGACCATGTGTATCTGTAGAAGGTATATGACCATGTCTATATGTAGAAGGTATATGACCATGTGTACCTGTAGAAGGTATATGACCATGTCTATATGTAGAAGGTATATGATCATGTGTACCTGTAGAAAGTATATGACCATGTCTATATGTAGAGGGTATATGACCATGTGTATCTGTAGAAGGTATATGACCATGTGTACCTGTAGAAGGTATATGACCATGTGTATCTGTAGAAGGTATATGACCATGTGTACCTGTAGGAGGTATATGACCATGTGTATCTGTAGAAGGTATATGACCATGTCTATATGTAGAAGGTATATGACCATGTGTACCTGTAGAAGGTATATGACCATGTCTATATGTAGAAGGTATATGATCATGTGTACCTGTAGAAAGTATATGACCATGTCTATATGTAGAGGGTATATGACCATGTGTATCTGTAGAAGGTATATGACCATGTGTACCTGTAGAAGGTATATGACCATGTGTATCTGTAGAAGGTATATGACCATGTGTACCTGTAGAAGGTATATGACCATGTGTACCTGTAGAAGGTATATGACCATGTGTATATGTAGAAGGTATATGACCATGTGTACCTGTAGAAGGTATATGACCATGCATTTTTGTAAAAGGTATATGACCATGTGTATCTGCAGAAGGTATATGAAAGTGCATGAGTTTGTAGAAGGTATAAGGACAGGCTTTTATTTGAAGGAGGTATACAGGCAGCCTGGCATTTGTACATGTATATGGACAGGCCCTTATTTGTATAAAATAAACAGACATGCTGACATTTGAAGAAGGTATATGCCTATACCTATTTGTAGAAAGTATATACGCATGTCTTTATTTGTAGAAGGTATACGGTCATGTTGTAATTTGTGAAAGGTATAAGACCATGCTATTTGTAGAAGGTATATGGATGTGCCTGTATTTGTAGAAGGAATATATGACCATGCCTCATTGTAGAAGGTATATATGACCATGTCTGTATTTGTAGAAGGTATATGGTCATACTATTAAAGGAAGATATATAGAAGGTATCTATGGCCACGTCTATATTTGTAGTAGATATATGGAAATGTCTGTATTTATAGAAGATATACAATCATGCTTGTATTTGTAAAAAGGTATATGACTATGCCTGTGTTTGTTTTAGGTATAAAGCAATGCGAGGTATATACAGCCAGTATTTGTAGATGGTATACAGCCATGTCTGTATTTGTAAAATGTGTATGGACATGATGACATCTGTAGATGTGCCTGTGTTTGTTCAAAGTATATGGCTGTAGTTATAGAAGGTATATATGTAATTATATGTAAGGTATATATCTGTATTTCTATAGAAGATATATATAATTATAATTATTTCTATGAAAGGTACAGTATATATGAGTATTTCTATGAAAGGTATCTCACATTTTTGTAAATATTTTATTGTATCTTTTCATGTGACAACACTGAAGAAATGACACTTTGCTACAATGTAAAGTAGTGAGTGTACAGCTTGTATAACAGTGTAAATTTACTGTCCCCTCAAAATAACTCAACACACAGCCATTAATGTCTAAACCGCTGGCAACAAAAGTGAGTACACCCCTAAGTGTACATGTCCAAATTGGGCCCAAAGTGTCAAAATTTTGTGTGGCCACCATTATTTTTCAGCACTGCCTTAACCCTTTTGGGCATGGAGTTCACCAGAGCTTTACAGGTTGCCATTGGAGTCCTCTTCCACTCCTCCATGATGACATCACAGAGCTGGTGGATGTTAGAGACCTTGCGCTCCTCCACCTTCTGTTTGAGGATGCCCCACAGATGCTCAATAGGCTTTAGGTCTGGAGACATGCTTGGCCAGTCCCTCACCTTTACCCTTCTTCTTTAGCTTCTTTAGCAAGCGGTGGTTCTCTTGCTTCTTTAGCAAGCGGTGGTTGTCTTGGAGGTGTTTTTGGGGTGGTTATCATGTTGGAATACTGCCATGTGGCCCACTCTCCAAATGGAGGAGATTCATGGTTCCCTCAATGAACTGTAGTTCCCCAGTGCTGGCAGCACTCATTCAGCCCCAGACCATGACACTCCCACCACCATGCTTGACTGTAGGCAAGATACACTTGTCTTTGTACTCCTCACCTGGTTGCCTCCACACACGCTTGACACCATCTGAACGAAATACGTTTATCCTGGTCTCATCAGACCACAGGACATGGTTCCAGTAATCCATGTGCTTAGTCTGCTTGTCTTCATAAAAAATTTTGTGGACTTTCTTGTGAATCATATTTAGAAGAAGCTTCCTTCTGGGACAACAGCCATGCAGACCAATTTGATGCAGTGTGCGGTGCATGGTTTGAGCACTGACAGGCTGACCCCCCACCCCTTCAACCTCTGCAGCAATGCTGGCAGAACTCATATGTCTTTTTGCCAAAGACAACCTCTGGATATAATGCTAAACACATGCACTCAACTTCTTTAGTCGTCCATGGCTAGGCCTGTTCTGAGTGGAACCTGTCCTGGTAAACCGCTGTATGGTCTTGGCCACCTTGCTGCAGCTCAGTTTCAGGGTCTTGGCAATCTTCTTATAGCCTAGGCCATCTTTATGTAGAGCAACAATTCATTTTTTCAGATCCTCAGAGAGTTCTTTGCCATGAGGTGCCATGTTGAACTTCCAGTGACCGGTATGAGAGAGTGAGAGCGATAACATCAAATTTAACACACCTGCTGCCCATTCACACCTGAGACCTTGTAACACTAAAGAGTCACATTACATCGGGGAGTGGACATGTACACTTAGGGATGTACTCACTTTTGTTGCCAGCGGTTTAGACATTATATTTACACTGTTATACAAGCTGTACACTCACTACTTTATATTGTAGCAAAGTGTCATTTCTTCAGTGTTGTCACATAAAAAGATATAATAAATATTTACAAAAATGTGAGGGGTTTACTCACTTTTGAGAGATACTGTAAATCAGTATATCTATAAAATGTATATATAAGTATTTCTATAGAAAGTAAATATATATGTATTTATATAGAAGGTATATATGAGTATTTCTATAGAAGGTATAAATCAGTATATTTATAAAAGGTATATAGGAGTGTTTTTATAGAAGGTATATATGTATATATCTATAAGGTATATATGTGTATATCTATAGAAGGTATATATATATATATATATATATATATATATATGAGTATTTCTATAGAAGGTATATATGTGTATTTCTATAGAAGGTTTATATGAGTATTTATATAGAAGGTATGCATGTATATATCTATAGCAGGTATATATGTGGATATCTATAGAAGGTATATATGCGTATTTCTATAGAAGGTATATATGAATATTTATATAGAAGGTATACATGTATATATCTATAGAAGGTATATATGAGTATTTCTATAGAAGGTATATATATATATATATGTGTGTATTTCTATAGAAGGTATATATAAGTATTTCTATAGAAGTTATATATGAGTATATCTATAAAGGTATATATATATATGTGATTATTTCTATAGAAGGCATATATAAGTATATCTATAGAAGATATATATGAGTATATCTATAGAAGGTATATATCAGTATTTCTATAGAAGGTATATATGAGTATATCTATAGAAGGTATATATCAGTGTTTCTATAGAAGGTATATATGAGTATATCTATAGAAGGTATATATATCAGTATTTCTATAGAAGGTATAAATGAGAATTTCTATAGAAGGTACATATATATGAGTATTTCTATAGAAGGTATATATATATATATATATAGTAGATATCTATCTATCTATGTATACGAGAATATATATATATATGAGTATATCTATAGAAGGTATATATCAGTATTTCTATTGAAGGCATATATATGAGTATTTTTATAGAAGGTATATATATATATATATATATATATATATATATATATATATATATATATATATATATATATATATATAAAGTATATCTATAGAAGATATATAAGAGTATATCTATAGAAGATATATATGAGTATATCTATAGAAGGTATACATGTGTATTTCTATAGAAGGTATATATATATATATATATATGAGTATAACTATAGAAGGTATATATTATATCAATATTTATATAGAAGGCATATATATGAGTATTTTTATAGAAGGTATATATATATATATATATATATATATATATATATATATATATATATATATATATAAGTATATCTATAGAAGATATATAAGAGTATATCTATAGAAGATATATATGAGTATATCTATAGAAGGTATACATGTGTATTTCTATAGAAGGTATATATATATATATATATATGAGTATAACTATAGAAGGTATATATTATATCAATATTTATATAGAAGGCATATATATGAGTATTTTTATAGAAGGTATATATGAGTATATCTATAGAAGATTATATATATATATATATATATATATATGTATATATATATATATATATATATATATATATATATAAGTATTTATATAGAAGGTATATATGAATATATATAGAGTATTACTATAGAAGGTGTATATATGTGTATTTCTATAGAAGGTATATATATATGAGTATTATTATATAGAAGGTATATATGTGGATATCTATAGAAGGTATATATATGAGTATTTCTATAGAAGGTATATATATGAGTATATCTATAGAAGGTATATGTGTGTATTTCTATAGAAGATATATATGAGTATTTCTGTAGAAGGTATATATGAGTATATGTATAGAGGGTATATATGAGTATATGTATAGAAGGTATATGTGTGTATTTCTGTAGAAGGTATATATGAGTATTTCTGTAGAAGGTATATATGAGTATATGTATAGAAGGTATATATGTGGATATCTATAGAAGGTATATATGAGTATTTCTGTAGAAGGTATATGTGTGTATTTCTGTAGAAGGTATATATGAGTATATGTATAGAGGGTATATATGAGTATATGTATAGAGGGTATATATGAGTATATGTATAGAGGGTATATATGAGTATATGTATAGAGGGTATATATGAGTATATGTATAGAAGGTATAGATGAGTATATGTATAGAGGGTATATAGTATATAATGTGGAGATTGGAGGCAGGGCTCGGAGCGGCCCATGGATGTCCATGTCTCGGGCTCCCCGCACACACAGCACTGTCGCTGTCCCCGTGTACCGGGCTGCACTGATAACAAGGCTCGGTGATGATGACAGTTCGGAGCGATGGATCGATCATGTAGAGGAGGATATGAGATGAGAAGGGGGAGCCCACCTGAGTCCGGGTCACGCATTGTACTTACCACCTGATATGGAATAGGAGAAGCAGAGAGCCGTGCGGCCGCTATGGGGGGAGAGGAGGGAGGAGGAGGAGGCTGTGATGATGATGATGGTGATATAGATCAGGGTCACTGACACGGGGGGTTGCCAGCCGCCATCACTCACCTAGACAATGTCTGTCCTCCCCGGGCGCTCGCTGCTGCTGGGATGTGTGATTGACAGCTGCCTGCAGTCCCCCGTGCCGGCGCTGTGCGGCGCTGTCCGCTGCCTCTGCCCCTGTGACGTAACACCTGCACTGGCTGGGAAATGCCGCTGGCGGTGGGTGAGCTGTGTGTATAGGAGAGGTAGTACGGGACTATGCGCTCATGTACTGACTGTTATTATAGGAGTAGAGGAGCAGATCATGTGATCACATAGGACAGAGACCAGCTGGACTGATTTCTAGCATGCTCCCTGATTGGAGGATCTCTCACTACAATGTACTTCATTTTATCAGTGTCATCTGCAAATATTATTTAAAGTGGAACTTTATGCTGGAAACTAACAATGGGCAGACAGGCAGGATATTTAATGCATAAGAGATATGCTTTGTCTTTTCTGTATGAAAGCTACTTACCTGCCTGACCGCCCCTGTACAGTGAGGTGCGTCCAAATTCGGCAATGCTAAAGCTGACAGAACTCCCACACATGTATGGGAGTGATGTCATCTCTGCCTGGCCAATGACAGCGGTCGGCAAGCAAGACTCAGAAGCTGGCTGCCCGAAAATGTCAGCGGCCGGTGGGGAGTTCCAGGATGGCGTATTGTTGACTTGAAGATGAGTATAAAGCGGAACTAAACCCTCCTATACTTTTCAGCCAAGGAAGCTGCCATCTTAGAATTTCATTGATCTGTAACTGGCATGGTGCTGCACATGTGATCAGTTATTACACCAGCCATTGGATGGTTTGACATTTTGTAATGATACATTAAATTGACTTTAATCCCACTTCTGGCAGTAAAAAAAACACCTCAGCAGCTGTCCTCCATTCTCCCAGCACTGCAGGGGTTAAAGTGACACTAAACAATATTCTTATTCTCCAAACATGATTAATACACATCCACTACTTAATGGCCCTGTATTCTATTTTTCATTAAATTGTTTCTAACTGTGTTTTATTGTACCTCCTTATAGCATCCTCGGTAGCTCCTGAACGTCTCATTTCCCCCTCACTTACGTTTGGAATATGCAGTGCACATTAGTTGTGGTCTGCTCTATGCACACTACAAGCCCCATAGGCCATAGTCTATACTCTATAACCCTTAGTCTATAACCCACAGTCTATAGTCTATAATCTATAGTCCATTGTCTAATTGTCTATAATCTATAACCTATAGTCTATAATCCACAGTCCTTAGTCTACAATCCCCAGTCAATAGTCCATAGTCTATAATCAATAGTCTATAGTCCATAGTCTATAGTTCAGAGTTCATACTCTATAATCCATAGTCTATAATCTATAGTCCATAATCTATAGTCCATAGTCTATAATCCATACTCTATAATCCATAGTCTAAACTCCATATTCTATAGTCTATAGCTGTGTTTCTCAACCTTTTTCCAGTCGGGGCGCCCTTGAAATGTATCTTTAGTCCTGAGGCACCCCTGTCCAAGGTTCAGTTCTCGTTCCTGTATGTCGGGGAATGCGCACACAATTGCGCTCATTCCTGACACACACAAAAATGCTCTGCTCTTTAGAAGTGCCAATAATTCCTGATGGTACCCCACACATTAACAAACATGGGGTGCTTTTGGTGCGGCGTAAAATGAAAAAAAAAAAAGGTCTGGGACTTCTTTCTCTGCATTTCTGCAGGTAGGGAAGCCCATTGAAATGAATGGCTGCCCTACATGCAGCACGCAGCCATGCAGATGTGAACCAAGGGCTTGTTCACATGTCAGGTTGGAGGGGTGGTAAAACCACATTGTTGAGCTGTTTTTACCACCCCCAACTTCTCCCCCTTTAGCTGCAGAGGCAGCAGCTGGGGGTTTACACATGCTGTGGTTGCAGCTGGAGGTATACCCAGGGTGAATGGGGCTGCACTGCAACTACCCTGCAACTGTGTGCATTGTACGGTTGCGTGTAGTGATGCTGCATTTACAGGCTTAAAACAGGTGGTGAGGAGGCAACATAATGCCTCTTTACCGCCAGTCAAATGCCTCAGAAAAGCGACCTGAGAATGGATTGCTTTTCAAAGGAGCAGCAGTCCTTGCTGCTATCACAAACAAGCCCTAAAAAACATTTCTGATGGTACAGGAATCCCTAAAAAAGCATTTCTGATGGTACAGGATAAAGGGAGGGGGGGGGGGGGGGGGGTCAGGATTAAAAGTAACATACATACACCACACACACATACAGACATATATATATGCACACAGACAAAACTGCAGCAGACATGCAAGTAGAATACAAAAGAAAAAAAAAGAAAAATCTGTAAGCAGAATACAATATAAAAAAAAAAAAAAGTACTGTTATCATGATCAGTATAATATAGTAATACAGTAGTTAAAACAAGCTTCTTTATCTTTTTTTCTTTTATAAACCCACATATATTTAAATTACATATATATTAATGTTTATTAAAGTGGAGTTCCACCCTAAATTTATACTTACCTCCATCTTCTCGCTCCGGGTCACCTGAAAAACAAATGGATAATCGCAATTTTTTTTTTTTTTTACTTACCTCGTATAGAAGAAAATACACTTACCTTACTTCCTTCTTTCTCCCCTCAGCAGCCACGGCGATTCGTCACTTCCTGGCTTTGCAATGATTCCTGGGAGCTGAACATCATCGCTCCCAGGATCAATGCGCCTGCACCGGCCCCGACGTCAGTTCCGGTGCGTGCGCGTCATTCCCTTCTAAACAGCTTCTGGGCATGCCCAGAAGCTGTGGAGGGATGACGCGCGTGCACCGGAAGTGACGGCGGGGCAAGCTGCCCACACCTGGGATGGCAGCGCTGGATAATACTTTTTCCAGGTAAGTATTTCTCCTAAAAGGTAAGTGCAACCGGGGACAGTTCAGAGGCTAGCCATTGTGGAATGTACTAGCCCTGACTGTCCCGGGGGTATTTTTATTAAAAAAAGTATTCCCAGGGTGGAACTCCGCTTTAAGTAGGTAAAATATTAAAAGAAGTTATGCCACATAATCCTGTGTACCTCACAGAGCTGACATGCAGGCACAGAAAATCCTCCTTCCTGGTTTCTCTCTCCCGCCAGTTAGCGTCTCCCGGCTCAATTGTCCAGCAAGCCCTTGCTTGTGTGCCGCCCCTCCCATAGCAACTGATGACGTCATCGGTTGGAAGGACGCGTGTCGGGAGGCCCACACAGCTTCCAGAGTGCCTGTGGCAGCGGGAAGCGAGTATTAGACAGCGGACCGGCACCGCTGTATCAACTGACCAGCCAGGAATCAATAAAGAGCAGATTAGTTAATGCATAGGATGGGGGTCATTTTGCCACGGCACACTTGGGAACCCTTTACGGCACACTAGTGTGCCGCAGCACACTGGTTGAGAAACCCTGGTCTATAGTCTATAATCCATAGTCTATAATCCATCACCTATAATCCATCGTCTATAATCCATCACCTATAATCCATCATCAATAATCCATCGTCTATAATCCATCAGCTATAATCCTTCGTCTATAATTCATCGTCTATAAGAAGAGAGGAGAGAGAGAGAGACAAGTGATCACATGATCGCCGGGAGCCGCTCTGATAAGGGTACCGATTGGCATTTTTTTTCTATAACACAGGCACAGGAGCACTTAGTGTTATGGGATTATTTTATATTAAATATAAGAGCAGCAGGAGTGGAGGTGTGGGCACTGAAGAGCAGACAGGCAGGGAGGGGAGGGGGAGAGGAGAACAGAGAGAACAGTGCAGGTCTGCAGATGACAGAGGCACATAAACTGACCACAGTGTAAGGGCTCAGCAGCCAGGATATACGTGGTGAGTTTACAGGGGGGGAGGGTAGAAACTGGCAGGATCAGCCAGGTTTTTTAGGTGTTACAAGGGGCCAAATGACACAACACAAGCACTGTGCTGTATAACATGCTTTAGGGGAACAGTATGTGTTTTTTTTATTTTTAGGGTAACAAATGCTTTAATGCATTCCTTGCATTAGGCTAAAAATGTTTAGGCATTGAATGTTGCCCCTTATCCTCTTTTTTCTTACCTGAGCCCTCATTCTATCCAGCGCTGTGCACGTCTGCAGCTCTTCTCTCCCCTCACTTACTAGTCTCGTTGGCTCCTAGTGCTGTCAATCAAAGCCAGTGACGAGGGGGCGGGGCCGAGTCCGAGTCCCTCTGTCCGTGTCAATGGACTCAGCAGCGGGGTTTGGGGGCGAGCACGCGTGAGTAAGGTCCCATGGGGCCACTGGACAGAGAGGAGGGGACGGGCGCTCCAGCTGGGGACCCTAGAAGAAAAGGTTTGGGGTCGTTCTGTGCGATTCCATTGTTCCTCTGTCAGAACACAATAACTCAGTAGGGGAGATCGCTGTACTAAAATTGGATTGTTAGTACAGCAGCTCCTCCTGAGCACTTCAGGGTTTTTTTTGTTCAACCCCAGCGGGAACTCACAGTTTATACCTGGCTTAACATTTGACTAACAAGTTAAAGCTGAACTCCAGCTAACCTGAAGCAGTTACAGCAACATTTCTTTTTCATTTTGGAATAAAGGTTTTATATAAATAAATAAATGCTGATTATTGTAAGCACCCCTGTCAGTGTTTATTGGTTTGTCCTAAACCTCCAATGGCTACTTGGGCAACTGTTGAACAGTTTGGTCTGTTAAAGGAAGTTGAAAAAATACCAGACTTTTTCTAATATCAAGAATTCTTTCTAACCCTTAAGTCACCCCCACTTTTGACAAACCTCTGGCATTTAACTGGTGGTCACAAAAGAAGTTTGATACGCATATAAACTTCTCACGTTGGACGGTTTCAAAACATTCTCACACCTTTGGAAATACTGGAATCTTCCATACAGGGAACTCTTTCAATTCAACCAAATCTCTCATTTTATTAGCTCCCTCATTAAGGAGAACACAGATTTCATACTTGTTTGGACACCATTTCAAAGCAAATGCAAGAACAATAGTGATTGTAAACCTTCACCTTGTAAAACAACCCATTCAGTTTAAAATTGAAATGAAAGGAAAAACATTTATGTATACATATATATAAAAAAAAAATAAAATAATCCCCTTTTTTAAAAGTGATCACATTCCCTCTCTTCTCAGCTGCATAACAGCTTGGGGGAGGAGAAGCAGCAGCAAACTGAGCTTCCTAGTGAATGGCTGTGAAGGGGGGCGTGTCAGGACAAGTCTGGTCATTGGAGGAGAGCAGGCTAGATTCCCAGCACAGCTAGGGAGCTGACCACAATGTGCTCTATTTCCTAGCACGCTCAGTTTTTAATAGGAAAGCAGAGGGACTGGCAGGAACACCAGAGATTTCACACAATGGAAGCCATACAAAGAGAACAGAATACTTCTTCATACAAGTACATGGTACAGCAGGCACAAATCATGAATAGGAAATGCTGGGGTAACAAACGTTTTAAGCATAGCACACACGCGCCGAATGTCAAGCGGAATTGGCAAATTCAATAGAAACTGTCTGACATTAGGCCCGTGTGTACAGGAGTCGGTCTGACAGACGTTCGGCTGGCTTCTGTCAAAGGGGCATAACCAAAAAAAAAAATCTGCCGTACGGCTCTCGGCTGGAATAAAATATGGCTGGCTGCAGCCAAATGCTCAACTAACATCCATGCCCCAAAGTTCAAAGATTGTGGATACAGATCCACAATATACTATGAACAATCCTCCACAAAAACTTGGTCCGTAACTCTTATGAAGCACTTTTTCACAGGCCCATTCCTGATCTCAAAACAAAACCAGAAAAATTCCCAGCTCAACTCACCAACCAGTCTGCTTACCAACCAAATTAGACAGGTTAATTTGGTTGGTAAGCAGACTGGTTGGTCAGTTGAGCTGGGAATTTTTCTGGTTTTATTTTTCATGCGTTGCCCTTCCATGTGCTCCTTGCTGTGAAAGCCAGTTATAGGTGGGGGCAGAGGCCATTTTGTTTGGTAGTAATGTATACTGGTGAGGGGACACACTGGACACATTTGTTGCCATTGTGCTATGTGCTGGGCGTCCATTGTGCCCCTGTGCCTTTAAGGAGGGTTGGGCTACCTCCAGGCCCACCTGCCCCCTATCTATCCATTAGAATGCATGTGCTTCCACTGTGGAGACTCTCAAATTTACAGGAGCTAGGACTGCAGGTAATACAGGGAGCCGTGAAGTGGCCCTAAAGCTTACGCATGTGTTTGCAAATGTGTGCTAACTAAACCCCTGTTTTTAACGCATACTGCTAGACAGTATAATTCGGTTGGTAAGCAGACTGGTTAGTGAGTTGAGCTGGGAATTTTTCTGGCTTTGTTTTGCATGCTTTGCCCTTCCATGTGCTCCTTGCTGTGAAGGCCAGTTATAGGTGGGGACAGGAGCCATTTTGTTTGCCATTACTGATCTAACCTCCACCGAGTGTAAGACAATACCCTTGCCACTTGTCAGACCATAGACTAGCCATGGAGACAACCCACCCTGAGTTTAACAGCGGTAAAGCAATGGATTATGGGCACAATGATTCACAAGAGACTCACATCTATAATAAATGACTCATATTCCAAATTCCTTATAATATGGTCCCTACGGCCGGACTACTGTATACTCATCACCTTAACCTCAACCTCAATCTCTAACTTCTTTTACTTTAAGAAGCCCCTGAGTCATATGTGAGGGGGTTTCCCCGGCCGTGTCCCTGTTCCCCCTCCATTTTACATCCCCCCTCCTTAACCCCCCCCCCCCCCCCACATTTCTTCTTGCCTATCACCCTGTCCTCTTTTGAATCATACCTCTACCTTCTTCTGGTACATTTCTATTCCCACACTTTTCCCTTTGTGCCATCTAATCTCTTGTGCTCTTTCTATTATACCTCTCTGCCATTCTATAGACCATGGGTGTCCAACCTTTTGGCCTCTCTGGGCCACATTGAGTGCAAAATTTTTTTCTCGGGCCGCATATAAAATATATACTATAGTTAAGGTATATAAGTAATAAAACATAATTTATTTTTTATATTTTCCATTATAAAATGTAAAAAAAAAAAACAGGGCAACATAAAACTATTGGGATATTTTAATTTTTTTATGTCAATCTCTTTATTGAGGTAAGTATATTGACATAACATGTCATAAAACTTTCCAGACATTAGAATTTTTGTACCACTGGGTGACTAGAACATCATAGTAATGCAGCGCTCAAACTCAAACAAATCATAAACAACACTGAGTCAAAATAATGTGTAAACAAGAGAAAACCTAGAAAATATAAAATGGTGGCTACAGAGGCCTGGGGGATTGTAAGCCTTCATAGATCAGGGCACCGACATTCAACCGACTCCCATTGCTGGTAGACTCAAAGGTGAACAGGAAAGTCCAGTAGCATCCCTCCAGCCCAGGCTTGTAGAAAGGCCCACGTCTCTGTACCACAGACCCAGTATCTCACTAAGGCCAAGTGGCAAATAACTAAGAATCCATATGGTCTGACAACAATGCTGGCTAGCAGTTCTCCGTTGAGGTGGACGGTGTGGTGACAAACCCTATCTGGCCTTTATCCCAGGAGGACAGGTAAGTAGAGTAAGGCTTGGATTGAGCCTGTAAGGGTGATTTACCTGTAGAAGACTCTCCAGACTTCTGTTCACACTGACTCTGTGGAGAGTGTTGCTGCACACCGCTCCTTCAACTGGGCCCATAATTGCTCAAATAGTGCTTTTAGCCTTGTCAGGGTGCTACTGGCATAGTCTTGCTGTTCTTAGCCATGTTGCGTTAGGTTCAGCAGCCCAGTATTATTCGCTTCTGCTATTTTATTTAGGGTAGTAACGTCTTCTCAGTAAGTAGGATAACTGCGGAGTGACAAAAAGAGTTGTGCTTGGTAGCCCAGTGCGCACGGGGAAAACCCCTGCCGGTCCAGAGTGGTGGGGTGTAGGAGTGAGGTGGATCCACAGGAAGAATTATAGAGCGGGACAAACTAGTGGGATATTTGACTTTGTTTTTGAGAAACTAATGCATCAATGTCTGGTTCGATGAAAGTGGTTGCAATTCTCATTGAGTTTTCAAGGTGCTCGTCAGAAATTTTACTTCTAATTTTACTCTTTGTGTGCTTCATTCTTGAAAATAGTTGCTCACAAATGTACGTGCTGCCAAAAAGAGATGTCATGAAGAAGGCGTGATTGTGAAGTGAGGGATACTTTTCTTTGGTAAGATAGGCCTTATAAAAGTCCAGCAGAGAGACATGGTCAAATTTTTCTTTGAGTTGAATGTCTGACTGCAACTCTATGCATTCCATTTGAAAATTCGGAGGCAATGCAGTTATGTCAACTGAGAATGGAGTCGAAAATATAGCAAAGTATTGATGATTTTTTCGGAAATCTTGAAACCTGTTCTCAAATTCCTGTATCAAATCAAAAAGCAAGGATGCATACTTCTCACTGTTCACAGGACTGTGTTTAGCCAACGTATTAAAATGTATAAAATTATTTTCCAGAACTTGAGCTTGCCATACTTTAAGTTTCTTTTCAAACGTTATGGTTTGAAACATTGAAGTAATAAGTTGGTTTTCACCTTGAAGACGCATGTTTAACTCATTTAAATAAGCAGTCAAATCCACCAAAAATGCTAAATCTGTGAGCCATTTTTCATCTTCGAGTTCTGGTACAGTTTTCCTTTTTGATTCCATAAATTACTTGATTTCATTTCGCAAATCATAAAATCTTTTAAGCATTTTACCCCGACTTAGCCACCTTACTTCAGAAAAATAAATTATGTCCCCATAATCCGCATCCATATTTTTAAGGAACTCCTGGAATTGGCGATGATTCAATCCCTTGGCCCTTATGAAATTCACTGTTTTGATGACAATTAGCATGACATTATGCATTTTTAATGCCTTTGCACATACATTTTCTTGATGTACAATGCAGTGATACTTCATCAAATGTGAGTTGCCCTCGGCAATTGCATCATCTTCTATCAATTTTGTAAGTCCCTCACTTTTACCAACCATCGCCGGGGTGCCATCAGTAGATACACCGGATATGTTGACAAGGGTTAACGAAAATCGGTTTAATGTCATTTTTACCGCTTCGTACAAATCAAGAGATTTAGTTGTGTCTTTTAATGGCACCAAAGAAGCCATTTCTTCAGTAACATTATATTCGTTATCAATACCTCTAATAAAAATGGCAAGTTGAGCTGTATCTGTAGCATCAGTACTTTCATCTATTGCCAAAGAATAAAATTTAAAATCTGCAGCTTTAGTCTTCAAAGCTCTTTCAATAGATTTTCCTATTTCTTCAATTCGCCTGGCTATAGTCTGGTGAGATAAACTGATTTTTGAAAAATCTTTTTTTTTTTATCAGGGCAAATAATATCTGCCACGCTTTCCATACATTGTTTAACAAACTCACCATCGGTAAAAGGTTTTGATTTTTTGGCAATCAGATTTGCTACCACATAACTAGCTTTTATAATACAGTCATTTTCAGTTGTAACTTTTTAAAAAAAAACTTGTTGGGACGCCAGACTTTTTTTCAATTCCGTTAATTTGTCTTTACGACACATTCCTTGATAAGCTTCAAATTTTGAAGCATGTCTTTCTGTATAATGCCTCTTTAAATTGTATTCTTTGAAAACAGACACATTTTCCCTACAAATTAAACATAGTGCCTTAGTATTTGCCTTGACAAAAAAGTATTCATCCATCCATTTTTCTTGGAATACTCTTTTTTCATCTGCGATTTTTATCTTTTTGTTATCTTTTTTGGGTTCTGTTTTTTTGTTGAGACGAGGTTGAAGCCATGCTGGAATCAATGTATTAAGAAATTTATTTTTAGAAAAGCCTGGCTTAAGCATAATGGTTAGCTACACAAATAAACAAAGCAAAGTTTAAGTGCCGGTTCACACTAGTGCGGCTGCGGCGATCGCATGTAATATCAGAGCGCACTGCTCCTTCATTACATGCGATCGGCTGTGTGGTGCGAATTTAGCCATACAATTTGTATGGCTAAATTCGCACTGCACCCGCAGCAAAGTCGCACATGACCCTTTTTTTTTGCCGCATCAGGATCGGATCACACAGTGGTTCACACTTGTGCGATCCATCCTGTGCGAACTGTAAAGATCGCACTGTGATATGCGATCAAACTGGGGGTGTCGTTAACATTTCATTGACACCCCCAGCATATCGCATATGGCAGTGTGAACTGCCAAGGGTGCGTTTGCGATGCGGGAACAGGCTGCGAATTTGCAGCCTTCCCGCATTGCATAAGTGTGAACCGGCACTAATAATCCAAAAAAAAGAAAAAACTTACATGGCTACTTGATAATAACAATAAATGCTTCTAATGGCACTGATGGAACTCTGTTTGCACGGATGGGGCACTGTGATGGCACTGAGATTGCACTTTGCTGGCACTGTAGGAGCACCGATTGCACAAAGGATCATGCCAGCTCATGCTGCTGCAGGGGGTTTCTCTCTCCTCTCACACAGATGCAGCGCAAGAGGAGAGAGTCAGCAACGTGAGCTGAATCGGCAATGACGCTGGTTGTTTGAAAAGTGATCGCCCCATCATTAGACAGAGCGATCACGCGGTAAGGGGCCGCTGTGATCACTTGTCAGCAAACCAGTGTCATTACCGGTTAGCTCACTTTGCTGCGGTGTCTCTCTCTCCTCTCTTGCTGCATTGGTGGTAAAGGGCTGTTGTCATTGCCCTTTACCCATATCCGTTATGTGCTAGCTAGGTCCTGCGGAACCAGCCATCATGGACACTTCCACGCGTTCGAACTGGGGGCCTCTATATGATGGCCTCCCAGAACTAGCCGACTGCGCTGTAGCTGTCAATCGGCTATAGTGCGGAAAGCAAATGGGAGGAACTTGCCCTGAGGAGCTGAGAAAACATACATTAAAAAGATGTGTAAAAGTGCTGATGTGCAAGCGAGTGGTGGCGCTGCCTAGATTAACCACTTCAGCCCCGGAAGATTTTACCCCCTTCCTGACCAGGCCCTATTTTGCGATTCGGCACTGCGTTACTTTAACGGACGATTGCGCTATAAACAAAAAAAGAGGGACAATTTTGAAAAAAAAAAATAATATTTTTCACATTCTGCTATATGACATTCCCAGAAAAAAAAATTAAAAAATCTAAATTTTTTAACATTTTAGGGCAGGCCAATTTGTTTTCTGCTACATATTTTTGGTAAAAAAAAAATCGGGAAAGATTTGTCATTTTTATTGTTTTTTTTTTTTTTTTTTTACTAGTAATGGCAGCGATCTGTAATTTTTTTGCGGGAACAGATCGGACCCCTATCTGACATTTTTGACACTTTTGGGGGGACCAGTGACATAACTACAGTAATCAATTCTAAAAAATATGCACTGTTACTGTAATAATGACACTGGCAGGGAAGGGGTTAACCCTGTGGGTGATCAAGGGGTTAAATGTGAGCCTAGGGGAGTGATTCTAACTGTGGGGGGACGTGGCTTGTGAAATGATCACAGAGACATGTGATCCTATATAGCAGGATCACATGAGCTCTGTGATCATTTCAGGGAGGACGGTCGGCTGTGTTTACAACAGCCTACCGTCAATCTCTCTGCGAGGTGAGATCGCGGGTGTCAGGCGGCCTGACACATGCGCCGGCTTCCCCACTGATGAGTGGGGGCGGGAGCATGCCGCTGACGGCGCGCGCTCACCCCCTAGCCTCCCGAGAGCGAGTGCCGTACATGTACGGCGATTCGCCTGGGAGCGGCTGCCTGCCGCAGTACATCTGCGGCGGGCGGTCGTCAAGCAGTTAATAAATAAAATTAGTAATATAAATGTTATACCTGAAGGGTTTCACATGTACTGTCACTTTAAGGCTGGCTCCACCCAGGAGTGATGACAAGGGTCAAGGGGCAGAGTGGCCATTTTTGGACACATGTAGAGATGTATTGATATGCAGAGCTGTCCTGTAATGCTGTACAGTGAGTCCTGAATAAACATCCATTGTTCCAGACCAGAGTCCTGTGTCTCTCACAACACGGAGAATATAACAGTGGCGACGAGGATGGGATTTACAAGGTTACTGTCCGTGTGAGAAAGGAAAGGAAGAAAAAAACTCTGGATTGTCAGGAATACAAACACCCACAGAGCCCAGCAGGAAAATGTCATTGATCGGGACATTAAGTGAATTTGATGGAGAACAGACAACCTGGATTTCCTGGATTGAGAGATTAGAACAATATTTCTGTGCAAATGCCATCCCAGGCGACAGGCAAGTAGCAGTATTTCTGACATTGGTTGGTGCTAGGACATATGACACTCTTAGGGATCTCCTTTTCCCTGAAAAACCAGCAACTAAGACTTTGGCAGAGCTCCTGACACTGTTAGGGAATCACTTCCAGCCTAAACCACTAGAGATTGCAGAAAGATTCCGGTTCTATCAGCGGCAGCAGCAGCCGGGTGAAGATATTAAGGCTTATGTGCTCGCCCTTCGCAGACTAGCCTCAACCTGTTCTTTTGGGGAGTACTTACCTACTGCACTGAGGGATAAGTTTGTCATGGGACTAAATAGTGAGTCTAGCCAAAAGAGACTGTTAACAGAGAAAGATCTTACCCTTACAAAGGCAATTGAGATAGCTTCAGTGATGGAAATGGCTGTGAAAGATACAGAGGCATTGAACCCCCAGAGCAGATTGAACCCCCAGGTTAAAGAGGAAGTTTTCAGAACAGCAGTCAAGCAAACTGCAGCTAACTGTAAATATAGAACCTCACCAGCCCGGACGTCAGCTTGCTACCGTTGTGGGAATACAGACCATGATCACAAAGTCTGCCGGTTTAAGGATCAGCTCTGTCATAATTGTGGTAAGGCAGGCCATCTGAAACGAGTCTGCCGCAGTAAGAAAGTGCGAAATAAACAACCTCTGAACCCCAGGACAAAGGCATATATGCTGGGAAGATATACATCGTCATCGGAATCAGAGGATGAGGAAGTACTCCACAGATTGGACATACATCATATGCATTCAGCACCCTCAGCAATGACTGTAGAGCAGTGGTTCTTAACCTTGTTGGAGGTACTGAACCCCACCAGTTTCATATGCGCATTCACCGAACCCTTCTTAATTGGAAAAATAAAATATGATTTTTTCAAATTCAAAACATAGGTATATATTATTTTAGGTATATATTTATACATAGGTGCACAAAATGAACAAAACCATTAAGAACAAAGAACAAAACCATTAAAACATAATTTTCACACAAAAACATAATATTGAATATTTACTGCAAATTAGTGTGACTTTTGCTGTTGTCTTTCAGAGACCAGTTCAGAAATGCGTGGCTTTATCTTGGCAAGTGCCACTCTCATGTCATTATCATGTCTCATGTCACCTCACCCTGGCCTGCTGTAAGGGGGGATCTATATGGGGGACAGGACCTCATCTCACCCTGGCCTGCTGTAAGGGGGGATCTATATGGGGGACCTGGTCCCCCATATAGATCCCCCCTTACAGCAGGCCAGGGTGAGGTCCCCCATATAGATCCCAGGTCCCCCATATAGATCCCCCCTTACAGCAGGCCAGGGTGGTCCTCCATATAGATCCCAGGTCCCCCATATAGATCCCCCTTACAGCAGGCCAGGGTGGTCCTCCATATAGATCCCAGGTCCCCCATATAGATCCCCCTTACAGCAGGCCAGGGTGAGGTCCCCCATATAGATCCCAGGTCCCCCATATAGATCCCCCCTTACAGCAGGCCAGGGTGAGGTCCCCCATATAGATCCCAGGTCCCCCATATAGATCCCCCCTTACAGCAGGCCAGGTTCCCCATAAAATAGATCCCCTTTACATAGTCTTCTCAGTTTTCTCACACAGTCGGTCAGACAGTCAGTCACTAGACTAGTACAGCCAGTACTACTCCAGTCCTACCTTTTTTTCACCTGTGTCCCGACTCCCGATCACAGGCTAGGTTTTCCTCCTGTAGGCTGCAGCACCACTGTCACCACTGGCTCTCTGGCCTCTCACCTGCCGGCTTCTTCTGCTTTTGAGGCTGCCTGGCCTGGTGGTTCTCTCCCGCGTTGCGCTGGGCGGCCGCTGCATGGGTTAGTCCCTCCCCCAGACAGTCCCTCTCTGCACCGCACGCCTGGCCTGTCTCCCCACCCACACCACTCCACAGTGGGCGACGCCGGCTCCGGCTGGATCGGATTCAGCCGGGAGCCGAGCTGCACAGCCAGTAGTGAGAGTGAGCCAGGGACAGAGAGAGCTGCGAGTGCGAGCAGACTCAGCGGGCGGCGGCGGCGGCCAGCCTATCATGACAGAATGAGTGACCTGACACTGCGGAGCGGATGCGCCCCCCCCCCCAGATGTTGCGCCCGGTGTAGCCGACCCCCCTGCACCCCCCACGCTACGCCACTGGATGTTATGTATTTCCATGATGACGGCGTGGAGCGGGGAGCTGAAGGACATGCCCGAAACTGGAGAAATAGTCCCTGACAGCGAAGTGGTATTAGCGGAGGGTGTGCCGAACCCTCGAGACTGACCCACCGAACCCCTGGAGTTCGATCCAACCCAGGTTAAGAACCACTGCTGTAGAGGTAACCGTGGAAGGAAAGAAACTCAAGATGGATGTAGACATAGGAGCAGCAGTTTCAGTTATCACCCAGAAACAATGGAGAAAACTTCTGATCCAAACAACTGTCCGTCCAACACCAATCAAACTGCAGACATATTCAAAGCAGATACTCCACCCACTGGGGTACGTGAAAGTACAGGTATCCTACAAGGGTCAGACAAAGAGAATGCCATTGTATATCCTAGAACATGGGGGACCCCCTCTTTTTGGGAGAGACTGGATTGCTCACTTTGGCATGCCAGACATCGCCATTAACCCCTGCAACACCGTGACCATCCCATCAGGGGATGAAGAGGGATGGGTGAAGTCCCTGAAACAGCGATTCCCACAAGTCTTTGATAACCATTTGGGAAAAATAAAGCATGACTGTGTGAGACTCAGGCTGAAACCCAATGCCCAGCCTAGGTTCTTCAAAGCTCGGACGGTACCTTTTGCACTCCGAGCAGGTGTGGAAGCTGAACTAAGCCGGCTGGAGGAACAAGGTGTCATCTCAAAGGTAGAGCACAGCGAGTGGGCATCACCAGTTGTACCAGTAAAGAAAGCGAATGGGGACTTACGCATTTGTGGCGATTTCCGCATGGCACTAAATTCTCAACTGGAGATAGACCAGTATCCTCTACCCAGAGTAGATGACATTTTTGCCTCTCTTGCAGGAGGTCAAAAGTTCACCAAGCTTGATCTCAGGCAAGCTTATTTACAGTTTGAGGTCCACCCTTCGTCCCGCAAGTTTCTAACAATCAACACTCACAAGGGACTGTATGAATACAATCGGATGGTGTTTGGGGTAGCCTCCGCCCCAGCCATATGGCAACGCAAAATGGATGAGATTTTGGCGGACATTCCTTTCACACAGTGCCTGTTAGATGACATGCTCATCACGGGCCTGACGGACCAGGAACAGAAGCGTAACGTGGAGCTTGTGTTGGCCAGACTCCAAGAGCAGGGTCTAAAAGTGAACTTAGCGAAATGCCAATTCATGGTACCTAAATTGGAGTTTTGTGGCCACCTTGTGGATGCAGAGGGTATACACACCACGGAAGCCAAAGTTGATGCTTTAGTAAAAGCTCCAGCCCCGACCAACGTCCAGCAGCTGCGATCATACCTGGGCTTGCTGAACTATTACCACAAATTCCTGCCGGATCTAGCACACACTTTGTTTCCATTAAACAAGCTTTTGGAGAAACACTCCAGATGGAACTGGTCGGCTGCATGCCAACGTGCTTTTGAAGTTTCTAAGCGAAAGCTGTTGGCGTCACGCAAGCTCGTGCACTATGACCTCCAAAGGCCTCTCACCTTGGCTTGTGATGCCTCACCCTATGGTCTAGGGGCTGTACTATCTCACGTTTTGCCAGATGGGTCAGAGAAACCAGTGGCATTCGCCTCCAGGTCCTTGACAAAAGCAGAAAGCAATTACTCTCACATTGACAAAGAGGCTCTGGCGCTCATATGGGCAATTAAGAAGTTTCATCTTTACCTGTATGGTAGGGAATTCACCATACTGACTGATCATAAACCACTCCTTCAGATCTTTAGCCCTGACAAAGGCATCTCCCAGACGACTGCGGCCCGTCTTCAACGCTATGCCCTATTCTTGGGAGCATATAGCTACAAAATCCAGTATGGCAGCCATGATGCCAATGCTAATGCGGACGCCATGTCCCGTCTGACAAGGACATTAACAGACTCTTCTCCACCAGTCAAGAGTTGTCGTTACACCAGCCTGTCCTTTCTGTCTTCCAGGGAAGTAGCAGCCCATACAGCCAAGGATACCTTCCTTAAGACAATACTCTCCTGGGTACGGTATGGTTGGCCTGCAACTGTCACACAGGATTATGAACCTTACTTCCGTAGGCGTCTGGAATTAACTGTGGCTGGCAACTGTGTTTTATGGGGAGACCGAGTGATCGTTCCACAGACCCTCCGGAGACACATTCTGGACTTGCTACATACTGGTCATCCTGGAGGCACACGTATGAAACAAAAGGCCCGAGGCTATGTGTGGTGGCCGAACCTCGACTCAGATATCACGACATATGTGAATGCGTGTGCTGGATGTGCACAAACTGCAAGAGACCCTCCTCGAGGGTGCGTCCAGCCCTGGACTTGGCCCACGGTTCCCTGGTTCTGCCTACACTTGGACTTTGCAGGCCCGATCAGAGGACACACCTTTTTGATCATTATTGATGCCCATTCAAAGTGGCCTGAGGTCATTCCGGTTACCCAGCCAACGACTAAGGCGACGATTTCCATACTGTTACATCTCGCTGCTACGTTTGGATACCCCAGAGAAATTGTCACAGACAACGGTGCACAATTCACAAGCCAGGAGTTTCAGAGTTTCCTGACTGCCCACAACATCAAACACAAGTTGACCGCACCTTACCACCCGGCTACAAATGGTCAAGCAGAAAGGTTTGTACAGACCTTCAAACGCTATTTCAAAGCTACTGTGGCTACAAGTAAACAACAGTCCCTGTCACCCCAGCAGCTGGACTCCTTCCTTTCTGCTTACAGAACCACACCACATGCAACCACTGGGAAAACTCCAGCTGAACTTCTTTTGGGTCGGCAGACATGGACTGTTTTGGATATGCTCCGCCCTCAAACGGTCCAGGAACATGTACGGCAGTCCCAAGACAAGAGGGTCGAACACGACGAGATTCCCCGGTTTACAGCCCAGCAAAAGGTATGGGCCCGATCTTATGGCGCTTCCAACACTCGTTGGCTTCCTGCTATAGTCGCAGAGACTTTGGGACCCAAAATGTATAGGGTCTGCCTGGAAGATGGTTCCATTTGCAGAAGGCATGCGGACCAATTGCGTCCTCGTTCTCAGCTGCCCGACTCCCTGACATCGGCTGCACCTCCAGTGTCTCAAGGATCTGCTCCTACTGGATCAGGAGGCTTTGAGACTGATGCTTGGGAGGACTCTGAACTTTTGAACTCAGCTCCAACAGAGCCCTCCAGCCCTCTTCCAGAGGTCTGCTCACCCTCTGAGCTAGGGGATCCCCTCTTGGCCCCGCCGGTGTCCATTCCGGCCAGCCCTGCTTCCTCCGGCCCCGAGTCGCTGGGTGCCCGTCCTCAACGACACTGTCGCCCTCCTGACCGGTTTCAAATGCAAGACCGGTTACAAGACTATCGACGGGCCCGCCGAAAGTGATCTGCTGCCATTTTCTCCCCGTAGCGTTCCTGGAAGTTGTTCTCACATCCGGACGTGGAAGAAGCCATGTAAATCTCCTGAGTTGGAGGACTGTATTGGACAATTATGAGTTACTGTTTTATGCCTGTTCTTGTTTTGTTGTTTTTTTTTTTTTAGGTATGGATGGAAGGTGTTGTACCTGAAGGGTTTCACATGTACTGTCACTTTAAGGCTGGCTCCACCCAGGAGTGATGACAAGGGTCAAGGGGCAGAGTGGCCATTTTTAGACGCATGTAGAGATGTCTATGAATGGCACACAGTAGTCTTGTAAAAAAGAGGAGAAAACAGTCCAATAAGAAATCCCAATGAAAGTGCTCAGTGCTGATCAATAAACAGGACACAAGTGCTTGTTCAGTGCAATCCTTCACCAGAGGTGCTAGCCTCTCACCTGTAGGCTGTGAAAAGACAGCCTTAAAAGTACACTCCCAGCAATGTGAAAATCCTGACCAGGACAGCAATCACAGAGGGCATCTCTCCTTTTTGTTAAGGTGTTCACAACGATCCCCATATAATAGAAAGGGGGCAGACCATAGTGCAATATGTTTCAAACACCACAATTTATTGATAAAACAAATGGACAGCCTCTTACTTCAAGGTAATGCAAAAACGAGCAGTACAGCAATCCAGCTGGTCTCCAGACAGAGCGGAACGCTCTGCTGACAGGGGCTACGAGTGACGTCACGATCTCCTCTCCCTTGCGCACGCGTATCTTCCGTGGGCGGGACTTCCTCTCTCTCTAGTAGAGGCTGTCCATTTGTTTTATCAATAAATTGTGGTGTTTGAAACATATTGCACTATGGTCTGCCCCCTTTCTATTATATGGGGATCGTTGTGAACACTTTAACAAAAAGGAGAGATGCCCTCTGTGATTGCTGTCCTGGTCAGGATTTTCACATTGCTGGGAGTGTACTTTTAAGGCTGTCTTTTCACAGCCTACAGGTGAGAGGCTAGCACCTCTGGTGAAGGATTGCACTGAACAAGCACTTGTGTCCTGTTTACTGATCAGCACTGAGCACTTTCATTGGGATTTCTTATTGGACTGTTTTCTCCTCTTTTTTACAAGACTACTGTGTGCCATTCATAGACTCTTCATTTATCCATTGATGTTTTTATTGTCTTATTGTTTTAGCGCTGCACTTTTCATTATCAGTTTTACATTGGGTTTTATATATTTTTTACCTTGGTGTCAGCTGCTTTTATCTATTTCCATCCATTTATTTATTCATGCTTGCGCTGATATTCTTGTTTTTTCATTGACATGTAGAGATGTATTGATATGCAGAGCTGTCCTGTAATGCTGTACAGTGAGTCCTGAATAAACATCCATTGTTCCAGACCAGAGTCCTGTGTCTCTCACAACACGGAGAATATAACAATAAAGTAAAAAAAAAAAAAAATGTTAATAGAAAAGATCCTTGATATGTTTGCCTTGGGTGATATTCAAACCATATATTAGTAGTGATAAACCTGTGCTAATTAATCAATGAACTGTTTGCAATAATTGCCAATAGATTAAGTATATTTCATACAAGTAAAATATAGTATGCATGTTATTCACAAACTTTCAAACAGGTGCAATGTGCAGAAAAAAGTGCAGAAACCTGTGTGCTTGACCTGTCCTCCCGCCTGGAATCCTGCTCCTAGGTCTAACAACCCATGTGAAGCTTTGGCTCCGCCCCACATGCCATGCCCACACCCCGCCCACCCGGGCTGCTCTAACCAATGCCGTTAGCGCTCGTCCCGCTCGGCCACTCCCCACCCAGCCAGCAGCATCTTAGGACTGACTCGGTGGTACACTGAGACACATGCCATGCCCACAGCCCGCCCACTTGGGCTGCTCTAACCAATGGCGCTCATCCCGCTCCGCCACTCCCCAGCCAGCAGAAGCTTAGGACTGATTTGGTACACTAACACAGACATATAGCAGTATGCCGAGTGCTTTGTATGTTCCCGGCCGGCGCCGCAACAACAGACTGTTATGATGTTGCTTGGATACCGCCGGCGGGCCGCATTGCCTGCACTTGCGGGCCGCAGGTTGGACATGCCTGCTATAGACCTTTTATGTATTGGCAGCATTACCTTCCTACTTAAAGTGTTTGTTACCCCAACATTTCATATTCCTGATATGTGCCTGCTGTACCATGTACTTGTATGAGAAAGTATCCTGTTCTCTTTGTATTGCTTCCTTTGTGTGAAATCCCTGGTGTTCCTTCTAGTCCCTCTACTTTCCTATTAAACGCTGACCACACTAAGCAGGAGAGCACACCGTGATTAGTTCTCTAGCTTTGCTGGGAACTCAGCCTGCTCTCCTCCAATGACCAGACTTTTCCTGACATGCCCCCCCCCCTCTGCACAGCCATTCACTGGGAAGCTTAGTGTGTTGCTGCTTCTCCTCCCTTAGCTCTTTTGCAGCTGAGAGCAGAGGGAATGTGATCACTTATAAAAAAGGGGAAAAAGTTCAGCCATTTAGGTCATGTTTTCTGTGAACCTATAAGCACACTTTAACATGGTCTGTGTTAAATTGCTACATTCTCCTTGTTTAGCGTTGAGTCCCACTATATTGATAAGCCTTCTAAGTCTACTCTGATCTAATTATAGTCCTCATGACTGCATATGCTTAAGTAGGGATCTTCTGTCCTCTACTGTCTGAATTTGTAAATGCCTGTAAATTCATTATGCATGCACCTCCTGTCCCTGGGTTTTTGGATTTGATACCCTGGAAGGAGGAAGTGGAGAGCAAGAGAAAGTCTCAGCCATACATCCTGTGAATGCTGCTAAACCGCAAACCAGAAGGGACTAATTTGCAAGTCTTCGTATGATCTAATAGTTTAACTCAGTGGTTCTCAACTCCTATCCTCAGGACCCACTAACAGGCCAGGTTTTAGGTATTACCTTGGGGAGAGGCAGACTAGAATACTGCAATCGCTGAGCAGCAAAATATATCGCCTGTGATGTGTTTCAGTTATCTTGCAAACGTGGCCTGTTAGTGGGTCCTGAAGATAGGAGTTGAGAACCACTGGTTTAACTCCAGCTGATGAGTGTATATCTAGAAAATTGTGATTGACAGATTATCTCTGGCCTGCCCTTGTTATTATATCACATCCACGGTGCCAGATAACTAGGTCTATGCTACTGTGCAGCCGTCATCTTCCAGAATATTTGATATTATAGGTGAACTTGTTTATTGCAATATAATTTAATGAACCTGTTTTTTTTTTTTTTTTGCAATATAGTTTATATGCAGCTACTGTTATTCTATTTAACCCTGTTGCTTCTGGAATTCTCTGACTAATTTTAGCTTAGGGCTCAGTTGCTGGCATAGCCTAGAACCAGGTTAGGCATCTAGTAGCTACTTCGGTATCATTAGCTTAGTGGTCCAGTGCCATGTCAGATTGGAAACTATTAAGGAGAGACTAAAGTGCAGAGTAGATAGGCTGACTCTGAGTTCCAGTAACACACCACAGTTCCTACTGGTGAGAAGCTCTGTTCCAGACTGGACGGAAAACAGTTAGAAGATCTCACCATGACTACAGGTCTTGTCTTCTGGTCTCCAACACAAAGACAGAGGCCACACCATCCTCAGGGACCCTTAAAACTTTGCTGTAACATTTACTAAAAAGAAAATTCCCCTTGGGTATGGGACTTTATGGGCAATAACCAAACCTTGAGTAGTAAGTATATTTTAGTAAATTTATTACTGTTTATACAAAGAGAATGAAAATTTAATTCAATAAACGAAAAATAACAAACATCACTTTAAAATAACATGTGGCCATGTATTACGTCACTTGGACTGAAGGTGGCTGAGACTTCCAATGACCAGACGCGTTTCGGACAATCGCCTTTTTCAACGGTCAGGTAGGAATGAATCTCAGACACATAAGGTAGTCCGTGACGAGTAAGGCCACAATATTAAAAACAGGCAGGTATGAACCTGCATCCAATAGGACTGCTATGCTCCTGACAGGGTCACATATCTCTCTGCCAAGAAAAGGAGTATAAAAAACTCCAACAGAGTAAGATAAACAAAAAACGAAGGCCAAAGAGGGCTGTAAAAACAGCACAGTGTCGTTGCACAACAGGGATGGCCACGCTCAGCCAAAAGTTCCCACAGGGATCCCAGTGATCAGTCCAAAAGAGGGCGTTGTATTATAAATGTCAACCTGTTATGGTACAGAAGAGTGTGACTGGATATTGTATAGGAGTATCAAAGTAGAAAAGTCACTGGGTATCCGGTGGGATGTGTTCAATGGCGGCGCGATGTGTATATGTGAACAATTCCACCAGGACTCCTATAAGGCTCTTTGCTGATAATACCTGTTTGTACATTGCATATATGTACTGTTATTAATCACTTTCTTATATAAAGCTTGTATTAATTCATTCCTCAAGGATTCATTTGTAATTGTGTCCTATTTGGAATTACATGCATATCCATTTTGATGCATTAGGTTGTACAATCTGTACCTAAGTACAGGGTTATAAAACATGTTCTCCATCTAAGCTCCCATGGTGTAGACTAAGACTACAGAGGGCGCAAATATGGCAATCCCAAAAAAGAGTAGAAGGTGAAATATGGATATACTGTATGTAGTGTGAGGGATTAGCTCGGTGGCGGGTGTGGATGACCCCTTTTTTGGGTTCGTTACACAGGGAGATAGCCGAGAAGTGGTTGCAAACAACAGTGTATGGTTTTATTCTTGCAATTTTCTTCACACAAGTTCAAGCATCAAAACATCAAAAATAAAATAAAACACAAAATAAATCCTTGCCACTGTGGGCGGCTACCTTCTCACACACAGGAACCTACCTAAGGAGTCTGTCCCCAACCTACTGTAGGGCAGACTTTGCTGATCCTACAGCAAACCATCAATAGTCCATTTATTTTCTCTTCACATAGAAATAGTTCATTTTCTCTTCACATAGAAAACATCCATTGGTTTTTCTCTTCACATAGAAAATGTTCATTGACCTCTTCACATAGAAAACATTCCTTTGTTTTTCTCTTCACATAGAAAACAATCCATGACCTCACCTTGAGAAGTCTTCAGTCTTTTTAGGCTCCATGTACACGGGACGTTAGAAAAAACGTCCTGCAAAGCTATTTCTGACGCCGGGAAAAAGCAGTTGTTAAACGTGCTTTCAGTAGCTTTTTCCATTTGCGTTATTGCACGTTTGGCCACGTTGCTTTTAGCAGCGTTTTTCTGCCTCCATTCAAAATCAATGATTCCCTATGGGAGTCTATTGATTTGAATGGAAGTCGCACCGCAAGTCGGATCCGACTTGCGGCGCGACCTGCACTGTGAGAATCTTGAGGGGGAACTCCACGCCAAAAATGGGAAAAAAACTGGAGGTCCCCCGCCAGGTTCCAAACCAGGCCCTTCGGGTCCGGTATGGAATTTGAGGGTAGCCCCACGCCGAAAAAACGGCGTGGGGTCCCCACCAAAATCCATACCAGACCCTTATCCGAGCATGCAGCCCAGCAGGCCAGGAAAGGGGAGGGGACGAGCGAGTGGCCCCACCCCCCCTGGACCACACCAGGCCACATGCCCTCAACATGGGGGGGTGTTGGTGCTTTGGGGCAGGGGGAGATCTGCACCCCCACCTCAAAGCACCTTGCCCCCATGTTGATGAGGACAATGGCCTCATCCCCACAACCCTGGCCGGTGGTTGTGGGAGTCTGCGGGCAGGGGGCTCATCAGAATCTGGAAGCCCCCTTTAACAAGGGGGCCCCCCCGATCCCGGACCCCCTCCCTATGTGAATGGGTATGGGGTACACTGTACCCCTACTCATTCACCACATAAAAGGCAGTGTATGGAAATAACGACAGGAGACGTTTTGGAAAGTTTATTAAAAATCTTCATCCGGCTCTTCTTGTCTTCTCCTCTCCGGGGGTCTGTCCGCTCCTCTCCGGGGTCTTCTGCTCTTTTGCTGTCCGCCCTTCTGCTGTCCTCTCTTCTTTTCTTCTCCTCTCCTGTCTTCTGCTCTTTTGCTGTCGGCTCTTCTTCTTCCTCCGGTCCTCCGACGACGACGTCTCCGGTGATTATGCCGGTCTCCGATCTCTGCAGCTTATTATATAGCCATTAGGGGCGTGGCCCCTGATGATGTCATCTGTGACATGAGGGGGCGGGGGCCTCCCGATGACGTCATCAGGGGCCACGCCCCTAATGGCTATATAATAAGCTGCAGAGACCGGAGACCGGCATAATCACCGGAGACGTCGTCGGAGGAGGACCGGAGGAAGAAGAAGAGCCGACAGCAAAAGAGCAGAAGACCGGAGAGGAGAAGAAAAGAAGAGAGGACAGAAGAAGGGCGGACAGCAAAAGAGCAGAAGACCCCGGAGAGGAGAAGACAAGAAGAGCCGGATGAAGATTTTTTATAAACTTTCCAAAACGTCTCCTGTCGTTATTTCCATACACTGCCTTTTATGTGGTGAATGAGTAGGGGTACAGTGTACCCCATACCCATTCACATAGGGAGGGGGTCCAGGATCTGGGGGGCCCCCTTGTTAAAGGGGGCTTCCAGATTCCGATGAGCCCCCTGCCCGCAGACCCCCACAACCACCGGCCAGGGTTGTGGGGATGAGGCCCTTGTCCTCATCAACATGGGGGCAAGATGCTTTGAGGTGGGGGGTGCAGAGCTCCCCCTGCCCCAAAGCACCAACACCCCCCATGTTGAGGGCACGTGGCCTGGTGTGGTCTGGTTTGGAACCTGGGGGGGACCCCCACGCAGTTTTTTTCCCATTTTTGGCGTGGAGTTCCCCCTCAAGATTCTTACAGTGCAGGTTCCATTCAAATCAATAGGCTCCCATAGGGAACCATTGATTTTGAATGGAAGAAAAAAAAATGTATAACGTGGCTGAACGTAGGTAATAATTGCGTTCTAAAAAAAGTCCCTGAACGCAACGCCTGCAAATGACTGTAAACGACCATGTGTACATGGACAGATAAGATAACATGGAGCTGCGTTCAGGGGCTTTTAAAAAAAACGCCCAACTGCTCCTAAACGGCCATTTCCAGCGTCCCGTGTACATGGAGCCTTACCCTCCTCAGCGCGCATCGCTTCAGGAGGTATTCCTCTCCCATGCTCACACAGCTTCAGGAGGCACCCATCTGACTGTCCTCCTCTATTCACACGGCGTCAGGAGTCAGCAATCAATAGACTTCCTCTGGACAAATTATAGAGGTCTTAATTTCCTCATTCTGAATAGCTGAAGGGTTTTCAACTTCTTTACACCTTCCTGCTGGCTACCTCTGCAGCCGACACCCTATAGTAATTGGTGCATTGTCTAAACCAAGCAGAAGTGTATCTCCCATCTGTGACAACACTCACAGATTTACCTGATTTCCTGTCACATACCTCCCCCCCCCTTGTCTCAACCCTGGGGTTGGGACACAGTTTTCCAGGCACGCATGTGTCAGGCACTGCTCTTGACTCTCACTGATAAGCCTCCTAGTATCTTCCCAAGTAATGTTCAGTCTATTCGATTCTTTGTCTGCTTCAGCTGCCAGAGATACATCCTTCTGAGCAATCTGCTTTGCTTTTTCCATCAGCCACTGTCTTTCATGCTGATATGAATTTATTTCCCTCCCCAGTTCATTAACAACTGCTAACCTTTGTTGCAATGCTTGTAGGGGTGGCTCTTTCTTTAAGTCTGTTAGCTTGTCTATATACACTTGTTTTGGCTGATCCTCTCCATCTTCATATAGCCAATTCTCTGTATCTTCACGCTTCAGGACGAAACTGTTTCCGTCATCTTCAGTGACAGATTTCTCATAAATGCCACACAGCTTGTCCCTCATCTCATATACATATTCCTCAACTGCATTTTTGGCATCATTTAGCCCCTTCTCAAGTTTGTCCTGCCTAACCGTCTGTCCTATCCGCCATGGAGGACCGTGATCCATAGGCAACTCAATTGTGCTAGTCTTAATGTCTTCACCAGTCTTGAGCCGCCTTTCTCTGCAATCAATAAATGATTTCTACAAAACTTTGAGAACCTCTGCTTCACTTAGCTTTGTTCCAAGTAATATCTGTACTTTTTCTAGTGGACCTGTTTTGTCTTGATTCACGCTGACTGTTCCCACTACTGTTTCCTTTAAGGTTTGAAGGACCCCTAGAGAGTCTGCATGTATTCTTAAGAAGTCTCCTAATTTGGACAGGGACTCTTGACGTCCCTCTGTTACTTGAGTTACCTCTCCATACAGCTGTACACAATCATTGACTCTTTGTTGTAAAAGGGAATGATCTTCTTTCTTGAGCTTGGCTTGCTCTAAAATGCTGTGTAGAGGACCTTCCATTTGCGACAACAGGCTGTCACACATTTCTTCAAAGTGACCCCTGTTCCTTTTTCCAGAGACATCAATATTATTCACAAAACATTTCATATTTAGAGGCAGATCCGAAACATTTGCACTCATCAACTTCTTAAGCTTTTCGCCCTCCTGAGCGAGTTGCAGTAAAGGCCTACTATTTGATTTGATATCCAGTTTATATTTCTTGCCAAATTCTTCATAGAAGTAGCCAACCAGAACATCATCAAATTTCCTTCCACCATCATACGGGTCAAAGGCAGTAGTTTCATTAATTAGCCGTAGACAGTTGAACCCAGCGATCTGGGTGGTATCCATTACAGACCTCCTCTCTGCATCAGTGAAGAAGCATGGAACTGCAACACAGTCTATTACAGGTTTCTTCACTGCACTTTCTGCTATTGCATTACTTTTCCCTTGTAGTTCTTTTTCTTTATCTGAACTCCACATGGAATGTATCTCAAGATCACGCTCAAACTTCTGCCACCTGTCTTTCAGCAGTTCCATTTTGGAAATATTCCCGGAAAGGCACTTATTAATTTGCTTCACGTTTTCACCAACAGCCTTAGTTTTCTCCACTAGGTGGTGTTTGCTTTTTTCTCCAAGCTTTATATCACTTGCCTTCTTTACTAGACTTTCAGCCTGAACTGAGAAATCATCACATTTCTTACACAGCTCCTTTGTTTGCTGAAGTTCTAAGGATACATTTTCCAGTGCTTGAAGTCTTTGAAGGAACTGTTTATTCCAGAGGGGTGATTCAAGCAACATGTCATCAAATTTCTGATGCTCACTCAGGACAGACCCTAAAACACTGATCCTTTTATAAACTGCATCAGGCACCAGTGGCGGCCCGTGCATAGGGGGCGCCAGGGCGCCGCCCCCCCTAAAGAAAAGGAAAAAAAAAGACAAAAAGAACAATAAAGTTCGAAAAAAAAAAAAAATCGGTTCGCCGGCCTGACCGGCCTATGTGGTGGCTAAAGGGGGGGTGAGGTTTACGACCCAGAAGAGGCGCCGATTGGCTGCCTTCTGGGGGCGTAACCTGGGTGCAACAAAGAGCGCTTGGCCACCCCCACCTTCGTTGTATCCTGGCTGTGATTGGTACCATCTCCTGTACCACTCTGCAATCATTGGGGGACAATGCTGTGGGCACTCTGCAATCATTGGGGTACAATGCTGTGGGCACTCAGCAATCATTGGGGTACAATGCTGTGGCGCACTCTGCAGGGATTGGGACAATGCTGTGGCGCTCTGCAGTGATTGGGGACAATGCTGTGGCGCTCTGCAATGATTGGGGACAATGCTGTGGCGCTCTGCATTGAAAGGGGCTCGCACGCTGAACTCTGCATTGATGGGGGCACGGAACAGTGTTCATTGCATTGAAGGGGGCACAGCACAGTGTTTATTGCATTGAAGGGGGCACGCACACTGAACTCTGCATTGTGGGGGCACAGCACAGTGTTCATTGCATTGAAGGGAGCACAGAACAGTGTTTATTGCATTGAAGGGGACACAGCACAGTGTTTATTGCATTGAAGGGGGCACAGCACATTGTTCATTGCATTGAAGGGGGCACAGCACAGTTGCATTGAAGGGGCATGCACGCTGAACTCTGCATTGTGGGGGCACAGCACAGTGTTTATTGCATTGAAGGGGTCACAGCACAGTGTTTATTGCATTGAAGGGGGCACAGCACATTGTTCATTGCATTGAAGGGGGCATGCACGCTGAACTCTGCATTGTGGGGGCACAGCACAGTGTTTATTGCATTGAAGGGGGCACAGCACAGTGTTTATTGCATTGAAGGGGGCATAGCACAGTGTTCAATGCATTGAAGGGGGCATGCACGCTGAACTCTGCATTGTGGGGGCACAGCACAGTGTTCATTGCATTGAAGGGGGCACAGCACAGTGTTTATTGCATTGAAGGGGGCACAGCACAGTGTTTATTGCATTGAAGGGGGCATAGCACAATGTTCATTGCATTGAAGGGGGCATAGCACAGTGTTCAATGCATTGAAGGGGGCATGCACGCTGAACTCTGCATTGTGGGGGCACAGCACAGTGTTCATTGCATTGAAGGGGGCACAGCACAGTGTTTATTGCATTGAAGGGGGCACAGCACAGTGTTTATTGCATTGAAGGGGGCATAGCACAATGTTCATTGCATTGAAGGGGGCACGCACGCTGATCTCTGCATTAAAGGGGGCACGCACGCTGGTCTCTGCATTGAAAGGGGGCATGTACGCTGGTCACTGCATTCAAAGGGGGCATGTACGCTGGTCTCTGCATTGAAAGGGGGCATATACCATCTCCTGTACCATGACCTGTGACATGCCTGTACCATATCTGTGCCATGCCTATACCATTTCCTGTACCATCACCTGTGCCATGCCTGTACCATGACTTCAAAGTCACGCAATTTTTTACTGCGTTTTTTGACGCGAAGCAATACCTATTACATTTTTCTTTTTGCGCCCCCCCCCCCCAAAAATTTTGAGCACCAGCCGCCACTGTCAGGCACACTATCCCCTCTTTGGGGCAGATCCTCTGTTGCCTGTAATTCCTCTTCAAGTTCTTCCAACTGAATCTTCATCTCTTCTACTTGCTGTTCTAAGGCTCACTTAGACTTTTCTAGCTCCTGAACGCTTTTCCCAACATCATCCTTGGAGCTGACCAAATCTTCCATCTCTGTACACAGCTGTTTGTTAACTCTTTCTAGTTCAACCTTACACTCTAGAGCTTCCTCCAAGGAGCGAGTCAAGTACAGGGCTTTGCTCTCTTTCTCCTGAGCCCCTGCGTTTGCACGGTCACGTTCTTCTGCATATTTTGCAGACACAGCCTTCTCCTCACCAAGCATCTGATCAAACTTCTTTTGCTTCTTCTCCAGGTTGGACACAATCTGATTCTGGTGATCCAGATCCACACTCAGTTCATCCAATTCCTGCTGAAGTCTTGTCTTGGTCTTCTCAAGCTTGTCATAAGCAGCTGTTTTTTTCTCATAGCGTTGATTAGCAGCTTCAAGGTCTTTCTGCAGTTTCTTTTTCACATCTTCAACACTCTCTAATGAACAAACGCTTTCTTCCATTCGTTTCTTCATATCTGCTATCTGAGCTTGCAGTGTTGCGACTTGCTCTGATTGGTTTTTCTTTGCTTCCTCCTTCTCTTTTAATTGTTCCAGGACGCCATTTTTCTCATCTTCCATTTGTTTGAGTTTTGTGCTAAAACTCAGCCTTTGACATCACTCTTCCTGCAAGAGTTCCTGAGTGTCTTGCAGCTGCGATTCCAAGATAGAGAAATCTTTGGCAATTTCTCTAGATTTGCTGTCTGTTTGAGAAAGCTGATTTGTGACATTGTCCAACTCAACCTGCAGTCGGTTTGCCTTCTCTGACAGCTTAGCACACAATCGGTCACCTTCTAACACCTTGACTTGCGATTCCTGAAGCTGTGCCTCTACTTTTTTTTTCTTGTGTTCAGAATCTCCTTTTCCCTGCATAAGAGCCTTCACCTCATTGGCTAGTTTCTGGGAATGAGAATGTAATTCTGCCACACAGGCTTCTTTCTTCTTTAGCTGCTGCTGGACACGTTGAGCTTCATTTTTCCAACTTTCACAGTCTGTACGTAATTCATCTACCACATTGCTCAAAGTGGTGAGCTCATACACAGTACTCAGTAATTTAGCCTCTCTCTCATTTTTCTCCTTGGAGCTGAGAGACAAGGTAGTTTTCAGAGAGACATTCTGTTCCTGCACCTCCTGCAGGTCTATTTTGGTAGCTTCTAAAGACTGAAGACTTTGTGCCAGCTGATTACGCAACTCAAACATATCACCCATATTTTTCTCCTGCAAAGTCTGAACTTCAATTCCCTTTTCCATGAGGAGGGTATCTTTCTCCCTTATAGTCTCTTGATGTTTTTGCAACTCGACAAAAAGAAGAGCAGTGGATTCTTCCCACTGTAACACCAGAGACCTGAGTCGTTCATTCTTTTCCTGTTCCATCCTAAGCAACTCCAGGGCTTGTTCCTTTTCTTCCATTTTCCGTTGCAAGGCATCCAGCTCAGCCCTGCACACATACTCGGTTTCCTCCAAACCGAGGGCCTCCATTTGCTGCTGGTGTCTCTGTTTCCAGCCTGCCATGCTCTCTTGGTGAGCTGCCATGCTCTCTTGGTGAGCCTGTTGTTGAGCTGCAAAGCTCCGCTGAAAATCCGCATTTGCCCCAGTGTTGCTAGGGACAACAACCTTTCTCTTTAGCAGACTCCGTTCAGGCATGGATGGGGCTCGTTCAGGCGGTAACACCCCCTCCATCCATAGAATTCGGTCTCTCATTTCAGCTATCTTTGTTTCTTTCAGGCGCTTTGACCGTCCCATCTTCGGTCACTTCACAACAAATTTCCCAAAGTCCAGCAAAAAAAATTTTTTAGACCACTGTCTCTTTAAATCAAGTAGTTTTTCTCTCTCTTGCAGGATCTCCTCTCCTGCACCCACAGACCATGCAGTCTTATGCACCAGATAAAGTTCATAGGACAGATGAACTACTTTGCAGGGATCTCTGCTTCTGCCCAATGCATACCTCCACCATATGTGAGGGATTAGCTCGGTGGCGGGTGTGGATGACCCCTTTTTTGGGTTCGTTACACAGGGAGATAGCCGAGAAGTGGTTGCAAACAACAGTGTATGGTTTTATTCTTGCAATTTTCTTCACACAAGTGCAAGCATCAAAACATCAAAAATAAAATAAAACACAAAATAAATCCTTGCCACTGTGGGCGGCTACCTTCTCACACACAGGAACCTACCTAAGGAGTCTGTCTCCAACCTACTGTTGGGCAGACTTTGCTGATCCTACAGCAAACCATCAATAGTCCATTTATTTTCTCTTCACATAGAAATAGTTCATTTTCTCTTCACATAGAAAACATCCATTGGTTTTTCTCTTCACATAGAAAATGTTCATTGACCTCTTCACATAGAAAACATTCCTTTGTTTTTCTCTTCACATAGAAAACAATCTATGACCTCACCTTGAGAAGTCTTCAGTCTTTTTACCCTCCTCAGCGCATATCGCTTCAGGAGGTATTCCTCTATCATGCTCACACAGCTTCAGGAGGCATCCATCTGACTGTCCTCCTCTATTCACACGGCGTCAGGAGTCAGCAATCAATAGACTTCCTCTGGACAAATTATAGAGGCCTTAATTGCCTCATTCTGAATAGCCGAAGGGTTTTCAACTTCTTTACACCTTCCTGCTGGCTACCTCTGCAGCCGACACCCTATAGTAGTTGGTGCATTGTCTAAACCAAGCAGAAGTGTATCTCCCATCTGTGACAACACTCACAGATTTACCTGACTTCCTTTCACAGTAGGTATAGCTGCCACCCCAGGATTAGATTCTATTCGGAGCACTGTGTAATGCCCACCATGCGTTAGATAGACATGGAATCCCAAAACTATTTCACAGTTATAGCAAAAAGAGGAAGGGGGAAGGAAAAGGGGGGACTGACTCCCCAAATCTGCAAGCCAGCACTTCAGTCTAATGTTCAAAGAGCCCTTCAGTGTGGGTCGTACACTGATGGCAGCGCTGATCTACAGAACATTTTTCAAAAGACTGGTTGTATACAATTTGATCGATAGATTAACATGTGTACATCCAGTCTGCCCATACATGGATTGAAATTTTGAAGATCCCTGCTGCGCCGGCCAAACTTCAATCCATGTATGGCCAGCTTTACCAAAACTTTAATACAAGGACACACCTATGCAATTCTGTTTATTGTATAAAATTTAGGAGTGACCTTACACAACACACTTGATGATAGATCTAAAGCAGATTGTACGATCAGATTGTATAGTGTGTGGCCATCTTTAGAAATTTATGATTGCATAAGATATTGCTTAAATTATTGTGGGCAGCTATTGGGGTTAGAAAAACTAACACCTAAGCAGCAAATGGAGATTGGAAAGTTATAATGTCATTTTACAACAGGCAAAGGAGCAGATTTAAATAATAAAAAAAAAATAGAAAACCACTTCAGAAGTATCCATAAGAGTGATATAAAAAAAAAAAAAAAAAAAACAGAAAACCAATAATTCTAGCACAGGAAAGGTCAGGGGCAGAAACAGGGCTGGTGCAAGGTTTTTGACGCCCTAGACAAAACCTAATTTTGCGGCCCCCTTGGCTCCACCCCTGAATCACTCCCTTTGCCCTGCCCATGAGTGCAGTGTGCTAAATGCTGAAGGATTCAGGAGTGTGTTTCGTACATTGTGCAAGGTTCAGGGGTGCATGTCATACAGAGTGCAAGGTTCAGAAATGCGTTGTACAAGGTGCAAGGTTCAGGAGTGCGTTTCATACAAAGTGCAAAGTTCAGGAATGCATTGTATAGGGTGCAAGGTTCAGGAATGCATTGTACAGAGTGCAGGGTTCAGGAATGCATTATAAAGGGTGCGAGGTTTAGGAGTGCGTTTAGTACAGGGTGCAAGGTTCAGGAGTGTGTTTCCTACAGGGTTTAAGGTTCAGGAGTGCGTTTTGTACAGGGGGCAAGGTTCAGGAGTGCTTTTCATACAGGATGTAAGGTTCAGGAGTGCGTTGTACAGGGTGCAAGGTTCAGGAATGTGTTGTACTTAGTGCACGGTTCAGGAGTGCGTTTCATGCAGAGTGCAAGGTTCAGAAGTGCGTTGCATAGAGTGTAAGGTTCAGGAATGCATTGTACAGGGTGCAAGGTTCAGGAATGCGATTCGTACAGGGGCAAAGTTCAAGAGTGCATTTTGTACAGGGTGCAAGGTTCAGAAATGTGTTGTACAGTGTGCAAGGTTCAGGAGTGCATTTTGTACAGAGTGCAAAGTTCAAGGGTGCATTGTATAGGGTGCAAGGTTCAGGAATGCATTGTACAGAGTGCAAGGTTCAGGAATGCATTATACAGGGTGCGAGGTATAGGAGTGCGTTTCGTACAGGGTGCAAGGTTTAGGAGTGCGTTTCCTATAGGGTGCAAGGTTCAGGAGTGCATTGTACAGGGTACAAGGTTCAGGAGTGCGTTGTATAGGGTGCAAGGTTCAGGAATGTGTTGTACAGAGTGCAAGGTTCAGCAGTGTGTTTACAAACAGAGTGCAAGGTTCAGAAGTGCATTGCATAGAGTGCAAGGTTCAGGAATGCATTGTACAGGGTGCAAGGTTCAGGAGTGTGATTCGTATAGGGTGCAAAGTTCAAGAGTGCATTTTGTACAGGGTGCAAGGTTCAAGAGTGCGTTTTGTATATGGTGCGAGGTTCAGGAATGTGTTGTACAAGGTGCAAGGTTCAGCAGTGTATAGCGTACAGAGTGCAAGGTTCGGAAGTGCATTGTACAGAGTGCAAGGTTCAGGAATGCTTTGTACAGGGTGCAAGGTTCAGGAATGCGTTGTACAGAGTGCAGGGTTCAGGAATGCATTGTACAGATTGCCAGTTTCAGGAATGCATGGTACAGAGTGCAAGGTTTAGGAATGCGATGTGCAGAGTGCAATGTTCAGGAATGCATTATACAGAGTGCAAGGTTCAGGAATGCGTTGTACAGGGTGCAAAGTTCAGGAATGTGTTGTACAGGGTGCAAGGTTCAGGAATGCGTTGTACAGAGTGCAATGTTCAGAAATGCGTTGTACAGAGTGCAATGTTCAGAAATGCGTTGTACAGGTTGCAAGGTTCAGGAATTCGTTAAACTGCAAAGGCACCAATTAATTAAACATAGCACACTTACGTCCTAAAATCTTGATTAGCAGCATACAGGAGCTGAGGGAAGAATGGTGACATCAGATGGATAATAAATGAGAGCAGCCTATAGCAGGACATGCAGCTGTGTAAAACTCTATCCAGCACAGCCAAAGGGGCGTATGGTTGCTATGTTAGTGTGAGTCCGTGAGTGGAGCTGTCAAATCAAACTTCTGATGTCAGGGAGGGCGGGGCTGATATGCGGGGCTCTGCCCCTTTATCCCCTACATAGACAAAACAGCCAGTGTTTATACATTGGTAGTTGGGCAAGAAGGTGGCAGGACCAACTACTGCATGTGCACAGCTGGGTATAATCAACCTGAATGCACAGAATAAAGGGGTGGAGCCCCGCATATTGGCCACACCCACCCCCAACATCAGAGCCCTGATTCGACAGCTCCACTCACAAACTCACACTCACTTTCATTGCGGCCGTATGCCCGCCGGTTTGGGACTGTTGGGACTCGAGGTTTGCTGCTCCACAAGTGATGGTCGCTGAGGGGGGGGGAGAAAGGGAGGCAGAGAGAAAGGGAGACAGAGAGAGAGGATGCGTTCATTGTCCAGCCAACAATTTCCAACCATCTCCTTTGATTTTTCAAATAAAGGATGTCAGGCAGGAGGGGGCCAGAAGGGCTACTCCCAAAGTAAATTTTGTTTGGATTATCGGGAACTGGCCAAAATTCATTGAGTGTATAGCCAGCTTTATACCCCCTGGACCTTATTATTGGTTAGTAAACCCACTTGTCATAATTCTGGGCCACAGTGAGTATAAATGGAGAACAATCTTTATAATCTCCAACAGCACAAACTACTCAAATCCAGTCTGTATCCTATTCTCCACAATATAGAGATTTTTGATTCTGTAGTGCAAAGATAAGAACTGGTAGAGAAAAGCTCCCCAACTCAACTCCATAAAAGCCTATGTGTCCATGTACACATAGGCTTTTAGCAGAGTTTAGGAGCTGCCGTGGTTAGGTGAGCCCCCCTCGACCCTCCTCTCCTGAACGCGGAAGAATCGTGTTCAGTATAGGAATGTTTTGACCACCAGCTATGGGAAAAGGCAAAATGCGGCCGTGGTAAATGTAGGTAGGGTGTACATGAAGCATTAGACTCAATAGAATTAAAGTGGTTGTAAAGTCAGAACGCTTTTTATCTTAATGCATTCTATGCATTAGTATAAAAAAACCTTCTGTGTGCAGCAGCCACCCTCAGCCCACTAAATACTTACCTGAGCCCTATCTTCCACCAGTGATGTCTGCAGGTTCCTCCACCGTCCAGGACTCTCCTCCTGATTGGCTGAGACACAGCAGTGGCGCCATTGGCTCCCGCTGTTGTCAATCAAAGTCAGTTAGCCAATCAGGAGAGAGGGGGCCGGGCAGAAATGGGGCTCTGTGTCTGAATGGACACGCTCAGCTGTGACTCATCTCGGGTGCCCCCATAGCAAGCTGCTTGCTGTGGGGGCACTCAACAGAAGGGAGGGGCCAGGAGAAGAGGGACCCGAGAAGAGGAGGATCCAGGCTGCTCTGTGCAAAACCAACTGCTCATAGCAGGTAAGTATAACATGTTTGTTATTTAAGAGAAAAAAAACAACACTTATGTAGCACCCTACAGGTAGGTGCTAGGTAAAGTACAGGCATACCCCGCTTTACATACACTCACTTTATGTACACTCGCAAGTACAGACAAAGCTTGGTCAGCTTGGCATGGCACTGCTCCCTGTCTAATATTGGCATCTATGGGAAATCTCAGTCAGATTGATAAGGCATTGCTCCAGAACCATTAGTGACAGGGACACCAAACTGAGGGAACACAGAGACGGGACATATCCTCTTTTTTTGGTCAGCCAGCTTGCCTAGGTAATCTACCATGTCATAGTCCTGGGTCCCCTTAACGTGCTTCCCAAGTTTGGTGTCCTTGTCACTTATGGTTTGGGAGCAGTGCCATGTCAAGCTGATCAAGATTTCCCATAGAGCTAGTGTATTTACATGCATTGAGAAGTGAAAAAAGGTATTGCTTCACTTTAAGTACATTTTCATTTTACATACACACTCTGGTCCCATTGTGTACTTAAAAGTGGGGTATGCCTGTATAGTGGGCATTGGCTGCCTAACAGCAGAGCCATGATTTCAGCTGGCTGTCATGTCTCCCAGGTGTGTCTGCTGAGAGGGGAGTCTCCCCACTGGCTCTTTGAGAGGATTCTCATTGGACAGTGGAGGAAACCCAATCAGAGACACACTCAGGCCTGTATCTACCCCAGAAGGCAGATTCTGCCTCAGAGGATTCTGGGAGTGGGTATAAGTTCTGAAGGAACGCATGATGCAGCGTCTTTGGTGGGAAGCAGAGTCCCAGGAGGGAGAGTACGGCTGTCTCTCCTCCTGTCAGAGGAAGCGGGTGTCCCGGGTGGCGGCCTGGGAATCCAAAGAGTGGGGAGCTGAGCTGCAGAGGGGATCCGGTGTGCCGAGAACCAGCGGAGAGAGAGAGGGGTCCAGTTCCAGGAAAGCCTACAAAGGTTGTGAGTACTGTGGACTGTCCCTGGGGGTCTGCCTAGTGTCAGAGCAGACCACTCCAGGGAAGGTACTGGGATCCAGGAGTCAGCTAACTGTTAAAGGGGGTGCCTAGTCAGAGGATCCTGAAGTATTAGAGGGGGTACCTAGTCACAGGACCCTGAAGTATTAGAGGGGGTACCTAGTCAGAGGACCCTGAAGTATTAGAGGGGGTACCTGCAGTTTGGGCCCTGAAGAGTCAGTGTACAAAGTTAAGAGTTGCAGCAGCATAAGTAGTGAGAAGGAGCTACCTCAGCCAGTGAAGGGTTAGAGGGAGCTGTTCAGTGACTTTTGAGCTACACCAAGTATCAGGAGTCAAGAGTTCTACAGTCCTGGAGCTTCTGAGCTAACAATCCAAGTTAAAGTCGAGGTTTCAGCACTAATTCTGTCAAGCAGCATTTGAAGCAAGCGCTCGTCGGCATTCAGCTGGCACCAAGACAGCGCTAGTGAGCATTTTTTTTTTACAAAGTCCCAGTTAAGCCTAGAAGAGCCAGAGGAGTATCCCACTCATTCCCTTCTCCCATCCCCTAAATACAGCAAAACAAAACAAACCAAAGATGCCGGAATGGTCATTGTCTCAGTTCTCATACCTGGGTTCACAACTCAAATGTGTTGGAAGTGTTACCGGTACTGATGGCAGACCCACCTCAGGCCCCAGGCCTGGAAATATTGCTACACTTACAATGACTTTAAGTAGAAAGTGTGTGACAGTGTAGGACACCGGACAGCTCCTTTTCCTTAGATAATCAACAGGTATTTTTTTAAACTTTTTGAAGAGATTTAACAAAACACTTTCAGCGATATATTTAACAGATGACAACTTAGCAAAAAAGAGAAGTTAATTGTTAGCAGTGCTTTAAGTGGACCGGTATGCACTGGTACTCAGTACCGCCACTTCCAAATATGGCTCTTGAGCATACCGCCTCCTCTCCATGCGCCTTAGCGTACCAGTACACTCATTTTGGATATCTGTGCCCTCAATTGCCCCCCCCCAAGAATATTTACCACTTTAGAGCCAGACCAGTCACCACCAGTGAGTCCCCCTGCTCCGGAGTCCCAGCCAAGGCCAGGGGAGGTGCTCTGTGGGGACCCTGATGTGGGGTGGGGCAACAAAATTTATAGGCTATAATAGAGTACCGGCACCTCTTTTGGGCCACTTAAAGCACTGATTGTTAGTAATGTACATATTATGTAAATCCAAATTGTTTTCTCTTTGTTCTGGATAGAAGTGGGAATGGTTAAAACTCCTGTCAGGTTTTTTTGCCATTTGTGTCCTGTATGGTAGAATTACCTTCTCTTTCTGTCTCATAGACACAACAGAAAGTCATATGAAATCTCTCCAGGTCAAGGCAAATGCTAGCCATACAAGGTTAGATTTTCTTTCTAACAATCGTACAGAATTTCGGAAAAAAAAAAAAAGCATTGTCAGAACATTTATCATTGACATCACTGAGCCAGCTAATTTCATGCTACATTTTTTTCCTGACCTTCTATTCAAGAATTCAAGATTAGGTCGTTTTTATAAAAAATATGTACGATTTTTTTCTGAGAGAAAACCACATTCAAATTTTGTTTGTTCAAGACAAATTTTCCAGCCTGGGCCCCAAGTGTGAAAATGAAAATTCTCTTATTAAATTCCACTGGATTATGACCAGCTTTAGGCCAGCTCATTAAAGTGTCCTACTGTGTGTCACACTCCACTAAACAACATATCTTTGTATATGAGAAGACTATATAAAAAAATAAACTGGTTTGATATACTACAACCACCCAATCCAAATAAAAAATTCACTGGAATAGAAATAAATCATTTATTGAAAAAGAAAAAAACACACCAAGAGACCAACCACAACACATACAAGACACACATGAATCAATAAATGTATACAGTATATGTGATGTATATGCAGACATTTTCATTTTTATTCCCGTTCATGGGATAACCTTCTCATCAGCGAGTTGCCCACATTCTGCATGAACTGTGCCCACAGGTTGTATTATGTACTAAATCAGCCAAACCACAAAAAAGTCACAAGTATTTGCACAAAACTAATTGAAAGTAGTGTACATAACCCAATATTATGCAAGTTTACTGGATTTTCTGATGTGAATATTGTGTTTCTCTTTTGTAGAGCTTATCAACTACTTTAAACATTAGCTCTTCATTTAAACAGTGCCTACAGATAAAGATGATATACTTGAATAAAAAAAGAACATTTTAATTTTAACTACTTGACCATTGGAAGATTTACCCCCTTCATGACCATTTTTTGTGACACGGCACTGATTACTTTAACTGACGCTGTACCCAAATTAAATGTATGCCTTTTTTCCACACAAATAGAGCTTTCTTTTGGTGGTATTTGATCACCTCTGTGGTTTTTATTTTTTGCACTATTAACAAAAAAAGACCGACAATTTTGAAAAAAACAAAAAAAACATTTTTTTACTTTCTGCTTTAACACATAACCAATAAAAAGATCTTTCTTCATCAATTTAGGCCAATATGTATTCTGCTACATGTTTTTGGTAAAAGAATTCCGATAAGCGTATATTGATTGATTTGCGCAAAAGTTATAGCGTCTACAAACTATGGGATATATTTATGGAACTTTTATTTATTTTTAGTTTTTTATTAGTAATGGTGGCGATCATTGACTTATAGTGGGAATGCATTATTGTGGCGGACAAATTGGACACTAATAGCGCTTTTCCACTGCTGGTACCGCATGGTATGGTGTAGGAACGGTTCGGTATGGTACGGTACGGCGGCGCTTTTCCACTGCATGGAACCGAACGGTACAGCTCTCAAAAACAGTACCTACTCGATTGTGGTTCCAAAAGGTACCATACCCAGTAAGATATCCCACAATCCTTTGCATGCAGTCATTACTAGCCACTGATTGGTCAGAGAATCCCACCCACCCCATTGTTATCCCACCCACTTAACTTTAGTACTACTTTAGTGGAAAAGCAAACCATACCGTACCGTACAGAACCGTTCCAACACCGTACCATGCGGTACCAGCAGTGGAAAAGCAAACCGGGCCAAGCAGGGCCGAGTAGACCCGAGCCGGTACTTGCAGTGGAAATGTGCCATAATTGACACTTTTGACATGTTTTGGGGACCAGTGACACTAATATAATGATCAGTGCTAAAAATATGCACTGTCATTGTACTAATGACATTAACTGGGAAGGGGGTTAACATCAGGGGTGATCAAAGGGTTAATTGTGTGCCTAGCCAGTGCTTCTTTACTGTTTGGGAGGTGCTTTTACTAGGAGAAGGCGTTGACCCATGTTCCTGCTTCGCAGGAACACAGGATCAATGCCTTCCCTATTGACAGAACGGCGATCTGCCTTGTTTACATAGGCAGATCGCTGTTCTGGCTCTCTGTCTAATGATCGCCAAGTGCCCGCAGACATTGAGTCTGAGGAACAAGCAGATCAGCTTCTGCTGTGTATATTCACACCGGGAGTGGATCACAGGCGGCCTGCATGAGTGGCCCAGACCCGGAAGTGCAGGATCACATACTAGGTAAATGATCCTGCACAGCAGAGCCTTGCCACAGTATAGTAAGTTATGTGGTCAACAAGCGGTTGATTATTCAACCAAAATATCATTAAATGTAATGGTGTGCTGTGGAAAAGTAAGCTAGTCGTGCCCCCTTTAGCAGAAATTACTGCTTGACATCAACTTGGGGAAATTGTTGACCACTCTTCAATGCAAAATTCCTTCAGTTGCAAGATGTTTGTGAATTCCTTGCAAATCTGCCCATTTCAAATTCCCTCACAAGAGCTCCAAAAAATATTGAAATTAGGTTAGGCCAGTTCATAACCCTTTCTTTCTTCTTTTTTGAACCATTGCTGGATGGATTTGCTAGAGTGCTTTGGATCATTATCATGCTAGAGTTTGCATAATTGATGTCTTGTAGGCATGTTGCATAACTGCCCACCAGCTTCTGCTAACTGGATTTACTAGTTTGCTTCAGATCATTATTGTGTTGGAAGATTCATTTCTGGTTCAACTTCAACTTTCACACAGATCGCCTAACATTCTCATCAAGCGCACCTTAACATGATGCAGAATTCATAGTTGACTCAATGACTGCAAGCTGCCCAGGCCCTAAAGCAGCAAAGCCATCCGAAACTATAACATTTACCCCACCATGCTTCACGGTTGGTATAAAATTATTTTCCTGAAATGCTGTGCTCAATTGATGCCAAACATGACTAATGTTACTGTGACCAAACGACTCAATTTTTGATTCATCAGTCCACAGCACATTATTCCAAGAGGCCTGTTTTTACCTTTGCATATTGTAGATGCATGCAATTTGACCCCCAACTGTTGCAAGTGTATCGCTGTCTTGGATCCTTCAATATACACCCAACAGCGCTAAACATTCCTTGGCACAGATTTTGCACAGAGAAGGACAATGAGGGCAGTGATTGTCTATTCCTACAGCCAAATAGCAACCTGTCCTAGCAATGAGCAGGAAGGAGAGCTTTGATTCACTAGCTAGGCTAGGAGCAATCCTATTGACTGAGGTCATGACTGCACATTTAAGCCTTGTCCACTGCCCAATTGGACAGGACCCTTGATGGTGTGTCTGTCTGACGGACTATTGGGGACAGCAGGGGGGCTGGGACGGTGTTACTGTAGGTGGAAGTGTGTCCAGGCTGGAGTGTGCAAGTGTCCAGGAAGTCTAGTACAGTGTGCCCAGCAGGTGTTAAGAGGGGGGTCACCAGTGCTTCCTGGAAAGACTGCCGCCAAACTGCCTGGAGCTTGGGAGCTTGTATGCTGGGCTAAAGAGCTTTCATCGGATGTTTTCATGTGCACTTTGCAGAAAGGCTGCTGCTGCTGGGAAGAAGGCTTGGGCTACAGCCTACTGCCTGGGGACATCCTTACAGCTGCTGTAATCTGTGTGAGGAGACTCCTGCTAAAAGCCTAGGGAAAAGACAGAGAGTTGCTACTCTACTAAAAGCTTTTTATTTGGGAGTCCTGACCACAAGCTGCTGTGGCCAGGGCTGGTGCAAGGATTTCTGCCTGCACAAGCGAAGCTCCATTTCATTAATTATCCACCCCGTCTCCATTAACCCCCCTTGCTCCTTCTTCCATCATCCATCCCCCCCCTGGGCCCTGCTCTGCTTCCGCTATCCATCCCCCGTGCTTCCCCCACTCCTTCTTCCATTATGCCCTCCTGCTTTCATTATCAACCCAGTCTCCATTAACCCCCTTTGCTCCTTCTTCCATCATCCATCCCCCCTGGGCCCTGCTCTGCTTCCGCCATTCCTCCCCCACCACTCCTTCTTCCAGTTCCATTATGCCCTCCTGCTTTATTAATTATCCACCTGAACCGTCTCCATTAACCCCCCTTGCTCCTTCTTCCATCATCCATCCCCCCTGGGCCCTGCTCTGCTTCCGCCATTCCTCTCCCCCCCCCCACTCCTTCTTCCAGTTCCATTATGCCCTCCTGCTTTATTAATTATCCACCCGACCCCGTCTCCATTAACCCCCCTTGCTCCTTCTTCCATCATCCATTCTTCTTCCCCACCCTCACCTGTGCCTGTGCGATGTTCTCTAATCTTCCGGCGCCGCGGCGCGAGACTGGGTACTGTACTACTGCTGCAGCCTCTGTGGCGCCAGCAGCAGAGGGCCGCCCCTTCAGTGATGTCAGACGTCCTCCTGCGCGGAGGAGGACGTCGTCACTGAAGTGCCGTACAGGCCCGGACCCGGCGTCATCCATCAGTGTATAACAGGGGTACTCAAATGTAAACTTGAAAGGTCCACTTACAAATTTTCCATTCAGTCCGAGGTCCGGAAAAGTGACCGTCAAATTCCAAATACAGAACGCCAACAACAAAAAAAGGCATTCCCCAAAATTAATGCAGAGTGACCATGTGCGTGCCCCCATTAATGCAGAGCGACCATGTGCGTGCCCCCATTAATGCAGGGTGACCAGTGTGCGTGCCCCCATTAATGCAGAGTGACCAGTGTGCGTGCCCCCATTAATGCAGAGTGACCAGTGTGCGTGCCCCCATTAATGCAGAGCGACCATGTGCGTGCCTCCATTAATGCAGAGTGACCAGTGTGTGTGCCCCCATTAATGCAGAGCGACCATGTGCGTGCCCCCATTAATGCAGAGCGACCATGTGCGTGCCCCCATTAATGCAGAGTGACCAGTGTGCGTGCCCCCATTAATGCAGAGTGACCAGTGTGCGTGCCCCCATTAAGGCAGAGTGACCAGTGTGTGTGCCCCCAATAATGCAGATTGACCAGTGTGTGCCCCCATTAATGCAGAGTGACCAGTGTGTGCCCCCATTAATGCAGAGTGACCAGTGTGCGTGCCCCCATTAATGCAGAGTGACCAGTGTGCGTGCCCCCATTAATGCAGAGTGACCAGTGTGCGTGCCCCCATTAATGCAGAGTGACCAGTGTGCGTGCCCCCAATAATGCAGAGTGACCAGTGTGCGTGCCCCCAATAATGCAGAGTGACCAGTGTGTGTGCCCCCAATAATGCAGAGTGACCAGTGTGTGTGCCCCCATTATTGCAGAGTGACCAGTGTGTGTGCCCCCATTATTGCAGAGTGACCAGTGTGTGTGCCCCCAATAATGCAGAGTGACCAGTGTGTGTGCCCCCAATAATGCAGATTGACCAGTGTGTGTGCCCCCAATAATGCAGATTGACCAGTGTGTGTGCCCCCATTAATCTGGACCGCGGAAGCGTTCTGCTTCCTTCTGTCATCAGCTGGGGGGGGGGGGGGGGGTTAGAATTGAGAGGATCGGGAGGATCGGAGTGGCTGTGTCTTACACTCACAGCGCTGCATGATTTCAAAAAGCCGAGTTCTTCTGCGGCGGAGAGGATGTCCTACAAAGTCCCGCCTCCTGGACACTGGCTCCTATGATAGACGTCACCAGTGTTCTGTCTATCATAGGTAAGAGCCGGCCCAGGAGGCGGGACTTTGTAGGACATCCTCTCCGCCGCAGAAGAACTCGGCTTTTTGAAATCATGCAGCGCTGTAAGTGTAAGACACAGCCACTCCGATCCTCCCGATCCTATCAATTCTGCCCCCCCCCGCTGAGACAGAAGGAAGCAGACCGCTTTGGCGGTCCAGATTTAAGTCCGTGTGGGTCCGGAGGAGGCCCGGAGTCCGCCTATTGAGGACCCGGGTGTATAAGGTAAGGGAGTCTGGACTGGCTGCGCCCGGGCCGCATCAAATGACAGGCGCTGCGGCGCATTAGCACACCGGAGCGGGACACCGGGCGCCGGTGGGTGGCGACAACTCCAGATAATAAAGTATTTAAAAAAAAAAAAAAGGTTCATTTTTCCGCCCCATCCCCGGCTGCGGACCTGCCCGCCCCAAGCGGCCGCTTGGTCCGCCTGGTGGTTGCGCCGGCCCTGGCTGTGGCTGTGCAGGGGTTTGCCTGGTGTCCAGGGAGAAGACTGACTGCTGTGGGAACCACGTGCTGTGCTGCTACCTAAAAAGCATTCAAGGCTGCTGCAGGAGAAAGCTACAGAGAACCTTTTGCTGCTGAGAGACACATGCTGTGTAAAGGTTGGGGTGAGTGTTTTGGAGAATTCCCCAAAGCCACGTTTTAATGCTCCTATGCTAGAGTGTGCTGCTGGTCATTCCTGATTTAGTGAATGATTGGGGCAGTTTCACGATCTTTTGGACCTTTCCTGGTGAGATAGACAGGATCTTTTGCTAGTCATCGCCAAACTGTCAGGAACTAAGAACTGTATCTGTGATGAAAGGCCTCTGCCAATTTATTCTGTTCTCTTGCTAAAGTGGGGTATACACACTAGTAGAAAATCTGCCGAAGATTCCCGTCCGAGGTAAAATCGTACGATTTTCGGCTAGTGTGTGCACAACTTTCAGCAGCTGATTCCGACATTTTCAACAAAAAAAAAACGGAGGGACAAACACCAAAATTTTCATCGTCCTTCTCAAGCACGACTAATTTTCGTTTAATGTATACGCAGTACGTCCACAAAAAATTGGATACAAAAGACTGCGCATGATCGGAAGTTGCTGACGCCTCGTCAAGTTGCCTCGGGGTCACACGTATATGTACTTACATCACACTCTACGAACAAACGTCCCCCAAAAAAGAAGAAAATTGGACGAGAAATTTTGTGAACATTATGCGCTGTCAACTAAAAATGGTAATGAACGCTGAGCAAGAGAGAGAAAAATCAGAGGATATTTTGTCCGATTTTCGTCAAGTGTGTATGAACCTTAAGCCTTTGGGATTACAATTACTCTCAGGAGGAATGGATGAGCACTCTATCAAAGATTAAGGGTCCCAGCACCAGGAGAACTGAGTTAACATCCCATTACCCAGTGGAGTAGTCAGGACATCTTGCTCCTAGTTAGGGTTTTTGCTCATTGATAGACCATCTTCTGGCCAATGGTGTTGTTGTGTTGTAAACTGTTTGACATTGCATTTGTTTGCTTAACCCCTTAACTTTTCAGGGATTTTACTGTATTAACACTGAAACTGTTCAGGTTTGTCACTGACATTTGGTTTTAGATAAGGGTGTTTCATCACAGGTGCAGGGGAGAAGGGACTCAAACAATCTACATGAATGAGTCTGCATCACGAGGTTCCAAAATAAAACATTTGTTTATTAATCACATAAGACTAGTTGTAGAGGGTGTGGAGGCAAAGGAACTCATGCCCAAATATGGTGGTTCTGCCCCATCATAAGACAGTACTGGAGTACGATACTTCAACTAATAAATAAATATCAGGGATGCCCAGTTCTGGATGACCCATGGACAGTCCTATTTCACTCCACAGCGGAGCTATAAGAGATCTATAACTCCTCACCTTCTGAACGCCGCCAAATCACCTATCCCCAAACTATTGGCTCAAACCTCAGCTCCTTCTGTTCGACAATGGTTGCTCGCTGTTGATCATACTTACCGAATGAAAGGCATGTCATACTCATTACGTAATCTCTCATCCAAATCCAATGCAATATGGGCTTGTTGGTTGGCGTTCACACACACCCTAGAGTATGCTGAATTATTGTCCAGACCCACCGCTGACTCCCCAACCTCTGCAAGGAGAATGTGCTCCATAGCTGGTCATACTGTAGATTATGGCAAATTTAGGTCCTTTGTTTTTGTTTATACAGTAAAACCTTGGTTTGAGAGTAACTTGGTTTGAGAGCACTTTGCAAGACAAGCACATTTTTTAAATTAATTTTGACTTGATATACAAGCGATGTCTTGATATACAAGTAGCGTCATGTATAAAAAAAAAGAGAGGAGCCTCTAAAGTGTAGCAATATGGTTACATTTAATGAAGGTTCAATATTTAGCAACTCACATGGTTGATGATTAAAACAGGCACATCTAAGTATGCAGGCATCCAGGGTAAAGCTGTCCACATAAACCATCCTCTGCACAGCCATCTTCATCATCCCTTCCCCGCTGCACTCCACAAGTGATTCAAAGCCTCACTTTCAGATCACTCTACTGCAGGCTATTCTTCCCGGTCATGATTGCAGACTGACAGTGGTGAGAGCCGGTGGTTCAGAAGATGGTATATGTGGACAGCTTTACCCCAGATGCCTGCATACTAAGGCTCCATGTACACGGGACGCTGGAAATGGCCGTTTAGGAGCAGTTGGGCGTTTTTCTCAGAAGCCCCTGAACCCATCTACATTTTATCTTATCTGTCCATGTACACCAGGTAGTTTACAGTAATTTGCAGGCAGTTGCATTCAGGGACTTTTTTTAAAACGCAATTATTTGCGTTTGAACGTGTGTTTCCCGGCGTTTCAAACGCACAAACGTGTCCGAACGTGTCTGAACGCGTCCGAACGCGATGACCCGCGTTTAGCGTTCGCGTTTTTCCATTTTAAAGGGGAATAATTTTTTTGACCTCTAGGAACGGTTCTAAACGCCCCTAAACGCGGGTACAAACGCGACTGAACGGACGTTTCAAACGTCCTAAAAATTTCAGCATTCAAAGGGACTTTTAACAACGTCCCGTGTACATGGAGCCTTAGATGTGCCTATTTTAATCATCAACCATGTGAGTTGCTAAATGTTGAACCTTCATTAAATGTAACCATATTTCTACACTCTCATCTCTCTTATATTCTGTAGCTCTGCTAGATTTTGCTTCTAATCCCCTTGGGAAGGCTGCATATTGTGGATGGACATTTTATGGTTACACAACCAATCACATTGCTATAATCTTTGTATATAGACTACAAACTGAAGGACTTGTGGAACGAATCATCTGAGTTTCCATTATTTCTTATGGGGAAATTCACTTTGATATAAGAGTGCTTTGGATTACAAGCATGTTTCCAAAACGAATTATGCTCGCAATCCAAGGTTTTACTGTATTTCTAAGAGATAACCAGCCGGTCCCCTCTTTGCCCCCCCCCCCACCCCCTATTTCTTTCGTTTTCTCTCCTCCTCCTCTTTTCCTTCCCTATCTCTTCTCTCTCTCAGTTCTAACTCATTCCCCCTTTGTCCCCTCTTCACTTCTATCTGATGCTCTTTACGTGACCAACCTTGTCGGGTTGTGTTCCTTTAATCGTTGATTGTTACGGATTATATGTGATATATGTCTATACTGTACGGATGTTCGATAAAAATATCACTGACGCCCTCTTCATGCTTCATAGACTCTGTAACATTGTGTTTTGCTGTTGCTTTGTTTTTCTTTTTGAAAATTTCTCAATAAAAACTTATTAAACAAAAAAAAAAAATAAGACTAAAACACAGCCCTACAGGAGACTATTTTGTTTCAGCCAAACTGGCCTTAGTCATAGCTACCTGCTGAATCTGCAGTACTCCATTAAATATATCCTTGCCCAATAAAACAATGGGCATGGTTACAAATTATACCAATTAGACATAATCAATAGTCACAAGCCAAAAGAAAAAAAAAAGAGTATCAGAAGGAAAGAAGTGAGCACAAGTAGAATTTAAAGTGTTACTAAACCCAGGAGCCTGCATTCAATATATCTCGTCAGTGCACAGAACATGGAAATGCAATTATTTCAGTAAATACAAACTGCTAAATACCTTTTCTCATCAGCAGTATATAGCAGTCTTGCAAATTCTATCAGTGTCAGGCCAAGCACTAGTTAAAGCTTGTGGGAGGAGTTTTCATTCTCCACTGATTGTCCTACAAGCCTGCATGACCCTGACCCTCTGTCTGGACAGTGCTGATTTGCCCTGTGCTGATCACATGCACCCTGCTGTCTGGACAGTGCTGATTTGCCCTGTGCTGATCACATGCAAGAGAAAAAAAAAAAAAAACTCTTTTGCAAATCACACCAAATTGAGCATGTGATTGAGCAGAGTGATTCCAAAGGCTCTGTCAGGTGATAGATTGGGGGAGGTGGAAGAAGTGGTTGTTGTTGTGGTGCCTGGGAGTCACAGCCGCAGCATAGTTTTTCTGATTGTTATGCATTACATAAAATACTGTTTGTGGCTACAGTATATGCACATAGCCCCTGAGGTTTACACGTGCACGCAAATGGACATTTTTTTCCAAAATATACCATTTTGTTTTGAAAAATATGCCCATACATTTGTTTATGTAAACATGAGTGCCTGCGGTTATGGGCATATAACATTTTCTGTAATGCATATCAATAGGCACATAAACTGTATACTGTAGCAGTGGCCCCAAGGCACCATCACAACAGACTTATGGCACTTTTCCACTGCAAGTACCGGCTCGGCTCTACTCGGCCCTGCTTGGCCTTGCTTGGCTCGGTTTGCTTTTCCACTGCTGGTACCGCATGGTACGGTGTTGGAACGGTTCGGTACGGTACGGTACGGTATGGTTTGCTTTTCCACTAAAGTAGTACTAAAGTTAAGTGGGTGGGATAACAACGGGGTGGGTGGGATTCTCTAACCAATCAGTGGCTAGTAGTGACTGCATGCAAAGGATTGTGGGATATGGTACCGGGTATGGTACCTCTTGGAACCACAATCGAGGTGGTACTGTTTTTGAGAGCCGTACCATTCGGTTCCATGCAGTGGAAAAGCGCTGCCATACCGTACCGTATTGAACCGTTCCAACACCATACCATGCGGTACCAGCATTGGAAAAGCACAAAAGCGAGCCGAACCGTTCGGTTCCATGCAATGGAAAAGCGCCAATATTTTACTTTGTGTGGCCATACACCATAATGTGTCTGTGTAAAAGCCCTAAAAAGATTGTAAATCCAAATCAATAATTTCACTGTAAGGTAAATAGTCTACATGTGATTTAATTTTCAGTCCCACAATTACATTGCAAGATCTGCAGTTAACTTCTGTGGGGCACTACTCCCAGAGGAGCCGCTGGATTGTTTGAGTATACGGTTAGTGTTTACACTAAAGCATTTTGCAAGCATGTACCGAAAATTATTTTCTACTAGCACAAAGCTGCCATTCTGCTCATAAAGAAGAGCTATTCCAGTGGGTGAATTTACCCATACCAGGAGAAATTGTTCACTGCAGCGTATTACAATTCAGGAAATACGAAGGCCTCATGCACTCAGGGTGTTTGCTCAGCTCTTCTAAACACCTTTCCTCCTGGCAGTGGCGTTTTGACAGAAAAAAAAAGGTGAAGCACTGGGCTGTTAATTAATTTCACTGGCCAGAATAATTGTTTATTCTGGTCAGTGAAATGAATTATTGCTCAATCACTAAACGCGGCTAGCTTTAACACTCATTAAGATGCTTTTCACGCATTTTTTTTCTGCCAAAACGCAGCTGCTCCTGGATGCACTGGAATTTTTTTATTCTGTCTCTAAATGCCCCTCCTGTTGGGTTCACACATATGTGACGCAATTCCGGTGCGGGTTCTCTTCAGTTGGAGCTGCATGCTCTGAAATTCCTCTCCCTCTGAGCAGAGAGGTAAATGAAGCGTCACTTCAAATAAAGTAAAAAAAAAGGTAAACAATACGAGCTCTTATTGAAGATCTAATATTTGTCTGTTCAAAAAAGTCAACAACGTCTTTGGGGGTGTACACAAAGTGTCAGTTCACCTTTTGAGAAAAAAATCCCAGATCACTGCACTGGCTGCATGGACACTGACAGCTTAACACCTATGGAGGTAAGTACTGCTGGGATTGGAGGGAGGATGTATGATGTAAGGTCACCTTTTTATTTTTTCTGAAAAGGTGAACTAACTGCAGCACTGTCCCCATAGGGCTTGCTGTGTGATGACTTCTTGAGCCTCCTCTGATTACCTGCAGACAGTCACTTAGGGGCAGTTCACACATCCATCCTTACTCCAAATGGCTCGTTGCTCAAAAAACAGTCCAGGGATTTTGGTTTTTGGTATTTATTGTGGAACTTGAATTGGAGAAGGGAGTAATGGGATACTCAAACTTGAACTATTTACAGTTGATAAGGACAACTCTCACTTGGCCTCACCAAGTTACTTGTGGAAGCAGTCACACTGCTTTGACCATACTGCCACTTTTATGGAAGGGGTTAAGTCTTTTTGCTCTCTCTCCAGCAACAGACTTGATGCACTACATTATCTTCAGGACACTCTCTAGCATCCTATTTACTGACACCCATCCACTGACTCTTCTAGCTGAAGGAATGCCCTCTCAGGACAGGCCCCATGACACAGATCTGTACTCTGTATGCAGAAACAGATCCTTTCCAGTGTCTCACTTCCAGTCCGCTCTGCAGGACCTCCGGGTTCAGTTCCTCTCTGACTCTCAGGTCGACCACCTGAGGCTGCATGGCAATGTCTACAGAGGAGGGGCAGCCACCCCTTCCCTCTGGGACCCCACTCTCCAGCTGAAAGACCCCAAGCACATGTGTCCTTGGCATTTATACAGTATCCAGCATGCACTGATGCCATTTCCTCTGCCAGCCACCAGGGTTGTACTAATTGCCTGTGCACTCATTTGTCAGGTTTCCTCCCACTGTCCAATATGCCTCCCTATTGGACTAGTGTGAAACTTCAGACAAACTGAGTTGCACCTGAGCACCATGAGCAGACCTCACTAGCAGATCCTGCTCTCTGGTAGGCAGAGAACAATATAGATTTACCTGGTAATCTTTCTGGCAAGCAGAAATGATCCAAATCTATACTCTCTCTCTAGCACCTACCTAGCAGGGTGCTACATAACACTTTAACTTTTCTTTTTGTTTAGACTAAAGCTTACATATTCATAAAACCAGTGAATTTGGGTTCACTTTAAACAGCCAATCAAGTTAACAATAATATTTAAAATATCTCATCTTCTCATTCATTTTGGTAAATTACCTTTTGTATATCAAAGATGTGGGATAATAAACATTGTAGAATTTATTATCTATCTTGTTCTATATGCATGCTCAGTTCTTAAACTTTCCACTGTATTCATGTTCAAATACTGTAGGTCTCACTAGACCCAGGCACCAAGGACGTATGCCCCGGGTCTCCTGTCTTGTGCCCTGTGTTAGTTGACATATTACTATGCTAGCAGCACTGGGCAGAGTGATATCTTGGGCATCCGAGGCACATGTCCTGGGTCTCCTGTCCATTGCCCCTGTTCTAGCAACACATTGTTATGCAGGAAAAAAAAATGGTATCCCAGGTACCCGGGACATGTACCTTGGGACTTCTGTCCATTGCCCCTAGTCGAGCAACACATTGCAGGCAACACTAGGAGGAATTAAATCATGGGTATCTGGAGCACATGCCCTGAACCTCCTGTCCATTGTCTTGGGTCTAGCAACACATTGGTATGCAGCCAACACTGAACAAAGTGATATACCACGCATCTGCGTCATGTGCCCTGGCAGTGCCAGATTTAGACCTCGGGAGGGGGGGCCCGGGTCACTTCCAGTTTGGGGGCCCCTCAACATAGAATTTAAAATATATGACACATGAGAAAGTGAACTGAAATGATGGATAAACCCCACGCCTGTCCTGAATTCAACCAATCTAGTAATTTTGGGTAAAACTTGCTAACAAAGCTTTACCCTATTCAAGATAGCAGAGTGTCGGATTTGCCCCTGGACCCAATCAGGGTCAAGCGGAGGAGTGAGCTTCTCTCTCAAGTTTCTCACTGCGATAAATCAATGCTGGTCACTAACCTCACTTCTATACATTGTGGTTGGGCTATTGCTTGCCACTTTTCAAAATTATTCAACCTTTGCACTTGTCCCACCCACACAAAACACAGTCATGGTAAAACAAACGTCTTGAATAATAAAATATTATGAGAAGTAGAAATGTAAAACATCTGCCAGAAGCCTTCATCCCTTTCTTTGCCTCTTAAGTGAGACTTAATTGCTCTGTATCCTGACATCCACATACTGATAATTTTCTTAATATTAAAACAAATTGTAAAATTAGTTAGCATAATAATTAAAAATATCTCCTTATAGTCTCATTCTTTCTGGAAAATAAGTTATTATACATCAGAGATACGGGATAATGAACACTGTAGAATGTATTATTTATCTTGTTCCATATGCATGTACAGTTCTTAAACTATCCGTTGTATCCATGTCCAAACATTTCCTTGTGTCAGGGTAATTATCTCGAACATGGAAAGGATTCCATGTGCACATTCAGCAGACAAGTGGCACTGTTGTGGATTGATTAAAACTCCATAAAATGTAGTCACGCAATTTCTTTTTTTTACCACTAGATGGCACACGGTCCCCTACAATTATGTTTCTTTAAGGGAAAGCAACATATGAAATATTACCAGTTGCCAACCAAATCTTCTCCACAAACAAACAGTCCTAGTCCATATTAGCTCATTTAAAATGAAAACTTCAGGGTTACAGAATTTCTCATTTGTTTGGCTAGCAGTGAGATTTTGGTAGGTAGTTGTATTTTATTTTGTGCGCATCTGTGTATATCTGTTTTTTTTTTTTATTAGTATATTGGGTCATTTTATGAGTACAGTAAACCCCCCTCCATAGCGGGGGTTACGTTCCAGACCCACCTGCAATAAGTGAAAATCTGTGAAATAGAGATACCGTATTTAAATACACTGTAGGCATGTTTTATAACTTTCACTGTACTTTTAGAAGCATTTTAAGGTCTTTAAACACACTTTTAAAACAATAGAAACACATTTAAACACATAAAAGATACTGAGAGCAAGAGCAATGGAAAACACAAAAATACTTAATTAGCAAAGATTTAATTCGTAAAATAATATTAATAGGTCTTACAGAAAAAAACGCAAAATACCGGGACCGCGAAAACTGAACTGCGATATAACGGGGGTTTACTGTACACACATTTTAAAAGTTATTTAGGTATTAGCTTTCCCTTAAATATGTTTATGAAAACAATATTTTTTTTCATGTATTGGAAGCCCTATTTGCATTTGTCGCACCAAGGGAATGTGTGCAAGGTCTACTGTCTAGAGCAGGGGTTTACAAAATTTATAGAAGGAAGAAGGGGCTGGTGGGGATAGACTGTAGCCAGCGGGAGTAGAAAATGCCTTGGTAAAAGTGAGAGTAGACAATAGTCTTATGTCTGGTCTGCCATGGGAAAAAAAATGACATAACACCTATGGTCAGTAGGCGGAGGAATAGTATCCCATCATTGGTACTAATGGAAAGACTAGTACCCAAACGCTTATATTAGTGGGAGGAATTATGGCCCATTATTGGTATCAGTGGGAGAAATATTGCCTCATCATTAGTCTCAGTGGGGGGAATAGTGCCTCATCATTAGTCTCAGTGGGGGGAATAGTGCCCCATCATTGGTGTCAGTGGGGGGGGGAATATCAGTGAGAGTAACAGTACCCCAAGGGCCGCATAAATGCAAACAAAGGGTTGTATCTGGGCCACAGTTTAGAGACCACTGGTCTCATGCTCTGGGTCTATTGCCATATTGCTATGCAGGCAGAGTGATATCCCAGGCACCTAAAGCACCTGCCCTTGATCCCCTGTTTGGTGCCCCAGGTTTAGCAATACATGCAAATGCAGGTAGACAACACTGGGCAAAACAATATCCTGGACACCTGAGTCACATGTCCCAGGTCTGCTGTCCAGTGCCTTGGGTGTAACAACCACCTTGTTATTGTCATGGATATGCAATAATGTCTGGTAGCTTACCTGTTCCTCATGTCTGCATTAAGGGCCAGACTCTTCCTTCTGGCTGGTTTTATCACCTCTACTTTCTGTTCCTGGCCCTCCCAGGTCATCACAGGAAGCCTATATTAACCAGCGTACTGCAGGCCTGCCTTGCTGTTCAACAGTATTAGTTTCCTGTTTCCTGTTTGCCGTGTGCTTGAACCTACTCCTCTCTGTACCGACTTTGGCTTGTCTCTGACTATTCCTGTTTTCCTGTTACCCTGACCTTTGGCTTGTCCCTTGACTACCCTTGTCTGCCTGTTACCCCGACCTCGGCTTACCCTTCACCATTCTGTGTGTCCTGTGTGGCTGCTTCCTTTCACTCCCTACGGAGCGTGACCTGGGGGACCCCAGGGGCCGCGACCTGGGCCCAGCTGTAGCGAAGTCCATCCTCACCACTAGAGGCTCTGGTGAACACCTGCTGGGTCTTAGACTCCGCGCCCTGGGGAATATTGGGTTCACGTTCCAGTCCATCCGCAGCAGTCTGCTATAGGGTTCACTACCTTGCGCTGCGCCCCTGCCTCCAACAGGGTGCAGTTGTCACCTGACCACAGGTGACCTGACAGTTTGAACAGCCATGAACCCGGCTGACGTGCCGCTTCCCCCAGATGATCCATTACAGAGCTTAGTTCACAGACTCGAGACGCATGAAACTAATCAGACTCAGATGATACGATTCCTACAGGATCTGGCTTCCCGCTTTGAACAGCTTCAGACCTCGTTGGGGACCCCGAATCTGCAATCCCAAGAACAACCAGTGGCTGGGCCTGTCGCACCAGTCACAGATTCACATCCGCTGCAACTACCTCCTCCAATCCGTTTTTCTGGAGACTCCAAGGCCTGCAGGGGATTTCTTAGCCAATGTACCATCCATTTTGAGCTTCAGCCGCAAAACTTCCTGTCAGATCGGGCAAAGGTAGCCTATATTATTTCCCTCCTTTCCGGCGAAGCTCTAGCCTGGGCTGCCCCCCTATGGGAGAAGAATGATCCGGTAGTTTCCAACCTGCCCGACTTCTTGAAGCTCTTTCGTAACATCTTTGAGGAGCCGGCTGGGGCCTCTTCAGCGTCTAGTGCTCTTTTAGGTCTCCGCCAAGAATCCCGTTCAGTGGGACAATATGCTCTCCAGTTCCGTATCCTCTCAGCTGAATTAAACTGGAACAATGAGGCCCTGGTCGCTACCTTTTTGCATGGCCTCTCTGACCGAGTGAAGGACGAATTAGCGGGAAGAACTATCCCCGTCGGTCTGGACGATGTCATCACTTTATGCAGCCAGATCGATATTAGTTTTCAGGAGAGGTCCATAGAAAAGAGACTCCAACACTCCTTAGGTCTTAGCCAGTCTGAGCTCCCCTCGCTCCATCCCATGGAGCATCCTCTGCCTGTTGAGGAACCTATGCAGCTAGGCCGGACCAGACTTACCCCCGAAGAATGTGCTAGACGCAGAACTTTGGGCTTATGCCTCTATTGTGGAGGCAAGGGCCACCTTCGTGTCTCCTGTTCGCTTCGCCCGGGAAACGCTCGGGTAATACATTTAGAAGGTGGAATGTTGGACCCAGAAACATCACCTTCCCGTATTCTTCTTCCAGTGTGCCTCCACGTAAGCACTTCTCCTCAGTCGACCCTTGCATATCTGGATTCTGGGGCTGCCGGCAACTTTATGGATTGGAGAACTGCTTGTTCTATGAAGCTCACCCTTTCACCCCTCTCTACGCCACTGGTGGTCTCGGCAATTGATGGCACTGTTCTCCCAGGGGGCCCTATTCGCTTCCAGACACTACCCATTAGGATGTCGGTAGGGATTCTTCACCAGGAGTGGATATCCTTTCTTATCTTACCCAAAATCTCTAACCCCATTGTGTTGGGCCTTCCTTGGCTTGGGGCCCCTCATGTTTCTCGTCATGTCTTTCCAAGGTGACCCCAAAGGAGAGAATTTCCGTTGCCACCACATCGGTATCTTCTGACCTTCCCGCTGCTTACAGCGATTACCGAGATGTGTTCTGTAAGAAATCAGCTGACGTGCTTCCTCCCCACAGGTCTTTTGACTGTGCCATTGACCTTGTTCCCGGGGCAACGCTGCCCAGGGATCGTACCTACCCATTGTCCATCCCAGAGACCCAGGCCATGTCTGAGTATGTCGCAGAGAATCTTGAGAAAGGTTTCATCCAGAAATCCTCATCACCTGCAGGAGCAGGGTTCTTTTTTGTCGCCAAGAAGGATGGTACCTTGAGACCCTGCAGTGATTATCGAGGCTTAAACGCTGTTACTATTAAGAACCGATACCCCTTACCCTTAATATCTGAACTATTCGATAGGTTGAAGGGTGCCTCCATTTTCACCAAGTTGGATCTCAGAGGGGCGTACAACCTCATTCGAATTCGAGAGGGTGATGAATGGAAGACTGCGTTTAACACTCGGGACGGTCACTACGAATACCTGGTCATGCCTTTTGGGCTGTGTAATGCCCCAGCAGTGTTTCAAAACTTTGTCAATGAAATCTTCAGGGACCTGCTGTACCAGTTTGTTGTCATCTATCTGGATGACATTCTGATCTTTTCGGAAAATCTGCATGTCCATAGAAACCATGTCCGCACTGTACTCCAGCGCCTTCGAGAGAATAATCTCTATGCCAAGCTGGAGAAATGTTCCTTTGAATGTTCGGAGGCCCTATTTCTAGGATGCTTTGTCTCAAGCTTGGGCCTTCGTATGGATCCTGGGAAGGTCTTAGCCATTACCAACTGGCCCCTTCCTGCTAGTCTTAAGGCCACACAGCGCTTTCTTGGCTTCACCAATTACTATAGGCAGTTCATAAGGAATTACTCTTCCATTGCTGCACCTATTATCGCCTTGACCAAGAAGGGTGCTAATGCCAAAGTCTGGCCCCCCGAAGCTGTCGCTGCTTTTCATGATCTGAAACAGGCCTTTGTCTCCGGGCCTCTCTTGAGGAGACCTAATCCTGGGGATGCTTTCTTTATTCAAGTGGACGCTTCTTCAGTGGGGGTGGGAGCTGTTCTTCTTCAACTCTTTGAGAAGAAACGTCAACCATGTGTGTTCTTTTCCAAAAAATTTTCTCAGGCAGAGAGAAATTATGCTATCGGCGACCGGGAACTTCTCGCAATCAAATTGGCGCTGGAAGAGTGGCGTCATCTTTTGGAAGGTTCTCCTCACCCCATAACGATCTTCACCGATCACAAGAATTTACAGTACCTACAGAATGCTAAACGTTTGAATCCCTGACAGGCCAGGTGGAGTCTTTTCTTTTCCCGTTTTCATTTCACGATTACGTACAAACCTGGTTCCTGTAACGGTCGGGCTGATGCACTTTCTAGGTCCTTTGACACTTTGGACGAGGAGTCCACTCCTGAACCTGAGCCGATCATCCCCACTTCATGCATTATTGCCCATTCTACCACCCTGGACTCGAAGATTCCTCCTGGTAAGACCTTTGTCCCTACTGAGCTAAGAACTAAGATTCTTAGTTGGGGGCATGATTCCAAGGTGGCAGGCCACGCAGGGTTTCTCCGTTCCTTCTTGCTCATCAGCCGTCACTACTGGTGGCCCAATCTCCGCTCGGAGGTCAAAGACTATGTCAAGGCTTGTCATGCTTGTGCTCAGTCTAAACCCTCCACACAAGCTCCTGCTGGTCTCCTCATGCCTTTGCCCATTCCTAAGGAACCCTGGGCTCATATTGCCATGGATTTTATCACCGATCTCCCACTGTCGGACGGTAATACAGTCATTTGGGTTATAGTCGATCGGTTTTCCAAGATGGCTCATTTTGTTCCCCTTCCTGGTCTTCCATCTGCTCCTGCTTTGGTTCCCATTTTTATTCAAGAAATTTTCCGCCTCCATGGGGTTCCTTCTCACATTGTTTCCGACAGGGGCGTTCAATTTACGTCTCGTTTCTGGAGAGCCTTTTGCAAATCCCTCAATATTGCCTTGGATTTTTCCTCTTCTTACCATCCTCAATCTAATGGGCAGACGGAGAGGGTTAATCAGTAGTTAGAGATTTTTCTTCGCACCTTAGTCTCCGCTCATCATGACGATTGGTCCTCTCTACTTCCGTGGGCGGAATTTTCCCATAACAATCATGTAAATACCAGTTCGCAGAAAAAACACCCTTTTTCGCAGTTTATGGAAGACATCGTCAACTTCCGCTTCCCAATGGCCTGTTCTTCGGATATCCCAGCGTTGGCTTCAGCGCAGGAGTCCTTCAATTCTATCTGGAGTGACGTTCAAGATTCCCTCCGGGCAGCTGCCGACAAATTCAAAGGCTTTGCTGACCGCCGCAGGCGTAAACCACCTTCTCTTCAGCCAGGGGACAAAGTTTGGCTCTCCACTAGGAACATCAAGCTTCGAGTGCCTTCCCTGAAGTTTGCTCCAAGATTCATTGGTCCATATACCATAATTTCTAAACTGAATCCGGTTTGTTTCAAACTTCAGATCCCCAAAAGCCTCAGAATTGCTAATTCCTTCCATGTTTCCCTTCTGAAGCCTTTGGTCCTCAATAAGTTTTCTTGTGCTTTCCCTACCATGGCACCGGTCTCTGAGGATAATCAGGAATAAGAGGTTCTGGATTCCCGACTCTGTAGAGGCATTCTTCAGTACCTTGTTCATTGGAAAGGCTTTGGTCCTGAGGAGAGATCTTGGGTCCCTGCATCGGAGGTCTTTGCACCTCGTCTGTTAAAAAGATTTCATCTGAAGTTTCCCTCTAAACCCGGGTCTGGGCGGGGAAGGGGGAGGCCTCGTAAGAGGGAGGGTACTGTCATGGATATGCAATAATGTCTGGTAGCTTACCTGTTCCTCATGTCTGCATTAAGGGCCAGACTCTTCCTTCTGGCTGCTTTTATCACCTCTACTTCCTGTTCCTGGCCCTCCCAGGTCATCACAGGAAGCCTATATTAACCAGCGCACTGCAGGCCTGCCTTGCTGTTCAACAGTATTAGTTTCCTGTTTCCTGTTTGCCGTGTGCTTGAACCTACTCCTCTGTGTACCGACTTTGGCTTGTCTCTGACTATTCCTGTTTGCCTGTTACCCTGACCTTTGGCTTGTCCCTTGACTACCCTTGTCTGCCTGTTACCCCGACCTCGGCTTACCCTTCACCATTCTGTGTGTCCTGTGTGGCTGCTTCCCTTCACTCCCTACGGAGCGTGACCTGGGGGCCCAGCTGCAGCGAAGTCCATCCTCACCACTAGAGGCTCTAGTGAACACCTGCTGGGTCTTAGACTCCGCGCCCTGGGGAATCTTGGGTTCACGTTCCGGTCCATCCGCAGCAGTCTGCTATAGGGTTCACTACCTTGCGCTGCGCCCCTGCCTCCAACAGGGTGCAGTTGTCACCTGGCCACAGGTGACCTGACAGTTATACATTCAACACTGGACAGAATAATATCTCAGGAACCTGCAGTACATGCTCTCCTTTGCCGTGCCCCAGGTCTAACAACACATTGCCATGCAGGCAGTCACAGACAAAGCAATAGCCAACATGACCTTGACTGCATAGGTCCGACTTCATTCAGAAGAATTGTTAGGTGAAATACAGCAATGAGTGACCTGTGCAGCTTCTCTCTACAAGCTCCCTGTGACACCCAGTGTTTAAGAGGATACTCACCACTGACCACAAGTTTAAGGGGGTACTCACCACTGATCAGCAACATTTGGAGCGGGTACTCACCACTGATCACCAAACATTTTGAGAGGGCACTTACCATTGTCCACCAATATAAGGGGCTAAGGGGCATGTCACCACTGACCATAAACCCAAGGGGCCCTACAAAAACCTCTCTCCACAATGCCTACATCTGACATACTCCTGATGGCTGCATTTTGTAAGCTGTGTTGTGTATTACATACTCTTCACTGTGGCACTGCTGTACTGTACATTACATAGTCCTGACTGCTGCACTCCCTAAGCTGTGCTGTACGTTACATAGCTCTGATCACTTTACTCAGTAAATTCTGCTGTACTTCACATAGTCTGGCAAAAATTTGCTCGCAACAGAATTGTCAACTGTCCAATCACCTTCTTCTATGCCAGTGAGATGGTGGTCCCTCCCATTGCTCTCTCTTTATTGACTGAGATTCTGTTTTGTTCCGACCAGCGAGGGAGACTCATCCATTAGGAAAAATTTACTTATTTCACAACCCCGAACCTCAAACACTTAACTCTTAATGCTTTAACTGCCACCAAATGTAACTTTACTTTTACTTTAAAGTGAGCCTAAATCAATTAATCAATAAACTAGTAGATTTTTTTTTTTTTTTTTAACAATTAACAAATTGTTATGAAAATTCTCAGTACTTCTGATGGCTTGATGAATGTCATTCAAAAGTACTTAGCTTTTTAACATTTGGTTTTGGAGCGAATGGACTTTACCGCATGAAAACCACCTACAGTATCTCACAAAAGTGAGTACACCCCTCACATTTGTGTAAATATTTTATTATATATGTTCATGTGACAACACTGAAGAAATTACACTTTGCTACAATGTAAAGTAGTGAGTATACAGCTTGTATAACAGTGTAAATTTGCTGTCAAAATAAATCAACACACAGCCATTAATGTCTAAATCGCAGGCAACAAAAGTGAGTACACCCCTAAGTGAAAATGTCCAAATTAAGTCCAAAGTTTCAATATTTTGTCTGGCCACCATTATTTTTCAGCAATGCCTTAACCCTCTTGAGCATGGAGTTCACCAAAGCTTCACAGGTTGCCACTGGAGTCCTCTTCCACTCCTCCATGTCGACATCACAGAGCTGGTAGATGTTAGAGACCTTGCGCTCTTCCACCTTCCGTTTCAGGATGCCCCACAAATGCTCAACAGGGTTTAGGTCTGGAGACATGCTTGGCCAGTCCATGACCTTTACCTTCAGCTTCTTTAGCAAGGCAGTGGTCGTATTGGAGGTGTTTTTGGGGTTGTTATCATGTTGGAATACTGCCCTGTGACCCAGTCCCTGAAGGGAGGGGATCATGCTCTGCTTCAGTATGTCACAGTACATGTTGGCATTCATGGTTCCCTCAATGAACTGTATGCTCCCCAGTGCTGGCAGCACTCATGCAGCCCCAGACCCTGACTTCCCCGCCACCATGCTTGACTGTAGGCAAGACACACTTGTCTTGGTACTCCTCACCTAGTTGCCACCACACATGCTTGACACCTTGACATCATCTGAACCAAATAAGTTTATCTTGGTCTCATCAGACCACAGGTCATGGTCTTTGCAATCTTCCTATAGCCGAAGCCATCTTTATATAGAGCAACAATTCTTTTTTTCAGTTTCTCAGAGAGTTCTTTGCCATAAGGTGCCATGTTGAACTTCCAGTGACCAGTAATGAGAAAGTGAGAGCGATAACACCAGATTTAACACACCTGCTCCCCATTCACACCTGAGACCTTGTAACACTAACGAGTCACATGACACCAGGAAGGGGAAATTAGTAATTGGGCCTAATTTGGACATTTTCACTTAGGGGTGTACTTACTTTTGTTGCCCGCGGTTTAGACATTAATGGCTGTGTGTTGATTTATTTTGAGGGGACAGCAAATTTACACTGTTATACAAGCTGTACACTCACTACTTTACATTGTAGCAAAGTGTCATTTCTTCAGTGTTGTCACAGATATAATAAAAATTTAACAAAAATGTGAGGGGTGTACTCACTTTTGTGGGATACTGTACACTGTTAGCGATATGTTTGTTCAGGAAAAAATTTCCATGCGGTTCCTTCAAATTTTCTCATCACTGCAATTGAAAACAAATGTCAATTTCACCCTTCCAACAATTAGAAAATCAAATACATTTTCACTTGCAAATCAGTTAGTGTATGCCCAGCTTAACACTACCTAACTCCATAAATATCCTAAGGCGTTGTTCCCACCATGTGCAGAGACGTCAGTTTTTCGGCACGGGTTCTGCAAGGGCATAAAAAAAAAAACAATTGTTCTCTATGTGCCCTGTGCACACCACAACATTGGTATCACTTGCAGTTTTTTTCTGCGCAGGAAAAAAACTGACATGACGTCCACATTGATGTGAACAGGGCACATAACTGACGAGCATGAAAACTGATGTCCACGTGCATGAAAACTGATGTCAACGTGCATGAAAACTGATGTGAAACTGATGAAGGCCCCTTTCACACTTGTACAACCTGAAAGACTTTGCCGTGACTTGCAGCAATGCCTGTGTAATCTTAAGGTTTATGGACCTCAAGCTGCATCAAAGTTGGACCAAAGTAGCACAGGGACTACTTGAAGTTGCACAGATATGAATGGTAATCATTGGAAATCATGGGGTACGACCAAGTCACAGGAAATGTCGCAAAAGTGTGAAAGGGGTCGTAAACTGATTTCTCTGCAAGTGAAATCTGTATGGTTTTCCCATCAGTTTTCATTCATGTATGGTGTGAACGAGCCCTAAGGCCCCTTTCACATATACGGTCCGTTTGTCCATTTTTCATCCATCCGTTGACGGATGAAAAACGGACATCAATGCATCTCTATGTAAAAAAGGATGACAACAGATGATCAAAATAAACCAAAAAGTAGTGTTGCGCCAGTCATGTGCACACATAGTGTAATAAAACTCAAAATCAGTGTCCATAAATGTTCCAATGTCCATACAATCAATCAAATAAACGGTGAATCCACGTGTCCAAAAGAATCTTGTGCAAAACTTAATTAGTGCTTTCGTGATTAGTGCAATCCCACCACCAGGTGAATTGGTCTCTCACCTCCACTATAGACCCACTGCTGGGTCAATCACAGCGTTGTATATACACAGGGACCTTCAGATAGTAAAGGCTATGGATAGCCTATCACCTCCAGAGGGATTCTCACCGATAAACATAAAGGGGGAACAAAGGAAGAGATCTAGTGCTCTCTGTATGGTTGCAGTAAATGACTTTATTGAGTAAAAGGAATAGTACTCACAAAAGGTGGCGCTTCCAAAGTGCATAGCAATCAGCATAAACGGTATCTAGGAAGAGACAGCTTCCAGCACGCAGGCTCTGTCCCCTATACGTGTGACGTCGAAGCCCAACCACAGGCGTTGACTTCCTCAGTAGGGGTCCCTACATGTCATAGAGAGAGCACGTTTAGGAGATATGTACTGTATCTTTAGGTAAGCCTTATTACCTATTACCATAATACCTGTAGGTATTTATAAAAAAAGCCTTTACTAATACTTTAAGAGACTTCAGACTAGGCAAAGCAAGTAAACAAACAAGATCTTGAGGTCGTTTTTGAATACAGAACAGTTCTCAGCAAAAATCCTGTGCAGAGCAATTCCAACAATCGATAGAGTATGCATGCCTTATACAGAAGGCAAGTCCAGAAAACAATCCCTTTCAAGGGAATGGTCCAATAAGGCAATAATCCACAGGAGTCTGATTGGCAGTAATCAACAAAAGTAATAAGTTCATGATTAGCAGATATAAGTCCATAAGGCCTCCAGGCATGAGACCCTCTCCAGGAACCCCAATTAGGCTACTATCACTGCCCCCCCCCCCCAAAGGGGTGATTACTCCAGCAAAGTATCCAGCTCTATTTTGGCAGAAATTCCCTTGGGATCGACCCACAAGCCCTCTAGGGACTTGAAGGCAGGCCCTTTTATGTTGGTTGCTGTTGTGGGCAGTAACCAAGCAGAAAATGGTGGGAAAGACATTAAAGCTTAGTACACACTGCTAGTTTTTTTTGTTCAACCCAGTGGGCTGAACAAAAAAAAAAGTGACAGCTCAGATTGGAGCCGCTGTACTAACATTTTGATGTTAGTACAACAATCTCCCCTGCTGTTCTATTGTGTTCCATTGTGTTCTGACAGGGAAACACCGCCCCCCGTGTCATGCTCCTTCGACAGAAGCCGGCCATTCGGCTGTCGGACTGGCTACAGTACACATGAGCAGAATGTCGGCTGCCCGACATTCAATCCGTGTGTATGGGGCTTAACCCTTACAACCTGGATACCCCTAGCTCTTAGGTCAACCAGGGGAACACAGAAAAAACATACAAGCATTTAGAGGAGTTCACCCTGGGCCTCATACCCCGAACATTTGACTGCGCATAGCGGAATTTTATGATCACAGGGGATTTTGACAAAAAGGGTTTTAATAGAGAAAGACTCAGAATACTTTTGATATGCTCAGATAACACATTTTTTTAATACATTGTCTCGCAAATCCGATATAGTAACCATGTTCCCTATGGAATATCTATGTCTAAAATTTGAGGGGAACATTTCAGAGATCTACACTATCTTGACTAATACTTCTGTTAAACAGAGTTATATGGAAAAAAGTGGGAGCAGGATCTCCAGGAAATTATTGAGCTGGGCAGTCCATAGCCCAGGAGGCTTCCAGGTCTTTAATTCATACTTCTATTATTGAAGCGAATTATAAAGTGTTATTAAGATAGTACATGGTACATGGCTGGCTACCTATGTCCCGTCCCCTTTGTGGTTCCGTAGCTGTGGTCAGGAAGGGACGGCATACCATATACTGTAGGATGGCAGTACCCTAAGGTGAGGCGTTTTTGGATAAGGGTGTACAATTTTATTTACACTCTCACCCACGTTAAATTTCGCCAAATCCCTTAAACAAGCTTCGAAGCCTCAGTTAGCTTCGAAGCCTCAGAGGTGACTCATCGCCTTTATATTCAATTTAGCAAAAATTACTATTGCAAAATTCTGGAAGTCAGCTGTCTTGCCACAGCTCAAGCTTAAACTAAAAAACAAAAACTTAGGGAATAATTATAGCCTGCCACAATATAAATACCAAGTCTCCTGTTAGGTATTTGCCAACTAACTAAAAAGGCATATAGGAAAAAAACATCCCCATAGCGGGTAAAGCCCTCCAGTGGAGTAACCATGTGGTTAATGAAAGGCAAATATAGACTGGTTGTAATGGGCTAAAAGCATGTATTTTATTGTATCACAAAGAATAAAAAAAGAGCCAATATGTAATGAAAAATTGCTCTAGTGAATATTACAGTAAATAAAAAACAGTATCCCATTAGCCAGTATCAAAGTGAGATAAAAACAAAAAAAAAGATTTGTCACTATATTACGTCCAGACGCAATGGTCTATGTGAAGTATGCACATCAGCGTGGGCACCCCGCATGTGAGGCAAATTAACAAAATTGTTGATACTGCTGAGTGCATAAATCACATAGGCCCAAGGACCAAGCACAGCTATCCCTTTATTGAATAGAGGGTAAAGTGGGGCTATACAGCTCCTATTGCACAATATAGATTGATCAACATACTGTAAGTTGCATGTAGGTTGACTTCTCTCAAAAATAGCAAGATAGAAAGTATGGATCAATATATGGTCCTGATATCATGTATTCATGGTGGTTGGGATTCTGACTAGTCATGCAGCTTGCTGGTATAATGATTTAGCTCCAATATTAGGCTGACATAAAGTGAATAACAGGGGAGGAAAAAAGTATTGCTCTTAATCAGAGCGGTTTCTGTTGCTATATAAGTACAGTCAGTCCATTTAGGTTATTTGAGTGTCAACAGTCAACATGGCCAATGTATAGGGAACGAGTTGATCTTACCACACCCAATCAAGTCCAGAAGGTGTACCTAGACAGCCAACACCACTTCCACAGGTTGTTACTCAGTATTCAATCAAATCCAGTTAATCCACAGAGAGTGCTCGGCATACACTTGTTGATTGTTCATCGCATTCCCGACAGCAGATCTGTAAGTTTGTAAGCTGACATCACTTTTAATTGACACAGTCCTCTGCCGCCAGCAGGTTTGCCAGACTTGGCTTGATATTGCTATTCACATAGGGTGGTAATGCAGGTCTTCAAAAGTCCCTCAGCTAATGGTGCAAATCCATTGGGGCGTGGATTACTGGCGTCCCATGACGTGTCAGTGACGTCAATGCATTTCGCTTACGTGCAAAAGTAGCTTCGTCGGGATGACATATACCCCTCAGTGCTTGCCTAAATTTGGCAAATTTTCATGATGGGATCACCCAGCAATTTGTCTTAAAGTGACATTGTTCTAGATTGAAATATTTCTATTTTTCATTTATTTTGTGTTATGACCGGTTGATATTTTCCTTTACACATGTAAACAATAAATCACATAATTTATATATATAATACCAACCATTATTTCTAAATAACTAAGAACAAATCAAATAATTTTGAGAAACGATAAGTCAGATCCATGTGTTAATAGACCGGAAGAGAAGCCCACAAGTGTCTGTTTTATTACCTGGCAATTTAATTCAGTGTTTAAACCAGGAGGAATCAGTGACCTAAGCTTTTTATATCTACCATCTCTCTTTCTTGAGCAGGACTCTGTTAAAGTTCCCTCTTCTTGGGGACAGTTTAAGGGCATAAATACCTGTTACCTTCATACCCTCCAATCTGCCCCATGTACCTTTTGTAGTGGTGCACTGAAATTTCGGCAACCAAAATTTTCCGCCGAAAATTGGCCTATCCCATTTTGGCCGAAAACGGGTTAAAGATGCCGAAAATTTATGGCCACTAATAGCTGTAAGAAGTGAGCCCTTCACTTCCCTGTCAGGCGGGTATCTCCGCTGACCGCTCCGCTTTGTTCCTCCGCTGGCGCCGGCCGCTTTAGTGTGAGCTACACTGGTTGCTAGGATGGCCAGCCGACTGGCGTCTAGCAACCAGTGACGTCCGGAGGAGAGGACCCAGCATGCACAGCGGTGGAGGATCCTCCTCCACGCCTTTTGCTGAATGGCTCCACCCACCTCCTCCCTTCATTGGCTGCGGAGGAAGGTGATCTCTCTTTCTCTCTCTCGTTTTCTTTTTAAAATAACTAGAACCTGTTTTATTCTTTCCTTCAACACTTGGCAACATCTCTTAAAACATTCTACTGTCAATTTAAACTTCAGGCTAAATATGTTCTATATATAAATATAACAATATTATAAATTTAAATATTTAAATATAAATATTTTAATATCTATAAATATAACAATATAAACTGCTCTCCTTTACCACTGAACTAATTTTCCACGCTAAGCAGGAATACATTTACAGCAACTAAGACTGTTAAGAAAGTGTATGTTTCCTGAGAGTTAAAGTATATGTAAACCCCACCTTGTAATATTACCCATTGATATAATAGTACAGAGCTGTGTGTGTATATATACCATATAATAGTACATAGCTGTGTGTATGTATATATATATATATATATATATATATATATATATATATATATATATATATATACATACATACAATATAATAGTACAGAGCTGTATGTGTGTATATATATATATATATATATATATATATACATACATACAATATAATAGTACAGAGCTGTGTGTGTGTATATATATATATATATACAGTATATATATATATATATATATATATATATATATATATATATATATATATATATATATATATATACCATATAATAGTAAATAGCTGTGTGTGTATATATATATATATATATATATATACACACAATATAATAGTACAGAGCTGTGTGTATATATACCATATAATAGTACAAAACTATTTTAAAATCATTTGGGGAAAAAAAATCATTTTCGGTTTTCGCCCAAGGGCATCCTGAATTTTCTGTTTCTGTTTCAGCCCAGAATTTTCATTTCAGTGCATCCCTAACCTTTTGGAAATATTTCTCTAGAGGCTTTTCCGGGTCCTTTACTTTCATTTCTCTCATATAATCACCAATGCAAATGCGTAATTGTCTCTTTGTTTTTCGAATGTAAAACTTATTGCATGGGCAGGTGAGCATATAGATCACCCTGGAGTTTGAACAATTGATCAGATCCTTAACGACATATCTTTTCTTATTCTCAGAGTCCATAAAGGTGGTTGTCTGGTCCACAAACGGGCATATTTGACACTTACCACAAGGGTACACACAGTACCTTTAGTGTTAGAATATTCAGACAGCCAATTATTGTATGGCGTTCTTATGAACCCTGAGTGCATTAGGATATCACCAAGGTTGCAAGCCCTATGGGCAACCATTTTTGGGGCCTTCCCTACATACTTGGCTATGGTCGCATTGTTTTGAATGATACCCCTATGTTTTTGTAATGCCTCCCATACCTTGTCCCACTGTACTCCAAACTGGGTGATTAGTCTGACCTGATCTGGGGCCTCTGTCTCATTCTTCTTTTCCTTGTTTTTCCTTTTTTTAAGGAGTGTATTCCTGTCATAACTGGCAGCTCTTTGTTTGGCCCTACATAGCTGTTATTAGGAATAACCCTGTTCGCCTTGAGTATAGATCTTTCTCCTCCTGCTTATAATCGCATTGTTTCACACAGTTCCGTTTGATACGGAGGAATTGGCCTATTGGTATCCATTTTTACAGCCACTTTGGGAGGTGGATATCAGCCTGTAATAGAATATTTGCCCCCGTATCCTTTCAGAAGGTGCATGGTATTAGACTCCCATTCTCAATAGAAACTAAAAGATCCAAAAAGGGGATCTGCATCTTGTCGAAAGTGTAAGTAAGCTGAAAATTCCGGCTGTTAGAATGTAGACATTCGATTAAAAGAATGTAAAGTGTCTACATCACCCTTCCATAGGACCAACATGTAATCAAAGTACCTTAGCCAGGTGTGAACATGGCAAAGATACATTTGCAAGGTGTATACATCAAGTTCCGCCCACATCCTGAGATGGAGGCATGCGTAGGCTGGTGCCCATGGAGCCCCATTGAGGTACCTCTGATCTGTTGGTAGAACCTGCTGGAAAACTGGAAAGTTATTCTCCAGTGAAAATTTCAAAATATCCAATACAAATTCGTTCTGTGGGCCCAATTCTGGGTAATGGTGGTCCAGGAAGAAATGCACTGTGATGTGGAATAGATGAGTAGAGACTTTCCACATCTATTCCAACCAAGCTTAAACTACCCTGGATTATGATTAACGGTTGTATGTCAGAGATCTTGAACAATAAAATGAAGGTGTTTAAGAAAGTGTGGGACCCATGGATCAAGTATCTGACTGGTGATCCTAGATCTATACTCGATTAAGGTGGTTTCAGGATGGTGGAATTTAGAGTGCGAGGTCTTATCTTCTCTCTCTTTAATCCCCTCCCCCCCTTCTTTTTCCCTTCTCTGTTTTTACTACATCATTTTCTGGGTCTTCTCCCCTCTTCTTTTTAAATTTAGAGACGATACTGCTAACTTAGGGAGAAGGCTTGCTTCTGTGGGACGAGTGGTGCAGCTTCCCTCCCCTGGAGATATAGGCCCTCCTCTATGAATGCATGCAGATTACTCCAGGTGTACCTCTAAGCCATTGCGGCCTACATACTGATTTTAAGATCGGAAGTGCACTTTGCAGTTGCATTGTCTTTTCAGTTTTTACTGGGCTATGGCCCTTGGTAGAGATGTATAGAACTGTTCGCCGGCGAACAGTTCCCGGCGAACTTAGCATGTTCGCGTTCGCCGCTGCCGGCGAACATATGCGATGTTCCGTCCGCCCCCCATAAGACATCATTGAGGCAAACTTTGACCCTGAACTTTACAGTCAGCAGACACATTTCCAGCCAATCAGCATACCTCCCTCCCACACCCTCCCACCTCCTATAAATAAGCAAGGGCAGCATCCATCTTAGATCATTCTGAAGCAGTGTGTGTAGTGAGAGTAGGGAGAGAGCTGCTGCTGCTGTTGTTAAGCTAGGGACAGTTAGTCAGTGTTCCTGGTCTTGCAGTGTTCTTGGTCCACTACTGCTGTAATATCAGCACCCCAAAAAGCCCTTCTAAGGGCTGGTATTTGTGTTTTTTTTATATATATATATATATATATATATATATATATATATATATATACCTAGCGTCCCCAAAAGCCCTTTTAAGGGCTGGTAATTGAGTTGTTTCTTCTTATATATATATATCTATATCTATCTAGTGTCCTTAAGGGCTGGTAATTGAGGATTTTTTTTATTTATATATATACATATATATATATATATATATATATATATATATATATATATATATATATATATATATATATATATAGTGTCCCCAAAAGCCCTTTTAAGGGCTGGTAAGGTAATAGAGTTTTTTCTTTATATATATATCTATATATATCTATTGTACACTGCAGTTGCCTGCCCGCTGTGTGTGAGAGGCCACAGACCTACCACAGACTGTACTGTGTGCACACCACACTCATTTCGGGTGGCACAGGCACAGTACCTGGCATTTTAAAAAAAAATTTTTTTTTCCCTCTGTCATAAGTGCTGTGTCAGGTCCACAGAGTGCACTGTACCCACTGCAGTGCACTGCCCACCACTGATATATATACGGTGGCACAGCATCTTGTTGCAATAAATTGAAAAAAAAAATATTTTTTATTATTGCAGTTGCCTGGGCTGCCAGTTACTGTCAGGTCCACAGAGTGTACTGTGCCCACTGCAGTGCCACTGTGTGCCCACCCACCACTGATATATAAGGTGGCACAGCAGCTTGCAAAGTAAAAAAAAATATATATATTTTTTAATTGCAGTTGCCTGGGTGCCAGTGACTGCTGTCAGGTCCACAGAGAGTGTACTGTGCCACTGCCCACCCACCACTGATATATAAGGTGGCACAGCAGCTTGCAAAGTAAAATAAAATATATTTTTTTAAAATTGCAGTTGCCTGGGTGCCAGTGACTGCTGTCAGGTCCACAGAGAGTGTACTGTGCCACTGCCCACCCACCACTGATATATAAGGTGGCACAGCAGCTTGCAAAGTAAAATAAAATATATATTTTTTAAAATTGCAGTTGCCTGGGTGCCAGTGACTGCTGTCAGGTCCACAGAGAGTGTACTGTGCCACTGCCCACCCACCACTGATATATAAGGTGGCACAGCAGCTTGCAAAGTAAAATAAAATATATATTTTTTAAAATTGCAGTTGCCTGGGTGCCAGTGACTGCTGTCAGGTCCACAGAGAGTGTACTGTGCCACTGCCCACCCACCACTGATATATAAGGTGGCACAGCAGCTTGCCAAGTAAAAAAAATATATATATTTTTTAATTGCAGTTGCCTGAGTGCCAGTGACTGTCAGGTCCACAGAGTGTACTGTACCCACTGCCCAACACTCCTATAGGGTGGCACAGCACCTTGCACTCATAGTACACAACACATTAAAAAAGAAAATGACAGGCAGAGGCAGGCCACCCCGCAAGGGCCGTCGTGGTCGTGGTGCTGTGATTTCCTTAGGCCCTAGAATAATGCCCAGTGTTCAGAGGCCACCACAGACCCTGAACTCAAAAAATTCTGAGGCCATAGCACCACCACCAACACTAGCACCACAGCCGCTTCACTTGATCCGTCAGAGGAGTTATTTTCACATCAGTTGGAAGAAATAAGTGATGCGCAACTATTAGTGCCAGAGGATGTAGATAACGGGGATATGTCTCAGTCAGGCAGCATTATACACATGGACGTACATTGTGATGATGATGATGTTGTACCTGCTGCTGCTGCCTTTGCTGAGTTGTCAAGTGAAGCGGCTGATGATGACGATGTGTCTGTGGATGTCACCTGGGTGCCTGCTCGAAGAGCAGAAGAAGAGGGGGAAAGTTCAGATGGGGAGACAGAGAGGAGGAGGAGACGAGTTGGAAGCAGGGGGAGGAGGTCATCGCAAGGAGCTAGTGGCGCAGTCAGACAGCATGTAGATTCGGCACCCGGGGTCAGCCAGACAGCACGCCAATCAACGCAAGCTGTTGCCACCACCAGAATGCCGTCCTTGCAAAGCTCAGCAGTGTGGCATTTTTTTTGTGTGTCTGCCTCTGATATCAGCGATGCCATTTGTAACCTGTGCCAAAAGAAACTGAGTCGTGGGAAGTCCAACACCCACCTAGGTACAACTGCTTTGCGAAGGCACATGATCTCACATCACAAACGCCTATGGGATCAACACATGAGTAAAAGCAGCACACAAACTGAAAGCCACCATCCTCCTCCTGATCCAGCATCTTCAGCCACGTCAACCACTGCTGTCCTCCATGCCCCCTATCAACAACCCGCCCCTCCGCCTCTCACCTTCAGCAGTTCCTGCTCGTCACCTGCCCACAGTCAGGTGTCTGTCAAGGAAATGTTTGAGCGTAAAAAGCCAATCTCGCAGAGTCACCCCCTTGCCCGGCGTCTGACAGCTGGCTTGTCGGAACTCTTAGCCCGCCAGCTTTTACCATACAAGCTGGTGGAGTCTGAGGCCTTCAAAAAATTTGTCGCTATTGGGACACCGCAGTGGAAGGTACCCGGCCGAAATTATTTTTCACAAAAGGCAATCCCCAACCTGTACTCTATTGTGGAAAAGGAAATCATGTCACGTCTGGCACACAGTGTTGGGGCAAGGGTCCATCTGACCACTGATAGCTGGTCTGCAAAGCACGGTCAGGGCAGGTATATAACGTACACTGCGCATTGGGTAAACCTGCTGGCGGCTGCCAAGCATGGAATGCGTGGCTCTGCTGCAGAGGAGTTGGTGACACCGCCACGACTTGCAGGCAGGCCTGCTGCCACCTCCTCTACTCCTCCTACTCCATCCTCTTTGCTAACCTCCTTGGCTGAGTCCTCTTCTGCTGTTGCGTCTTGCTCCACACCAACTGCACCCCCCCAGCTCCCCAGGGGCTATTCCACATGCCGGATACGACAGTGTCACGCTGTCTTGGGGTTGACTTGCCTGAAAGCAGAGAGTCACACCGGACCAGCACTACTGTCCGCCCTGAACGCACAGGTGGATCAGTGGCTGACCCCGCACCAACTGGAGATCGGTAAAGTGGTGTGTGACAACGGGAGCAATTTGTTGGCGGCATTGAATTTGGGCAAGTTGACACATGTGCCGTGCATGGCACATGTGTTGAATCTGATTGTGCAACGTTTTGTGCAGAAGTACCCAGGCTTACAGGACGTCCTCAAGCAGGCCAGGAAGGTGTGTGGCCATTTCAGGCGTTCCTACACGGCCATGGCGCACTTTGCAGATATTCAGCGGCGAAACAACATGCCAGTGAGGCGCTTGATTTGCGACAGCCCGACACGTTGGAATTCAACACTGCTAATGTTCGACCGCCTGCTCCAACAAGAAAAAGCGGTCAACGAGTATTTGTATGACCGGGGTGCTAGGACAGCCTCTGCGGAGCTGGGTATTTTTTTGCCACGTTACTGGACGCTCATGCGCAATGCCTGTAGGCTCATGCGTCCTTTTGAGGAGGTGACAAACCTAGTGAGTCGCACTGAAGGCACCATCAGCGACATCATCCCATATGTTTTTTTCCTGGAGCGTGCCCTGCGAAGAGTGCTGGATCAGGCCGTAGATGAGCGTGAAGAGGAAGAGGAAGAGTTGTGGTCACCATCACCACCACCAGAAACAGCCTTACCATCGATTGCTGGACCTGCGGCAACACTGGAAGAGGAGTGTGAGGAAGAGGAGTCAGAGGAGGAATGTGGCTTTGAGGAGGAGGAACACCAACCACAGCAGGCATCCCAGGGTGCTCGTTGTCACCTATCTGGTACCCGTGGTGTTGTACGTGGCTGGGGGGAAGAACACACCTTCAATGACATCAGTGAGGACGAGGAATTGGACATGAGTAGCTCGGCATCCAACCTTGTGCAAATGGGGTCTTTCATGCTGTCATGCCTGTTGAGAGACCCTCCTATAAAAAGGCTGAAGGAGAACGACCTGTACTGGGTGGCCACGCTACTAGACCCCCGGTATAAGCAGAAAGTCTGTGATATGTTACCCAATTACCGGCAGTCGCAAAGGATGCAGCAGCTACAAAATAAGTTAAAAACTATGCTTTACACAGCGTATAAGGGTGATGTCACAGCACAACGGGAATCCAACAGGGGAAGAGGTGAAAGTAATCCTCCTCCTACCACCACAACCACGCCGGCAAGGACAGGACGCTTTACAGACGTCTTGTTGATGGAGGACATGCGGAGCTTTTTTAGTCCTATGCATCGCCACAGCCCTTCGGGGTCCACCCTCAGAGAACGACTCGACCGACAGGTAGCAGACTACCTTGCCTTAACTGCAGATATCGACACTCTGAGGAGCGATGAACCCCTTGACTACTGGGTGTGCAGGCTTGACCTGTGGCCTGAGCTATCCCAATTTGCCATTGAACTTCTGGCCTGCCCCGCTTCAAGTGTGCTGTCAGAAAGGACCTTCAGCGCAGCAGGAGGTATTGTCACTGAGAAGAGAAGTCGCCTAGGTCAAAAAAGTCTTGATTACCTCACGTTTATTAAGATGAATGAGGCATGGATCCCGAAGGGACTGACAGTGGGGGATGCATTTGACTAAAAAAGGCCTGGTGATGACTGAGATGCCTTGGCCTAAAAATGGTCCACACGCTGCTGTATATAATCATTCTCTGCATGCCGGATGACTTACGTGACGTCTCCGCCACCAACTACGGTTCAAGCCGCAATGTTTTAGTGCACTTTCTGCCTTAAAACCTCAATTTTTCAGGCCGCTGCTACAGCAGCGGCTGCAACAATACCTACTTTTTCATGCATGTGTACATGCCTAATTTTTCTGGCCTCTGGTGCTACACTGTGGCTGCAAAAAAACAAAAAACAAAAAAAAAAGGCACATACATGTGTCAATTCCCCTTCGTGATCGTTACCTTGTCGTGGTGAAGGGGCTTGCGTATCACAATGAAGCGATCACCTCTAGGATTGTGTTGGCACACCCCAGATGATAAGGTCGTTGCTTCATTGTGTACAGACCAAAAGCGATCCGCAGGATAATTTTTCATAAAAAAAAACATTCATTTTCTTTCATTCTTTCTGCGGAGCTGGGTATTTTTTGGCCGCGTTACTGAATGCTCATGAACAATGGCTGTAGGCTCATGCGTCCTTTTGCGGAGATGACAACCCTGGTGGTCAGTCGAACCCAAGGCAACATCATCGACCTCATCCCATATGCGTTTTTTCTGGAGCGTGCCCTGCGAAGAGTACTGGATCAGGCTGTAGATGAGCATGAAGAGGAAGAGTTGTGGTCCTCATCACCACCAGAAGCAGCCTTGTCGTTGTCAATTGCTGGACCTGTGGCAACGCAGAGAGAGGAGTCTGAAGAAGAGAAGTCAGAGGAGGAAGGTGGCTTTGAGGAGGTGGAATACCAGCCACAGCAGGCGTCCCAGGGGGCTTGTTCTCACCTTTCGGGGACCCTTGGTGTTGTACGTGGCTGGGTGGAGGAAGAGACCTTCAATGATGTCAGTGAGGACAAGGAACGGGACATGGCTAGCTTGGTATCCAACCTTGTGCAAATGGGGAGTTTGCGGTTGTGCAAATGGACTGACTGACTGTTAAACGGGGAGTTTGGTCTGTCAGAGTTTGGTCTGTCACTGTGAAGCGGGCGACGGGCGTAACCCTTACACTACTTGACCGATAAAAGATCATACCTGATCGTATTCACACACTGGATGTTTTAGTGCTGGTTTACACTGCCGCTACCACTAAAGTAGCGTCGCTTCCAGTGCGACTTTGGCGCGACTTAGCGCGACTTTGGCGCGACCTCATCGCGAGGCGACTTTTTATTTGGCCAATCACAATATCATGTTTTGTGACCGTCACCTAATTTCCTTTTCCTGTTTTTTGTTTTACATATTTCCCCATGTGTGCAGTGTTGTCTGTGTCATAGCTCAACTGATAGGCATGTTTGCCTTGGCATATCATATTTCAGCTTGCCAGAAAGAAAAAAAGACAGCTGGAAAGACACTGCATTAGTTTTCTACTAAAAATCATAAGAAAAATGCTGTTTTTTTTGGGTTGTGGACATACTACAGAGCTGAAACTTGACAGGTACACTTTTTAGACCCCCCAGACACTAAATACAAAAAATGACATGCCTGCCTAAAAAAATGCCCGCTAAATGCCTGCAAGAGAAAAAGCCAGCCGCAGAGAAGCCATATTCCTGAAAATATAAGAAAAATGCTGTTTTTTAGGGGTTCTGGACATGCTACAGAGCTGAAACTTGACAGGTACACTTTTTAGACCCCCCACCCAGACACTAAATACAAAAAATGACATGCCTCCCTAAAAAAATGCCCGCTAAATGCCTGCAAGAGAAAAAGCCAGCCGCAGAGAAGCCGTATTCCTGAAAATATAATAAAAATGCTGTTTTTTAGGGGTTCTGGACATGCTACAGAGCTGAAACTTGACAGGTACACTTTTTAGACCCCCCAGACACTAAATACAAAAAATGACATGCCTGCCTAAAAAAATGCCCGCTAAATGCCTGCAAGAGAAAAAGCCAGCCGCAGAGAAGCCATATTCCTGAAAATATAAGAAAAATGCTGTTTTTTAGGGGTTCTGGACATGCTACAGAGCTGAAACTTGACAGGTACACTTTTTAGACCCCCCACCCAGACACTAAATACAAAAAATGACATGCCTCCCTAAAAAAATGCCCGCTAAATGCCTGCAAGAGAAAAAGCCAGCCGCAGAGAAGCCGTATTCCTGAAAATATAATAAAAATGCTGTTTTTTAGGGGTTCTGGACATGCTACAGAGCTGAAACTTGACAGGTACACTTTTTAGACCCCCCAGACACTAAATACAAAAAATGACATGCCTGCCTAAAAAAATGCCCGATAAATGCCTGCAAGAGAAAAAGCCAGCCGCAGAGAAGCCGTATTACTGAAAATATAATAAAAATGCTGTTTTTTAGGGGTTCTGGACATGCTACAGAGCTGAAACTTGACAGGTACACTTTTTAGACCCCCCAGACACTAAATACAAAAAATGACATGCCTGCCTAAAAAAATGCCCGCTAAATGCCTGCAAGAGAAAAAGCCAGCCGCAGAGAAGCCGTATTCCTGAAAATATAAGAAAAATGCTGTTTTTTATGGGTTCTGGACATGCTACAGAGCTGAAACTTGACAGGTACACTTTTTAGACCCCCCAGACACTAAATACAAAAAATGACATGCCTGCCTAAAAAAATGCCCGCTAAATGCCTGCAAGAAAAAAAGCCAGCCGCAGAGAAGCCATATTCCTGAAAATATAAGAAAAATGCTGTTTTTTAGGGGTTCTGGACATGCTACAGAGCTTAAACTTGACAGGTACACTTTTTAGACCCCCCAGACACTAAATACAAAAAATGACATGCCTGCCTAAAAAAATGCCCGCTAAATGCCTGCAAGAGAAAAAGCCAGCCGCAGAGAAGCCATATTCCTGAAAATATAAGAAAAATGCTGTTTTTTAGGAGTTCTGGACATGCTATAGAGCTGAAACTTGACAGGTACACTTTTTAGACCCCCCAGACACTAAATACAAAAAATTACATGCCTGCCTAAAAAAATGCCCGCTAAATGCCTGCAAGAGAAAAAGCCAGCCGCAGAGAAGCCATATTCCTGAAAATATAAGAAAAATGCTGTTTTTTAGGGGTTCTGGACATGCTACAGAGCTGAAACTTCACAGGTACACTTTTTAGACCCCCCAGATGCTAAATCCAAAGAAATTTTTTATTTTTATTTTTTTTTAATTTTTCCAATAATTGGCTCTCTATCAAAAAATTATAATTTTTAAGAATTTTTTTTTGCGTGATCCCTCTCCGGCATGCCACAGTCCAGGTGTTAGTCCCCTTGAAACAACTTTTCCATCACTATTGTGGCCAGAAAGAGTCCCTGTGTGTTTTAAAATTCGCCTGCCTATTGAAGTCTATGGCGGTTCGCCCGGTTCGCCGGTTCGCGAACATTTGCCGATGTTCGCGTTCGCCGTTCGCGAACGGCGAATTTTGGGTTCGCGACATCACTACTAGTAGTTAGTAAATGCAATAATTTTTGTGCAAACCCTATCAAAATATGCTTATTGCGATATTTTTCACCAAAAATATGTAGCGGAAAACAAATTGGCCTAAAATGTAAAAAAAAAGAGATTTTTTACATTCATTTGGGGGGGGGGGGGGGGTAATTTCATATAAGAAAAATTTGAAAAATATTGTTATTTTTTCAAAATTGTCGCTCTTTTTTTGTTTATAGCGCAAAAAGTAAAAATCGCACAGGTGATCAAATACCACCAAAAGAAAGCTTGGTTTGTGGGAAAAAAAAGACGTCAATTTCAGTTGGGTACAGTGTCGCACGACTGCGCCATTGTCCGTTTAAGTCCCCACCCCATTAGATTGTAAGCTCTTCTGAGCAGGACCCTCTTAATCCTTCTTGTATTTTACTGTATTGTAAATGTATTGTCTCCCTCTAATATTTTAAAGCGCTACGTAAACCGTTGGCACTATAGAAATCCTGAATAATAATAATAGTTTAAAAAAAAAAAAAAAAAACAATAAAAATGACATAAATCTTTCCCGTAGTTAGTAAACGCAATAACTTTTGCACAAACCCTATCAAAATATGCTTATTGCGATATTTTTCACCAAAAATATGTAGCGGAAAACAAATTAGCCTAAAATGTTAAAAAAATGAGATTTTTAAATTTTTTCAAAATTGTCGCTCTTTTTTTGTTTATAGCGCAAAAAGTAAAAATCGCACGACCGCGCAATTGTCCGTTAAAGTCACGCAAAAAAAAGTCCTTTAAAAAAAAAAAAAAATGAAAATTGTTGATGTGCATTAGCAGGGAATCAAACCCAGGACTCCCCTAATGGGAAGTGGACGCCCTACCATTCCACCAGGCATCCTAATGCACTTATAACAGGTACAAAACGTCCCTTTATCGTTCATTACCACGATTTGTCAACTGAAAAGGTATTGTACGTAGCTATGATGGCTCAGCCTTATTTCGGACACTTTTTTGTTCACATGTTAAAACCATTTTTTTTACCTAGAAAACTACTTAGAACCCCCAAACATTATATATATTTTTTTTAGCAAAGACTCTGGAGAATAAAATGTCAGTCATTGCAATGTTTTTTGTCACACGGTATTTGCGCAGCGTTCTTTAAAACGCCATTTTTTTGGAAAAATTTGGAAAAATCAAATTTCACTGCATTTAAAAGATACTAAACAGTAAACTTTGCCCATTTTTTTTTGTATATTGTGAAAGATGATGTCACGCCGAGTAAATAGATACCCAACATGTTACGGTTTAAAATTGCGCCCCCCCGTGGGATGGCGACAAACTACGGTCAATAGAGATCTCAATAGGTGACGCTTTCAATTTTTTTAACGGTTACCAGTTTAGAGTTAGAGTGTAGCTCTATTTTTTAAATTATTGCCCACGCTCTGGCAATCGCGGCGATGCCTCACATGTGTGGTTTGAACAGGGATTTCATTCGCGGCTCGACTTCCGTATACGTTTTTTTTGTGCGCGAGCTAACGGTGACGGGGGGCGGCTACATTTTTTTTTTCCCATTTATTTTTTATTTTTTTAACTTTATTTCAGTTTAAAAAAAAGAATCTGATCACTTATATGTAAACATCCCTTGTGACACCAATATGTAGTGACAGTGACAGGTACTCTTTATGGAGGGATCGAGGGTCTAAAAGATCCTAGACCCCTCCACTACACTTCCCTGTATGCAAAATGCCGAAAACGGCGTTTTTGCATACAGCCGTTTTTTAAATTTGCCGCCTTTTGCAGCACACTAACCCGGAAGTGAGGTCATGGACGCCGCCTCCGGGTTACGTCATCAGAGACCCGATCGAAGCCGGTAGTGAAGCGGGCGTAGCCCTTACACTACCTGATTGATACAACATCATACCTGATCGTATACACACACTAGATGTTTTAAAGCACGTTATTCCAAACAATTTAGGAATGTTAGGTGATTTATGCCCTTTATGGATTAAAACCCTACTCTGCGTCAACTACGTAATTTTCCATGGGAGTTTTGCCATGGATCCCCATCCGGCATGCCACAGTCCAGGTGTTAGTCCCCTTGAAACAACTTTTCCATCACTATTGTGGCCAGAAAGAGTCCCTGTGGATTTTAAAATTCGCCTGCCTATTGAAGTCTATGGCGGTTCGCCCGGTTCGCCGGTTCGCGAACATTTGCGGAGGCTCGCGTTCGCCGTTCGCGAACGGCAAATTTTAGGTTCGCGACATCACTAAACAGGGCCGGCGCTCCAGCTAGGCGAACTAGGCAGCGGCCTAGGGCGCACTGCCTCCTAGGGGTGCACTGCCGCTGACTCAGATTGTGTCACTTACTCTTCAGTGACCCATTGCACCATCTGGAATGAATGGATCATCATCATCCGGACCGGACCACATCTGATCTGTATTTGTATTGTAAATGTATTGTCTCCCTCTAATATAGTAAAGCACTACGTAAACCGCTGGCACTATAGAAATCCTGAATAATAATAATAATAGTTTAAAAAAAAAAAAACAATAAAAATGACATAAATCTTTCTAGTAGTTAGTAAACGCAATAACTTTTGTGCAAACCCTATCAAAATATGCTTATTGCGATATTTTTCACCAAAAATATGTAGCGGAAAACAAATTGGCCTAAAATGTAAAAAAAATGAGATTTTTTACATTCATTTGGGGGGGGGGGGGGGGGTAATTTCATATAAGAAAAATTTGAAAAATATTGTTATTTTTTCAAAATTGTCGCTCTTTTTTTGTTTATAGCGCAAAAAGTAAAAATCGCACAGGTGATCAAATACCACCAAAAGAAAGCTCGGTTTGTGGGGAAAAAAAGACGTCAATTTCAGTTGGGTACAGTGTCGCACGACTGCGCCATTGTCCGTTTAAGTCCCCACCCCATTAGATTGTAAGCTCTTCTGAGCAGGACCCTCTTAATCCTTCTTGTATTTTACTGTATTGTAAATGTATTGTCTCCCTCTAATATTTTAAAGCGCTACGTAAACCGTTGGCACTATAGAAATCCTGAATAATAATAATAGTTTAAAAAAAAAAAAAAAAAACAATAAAAATGACATAAATCTTTCCCGTAGTTAGTAAACGCAATAACTTTTGCACAAACCCTATCAAAATATGCTTATTGCGATATTTTTCACCAAAAATATGTAGCGGAAAACAAATTAGCCTAAAATGTTAAAAAAATGAGATTTTTAAATTTTTTCAAAATTGTCGCTCTTTTTTTTGTTTATAGCGCAAAAAGTAAAAATCGCACGACCGCGCAATTGTCCGTTAAAGTCACGCAAAAAAAAGTCCTTTAAAAAAAAAAAAAAAATGAAAATTGTTGATGTGCATTAGCAGGGAATCGAACCCAGGACTCCCCTAATGGGAAGCGGACGCCCTACCATTCCACCAGGCATCCTAATGCACTTATAACAGGTACAAAACGTCCCTTTATCGTTCATTACCACGATTTGTCAACTGAAAAGGTATTGTACGTAGCTATGATGGCTCAGCCTTATTTCGGACACTTTTTTGTTCACATGTTAAAACCATTTTTTTTACCTAGAAAACTACTTAGAACCCCCAAACATTATATATATTTTTTTTAGCAAAGACTCTGGAGAATAAAATGTCAGTCATTGCAATGTTTTTTGTCACACGGTATTTGCGCAGCGTTCTTTAAAACGCCATTTTTTTGGAAAAATTTGGAAAAATCAAATTTCACTGCATTTAAAAGATACTAAACAGTAAACTTTGCCCATTTTTTTTTGTATATTGTGAAAGATGATGTCACGCCGAGTAAATAGATACCCAACATGTTACGGTTTAAAATTGCACCCCCCCCGTGGGATGGCGACAAACTACGGTCAATAGAGATCTCAATAGGTGACGCTTTCAATTTTTTTAACGGTTACCAGTTTAGAGTTAGAGTGTAGCTCTATTTTTTAAATTATTGCCCACGCTCTGGCAATCGCGGCGATGCCTCACATGTGTGGTTTGAACAGGGATTTCATTCGCGGCTCGACTTCCGTATACGTTTTTTTTGTGCGCGAGCTAACGGTGACGGGGGGCGGCTACATTTTTTTTTTCCCATTTATTTTTTATTTTTTTAACTTTATTTCAGTTTAAAAAAAAGAATCTGATCACTTATATGTAAACATCCCTTGTGACACCAATATGTAGTGACAGTGACAGGTACTCTTTATGGAGGGATCGAGGGTCTAAAAGATCCTAGACCCCTCCCACTACACTTCCCTGTATGCAAAACGCCGAAAACGGCGTTTTTGCATACAGCCGTTTTTTAAATTTGCCGCCTTTTGCAGCACACTAACCCGGAAGTGAGGTCATGGACGCCGCCTCCGGGTTACGTCATCAGAGACCCGATCGAAGCCGGTAGTGAAGCGGGCGTAGCCCTTACACTACCTGATTGATACAACATCATACCTGATCGTATACACACACTGGATGTTTTAAAGCACGTTATTCCAAACAATTTAGGAATGTTAGGTGATTTATGCCCTTTATGGATTAAAACCCTACTCTGCGTCAACTACGTAATTTTCCATGGGAGTTTTGCCATGGATCCCCATCCGGCATGCCACAGTCCAGGTGTTAGTCCCCTTGAAACAACTTTTCCATCACTATTGTGGCCAGAAAGAGTCCCTGTGGATTTTAAAATTCGCCTGCCTATTGAAGTCTATGGCGGTTCGCCCGGTTCGCCGGTTCGCGAACATTTGCGGAGGCTCGCGTTCGCCGTTCGCGAACGGCAAATTTTAGGTTCGCGACATCACTATTGGTATACAGCAAGCCTGAATTGTTCCATGTTAATGTACAATTCAGTGTTTTGACTTAGGTTTGGGGTCACCCCTACAAACAGCGCATTTTATAGTGTTTGCGAAGCTTTTTGGAATATGCCTTTTCTATCCTCTTTCACTTTACAAATTGTGGATAAATATGTATTTTGTATGTATTGTAACACTTCACTAAAAACAATAAAACCAAACATTGTAGCATTTGGCACCTGGCTGGCTCAACTAACATGACGTCACATGAGGGTATAGGATTGTGTATATGGGATTGTATGGTTGGGTTTTCAATACTGTTTTTTTTTTTTTTATGGTTGAACCAGATGGACTTGTGTCTTTTTTCATGAAACAAACAAAGATAAAATTCCCAGTTCAATTTGCCAACCAGTCTGCTTACCAACCAAATTGGCCTGTCTAACAGTTTGCATCAATACAGGGGTTTAGTTAGCACACATTTGCAAACGCATGTGAAAGCTGCAGGGCCACGTCAAGGCTCCCTGTTACCTGCAGTCCTAACTCTAATGAATTTTAAAGAGTCTCCACAGTGGGAGCACATGCAAGCTAATGGATAGATAGGGGGCAGGTGAGCCTGGAGGTGGCCCATCCCTCCTGAAAGGTAATTGGGGGCATAATGGAAGCCCAGCTGATAGTATTACAGCAAAGGCACCCAGTATGTCCACTCACCAGTACACATATACAACAAAGAAAATGGCCTCTGTCCCCACCTATAACTGGCCTTCATAGCAAAGAACACATGGAAGGGCAACGCACATGAAACAAACAAAGATAAAATTCCCAGTTCAATTTGCCAACCAGTCTGCTTACCAACCAAATTGGCCTGTCTAACAGTTTGCGTCAATACAGGGGTTTAGTTAGCACACATTTGCAAACGCATGTGAAAGCTGCAGGGCCACGTCAAGGCTCCCTGTTACCTGCAGTCCTAACTCTAATGAATTTTAAAGAGTCTCCACAGTGGGAGCACATGCAAGCTAATGGATAGATAGGGGGCAGGTGAGCCTGGAGGTGGCCCATCCCTCCTGAAAGGTAATTGGGGGCATAATGGAAGCCCAGCTGATAGTATTACAGCAAAGGCACCCAGTATGTCCACTCACCAGTACACATATACAACAAAGAAAATGGCCTCTGTCCCCACCTATAACTGGCCTTCATAGCAAAGAACACATGGAAGGGCAACGCACATGAAACAAACAAAGATAAAATTCCCAGTTCAATTTGCCAACCAGTCTGCTTACCAACCAAATTGGCCTGTCTAACAGTTTGCGTCAATACAGGGGTTTAGTTAGCACACATTTGCAAACGCATGTGAAAGCTGCAGGGCCACGTCAAGGCTCCCTGTTACCTGCAGTCCTAACTCTAATGAATTTTAAAGAGTCTCCACAGTGGGAGCACATGCAAGCTAATGGATAGATAGGGGGCAGGTGAGCCTGGAGGTGGCCCATCCCTCCTGAAAGGTAATTGGGGGCATAATGGAAGCCCAGCTGATAGTATTACAGCAAAGGCACCCAGTATGTCCACTCACCAGTACACATATACAACAAAGAAAATGGCCTCTGCCCCCACCTATAACTGGCCTTCATAGCAAAGAACACATGGAAGGGCAACGCACATGAAACAAACAAAGATAAAATTCCCAGTTCAATTTGCCAACCAGTCTGCTTACCAACCAAATTGGCCTGTCTAACAGTTTGCGTCAATACAGGGGTTTAGTTAGCACACATTTGCAAACGCATGTGAAAGCTGCAGGGCCACGTCAAGGCTCCCTGTTACCTGCAGTCCTAACTCTAATGAATTTTAAAGAGTCTCCACAGTGGGAGCACATGCAAGCTAATGGATAGATAGGGGGCAGGTGAGCCTGGAGGTGGCCCATCCCTCCTGAAAGGTAATTGGGGGCATAATGGAAGCCCAGCTGATAGTATTACAGCAAAGGCACCCAGTATGTCCACTCACCAGTACACATATACAACAAAGAAAATGGCCTCTGCCCCCACCTATAACTGGCCTTCATAGCAAAGAACACATGGAAGGGCAACGCACATGAAACAAACAAAGATAAAATTCCCAGTTCAATTTGCCAACCAGTCTGCTTACCAACCAAATTGGCCTGTCTAACAGTTTGCGTCAATACAGGGGTTTAGTTAGCACACATTTGCAAACGCATGTGAAAGCTGCAGGGCCACGTCAAGGCTCCCTGTTACCTGCAGTCCTAACTCTAATGAATTTTAAAGAGTCTCCACAGTGGGAGCACATGCAAGCTAATGGATAGATAGGGGGCAGGTGAGCCTGGAGGTGGCCCATCCCTCCTGAAAGGTAATTGGGGGCATAATGGAAGCCCAGCTGATAGTATTACAGCAAAGGCACCCAGTATGTCCACTCACCAGTACACATATACAACAAAGAAAATGGCCTCTGCCCCCACCTATAACTGGCCTTCATAGCAAAGAACACATGGAAGGGCAACGCACATGAAACAAACAAAGATAAAATTCCCAGTTCAATTTGCCAACCAGTCTGCTTACCAACGTTTGCAAATGTGTGCTAACTAAACCCCTGTATTGACGCAAACTGTTAGACAGGCCAATTTGGTTGGTAAGCAGACTGGTTGGCAAATTGAACTGGGAATTTTATCTTTGTTTGTTTCATGTGCGTTGCCCTTCCATGTGTTCTTTGCTATGAAGGCCAGTTATAGGTGGGGGCAGAGGCCATTTTCTTTGTTGTATATGTGTACTGGTGAGTGGACATACTGGGTGCCTTTGCTGTAATACTATCAGCTGGGCTTCCATTATGCCCCCAATTACCTTTCAGGAGGGATGGGCCACCTCCAGGCTCACCTGCCCCCTATCTATCCATTAGCTTGCATGTGCTCCCACTGTGGAGACTCTTTAAAATTCATTAGAGTTAGGACTGCAGGTAACAGGGAGCCTTGACGTGGCCCTGCAGCTTTCACATGCGTTTGCAAATGTGTGCTAACTAAACCCCTGTATTGACGCAAACTGTTAGACAGGCCAATTTGGTTGGTAAGCAGACTGGTTGGCAAATTGAACTGGGAATTTTATCTTTGTTTGTTTCATGTGCGTTGCCCTTCCATGTGTTCTTTGCTATGAAGGCCAGTTATAGGTGGGGGCAGAGGCCATTTTCTTTGTTGTATATGTGTACTGGTGAGTGGACATACTGGGTGCCTTTGCTGTAATACTATCAGCTGGGCTTCCATTATGCCCCCAATTACCTTTCAGGAGGGATGGGCCACCTCCAGGCTCACCTGCCCCCTATCTATCCATTAGCTTGCATGTGCTCCCACTGTGGAGACTCTTTAAAATTCATTAGAGTTAGGACTGCAGGTAACAGGGAGCCTTGACGTGGCCCTGCAGCTTTCACATGCGTTTGCAAATGTGTGCTAACTAAACCCCTGTATTGACGCAAACTGTTAGACAGGCCAATTTGGTTGGTAAGCAGACTGGTTGGCAAATTGAACTGGGAATTTTATCTTTGTTTGTTTCATGTGCGTTGCCCTTCCATGTGTTCTTTGCTATGAAGGCCAGTTATAGGTGGGGGCAGAGGCCATTTTCTTTGTTGTATATGTGTCTTTTTTCAACCTGACTAACTATGTAACTATGTAACGTGACGTCTTCAGGAGGCGACATGTGAAGAAATGTACGTCGGGGCGGGGATACAGGATGCTATCTGTGCTGAACGAGAGCCTGACACCTAGTAGTGGTGAGATATTGAGGGCAGTCTGTGCTCGCACTGAGAGATAGCAGTTATACAAAAGCGATTTAACCTGGGTGCAAGGGGAATGCACTCTATAATGTAGGCGTATATTGATGGTTTATTGAGATTATATTTAAGTTAAAACCTTTTACACTATTAGAGTGTTCTCTTTTCCATTTTATGGCGATAATTACCCTGGAGTGGAAAAGCTGCTGCCTAGTATTATTAACCCCTTGGGGGAAAGCGCATTGTAACTGTACTCTTTCCAGAGAGGTCTTGGTCATCTAGTTAGTGTACAAGTGTGGTAGTGATGCACAGTGGAGGATAAGAAACACAGAAGAGAATATATGTATTCAATTTTTGGCACTTTGAGCACAGAGCACTTTGTAAAGAGACATCAATAATTGATTTACAGAGGAACAGCATTGGAAAGCAATTGGACTCTTTGTATATGGACTTTTACTGTATGTTAGAGTTCACTAATGAGATAGGAAAGGCTATCTTTGTATTTTTTTGCTTGAAATTATTCATGAACAGGAGCACTTTATATAAATGATGAATTTATATGTTTCACAGGGTTGATTAATAGTAGATAATAGTACCAGGATAACACAATTGAGCACTGTGTAATGATTTTTTTTTTTTTTTAATTTAAAAAAAAATTAAATACATTTAATCAATTTAGGCCAATATGTATTCTGCTACATATTTTTTTGTATACAAAAATACCAATAAGTGTATTTTGATTGTTTTGTGCAAAAGTTCTAGCATCTACAAACTATGGGATATTTTTATTTTATTTATTTATTTACTAGTAAAGGCAGCGATCAGTGAGATATATAGGGACTGAGATATTTTAGTGGACAAATCGGACACTAACTGACACTTTTTACACTTTTTGGGGACCAGTGACACTAATAAAGTGATCAGTGCTAAAAAATATGCACTGTCACTGTAGGAATGAGACTGAATGGGAAGGGTTTAACAGGCAATCAAAGGGTTAAATGTGCTCCTAACCAGTGCTTGTGTACTGTGGGGGAGATGCATTTACTAAAGGAAGGCATAGATGCATGTCTCTGCTTTGCAGGAACACAGAATCAATGCCTTCCCTACTGACTGAATGGCGATCAGCCTTGTTTACCTAGGCAGATCGGCGTTCTGCCTGTGTACTGAACAACATAGGTGTGCGCAGCCTATTGCATTAGGGTGTGCACCCCAAAGCTCAAACACACATGCCTTTCTCTGCAGCCTCAGCTGCACTGGACAGTGAATGAATGGGAAGTCCTCTGTGCTGAGCGGCTTCCTGTTCATTCACAAACTGAAGCATAGTAAACCTAGTTGTGTTCACAATGTTCATTTGGAAAAGGAAGGCACCGATTAAATTTCATATTTACTAGCCTCTTTCCCCACGCTTCATCCTGCAGCGTAGTGATTAGGGTGTGCCCAGGCACACCTGGCACACCCCCTGCGCACGCCTATGCTGAACAATCAGTGGGTGCCAGCGGACATCAAGTCCACGATACCTGCAGCTAGGCTCCCACTGCGTGCGATCACAGCGGGAGCAGGCCGGCGCCCCAGACCCGGAAGTGTCAGATTACGTACTAGGTACGTTATCTGACACAAAACGGCTGCCCTGCCACAGTACATTTACGATGGGTGGTCCTCAAGTGGTTAATAATTATATGAACATTGATTGTGTTTAAGGCTGGGTTCACACTTATGTGAATTGGGTACGGGTTTCCCGGCATCCAGTTCGCATGACAGGAGAGTGTGACCGGCTCGCAATATATTCAGTTCACACACCTCCGGGGTGCATTTGGAAAGGGTCCTGTGTGTCTTTGGTTCTGATTTAGGCGAAAATTCAGGCAAAAACTCGGACCTGATTCGCTCCTGAATCGGTGAACAGGGATGCACCGGACCCCTTGATGTGAGCCGTGGGTATTATTGGTATACAGTAAACCCCCGTTCTATCGCGGTTCCGTTTTCGCGGTCCCGGTATTTTGCTTTTTTTCTGTAAGACCTATTAATATTATTTTACTAATTAAATCATTGTTAATTAAGTATTTATGTGTTTTCCATTGCTCTTGCTCTGTCTCTCAGTATCTTTTATGTGTTTAAATGTGTTTCTATTGTTCTAAAAGTGTGTTTAAAGACCTTAAAATGCTTTTAAAAGTACAGTGGAAGTTATAAAAACATGCTTACAGTGTATTTAAATAGGGTATTTCTATTTTGCGGATTTTCACTTATTGCGGGTGGGTCTGGAACGTAACCCCCTGCGATGGAGGAGGGTTTACTGTATATCTTTTTAGCATTGTCTTGTTCTCAATAAATTTCCTTTTTAAACAGACAAACCCTGTCTAATAGGCTTTCAGTAAAAAAAAAAAAAAGTGGATTAGCAACGTGCAAGCAGGAATCAGAGCTATAATTACAATCTGTACATAGAAACATGGCTTTTAACAACATTAATACACACACTGATAAGATAATTGACGTTGGGCTCATTTCTTTCTTATTATTTACATGAAGCTTTTCTCTTTTACGATATCTAAAAAATCCCTAAATAGACCTTTATTCTTTTCTTAGAATACTTTTCTTTCTAATAATACATTACAGTGGCAGGCTACAGGGTGTGGACGTCCTGGATTCTGATCATTAGATAGCACACCTAAAGGGTTTATATTAGTCATAGAAGGATAAGTGCACTTTCAGCACCTTAAAGTGGAACTTTAGGCAGGAATTTAAGTCCTGCTACATGACTTCAGGATGGCCCATTTTGCAGGAATAGCAATGGAAACAAATAAAAATAAGTGTCTATACTGTTTAAAGTCCAATAATACACTGTCTCACCTTGCTCTGCACATGCTCAGTTGCTCTCTATTTTTAGGCCTTGTGTAGAATTTGTAGAGGCTGATCTGCTGACAGCCTTATTGCTGTTCAGGGCTGTGTGCTTCAGAAATATGGCAGCCTCCAGCAAGAAGAAACAGGAGCAATGCTGGAGGCAATTTACAACACACACTAATTTTGAAAGCGTAATTATCAATGTGGAATGCAATTTTTTGCTAAAAAACATCAATTTGTTATGGGTAAAGTTCTGTTGACCTAACAGTGTCAATCCCCTTCTCTAAAGATGCATACTTACCTCAGTCTGACAGCTATAGCCTCTAGGGATTGTTTACATTCCACCCCACAAGTCCTCTGTCTCCTTGCTCATTAGAGTGCCCCCTTACATAAAATGTGCCCATCAGCGTGACCCCTAACATAAAAAAGGGGCAGGCTGATGGGCACATTTTATGTAAGGGGGCACGCTGATGGGCACATTTTATGTAAGGGGGCACTCTAATGGGCACATTTTATGTTAGGGGGCACTCTGATGGGCACATTTTATGTTAGGGGCACTCTGATGGGCACATTTTAGGTTATGGGGCACACTGCTGATGGGCAAAACAAAACGTGTCCATCAGGGTTGCTCTTAACATAAAATATGCCCATTAGAGTGCCCCTAACATAAAATATGCCCATTAGAGTGACCCTTAACATAACATGTGCCCATCAGCGTGTCCCTTAGCATAAAATTTGCCCATCAGCGTGACCCTTAACATAAAATTTGCCCATCAGCGTGACCCTTAACATAAAATAAGGGGCACGCTGATGGGCACATTTTATGGTAGGGGGCATTCTGATGGGCACATTTTATGTTAAGGGACATGCTGCTGATGGGCAAAACAAAACCGTGTCCATCAGCGTTGCTCTTAACATAAAATATGCCCATTAGAGTGCCCCTTAACATAAAATATGCCCATCAGCGTGTCCCTTAGCATAAAATAAGGGGCACACTGATGGGCACATTTTATGTTAGGGGGCACTCTGATGGGCACATTTTATGTTAAGGGGCACGCTGCTGATGGGCAAAACAAAACCGTGTCCATCAGCGTTGCTCTTAACATAAAATATGCCCATTAGAGTGCCCCTTAACATAAAATATGCCCATTAAAGTGCCCCTTAACATAAAATGTGCCCATCAGCGTTTCCTTTAGCATAAAATAAGGGGCACGCTGATGGGCACATTTTATGATAGGGTGCACTCTGATGGGCACATTTTATGTTAGGGGGCACTCTGATGGGCACATTTTATGTTAGGGGCACTCTGATGGGCACATTTTCTGTTATGGGGCACGCTGCTGATGGGCAAAACAAAACGTGTCCATCAGGGTTGCTCTTAACATAAAATATGTCCATTAGAGTGCCCCTTAACATAAAATATGCCCATCAGCGTGCCCCTTAACATAAAATAAGGGGAACGCTGATGAGCACATTTTTTTTTTTTTTATGGGGCACTCCAATGAGCACAACAAAATATGCCCATCAGTCTGCACACTTTTTAAAACTTTCTCATAAGCTCTTTAACAAGTACAGCTAATGTATTAAATTGGGGACCACATTGCTTTCTCCCATTTAAAATGCAGGAGTCCGCAAGCTATGAGAGCCAGGAGCCGAGCCAGGAGCTGCGAGCAGCAGGGGGGTGGGGCACGCACATAATGTCCCGCCCCAACTCGTTGCCCAGCTGAGAGGGAGCCGCAGTCAGGAGAAGGGGGGCGGGGCGCACAGGTGACGTCACGCCCCTACTTGCGGCCTGGCTGGGAGTGAGACGGGAGCCGCAGTAAGGAGGGGGGCGTGGCGCACACACAGGACGTCACTGGTTGCAGGGACACCCGCTGTCCCAGCAAACCAATGACTGATTACAGGTAGTGGCCGCCATTTAGTGATGGCTGCTCTAGGGAAAGGGAGCCTTGACTGCTGGAAGTGTGGCAGCTATGTGGGCGTTGTTATAAACAGGGAGTTTAAGTGGATTCAACGGGATTGGCCGCTAAGGCACGAGGTGATGGGGTTGAGCCTGAACTCTAGAAAAGGGGTTATGCAAGGGCACATCCCACCACTCGGAGGAGATTCTGACGTCACCAGAGTTGAAGTGCTGCTGACGTACGTCCCGTGTATTGCTTCCCCTGCGGCCCTATCTGGATGCGCAATGGACGAGGACGAGGTGTTCACCCGGTTTAGAGATCTGGTATCAAGAGGCCAGGCTGATTGTTTTTTTCCTCTATTCAGGGGTGAGACAGTTGCCCCTGCTCCCATTGACTCTGAACCAGAACCTAGGACGCCAATGCACAGGACTAGTAGATCCACCCACCCTCCCTCCAGACTGAGCCCCAGTCACAGTGCGGGGGGATGCTAGGCCTGCACGTCCTGCTAAAGCCACTGGCTCTGGCTCTTCCTCTACCCACACTGCCAGTCGCTCTGCCCGAGGCTCACGGAGTGCCTCCCGCCGCAGCCGCGGTTCCAACAGTGCTCCTGTAACGCTCCTGCGTTTTTGTTATAGGCTGGATTTACAGCTGCAAAATCTCCACTCAGTAGTCATGTAGAGATGTGTTGAATACCAGATCCAACTCTCCAGGACTCATCACCGTGGGCCTGTCAGCTTCAACATACAGATATATACACACTCAATGAGATGTTCCTGGAGTGATAGGATGTATATGATAGTATGAAGGTGATGTGCTGAAGGGACAGGTGTGAACAGTGACAAGGATGGTAAGCACTTGATAGATTTGTACAGGAGAGTTCAAGATGGTATTTAGGAATGCAGATAGGTTAGTATCGAGTATGCTAACAGGTGGTGAGGACAGCAGATGACAAATACAGGATAGACTAACCCAGTGCAAGGATAGATAGTAGTAGACAGGAGAGCTAGCAATCTATGCAGCAGTGCAGATAATAGATGGTAGTAGACAGGAGAGCTAGCAATCTATGCAGCAGTGCAGATGATAGATGGTAGTAGTCTCAAGAGCTAGCAATCTATGTAACAGAGCAGATGATAGGATAGTATGGATAGGTAGTAACAATCCTTAATGCAATAGTAGTAGTGTAAGTTATGGAGGTTTCCCCTGCGGGGTACTTATCACTATAGTATAGTAGTAGAAGGGTCTGGTGATGAGGAAGTGATCCAGTAGCGAGATACAGGGATCAGTAGCGAGGTTCGGGTCTGAGGAAGTGATCCTGGTAGCGAGATACAGGGATCTGTAGCGAGGTTCCACAGCGAGACACGCTTGTAAGCATAGATGCAAGGCAGGTTGAACGAACATGTGAGTGAGAACGCCGGCGGTTGAAATAGCCGCTCTGCGGCGCTCAGTGATGATAGCATCGGTCTTAAAGGTGTATGCGCACCTACCAGAAGAGAATGGTGGGACGCATACATGGAATGGAAAGTGGAATAAGGGTACCAGAGGTACCAGAACATTACAGTACCCCCCCCTTAAGGCCGGCTCCGGAAGGCCTCTAGAACTGGTTTTTCCGGGTATCTTGAGTGAAAATTGCGAATCAGTCTAGGGGCATGTATATCAGAGGTATGCAGCCAGGTGTCGTCTTGGGGCCCATAGTTCTTCCATCGTACTAGATATTGGAGTCTTCTTCTGTGGATACGAGAATCCAGAATCTCCTTTATCTCATATTCTTCTCCGCCTTCAACTTGTACAGGAGGTGGAGGTGGGATGGTAGGCCTTATTCCTTGGTTAGGAACATGTGGCTTCAGTAGCGACACATGGAAGATGGGATGGATCTTGAGATCTGGCGGTAAGGTGAGCTGTACTGCAGCTTTTCCAATTAGTTTCCTGATTGGGAAGGGTCCCAAGAATAAAGGCCCAAGCTTTTTGCTAGGGATCTTTAATCTTAAATTTTTTGTTGATAGCCAAACGAGGTCCCCAATAACATACTGAGGAGAAGGTCTTCTACGAAGGTCGTAGTACCTTTTTTGTTGACTATGAGCGTGTGATATGGTAGTATTGAGTAAACCCAAAGAGTCTTTTATTTGGGTAAGGTAATCCGAGGCTACTGGGTTACTCGATGGCAGGATGCGTGGTGGAAGAAGAGTGGGATGAAACCCATAGTTCAAGTAGAACGGACTTTGCTTCGTAGTACTGTGGGTTGCGTTGTTGTAAGCAAATTCCGCTAGAGGAAGGAGATCCACCCAATCATCCTGCAGGTATGATGTGTAGCAGCGTAGATATTGCTCAATGCACTGGTTGACTCTTTCAGTCTGTCCGTTGGTCTGAGGATGGTAGGGAGAAGTGAGCTTTCGCTCAATGCGTAAAATTTGACAAAGTGCTTGCCAAAATTTAGAGATAAATTGTGAACCACGGTCGGACAAAAGAGTCTTTGGAATTCCATGCAACTTGAACACATGTTTCATCAGTAGTTCCGCTGTTTGTTTGGATGAAGGTAGTCTACGGATAGCGATGAAATGTGCCATCTTTGTCAAGTGGTCCACTGACACTAGGATGGTATTAAATCCTTTGGAAGGTGGTAGTTCTACTATGAAATCTAAGGACACAACTTCCCATGGAACCTGGGGTATTGGTAGACTACAAAGCAGTCCAGATGGTTTTGTAGTGTCAATTTTGGACCTTGCACAGATGTCACATGAAGAAACAAATTTTTGTACAGACGTCTTCATATCAGGCCACCAAAACTGCCTGGTGAGCAAATTAAAGGTTTTCGTCATACCCATATGTCCTGCCATGGGTACATCATGCGATAACTCCAAGATCTTGGTGCGCATAGTAGGGGGTATGTAAAGTTTGTCATTGTAATAGAGGAAGCCTTCTGCATCAGTACTTAGTTGTGGTGGAGGTGAATCCATTCCTATACTGTGCAAAATCTCTTCTTTCAAGGATCGGACAACACCAATAATGCGTTCATAGGGTATTATGGGAATGGAAGGGATTTCGGCGCAGTTATCTTCGGTTAGTCGTGATAGCGCATCCGCTTTTTTATTTTTGTCTGCAGGCGTATAGGTCACTAAGAAATTAAATCTTAAAAAGAATAATGACCATCGTACCTGCCGGTGGGAAAGAGTCTTGTTAGTCTGGAGGTATTGAAGGTTTTTATGATCTGTATATATGAGTATTGGTAACTGGGTACCTTCGAGCAGATGTCGCCAATTCTCCAGTGCCAATTTTATGGCAAGTAACTCCTTTTCACCCACTGGGTAATTCACCTCTGGGCTGCTTAGTGATTTTGAAAAGAAAGCAACTGGGTGGAGTGATGAAGTGTTTGTTGGTTGTTGGGAGAGAACTGCTCCTACTGCCATATTTGACGCATCTACCTCTAGAATATATTGGAGGGATGGGTCTGGATGGCGTAGTATGGGAGCAGAAGTGAAGCTTGATTTTAACAAGCAGAAAGCTTGATTTGCTTCTTCTGACCATTTGAATGTTTTTTTTATACTTGTCAGTTGTGTGAGAGGTCTCACAATGGCGGAAAAGTTCTTGATGAACTTCCTATAGAAGTTCGAGAATCCTAGGAATCGCTGTAGGGCCTTACGAGTTGTTGGTATCGGCCAGTCTAGAATACAGGATATCTTACTCATATCCATCTTAATTCCAGTTTTGGATATGAAGTATCCTAGAAATAATATTTCTTCTTTATGAAATAGGCATTTTTTTAATTTCACGTATAGACTGTGTGAGAGCAGTCTGGACAACACAAGTCTTACATGTTTTATGTGTTCAGGCATAGATCGAGAATAGATAAGTATATCGTCTAGGTATACTACAACACAGACATCAAGTAAGTCTCTAAAGATGTCGTTTATGAATCTTTGGAAAGCTGCGGGAGCATTACATAGCCCGAATGGCATCACAAGGTATTCGAATAGTCCGTATCTGGTTCTGAATGCTGTTTTCCACTCATCCCCATCACGGATTCGGATTAGGTTGTATGCCCCTTTCAGGTCTAATTTGGTGAAATAAGTAGCCCCACGCACTTGTTCAATAAGTTCAGGGATAAGCGGCAAAGGATAGCGATCCTTTATCGTAATCGTGTTTAATTGCCTATAATCGATAATAGGCCTGAGACTGGAATCCTTATTGCGGACAAAGAAAAGTCCTGCAGCAGTGGAAGAAGTAGAGGGTCTAATGAACCCTTTTGTCAAATTCTCATCCAAGTATTCCTTGAGATGAGAAAGTTCATCCTGTTAAAGGGGATAAACATGACCGAAAGGCAATTTGGTGTTTGGGAGTAGATCGATAGTGCAATCGTAATCCCTATGGGGAGGCAACACTTGAGCATTTTTCTCAAGGAACACTTCGGATAGATCCTGATAGCATAGTGGTGCAATTTCATCTGACACCACAGACAGAATCTTCCCATAAGATGGGAGGTTACACGTATTCTCACAATAGTGAGAAGGGAAAACCAAAGTCCGTTTTTTCCAATCTATGATTGGTTGGTGTGTGTGTAACCAGGGAAGTCCCAAAATAATAGGAAAATGGGGTGAGGATAGTATATCAAAAGTGATGGTCTCCACATGTGACTCGTTGGTAGTGGCAAGGAGTGCCTGTGTCTGGTTGGTGATTGGACCAGAAGACAGTGGAATACCATTAATGAAACTAACAGAAACAGGCTTAGATTTTGAAATAATAGGTATTTTATTTAAGGTAACAAAGCGTGTATCAATATAGTTTCCACAAGATCCAGTGTCGACCATAGCCTTGGTGGTGATCCTAGTTTGGTCCCACTGTAATATTAAATGAACAAAAAGATAGGGGTTGGAAAAGGAAGTCGTTAATCCTCCCAGCAAGACATGTGAACACTCACCCTCTTTTTTGCAAACAAGGGGACAGGTGCTTATCAAATGATCCGGGGATGCGCAATACATGCAGAGATTTCGTTCAGTAGTCGTTAAAGGTGGGCGTATGGTTCCTACATCCATGGGAGTAGGGTCAACGGCCGAAATCCGAGAAGGACTAGACAATGGCATTCCCATCTTTTCAGCCCTTCTTTCTCGCAGTCGTCTGTCGATGTTGATACTAAGTTGTATCAAGGCCTCCAAGGTGCCAGGTAAATCCGCTCGGGCGAGCTCGTCTTTAACAGCTTCCGATAACCCGAGTCTGAATTGAGTTCGCAAAGATGTGTCATTCCACCCTGAATCAAGGGTCCATCTTTTGAACTCAGATACAAAGTCTTCTACAGGTCTCCTTCCTTGTTTCAAGGCCCTCAACTGCATATCAGCAGTACTCTGCCTATTGGGGTCATCGTATAAGCTGGTGAGTTCCGCTAGGAATAAAGAATAGGTGTTGAGAATCTGATCATTATTCTCAAAGAGAGAGTCTGCCCAGGCCCGTGGATCACCCGTCAAGTATGAAATAACGGTACAGACTTTTATTTGATCAGTGGGGTATGTACGAGGCTTTAACAAAAAAAGCAATTGACATGCGTATTTGAATTCCCGAAATTTTTTCCGGTCGCCTGTAAACACTAGAGGGGGGTTTATTTTAGGTTCAGGAGGCTGAACAGCAGTAAGCCGTGAGAGCTGGGTTACCTGCTGTATTAAAGTCTGATTCTTTTCTTGTACGTCAGTCAGAGCAAGTATTAACACTTTTACTTGTTGTGTTAATTGTGTCACTTGAGTGGGTAATTCTGCTGAATCCATTTTTAAGGTTCGTTCAATCTGTAACGCTCCTGCGTTTTTGTTATAGGCTGGATTTACAGCTGCAAAATCTCCACTCAGTAGTCATGTAGAGATGTGTTGAATACCAGATCCAACTCTCCAGGACTCATCACCGTGGGCCTGTCAGCTTCAACATACAGATATATAAACACTCAATGAGATGTTCCTGGAGTGATAGGATGTATATGATAGTATGAAGGTGATGTGCTGAAGGGACAGGTGTGAACAGTGACAAGGATGGTAAGCACTTGATAGATTTGTACAGGAGAGTTCAAGATGGTATTTAGGAATGCAGATAGGTTAGTATCGAGTATGCTAACAGGTGGTGAGGACAGCAGATGACAAATACAGGATAGACTAACCCAGTGCAAGGATAGATAGTAGTAGACAGGAGAGCTAGCAATCTATGCAGCAGTGCAGATGATAGATGGTAGTAGACAGGAGAGCTAGCAATCTATGCAGCAGTGCAGATGATAGATGGTAGTAGTCTCAAGAGCTAGCAATCTATGTAACAGTGCAGATGATAGGATAGTATGGATAGGTAGTAACAGTCCTTAATGCAATAGTAGTAGTGTAAGTTATGGAGGTTTCCCCTGCGGGGTACTTATCACTATAGTATAGTAGTAGAAGGGTCCGGTGATGAGGAAGTGATCCAGTAGCGAGATACAGGGATCAGTAGCGAGGTTCGGGTCTGCGGAAGTGATCCTGGTAGCGAGATACAGGGATCTATAGCGAGGTTCCACAGCGAGACACGCTTGTAAGCATAGATGTAAGGCAGGTTGAACGAACATGTGAGTGAGAACGCCGGCGGTTGAAATAGCCGCTCTGCGGCGCTCAGTGATGACAGCATCGGTCTTAAAGGTGTATGCGCACCTACCAGAAGAGAATGGTGGGACGCATACACGGAATGTAAAGTGGAATAAGGGTACCAGAGGTACCAGAACATTACAGCTCCCTAGCGACAGCTTCCCCTCGCTCCAGGAGCCCACAGGACTTACTACGGTCTGTGGGCCATCATTCAATGCTGGCCTCCACCCCACAGGTGCCCACTGCTGCCGCGGTCCTCTCACAGCTCCCTGCACCCTGCAGGGTGGGAGCTGCTACAGATATCATCCTCCCTCCTCTTCACAGCAGGAGGCTGTCAGCATGGCTGTCTCCCATGCTCGCATCTGCCTGCACTCCTGTGCTTCACCTTCGGCCGTTATGGCATCTCCTTCTCCAGCCTCCCCAAGTGCCTGGTCGCAGATCCTCTGCTAGTGCTTCCAGGTCCCTTTAGGCAGGAGGCTCCTTTGACATCAGTGTGTTCCTGTGTTGCACCACCCCCACCTGCTGGTGACTCTGCATATTGCTCTAGCTATCCTTCCCCTTTGGATCTGAGCTTCTCCCAGCACTCTGTCACCACTGCAATGCCTCAACGGGTTGCCTGTGGGTCTCATGTTGTCGAATCACCTGCTTCAGCTCATCGCCACGGCAACCATCAGTCTGTCGTGGGCTATGAAGGGTATATCGGCTCCACATCATTATGTACGCATAACAAGGCCTATGGGTGAGGACTTGGGGTTGTGGTTGTCCTTTCTCCAAACCTATTACGGTCATTATTGCTGGCAACTGGAGAAGGTGCCTAACTCTCAGTTTAGGCTCTATACAGATGCAGCAGACTCCTGGGGTTTTGGCGCTTTCTTCCAGGGCGCTTGGTCCGCTGAAGCTTGGCCAGCCTCATGGGCCCAACTGGACTTGTTGCGGAACATGACACTGTTGAACTTTTTCCTATTGTGGTTGCGGGGGAATTATGGGAGGAGAACCTGTGGTACAGGCGCATGTTTTTTTGGACGGACAATATGAGTGTGGTGCAGGTGATTAACCGCCTCTCCGCTCGCTCTTCATCCGTGATTTTACTCTTACGTTTCTTGAGGCTTAAATGCTTGAAACTGAATGTTTGGTTAAGGGCCAAACATGTACCTGGTGTAGCTAACTATTGCAGACTCGCTTTCTCATTCACAGTTCGACCTCTTGGTCGGCTCCTTGGTTCCGACGGCTGCTCTGGTGGGGCTCCCTTACCTGAAGTTTTTGTGGACCCTCGTTTCCGATGCCTGCTAGACCCTGTCTGTGCCTCTCTTTCCTGAAACTCGTGGTTATCCTATCGGAGCATTTGGTTCGAATGGGTGTCGACACTTGGCAGTGAGTTCCTCCTTTCTTCTCCATAGGACAGGCGCCTGGCCCTTTTCTCCTACCTCATCCTCCTGCAGGACAAGGATGTTTCCGGTTTCACTGTGGGTACTGCTCTCTCTGCCCTTTTCTTTTGGTTTAATCTTCTTGGCTGGGAGAATATCGCTAAGGAGTTCCTCATCCGGCGGGTTTTAAAAGGTTGGAAGCATTTGACTGCTTTTCCGGATTCTCGGCGCACTGTGTCTGTTTCTCTATAAACCAGTATTCTCCATCTTGCCCTCTATCTGTTCCTCTGACTACAAGGCCCTCTTGTTTCAGCTGGCCTTTTCTTGGGCTTTCTTTGGCTGGTCTCCAAGGATAGACGCACTATTGGTGGCATCCTGGCGGCTGATGTCTTCATCCTGGACTCCTTCGTATCCATCCTGTTAAGATCCTCCAAAACTGACAGGTCGGCAAAAGGTAAACGCATTGAAATCCTATGGGGGGCCCTTTTCCTGGTTCATTTTGCATCATCTTTTTCCTCCTGCCGCCCGTTTGCCATGGTTATTCTTGTTCTTGCGGATTCTTCCAACCTCAGCAGGTTCTCACTGCGGCTCATGGGATGGGTTTTTCTGATGAGAAGCTGCAGCGCCTGGGTAGGTGGGATTTATCTCAGGTGTCTTTTTATGTTCGTCCTCATCTTCTGCTTTCATTTCAGGTCCCTCGCCAGCTCTAGTCTGGATCATCGGTGATTCGTTTGTTTATTGGGCTGCTTGTCGCGCTTACCACCATCACTATGGGAGGAGCCTGGGTTTTCCGCCTACAGTTGCAAGGATCCATTGGCGTGGCATGTGTGGACTTCGTTGGTCTCAAGTTTTGCCCGAAGTGTTACAAATCTGTAAGCTTATTTCTGGTCCCATTATCTTGATTATCCATGCAAGGGGTAACGATGTAGGTGGTCCTGATCTGTCGATCTGGTTTCCTCCATTAAGCATGATATTGCACAATGTTGTGCCACCTTTACTGGGGTTACCATTATCTGGTCAGAAATAGTCCCCCGTTTGGTCTGGGCTTACCATGTTCCGGGTGCATGGCTGGAGCAGTATCTTCGCAGGGTAAATGCCCAGATCACTAAGTTTGTCCGCAGGATCGGTGGCATCGTCGTTCGCCACAGGGAGCTGGAAGGCAATAACAGTAATTTACTCAGGTCCAATGGGGTACATTTGAATGATATTGGCCTTAATATTTTTAAATTGGGCCTCATCGGAGGTATTGAGAAGGCGCTGGCTGCGGTGGGGCGCTCATCAGTGTACCACTGACGGCGTTTGGCGGTTTTACCTTGCCAGCGATGGATATTCCTTTATGGGTCATGCCCTCAAGTTTAAGTCTGGGATCAGTTTAATGCCTGTCGTGCACTGATGGTGGAATTCAAACTATCTGTGTTTGTTATGATGCTAACGGTATAGACCATGACTGGCAGCATTATGTGGTAATTTAATATTGTTACAGTTGGTAAGTTCAATAAGGCTGTGGCCTTGCCCTAATTCCAACTTAAACAAGTCAGTGTGTCTTTTCTGGGGGGAGCAAGGTCTTTTGTTCGTAATAACTTGTCAGAATGGGCCTAAGCTTATCAGCAGTCATGAAGGCCCCTTGACTCATCCTCGGGGGAAATGGAGCCTTGACTGCTGGAAGCTTGGCAGCTATGTGGGCGTTGTTATAAACTTGGAGTTTAAGTGGATTCAACAGGATTGGCCACTAAGGCACAAGGTGATGGGGTGGAGCCTGAACTCTAGAAAAGGGGTTACGCAAGGGCACGTCCCACCACTCTGAGGAGATTCTGACGTCACAAGAGTTGCCCACCCGCCCGCCCATTGCAAATTTGACTGATTGACTGACTGACACTGCAGTCTGACTGATATCCAGGACACAGTGAGTACCGGCTTTCTAGACTTAAAGACTTTGGCCTCATTTACAACCAGGACTATACTCCTGTCCCTGTTTAGTACCAGTTTGCCTTCACTCTAAAGGGGGTGCCCTCACCCAGAAGGAATAGATCAGTTTTAGTGTCCACTTCAGTTTGTTTGAAGTTTATTGGAGTATTCCAAGGCTCACCCTCAACCTATCCCAGTTCTTTAACAAAATAAAAACCACAAAAAGAGATGTGCAGCCTGTTCTCTGACTGGAGCGACCGTGAACTACCATGTCCCTGGCTGTTGTGTGCCTATCAGGGAATGGAACCTGGGACCAAACAGCCAGACCAGTCCCCGGTCTGCACTACATGATTTATATTATTAACATTATTAGTAGTGTAGATGCCAACATGTGTTTTTTCCTTAAGCTTTCTAAAAAATAAATAAATTATGTAGGTGTTATTTCTTTTTCAGCATGTTTTCTATTTCTTTGGCACGCACTACCTTTGGCTAATAGATACTAACATTAAGTGCTTATCAAAGGCAAGATTAGGTTAATGTTATTTGGAGAGTGAGAATACAGTATGTACTCTGACATTGCTTTTTTTTTTTGTTTTTTTACAAACTCAGTGCTCTGCTAGTACAGTCATACATGTGTAGATGTCCAATCAAATATCTTGTTAGATATTTATAGCAGCTGTACATGTAGCACAGGTGAAGGTTTCTACCAATAACCATTAATGATCATGCCAAATTTGTGCTGAAACTTCATTGGGCATTTTTGTGCCTCTATTGTAGGTTTTTCTGTTACCAATCTGGTATTGTACCTTTGACATAGAGTTAAGATTAGGGCTGCTCCCGTAAATTTGGATTTGTCTAGAATCTCTCCAATAGTTGGATCTGCATACTAGTCATAATCTAGCTGCTTGTTCTATATGCAGTTGTGTGTTGTCTTGCCTAAAAGTAAATAACTCTTAAGCCCCCATTCACAGTGAACACGGCTTTAAAATCGTGCAACTTCATCTGAACTCGCATTATTTCAAAGCTTCATTTCAGTCCGACTTCAGGGGTGACTTGAAAGATATCTGTGCGGGTTCCTGCACAGATGTCTATTGAAGTTGCCAAAAGTAGTGTAGAAACTACTTTTGGAAATCGTGTCTTTTCTGGGGGGCAAGGTCTTGTGTTCATAATAACTGGTCAGAATGGGCCTTAGCTTATCAGCAGTCATGCAGCCATCACATCTAAATCTTGGTAAACTGGAATGTTTTCAACTACTTGCTGCCTGTAGGAAGTCCATGTACGTCCTAGGGTTGCATTAGTTATACCTGGATGCTGCCGACACCTACAGGCATCAACCTGATATTAAAATTTGCGGCCAGCGATTCCTTTTGTAGCAGAAATGATTTGAGTGGCCTTAATAGCCACTTGATCACTTCTGTAGGTGGTGGAAGGAGGTCCACCCCCCTCCCGCCACCTCTCTTTTCGGCTCTACCATCTGCTCGCCGAGCCCAGGAACGATGCGACCAGTGGCATCGGCTGCATGAAAAAGAGAGAGAGGAACTGACGTTGATCCTCCCTCTCTGTGAACCCGGAGTCTATTGTTACTTCCGGTTACACGTCTTTGTTTACTTGGCCATTAGTGGCCAGGAAAGCAGCCGATCAGATTAATCTGTGTCTGATCGACTGGATTGGAGGAGCCTATACTTGCTAAAGTGTTGTGCTGAAGTGAATTTTAAAAATGAAAAGGTCCTGCATGTTGCTATTTTCATTCTCTGACTTGCATTTTTTTCTTTTAAGTCTAACTATATTTTTTTAAGTCCTTAGATGTGGTGACTTTTCTTTTTCTTTTTTTGTAGGCTTTTATTATTTTTTTTCACACAGTGATCTTGCCAGTAACACACTTTTTGCCCTAGGATAACAACTCATTCACTGCACTGTATCTATGGAGGAACCGTGTTGTCACACTAAGCTGTTCTCTTAATCTGGACTAGGAACCCCTCATCTCCATTACTTAGATGGGAGAGGTGTTGTAGATCACAGAAAATGGCTGGGAATGCTGATAACGTTGTTTGAGATTTCAGTTCAGTAGACAGAAAGCTATAAAGAGCATGTAAATAAGGAGGGAAGAAAATGGCGCTAAGAGGTAGGCAGTTTATGGAAAGGGTCTTATAAATAGTTCCTGGAAAGAGTTTAAATAGAAACAGTGTAAAGGCATTGTCAGGTACTTAACCACTTCCATACCGAGTCATGTAAAATGACGTCGGCAAAGTGGTTGTCTAGATCCGGGCCGCTGTCATGACGTCGGCCCGTTCTAGCTGCTACTGCGCGCCCCCGGCGGCGCGCAGCGGCGCGATCAGGGATGAGGCTTGTCCCTCGGACATAGCCCATCCCTGATCAAGGTAAACGGCCAATAGAAATTGGCTGTTTACCACGTGATCGGCTGTGTCAATCACAGCCGATCACATGAGCGGCTCCAGCACGAGCCGCTCGTTCTCTCTGCAATGCGCGCCCCCGGGGGCGCGCAGAGCAGCGATCGGGGACGAGGCTCGTCCCTCGGACAGAGTCGATCCCCGATCTAGGTAAAGAGCCAATGAAATTGGCTCTTTACCACGTGACCGGCTGTGTCCAATCACAGCCGGTCACAAATGTCAACAGAGAACACGGTAACTAGCTGTCACCGTGTTCTCCTCCTCACACACTGATCCTGTGTGAGGAGGAGATTGTGGTAACAGCTAGTTACCAAGTACAGTGCACCCCAAACACACTGATTGCCCCCCCCCCCAATAAAGAGCACCTGTCACTAGCCCATCAAAGTACCCGAGTACCTGTCATCAGCCCATCAGGTACTCAGATGACAGGTACTCGGGTACTCTGATGACGGGTACTCGGGTACTCTGATGACAGGTACTCGGGTACTCTGATGACAGGTACTCGGGTACTCTGATGACGGGTACTCGGGTACTCTGATGACAGGTACTCGGGTACTCTGATGGGCTGGTGACAGGTATTCGGGTACTCTGATGACAGGTACTCGGGTACTCAGATGACAGGTACTCGGGTACTCTGATGACGGGTACTCGGGTACTCTGATGACAGGTACTCGGGTACTCTGATGACAGGTACTCAGGTACTCTGATGACGGATACTCTGATGAAAGGTACTCAGGTACTCTGATGACAGGTACTCGGGTACTCTGATGACAGGTACTCGGGTACTCGGGTACTCTGATGACAGGTACTCGGGTACTCTGATGACGGGTACTCGGGTACTCTGATGACGTGTACTCGGGTACTCTGATGACAGGTACTCGGGTACTCTGATGACAGGTACTCGGGTACTCTGATGACGGGTACTCGAGTACTCTGATGACGGGTACTCGAGTACTCTGATGACGGGTACTCGGGTACTCTGATGACGGGTACTCGGGTACTCTGATGACGGGTACTCGGGTACTCTGATGACAGGTACTCGGGTACTTTGAGTACCTGTCAACGGAGTACCCGTCATCAGAGTACCTGAGTACCTGTCACCTACCCATCAGAGTACCCGAGTACCTTCCACCTGCTCATCAGAGTACCTGACGCCTGAAGTACCCAAGTACTTGCCGCCTGCTTATCAGTACCCATCACTACTCATCAGTACTCATCAGTACCTATCACGTATCAGTACTGATCATCAGTACCCATCAGTACAGTATCACCTATCACCTATCAGTCAGTGAGTACTACTCATCAGTACCTATCACCTGCCTGTCACCTGCCCATCAGAGTACCCGAGTACCTGTCACCTGCCTATCGGAGTACCCGAGTACCTGTCACCTGCTCATCAGTACCAGAGTACCTGTCACCTGCCCAACAAAGTACCCGAGTACCTGTCACCCTTCATACAGCCACCATGTCCAAGTCCAAAAAGGTTTATATACGTCCTCCGTTTAAACCTAAATACCGGTGTTATGGCAGCAGATAGCTGCCATAACCCTGGTATTTTTTTAAACGGTGGACGGTTGGCTTTCCGATAAGGGTGGTCCCAGTGGCGGATTCGCCGTGGGATCACCCTTCCGGGATGGCGGAAGAGGCGCCCCCCCCCTCCCGACGCGTTCCGGTCCTTTTCCCCGCTTACCGGACCCGCCGGCAGCGGGGAAAACGATCCGGTCCCGAATCCTCACAGACAGGATGTCGAGTCAGGGCAAGCTTGCCCTCACTTGACTCTATGGTCTTGGAGGACCGGAGCTACGGAAAATGTTGTTGCCTAGCAACCGGTTTAAAGGTCCTTTTTTTTTTTTTTTTTTTTTTTTTTTTTTTTCATTTTATATTATAATTATTTTTTTTTTTCTATCTTTTAGTGTACTTGTGAGATCTGAGGACTTTTTGACCCCAGATCTCACAAAAAAGAGGTCCTGTCGTGCCTATTTCTATTACGAGGAATATTTACATTTCTTTTAATAGAAATAAAAATGATAATTTTTTTTTTTTTAAACGGTGTAAAAATAAAAAATAATAAATAAAATAAATAGTAAAAAAAAAAAAAAAAAAATTAAAGCGCCCTGTCCCCGTTAGCTCGCGCGCAGAAGCGAATGCATACAGAAACCCCGCCCACATATGTAAACGGTGTTCAAGCCACACATGTGAGGTATCGCAGCGATCGTTAGAGCAAGGGGAATAATTTGAGCCCTAGACCTCCTCTGTAACTCAAAGATGGCAACCTGTAGAAATTTTTAAATTGTCGCCTATGGGGATTTTTAAGTACCAAAGTTTGTCACCATTCCGTGAGCGTGCGCAATTTTGAAACATGACATGTTGGGTATCTATTTACTCGGCGCAACATTATCTTTCACATTATGGAAAAAAATTGGGCTAACTTTACTGGTTTCTTATTTTTTAATTAAAAAAAGTGAATTTTTTTCCAAAAGAATTGCGTTTGGAAGACCGCTACGCAAATACGGTGTGATAAAAAATATTGCAATAATCTCCATTTTATTCTCTAGGGTCTCTGCTAAAAAAAAATATAATGTTTGGGGGTTCAAAGCAGTTTTCTAGCAAAACAACTGATTTTAGCTTGTAAACACCAAATGTCAAAAATAGGCCTAGGCAAGTGGCTAGGATGCATGATGATGCTCCTTGGATGTTAGGCCCCTCTATATGGCTAGGCTGTGAAAAAGTCTCACACATGTGGTATTGCCATACTCAGGAGGAGTGGCAGAATGTATTTTGGGGTGTCATTTTTGCTGTGTACATGCTATGTGTTAGGAATATCCTATAAATTGACAACTTTGTGTAAAAAAAAAAAAAGTTTTCATTTTTTTCCCACATTTTCCAAAAACCTGTGGAAAAAAATGATATGTTCAAACGACCCATAATGCCTCATAGAATATACGTTGGAGTGTTTGCTTTCCAAAATGGGGTCATTTTGTGGACTTTTCCATTGTATTGGTGCTCTAGGGCCTTGAAAAGTGTGATAGGTAGTAAGAAAGTTTTATGTGTATTTATGCTCCTAGAATGCCTGAATGTGCTTCTTGGACGTGGAGTCTCTTTTTGTGGCCAGGCTGTGTAAAAGTCTCACACATGTGGTATCGCCATACTCAGAAGGAGTAGCAGAATGTATTTTTGGGTGTAATTTTTGCTGTGTACATGCTATGTGTTAGAAATAGCTTATAAATTGACAACTTTGTGGGAAAAAAAAGAAATAAAAATTTTTTTCTTCATTTTCCCAAGAATTGTGGGAAAAAATTACAACTTCAAAAAACTCACCATGCCTCTTACTAAATACCTTGGACTGTCTACTTTACAAAAAGGGGTCATTTGGTCGGTATTTGTACTGTCCTGACATTTCAGGGCCTCAAGAAAGGAGATAGGCAGTCAGTACATCTGGTGTGATCAATTTTCAGTAATTGGTACCATAGCTTCTAGACTCAATCACTTTCACACAGACTAAATAATATACACTAATTTGGGTTAATTTTACCAGAGACATGTAGCAGTATACATTTTGGCCCAAATGTATGAAGAAAAATTTATTTTTTGCAAAATTTCATAATTGAAACTAAAAAAAAGTGGTTTTTTTTTCAAAATTTTTGCTCTTTTTTTGCATATATCACGAAAAAAAAAACCCCAGTTGTGATCAAATACCACCAAAAGAAAGCTCTATTTGTGTGAAAAAAATGATAAAAATTTTGTTTGGTTACAGTGTAGCATGACTGAGCAATTGTCATTCAAAGTGTGAGAGTGCTGAAAGCTGAAAATTGGTCTGGGCAGGAAGGGTGTCTAACTGCTCTGTATGGAAGCGGTTAAGATCCGGCTGCAGCTATCCCAAAAAAAGAATTGGAGAACCTTGTAGTCTGTGCGGAGAATGGAGGGTAGGGGAAGCGCCACCATCTAAGTGCAATATGTTGTTAATAAGTAAAAATTTGTAGTAATAAAAGCATGCACTAACATTTTATTAGAGGGTTAAAAGCATGTAGTCCTGATGGAAAGACTGCAGAGCTTGGCAAGTTTGTGGCTGGATCTCACGGATCAGGCTGTGCAAGCCGCTGTAAGATGGTGTAGGTCCAGTGGAAGAGACACCGCAGATGGTGCCAAAAGGTGGAGAGGCAGCGATAGTCAGCTTACAGGCTAAAGCGAGGGAGCAGAATTCTGGGCAACAGAGGAGCCAAAGTCCGGGAGCGAGCTGGGGATGGAGCCAAGACAATGAGGCAAAGTCCAACAGGATGATGTGAAAGGTGTGGGGGCAGGGCTACGCATTTCAGGGCAACAAGGACCGCCCCTTTGTCAATTCATGTAGCGCTGTTGGCTTGAGTGCTTTTTAAAGGCAAAAGGGGAGGGGACTGAGGGGGGTTTTGAAAAAAAAAAGCTATCAGACACCACAAGACAACATAAAGCATTTTTTTTATTTAATTCACCAATGCAGAATTTGCACTTTATTAAACAATAATATTGATATATTAATATTGTTAAACTATTGGTTTTATTATTATTATAAATATTATTACTGTTATTAGATTATTTTTTATATTATATATACTATTATTATATTATTATTATTGTAGAGCCCCCGTAGGTTAATACTCTAGTGTTAAATTTAGTTTTTGGCCTCCCTGTAGCCAGGAAGAGCAACAATTGTTTGAAAGTGTGGGTTCTGCTGGTGCAGGCACTGAGTTTCGGGATATAGTGGGTGGAAGAACAGAGACTCTGGCCTGCATATTAATGCCTCTTCAGCCAATCCCTGGTTAGTGGAGTGAGTGACCAGCAGAGGGCTGAAAGGGGTATAAATAGGCTGGGATCCAGAATAGAGGTCTCTCGTTCAAGGTCTCTTGTTCCTGGGGGAGCGAGAGCCAGGCTGGGGGCTGTGGCAGACCTGGAATTTTACCTGCAGCTGAGTCCTTTTTGGGGTCCCAGCTCTTTCTTTGGCTGGGGGACTTCTGGCCTAGCCTCCTGAACATTGCAGAGAGCCAGACTAAGCTTCCAGGACACAGGAAAAACAAGTACAGAAACCGACTGATACTGCAGTCTGACTGATATCCTGGCCAGGTCTGCACTACATGATTTATATTATTAACATTATTAGTAGTGTAGATGCCAATATGTATTTTCTCCTAATGCTTTCTAAAAAATAAATAAATGATGTAGGTGTTATTTCTTTTTCAGCATGGTTTCTATTTCTTGGCACGCACTACCTTTGGCTAATAGATACTAACATTAAGTGCTTATCAAAGGCAAGATTAGGTTAACGTTGATTGAAGAGTGAGAATACAGTATGTACTCTGACATTACTTTTTATTTGTTTTTTTTACAAACACAGTGCTCTGCTAGTACAGTCATACATGTGTAGATGTCCAATCAAATATCTTGTTAGATATTTATAGCAGCTGTACATGTAGCACAGGTGAAGGTTTCTACCAATAACCATTAATGATCATGCCAAATTTGTGCTAAAACTGCATTGGGCATTTTCGTGCCTCTATTGTAGGTTTTTCTGTTACCAATCTGGTATTGTACCTTTGACATAGAGTTAAGATTAGGGCTGCTCCCGTAAATTTGGATTTGTCTAGAATCTCTCCAATAGTTGGATCTGCATACTAGTCATAATCTAGCTGCTTGTTCTATATGCAGTTGTGTATTGTCTTGACTGAAAGTAAATAACTCTTTAGCCCTCGTTCACAATGAACACAGCTTTAAAATCGTGCAACTTCATCTGAACTCGCACGATTTCAAAGCTGCATTTCAGTCCAAATTCAGGAGCAACTTGAAAGACATCTGTGTGGGTTCCTGCACAGATGTCTATTGAAGTCACCCCTAAAGTTGCCAAAAGTAGTGCAGAAACTTCATTTGGAAATTGTGCGGCACCGCAAAGTCGGCATCTGATCTTTTGGGGCCCTACACTTGCCAGCAATAGGCTGCGATTTGACAGGTGATTTGACCTGTCAACTCGCATTTCAAATTGCGCTGATGTGAATAGGGGCTTAAAGTGGAAGTAAACTCTGTTTAGACATTTGTACCCACAGGTATGCTTATAATAAAGCTTACCCGTGGGAACAAAAAGTATCTCCTAAACGTGCACCGTTTAGGAGATATTCAATGTCTCTGCAGCTGGTGACATTACTGGCGCATGCGCTCTGTGCTGCGGCCAAAACTGCCATGTGCATGCATGGGAGTTAGGTCATCACGGCTCTGGCCACTCATGCAGCCGGAGCCCACGAACCCGGAAGGAAGATCAGGTGAAGATGGAAGCCCTGTCAGCAGTGACAGCGCGCCACTGGAGGGCTTTGTTTTTAGGTAAGTCTTTCATAATGTGCTAGTGTGCCGTGCATACTAGCACATTATTACATTACCTTACAGGGATATTTTTTTTGGTAAAGTTTACTACCGCTTTAAAGCCCAGCTGTAGCCACAGATATAAATATTCAGTTAGCTTGACATTATACTAATTACCTCAATTTTAAAAGTCTTACCTCCATTGCTCTGTTATAGTAGTTGTGCAGTTTCTCCAAATATGGCTGCACAGGGCAATCCAATACTGTAGATCAAACCTTGATGAGGAAGACTGGACTGAGGATGCTGCCATCGTGCTATGTGTTGGGTGTCCATTGTGCCCCTGAGGCTTTAAGGAGGGTTGGGCTACTTCCAGGCCCACCTGCCCCCTATCTATCCATTAGAATGCATGTGCTTCCACTGTGGAGACTCTCATAGATTTACAGGAGTTAGGACTGCAGGTAATACAGGGTGCCCTGAAGTGGCCCTGCAGCTTACGCATGCGTTTGCAAATGTGTGCTAACTAAACTACTGCTTTTAATGCATACTGTTAGACAGGATAATTTGGTTGGTAAGCAGACTGGTTGGTGAGTTTATGCTGGGAATTTTTCTGGTTTTGTCTTGCATACGTTGCCCTTCCATGTGCTCCTTGCTTTGAAGGCCAGTTATAGGTGGGGGCAGAGGCCATTTTGTTTGACATGCTCCTTTAAACGATAAGTTTACCTTTTGTAACATGTTACACCCATATTCTGGATGCAACAAGTAACATGTTACAAAAGCACGAGCCGCTGTGCCTCCCCCCCCCCCAATCCCTGTTTACCCATTGACCAGGGGAGAAGCCTGGAACCGAGTGAGACCAGGAGGAGGAGCACGGTTTGAAGTGGTGTACAGCACAGTCAGCGATCAAAGATTTATTTTTCCTATGTCTTTGGAAGGTGAGGCAATAAAGTGTATATTATTGTACCAGTCCTGCCCATGTGCCCTGCATGCAATCTCTGACCACCCCATGTGCCATGTATGCAATCTCTGACCGTCCCATGTGCCATGTATGTGATCTCTGACCACCCCATGTGCCATGTATGCAATCCCTGACTATCCCATGGGCCACGTATGTAATCTCTACCATCCCATGTGCCATGTATGTAATCTCTGACCACCCCATGTGCCATGTATGTAATCTCTGACCATCCCGTGTGCCATGTATCCAATCTCTGACCACCCCGTGTGCCATGTATGCAATCTCTGACTGTTCCATGTGCCATGTATGCAATTTCTGACCACCTTGTGTGCCATGTATACAATCTCGGACCACCCTGTGTACCATGTGTGTAATCTCTTACCACCCCATGGGCCATGTATGTAGTCTCTGACCATCCCTTGTGCCATGCCTGCAGTCTCTGACTGTCTTTTGTTACACACCTGCAGGCTCTGACCCTCTCTTGTGCCAAGTATGCAGTCTCTGAACATCTCTTGTGCCATTTATACAGTCTCTGACAGTCTCTTTTGCCATATATGCAGTCTCTGACTGTCTCTTGTGCCATGTTTACAGTCTCTGGTCGTCTCTTGTGCCATGTGTACAGTCTCTGACCATCTCTTGTGCCATGTGTACAGTCTCTGACCATTCCTTGGGCCATGTATGCAATCTCTGACAATCTCTTGTGTCATGTCTGCAGTCTCTGATCATTCCTTGTGCCATGTATGCAGTCTCTGATCGTCTCTCGTGCTATGTATACAGTCTCTGACTATCCCTTGTGCCATTTATACAGACTCTGTCATCCCTTGTGCCATGTATGCAGTCTCTGACCATCACTTATGCCATGTATGCAGTCCCTGATCATCTCTTGTGCCATGTATGCAGTCTCTGACCATCTCTTGTCCCATGTATGCAGTCTCTGACCGTCTCTTGTGCCATGCATGCGGAACCACTATAGCTCAATGGAGCACAAATAAAGTGTATGCCATATGGGAAGGGGTGAAGCGGGAGGAAGAATGGGGGGTTGTCACCAAATTGCACCTTCGCCTGTGTAGTCAAAACTCCTTGCACTGGCCCTGATGTTAGATATCTATTTACTGGGCATGGAAGGGTTTTTCTGGCGCCTCAAACCAGGAGGTTGGGACTTTATGGGCAAGTGAACATAAGTGCAAATGGGTTAATGAACAATAAGCAATGTATTGTGAAAATAAAAAACGCAATAATTTATTACAATGTTGGTTTTACATATATAGGCAATTTGTAAACAATGTGCTTGGGGGGAAGACCCCAAGTGTGAAGGAAATAAAAGAGGTTGATTCCAAAGAATCAGTGACAGTAGTGCATTTGTGACATTGGTGAGGATTTTTTGGCTGTTTCCCAATAGATGTTGATTAGGACAGTGTGTCCCCAAAAAAATCCCCAATTGCTGACGCGTTTCGGCTCTATCATGGGCCTTTTTCAAAGCATTTTGGGTTATTCAGTCTTTAATCTGAGAGAGAAATATACATAATTGTTTTAGATCTATTTACTGGGCTTGACATCATCTTTCACAATTTACAAAAAAATCGCTCAATAAAATAATTTTTTCCAAAAAAAATGCGTTTGAAAAACAGCTGCCCAAATACAATGTGTCATAAATAACTGTAACACCTATTATTTTAGAGTGCCTTTGCTAAAAAATTATATATAATATTTAGGGGTTCTAAGTAATTTTGAAGTGAAAATAAGGAGCGAAGTGTCAGAATTGGTCTGGATATGAAGTGGTTAATGTTTTGATTTTTTTTTTTTTCTTTCTTCTTGGATTTTTTCACCACAGGCAAAATGTGTGGAAAAGTGATTAATCTTTTTAGGAGCCTATACTTGCTAAAGTGTTGTGCTGAAGTGAATTTTAAAAATTAAAAGGTCCTGCATGTTGCAATTTTCATTCTCTGACTTGCATTTTTTTCTTTTAAGTCTAACTATATTTTTTCAGTCCTTAGATGTGGTGACTGTTTTTTTTCTTTTTTTGTAGGCTTTTATTCTTTTTTTTCACACAGTGATCTTGCCAGTACACACTTTTTTGCCCTAGGATAACAACACTCATTCACTGCACTGTATCTATGGAGGAACCGTGTTGTCACACTAAGCTGTTCTCCTAATCTGAACTAGGAACCCCTCATCTCCATTACTTAGATGGGAGAGGTGTTGTAGATCACAGAAAATGGCTGGGAATGCTGATAACGTTGTTTGAGATTTCAGTTCAGTAGACAGAAAGCTGTAAAGAGCATGTAAATAAGGAGGGAAGAAAATGGCGCTAAGAGGTAGGCAGTTTATGGAAAGGGTCTTATAAATAGTTCCTGGAAAGAGTTTCAAAAGAAACAGTGTAAAGGCATTGTCAGGTACTTAAGATCCGGCTGCAGCTATCCCAAAAAAAGGATTGGAGAACTTTGTAGTCTGTGTGGAGAATGGAGGGTAGGGGAAGCGCCACCATCTAAGTGCAATATGTTGTTAATAAGTAAAAATTTGTAGCAATAAAAGCATGCACTAACATTTTATTAGAGGGTTAAAAGCATGTAGTCCTGATGGAAAGACTGCAGAGCTTGGCAAGGTTGTGGCTGGATCTCACGGATCAGGCTGTGCAAGCCGTTGTAAGATGGTGTAGGTCCAGTGGTGGAGGCACTGCAGATGGTGGCGGATCAGCGAAAAGGCTGAGAGGCAGCGATAGTCAGCTTACAGGCTAAAGCGAGGGAGCAGAATTCTGGGCAACAGAGGAGCCAAAGTCCGGGAGCGAGCTGGGGATGGAGCCAAGACAATGAGGCAGACAAAGTCCAACAGGATGATGTGAAAGGTGTGGGGGCAGGGCTACGCATTTCAGGGCAACAAGGACCGCCCCTTTGTCAATTCATGTAGCGCTGTTGGCTTGAGTGCTTTTTAAAGGCAAAAGGGGAGGGGACTGAGGGGGGGTTTTGAAAAAAAAAAGCTATCAGACACCACAAGACAACATAAAGCAATTTTTTATTTATTTAATTCACCAATGCAGAATTTGTACTTTATTAAACAATAATATTACTATTATATTAATATTGTTAAACTGTTGGTTTTATTATTATTATAAATATTATTATTGTTATTATATTATTTTTTATATTATATATAATATTATTATATTTTTATAATTGTAGAGCCCCAGTAGGTTACTACTCTAGTGTTAAATTTAGTTTTTGGTCTCCCTGTCGCCAGGAAGAGCAACAATTGTTTGAAAGTGTGTATATGTTCTGGGTTCTGCTGTTGCAGGAACTGAGTTTTGGGATATAGTGGGTGTAAGAACAGAGACTCTGGCCTGCATATCAATGCCTCTTCAGCCAATCCCTGGTTAGTGGAGTGAGTGACCAGCAGAGGGCTGAAAGGGGTATAAATAGGCTGGGATCCAGAATAGAGGTCTCTCGTTCAAGGTCTCTTGTTCCTGGGGGAGCGAGAGCCAGCCTGGGGGCTGTGGCAGACCTGGAATTTTACCTGCAGCTGAGTCCTTTTTGGGGTCCCAGCTCTTTCTTTGGCTGGGGGACTTCTGGCCTAGCCTCCTGAACATTGCAGAGAGCCCGACTAAGCTTCCAGGACACAGGAAAAACAAGTACAGAAACTGACTGATACTGCAGTCTGACTGATATCCTGGACACAGTGAGTACCGGCCAGGTCTGCACTACATGATTTATATTATTAACATTATTAGTAGTGTAGATGCCAATATGTATTTTCTCCTAATGCTTTCTAAAAAATAAATAAATTATGTAGTTGTTATTTCTTTTTCAGCATGGTTTCTATTTCTTGGCACGCATTACCTTTGGCTAATAGATACTAACATTAAGTGCTTATCAAAGGCAAGATTAGGTCAACGTTGATTGAAGAGTGAGAATACAGTATGTACTCTGACATTACTTTTTATTTGTTTTTTTACAAACAGAGTGCTCTGCTAATACAGTCATACATGTGTAGATGTCCAAACAAATATCTTGTTAGATATTTATAGCAGCTGTACATGTAGCACAGGTGAAGGTTTCTACCATTAACCATTAATGATCATGCCAAATTTGTTCTGAAACTGCATTGGGCATTTTTGTAGGTTTTTCTGTTACCAATCTGGTATTGTACCTTTGACATAGAGTTAAGATTAGGTCTGGTCCCGTAAATTTGGATTTGTCTAGAATCTTTCCAATAGTTGGATCTGCATACTAGTCATAATCTAGCTGCTTGTTCTATATGCAGTTGTGTATTGTCTTGCCTGAAAGTAAATAACTCTTTAGCCCTCGTTCACAATGAACACAGCTTTAAAATCGTGCAACTTCATCTGAACTCGCACGATTTCAAAGCTGCATTTCAGTCCAACTTCAGGGGCAACTTGAAAGACATCTGTGTGGGTTCCTGCACAGATGTCTATTGAAGTCACCCCTGAAGTTGCCAAAAGTAGTGCAGAAACTTCATTTGGAAATTGTGCGGCACCGCAAAGTCGGCATCGGACCTTTTGGGGCCCTACACTTGCCGGCAATAGGCTGCGATTTGACAGGCGATTTGACCTGTCAAATCGCATTTCAAATTGCGCTGATGTGAATAGGGGCTTAAAGTGGAAGTAAACTCTGTTGAGACATTTGTACCCATAGGTATGCTTATAATAAAGCTTACCTGTGGGAACAAAAAGTATCTCCTAAACGTGCACCGTTTAGGAGATATTCAATGTCTCTGCAGCTGGTGACATTAATGGCGCATGCGCTTTGTGCTGCGGCCAAAACTGCCATGCGCATGCACGGGAGTGAGGTCATCACGGCTCCGGCCACTCATACAGCCGGAGCCCACGAACCCGGAAGGAAGATCAGGTGAAGATGGAAGCCCTGTCTGCGGTGACAGCGCGCCACTGGAGGGCTTTGTTTTTAGGTAAGTCTTTCATAATGTGCTAGTATGCGGTGCATACTAGCACATTATTACATTACCTTGAAGGGAGATTTTTTTTTTTTTTTGGTAAAGTTTACTACCACTTTAAAGCCCAGCTGTAGCCACAGATATAAATATTCAGTTAGCTTGACATTATACTAATTACCTCTATTTTAAAAGTCCTACCTCCATTGCTTTGTTATAGCAGTTGTGCAGTTTCTCCAATGGCTGCACAGGGCAATCCAATACTGTAGATCAAACCTTGATGAGGAAGACTGGACTGAGGATGCTGCCATCGTGCTATGTGCTGGGTGTCCATTGTGCCCCTGAGGTTTTAAGGTTTTTAAGGAGGGTTGGGCTACCTCTAGGCCCACCTGCCCCCTATCTATCCATTAGAATGCATGTGCTTCCACTGTGGAGACTCTCATAGATTTACAGGAGTTAGGACTGCAGGTAATACAGGGTGCCGTGAGGTGGCCTTGCAGCTTACGTATGCGTTTGCAAATGTTAGATTGTATGCTCCTTGAGGGCAGGGACTGATGTGAATGTGTAATGTATATGTAAAGCGCTGCGTAAATTGACAGCGCTAAAGTACCTGAAACAATAATAATAATAAATGTGTGCTAACTAAACTACTGCTTTTAATGCATACTGTTAGACAGGCTAATTTGGTTGGTAAGCAGACTGGTTGGTGAGTTTATGCTGGGAACTTTTCTGGTTTTGTCTTGCATGCGTTGCCCTTCCATGTGCTCCTTGCTGTGAAGGCCAGTTACAGGTGGGGGCAGGGGCAATTTTGTTTGACATGCTCCTTTAAAAGATACGTTTACCTTTTGTAACATGTTACACCCATATTCTGGATGCAACAAGTAACATGTTACAAAAGCTCCAGCCGCTGTGCCTCCCCCCCCCCCCCCAATCCCTGTTTACCCATTGAGCAGGGGATATTGTGCCCCTGCCCAGCCGTGTCAACCATTCACAGTGTTCTGTGAATCAGAAAACTACAAGTTCCAAAAGCCATTTCGGCTGTTGGCTTGTAGCTCTCAAATAAATACCACAGCTGTTGAATGCTCTAGGTCAGTGGTTCTTAACCTTGTTGGAGGTACTGAACCCCACCAGCTTCATATGCGCATTCACCGAACCCTTCTTAATTGGAAAAATAAAACATGATTTTATGAGTCTAGTCTCGGGAGGGGCACTGCCAGAAAATAAGGTGTTGTTTACAGAACTGAATTAAACGTATCATACAAAGTAAAATGTACAGAGGTCAGTAGTATGTAGGGCAGCGTACAGAGGTCAGTAGGCTGTAGGGCAGCGTACAGAGGTCAGTAGGCTGTAGGGCAGTGTACAGAGGTCAGTAGGCTGTAGGGCAGCGTACAGAGGTCAGTAGGCTGTAGGGCAGCGTACAGAGGTCAGTAGGCTGTAGGGCAGTGTACAGAGGTCAGTAGGCTGTAGGGCAGCGTACAGAGGTCAGTAGGCTGTAGGGCAGCGTACAGAGGTCAGTAGGCTGTAGGGCAGCGTACAGAGGTCAGTAGGCTGTAGGGCAGCGTACAGAGGTCAGTAGGCTGTAGGGCAGCGTACAGAGGTCAGTAGGCTGTAGGGCAGCGTACAGAGGTCAGTAGGCTGTAGGGCAGCGTACAGAGGTCAGTAGGCTGTAGGGCAGCGTACAGAGGTCAGTAGGCTGTAGGGCAGCGTACAGAGGTCAGTAGGCTGTAGGGCAGCGTGCAGTAGTGAGTAGTTTGTAGGGCAGTGTGCAGTGGTCAGTAGTTTGTAGGGTAGTGTACAGTGCTCAGTAGTTTGTAGGGTAGTGTACAGTGCTCAGTAGTTTGTAGGGTAGTGTACAGTGCTCAGTAGTTTGTAGGGTAGTGTACAGTGCTCAGTAGTTTGTAGGGCAGTAGCGAGATCAGTAGCATGTAGGGCAGTGTATAGGGGTCAGTAGTTTTTAGGGTGGTGTAGAAAGGTCAGTGGGATGTAGGGCAGTGTACAGAGGCCAGTAGCATGTAGGGCAGTGTATCCGGGTCAGTTGATTGTAGGGAAGGATAGAGTGGTCAGTAGGCTGTAGGACGGTGTACAGAGAATAGGGCAGAGGACAGGAGTTGACAGGACAGAGGATAGGACAGTGTACAGGGATCAGTAAAGCCACACACCCGGGGGCTGGGAGGGCACACACCAGGGGAGGGTCAGGAGGGCACACACTGGGGGGGGGTCAGGAGGGCACAAACCGGGGGGTTATGAGGGCACACACCAGGGGGTTGGAAGAGCATACACTGGGGGGAGGGTCAGGAGGACACACACTGTGGGGGAGGGTAGTGAGGGCACACACCAGTGGAGAGTCAGGAGGCCACACTGGGTGTCAGGAGGGCACACATCAGTGGTTGGGAGGGCACACACTGGGGGAGCCAGGTGGGCACACACTGGAAGGGGGGGGGTTGGGGAGGCATACCATGGGGTATCATGAGGGCACACACTAGGGGTGATGGGAGGGCATACCACGGGGTATCAGGAGGGCACACTGGGGTGGGGTTGGGAGGGCATACCATGGGGTGTCAGGAGGGCACACACTGGGGTGAGGGGTTGGGAGGGCATACCATGGGGTGTCAGGAGGGCACACACTGGGGGGGTTGGGAGGACATACCATGGGGTGTCAAGAGGGAACACACTGGGGGGAGGTGTTGGGAGGGCATACCATGGAGTGTCAGGGGGGCACACACTGGGGGAGGGGTTGGGAGGGCATACCATGGGGTGTCAGGAGGACACACACTGGGGGGGAGGTGTTGGGAGGGCATACCATGGGGTATCAGAAGGGCACACACCAGGGGGCATTCACAATGCTTATTGAGCTAAATGAAAAGGACATGCATTTTCATTTGTCAGCTAACAGCACCTCTATGCTAAGCTGCAGTAACTCAGCAGACTTAGCATAGAGGTGCTTGCAAACTAATCCACCATGTACAGCTAGCTGAGCCTACCTCCAGGAACATTCACTCGGCTCCCTCTGCTCAGCTGCTCACACTTCCCTCTTCCAGGCGGGCGCGATCTCCGTGGTCAGGTACATCCCCATCCCGCCCACTCACGCAGCAAGCAGCCTGCAGGAGATAGGCTGGAAACCTGCTGGGGGAGTTACAGGGGGCAGAGCGTCAAGTGTCTATGTATAATGGCTGTGAGTCGTCCCGACCGCAGCTCTGATTTCCCGGGGGGGGGGGGGGGGGGGGTTGGCCTCACAATCAGTAATATTTTCTCGGGGGGAGCAATTGCCCTGTTGCCCCCCCCCGCCGAACCCCTGAGACTGACTCACCGAACCCCTGGGGTTCGATCGAACCCAGGTTAAGAACCACTGCTCTAGGTAGTTCATTGAGCCTAATGTCAGAGCGTAACTGCATGCTCATATCGGAAGTATGGACAGACAGCTACACAGACGTTATTGCTTTACAGGTCCCTAACAAAAAACAAAAATAAATACTTATTTTTACCTGCAAAAAATGTGCATTTATAATTTATTTTTGTAAAAGTGAACTGATTCTTTAAGCAGCTAGTGTCTTTAAAGCGGAGTTCCACCCGAAATTTATACTTACCTCCATCTTCTCGCTCCCGGTCACCTGAAAAACAAATGGATAATCGCAATTTTTTTTTTTTTCACTTACCTTTTAGAGAAAATATACTCACCTTACTTCCTTCTTCCTCCCCTCTGCGGCCACGGTGATTCGTCACTTCCTGGCTTTTGCAATGATTCCAGGGAGCTGAACGTCATCGCTCCCTGGAATCATTGCGCCTGCACCGGCCCCGACGTCAGTTCCGGGGCGCGCGCGTCATTCCCTTCTAAACAGCTTCTGGGCATGCCCAGAAGCTGTGGAGGGATGACGCGCGCGACCTGGAAGTGACGTCGGGGCCAGTGCAGTGCATCGTGGGACCGAAGAGGACGCGGAAGAGGATCGCGCTGGCTTCAAGCTGCCCACACCTGAGATGGCAGCGCTGGACAAGACAATTTCAAGGTAAGTATTTCTCCTGAAAGGTAAGTGCAACCCGGGACAGATCAGAGGCTAGCCATTGTGGAATGTGCTAGCCCTGACTGTCCCGGGGGTATTTTTATAAAATAATGTATAACTAGGGTGGAACTCCGCTTTAAGTTATAGACTTGTGCAATGCAAACTACTCCAGTATACTTCAAGCTACAATAGCTTCAAAAATGGAATCCTGACATTTCTCCCACTTTTTGGCTGAGAGAGATCTGTAGTGGATTGTATCCTGTCTGTGATGATGGTCCACCTTAAGCCCCGTACACACGCAACGATTATCGGCCGACCGATCGTCCGTCTTTTGTCCAGAGTTGTGTTTTGTTGGTTGGAATGTGCCTAGACTGCACACGAATTTTCTCGCCCAACAAAAATCTGCTTCTGAAGTGATGTCATGTGTTGGTTTGCTTTCTTTGTGTTCTTTCTTATCTGAGCATGTCCAGTCTTGCTCATAAAATTTTTCCCTGTCGAAATCAGTACTGACTGCACGAAAATCGGGCGTGTTTTTTGACGGCCAACAAAAATTTTATAGTCTGCACACCAGATTTTTTTTGGCCGAAAAGTTGGAGTCGGTTGTCGGAAGCATCATACTAACAAGCCGAAAATCGGCAGATCGGACGTTGGACGAAAATTCCCTGCCAATTTTCGATGCGTGTGTACGGGGCTTTAGTCTTTTCCCAAAGATAAGCCAACCTGGTCCCTACTGCTGCTGGTTGGTCTATTCCACGTCTATGTATGTAATGTTATTGCAATGTGTTGGGAAAAATGGACCCCTGTTCTTTGGAAAAATAAATTGTGAATGCGGACCTACCATAATATATAAACATATATGCAAACAGAGGCTGTGCTCATAAATTTGAAGCTGCTTGGGCATCTTGAGTTGATAACCCCCTAACAACCACAGATTCTTGTAATTTTTTAAGAGTCTGATCACAAGATGTCCTATTGTGCCCAAGATCTATTCCTCCTCCCCCTCCCCTCCAAGTTGAGAACCCCCATTCATAAACACTATGGCCCTGTATGTGGGACACAGTACCCTGCCCTTCCTTAAACTTGAGAACTAAAGAGGTGACTGTATTTTCTGTTTTCTATATTTTCCATTTATAAATGTCACACATGAATCAGCTAGATTCTATGTCTATTATGTAGGTGTGTTTTTTACCAGGGACCTCCCTGCGTTCCTTTTGGAGTTTGTAATCTCTTATTAATGACAACCTTCAATAAGAACAAAAGAACACAAGACTGGTCATGTTGGCAGGGCACTCTACAATTTATTAGACCTGGTCAGACACACCCTCTCTCTTTCTCCACAATACAATTCTGTTTTCTAGCCTCCAAACCCAAAAGCTGTCTAAATATGTTACAATCTGATTAAACAATCTCAGTACTCTATGTTTGCCTGTATTATCCAGTTTATATTTACCTATGTAGGCTCTTGCTCTCCACAGATGTTTGTATATCTAAATGAGATTGTATAGCAAGATTGTAACAACTGTGGCCAAATTTAAAGTAATGTTCTACAGAGAGAAATTCCATGTGGTTCCAAATGCTGACCTCTTAATATAGTAGTAGTTGCCTGCTAGTCCCACTTTTACTCTGACTTCAATATGCAGAGCCACAGACCTAGGACAAGCATGAAGAAATGTAAGTCAAAACTTCTTAACTGTATAGTTCCTCTGGGTCAGAGCAAACCCAAAGAGCACTGAATCAATGAATTGGTTCAGCAAAAAAGCCAGGCAGCTTGTATTTTTCAAAAGGAAATCAAAAGTGGCACCTTCTCATTGATCTTGTTACAGTTGAAAGGCAGCCTACATTTGGTTTATGGATACTGGTTAACACCAATGATCTAATGCTGCCTAATACCTAAAGGTGTAGCATATTGGGAATGTATATAATAACAAAGAGCACAGGGGTGTTTAAACTAATTTTAAGGGGGCCATCCCACCAAACCCCCAATGACCACAGTTTATATCATAGATATTGTAAGTACACCCATTAGAGTTTAGATGCACCAAAAAAGTTATGTGACAAAACTGAGGCTTAAATGACCAATGTTTTGGGGTACTAAGACCCCTTTGTCAAGAGGGGGTCTTCCTTGGCAAAGGGGTCTTAGTACGTTAAAATATTGAAAGTTTGGGCCTGTTAGCTGCTCCTAATTCCAATACACTGGAAACGTATGTCTTTTTACCTTGTCAAATAACAATTTTCTATATGCACTTGTCCTCAGGCTCGTAGTACCATGTACTACTTTTTGATATAAGTTATATTCTTCATGCCCTCATCTCATCTGTAAGTATGTTGTGTTCCGTCCCTCACTTTCCTCCCCCCTCTCCCTCCCTATACCCCCCCTTTTTTCCCCCTGTCCCCCCCCCCCCTTATCGTTGTTTCATCTTACCCCCCCACCCCTCCCCCCCTTTCCTTGTCCCTTTTTTCACAGTTTTTCTGCCTATCTATTATTCCTCCTCCTTGTTCTGATTACATTTTCAGATTGTTATATGTATTTTCATCATATAAAGTGCTTCTTTGCTATGTATGCCTACACACATACTGTACTTTTATATAAGTCGATTGAGGAACAGAACACCTTCCTGAAGCCGCTGGCCATCCTACTCTCTGGTCTTTTGGCCCTCCAGACATCTCCCTCCTTCACCATCCCCTGCATCACCTCTTGGAGCCACAAACATCCAGCCGGGGACCCCTGTGTTCCTGCAGACTACCTAACAGATGAGCTATTTTTATACTGTTTTAAATGTGAGCAGTTTTCCTGTACCTGCCTTACCCTTTTAATTAAACTGATAACACTTAGAGGCGCTCTGCTTTTTGTTTTTATTTGAACTGGCTGGAGAGACCATGATTTCCTCTACTCATTCAGTTGAAATCATGGCCTCCTCTACCCCTACTTGCGGGAGCCGGACCTCCTATCACAGGGGCCCATCTATCATCCAGCTCTGAAGAGGCTAAATCTCATAGCTTGTATTTTGATTGGCAGAGGTATCTAGAATTGGAGTGTTCTGCCAAAGTGGTCAAAACCATAATGAAGTCTCACAAGGACAGTACAAATAACGAATACAACAAAATGTGTCAGACATTTACATTATTTGCATCTTCATTTGCATTAATTCCAGCTGTTTGTAACTCAAGTGTGCCAGGTCCTGGACTTTCTGCAAAAAGGCCTGCAGATGGGATTGAGTGCAACGATGCTCAAGGGCCATGTGTCGGCGATATCAGCAATTACAGGAGTGCAGTGGGCAACCAACATTCTAATAGTGCAGTTTTTCAAGGCCTTAGTAAAACTAAGGCCTCCAAGAGCCCCTTTGTTCCCTAAATTGCACTTTCCCATTGTCTTAGGGTTCTTGGCACCACCGGGGTTCCATGAAGACCCTTCTCTGTAGGTTTTCAAGCTGCTTTAGTGGCAATAACATCAGCCAGTAGGGTATTGGAATTAGTGGTCTTATGGTTTAAAGAACCCTTTATAACCTCTGTAGTGGACCAAGTAGTCCTTGTGCTAATGCTGGGTTTCATTCCAAAGGTGGCCTTGAAATTCTACATGGAAATAATTCTTCCCACATTCTTTCAGAGGACAGGCAAGTGACTAGCCCACTGGATGGGGTAAAAACTCTGCAAGCTTACATTGATGCTACGTCTGGGATTAGATCAATAGGCCATGTGTTTGTGATCCTAATTAGAGTAAACAAAGAAGCCAAAGCCTCAAGTAAAACCAAAGTGGCCTGGCTAGTAAAGGTCATCACGTTGGCATACAAATCCAAAGTGTTGGCAGTCCCGGATAGGATGATGACACACTCCACTAGGAACATTTCGACTTTATGGTCAGTGGCGTCCCCAGTCTCCCCGGAGATGATATGCAAGGCAGCAATGTGGACATCTATGCATATATTTATTTCACATTACTGTGGATGTAAGCACTGACTACAGCTTTTAACCAAGATTCAATTTAGGTTTGTGCTGCACTAATCCACCCTTGGCTAGTTATTTCTCAGGTGAGCTGACATGGAGTTGCTCTGAGTCACATGCGGTGTTTGTCATCGCATACGTGTGGCCTGGCACTTAATGTTTGTTTTCCTATGGGACACCTTCCTTGATTCATGACCGACTTGAAAACACCACCCCTCCCCTGGTGTTATGTATTGATGTTAATTGCAATTAAGTATGTACCGCCCCTAGTTTTAGGAGCAGTTTTCACATTATATAAGTTTGATTTTATTGTACATGTACATGCTATGAGGAAGGCGTAAAGCCGAAACACGTCAGTTTGTCATGTTGTCACCGCTATCCATGTTGGAAAAAAGAATTTTACTTGGAAGAAGCCTTTTCGTGTGCCGGCTTTATTCATATAACATCGAGCGGACATGGAGTCTTCGGGGAAAGCAGAAAATGGTTCTTCATACTTACTGCAATTTTCCTTTCCTGATGAGCTCCATGGCAGTACAATATTCCCACCCATCCCAGAGAAACTAGTAATGTAATACCAAGTGGTTGGAAGGGGTGGAATTTTATGAGTTATGGTCCTGGTTAGTGCAGGGGGTGGTTGGGGCCTACCTAGGTGTGCTGTAATGGAGCTTGCCAAGAATGGAAAATTGCAGTAAGTATGAGAACCAATTTTTCATTATGTGGCAGGTGTGTGCAGACACCTCCAGGTAGTTCATTTCAGTATCTACCACTAGCAGCGAGAGTTTATCGACGATTTTGGAGCACTTTTTCCTGTGCGTTTTTTGCACAATTTTTCAGGTGTATTCAGGTTTGAGCTTTTTGATTTAGTATAATGGCAACTGGTTACTAGGAGAAAGAGATGGTTGTTTAGTTTGAAAAATGCTCTATTTCAGACAGGCTCTCCCATTGAAGACTGTGGGGCCAAAACTCATGTACCCTGTCGGCTGTCCCTCCTCTACACTGAAGCCAGTGCTAGGACCCAATCATGTGACCGGACCAGAGCAACTTCAGAATAGGTAAGTATAGGCATTAGTGTTGAGCGAACACGGACTGTATTATTCGTGTTCGTACCGAATAATTGGATTTTTGTTACCCAAACACGAACACGGACACTTTACTGTATATTCGGGTAAAAATCCGTGTTCGGTCGTTTTATTTCCGGGTTTTGCATGCTTTGGCGCTCTTTTCATGGCGGGCTTTCAACAGCCAATCAATAATCGTTTAACTGGTGTGCCTTAAGCCATCCCAGCCATGCCTGCAAATGTCTCAGTAGCTGTGATTGGCCGTCTGAATCATGTGACCAAGTCTTTATAAGTTCGAGGCAGCCGCAGCGGCGTCATTATGCTGCTTAAATCAGGGACAGAGCACACATCAACGTGCTGGCTGCTGATTAGGGAAAGATAGGCAGGAAAAAACCATTTGTGTCCGGATAGAATTGAGGGACAGGTCGGAGTGTTTAGGCAGGGCGAGTTGTAGGCATTTTAGGGATAGAGTCTGCTGAATTATAGGGTCAGTGTGTTCTACAAACTACAATCGATATTGCTGTGTGGGGTGGGGTCTGCACTTAGTTCTCCTGATCTACGATCTCTTCTCAATCCTGTTAGGGACAGAGTCTGCTGAATTTTAGGGAAAGTGTGTTCTACAAACTACAATCGATATTGCTGTGTGGTGTGGGATAGGAGATAGGCAGGTGTCAGTGATCCACATCCATTTTTCTGTGTGTGGGCTGCAGTGAACACAATCTTTTTTGGGGTGCAGTGAACACAATCCTTTTGGAGTGCAGTGAACAAAATCTTTGTGGGGTGCAGTGAACAAAACCTTTGTGGGGGTACAGTGAACACAATCTTTGTGGGGTGCAGTGAAGACAATCCTTGTGGGGTGCAGTGAAGACAATCCTTGTGGGGTGCAGTGAACAAAATCTTTGGGGGGTACAGTGAACACAATCTTTGTGGGGTGCAGAGAAGACAATCCTTGTGGGGTGCAGTGAACAAAATCTTTGGGGGGGGTACAGTGAACACAATCTTTGTGGGGTGCAGTGAACAAAACCTTTGTGGGGTGCAGTGAACACAATCTTTGTGGGGTGCAGTGAAGACAATCCTTGTGGGGTGCAGTGAAGACAATCCTTGTGGGGTGCAGTGAACAAAATCTTTGGGGGGTACAGTGAACACAATCTTTGTGGGGTGCAGTGAACAAAACCTTTGTGGGGTACAGTGAACACAATCTTTGTGGGGTGCAGTGAACAAAACCTTTGTGGGGTACAGTGAACACAATCTTTGTGGGGTGCAGTGAAGACAATCCTTTTGGAGTGCAGTGAACACAATCTTTGTGGGGTACAGTGAACACAATCTTTGTGGGGTGCAGTGAACAAAACCTTTGTGGGGTACAGTGAACACAATCTTTGTGGGGTGCAGTGAACAAAACCTTTGTGGGGTGCAGTGAACACAACCTTTGTGGGGTACAGTGAACACAATCTTTGTGGGGTGCAGTGAACAAAACCTTTGTGGGGTACAGTGAACACAATCTTTGTGGGGTACAGTGAACACAATCTTTGTGGGGTGCAGTGAACACAATCTTTGTGGGGTACAGAGAACACAATCTTTGTGGGGTGCAGTGAAGACAATCCTTGTGGGGTGCAGTGAAGACAATCCTTGTGGGGTGCAGTGAAGACAATCCTTGTGGGGTGCAGTGAGCAAAATCTTTGGGGGGTACAGTGAACACAATCTTTGTGGGGTGCAGTGAACAAAACCTTTGTGGGTACAGTGAACACAATCTTTGTGGGGTGCAGTGAACAAAACCTTTGTGGGGTACAGTGAACACAATCTTTGTGGGGTGCAGTGAAGACAATCCTTTTGGAGTGCAGTGAACACAATCTTTGTGGGGTGCAGTGAACAAAACCTTTGTGGGGTACAGTGAACACAATCTTTGTGGGGTGCAGTGAACACAATCTTTGTGGGGTGCAGTGAACAAAACCTTTGTGGGGTACAGTGAACACAATCTTTGTGGGGTGCAGTGAACAAAACCTTTGTGGGGTACAGTGAACACAATCTTTGTGGGGTACAGTGAACACAATCTTTGTGGGGTGCAGTGAACAAAACCTTTGTGGGGTACAGTGAACACAATCTTTGTGGGGTGTAGTGAACAAAACCTTTGTGGGGTACAGTGAACACAATCTTTGTGGGGTGCAGTGAAGACAATCCTTTTGGAGTGCAGTGAACAAAATCTTTGTGGGGTACAGTGAACACAATCTTTGTGGGGTGCAGTGAACAAAATCTTTGTGGGGTACAGTGAACACAATCTTTGTGGGGTGCAGTGAAGACAATCCTTGTGGGGTGCAGTGAAGACAATCCTTGTGGGGTGCAGTGAAGACAATCCTTGTGGGGTGCAGTGAAGACAATCCTTGTGGGGTGCAGTGAACAAAATCTTTGGGGGGTACAGTGAACACAATCTTTGTGGGGTGCAGTGAACACAATCTTTGTGGGGTGCAGTGAACAAAACCTTTGTGGGGTACAGTGAACACAATCTTTGTGGGGTGCAGTGAACAAAACCTTTGTGGGGTGTAGTGAACAAAACCTTGGTGGGGTACAGTGAACACAATCTTTGTGGGGTACAGTGAACAAAACCTTTGTGGGGTACAGTGAACACAATCTTTGTGGGGTACAGTGAACACAATCTTTGTGGGGTGCAGTGAACAAAACCTTTGTGGGGTGCAGTGAACACAATCTTTGTGGGGTGCAGTGAAGACAATCCTTGTGGGGTGCAGTGAAGACAAACAATCCTTGTGGGGTGCAGTGAACAAAATCTTTGGGGGGTACAGTGAACACAATCTTTGTGGGGTGCAGTGAACAAAATCTTTGTGGGGTACAGTGAACACAATCTTTGTGGGGTGCAGTGAACAAAACCTTTGTGGGGTACAGTGAACACAATCTTTGTGGGGTGCAGTGAAGACAATCCTTTTGGAGTGCAGTGAACACAATCTTTGTGGGGTACAGTGAACAAAACCTTTGTGGGGTACAGTGAACACAATCTTTGTGGGGTGCAGAGAAGACAATCCTTTTGGGGTGCAGTGAACACAATCTTTGTGGGGTACAGTGAACACAATCTTTGTGGGGTGCAGTTAACAAAACCTTTGTGGGGTACAGTGAACACAATCTTTGTGGGGTACAGTGAACAAAATCTTTGTGGGGTACAGTGAACACAATCTTTGTGGGGTGCAGTGAACAAAACCTTTGTGGGGTACAGTGAACACAATCTTTGTGGGGTGCAGTGAACACAATCCTTTTGGAGTGCAGTGAACACAATCTTTGTGGGGTACAGTGAACAAAACCTTTGTGGGGTACAGTGAACACAATCTTTGTGGGGTGCAGAGAAGACAATCCTTTTGGGGTGCAGTGAACACAATCTTTGTGGGGTACAGTGAACACAATCTTTGTGGGGTGCAGTGAACAAAACCTTTGTGGGGTACAGTGAACACAATCTTTGTGGGGTGCAGTGAACAAAACCTTTGTGGGGTACAGTGAACACAATCTTTGTGGGGTACAGTGAACACAATCTTTGTGGGGTACAGTGAACACAATCTCATACTTCTGAAGCTTTGAGGGTGCTGCCTGTTCTATACTCCTCCTACTCCTCCTCATCCATCCTTTTAGGTGTACAAACAATAGTAATTGGGGCCTAGTGTGCTTCTGTACGTGTGAAAAACATACACTTTTTTTGATCATATTTCCTATTCCGTTATTCAATAAAAACCTTTGGGGCTCAATTAAATTGCCGAATAGTCTGTGTCGGTACGTGTGAGATCCACCTTTCCAAGTTTTTGGGGTTCATCTCATACTTCTGAAGCTTTGAGGGTGCTGCCTGTTCTATACTCCTCCTCCTCCTCCTCCTCATCCATCCTTTTAGGTGTACAAACAATAGTAATTGGGGCCTAGTGTGCTTCTGTACGTGTGAAAAACATACACTTTTTTTTGATCATATTTCCTATCCCGCTATTCAATAAAAACCTTTGGGGCTCAATTAAATTGCGGAATAGTCTGTGTCGGTACGTGTGAGATCCAACTTTCCAAGTTTTTGGGGTTCATCTCATACTTCTGAAGCTTTGAGGGTGCTGCCTGTTCTATACTCCTCCTCCTCCTCCTCCTCTTCCTCATCCATCCTTTTAGGTGTACAAACAATAGTAATTGGGGCCTAGTGTGCTTCTGTACGTGTGAAAAACATACACTTTTTTTTGATCATATTTCCTATTCCGCTATTCAATAAAAACCTTTGGGGCTCAATTAAATTGCGGAATAGTCTGTGTCGGTACGTGTGAGATCCACCTTTCCAAGTTTTTGGGGTTCATCTCATACTTCTGAAGCTTTGAGGGTGCTGCCTGTTCTATACTCCTCCTCCTCCTCCTCCTCATCCATCCTTTTAGGTGTACAAACAATAGTAATTGGGGCCTAGTGTGCTTCTGTACGTGTGAAAAACATACACTTTTTTTTGATCATATTTCCTATTCCGCTATTCAATAAAAACCTTTGGGGCTCAATTAAATTGCGGAATAGTCTGTGTCGGTACGTGTGAGATCCACCTTTCCAAGTTTTTGGGGTTCATCTCATACTTCTGAAGCTTTGAGGGTGCTGCCTGTTCTATACTCCTCCTCCTCCTCCTCCTCATCCATCCTTTTAGGTGTACAAACAATAGTAATTGGGGCCTAGTGTGCTTCTGTACGTGTGAAAAACATACCCTTTTTTTTTATCATATTTCCTATTCTGCTATTCAATAAAAACCTTTGGGGCTCAATTATATTGCGGAATAGTCTGTGTCGGTACGTGTGAGATCCACCTTTCCAAGTTTTTGGGGTTCATCTCATACTTCTGAAGCTTTGAGGGTGCTGCCTGTTCCATATTCCTCTTCCTCATCCTCCCTTTAGGGTAGGAAAAAATTTAATCGGGCCTAGTCTGTGTTTGTACGTGTGAGATACACAGTTTTTTATCCTATTCCGCTATTCAATACACACCCTTTTGGTGTAAAAAACATTAAATTGCGGCATAGTTTGCATATTTGACTGTGAGATACACCCGTGCGATACTGTTGTTCTTTTGTTCCGCTATTCAATAAAGACCTTTCTAGGGCAAGATCTTAAATTTCAGAAATATGAGGAGAGCGTCAAATAGGGGCCGTGGCCTGGGTCGTGGTGGTGCTGCTGCTAGAGCTCCTGTTGCAAGGAGAGGACGTGGTCGATCTGTGCCAGCTACACGCACAAGTGAAACACCTTCCTCAAGTGTGAGTAGGCGACAGAACCTGCATCAGTATTTGGTAGGGCATCATACACCTCTAGAAGTGATGAGGCCAGAACACAGAGAGGCGATAGTAGATTGGTTTGCTGCTGACAGTGCCTCCAGTTCCTTCACATTGTCTCCCACCCAGTCTACTGCAGAAAGGTCAGAGTTGGCACCTGCAGCCAATGTCCAACCGTCTTTCACCTCACCCCCTTGCAAATCAGGCAAGCAGTCTGAGCCCCAAGCCATAGAGCAGTCTCTTATTCTTTTTGAGGACTCTGTCAGCAGGGTTTCCCAGGGCCATCCACCTAGCCCTGCCCCAGAAGTGGAAGAGATTGAGTGCAGCGATGCCCAACCACTTATTTCTCAAGATGAGTACATGGAAGGACCATCACAGCACGTCTCCGATGATGACGAAACGCAGGTGCCAACTGCTGCGGTGTTCAGCATTGTGGAGACCGACAGGGAGGGCAGGGGTGAAGACTGGGTGGAAGATGATGTGGAGGACGATGAGGTCCTCGACCCCACATGGAATGAAGGTCATGCAGGTGACCTGAGTAGTTTGGAGGAAGAGGCGGTGGTCGCACAGAGCCACCAGCACAGCAGAAGAGGGAGCAGGGTGCAGAAGCGGAGCGGCCGTGCCCTAGACACTACGCCTGCTACTGCCCAACGCAGCAAGGGAACGAGCGCACCAAAGTCAGCTCAAAAGAGTTCTCTAGCGTGGAAGTTCTTTAGAAAATGTGCTGATGACAGGACACGAGTGGTTTGCACCCTGTGCAATCAGAGCCTGAAGCGAGGCATAAACCTTCTCAACCTGAGCACAACCTGCATGATCAGGCATCTAAGTGCAAAGCACGAGCTGCAGTGGAGTACACACCTTCAAAACCAAGAAACGTCTCTGGCTCATCCTGCTTCCTCTTCTGCTGCAGTCTCGGCCGCTCCAGCCACCTCTGTAGTCATACCGGCACCTGCCACCCCGCAAACAGACGATCTGTCAGCAACGCCACCACCTGGGTCACCAACAACCATCTCCACAATGTCCCGTGGAAGCGTTCAGCTTTCCATCTCCCAAACACTTGAGAGGAAGAGGAAGTACCCCCCTACCCACCCGCGATCCCTGGCCCTGAATGCCAGCATTTCACAATTATTGGCCTTTGAAATGCTGTCATTCCGTCTGGTGGAGACGCCCAGTTTTAAAAAGCTTATGTCGGTGGCTGTCCCACAGTACGTCGTGCCCAGCCGCCACTACTTTTCCAGGCAAGCCATCCCTTCCCTGCACAACCAAGTGGGGGAAAAAATCAGGTGTGCACTGCGCAACGCCATCTGTGCCAAGGTCCACCTAACTACCGATACGTGGACCAGTAAGCACGGTCAGGGGCGTTATATCTCCCTAACGGCACACTGGGTAAATGCAGGTAAAAGCAATTTGGCACATGTCCTTCCACCACCGAGGATTGCAGGGCGCTTCAGTTTGCCTCCTGTTCCTAACTCATCCTACTCCGCTTCCTCATCCTCTACCGCCTCCTCATCCGGACAGCGTAATACCTTCACCACCAACTTCAGCACGGCCAGGGCTAAACGACAGCAGGCAGTTTTACAACTTGCCTGTTTGGGGGACAAACCACACACCGTGCAGGAGTTGTGGAGGAGCATGGAACAGCAGACAAATGAGTGGTTGCTGCCAGCGAGCCTCAAGCCCGGCCTGGTGGTGTGCGATAACGGGCGAAATCTCATAGCAGCTCTGGGCCTAGCCGGTTTGACGCACATCCCTTGCCTGGCGCATGTGCTGAATTTGGTGGTGCAGAGGTTCCTTAAAAACTACCCCGATATGTCAGAGCTGCTGCAGAAAGTGCGGGCCGTCTGTGCGCACTTTCGGCGTTCTCACCCTGCTGCTGCTCGCCTGGCAGGGCTGCAGCGTAACTTCGGCCTTCCCGCTCACCGCCTCATATGTGACGTGCCCACAAGGTGGAACTCCACCTTGCACATGCTGGAAAGACTGTGCGAGCAGCAGCAGGCCATAGTGGAGTTTCAGCTGCAGCACGCACGCGTGAGTCGCTCTGCGGAACAGCACCACTTCACCACCAATAACTGGGCCTCCATGCGAGACCTGTGTGCCTTGTTGCGCTGTTTTGAGTACTCCACCAACATGGCCAGTGGCAATGACGCCGTTCTCAGCTTAACTATCCCACTTCTATGCCTCCTTGAAAAAACAATTCGGGCGATGATGGAAGAGGATGTGGCACAGGATGAGGAGGAGGAGGAGGAGGATGAAGAGGTAACATTTCAAAGGCTTTCAGGGCAGTCATTCGCAAGGGGCTCCGAGGGTGGGTTCCTGCACACACAAACGCCAGGGACACAATTGTCCAGCAGGGGCACAGTTCTGGAGGATGAGGAGGAGGAGGAGCTGGAGGAGGAGATGGAACCATGTTCACAGCAGGGTGGCACCCAGGCCAGCTCATGGCCATCACTGGTGCGTGGCTGGGGGGATACAGAGGACACGGACGATACACCTCCCACAGAGGACAGCCTTTCGTCGCCTCTGGGCAGCCTGGCACACATGAGCGATTACATGCTGCAGTGTCTCCACAACGACCGCCGAATTGCCCACATTCTAACTTGTGCTGATTACTGGGTGGCCACGCTGCTGGATCCCCGTTACAAGGAAAACGTACCGTCCTTAATTCACTCACTGGAGCGCGATCGCAAGATGCGCGAGTACAAGCGCACGCTGGTAGACGCGATGCTGCTGGCATTCCCATCTGACAGCGGGGCCACAGTGGAAGCACAAGGCAGAGGAGGAGGAGGTCGCCAACTCAACCAGGGCACCGCCAGCACCTCAGAAGGCAGGGTTAGCATGGCCGAAATGTGGAAAAGCTTTGTCAGCACGCCACAACAAACAGCAGCACCAGCAGCTCAGATGGAACGTCTTAGCAGGAGGCAGCATTTTACCAACATGGTGGAGCAGTATGTGTGCACACGCCTACATGTAGTGAATGAGGGGTCTGCCCCCTTCAACTTCTGGGTCTCCAAATTGGGCACATGCCCTGAGCTTGCCCTTTACGCCTTGGAGGTGCTGGCGTGCCCTGCAGGCAGTGTATTATCTGAACGGGTATTTAGCACGGCTGGGGGTGTTATAACAGACAAGCGCAGCCGCCTGTCCAGAGACAATGTGGACAAGCTCACGTTCATTAAAATGAACCAGGCATGGATCCCACGGGACTTTTCCGTACCTTGTGCAGAATAGCAATGGATACCGACCTTACCCAGCCATTGTTCCATTTTTGCTCTTTCTCACTCTTTTGGGGTGTACCCTCATTTAAAATTTGTGAAAAGAAGCAGTGTTGGCTACCTCGTCCTCCTCCTCAGGGCCAGATTAACGTAGGGGCTATTGGAGCTGCAGCTCCATGCAGGCCCCTACCTTTTATATAGGCCCCGGGTTGGCCATATTCACTGTGACCGCTCTTCTGTCACTTGTAAACACAGAAGTCTGGCTTCTATGCTCGCTTCCCCAGGCAGCACCCTCAGAACCTCCCCACACAGCGCGAAGGCCGGACAAGGAGGGACAGTTGCCGATGCATGGATGTGTTTATGGGCTTCAGAGACAGCATCCCATGTTGAATTAGGCATGCATGGCTGCACCCTTCCTCCTCTGGGTGCATGCCAAGGCACGGCCCTTAAGGCCCTTCAAAATCCTCAGCACCAAGACCATGATGCTCTTAATCCGGCCCTGGTCCTCCTCCACCGCCGCTTCCACCTACACCGCCCATAGGTGTGCGCAGCCTATTGCATTAGGGTGTGCACCCCAAAGTTGAAATACACATGCATGTGTTTGCCTACATGTACATGGCCCCGATACATTACTCTCCCTGCTGGCAAAGAGAAATAGAGCAGAGCAGGTGCGAGGGAGATCTTTCCCATCTCCTCACTGGCAAACAGAGCGATAATGCTATGTGCCCTAGGTGATTAGGGTGTGCCCAGGTACACCAGGCACACCCTGTGCGCACGCCTATGACACCGCCACATCCACCACCACCTCAACCTCCCTCCTACTCCATATGGGCCTCGTCCTTCAGAGATGAAGAACATTGTTTTATTTTTCTGTTTTTTTTTTTGTTGTTTTAAATTATTTCCCTATCCACATTTGTTTGCAGAGCACTTGCCATGCTCTTAACTACGTTTTGCTGCCATTTGCAGCACTCTAGCCCTTTCCATTGGTGTTTTAGAGCCATTTTAGTGCCTTAAAGTTCGGGTCCCCATTGACTTCAATGGGGTTCGGTGTCCGGGAAAAGTTCGGTAAAAGTCCGGGACACGGACCCGGACTTTTTTTTAAAGTTCGGCCGAACCCGTCGAACACGGACATCTAGGTGTCCGCTCAACCCTAATAGGCATCTTTCCTTTCACAGGGTATCTAGAATGGGTTTAAAATGGGGATAGGAGTAGATTCAGCACATGAGGATTTTTACCTTTTTTTTGGGGGGGGGGGGGGGGATTCCTGTTATTTCCTGTAGTTCTTAAGAACATATGAATAAGGAGAAAGCAAAAAAAAAAAAGTTCTAACTTCTAACCATTCCAGGCAGAAAGAAATGGCTTTAGATATACAGTATTTTGAGTTAAGCATACCTGGGACTATGATTAATAAGGCACTAAAAGCTCATGATGACTCTTTTTTTTGGGAGCTCTGTATTAATATTCAAAGCAAACTCAGCCTTCCATCCATGTCAAAATTCTTTATTTTGTTGAGAAATCACTTCACAAAAACATCCCCTGGCCTTTCTGGCTGCAGCCATCTTGATTAAGGGCAGATAGTTCATGTAGCAATTACTTCCTGGGATCCATCTGCTCAGGAATACAGGCAGGAGGGTGTGCTTAGCTGAGAAAGCTCATCTCCCAAAAAAAAAAAAAAAAAAAAACCAATTGTGTAGCACCCTCCAGGGTAGGTGCTAGGTAAAGTATAGTGGGCCTTGTCTGCTTATCAGCATGGCCATGATTTTCAGCTAGGCTGGCATGTGTTCCCAGGTGTGCCTGTTGAGTTGGGGCATCTCCCCACTGTGTCCCAATGAGAGCTCTCATTGGGCAGTGGAGGAAACCTGACCAATAGCACACCAGGGCTTGTATCCATCCTGGAAGGGCAGATTCTGCCGCAGAGCATTCTGGAAAGGGGGTATAAGTCTGTGGGGAGCACATGACAGGTTATCTTTGGCGGGCAGTAGAGTCCCAGGAGGGAGGGTATGGCTGTCTCTCCTCCTGTCAGGAAGAATCGGGTATCCCAGGCGGCTTGCCTGAGGGGATACAGGGCTGAGCTGAGCTGCAGGAAGGATCAAGTGTGCTGAGAACCAGCAGAGCTGTGGGAGTCGAGTTCCAGGAAAGCATTCTGAGTCATGAGTACTGTGAACTGTCCCTGGGGGTCTGTCTAGTCAGAGGGGACCACTCCGCAGAAGGTCAGAGGGATCCAGGAGCTAGCTAGCTGGTGGAGAAATAAAGTAAAGGGGGTGCCAGAGTTTAACCCTGAAGAGTAAAAGGGGGTGCCAGCGGTTGGGCCCTGAAGTGTACAGTGTTACAGTGTTGAGAGTTGCAGCAGTATCTACAAGAGGCTACCTCAGCCTGAGTCAGTCAGGAAGGACTGGAGGAAGCAGTGTCAAGGACTTTTGAGCTAACCAGAGCATCAGAAGTCAGTTTTCATTACAGTACAGCAAGTCAGTGATTTCAAGCGCCAGCAAGCGTTGGTCGGCATTCAGCCGGCGTCAAGACAGCGCTGAAAGGCATTTTTCTTCAAAGTGTCCCGATTTGTACCTAGTTGAGCCAGAGGAGTATCCCACTCATTCCCTTTTACCATCCCCAAAATAGAATAAACAAAAACAACCAAAGATGCCGGATTGTTCATTGTCTCAGATCTCACATTTGGGTATTCAGCTTAAATGTGCTGTTGGTGTTACCGGTAACCATGGCAGACCCACATCAGGCCTAATGCCTGGAAATCCTGCTACATTAGTAAATATTTTATTTCTTCCTATCGATTTACTAATGCTGGCAGCATAAATATTGCAATGGTTAGTGCTGTTTGAGAGAGCAAAGTGCTTCTTTAAGGTTACATTTACACCAGCTGCTGCATTATAAAGCAGGAACTAGTGTGGTGGATGTGGTGGGGTGACAGCAATGCAGATGCTCCAATCTTGGTGCAGCACACTGTTCACCTTTTTTTTTTCCTTTTTTTAAACGTTCTTTATTGAAATGTCACAGAGTGACATTTTATTATTTCTATTGGCCACAATGCGGTGAAAGGCAGTGGGTTGCCTCACACTGAGCTGCGCTGGGAAAAAAAGTAATGCTTGCCATACTTTTTTTTTTCCGGTATGAACTGGCCAGGTAGCAAACAAGGCATTCAGCCTTGCCTTCTGGTGGGAAAGTGGTGTGACTGCTCAGGAATAGCCACCCAACACAGACCAACCACACCTGGTGTAAATGCACCCTCAGGGCCAAACCACACTTTTGCCTTCCAGTAATACGCTTGATACTATGTGTGGTACTGCAAAGCACTCTAATGCATTTAGGCAACAGACCTCCTGTATAGAGTACTTACATTCTGGATGAGGGAGACTTTTGGACAGCAGCATTGTCAGTCTGGGGGGGGGGGGGGAGGGGAGTGTTCAATGTACTAGCAGATTTAGATACACTAACAAATTGAAGCCAAACTTCAGCTAGCACTTTATAAGCAGTTACAGAAAACCATTTAGTTCCTTTTGGGATAATTGTTTTCCATAAATAAATAAAAGATGATCATTAAATGCACCCCTGACAGTGGTAAATGGTTTGTCTTAACCCTGTAGCTGCTACATCTGCAAGACAGCTTGTTCTGTTGAAAAACAACAGATTTACTGGCTAGATCACCAGGTAAAAATAATGGAAAAAAGGCTAAAAAGAAAACGAAGGCAGCCATCACATCTAAGAATTGGTGAGTTGCCATATAATAAAAATGTAGGCCCCTTTCACACGGGCTTTCTGATCAGATCCACCTGTCAGCTTTTTAGGCGGACCTGATCAGACATGGCACTCTCCCCTATGGAGCGGGATATGTCAGCGGTGACGTCCGCTATCCGATCCGATTCTGCTCGCAAAATCCAGAAGGATGGTGGTCCTATTTTCCATCCATCTGGTGAATCAGATCAGATAGGATCAGATGAAAACAGACTGACGGTCCATTTGCACCCGATTTCCCCATAGAGGAGAGCTGGACTGTGTCCATGTCCGCTCTGCACAGCGTAGTGGACAGGACCTGTCGTCCGTCTGCTCATCAGGGATCAGAAGAGCGATCCCCCGCTGAGCATGTGGATTCCGCAAAAAGGAGGTGCCTGTATGAAAGGGGCCTTAGGGTCCTTTCACTCGAGCGTTTCATTTGTTTCATCAGTTCAGCCTTGTTTTTTAAAAAAAATAAAACATCAGTTTACATCAGTTTCTCATTCGTTTATTTTCAGTATTTTTTTTTACATTCACTACCAATGCAAAAATGGATGCAAAACTGACCATATGTCAGTTTACATCTGTTTTTCCTCCGTTCCTTTTTTTTAACTGAAAAAAAAAAATAGGGCTTTGATCCATTCCAAAAAACGGATATTGACAGAAGCGGATGTAAATGGATAATCATCCGTTTACATCAGTTTTTCCAAAGAGATGCATTAATGTCTGTTTTTCATCTGTCAACGGATGAATGAAAAATGGACAAACAGAACACCTGGGTAAAAGGGGCCTTACTTTTGGGTTTAATGCAGCTTTAAAATGATTGGGAGGCCTTAAAGCCGTATTCAACCCAAAACTAAAAAATGTAATATATTGCAGCTTACCAATCATTAGATGTGGTGGTTGCATCCGGTTTCTTTTTCAGGCTTTTTGCCCTCTGTTTTCCCCTAGTGATCTGGCCAGTAAAACACCTCCTGAATTAGAGTGCCCCTACTCTGGACTCTGGATAAAGGAACACAGTGGGCACCTTTGGACAGCAGCATTGTCAGTCTGGGGGGAGGGTAGTGTAGGATGCACAAGCAGATTTAAATACACTACCAAATTGAAGCCAAACTCCAGCTTACACTGTATAAGCAATGACAGTAACAATTGTTTTTCCTTTTGGGATAAAGGTGAATACATAAGAAAATTAAAGCTGATGATTGTAAGCACCCCTGCTAGTGATAAATGGTTTGTCTCATCAATATAACTGATACATTCTGCTCGGGAGTGTGTTCTTTTGAAAAACAGACTTACTGGTCAGATCATGAGATGAAAATAGAAGAAGGAAAGCCTAAAGCTGGATACACACTATCCAACTTTTGTGGTTAGATTTCCTTCAGATTTACCTTTTCTATGTAGTGCAAGGGCCTGCCAGATTGCATACAAATTGAAAGTGTTTAGGTTTGAACTCATATTATATGGTTTTGGTAAGGCTAAAGGAAAAAGTCTTCAGAAAATCTTATAGTGTGTATGGCCCATAAGAAAAAAAACAAATGTAGCCATCCCATCTAAGAATTGGTAAGCTGCAGTATAATAAATTTTCACTTTTGGGATTAATACCACTTTAACCTAATGTTCAACATAACGCACCTTAACGAACCACACATACGTAAATGGGTCTTAAAACTGAAACATTGTAATAATTTTCTATTATTTTGTGAAAACCATCTAAACTTCCATAAGGCGTGAGAAAGCATGCACTGGGGTTGATTTACTAAAACTAGAGAGTGCAAATCTGGTGCAGCTGTGTATGGGAGCCAATCAGCTTCTAACTATAGCTTGTTCAGTCAAGCTTGGTAAATTAAACTCCGCCAATCAGGAGAGAGAGTCCCGGATGGCAGAGGCCCTCGTGGACATCGCTTAATAGAGATGGGGCTCAAGTAAGTATTAGCGGGGCTGCTGCACACAGAAGGCTTTTTATCTTAATGCACCATGGATAGGGGTATTGCACTTACCAGAAGCTATGGACCGAAGTGCCATACTGTACATGAGTCACACATGTAGGGATAATTAACGAGAACTCGGAAGCCCCAATCGCTCAGGAACCTTCAGAATGGAAATCCCAATATGTCACCACAGTTCTGATAAGAATGGACCTCATCTTAGGTGAACCATATTTCCAGGTTTAAGCCAACATCCTCAGCCCCACATGGTTTTCATATCTGGATGACATCACTCCCCAAATCATCACTTACTGTGGAAACTTCACACTGGACCTCATGCAACTTTGATTTTGTGCCTCTCCACTCTTCCTCCAGACTCTGGAACCCTAATTTCCAAGTGAAATGCAAAAGTTTCTACAGTCCGTGATGTTTTGGGGAGCCATGTCATCTTCTGGTGTTAGTCCACTGTCTTTTATTAAGTCCAAAGTCAGCGCAGTCCTCTACCAGGAAATTCTAGAGCACTTAATGCTTCCCTCTGCTGACCAGTAGGGTTGAGCGAACACGGACTGTATTATTCGTGTTCGTACCGAATAATTGGATTTTTGTTACCCGAACACGGACACGAACACTTTACTGTATATTCGGGTAAAAATCCGTGTTCGGCCGTTTTATTTCCGGGTTTTGCATGCTTTGGCGCGCTTTTCATGGCGGGCTTTCAACAGCCAATCAACAAGCGTTTAACTGGTGTGCCTAAGCCATCCCAGCCATGCCTACAAATGTATCAGTAGCTGTGATTGGCCGTCTGAAGCATGTGACCAAGTCTTTATAAGTTCGAGGCAGCGCCGCTGCGGCGTCATTCTGCTGTTTAGATCAGGGAGAGAGCACACATCAACGTGCTGGCTGCTGATTAGGGACAGACAGGAAAAAAAAAACATTTGTGTCCGGATAGAATTGAGGGACAGGTCGGAGTGTGTTAGGCAGGGCGAGTTGTAGGCATTTTAGGGAGAGAGTCTGCTGATTTTTTAGGGACAGTGCGTTCTACAAACTACAATCGACATTGCTGTGTGGGGTGGGGTTTGCAGTCACCTGATCTACGATCTTATCAATCCTGTTAGGGAGAGAGTCTGCTGATTTTTAGGGAAAGTGTGTTCTACAAACTACAATCGATATTGCTGTGTGGGGTGGGGTTTGCAGTCACCCGATCTACGATCTTATCAATCCTGTTAGGGAGAGAGTCTGCTGATTTTTAGGGAAAGTGTGTTCTACAAACTACAATCGATATTGCTGTGTGGGTAGGGGTTTGCAGTCCAGATCTACGATCTTATCAATCCTGTTAGGGAGAGAGTCTGCTGATTTTTAGGGAAAGTGTGTTCTACAAACTACAATCAATATTGCTGTGTGGGGTGGGATAGGAGATAGGCAGGTGTCAGTGGTCCACATCCATTTTGCTGTGTGTGGGCTGCAGTGAACACAATCTTTTTGGGGTACAGTGAACACAATCTTTTTGGGGTGCAGTGAACAAAATCTTTTTGGGGTGCAGTGAACGCAATCTTTTTGGGGTGCAGTGAACGCAATCTTTTTGGGGTGCAGTGAACACAATCTTTTTGGGGTGCAGTGAACACAAACTTTTTGGGGTACAGTGAACACAATCTTTTTGGGGTGCAGTGAACACAATCTTTTTTGCCCACTGAGGAGGAGGAAGAAAAGTATTTTTCTATCAGGCACTGTGTGCAGCCTTTTTCCTTCAGCTGTGCTGAGTGACTGATCATACACTGCTGTGTTCAGTTCACATGTGCTAATATTGAGTGGTTTCAAAAATCATACACTTTTTTTCTATTCCACTATTCAATATACAGCCTTGGGTTAAAAAAAATTAAATTGTGGCCTGCAGCAGAGCTGAATGATATTTGGGGTTTTTGGGGTTCATCTCATACTTCTGAAGATTTGAGGGTGCTGCCTGTTCCATACTCCTCCTACTCCTCATCCAGCCTTTTAGGGGTACAAACAATAGTAATTGGGGCCTAGTGTGGTTGTGTACGTGTGATATACATACACTTTTTTTGATCATATTTCCTATTCCGCTATTCAATAAAAACCTTTGGGGATCAATTAAATTGCGGGATAGTCTGTGTCGGTACGTGTGAGATCCACCTTTCCAAGTTTTTGGGGTTCATCTCATACTTCTGAAGATTTGAGGGTGCTGCCTGTTCCATACTCCTCCTACTCCTCATCCTGCCGTTAGGGGTACAAACAATAGTAATTGGGGCCTAGTGTGCTTCTGTACGTGTGAGATACATACACTTTTTTTGATCAGATTTCCTATTCCGCTATTCAATAAAAACCTTTGGGGATCAATTAAATTGCGGGATAGTCTGTGTCGGTACGTGTGAGATCCACCTTTCCAAGTTTTTGGGGTTCATCTCATACTTCTGAGGATTTGAGGGTGCTGCCTGTTCCATACTCCTCCTACTCCTCATCCTGCCTTTAGGGGTACAAACAATAGTAATTGAAGCCTAGTGTGGTTGTGTACGTGTGATATACATACACTTTTTTGATCATATTTCCTATTCCGCTATTCAATAAAAACCTTTGGGGATCAATTAAATTGTGGGATAGTCTGTGTCGGTACGTGTGAGATCCACCTTTCCAAGTTTTTGGGGTTCATCTCATACTTCTGAAGATTTGAGGGTGCTGCCTGTTCCATACTCCTCCTACTCCTCATCCTGCCTTTAGGGGTACAAACAATAGTAATTGGGGCCTAGTGTGCTTCTGTACGTGTGAGATACATACACTTTTTTTGATCATATTTCCTATTCCGCTATTCAATAAAAACCTTTGGGGATCAATTAAATTGCGGGATAGTCTGTGTCGGTACGTGTGAGATCCACCTTTCCACGTTTTTGGGGTTCATCTCATACTTCTGAAGATTTGAAGGTGCTGCCTGTTCCATACTCCTCCTACTCCTCATCCTGCCTTTAGGGGTACAAACAATAGTAATTGGGGCCTAGTGTGGTTGTGTACGTGTGATATACATACACTTTTTTTGATCATATTTCCTATTCCGCTATTCAATAAAAACTTTTGGGGATCAATTAAATTGCGGGATAGTCTGTGTCGGTACGTGTGAGATCCACCTTTCCAAGATTTTGGGGTTCATCTCATACTTCTGAAGATTTGAGGGTGCTGCCTGTTCCATACTCCTCCTACTCCTCATCCTGCCGTTAGGGGTACAAACAATAGTAATTGGGGCCTAGTGTGCTTCTGTACGTGTGAGATACATACACTTTTTTTGATCATATTTCCTATTCCACTATTCAATAAAAACCTTTGGGGATCAATTAAATTGCGGGATAGTCTGTGTCGGTACATGTGAGATACACCTTTCCAATTTTTTGGGCGCATCTCATACTGCCGAGGATTTGAGGGTGCTTCAGTCTGCCTCCTGCCTGTTCCGAACTCCTCCTACTCCTCATCCTGCCTTTAGGGTAGAAAAAATTGTAATCGGGGCCTAGTTTGTGTTTGTACGTGTGAGATACACCGTTTTGTAAAATTTATCCTATTCCGCTATTCAATATACACCCTCTTTGAGTGTAAAAAATTAAATTGCGGGATAGTCTGTATCGGTACGTGTGAGATACACCTTTTAAATTGGTTTGGCGCATCTCCTTCCCCCGCCAAGGATTGCAGGGTGCTTCAGTTTGCCTCCTGTTCCCAACTCCTCCTACTCCTCTTCCTCATCCTGCCTTTAGGGTACAAAAAATTGTAATCGGGGCCTAGTCTGTGTTTGTACGTGTGAGATACACCGTATTATAAAAGTTTTCCTATTCCGCTATTCAATATACACCCTTTTGGAGTGTAAAAAATTAAATTACGGCATAGTCTGTATCGGTACGTGTGAGATACACCTTTTAAATTAGTTTGGCGCATCTCCTTCCCCCGCCAAGGATTGCAGGGCGCTTCAGTTTGCCTCTTGTTCCCAACTCCTCCTACTCCTCTTCCTCATCCTCCCTTTGGGGTACAAAAAAATGTAATCGGGCCTAGTCTGTGTTTGTACGTGTGAGATACACCGTATTATAAAAGTTTATAAAAGATACACCATTTTTTATCCTATTCCGCTATTCAATATACACCCTTTTGGGGTAAAAAACATTAAATTGTGGCATAGTTTGCATATTTGACTGTGAGATACACCCGTGCGATACTGTTGTTGTTTTGTTCCGCTATTCAATAAACACCTTTCTAGGGCAAGATCTTAAATTACAGAAATATGAGGAGGCCGTCAAATAGGGTCCGTGGCCTGGGTCGTGGTGCTGCTGGTAGAGCTCCTGTTGCAAGGAGAGGACGTGGTCGATCTGTGCCAGCTACACGCACAAGTGAAACACCTTCCTCAAGTGTGAGTAGGCGACAGAACCTGCATCAGTATTTGGTAGGGCATCATACGCCTCTAGAAGTGATGAGGCCAGAACAAGTGGAGGCGATAGTAGATTGGTTTGCTGCTGACAGTGCCTCCAGTTCCTTCACATTGTCTCCCACCCAGTCTACTGCAGAAAGGTCAGAGTTGGCACCTGCAGCCGATGTCCAACCGTCTTTCACCTCACCCCCTTGCAAATCAGGCAAGCAGTCTGAGCCCCAAGCCATACAGCAGTCTCTTCTTCTTTTTGATGACTCTGTCAGCAGGGTTTCCCAGGGCCATCCACCTAGCCCTGCCCCAGAAGTGGAAGAGATTGAGGGCAGCGATGCCCAACCACTTATTTCTCAAGATGAGTACATGCAAGGACCATCGCAGCACGTCTCCGATGATGACGAAACGCAGGTGCCAACTGCTGCGGCGTTCAGCATTGTGGAGACCAACAAGGAGGGCAGGGGTGAAGACTGGGTGGAAGATGATGTGGAGGACGATGAGGTCCTCGACCCCACATGGAATGAATGTCATGCAGGTGACCTGAGTAGTTTGGAGGAAGAGGCAGTGGTCGCACAGAGGCACCAGCACAGCAGAAGAGGGAGCAGGGTGCAGAAGCGGAGCGGCCGTGCCCTAGACACTACGCCTGCTACTGCCCAACACAGCAAGGGAACGAGCGCACCAAAGTCAGCTCAAAGGAGTTCTCTAGCGTGGAAGTTCTTTAGAAAATGTGCTGATGACAGGACACGAGTGGTTTCCACCCTGTGCAATCAGAGCCTGAAGCGAGGCATAAACCTTCTCAACCTGAGCACAACCTGCATGATCAGGCATCTAAGTGCAAAGCACGAGCTGCAGTGGAGTAGACACCTTCAAAACCAAGAAACGTCTCTGGCTCATCCTGCTTCCTCTTCTGCTGCAGTCTCGGCCGCTCCAGCCACATCTGTAGTGATACCGGCACCTGCCACCCCGCAAACAGAGGATCTGTCAGCAACACCACCACCTGGGTCACCAACCATCTCCACAATGTCCCGTGGAAGCGTTCAGCTTTCCATCTCCCAAACACTTGAGAGGAAGAGGAAGTACCCCCCTACCCACCCGCGATCCCTGGCCCTGAATGCCAGCATTTCAAAATTCTTGGCCTTTGAAATGCTGTCATTCCGTCTGGTGGAGACGCACAGTTTTAAAAACCTTATGTCGGTGGCTGTCCCACAGTACGTCGTGCCCAGCCGCCACTACTTTTCCAGGCAAGCCATCCCTTCCCTGCACAACCAAGTGGGGGAAAAAATCAGGTGTGCACTGCGCAACGCCATCTGTGCCAAGGTCCACCTAACTACCGATACGTGGACCAGTAAGCACGGTCAGGGGCGTTATATCTCCCTAACGGCACACTGGGTAAATGCAGTGGCGGATGGGCCTGAGGCGGATAGCAATTTGGCGCATGTCCTTCCACCACCGAGGATTGCAGGGCGCTTCAGTTTGCCTCCTGTTCCTAACTCCTCCTACTCCGCTTCCTCATCCTCTACCGCCTCCTCATCCGGACAGCGTAACACCTTCACCACCAACTTCAGCACGGCCAGGGGTAAACGACAGCAGGCAGTTTTACAACTTGCCTGTTTGGGGGACAAACCACACACCGCGCAGGAGTTGTGGAGGAGCATGGAACAGCAGACAAATGAGTGGTTGCTGCCAGCGAGCCTCAAGCCCGGCCTGGTGGTGTGCGATAACGGGCGAAATCTCATAGCAGCTCTGGGCCTAGCCGGTTTGACGCACATCCCTTGCCTGGCACATGTGCTGAATTTGGTGGTGCAGAGGTTCCTTAAAAACTACCCCGATATGTCAGAGCTGCTGCAGAAAGTGCGGGCCGTCTGTGCGCACTTTCGGCGTTCTCACCCTGCTGCTGCTCGCCTGTCAGAGCTGCAGTGTAACTTCGGCCTTCCCGCTCACCGCCTCATATGTGACGTGCCACAAGGTGGAACTCCACCTTGCACATGCTGCAAAGACTGTGCGAGCAGCAGCAGGCCATAGTGGAGTTTCAGCTGCAGCACGCACGCGTGAGTCGCTCTGCGGAACAGCACCACTTCACCACCAATAACTGGGCCTCCATGCGAGACCTGTGTGCCTTGTTGCGCTGTTTTGAGTACTCCACCAACATGGCCAGTGCCGATGACTCCGCTCTCAGCTTAACTATCCCACTTCTATGCCTCCTTGAAAAAACAATTCGGGCGATGATGGAAGAGGATGAGGAGGAGGAGGAGGAGGAGGATGAAGAGGTAACATTTCCAAGGCTTTCAGGGCAGTCATTCGCAAGGGGCTCCGAGGGTGGGTTCCTGCACACACAAACGCCAGGGACACAATTGTCCAGCAGGGGCACAGTTCTGGAGGATGAGGAGGATGAGGAGGAGGAGCTGGAGGAGGAGATGGAACCATGTTCACAGCAGGGTGGCACCCAGGCCAGCTCATGGCCATCACTGGTGCGTGGCTGGGGGGATACAGAGGACACGGACGATACATCTCCCACAGAGGACAGCCTTTCGTTGCCTCTGGGCAGCCTGGCACACATGAGCGATTACATGCTGCAGTGTCTCCACAACGACCGCCGAGTTGCCCACCTGACAGCGGGGCCACAGTGGAAGCACAAGGCAGAGGAGGAGGAGGAAGAGGTCGCCAACGCAACCAGGGCACCGCCAGCACCTCAGAAGGCAGGGTTAGCATGGCCGAAATGTGGAAAAGCTTTGTCAGCACGCCACAACAAACAGCAGCACCAGCAGCTCATATGGAACGTCTTAGCTCGAGGCAGCATTTTACCAACATGGTGGAGCAGTATGTGTGCACACGCCTACATGTAGTGAATGACGGGTCTGCCCCCTTCAACTGCTGGGTCTCCAAATTGGGCACATGGCCTGAGCTTGCCCTTTACGCCTTGGAGGTGCTGGCATGCCCTGCAACCAGTGTATTATCTGAACGGGTATTTAGCACGGCTGGGGGCGTTATAACAGACAAGCGCAGCCGCCTGTCCAGAGACAATGTGGACAAGCTCACGTTCATTAAAATGAACCAGGCATGGATCCCACGGGAATTTTCCGTACCTTGTGCAGAATAGCGATGGATACCGACCTTACCCACCCATTGTTCCATTTTTGCTCTTTCTCACTCTTTTGGGGTGTACCCTCATTTAAAATTTGTGAAAAGAAGCAGTGTTGGCTACCTCGTCCTCCTCAGGGCCAGATTAACGTAGGGGCTATTGGAGCTGCAGCTCCAGGCCCCTACCTTTTTATATAGGCCCCGGGTTGGCCATATTCACTGTTACCGCTCTTCTGTCACTTGTAAACACAGAAGTCTGGCTTCTAAGCTCGCTTCCCCAGGCAGCTCCCTCAGAACCTCCCCACACAGCACGAAGGCCGGACAAGGAGGGACAGTTGCCGATGCATGGATGTGTTTATGGGCTTCAGAGACAGCATCCCATGTTGAATTAGGCATGCATGGCTGCACCCTTCCTCCTCTGGGTGCATGCCAAGGCACGGCCCTTAAGGCCCTTCAAAATCCTCAGCACCAAGCCCATGATGCTCTTAATCCGGCCCTGGTCCTCCTCCACCGCCGCTTCCACCTACACCGCCCATAGGTGTGCGCAGCCTATTGCATTAGGGTGTGCACCCCAAAGTTTAAATACACATGCATGTGTTTGCCTACATGTACATGGCCCCGATATATTACTCTCCCTGCTGGCAAAGTGAAATAGAGCAGAGCAGGTCCGAGGGAGATCTTTCCCATCTCCTCACTGGCAAACAGAGCGATAATGCTAATGTGCCCTAGGTGATTAGGGTGTGCCCAGGCACACCCGGCACACCCTGTGCGCACGCCTATGACACCGCCACATCCACCACCACCTCAACCTCCCTCCTAATCCATATGGGCCTCGTCCTTCAGAGATGAAGAACATTGTTTTATTTTTCTGTTTTTTTTTTGTTGTTTTAAGTTATTTCCCTATCCACATTTGTTTGCAGAGCACTTGCCATGCTCTTAAATACGTTTTGCTGCCATTTGCAGCACTCTAGCCCTTTCCTTTGGTGTTTTAGAGCCATTTTAGTGCCTGAAAGTTCGGGTCCCCATTGACTTCAATGGGGTTCGGCAAAAGTCCGGGACACGGACCCGGACTTTTTTTTAAAGTTCGGCCGAACCCGCCTTAACACGGACATCCAGGTGTCAGCTCAACTCTACTGACCAGCTTTATGGAGATGCTGAGTTCCTTTTCCAGCAGGATCTGGCACCTGCTGATACTGCCAAAAGTACCAATACCTGGTTTAATGATAATGATATCACTGTGTTTGATTGGCCAACAAACTTGCCTGACCTAAACCCCATAGAGAATCTGTAGGGTATGGTCAAGAGGAAAATGAGAGACACCAAACCCAACAATACAGATGAGCTTAAAGGCACTATCAAAGAAACCTGGGCTTCCATAACACCTCAGCAGTGTCAGAGGCTGATTGTCTCCATATTGATGCAGTAATTCATGCAAAAAGGGCCCCGTACAAGTATTAAATGCATACTATACTGTACATAGACATACTTTTCAGTAAGCCAACATTTCTGTATTAAAAATCCTTTTTTTATGTCTTATGTAATATTCTCATTTTCTGAGATACTGAATTTTGGGTTTTCACTAGCTGTAAGCCATAAACATCAAAATTAAAAGAAAGAAATGCTTGAAATTATATTACTCTGTGTGTGACGCATCTATATAAAATATATGAGTTTCACTTTTTGAATTGGATTACTGAAATAAATTAACTTTTTGATATTATAATTTTATGAGATTCACCTGTACTGTTTTTGGATAAAGTTAATTTTAAGCAAAATGAAATACTTACCTTGTGCATTGTTGGGGCGAACCTGCTTGCCCTTCTGACACCTACACTACTATGAATGTACACACTGCAAAGACTGTTATCTTGGCACTCATGTCTGGGGCTCCAAAACTATGCTACCTGTCGACACAGACTTCCACCTCTTCCTTCTCAATGGTTAGGCACTACATACTATGTACATCAGCACTCCGAGTTTCCTCTTTGCTAATGTAGCGAACAGGTGTTTGTTTTTTAGCTAAAAACACTTTACATGTCAATACGGAATAAGCAATATTAGAAGAACACTTCCGATGGGCACAAAACACGCTCACTGAGACTTTCTTCTCTTTGTGTACCTGTTTGGCCCTCACTCAGGGGATAGTTTTTTTTTTTTTTTTATAAAGGTATTTTAATAATGCAAATACAAGGTACATAACAGCCAACAAACATTGGCAACAATGCAGATACAAAGACAGTAGGTTTAAAATAGACCGCCACATAATAACCACACAGTTATTAGAAATGCGAATCATAAGAAACTATCTCAGGACTGCCTTATAAAACAGAACCCCCCCTCTCCCTTCCCGTCCAGTAACCAACCAACCTATATGGTAGCAAAGTGAGCCAAACAGTTCCCTTGAGCAAGGAGAAATTAACATTATCATTCAGGCAGTGTAAAAGCCCAGATGAGGTATCCTAGGGGCAAGCACAATAACCATGCAAATTTATCCCCTCAACCCAGATCTCTATTACACATCCAGGGTTCCCGACATCGAGTCTACCCAGACCAGCCATAATTTATCAGATTTTTTAGGGCAGCCACGAGCCAAGTAAGTAAGCTCATATAGGGGTAGGGCACCATTGACGAGATCAACCCAAGGCCTCACAGAGGGGGAAATCAGGTTTCTTCTATCTCCTTACTATCAAGACCAGTTATAGGTGGGGGAGGTGGCGACTTTTTGCAATATCGTATAACATTTATATTGGTCAGGCAACGCACTGACACCTTTGCTGCCATTGTGCAATGTGCTGGGTGTTCAGTGTGACCCTGCACCTTTTAAGGAGAGGTGGGCTCCCTCCAGTCACCTGTCCTCCATCTATCTCATCAGAATGCATGTGCTTCCATTGTGGAGACTCTTTAAAGGTAGAGTTAGGGACTGCAGATATCAGGGTGCCTTGGCGCGGCCTGCAGCTTACGCATGTATTTGCAAATGTGTGCAACTAAACCCCTGTTTTTAACGCATACTGTTAGACAGGTTAATTTGGCTGGTTGCTGGCTGGTTGGTAAGTAGTGACTGGAAATACCTTCATTTTTGTTCTTCTATCGTAGTGCAATCATCTTTTTAGCATAAAAGAATAAGATACATATAAGCACCTTCTGGGACTGCCGAAGGTCTTCCTCAGCCAGATTCCCAAGCAGGCACCTGTCAGGAGAGCAGACATTCGGAAGTGCCAGTTTTTCTTCCATAAGCCGACACACCCCCTTCCAGAAGTCTTGAACCCCTGGACACGACCAAACCATATGAAGGAAATCGCCCCAAGGCGCCTGACACCGGTGACATTCCGGAGACGGAATTCTCCCCATTTGGTATAATCTATGCGGGGTGTAATAAATCCTGTGCAAGTAATTCATTTGTATCACCCTATTTCCTGCTGCTATAATCCCAGAAAATTGTGAATCAAGCAGCTCATCCCTTGCTTCCTCCTCAAACTGCGGCAGCTCTGAACATCCACGGTTTTTAAGCTTAGCCAGTTTGTCCTCCTGGTCTACAAGGAGCAAAGAATAATACCTAGAGATGAGTTTACCATGATCAGCATCCATAAGTTCCCTCTCCAATCGCGTTGGAGCCAGATGCACCCCATTCAGGCCAAATTGCGCCGCCACCACATGCCGAAGTTGCTGATAAAGGAACCAGCAGGCAGAGGGTACACCTAACTCCGTGCGAAGCACAGGGAAAGACTTAAATGTGCGATATGCAAATAGCTGATGTGCATATTTCAAATCAAAGCTCGCCCACCTCCTTGGCTCCGACAGTTTATATATCTCCTGCAGCCCCGGGTTATACCTCAGCGGAGCATTGGGGAACTGATTAAAGGATGAGCCCCCCCAGGGGTTTATTACAAATATGGGTAATCTTGTACGAGAGCCGCAGAATCCCTGCCCCACCCGAGGGATAGGGACCTTTCCTATACAACTAATTCAACAGGGTCTCATAGGAACCCATCACGGCCACATAAACCGCCGCATTCTGGAGATTAGGGAAGAACCAGTCGTGAACATGAGTCAACTGGGATGCTAAATAATAGGCCCCCCAATGAATGATGTGAGTATGGTCTCAATAGTTTTAAAAAGTGTTTTGGGGAGATACACTGGTGCCTGCCAGAAAAGATAGAGGAAACGGGGTAGATATACCATTTTAAAAATATGAATTCTCCCCATCAGGTTGAGGGGCAATTTAATCCAGGTTGACAGAGTCTGCTTGAGTCTCTGTACCATCGGGGTAATATTATTATAAGTTTGTATGAGTTGTTGGACTGTCACCTCCAGGTATTTAAATTTGGACACCACTTGAAGTGCATGCGGAATAACTATACTAGTGGACATGGCAGGATCAAATGGGAAGACCACCGACTTGTCCCAATTAACTTTAAACCCGGAGTACCTCCCAAATGTTTCACTCCAGGGCCACCGCCAACGACCCCCCATGATCCGCCAAGTAAAGGAGCATATCATCGGCATATAGAGATGTCTTTTCTTCCAAATCTCCCACCCTACAACCATGTATCCTCCCATCCTTCCTAAGCAGTGTAGCCAGAGGTTCTATGGCCATGACGAACAGCAGGGGCGACAAGGGGCACCCCTGCCTGGTACCACGACACACAGAAAATGGCTCCGTGATGCTGCTGTTAACTCGCAGACGAGCCGTTGGGGAGTCATATAATAATTTAACCCATCTAATAAACTTCGGCCCAAAACCCAGCCGCTCAAGGACCGCAAACAGATAGGGCCACTCCACAGAGTCAAAGACACCACTATCCTGGTGTCCAGTGCATCCGCAGGTATTTGAAGATTCGTGAAAAGACGGCGCAGGTTTATTGCCATGGAACGCCCCGGTATAAACCCCAGATGAATAATTTTAGATATGATGGATTCACTCTGCGGGAGAAAATCTTGGCCAGAATCCTAACGTCCACATTGATTAAGGAAATAGGACGGTAGGATTCACAATATCTGGGGTCCTTGTTCGGCTTAGGAATTAGAACTATGAGAGCCTCCCGAAGGGAGGCCGGGAGTACCCCGCTATCAAATGCCTCAGAGTACAGGGTCCATAACCGCGGGGTGAGGATTTCCCAGTAAGCACGATACCGCTCAATCGGGAATCCATCCAATCCCGGCGTCTTATTGGCAGCGAAAGAGGCCATGGCTGCCGCAATCTCCTCAGTGGAGATGGGTGAGTCCATAGATAACCTATCAGCATCATCAAGTGCATCTAAACTGATCTGTTGTAAATAGGAATCCAGTTCAGTCAAGGTGTAGGAAACCTGGGATGTATACAGGGATTGAAAAAAGGAAACAAAGGCCTCCATTATGTCCTCCCTCTTAGTGCATTAGTGGGAACTACTATCATAGACCCCTGAGATAGCTGTAACCGGGTGTTCAGAGTGTGAGAGGAATGCCAAAATGTTACTATTCTTATCACCATATTCAAACAACCTTTGTTTTTGATACGACAGCTTTTTCTGAGTTTTTTCCAGGAGCACAAGGTCCAACTGCCGAGCACTATCTCGCCACAAAGAGTAATTGGAGGAGGAAGGATTCTTAATATATTCCAATTCTGCTGCAGTCGCCGTCGACTGTAGAGAATCTACCCTCCACGCCCTATCCTCCCGCAATTGATTAATCACTCCCGCCACCGCTCCCCTCATGGTAGCCTTAAAGGCATCCCACTGTAATGTTCTGGTACCTTTGGGTACCCTAATTACTCTTTCATAAGTGTATGCGCCCCACCATTCTCTTTTGGTAAGGTGCGCATACACCTTTAAGACTGATGCTGTCATCATTGAGCGCCGGACTGGATGGCTATTTAGATCGCCGGCTCTCACTCACATGTGTTCGTTCAAACTGCTTTGTGCCTTGATGCTAACCTGTCTTGAAGCTCTCATGCTTGCAAGCATACCTCGCTGTCGGAACCACGCTGCGCTGATCCCTGTATCCCGCTACCGGATCGTCCACTCTTGCCGAACCTCTCCTCTACTACATTGCTATTAGTGATAAGTACCCCACAGGGGAAACCTCTATAACTTTCATACTAAAGCTTACACTATCTAGCTCTGCATACTAAGGACTATTACTACATCTGCATTATCTAAGATTGCTAGCTCTTGAGCCTACTACCACCTGTTCTTGCACTGGGTTGATCTCTCTTGTATGTCCACCTGCTACTCTGTCATCTGCTACCATACATGATTGCTAAACCTATCTGCATCACATCTGCTACTATCTTACTTTCAAGAACATTTCCTTTCAAGTGTCTGTCATCTACCATCTCTACCCAACCTGTCTCTTCAGCCTATCATCACTGTGTTACTATATACATAAGTCACTCTAGGAAACATCTTATTGAGTGTGTGTATTTACTTGCTGAATTGAGATCATCCACACATGATGAGTCATTGAGAGTTGGGATTGGTGTCTCAGCGTTTCTCTACATGACTACTGAAGTGGAATATTTCTGCAGCTGAAAATCCACATCATACATAAAACGCAGGAGCGTTACACCCACACAATAGCCCTGGTAGCTGTCTACTGATTGAACGACCAAAAGTGGGCCACCTCTTTGGCTGTAATGTTAAAAAAAATGTCCTTAGACAACCATAGGGGGCTGAGCTGCCACGTCCTATATCCCTGAGCTGCGGAGAGGCCAAGCTTCATCAGCATTGGGGAGTGATCCGAGATAGCCCTAGGGAGATACTAGATTGCCAACATCTTGGGGAGCAAATCAGGAGACACAAGACACAGATCAATTCTAGATAGAGTTTTATGTGAAGCAGAATAACAAAAATATTTCCTGCAGTCTGGGTTCTTCCATCTCCAGCAATCCACTAAGTTGCACCTGGAAACCGAGGCCGCCAGGGAGGAAGAAGCCAGAACGTTCCCCGGACACCTGTCCATTGTCGGGGACAACACGGAGTTAAAATCCCCTGCCAACAGAACCGGCCCCCCCGCCACTTGGAGGAGCTGGGTCATGACAGTGTCCCAAAAGGCCAAGGTGAACGGGGGAGGGATATATAAACAGACACAAAGGTGTACACCACATTATCAATTTGTAGGAGCACAATGGCGTATCTACCATAAACATCTGTAACCACATGTTTAACCGTGCAGCTAAGGGAGCGTGCGATCAGTATCGTCACTCCCCTAGCATAATTAGAAATGGTAGAGTGAAAACTGTGCACAATAAGTGCTCTCTTCAGGGCCAAGATTCTGGATCCTGTCAAATGAGTCTCCTGCAAGAAAATGATTTGAGGCTTGTACTTCTGAATGTAGTTAAACACCAAAGCCCTTTTAACTCTATCATTGAGACCTCTAACATTCCAAGATAAGACCGTTAAAGTTTCCACAGCCATTGTTACATAGTTAGTATCAGCAGAACCATGACTCCAAAGGAGATAGTCCCCCTAGCGGATACCAGGGGAAAAACATAGTCAAAAAACAGCACCAGCCCCAAAAAAATGTGAGAGAAAAAAACCATCATAAAAGTGCATAGGTCGAAAAAAACAGTCCCCATTAACAAAACCAAACCCCCCACCCTGCTCATAACCCCAACTGTCACGAGCCTCAGCCCCAAATTAAACCAGGTAATGAGAGGGGGGGCGTGGTTTAGACATGGCGGAGTAGAGCTGCACGCGTGCTGAGCTCCCGAGAACCCCTCCGACCCGCCGACATACTCGAAGCCATATACGGAGCCAATAAGTGCTACCTAGCGGGAGATGACCTTAACCAAGAAGAGGAGAACCAGAGGCTCAGTTAAAAAAATTAACCTACCCAAACCCGAAGCTGAGATCCTACAGTTCTTTCCGGTGACAACCCCTCTAGGATCCAAGATGGCCGCGCCTCGTGGACGGCAAGCTACCGCAGCAGATGCAGCCAGCGGGAGCACTCAGAGAGGTGAGAGTGCGGCCCCGACCCATCCCACTTCAATGGGAACATCAGGAGTGAACGCTGACCTCCCGGATGGATATGGTAAGGAGGAGGGTGTGCTGGCCCTGCGGATGGATGCAGAACTAAGAACACTGCTGCAGGCATTACCTACCAAAGCGGACATCGCGGATATGATAGCCCGGCTAGAGGAAAAACAGCAAGCAGCCGTAAAGGAGGTGAGAGGAGAGATTCAAGAGGTGGTGCAGAGAGTGACGGTAAATGAGAGTGCCCTCTCTATCCTGGAAAGTCGGGTAAGATCTTTGGAGACTCATAATAAATTACATGTAGAAGCAGAAATAGCCCTACAACTCCGTATAGAAGAACTAGAGGACAGAAGTCGACGAAATAACCTAAGATTAAGAGGTATTCCAGAGGCTACAGATACAGAGAACTTAGAAACGATTGTAAAAAATATCTTCCAAAAGACCCTCGGAGACCAGTACCCTACTAGACTACAGGTGGATAGAGTCCACCGTGCCCTGGGTCCCCGAGCTACTGATCCTGATAGACCTAGAGACGTTGTCTGTAGGATTCATCATTATGTGGATAAAGAATTAATAGTCCGGATGGCCTGGGAAAAGGGTACAGTGGACTTAGAGGGGGTATGTATCAAAATACTCCCAGATCTATCCAGGGCTACATTGCAAAGACGAGCGATACTCAGACCCTTATTGGACAAGGCTAGGCAATTGGGCCTGAAATACAGATGGGGTTTCCCATTGTCCGTTACGTTTCGCAACGCCCAAAGCTCCTTTACTTTAAGAACATTAAATGATCTTCCAAATTTATATATATTTATGGGAACAGATCCTATTCAAGTACCGAATTGGTTAACTTTTTCTCCCAGTGATAGAAGGAACAGAGAAGTAGTGCCTCCAGAGAAGAAGCAATAGGAATATCGATAGTTGCTGGAGATGCTTATGGATGGGGACTAATAGATCAGAGGAGAAGATAAAGAAAGAAGAGAACTGAAAGTCTTCCTCCCCGTTTTTTTTTTTTTTTTTTTTTTTTGGACCCTTATTGCAAAGGGGAGATAACTGTATGAAGACAAATATACACATTTTATTTATTTTTTTTTTTTTTCTTCTTTGTCTTCTTTTTTTGTTCCTTTTTTTTTTTCTTTCTTTTTTTTATGATTGGAGAGAGGGTGAGTGATTTGATGCCAGGTCTCCGGCCCCTTCCTCCCCCCCTCTTTTTTTTTTTTTTTTTGTGGCTACAGTACCTACTTGAGGTGGTGAAACAGTGGCTAAGGGGGTGAGAGGTGGCAAACAGAGGGAACGATAAAGATAACATGGGAGGAGGTGTGGATCTGCAAAGCTCGCCCATCGTAATAATAAGGGGGTCTATCCCCCTATGTTTCTGGGGGTTGCCCTTTTTTTTTTCTTTTTTTTCTCACTGAGGTAGTTTTCCTGTATTTTTTTTTTTTTTTTTCTATGAGCTTTAAGATAGCTCTCGTACTTGAGAAGAGGGAGGAAGTGCCCTCCCTCCTTATATAATGTTTTTTATTTTTTGCTTTTTTTGAAGGATGTTGCACTTGGGTGTTAGACACGGAAAAGGGGGCTCTCTTTTCTTGTTTTTTTTCCACCCCCTTTCCCCCCTTTTTTTTTTTTTTTTTTTTTATTTATATACACTAAACGATGGACGCGCGTGCAGAGATACACCTAGATACAGTGAGGGGGTTTGGCGCTCCTTAATTACTATACCACTATTATATCCTAGTATAATAAGAGGAGCCTGAGTATGGATGTCACCCACCTTTTCCCCAAAATGTTGGTACGATACGTTATTTGTTTATTAATTATGGACAACATGTTTGTTTTTTTTTTTGTTTTTTCTATCGTTTAGTGTTTGCTTATGTTTGTAAATGCCGGGGACTGGCGCTTGATGGTCAGATATATTGGAGGGGGGGGGTGGCATGAGGACTTACCTAAGTAGGATTTATATAAATAAAGATATACATGGGGATGGTAAGGGCCCATCCCCTGTTCTTTGGGGATTATCCTTTAAACCTTTCGTTACAATAATAGGTCGCTCCTCTCCCACCCCCCCCTTCTCTGCTCCCCCCCCCCTTTTTTTTTTTCTTTTTTTTTTTTTTTTTGGCTACATTACCTACTTGAGGTGGTGGAACAGTGGCTAAGGGGGTGAGGGGGTGGGGAAGACATGAGAGGTTGCAAACAGAGGGAATGGTAACGATAATAGGGGAGGAGGTGTGGATCTGCAAAGCCCGCCCATTGTAATAATAAGGGGGTTAATACCCCTCTGTTGTTGGGGGTTGCCCCTTTTTTTTTTTTTTCTCTCTTTTTTTTTTTTTTTTCTTTTTTCACTGAGGTGGGTTTTTTTTTTCTTTTTTTTTGAGCTTTAAGATAGCTCTCGTACTTGAGAAGAGAGAGGAAGTGACCTCTCTCCTTATATAATGTTTTCTCTTTTTTGCTCTTTTTGAATGATGTTGCACTTGGGTGTTAAACACGGGAAAGGGGGGCTCTTTTCTTACTGGGTTTTTTTTTTTTTTCTCCGCCCCCCTTTCCTTCCTTTTTTTTATGTTTTTCTTTTTTATTTATATACACTAAACGATGGATGCGCGTACAGAGATATGCCTAGATACAGTGAGGGGTTTTGGCGCTCCTTATTTATTATACCACTATTATGTCATAGTGTAATAAGAGGAGCCTGAGTATAGACGCCGCCCACCTTTTCTCCAAAATGTTGGTATGATACGCTATTTGATTATTAATTATGGACAATGTGTTTGCCGGATATGGCTGGGAACGGAGATGAAGGGGAGGGGTTTAAAGATATAAATTTAAGAGTGGTTTTATTCCCTCCCCTTCTCCTCCCTTCTCCCTTTCCCAACCCCCCCTCCCCCCCTTTTTTTTCTGTGTTGCTTATGTTTGTAAACGCCGGGGATTGGCGCTTGATGGTCAGATATATTGGAGGGGGGGGTGGCAGGAGGTCTTACCTAAGTAGGACTTATACAAATAAAGACATACGGTGGGATGGTAAGGGCCTACCCCCTGTTCTTTAGGGATTGTCCTTTATACCCTTTCTTTTTACAATAATAGGTCGCACCTCTCCCACCCCCCCTTCTCTACCCCCCCCCTCTTCCTTTTTTTTTTTTTTTTTTTTTTCTCTTGGTGTCCCTACTCTTCTTTCTTGGGACAATAGGATCATGATCATGATCTCTGTCGGTGTGGTTGGGGGGGGGCTCGGGAGAGCGGGATTGTACCTTGCTTCTTATTCTTACTTATTTGGTACTACGCCTGATCTATACCGCCCTCCCAATTAGGTCAGTACATTGAGGGGTGACTTAGAGTCACATAGTGTACATGGGAAGTTTCCCAATTAGTGGTAGAGCGATAGGCTCTGAAGGGGGAGAAGGGTAGCGCCACCCTTCTTGTTTTAGGAGGGTTAGTTTTTCCCCCTTCCCTTTTTCTTTTTTTTCTTTTTTTTTTTTTTTTTTTTCCTCTCCCCCTCTCTTTCTCTCCTTCCCTCTCTCCTTTTTCCCCTCTCCCCTCCATCAAGATGGGGGACCTCATAATTTTCTCTTTAAATACCAGAGGTCTTAATATACCGGAAAAAAGGAGGATGTTGTTTAATGACCTTAAGAGACATAGAGTAGATGTTGCTTTCCTTCAAGAAACACATTTTAAAAAAGATAAAGCTCCTAAATTTACGAATAGACTCTACAATGTAGTTTACCATTCTATGAATACTGAAACTAAATCAAAAGGAGTAGCTATCTTACTCTCATCCAGAATACCCTGGTCCCTGAAGGAGATTATGACGGATACGGAAGGACGATATCTTTTTATCAAGGGGAAAATAGCAGATACATTAATAACATTTGCAACAGTGTACGCACCAAATGACAGTCAGGCCAGGTTTTTTAAGAGAGTGTCCAAACTACTTATGGAATTTAAGGAAGGGCAGCTTATACTAGGGGGAGATTTCAATGTACCATTACTCCCGAGACTTGATACATCCACGGGAAGTTCGGCCATACTGCCAGCTGCAAACAAAAGTATAGCACAAACGTTTTTCAATGCCCAATGGATAGACGTGTGGCGAGTATTACATCCTGTAGATCGAGACTATACATTTTTTTCTGCACCCCATAAGTCCTATTCAAGGATAGATTACTTCTTAGTCCCGCATAACCAGCTACATGCGGTTAAATCGGCGATAATTGGGGACAGAATATGGTCAGACCACGCGCCGGTACTGCTCACTTATTCTGTGTCAGAATATGCTGCCTCTCGTCAGAGTTTTTGGAGACTGAATGAAGGCCTTTTACAGATTCCTGAAGTCCTAACGGACATCTCAGTGGGTCTTCAGGAGTATTTTCATATGAATGATGTGGAGGACTGCGAGATCAGGAATCTGTGGGAGGCCCATAAATCGGTCCTGAGAGGGCTGTTTATTAAACATGGGTCCAGACTCAAAAAGGAACGAGAGAAACAGTCAATACAGCTCCTGGATAGGCTTAGACAACTAGAAGCCCAATATAAGCATTCTACGTCCCCAAGTTTGGAGTCTGAACTTATACATGTAAGGCAGCAATTAGCGGACCTCCTTTTGTTTAGAGCAAAGGCTGCTCTACAGAGAAGTAGAAGCCGAGGATATGAGCTTGGGGACAAATGTGGGGAGTTACTTGCACGTTCGGTTAAAGACCCTAACATGTCAACGTATGTCCCTAGCATTATTACATCACAAGGGCAGAAAGTGATCCCCCCAAAGAAAATAGTGAGAGAATTCGGCCTATTTTACGAAACGTTGTATTCCTTGGTGGAGGTCTCGGCCCCTGACTCAGAGATGGAAGATTATATCGGAAAATCTCATATACCTACACTTTCTGCCGAAATAAGAGAACAATTGGAAGAACCAATTTCCTTGATAGAGGTTCAACAGACTATTAACACCATGAAGCTAAGGAAGGCCCCTGGTCCAGATGGTTATACACTCCAATACTTTCGGACTTTCCTCCCTATCTTGGGTCCGTATCTGGTTAGATTCTTTAACGCGCCAAGAGAAAATCCGAATATGCTTAGAGATACCCTAGCGGCACACATAACTGTGATCCTGAAAGAAGGAAAAGACCCCACAAGCTGTGGAAGCTATAGACCTATTTCCCTACTTAATACGGATCTAAAAATCTTCTCAAAAATCTTAGCTACCCGATTGGCTCCACACTTACTCGATCTTATTCACCTTGACCAAGTGGGATTTGTTCTAGGACGAGAGGCTAGAGACAATACCACCAAAATACTAAATCTGATCCATGTAGCGGACACCTCTCGAACATCAAGCGTCTTTATCAACACAGACGCAGAAAAAGCCTTTGATAGGGTAAACTGGCGATTTATGTTTTCGGTCCTCAAGCATATAGGCCTGGGTGGTAATATGCAAAGATGGATCGCCAGCATTTATTCAAACCCCACTGCACAGGTCAAGGTGAATGGATTCTTATCGGACTCCTTCGCTATTAATAACGGTACAAGACAAGGGTGCCCCCTATCTCCTCTTTTATTTGCACTCACGTTGGAACCCCTTCTCTGTACAATTCGACAAAATCCAGATATACAGGGATTACAAGTGGGTGAGGGTCAGTATAAGATCTCTGCTTATGCGGATGACCTTATGTTTTCTCTGATAAATCCAACCATATCAGTGCCGAACTTACTACAGGAATTAACCAGATACGGATCCTTGACGAATTTTAAAATTAATTATAGTAAATCAGAGGCGATGGGGGTGGGCTCGACTGCGTCAGCTTTTCGAACGTTACAAGCAAACTTTGGCTTCCGATGGACCAATAGAGCTCTACGTTACCTTGGTACTTACATTCCACCCTGTGTAGCTAGGACATATGAGTTGAACTTTCCTCCTTTGATAGCGGAGACACGTGTGCTGTTGGAAAAATGGTACTCGGGCCTCCACTCGTGGTTCGGTAGGTGTAACCTAATAAAGATGAACATCTTGCCTAAACATGTCTATCTGATTAGAGCTCTACCGATTAAACTACCTGCCCGATATTTTCACTTGATCCATGCTCTTTTTATCAAATTTGTTTGGGCAAAGAAAAAACCTCGCCTGGCGCGGAAGCAATTAACTTGGCCAAAAAAGTACGGAGGCTTAGCCCTCCCGGACTTGCAAAAATATTTTCAGGCAGCCCACTTGAGTAGAGTGGTAGATTGGTGTAGACATCAAACACTTAAATTATGGACTAATGTAGAGCAAGCACAAACAAATATCCCCCTCAGAGGAGCACTTTGGTGTTATGCAGACTTACCTTCACAACTGAGACTACATCCTCTTATAGGCACCACGCTGCGTATAGGCCACCTGGTTAATAGGAGATACTCTATCATTCCCCCCAGTTCTCCACTGCTCCCGGTGATTGGCAACCCTCGATTTAAACCTGGATTCTCATCTCCAGACTTACGCGCGCTAGGCAAAACCGGGGGAGCTCGAGTTGAGCAATTTTTGATAGCAGGTAATTGGCTGACATTAACGACTTTAATGAACCAGGAGGGCGACTTTAAGTTAACCTTCTGGTCGGCTATACAATTGCACCACTTTCTGAGTGCCCTGTCAAATCCGATAGAATACTCAAGGAGTCTATCTAAATTTGAGGGATACTGTCGAGGAGAAGGAGTGTTAATACACACGCTCTCCCTACTATACAACCTATTAATATCACCACCGGACAACCCTGACCTGTCTTGGTTGACTAAATGGGCAAATGATCTAAACTGCATCTTCACAGCATCACAAAAACAGAAGATGCTCTCGCTGGTTTTTGAAACATCTATTTGTACTAAAACTCAGGAGACTAATTTTAAGATATTGACCAGATGGTACTATACACCCTATAAACTCCATAAGATATTTCCAGGTACATCAGCGAATTGCTGGAGATGTGGAGGAGAAGATGCAGGCATGTTTCATATTTTTTGGTCCTGCCCGAAACTTTTGAGATATTGGACTGAGGTGAAAACCCTTGTCCAAAAATTTACGGAATACACTATTTATGAAGATCCTGCTTTTTTCTTGTTCCATCTGTCAGATATTCCCACACAGAGATATGTGAAGTCAGTGGTGAGACATTTGGTAAACGGGGCAAAGGCCTGTATCCCCGCGTTATGGAAAAACCCGCATCCCCCGACAATAAGAGATTGGCTACACAGGGTAGAGGCGATTAACAGAATGGAAGACCTAGTATTGACATCACAGTGTAAACGTGGGTTATATATGGAGACCTGGGAGCTTTGGAATACTTTTATTTTGTCAGAAGAGGGGACTAGGCTGCTGCAGACATAGATGGAGAGAGAGAGGTGATCTGGGGGCTTGGGGAGGTGTAGGGGAGGAGGGGGAGACCTTAGGGAGGGATTTGGAGAGGGGGAGCTTTCCCCCTGTTTGTCTTTACCCCTTTCCTCCCTCCCCTCCCCTTTTTTTTTTTTTTTTTTTTTTTGTTTTGTTTGGGTGTTTTGGCGCTTGTTATTTGGTTTGTGTCTAGAGACTGAGACTAGATCAGCCTAATGTTTGAAGTGATCACAGATGATGGGAAAGATATATAGATTTAATAAATTAAGAGATCTCTTTGAAGAGACATACAGTTGATGTGATAGGACTGGAATGACCTCTTATGTATGTAACAGTCGCAACTCTGTATAATTGGTTTGTATTGTAATATTGTTTTTTTTGTGTTTGAAAATAAAATAAAAGATATATTTGAAAAAAAAAAACCAGGTAATGAACCATAGGGGAGAAACAGGCATCTGTGTTATTCATGCGAACCTTCGGGGCCACAACTAACACAGCATACATCAGTCATCCCGTCCAGAGGAGTATATAGAATACAGAAAAAGAGCACCGGGGGCCCACATTAAGAACAGGTCAACAGGATGAAGAAGAAAAGATAACTCATGTCAGCAAAGAAAGGCCCCCAAAGTAGAATCACACAGCCAGGCCCCCCACTAGATCATGGAGAATCAAACTTGTAGAAGGGCAGACGAACAATGACACATTATCAGCACTGCAGGAGATAGGCAATCAGGCTCTTCCCAGGGAATCCAACCATTGATCAGCATCTGCAGGATCCAAAAATAATTGCACTTTGCTTTTGTACACCACTCTCAATTTGGCAGGGTAAAGCATGCTATAAGGAGGGTGCCGTTCCCTGAGATGCTTTTTCACATGTAGGAATGCAGCCCTCTTCTTTTGCTTTGTTGCAGAGAAATCGGGGGAAGATGGTCAGCTCCCTCGCCTTCCTCAGTTCTGCATCCCTGTCCCTGAAATGAAGAATGCGCGCCAGCAATAGTCTGGGCCTAGCCCCTGGGATGGGGGCCCGAGAGGTGACTCGGTGGGCCTGCTCAATAGCAAAAAGGTGAGAAAAGGTGTCCGTGCCCTGAGACCTCCGCATCCAGTCCGCGAGGAAGTCCTCCGGATGCCCACCTTTTGCTCCCTCATGGAATCCCAGAAAGCGGAGATTATTACGGCACAGGCGGTACTCCATGTCCCCCAACTTCCCCGCCTGCGCCTTCTGCTATGCCTGTATGTCTCTGATGGCTGCGGGAGAGGGAAGACATCATCCTCCACCGAGCTGATCCTCTGTTCAGCAGTGGAGACCCGGTGCCGCAGCTTATGGACATCCTCCTTGAGGAGGGAGAAATCCACCCGCAGGGTGTCTATATGGGAGGTCAGGGAGGCCTGGCAATTCTTGATGGCGTCCATGATCTGCGCCATGTAGGTTCTGCCAGCCAGGTAAGCGGCGGGTCCCCATCTGCCCCCACAGCGCCCTGAGACCTCCGCATCCAGTCCGCGAGGAAGTCCTCCGGACGCCCACCTTTTGCTCCCTCATGGAATCCCAGAAAGCGGAGATTATTACGGCACAGGCGGTACTCCATGTCCCCCAAGTTCCCCGCCTGCGCCTTCTGCTACACCTGTATGTCTCTGATGGCTGCGGGAGAGGGAAGACATCATCCTCCACCGAGCTGATCCTCTGTTCCGCAGTGGAGACCCGGTGCCGCAGCTTATGGACATCCTCCTTGAGGAGGGAGAAATCCACCCGCAGGGTGTCTATATGGGAGGTCAGGGAGGCCTGGCAATTCTTGATGGCGTCCATGATCTGCGCCATGTAGGTTCTGCCAGCCAGGTAAGCGGCGGGTCCCCATCTGCCCCCACAGCGCTCACCGCTGGCTGAAATGCCGGCCAGTACCCACCGTCCTCTGTCTGAGGCCGCGCCGCCCAGAGATGGAGTGCGGGTGTCATCTTGGGCCTGTCCAGGGGAACCCTAGCTGCAGCTCGCTGGGGACGGCGGGACATCCTTACCGTACTTGACCATGTCGGGCGGTCGCAGGAGAATTCCAGGAGTCGTAGGGGAATGAACCGATGCAGGTAGGATAGCGGATGACACAGGACTCTGTGGCGGATTATTCAGTGGCAGCGGAGCGGCAGAGAAACGCTTCTCACATCCCGGAAGTCAGACACGCCCCAAGTCAGGGGATAGTTAGCAAAATAATTAGCAAAATAATTAAATATCTGAGCTGGGTCCAGGTGACAGATCCCATGGCTCCAAATCGGGAATTTGAGGGACATCTTCAATGTCTAAGTTCTCTGTAAATGCCCAATACAACATCAATTAATCATTAAAAAGTCACATCTGTTTATGGCTCACATTTAGCACAATTTGTCATCATAAAAAAGGGAAGGCTTATGGCATTTTCCAGGGGGGAAGCTAAAAAATCAATACATTATCCTGGCTTTCCAAGTGCAAACATTGGGAACCTCCTGCAGCTGCCCTCCCTTGTCTCAAACGCAATTGTAAATGTGTGTCCACTTATTAGCCAATAGGCCTAGTTTGTTTAAATGTCATCACACCATATGTTATTCCTCTCCTGCTCATGATTCACATCACCCACAAGAGCCAAGGAGGAGCCTGAGTGAAGCTTAAAAATTTTGCTTTGAGCAGTGGACCAGTACCTGGATGTCCTGCACTATTGATGGTTCTGGGGCACTAACGAATAGTACACAAGTTGTGTACCAGCAATAAGCAATAAGCTGCTGCGCTGCTTTCCAGCCTTCACCAAAAAAATAAAGTAAATGCTCATGGTTTCCAAAGAACAAATCTGTGCATTAATGACTTTGGGGGGTCAAAGTTAGCGTTTACCTGTTTGTTGGGAATGTAGGATGTCATCTGGGAGCACTTCTTCATTAGTTTCTTCCAGTGTTGGTGGGCCAGGGATGCTAGATTCCAATCTTCTCTTGCGTTGGCTTTGCTTGAGCTGCATTTCTTTTTTTTTTTTTTTTTCCTGTTTGAAGTAAAAAAAGACAGTATCTGCCAAATATGAATTAAATATTCAAAACACTAACAGATAATATTCTTCATATATGCTTTTATATTTGATTCATCTTTTTTAGGGAAAACCAAGGTAAAAAAAAAAAACAAATTCAAGAGCTTAGATAGAATTTTCTCTATATACTTTTACAAAAAAACATATACATAAACCCAATTTACACATATACAAGTTGTTTAGACACAACTATTGCTTACTTCTTTGCAGTATATGATAGATGTGACCTAGCTGGTCTTGTTCCTGATGCTTCAGATCTGACCATCTTTTCCTTATTTGGTCCTTGGATCGGTCCACACCATAAATATATTTTTTCAGAACTACAATCACCTTCTCTAGAATTCGGTCTATTCGGTTGTTGGGCCTTTCATAATTCAGCAGCTTGCCATGATAGTTTGTTTTTTCAAGTATGGCCACTATCCCAACCATCTCGCCCTTGCCCTAGGTGTGGCTTTAATTTTCCACCCAGCCCGTCCACTGCGGTCCTGCCTGGAACTCCCTGATTCCACCATATCCTCCATGAATCTTCCGCCGAGTCACGTGTCTGGCATATTGGGCACGTTCAAACCACAGTATCAGCACGCAACCGGGGGCGAAGTTTTACGTATGCGTAGTGTATAAAGGCTGAGTGATCATTCGATTACCCACCAAAGGAAAGATTTGTGAACGAACGATTGATCGGCAAAGCACGACACTTGGCAGCAAATGAAGCTGCAACTTTATATTGGGGCATTGGGGTTTAGTGGCCTATACTGCATTTATTGAGGACAGCTTATGGGGAAGCCAGGTGACCTTGCACTATGTTTTGTCTTGTGTTGTGTCTTGCAGGTGTCATGGCTGACTAAGTTTACCTCACTTGATTTTCTGCCACATTTTATAGATCCATACAGGCAGATGCCATGTTTGTGGAGAATGAAAAGCAAAGAGTACTCTAATAGGCAAAAAGGAATGTTGCATTGCAAAAACATGCAGATTTATGTAAACCCCTCTGCCCCAATGCAGATATCAACTGCGTGCAGAACAAAATAGCGAATCCTCGCAGTACATTCAAAAGGGAGCTAAAAAAAAATTAAAGCGGAGTTCCGGCCACAGAAAAAATTTTCAATGAATATACCCCCGGGACAGTCAGGGCTACTACATTCCACAATAGCTAGCCTCTGATCTGTCCCGGTTCGCACTTACCTTTTAGAAGAAATATTCACTTTTAAAATTTCTTCTCCAGCGCTGCCATCTCAGGTGTGGGAAGCTTGAAGCCAGCGCGATCCTTTTCTGCGTCCTCTTCCGTCCTCTTCGGTCCCACGATGCACTGCGCCGGCCCCCGCCGTCACTTCCGGGTCTGCAGCGTCATCCCTGCACAGCTTCTGGGAATGCCCAGAAGCTGTTTAGCAAGGTATGACGAGCCTACACCGGAACTGACGTCGGGGCCGGTGCAGGCGCATTGATTCCTGGGAGCGATGACGTTCAGCTCCCAGGAATCATTGCAAAGCGGAAGTGACGGCGCGGGCCACAGCCGCCGAGGGAGGAAGTGGAAGAAAGGTGAGTATATTTTTCTGCAATTACAAGGTAAGTAAAAAAAAAAAAAAAACGTAACTACCCATTTCTTTTTCAGGTGAGCTATAGCAAGCGGATGGCCCAAAATCGACTATGTCGATTTTGTGGCCGGGACTCCGCTTTAAGGAGTCTAAAAAGTCAGGAGCTGTAGCAGAGGATGTGTATGTGCCAAGGCTCTGAGAGTCTGCGCTTTTTGACCGAGCAGTGTGTCAACACTGTCTTCCACTTCTGCTGAGGGGCCCATGTCCTTAAACCCAAGATGTGGAGGAGCCAACCTTGACACAAGTATAGCATTTAAGAACATAATGTCTCCAAAAAAATCAACTGATGATAAACAAATTTTATCTAGCCAATATTTTAGCCTTAACAAAGTAGTTTCCATCTCTAAACACAGTAGTCAAATAACAGATTTAAAGTAGAACTATAGGCAAAACTTCATTTTAGATAGAGTAAGTGAGGGTTTTAACCCGTCAGATTTTTTTTTTCCATCTATTGCAGAGATTTTCCTTCACTTCCTGCTTTTCGGTCAAACAGAAAGTGAGAATTCCTTGGGGACCTCCAGGTCACCAGTACTAGTGTCCCCATTGGAAGATTTTCCCTCTATTACTTCCCTGGGGACAACCCGAAATTTGGGATGTTTATTTACTTTCACTTTCCATGATAATGGTAAACAGGAGAAATAGAGAGGATCTCTAATAAGAGAATCTCCTTAAAGAGGGCATGGACAACAATAAAAAATTGACACGTGTTCTAATCCCTCTCCACTCTATCCAAAACCAAAAAAATAATGTTTTGGCTTTAGTTATACTTTAAAGGGCACATAAAAGGGGTGTAGCCAGAATGAAAGTCTTTTAAAATATACACATTCAGTTTGCAACACACAGGTTAAAAAGTCTTGTTTTATTGATGGCCAAATTTAAAAGAACATCATAATAATGTCAATTTTTCATACACAGGAAAGTGACAATGTGGAGGAGCTGACTGTAACCACTGTGTCGGAGCAGCTGTTACCCATACCAACCCTACCAAAAGAACCAGAAAAAACAAAAACCTGAAGGATGCCGCTGCTTCTTTTTTAGCCAAAGAAAGCCATAAGAGGCCGATTCTTTTGGCTTTCTAGCAGTCAACAAATCGTGCCAGATGTCGGAAGAGCGACGCCAAATGGCTGAGATCCTCCTACTATAGGTGCTAAACAAAGTAGTCAGAGGCGAAATCCAACAGCACACACACATGTCGGACTACCAGTCTACTACCACCACAGCAGCATGGTACTAAGTGGCAATATCCTGCACCTGATCCCCACCATCCAGCCTGGTCTCAAGACTACCACTATGCACACTTATAAATGCAATTCATTTATGATGTGTTTTTTTTACGTTTCAGATTTTTGTTGTTTTGTTTGTCAATTAAAGCACGGATTGTACTTTTTGTTATATACAGATATGTTTTGATGGCTGAAATAGAGGATCTCTAAGTTGATTTATGTTCTTTTTAGTTTTGCAAAAATATAAAATATATATTTTTTTTGTGAAAGGCATATTTGGAGTAGGCAGGTACATAGATGTTATAAGTGTAGGGGAAAAAGATAAAAAGAAGAAAGGGACACCAAAATAGTTTTCTCTTTTCTCTTATTAAATCATGGATAATGGTGTTGTGGTAACTTCAAATAACCACCATGCAACATGCATAATGGCCAAATCATTCACATCTCAACATAGCATGTGACTTTTTAAATACGTTTTTAAAAAGACATCAGCATCACCAGCAGCAGCTTCAATATTGGTCACATTAAACAAGGTGACAATGTGCACTGTATTTCAAGGGTAACTCCACTTTTGTGGGGAAATAAATAGCAAGTAAAGAAAAAACAATATAGCGTATACAATTGCAACACAAATCATATTATTATTGAATGTTATTAAAAATCATCTATTTTTTTCCAATCTGCAGCTGTTGTAATTTTCTGAAAATGCAATGCAATATGGCTACCTCAAGTTGTTCTGTACACAGAATGTGTACTGACCACACCCCAGAAACATAATTTCCTACTTGTGTGATTGGCTCACCAATTTTCCCAGAAGTCTGCCTAAGATACAAGTCAGATTTCCGGCATCCCTGCAACAAAAAATTTCATTTTTGGTGAGATACTCCCAATAGGAACACATATAAAGGGATGCAGATCACGCAGCTTCCCTCATTAGAGCTCTTCAGCTGCCACAGCTGATAGATAATTATGAAACCACTCCCATTTGACCCACTAAGCACAGGGGCACAGAGGAACAAACAATTATTTCTTCAGTATACCAAAAGATAGGAATCTGCAACAAAGTTGTTATAATCCTTGCAATGTACAGAGATCACTCAGAGGGGAATGTTTTTTTCTCACCAAAAGTGGAGTTACGCTTTAAAGCTTTCATTTGCCGCAAGATAAATATTTTTTCTTGAATATGATTGCTATTTTTCGTGACCAAATTCTTTCGGGTCATTCTTTGTTTCCGATCATGCGTGTTTGTATATTCGATCTTCGACAGACGAATTCTGTCCACACTACCTGAAAATCGAACGTTGTTTTCCCATACGACAAAGATTTTGTAGCCTGCACACTCCGATTTTTTTTAGTCCGAAAAGTCTTAATGGACTGTCGAAAGCACTATACTAACAATCAGATAATCATACGAAAATTACCAAACGATTTTCGTATCATATGTACGGGCCTTTAGACCAAACCTCACCTACTGCAGAGACAATGATTGTGCAGGGAGCAAGACAGGGACTACATGGAACAATATGCTGATACCAGTGGCATAACCAGATATTACAGGGACTTTAATATTTCAATGGGGTCTAGTTAATTTGTAGGTAGAATATAATGTATCCTGTATCCTATAAACTAAATTTATACCCCTTTACCATTGGTGTTCAGTCTGAATGGGTCACTCAACAGTCCTCTGGTGCAGATGTGATACTCTGAGACTCAACTCCCTCCATATTAGCCACTGTTGTGCTGTGCATCAAAGGAGAGTAGTTTCTCTTTCATAGTCAGCCAGGCCTAACTTTAAAGCGGAGTTCCGGGCAGAGAAACGTTTTTTGGATGAACATACCCCCGGGACAGTCAGGGCTAGCACATTCCACAATGGCTAGCCTCTGATCTGTCCCGGTTCGCACTTACCTTTTAGAAGAAATACTTACTTAGAAATTTTCTTCCACAGCGTTTCCATCTCGGTTGTGGGCAGCTGAAGCCGGCGCGGTCCTCTTCTCCGTCTTCTTCCGCGTCTTCGTGTCCCAGAATGCACTGCACCGGCCCCTCTCGTCACTTCCGGTGCGGCGCCGCATTCCTAAACAGCTTCTGGGCATGCCCAGAAGCTGTTTAGCAGGGGAATGCGGCGTCGCCCGGAAATGACGAGCGGGGCCGGTGCGGCGCATTGATTCCTGGGAGCTATGACGTTTAGCTCCCAGGAATCATCGCGAGGCAGGAAGTGACGGGGTGAGCCGCGGCGCTGGAGGAGGAAGCTGTCATAGGTGAGTATTTACGATCGTCAATAAAAAGGTGAGTAAACAAAAAAAAAAAAAAATAACTATCCAATTCCTTTTCAGGTGCGGCATACCTAGCGGAGGGGCACAAAAAAAAAAAATCTTTTTTGTGCCCGGAACTCCGCTTTAATATTCGATCTTTAATTCCTTAGATCTACAATGTAACCAGCTTTTCTCAGAATGAAATGTTAGTTTGCTCAGAAATTTATACTGGGAACATGTCCAAGTCGATGTAACTGCTCTTTTAAGAATGTAATTCATTACAATTTAATTGAGCAGTGGGCTTCTGTTAATGGTCTCTTTTCTGGAGTATGCTACAGTTAATCCCCAGTAGGAAGCAGAAATGATTTTGTAGACCAAAAATATTAAAGCACTTATGTGTGGCGAGAGCTGATTTCAAAGTATCATAGAAAATATCATTTGAGTTTCTATGTGCCGCTGCTGCTGTTGTCATTCTCATGCATTCATGCTGCTATTGAACTTTTTTTTCACAGTCTTTACATCTTTGCAAAAAAAGCAACCAAAAAAAAAGAAAAAGAAAGCTCATGCTCATTGTTTTATTAACATTAATTGTGTCCATTAGGATTAGGTCACTAAATAGCCACACTGGAAGTAGTGTTCTGTTTTCCACATATTAGAGAGATTCAGACTAGGAGACATTATTATTATTATTATTATACAGGATTTATATAGCGCCATCAGTTTGCGCAGCGCTTTACAATGTAAGGGAAGACAATACAGTTACAATACAGTTCAAAACAGGAGGAACTAGAGGGCCCTGCTCCTAAGAGCTTACAATCTAGAAGGGAGGGTCAAGTGAAACAAAAGGCAATAACCGTGGGGGATGGGTTGATGGAGAAAATGGAGGTACATTTGTTAGTTGTGGGTAGGATAGGCTTCTCTGAAAAGGAGGGTTTTCAGAGATCGCCTAAAAGCAAATAGAGTGGGAGATAATCGGACAGATAAGGGTAAGGAGTTCCATAGGATTGGAGAGGCTCTGGAAAAGTCCTGGAGGCGAGCATGGGAGGAGGTGATGAGGGAGCTAGAGAGCAGGAGGTTTTGAGAGGAACGAAGAGAGCGATTAGGTTGGTATTTTGAGATGAGGCTGGTGATGTAGCTGGGGGCTAAGCTGTGGATTGCTTTGTAAGATGTTGTAAGTATTTTAAATTTAATTAGTTGGGTGAGCGGAAGCCAGTGGAGGGCTTGACAGAGAGGAGCAGCGGAACACTGAGCGATTGGTGAGGTGGATGAGTCTGGCGGCAGCATTCATGATGGATTGAAGGGGGGATAACCTGTGTAGAGGTTATCCCCTATGAGAAGGGAATTGCAGACATTTAGATAACCTGGACCTATGAAAGCACCTGGAAACCAATGGGGGACATTTTATAGTAGGGCATAAAATGTGCACAAAGTCTCAATAACTGTACAGTTTCCTATGTTCTGGCAAAGTATACAGTATTGTATTGTAGTAATTCTAATCTATGTCATCACAGGAGAGATGCTAGCAACACCCACAACAGGATCAGAATAATGTGAAGGGACCCTACTACAAGATCATTCCATAAGGTAAAATGGGACCCATTTATAAAGCAACTAATGGCCTTACCAGGGTTATGCCATTGCTTGAAAAAAAAAAAAAAAATGAAAATGTATTAAAAAAAGTGCTAGAAGTAGGAAAACTAGGAAAGTCATTTGACTCACCTCTCCTATCACAAAGCTTCCTTTGAAGCATTATGCAGAGAACATTTTCTTGGACACCACACGCTCTACGTCATGGCTCTCAATTCCGCCTGCAGACTGTTGCTGTCACCTCTACCTGGCCACCAGTGAGCAGAGGAGCGCATGCATAGGGAAACGGGGAAAGCACTATGACAGGGCTGAATTTGCAACCACAACCAATGGAGGTGAGCTCTGCCCAAAGCGCAGAAGACACTATGACTAGTTGCATGACAGCCTGGGAGAGGAAGCACCTGCCATGGAGAGCGGAAAGACTGTGGTGAGCCTGTCAGGATACTAATACAGCTATCTCTCATTCTCCTGCAGCTAATGCTCGTTTTCATATAGCCAACGCTCATTCCCATGCAGCTACTGCTAATTCCTGTGCAGCTAATGCTCATACACACGTACCAACACAAAGATGAGCTTGGCATAATACCCGGTATGCACTGACATGTAGGCGCATTTGTGTGCACCAGCTCGCATAGGCGCGCGTGTCCCCACGTATTGCCGCAAAGCTGCCTATTTAACCACTGCCATTGTCTCAGTTTACGTTGCTACTTTGAGGTTAAATGCCAGGGTTATGGCAAGAGATAGCTGCCATAACCCTGGTATTTTATTACAAGGTGGGCGGTCCTCTTTCACATAAAAGTGGTCCCAGTGGTGGATTCACCACAGAATCCCTTTTATGGGTGGCGGGAGAGGTGCTACCCCCTCCCGCCGCTTACCGGTCATTTTCCCTGCTTATAGGAGCCGTCGGTAGCGGGGATAACGATCCGTTCCTTTCAGGTCCTAGGCAGGGAGTGAGGGCAAGATGGCCCCCATCCGACTCTATGGCCTTGGAGTACTAGAGCTTTTAAGTGTGTAAATGTGAGATCTGAGGTCTTTTTGACTGCAGATCTCACATTAAAGAGGACCTGTCCTGCTTATTTCCATTACAAGGGAAGTTTACATTCCTTGTAATAGGAATACAAGTGATCAAAAAAAAAACATTTTTTTAAAGGGGCAGTGTAAAAATAAAAGGTAAAAAAATTAGGAAAAAATTTTAAAGCACCCGATCCCTGCGAGCTTGCACGCAGAAGCAAACGCATACCCAAGTCACGCCTACATATGTAAAAGGTGTCCAGACCACACATGTGAGGTATCGCTGTGATTGTTAGAGTGAGAGCAATAAATTCTAGCCCTAGGCCTCCTCTGAGGTTGTAAGCGGGGTGCCCCAGGGCTCAGTCCTGGGACCAACCTTGTTCAATTTATTCATAAACAACATTGAGGTCGGGATCAGTAGTTCGATATCAGTTTTTGCAGATGACACAAAATTGGCCAGGGCAATAACTGCACAGCATGAAGCAGATATCCTACAGAATGACCTGGACAAAATTACAGAGTGGGAAACGACATGGCAAATGAGGTTTAATGTGGAGAAGTGTAAGGTTTTGCACTTGGGGACTAAAAACATAAAAACACAATACACGTTAGGAGGGGAACCCTTGGGGGAATCAAAAATGGAGAAAGATCTGGGAGTCTTGGTTGATGATAGATTAGGCAACAGCATGCAATGTCAAGCGGCAGCTGCCAAAGCCAGCAGAATATTAGCATGCATAAAGAAAGGGATGCATTCCAGAGATAAGACTATAATCCTTCCACTTTATAAAACTCTGGTCCGACTGCATCTGGAGTATTCTGTCCAGTTCTGGTCGCCCGTCCTCAGGAGGGATGTGTTGGAGCTGGAGAGAGTCCAGAGAAGGGCAACTAAACTAATTAGGGGATTGGAGGACCTTGACTATGAAGAGCGTCTACAATCGCTCGATTTATTCTCCCTGGAGAAGAGACGTCTTAGGGGGGACATGATAGCAATTTATAAATATCTTAATGGGGATCCCAGCTTAGAAAAAAAGCTGTTCAATCGAAGGGATTGCATGAGGACTCGAGGGCATACAATGCGATTAGAGGAGAAGCGTTTTAACCTCAGGCAACGTGGGGGGTTCTTTACTGTTAGGGCTACAAGATTGTGGAATTCTCTACCACAAGAGGTGGTTTCTGCAGGTAGTATGGTGGCTTTCAAAAGACTCTTAGACTTACATCTCAAGGATCAGAACATTCAGGGGTATGTGAGATGATTACAGCCACACACACCTACACAGGTTGAACTGGATGGACTATTGTCTTTATTCAACCTCACCTACTATGTAACTATATGTAACTATGTAACTATGTAAACTGGTAAATTGAAGACATTTTTAAAGAGTCGCCTTTGGAAATTTTTAAGTACCAATGTTTGTCGCAATTCCACAAGTTTGCGCAATTTTGAAGCATGACATGTCGGGTATCTATTTACTCGGCGTAATATTATCTTTCACATTCTAGAAAAAAATTAGGCTAACTTTACTGTTTTCCTATTTTTAAATTGAAAAAAGTATATTTTTTCCCAAAAATTGTGTTTGTAAGACCGCTGCGCAAATATGGTGTGACATAAAGTATTGCAACAATCTCTATTTTATTCTCTAGGGCAGTGATGGCGAAGCCTTGGCACCCCAGATGTTTTGGAACTACATTTCCCATAATGCTCATGCACTCTGCAGTGTAGTTGAGCATCATGGGAAATGTAGTTCCTAAACATCTGGAGTGCCAAGGTTCCCCATCACTGCTCTAGGGTCTCTGCTAAAAATAAATATTTAATGTTTGGGGGTTCAAAGTAATTTTCTAGCAAAAAATACTGATTTTAACTTGTAAACAACAGGTGTCAGAAGTAGGCCTGGTCCTTAAGTGGAGATCCTGGTGTGTGCTAGTTGCTGGATTTTTCTCAGCTTTCTCATGACCCATGTTCCTGTGTTTCTGTTTTTGCTGACTGATGTTCCATTGCTGAACCCATTCGTTCTTGACCTTGCTCTGTGGATTCTGGATACCAACCTTGGCTTGCATCTGACTATTCTCTTACTGCTTCCCTGGTACTCACCTCAGCCTGCTACTGGACCCTGGCTTACCTTGACTACGCCTCTGTCTGAGGCAATCACCTGCTACCAAACTACCGGCACCTATGCTTCTTTAAACCTTGTACCTCTTTCACCACATTCAGGGGTGCTTGGACCAGAGTCTCATAGGAAGCCCTCTCATCAACTTGGCCTCCAACCAAGGAACATGACAGAGCCCCTTGGAACTTTGAGCGAAGTCGTTTTAATAAGTGGAGAACTGCATGGCACTACAAGTCCCAGGAGGACAGTGTGCTGCAGAGAGGAGGAAAAAGAAGTGAAGCTAGCTCTCCTGACAGTCTCACGTGGGGAGTAAGAGGTGACTGTTAAAGGGTGACACTGAGTCAGAGACGCTGCTGCCATGAGAGTTTCCGAGGTGTTATATTGAGACTCTGTTGGCACATTCGCATGGAGGCTGCAGCAGTCTGACAAATCCAGCGGGCTGTCACTGGTTTGTTACAGTTAGCTGTTACAGAGTTCAGAGTCACCACCACCACCACCACCACATGTTCCAGTCATTAAAGAGAGGGAGGAGGCTTCACAACAGTTGCTCTAAAAGCAATAGAACCACTCTAACTTGGGATATAGTTTGGAAAATTAAACCCTTTACCATGGGAAACAAATAGACTGGAGTACCCCATTGCTTAATACCACTGGTCAGTGAGAGGGCTTTGAGACTCAAGACTCAAAGACCTTCATCTTCTAGTACCGCCTTTTGTTAGGACCACCTCCTAGATTTAGGTACAGAAATACTTTGTCCATGTATTGTTTGTTGTATTTTACAAATCTGTTTTTCCTTTTCACTGTTCATTGCCGTTGCCATTTTTTTTCTGTTGTTATTGTTGCCTTGTTTGGAGTGTAGACCAAATAAATACTCCTTCTTCAGCTATGGTCTGTCAGAGGATGTGGCATTTCTGGAGGGGTTATCATCAGAAATCAGGGGACCATACACTAGTGGCTCCTTTAGAGGCAAGCATTACAGTTGTTTTCCTTTTTTTTTTTTTACCACTAGATTTCCTATCACTTTCTGTCCCAGTGATAATGGTTTCCAGGAAAAATGGAGAGGGTCAATCTCCTCAGTGAAGGCACTCAAAAATAAAAATACTGAGGTTATAACCCTTCCTTACCAAAACTATGGATACAATTTAATAAGCAAGGACGTGGCAGCCGCAACACTACTAACATTTTCATAGGCTTTATGACGATTGACATGGAATGTAACTTCCTATGCAGGTCACTGTGACCCACCACATACAGTGCCTTGCGAAAGTATTCGGCCCCCTTGAACTTTGCGACCTTTTGCCACATTTCCGGCTTCAAACATAAATATATAAAACTGTAATTTTTTGTGAAGAATCAACAACAAGTGGCAACAACAACACAATCATGAAGTGGAACGAAATTTATTGGATATTTCAAACTTTGTTAACAAATAAAAAACTGAAAAATTGGGCGTGCAAAATTATTCAGCCCCTTTACTTTCAGTGCAGCAAACTCTCTCCAGAAGTTCAGTGAGGATCTCTGAATGATCCAAGGTTGACCTAAATGACTAATGATGATAAATAGAATCCACCTGTGTGTAATCAAGTCTCCATATAAATGCACCTGCACTGTGATAGTCTCAGAGGTCCGTTTAAAGCGTCATGAAGAACAAGGAACACACCAGGCAGGTCCGAGATACTGTTGTGGAGAAGTTTAAAGCTGGATTTGGATACAAAAAGATTTCCCGAGCTTTAAACATCCCAAGGAGCACTGTGCAAGCGATAATATTGAAATGGAAGGAGTATCAGACCACTGCAAATCTACGAAGACCCGGCCGTCCCTCTAAACTTTCAGCTCATACAAGGAGAAGACTGATCAGAGATGCAGCCAAGAGGCCCATGATCACTCTGGATGAACTGCAGAGATCTACAGCTGAGGTGGGCGACTCTGTCCATAGGACAACAATCAGTCGTATACTGCACAAATCTGGTCTTTATGGAAGAGTGGCAAGAAGAAAGCCATTTCTTAAAGATATCCATAAAAAGTGCTGTTTAAAGTTTGCCACAAGTCACCTGGGAGACACACCAAACATGTGCAAGAAGGTGCTCTGGTCAGATGAAACCAAAATCGAAGTTTTTGGCAACAATGCAAAACGTTATCTTTGGCGTAAAAGTAACAGCTCATCACCCTGAACACACCATCCCCACTGTCAAACATGGTGGTGGCAGCATCATGGTTTGGGCCTGCTTTTCTTCAGCAGGGACAGGGAAGATTGTTAAAATTGATGGGAAGATGGATGGAGCCAAATACAGGACCATTCTGGAAGAAAACCTGATGGAGTCTGCAAAAGACCTGAGACTGGGACGGAGATTTGTCTTCCAACAAGACAATGATCCAAAACATAAAGCAAAATCTACAATGGAATGGTTCACAAATAAACATATCCAGGTGTTAGAATGGCCAAATCAAAGTCCAGACCTGAATCCAATCGAGAATCTGTGGAAAGACCTGAAAAGTGCTGTTCACAAACGCTCTCCATCCAACCTCACTGAGCTCGAGCTGTTTTGCAAGGAGGAATGGGCAAAAATTTCAGTCTCTCGATGTGCAAAACTGATAGAGACATACCCCAAGCGACTTACAGCTGTAATCGCAGCAAAAGATGGCGCTACAAAGTATTAACTTAAGGGGGCTGAATAATTTTGCACGCCCAATTTTTCAGTTTTTTATTTGTTAAAAAAGTTTGAAATATCCAATAAATTTCGTTCCACTTCGCGATTGTGCCCCACTTGTTGTTGATTCTTCACAAAAAATTACAGTTTTATATCTTTATGTTTGAAGCCTGAAATGTGGCAAAAGTTCGAAAAGTTCAAGGGGGCCCGAATACTTTCGCAAGGCACTGTAGCCACTGACATGGACATTGCACTTTCCTTTCTGGCATTTTTCAGAGCGATAAAGTCAACCTAAACTCAAAAATTGAAGATTTGCTATGATATAGGAAACATCTAGGAATCGTAATAATGCATAAGCCATGCCTTGAAAAATTTACCCTTTTCACCAGGATTCCTGATGAACAATAGCAGTGCAACTTGGTTTGTGAGTGTGCCTAGGCACTTCTGTACCTGCAGACTCAAAGCTGTATATAACTGCTAGTCTCATAAGATTTGGAGTGATATTTGGTGATGTCCCTACTGTGTTACTCACGGTGCTGCTTGCTGGACACCTGGATGCTTTGAGATGAGGAAGCAAGACCCTACCCTTTAACAAGATGGCCCTCTCCACACAGAGACACAGTGCAGAACAATTTATGATAAGTCAGTAATGGGCAAAATTTCAGCTTTAGGCCCTCGTCCTGCCTTTTTTTCATTGACACAACTTTTGGAGCTCATTTTCTCTTTGCAACAGCAAAGTCTGCTTTTTTTCTGTATAAAATGTGATCTGAATATAAACACAACAGAGCAAGCTTCTTCCTGTTCACACAGGTGTTCTGTGCTGTTTGTGATGGTGCTGTTATCGGTTAGATCAACAGCAGTCAAAAACCACAATGTGGGATGTAATGCAATATCCTGTGTTTGGAAGGAAATGTAACCTTGCCTCATTTAACTGATGGAAAAAGTACTGACATTATAAAAGGAGGACAGTGAATTTCATTTCATATCTCCTATCATCTGAAGATTCATTTAACCACTTAAGCCCCGGAAGATTTTACCCCCTTCCTGACCAGGGCCTATTTTGCGATTCGGCACTGCGTGACTTTAACGGACAATTGCGCGGTCGTGCGATGCTGTACATAAACTAATTTGACGTTTTTTTTTTCCCCACAAACAGAGCTTTCTTTTGGTGGTATTTGATCACTTGTGCGATTTTTTGATCATGCGCTATAAACAAAAAAAGAGCGTCAATTTTGCAAAAATAACAATATTTTTCACATTTTTTTTTATATGAAATTCCAAAAAAAAAATGTAAAAATCAAAATTTTTTAACATTTTAGGCCAATTTTTTTTTTACCATATGTTTGGTAAAAAAAATCGCAAAAAGCGTATTTTGATTAGTTTGTGCAAAAGTTATCGCGTTTACTAACAAAGGGAAAAAATTTTGTAATTTTTGTTGTTTTTTTTTTAACGCGTAATGGCGGCGATCTGCAATTTTTTTTGCTGGACTGCGACATTGGGGCGGACAGACCCTTGCCTGACATTTTTGACACTTTTGGGGTTACCAGTAACATTACTACAGTAATCAGTGCTATACATATGCACTGTTACTGTAAAAATGACACTGGAAGTGAAGGAGTTAACTGTATTGGAGAAGGAGGGGTTAAGTGTGTCCTAGGGGCGTATTTCTAACTGTGATTGGCTGTGGCTTGATGTGTAAGAACAGTGATCAACGGTCCTACATAGTAGAACCGTTTGATCACCATTCTTACACAGGGAAGACTGACAGGCGGCTTTGTTTACACTAGCCGCCTGCCTTTCTCCCGCTGTCACGGACGATCACGAGTGCCCGGCGGACATCGGGTCCGCCGAGCACACGCGCGGGGGGGGGGGTCCGTGACCGAGCGGGAGTGGGCATCCGGCGGCGTGTGCTTTCTCCCAAAACCTTTACAGGCTAGCGACGTAGCCCTACGTCACTTTGCCTGTGAGGGGCTGACTGCCGACGTAAATAGTCGTGCAGCAGTCGGCAAGTGGTTAATGGAGTGGCGTATTTATAAAGAAAAATACAAAAAAAATCCCTTTGCACATTTTAAGGCTGCAGTCCACAAAATCCCTCTATTTTCATGTAAACTTTCTTCCACATGAGTAGCAGGAAAGAGAAAAAATTGTTTCCTAATTTACTGCAGTGAGAAATACTTAAAGTGGTTGTAAACCCTCACATATACCAAGTGAAGTGACTGGCTCAGATGATACACAGGGATGAAACAAATCCTCCTACAAAAGTTTTACTTGTACATCTGTTGTCTTCCCTTTTCTACACCCTTTCAAAAGTGCAGATCATGTTAAAAATCTTTCTTCATCTGTCTTAGCACAGTGAAGAAGGCAGGTAGACTGCACTTACACTATGTGAGAGCTGATTGAAGGAAAGGGACACCCCCCCCCTTCACAAAGGCAGAAGAAATAAAGGAACATGCAGAGCTATATTCTGAATACACAAGCTCAGGGCTTATATCAAGGGCCGGGACAAGGGGTGGGCAGGAGGGACGGCTGCCCTGGGTACTGTGATTTATTGTGAGGTGGGGAGGGGGCACCATGAGGAGATTGGGGGGGGGGAAATTCTGTCAGGAGGAGGAATTGGAGGGGGGGGGAGTTTTAAGGGGATGCAAATTGTTCTACGAGGGGAAATTTGGGGAGGTGTGCTAAGAGAGGGGATTTGAGGGATTTGTGCTGGAAGGTGTATTTGGGGGGTACGTGGGGGGGGGGGCGATTTATGCTAGTAGGGATGATTGGGGAGTATTTGTGCCAGGAGTGGGGATTTGAAGTGGGGGGAGAGGATTTGTGTTTAGAGGGGAAATTTGAGGGGGAAATTTTTTCTTGGAGGGGGGGGATTATTGCTGGGGGCATATAGGGAGAGAGAGGATTACAGCTGGGGGGGGGCAAAGATGTGCCAGGAGGGGGGATTTCAGCAGGGGGTGGATTAATGCTTAAAGGGGAGTATGCAGATTAGTGATCAACTTTTTTTTGGGGGGGGTAATTTTTGCTGACACATATTCATATCTTGGGGGGGCGCAATTTGGCATGTTCACCCTTGTCCTGACAATGCTTATTTGTGACTCATGCTGATGACTCATGTTGATAACAGAGGAACGAAGCACCAGAGAGAAACAACACTTAAAGCTTTGGAGAGAGACAAGTAAGCATCGCAGATATATGGGCTTAGTTCAAATTTCATGAATCGGGTTTACAACTACTTTAACCACTTGCCCACTGCCTAACGACGATTTACATCGGCAGTCAGCCCCTCACAGGCAAAGCGACGTAGGTCTACGTCGCTAGCCTGTGAGGCTCTGGGGAGCGAGCGCGCGCCGCTGGTGGCGCGCTCCCGCTCGCTCACGGACCCCCCCGCGCGTGTGCCCGGCGGACCCGATGTCCGCCGGGCACTCACGATCGTCCGTTAGAGCGGGAGAAAGGCAGGCGGCTAATTTAAACACAGCCGTCTGTCATTCTCCCCTGTGTAAGAATGGAGATCACACGGTTCTACTATGTTGGACCGTTGATCTCTGTTCTTACACCAGTAGCCACATCCAATCACAGTAAGAATCACGCCCCTAGGGACACACTTAACCCCTCCCTCTCAAATAAAGTTAACTCTTTCCCTGCCAGTGTCATTTTTGCAGTAACAGTGCATATGTATAGCACTGATTACTGTAGTAATGTCACTGGTAACCCCAAAAGTGTCAAAAATGTCAGTCAAGGGTCCAATCTGTCCGCCCCAATGTCGCAGTCCCGCAAAAAAAAATCGCAGATCGCCGCCATTATTTGTTAAAAAAAAAAAACAACAAAAATCTTTCCCTTAGTTAGTAAACGCAATAACTTTTGCACAAACCAATCAAAATACGCTTTTTGCAATTTTTTTTTTACCAAACATAGGTAGCATAAAACAAATTGGCATATAAATGTTAAAAAATTTTGATTTTTACATCTATTTTTTGGGGAATTTCATGTAAAAAAATGTGAAAAATATTGTTATTTTTGCAAAATTACACAATTTTTTTGTTTATAGCGCATGATCAAAAAATCGCACAGGTGATCAAATACCACCAAAAGAAAGCTCTGTTTGTGGGAAAAAAGGACGTCAACTTCGTTTAGGTACAGCATTGCATGACCGCGCAATTGTCCGTTAAAGTCATGCAGTGCCGAATCGCAAAATAGGCCCTGGTCAGGAAGGGGGTAAAATCTTCCGGGGCTTAAGTGGTTAAAAGTAACAGTTGCTGTGACCTCACTGTTTCTTTCCCAGTTCAGCAGCTGCCTGCTTCCCTTTCGGCCAACAGGAGGAGTAACCTACAAGGCCCTTTACATTAGACATTAAGGCCCCTTTCACACTTATGCGACCTAAAAGTTGTGCGATTTTACCACTTTTTTTTTGCCGCGATTTTGACTGGACTTAAAGCGCTGCTTATGTCTATGGACCTCAAAACGCTTAAAAATCGTCCCAAAGTAGTGCAGAGAATACATTGAAGTCGTTACGACCTGAAGTCGTACAGCTATGAACAGTACTCATTGGAAATCATGGAGTACGACTTGTCATGCAACTTTGCAGTCCCAAATCGCACAAGTATGAAAGGGACCTAAGCCTTTTAAACTACGTAGAGCTATACATAAGTATAGTGTATTATTAGCATTAACTGCATGTCAAGGTGAATGAGTGTGCATACGTGGGCAAAGACCAGCAAGAGTATGCAGGGCAGTTACACCCATTAAGTGCAATGGAGATATAAGGTCATCAGCACAGTCTTAAGGACTAAATGCAAGGAGGGGTTACGTGAAGAGATGCCTTGTTCAAGGAGGGAACATAGGGCCTGAGCCTATATTTAGAAGATATTGCAAAACTGGCCATCAAGGTGAATGAGTGTGCCGAGATCTGTGGGAGAGAGAGTAGTGGCAACTGGTCGCCTTAAGTAGGAACAGAAGGCCAGGGCCAATATTTAGGAGAGATTGCAAACTGGATTTATTGACATAGAGAATGAAAAATAATGACTGATTAAGGATGACTATTATATTTAGACAATGGTTGTTCTGCCTGGGATTTAGCTTTATTTTTGTGGAGTACTTACATTTTTTCTAGTTATTTTCTCCTGATTTATAATATGGTGAAATAGTGTAAAAAAAAAAAAATCACAGCAAATGGGTAAGATGCCTTCTGCTAGCTGAGAATCGGACTTCTGCTAATCACACTACAGTGGTCCGGGTTTCCAATGGCTTAACACGCCACTCCGGTGGCCCAACCTTTAATAAGTAGGTAGTAGATACTGTCACCAGCACTTTTATTTGTAACATAAACAGTGATGGATCAGAGCCACAGGGGTACTCCTTCATCAGGCATAGCATAAGAACTAAACTGCTATTAATACCTTACACCAACACATAGCTCCCAACTGTCCCTGATTTGGAGGGACTGTTCCTCTTTTGAAACAAAGTCCCTCTGTCCCCCATTCATCCCTCATTTTGGTCTGATGCATATACCAATAAAAAAATGCACTATTTATGTATCTAAAAGTGTTTTACAGTACTAAACCTTTCATCCAATGTTTAAATTGTTGCATTTGTAAATTTCAAAAGCCACCTAGTGGCAGATTAGCTAACTGCACCTGCTTACAAACTGGAAGCATAGGGCTTGATCATTTATATACCGGTAATTGGAAGGAATTATGCCCCATTTTTGGTGTCAGTGGGAGGAATAGTGCCTAATTATTGGTGTCAGTTTGGAGGAATAGGACCCCATCACTGGTGTCAGTGTGAGGAATAGTACCTCATCATTCGTGTCAGTGGGAGGAATAGTGCATCCTCATTGATATCAGTGGAAGAAACAGTGCCTTATATCAATGGAACTATCATTAGCCAAAAGGAAAGCACAGAGCTGCAGTTTGGAGACCCCTGGATTAACTAATTTGTTGTGTATTAATTCTCCATGCAACGGAGGTGTGACAGAGGTGTGTCCTTTTGCCTACATACTTTTTCCTATTAAGTGTCCCTCTTATTCAACTCAGAAAGTATGCCAACTCTACATGAATGAATGGTGTGTGCATTTTCAGTACTACACTGCAATTTATTAGTGGTCAGGTCAGGATGCTGGAGTAGGAAGGAGGAATTAAGTTTAGTGCATACTTACGTCATGTCACACAGGTGCAAAATTGCTTTGAATTGAACATGTTTAACAATAAGCACAAACAAATTAAAAGTATTTAAACATATATATATATATATATATATATATATATATATATATATATATATATATATTGGTGGCGATTGAAGAAGGCATTGTTGGATAGATTTCTGATAGTGTGGATGTAGTTGGAAGCCTTGTGCTGAATTTATGACACCTATGTAACATTAACATTATTAGCACCGACACAATCTTGTATTTTTTTGTTGCGACCCCTTTACTGTCTGTCGCTATTGTTGCAACAATTTCATATATCATTTTCACAAATGCCGCCATATTGGTGATAAAGGAACTGGAGATAAAAAAAAGGCCTCTTTTACGTTGGAGTAAATTGTGTTGCACATGTAAGTATTGTGTTTCAGATAAAATTCTGTCTATAAAGAAAATTCTTCTCAGACAATTCGATTTATGTACACCTTACCAACTTGTATATGGATATGTCACAAGTTTAGTCATTGGTTATTACTGCAAGAGATTTTGTAATGAGTATCTATGGCATTCTTTATGATTTTCACGGATTGTCTCATAAAATTAGAATTATGTATACATAGTTGCATATAGATTTGTAAGTGAAAGCTTTGCAGACATTGCTTCAAAGCGCCACATGGCCTTTGATGACAACTACTCATGGAAACGACAGTTGTACCTCAGCTTCATCCTGATGGAAGAAAGCGAAAGGCCACGTGAAGCTCAGAAAAATATCCACTTACAACATGGAAAATTAAATTTCCAAAAAGATAATTCTCCACGTAGAGAGACTTGTTTGCAACATAAATTGTTTTAAAAAGTGTAAGTGTAAAGTGTTTCTAGTGTTAGGGAAGCACAAAGGTGCACAGGGTTGTTATATATTGGGTTAAATCCATGAAACTGTAAGAAATGTAAGAAAGAAAACTGTCAAACATAGTGTTCTGAGATGTTAAAATAACAGATTTTCAAGCTCACCAAATTCTGTATGTCTAAAAAAATCCAGATACTTTGCTGGAATGAGATACCTTGATCAGGTTAATCTAGAGGTGTTCAACCTTTTGGCCTTTCTGGCCACATTGGAAGAAGAGGAATTGTCTTGGGCCACAAATAAAATACACTAACAATAAGGATAGCTGATGAGCGGAAAAAGTGGGGCAAATCAACACTCACAGATATAGATAATGTACCTATCTGAGTAATAAAACTTTATTTTTTTGTGATATTTTAGAAAAAAAAAATTAAAAGAGGGCAACATAAAAGGAGTGTGATATTTAACACTGTGAACCCAATGTTGCAGCGCTGCTTATACGCTAGATAAATAGGTTATAGATAAAACTGAAAAAATTAGTGCAAGTATGTGAACTAGTGCAAATGTGCAAACATGTGCAAAGTATACTGTGCAAATCTCGCAAGATCACGCAATAAATATACTCCAAATTCATAAATACAATATCAAATTCATGTATATTAAATCATATAGTCCATATAAAGTGTCCTTAAAGTGCAGATAAGGTGCTCCTGTGCCTCACTGTATGCATAAGTGGGGGTGTTTCCCTTGTGGTTTTCTACTTACCACAATACGCTCGGTATGAGGCATTCAGTAATATCCTGCAGTGTAGTCACAGCCTTTTATGGCAGCCTGAAATTCACACTTATGTAGGAGAGGTCCTTATTGCTGCTCCTTTAAACATATCCCGAGTCCCCTCATGGAAAAGAAAGGCCATCCATAGTGAAGTACGTTTAAGCCAAATTTATTGTAGACAAAAGAAAACTACTTACAAACATATTAAAAGTATAGGTAAATACGTAGGTCACGGCTCGGTGGTTCGCTGCTCCCGCAGCGTGCGCTTTACCGGCCGGAAGTGGCGTCACTTCCGGCCGGTGAAGCGCATGCTGCGGGAGCAGCGAACCACCGAGTCGCGACCTATTTACCTATACTTTTAATATGTTTGTAAGTAGTTTTCTTTTGTCTACAATAAATTTTGCTTAAACGTACTTCACTATGGATGGCCTTTCTTTTGCATTACCGGGACCGTGAAGCGGTGTTGAGACAAGTTAGAGATAGAGCTAATGTTCAATTCAACGGTACTAGGGTGTCCTTCTATCCAGATTTTTCAGCAGGTCTAACGACGTAGAGCTAATATCATGGATGTCAAGAGACGTTTAAAAATCCTGCAACTACCATATGCAATGCTATACCCAGCGAAGCTCCACATTACAGCACAAGGTCAGTACACTTCTTTGATTCAGCAAGGAAGGCGGTGGCTTGGCTGCACCGGAATGAGCAAGACATCAGCCATCAGGGCGTAGAGGCGGAGGGTGACTGAATCTGGACTTTCTGATCAGCACCCCGGTGACAAGTTATATCACACCTTTAGTGTATACTGTTCTCATCTGATCCAAAGTTTAAAGTTCTCTGGCTGGGGGACAATATATTGCGGAACATTATGTGAGCTGCACGTAAATATTTCCTACTGTTGGTGGATTAAGCCTTATCCAATGCTGGCTTATGCGAGTACGGACACTATTCTAGACTGTAGAACTGCCCGGTTGGACATGCTAAGTGGGGTTGTTCTTCGGTTAATGGTTTTAGTTATTGAATGCACCTTGCAATGGTCTACTTTTCACAGCACCGGCCTTGGAAGCGGCGCAGTTGGGCCACCTTGTTGCCCTTTACTATTGCCAGACAGCTATACCTATAAATGCCTTTATTCTCCTGCAGACACTACCTTTCGGAGATTATTAGTGGTTGGACTGCAAACTCATGGGAACCCAAATCGTTTTTTTTTTTTTTTTTTTTACAATTTTTCTATAACAATGTTTATGGTTATACTTTGGTGTATTTTGATAGATTTACTTATTTACAGAATCTACATATTGTCTTCTTTTCATGTACTTTCTTACTGGGTGTCAGTGAAGATGTTGAAAGGATAAAATGAAAAGTCTCATGCCCTTCTGCTAGCTCTTCCCACTTCTCGCCCTTTTATTTGGGTTTATATTGGCCTTGTTACCTCCACTTCCGTGACTTGACATGAACGAAACATCTAGTCACGGCAACAAGGCAAGCTTGAGTTCCATGTTGGTTCCTGCTCTAGCCTCGGTTGCCCAGCGACCGCGTGAGGTCACCCCCGGAAGCCACACTGCCTGTGGCACTTGTGTATTATGGCCGGCACACACCCTGGCGGCATCCCATCCGGATCCACTCCTCGCCCCTTATAGGAATTTCATCCATCCTTTCTAGGGTTCTTCAACACCCCAAGAGTGAGAGTGACAATTAGTCTATTTAGTGTACTCACACGGGACCTTGTCAATGTCTTCGCTGGCCACCAAGACCACATGGTAACCACTTGTACTTTGGTATTTTATCTTACAATCTTCAATTGTGAATAAACTTTTTTAATTTTATCTCTCGCTGACTGTGTATAAGTTATGGGTCATCCCTCAGATATATACCACTACTGTGCGCTGCCCGTGTTTTGTCCATAACCCTGAAATCCCTGCCATCTTTACAGTGTATTAATACCTCATGGAGAATATTCTGACGATAGTATTGTGGAACATTAGGGGTTTCCATTCCCCACTAAAACGCACCATGACATTTATGTGCATTAACAAGCTGCACCCAGCCATTTTTTTCAGGAAACCCATCTAACGCCCGATACACTGGGCTGCTTGAAGTACAATTGGGTGGGAGTCAGTGTGTTGGTTCATAATACTGTGGACTTTCAGGAGTATGATAGTGAAACTGACAAGGAGGGCCGTTATGTTTTTGTACACTGTTGTATTGGTATTCTACAATGCATCTTAGCTTGTGTGTATGTCCCCTCGCCCTTCTCGGGGCCGTTATCTGGCTTCCCATCTCATATCTGGATGCTAGACCAGATGTCCCGTTGCTAGTGGTTGGGGACTTCAACTGTTGTATGGATCCTACTCTGGATAGACAGTGGGCTCCTCGGGCCTCTCCTCATTTCAGGGGTACCCCCCTGGCGGTGTTAGCGCGTGAGGTAGACTGGGTGGATATCTGGAGAATGAGGAATCCAAATGTTAAACAATTTTCATGTCCCATGGTACCCTATCCAGAACTGATCTTGGAATGAGTAGCCCATCTATACTCCTGTATGTATCTGATGCAATTTATAGGCCTCGCAGTGTGTCTGACCATTCTCCCCTGGTGATATACCTCACGGTGGCCCCATATAGTACACTATCTAAAGCCCCGTGGAAATGTAATGCATTCTGGTTGAAGCTATTCTGTTCCCATGAAAGTATAGGAATGAGTGTACGTGAGTTCCACTCGTTCCAGGATCCATCTGGTTCTTGCGCAATTCAGTGGGAGGTTTTTAAAGCTTACCTGAGGGGATTGCTGATAGCAGAAATAACAAAGGTAAAAAGGGCCTCCATGGGTTTAAAAGAGGAAGTGGAATCTAGAGTGCGGGAGTTGGGGCTTGGCAGGCACCTCATAGGGGTGATTAACTCCCGAGCAGGGCCATTGGTGAGAGCACCGGAGGAGATCATGAGGGAACTGGCAAGTTCTATGAAACCCTTTACCTTCCGAGTACCTCTTACATGCCTGATGAACTGAGGAAATATTTGTAAGGTATATCCTTTCCTAAACTCACGGATACCCAGAAGCAAAGGCTAGATGCACCGCTTATAGAGGAACTCCAGGAGGCAGTCTGCTCCTTTCCAAATTGTAAAGTGCCCGGGGAGGATGGTATCCCTAAAGAAGTTTACAAACAGTACTCTGCAGTGGCGCTCCCGAGGTTGTTGAAAGTCTTCAACGAGTCACTAGATAGAAGGGGGCAAAACTCCCCTATGTACAAGGCAAATGTGGTCCTACTTCTGAAGCCAGGTAAGGACCCAATGGATCCAGGATCTTATTGGCCGTTTTCGCTGTTGCCATGCGACGTGAAGATCCTAGCGAAAGTGTTAGTGATCAGATTGAATGGGGTAGTTACGTCTTTAGTAAATTCTGACCAAGCTGACTTTATGCCCCATAAAATCTACTATTTTTGAATATGCAATCCCCAGCAGATAAAACTGATCATAGGGCACTGCTATCACTAATCGCCACAAAGGCATTTAATAGCGTAGATTGGGAGTACCTGTGGGTGGTATTGGAGAAGTTTGGGTTCGGATCAACATATATATCCTGGGAGCGTCTTCTCTATGCTAAACCACAGGCTGCTATTAGAGCGTTTGTCACATACCTTTGAGTTGAGGAGGGGTACGAGGCACGGATGCCCCTTATCGCCCCTCCTTTTCGCATTGGCGATTGAGCCCTTGGCAATTAAAATAAGGTCTTATCTAAGGATAGTTGGTTTTTGTTATGGAAATACACAGGAGAAGGTGATGTTATATGCTGATGACACACTACTTATGCTGGGTGATACAGATGCCTCCCTAAAAGGAAGCCATGAACTCGATCACAGAATTCGGAAAATTTTCAGGTCTCCATATTAATTGAAGGGGTGACAACACTGCAAGCTCTTGTGGTCTACATATATTTCTGAGTTTCAGGATCATAAGATGACTGAGCACATGTCTATCACTGCAAACAGCAATACATGTAGACCACAAGAGCTTGCAGTGTTTATACTATACCTGACCATTAAGAGCATTCACCATAAGACCCCCAGAGGTATCCCCAGCTATCCAAGGGTGATAGGATCTCCATTGACACCATGACCAGAGGAACTAAAAGATGACCTTTTGAGGGATATGGGAGCTGCACCTAATTTGGAATACAGGCTTATTACCCTTGTAGGGGTTCCCACTTCTGGTAAGTGCGGTCCTGGGAGTGAGGGGAGCACCTTGACCCATCACACCAGCTACACTTGAAGAGTCACTGGAGTCACACAAGTCACCCCTGTTGTGAAGCTGCACCGATTAAAATCTGCACTGGAGCACTTTTTGTCATGCGATTGGGACTATTACATTAACACCAAAGTTGCACTGATCTAAAATCCTGCACTGTAGCACATTTTGTGCGATTGGGACTATTATCATAGAATATCCTTTGGAGCATTAGACCTTACTCTAAAAGTGATTGACACTATATTGTGTATTTTTTTTTTAATTTTCCACCTCTTCTGCCACATATGCGATTTGGAATCGCATTTTATTTCACCATTAACTGGCATTTTCATAAAACACTGTTATATTTCTTTGGGTACTGATTAGTATACATTTGCACTTCCCCATTCTTTGTGGGGCTTGCCCTCTATGGAGTATACGCACTGTAGCACTTTATATTTGCACCTCAATTGTTTTTTGCACCTTTCTTTGGCTTATCAATTATTTTTGATATACTGAATTATTTATATCACTGTGGCACTCAGTCACCTTATCTATATGCACTTTATTGCCACAAGTGTATCTTTTGTTTGTACCAGTCACTTATTTGGATATTAATTCAGTTGATTATTTATGTATTTATTTATGTCAATTTTCTGATGTATTAACCATCATATTTCACTTGATGTTTACTTATTATTTGTACACATATCTGTGAATAAGTTCTTACACTGTGGACACATAGGCACATATTTTCTTCTGTGCTTTATACCTATTTTTGGCAGCGCCACTTACCTCTTTGCCACCCCTTTATCTCTACTGAACACTTTTGTGAACAGTTAAGAGGTAGGTATCTCTAAAATTCTTGATTAAGATTTTTATCCTGAGCGCGGATCCTTCTCTTTTTTCCATATTAAATTGGTCGAAGTCAGCTTTAATATTGCTGGATGAGGATGACACACAGCCTATAACATCTTCATGCCCTATTCCTAACTAATTTAAGTACCTGAGGAGATTTTTGTAGACTGAATCTTAACCCTCTCCTTCAGAGGTTCAGTGATCAGATTAAAATATGGAACTCGCTCGCTCTCTCTATTTATCAGTAGCAGGTAAGGTGACCTTGATAAAAATGGTGCTCATGCCACAGTTACTCTACTTGCTCCACAACGCCCTTATGGTGAGCACCTTAAAAAATTTCAGGATAATAATAATTCACTTTTTCGTACTTAGATATGGAAAAAACCGTACCCCTAGAATAAAACTAGAACACCTACAGAGGCCCAAAGACGAGGGCGGACTAGCTCTGCCCAACCCATGGCTGTATTATTTGGCAGCTCAACTACAGCACTTGATAGGAACTATAAACACAGAAGGCGAAGTAGACAGTGCGGAGTTTAGCGCCTCTATAGTGTTGATGAGGCATACTATCTGCAATTTTCCTATTCCTCAAGCATTAGAGGCCCAAGCTTTTGGAAAGCCGCATAAACTCTACCTGACATTGTCAGGAATTCACTACCATGCGCAGGCGCACTGGCGCTGCTAACCGGCAAACGCCAATGCGCATACGCTGAAGCTACCTTGGGATAGTTCACGGCTATCCTGCGTTTGCACGAACGCGCATGCGCACGCAATCCTCTTTGGCGCCAAGCGTCCTATTTAAAGCCAGTGGTCACACTGAATCTTTGCTGTGTGATCTTCAGCTCTCCTGTTCCCTGTATCTGATATTATCTACTGTTCCTGATCATCTGACCCAGCTTGTCTTTTGACCTTCATTACCTGCTGCCCGCCCTGACCTCGGCTTGTCTTGACTATTCTTCTGCCTCACCCTGATCTGCTTCTCTGTTACCGGCTACTGGACCTGGACCTGCTCCTGGCTCGACTGGGGAACCCGGAGGACCGCGACCTGGTGTTAGCACGCAGCCAAGTCCATCCCCACCATCTGGGGCCCTGGTGAAAACCGGCTAGCACTTACATTCCGCGCCTCTGGTGAACCTGCGTCCCGCCGGATATCCGGTCAGCATACCTGTCCTGGGATCGCACATAGTTCCAGACTCCTCATCCAGTGAGATATTCCTCAACACATCAGGCTCTGCCACGACAGCCCTGACAGTATCACACAGCTATGACTGAGCCTGCAAGAGGAACTTCTCCTATGGATGAGATCTGCCAGCATCTCGCGGCCCTCACTCAGGCTGTCAAAACCCTGCAGGAATGCTACACCCAGTTGGAAGGTCGTGTCCAAGCGTTAACCTTCGCCACGGACCCTGCAGCCTCTTCTGCTCCCATGGCTTTCACCGGGAACACCTATGGTAGTGATGCTGCCTCCTGAGCCAAGGGTCCCTAGGCCAGAAAGGTTTTCAGGGGATCGAAGAAAGTTTAGGGACCTTCAGCAATGCTTGCGAGTTATATTTTCCGCTACAACCCCGGACCTTTTATTTGGAGGCCACTAAAGTAGGGTTCATCATAGCCCTGCTTCAAGGTGAACCTCAGTCCTGGGCTCACCGCCTGCTTGAGGAACGCAACACTTAGTTGAACACAATGACATTGTTCTTTGACGCAATGGCGCAGTTATACGACAACCCTCAGCGCACTTCCACCGCAGAAACCGCACTCCACACACTTCAGCAAGGCCGTAGGGCCGTGGAAGATTATGTCACTGATTTCAGACGTTGGAGTACGGACACTCACTGGAACGATGCGGCTCTGCGACATCAGTTCCGCCTAGGCCTCTCGGAAGGCCTAAAAGATGAACTGGCCCGAGTTGGCATACCAGAAACTCTGGAGGCACTAATCACTCTGGCCACCCAGATAGACCGCCGGCTCCGTGAACGGAGAGGAGAGAGGTCCTCTCAGCAGTCCCATCCAGTCTGGATAATGCCCCGGGTTCCTACCCCTGTTCACGTCTTCTCCTCTGGTCCCCGCCCAAGCAGCACAGCTCCGGTTACCCCAGTACCGGATACTTCTGAACCTATGCAACTTGGGCTTATGCGCCCCTCCTTAACGGCGGAAGAAAGTTTACGGCGACAACAAAAACAACCTTTGCCAGTACTGCAGAGAGGCCGAAAACTTTGTACGCTCATGCCCAGCGAAAGTGTCTTTCTATCTCCCCCTCAAGCTACCCAGCTTCTGCTATCAATACCATTCACCTGGCTCTCTCTATCTCATTCCAGCTTCTGGAAGGTCCGATCCCGGTCACCGCTATAATTAATTCCGGGGCATGCAGCTGCTTCATTGATCTAACTGCACAACAGCATATTCCACTCTGACCCAAGTAGCAAGGAATCTCCATCTTCCTGGCTGATGGGTCTCACATCAAGTCTGGACCAGTAACTCAAGAAACCCCTCCATTGCCTGTAGTGACCCACGAGAATCATAAGGAGTTGTTGAGCCTGGACACCATTTCCTCTTCCTTGTTCCCTGTTATTCTGGGGTTACCCTGGCTACAAGCACACAATCCGCAAATAGATTGGACTTCCGGGGACATCAAGTTCCAGTCCCCTTACTGCCAGAATCACTGCCTGCCAGTACCTCTCAGTTCTCCTAGCACCCTGCTAAGTATGGACTCTAAAAAGGAGATACGTTCCTCTGTGCCAGAACCGTATCATGAATACCTGGATGTCTTCAGCAAACAGGGGGCCGAAGCCCTACCCCCTCACCGTCCCTATGATTGCCCGATTGAGCTGCTCTCAGGGGGCTGAAATTCCTTTCGGATGCATATTTCCTTTATCGGAGCGGGAATTAGGCACCCTAAAGGACTATGTAGCAGAGAATTTAAAGAAGGGATTCATCCGACCTACTACTTCTCCGGCAGGTGCTGGAATCTTCTTTGTGGAGAAGAAGGACCATTCACTTCGGCCCTGTGTGTACTATTGTGAATTAAACAAAGTCACAGTTAAGAACCGTTACCCCCTGCCTTTGATTCCCGAACTCTTCCAGAGATTAAGAACTGCCTCTGTATTCACCAAGTTGGACCTACGGGGAGCCTACAACTTGGTCCGTATCAGGGAGGGGGATGAATGGAAGACAGCATTCCGCACCCGATTTTGTCATGAATATCTGGTAATGCCTTTCGGTCTCTGCAATGCCCCGGCCACCTTTCAGCATTTTATTTATGATATTTTCAGAGATTACCTGGACATTTTTGTAATCGTGTATTTGGACGATATCCTGGTCTTCTCTACTTCTCTGGTCCAGCATTGAGAGCATTTTAAGAGAGTACTCCACCGACTCCGGCGGCACAGACTCTACGCTAAACCAGAAAAATGCGAGTTTGAACTGCAGAGTATCCAGTTCCTTGGTCTGGTGATTTCCTCGGAAGGGATTAAGATGGATCCACAGAAGGTTTCCACCATTCTGGATTGGCCAGCACCTGTGGATAAGAAAGGGGGTTCAGCGTTTTGTGGGGTTTGCAAATTTTTATAGGAGATTTATCAAAGGGTTCTCCTCCATCATCTCCCCTATTACCCTGCTCACCAAACAGAGTACTCGATTTTGCTGGACTTCAAAGGCTCAGGCCGCCTTCACAACCCTAAAAGAACTGTTCACTACTGCTCCTATCCTGAGTCACCCGGATCCTACCCTGCCCTACCTACTCGGAAGTTGATGCTTCTGAAATCGCAGTAGGAGCAGTTATCTCCCAACGCCAGGGCATCAAGGACTTGGTCCACCCGGTAGTCTTCTTCTCCCGTAAACTCTCGCCTGCGGAGAGGAACTATGACGTGGGAGATCGGGAACTCCTTGCTATCAAGACTGGAGGAGTGGAGGTACCTGTTGGAAGGAGCAGCACATCCCATCCTCATCTACACAGACCATAAGAACCTGGAGTATTTAAGAACAGCTAAACGCCTGAGACCTCGCCAAGCATGATGGGCACTTTTTTTGCCCGGTTCTCATTTCTCATCACGTACCGACCAGGTTCAAAGAATACAAAACCCGACGCACTCACCTGGATGTACGACAGCCCAAAGGAAGCCCCCGCACCGGACACTATTTTAACCAGAGGTAATTTCCTGTTATTACAGACTGATCTTCTCTCCTCTTTGAGACAAGCCACGTTAGATGTTCCCTGTCCTCCTGGAATTATGCTGATACCTAGGAATGGGTTGCTATGGAGAGGAGACTAAATTTTTGTTCCGGAAGGTGCCCGTGTGTCTGTCCTGGGACTCTGTCATGACCACCCACTGGCAGGCCATTTTGGGGTTCATAAAACCCTTGACCTTGTTCAGTGCATATTCTGGTGGCCTGACTTGGAGAAGAGTTGTAAGCAGTATGTTACTGTACCTCTTGTGCCATCTGCACCCGAAGCAAGACTGCTCGAAACAAGGCATGGGGCTTGCTCAGACCACTACCGGTTCCTGACAGACCATGGAAGATGATTGCCATGGACTTTATTGTGGAACTTCCTCCGTCAGACGGGTGCTCTGCAATTTTCGTAGTATTGGACCGTTTGTCAAAGATGGCCCATTTCGTGCCACTGAGAAGCACACCCTCTGCTCCAGAGACAGCACAGGTCTTTATCAAGGAAGTAGTGAGACTCCACGGGTCCCAATGGACATTGTGTCGGATAGGGGGGTTCAGTTTACCTCTCGTTTCTGGGAAGCACTATGTGAGTCATTGAAGATCAAATTGTCAATGTCCTCCGCATACCATCCCCAGACTAACGGGCAAACTGAGAGGACCAACCAGACTCTTGAGCAGTATATCCGATGCTTCACCACCTTTGTTCAGGATGATTGGGTCTCACTGCTACCCTTGATGGAATTCGCATACAACAATGCTAAGCAATCGGCTACAGGTCAGTCCCTGTTTTATGCTAACTACGGGTTTCATCCATCCTTCTTACCCTGCCTTGTTCCTAAATCCGCAGTACCCGGATATCATGGATTTTCTCAAATGCAACAGCAAACTGTTACAAGATGCTATGACCAAGGCTCAGACCTCCAATAAGGAGACCTTTGATAAGAAAAGGATAAGAAAAGGAGAGGGGAGTTGGTTCTTCAACCTGGCAACCAGGAAATTAAATGGAGGTGTCGTACGAACTTGCCCTACCCGACTCACTCAAAATCCATCCGGTTTTCCATGTGTCATTATTGAAACCTGCAGTACCCGATCCTTTTCCAGATAGAAGCTCGGGACCACCTGCTTCGGTAATTATCAATGGTGATGAAGAATTTGAGGTAGAGGTCATTGTAGACTGCAGAAGAAGGAGGAATCAGTTGCAATACCTGGTCAAATGGAAAGGCTTCCTGGGAACCGGTGCAGAACATTCATGCCCAAGACTTAATCCATAACTTCTTTCGCAGCCATTCTCACAAAAGGAGTCTTTTGGGCACCCGGAGGTTGCCCATAAGGAATGGGCAATGTCAGGGATTCATTACCATGCGCAGGCGCACTGGCACTGCTAACCGGTGAACGCCTGTGCGCATGCGCGTACGCTGAGGCTACCTTGGAATAGTTTGCAGGTATCCTGCATTCGCAATCCTCTTTGGCGCCAAGTGTCCTATTTATAGCCAGTGGTCACACTGAATCTTTGTGTATTTGTGAATCTTTGTGAATCTGTGTGATCTTCAGCTCTCCTGTTCCCTGTATCTGATATTATCTGCTGTTCCTGATCATCTGACACGGCTTGTCTTTTCAACTTGATTACCTGCTGCCTGCCCTTACCTCGGCTTGTCTTGACTATTCTTCTGCCTCACCCTGATCTGCTTCTCTGTTACCAGCTACTGGACCTGGACCTACTCCTGGCTCGACTGGGGAATCCGGAGGACTGCGACCTGGTGTTAGCACGCAGCCAAGTCCATCCCCACCATCTGGGGCCCTGGTGAAAATTGGCTAGCACTTAGATTTCGTACCTCTGGTGAACCTGCGTCCCGCCAGATATCCGGTCAGCATACCTGTCCTGGGATCGCACATAGTTCCAGACATACAACCTCATACAAAAAATCTGGAACAAAACTAAATATCTTCAGGGAGTGAGGAGTTACACTAAATTCAGTCCTGTTTGGCTAAATGATAACTATCTGGACATAGCCTAGCTGCAGTCAGGGGCTAGGCGGTAGGAATACGGCGTAACACACCTTAAGCAAATTTTTCATAATGGATTACTTCTGGCATTCACAGACCTTTACGCCAGGTACAACTTGCCATCCTCTATGCACTTCCAATATATGCAGCTGCAACACGTGGTCACAGCACAAAGTAAATCATCAGAATGGATATTATCCCCGACCCAATCGTCGGTCTTATACGGGATGCTAAATTGTCTAAAGGTTTCACATCACAAAGCCATTACAATGCTTTTACAATTCTATTTAAGGCAGCACCCCCTGGAAGTGATGGAGAGATGGGAGAGGCATGTAGGCCAAATGGATATTGATCAATGGGAGGAGACCTTCCAGACAGTAGTTACCTGTTTGCTAAATGTAACTCAAAGATTGCCCAACTCTACATAATATTAAAGGTATATTACACTCCCCATAGACTACACTTGATGGGTCTTCAAATTTATCCTACCTGCACGAGATGTCGGAGGGATTACGGGGACCTAATCCACCTATTGTGGAGATGCCCGAAGCTGCATTCCTACTGGGCGGGATTGGTACAGACAATTAACACAGTGTTCCATGTGTCTTTTCTGCTGGCCCCAAAGGTGTGCCTGCTGGGTGTACTGGGAGAATATGACTGGGATGTGTACACGAGAGAGGCCATACATAGAGTCTTATTTCAGGCAAAGAAACTGATTATGGTACACTGGAAGTCGGAAGACCCTCCTACAATAGGACAATGGATCAATACATGGCTGGCCCCGGTGGATCTAACAGTGGATAGGCTACTCAGCCTTAATGCTTAAATGCAATTGATGGTTCCGATATGTATAGTGGCAATACATTTTAAATATTTGTGCATGTTGATTCTGGAAACGACTATTGAATGTTGACATTTTTTCAGTGATGTGAAACAAGAGTGTGTATAATATATTTCTGACATACTTTGTTTTGGCATGTATTGGCAATGTAATGGTGCTAAATCTTTAATAAACATCTTTGTTTGGTTATATAAAAAAAATTAGATAATCAATATTATTCACTTTACCTGTCAGTGGTCATAATGATAGGGTTGATCTGTATATGTGACAGCTTCCTGCACAGGGCTGTGTCCTTTACCTCATTTATCTGTCGCCAGGACATTCTCAGGGCAAAGCTAAATGTGAACAAAGAGCTAGGAATACAGCTGATGTCACGAGCAATGGCCATGTAGCGCTATCCCTGAAGGAGCAACTGAGCATATTTTGGTTCTTTACTCTGCCTCTCCACCCCAAGAACAGTCTCAGCCCCTCTGGCACATCTGGCAATAATGTAAGTGCAAACACAATAATCACAGACACACATTGTATTAAAACACAGACATTGTTTCCATTTCACAGACTAACAGTAGAAGTAAATTAACTGTAGAATAATGAATAAAGGTCAAGAGCAATCTAACTTATTGGTACTGTCAGGCTGCTTTCAGGGGATTCCTTAACTGGGAATAACCCCAAGAGCAGAGGCGAACACTTTAATAATAACAGATAAATGGATAATTCAACACTTTACTTGATTTTGGCTCTATAAGTCCAGGCAGAAGGAGAGCAGATGAATAACCTTCACTTACGTCAGACCTCTATCTTCTGTCGCCCGACACCACAGGCCCACAAACTATAAACACAGCATCTAGTTCAGTGGTCAATGACTTAGCTTCCAAGACAAATTACCCCGGTCATGTATCACATATACTGAGCCCTGAGTTAGGGGACATGTCCATATGGCCACAATAACTTCAGTCCCTTTGAAGAAGAAGGCCCTGTGTCTTTGGCTAGCCACCTTAGTTGGTGCACTTTAAACTTCTATTGGATAGAGTGTAAACGCAGTATGCTGGCAGTGTCTTGATAACAGGACAGACACTGTGACTGCTTAACAGGGCATCCGTGTGACCCAGGTTCTGGCAAGTGTAAGCAAAGTAATACCAACACTGTCTGCATGCAGTGTCTTTGTTTCCTGCAAATAGGCAAGTGCCCACTCACCAATTCTGCAGTCAAGGCCCAAGCAAAATTTCCTTGAACAAGCATGCTCTTCAGGTAGCCTGTCTGGCCCTCTTACAACTGTACCCTTCATGCTGTCAGTGCAGGTGCGCCTGAATATGTGCTTGGGATCCCCGTCTCAGGCAAGATGTCCCCTGACCGGCCGTGGATGCCTGGCAAGAACGGTACGCCAACCCAGGAGGCAAAACCTCTCCCTAGGTCTGGTCTTCTCCTCTGCCTCATGGTGTCCGACTTATTCCCAGTCAGCCCCTGATGTCCTTTTCTTCTTTTTCCCCAAAGCATGCAGGGGTGTGTAGTCCTGTCCCCTTAGGAAACTATTGGGCTGTTTGTGTTAGGAACTACATGCCCCACCATCCTTTGCAGCAGCTCTAGCTGATGATTGGCTCCTTCCTCCCTGCCAATTAAAAAAGCAGGGGAGCTGTGTGTGTGTCTCCTCACTGCACAGTGATAGGAGGAGAGGGATGAGGGGAATTCCCCGGCAGGAGTTGACAGTCTCTCTCTTTCCCCGCTCTACCCATATTTGGGAAATTACTTGGTGGGTGGAGCCTAATGGGGAACTGAGAGACTAGTTCCCTATCAGGTCTGTTTCTTTTTAAGTGGCAGTACACAGCATTATACCGCCCCCTACAGGTTAAAAAAAATTCCTCAGCCAAGTGCCTGTCAGTGTGGTAGTTGGGGGGGAGCGGGAGTGAGTGCACTTAAGAAAAAATGTGCAGTGTGAGCATTCCTTCCACAGTGCAAACATGGACAAATTCATCTACCTCCCTGTAACAGGTATAAAAATTGGGCACAAGCACTGACACTTTCAGGGCTGCTTCCCACCAGAATTCTAAAGGCTGTCTTTAACACCTTAATGAATTCCACTAATTGTGTTTAAAGCTGATGACTAGGAATTGTTAGTGTCGGTTCACACTAACGCGGCACGACTTCGGGGCGACCTGTGAAGTCGCGTGCACCGCAACTTCAGCGCGACTTGCACGGACTTCATATAATGAATGTCTATGCAAGTCGCTCCAGGTCGCCCCGAAGTAGTACAGGAACCTTTTCCTAAGTCGGAGCGACTTGTGTTGCTCCTATTAGAACGGTTCCTGTAGCACACAATGGACCGCGACGGACCACGACTTGTCAGGCTGACAAGTCGCGGTAGTGTGAATGGACACTTATGGAGCTATTACATGAAAAGGAGAACAATAAAGAAGTTACAAGTTATGACAGCATTAGCCAACTGTGGTGGAAGGGGAAGTGTGTTGTAAACGGCTGACCAACATTTTAACAAATAACATCCTTGTTTAATCCAGAGAATTGACAATAGCTATTTAGCAGTTTATAGTTTGTATTATTTTCTAGATTAAGTCAACTGGCTTGCAACATGTCTGAGGAGGAAGTTTTCACTCTCCAAAAGTTATTATATATAAGGAAGAATGTTTATTTTGCTAAGGCAGAGGAATGACATAGGTCAGGTTTTATTTTTGGGGGATTTATTTACTCTCAAGATTTTCCTTTCAGCAATTATACTATTCCACTTTTTCTAAAGCTTGCTGGGATTATCAGGATAAAACACATCATGTATCAAAGGGATTTTTTTTTTTTTTTTTGCGTGAGATTCACAAAAATCTCAGTCTGCTGAAATATGGAACTTCGCTCATTGCATGGACGGGTTTTCTGTTAAAATTCTACACATTTATACAAATTGTATATGTGAGGGCAGACAAACTCTAAATTTGTAAGAGTCTCATCTATTTACTGTCTTCAACATTTCAGCATCCATGCCCACTATTGATGTATCTGTAGTGGTTCCAAAGTGAAAAGAATAAGAGGAAAATCTCCAGCACTGAAGGCCAACCAACCATACAAAGGTAAGCAATGTTATTAGATAGAATTAAGTTAAATTGAAGTTTAAAGAATTTAAAATCATCCAGGTTATGGAGAATATTACTCGAAAAGAGAATGTTTCACATGTAAACATTGCTTACTGGGCAAATCCTGTGATTGCGAAAACTAAAAAAAGGCTAAAGTATGAAATCCATGCAAACTGATGAGATCTAAACTCGCTAAAAAAAAATCCTGCACTATTCTGTTCTTCAGATGCTACCAAGGTCTTTGCTATCATTAAATAAGAATGTAGGCCCAATTTGATAATGTAGGTGGAGTGGTACATTGACAACAAATGGGCAATCGTATACAATACTCAGGCAACTAACAGCCATTTAATGCAATGTATAGGCTGCAACCTGGGGGACCTTGACATACACGTGCAACAAGCAGGCAATTGTTGTAATAGGCGAGCAACAAAAGTGCAATCATTACAATATGTGGGCAACAAATGGCCAACTCGGACAAGATACGGGCAACTTCCTTAGCACAAATTAACCCCCCCCCCCCTGAAAAATCTTACCACTCATGCCAGCAAAAGTCTCCCCATAATCCCAGATAAAAATCACCCTTGTCTCTCTCTAGCCTGCAAGTGTCACCCAATCTCCCAGCAATACCCCCCTTCCTCTATGCAAAAGTGTTACTAGGCCTCAATTTCAAAGCAGTGCCTGGCACAAAGTTATGGAAAATCTTTACAAGCTTCCCCAAGCCTTCGTGTCATGTGAGAGCTTCCCCCTTGTCATGTACCTGGTGGAAGAGCCTGACATAAACAATGAACCACAGTGGGATGGGATGGACTGGCTGGGTGACAGAAGGGGAGTAGCAGGCTGGAACAGGTAGGTACTGGCTGGTCAGTTAGCAAGCAATGATCAAGAACTGGCTGCTAGCAGGTAGGTGCTTTGAATGGGTTGCTAGGCAGCGGGTAGAGGAATAGTGGAGTCAGACAAGCTGGGTCAGAGACTGATAATTGGATCAGGTTCTAGTAAATAGACAAGAGTATGATCAGGGTGCAGGCCAGAGTCAGTATCTGATCAGCAGTACAGTGGCAACAGGAGTAGGCAGAAGCAGAGGTCAAGAAGCAAGTTGAAGTCAGTTCTAACAGGGTTCAAGGGATGGGCAGGACAAGCCGGGTCGGTAACTGGTATCAGATGTAGGTAAGGGATCACAGAGCACACAGGAAACGCTGTAGATGAGACAGCACTGAATCTGAACTCTGGCTGAATTTAAATAGAAAAAAAAAAAAAATGGATGATCGCGCAATAATGTTTATTTATTTAAAAATGAATAAAACATATTGACACCTTCCTAATATTTTTTTATTCATTTCTAAATAAATAAACGGTATTGCACGATCATCGGTTTTTTTATATTTTTGGGAACCCATTGCCATTTCTACTATCGATTGTGGAACAAGTTTAACACCTTCCCAATATTAGCCCAGGGGATCAATCTAGTGATTTGGTCGTTTCTCAACGGAGGTTAGCCCAACTGATTTTATAGTTGTCATTTGATTCTGGTTGCACCATTGTACACATTTTATTGATTCAATTAGCACTTAGCACTTTGGGATAGCACTTCATGTCACTATTATATAGCGCCTCAAAATAATTTAATTTATTCATCTTGATTTGTTATTCACCAAAATTGATCGCTGTTGTTTTTATGGACATCTAGTTCATTTCATCACTAGGAGGTGCCATTTAAATGTATACATTTTTCATTTTATATTTTATTGTAAAAACCTAATAAAGATATATTTACATTATATCATGCATCTCACCCACCTATTTTATTGCATTTTGAGCCACCAACTCAGATCCCTGCAGAGTTGCAAACACTACTAGGATGACAGAAGTCTAAATTCTAGTACACACAATGAGATTATTAAACGAACAATCGTCTGGTTTTTTTTTTTCCACGCCAGACTCAAAAACGAATAGGTTACTAAAGTATGAAAATTTTTGTACAAGAGAATAAAAATTCGGAAGTGATGTAAAGTATTGGCATTGTATTTTCGAACGAAAACTGTGCTGATTAAACGAAAATCGTACAATCTGGTATCGCACGAGAACATTTTTTGTGTTTGTTCCTTCGGAAAATTGCGGACAAAACCTGTGTACTAACGATCAGATTATTGTACAATAGCTTCGAAAGCATTCTTTTTTGTATGATTTATTATGATGTAATATTTTTTTAGTCTGTTCAAATCTAGAAACGCAAACACTAGTAGCTTGGCATATATAATCAAGAATCTTGAGATATTGGCCTCTTGCCATCAGCTCTACAGCTGATTTTTAGCAATACCAAGTCGTTAGACCAACAGAACACAATCAATGCCTGAATAAAAGTAAACCTTATCCTTCTTTCCAAGCAAACAACATGATGAAGTATATGCACCTTGTAAGGCCTGAAAGTATCTGCAAAAAATCTTAAAGTCTCTCCATTTACCTCTTTTTTGATATTATGGGCCTCTGCTTCTAGCTTCTAACTTCAGTTTGTTCAATTAGGCTTTTACAATAAAACTGTGAAGCTGATTTGAATATCCAAAGTCTTATTTGAATAATATGACACTGCACTAATAAATGAGAATATATATTTGCAGCGGAGTGCGGGTTATATAACTTGACCATTTTAAAAGAGATCTCGAGAACACCTTGAAATTTAGTGACGAAATAAAGCCTTAAAGATTAAAGACTATCTAAACTCAAAATAAAAAATGTAATATATTGCCAGCCTCCCATCCCTATCCAAGTTATTGTTGTTCAGTGGTTTAGTCATATCCGACTCTTCGTGACCTCGTGGACCATAGCGCACCAGGCTTTTGTCTTCCACTGACTCCAGAAGCTTGCTTAACTTCATGTTCATTGTTGATGCTATCTATCCACCTTGTTTTCTGCCGTCCTCTTCTCCTTTTTTCTTCCATGTTTCCCAGCATCAGGGTCTTTTCCAATGAGTCCTCTCTTCGCATTAGGTGGCCAAAGTATTTGAGTTTCAGCTCCAGGATCTGTCCATCCAGTGAACCCTATTTGTAAATAATTATTTTTTACATGACAAAGGATTTACAAGGCAGCATTGTGATCAAAAGATACTGCTTGCTATGAGGCTGGCTTTGCTTGACCGAATGATGATGCATTTACCAAGAGTTTCTGAAAAACAGGTCAAAAGAAGGGCAAAACTCCACTAGAGATGAGAAAAAAAATATGTTATTAAAAAATATTTTATATTTATCTGACAAAAAAAAAAAAACTAAACAATGTCCATATCTGAGTATTAGAGGCAGGTGGCTCCTGTGGATTCACCAAACTTTTTTCCTACCATATTTCTTACCTCTTGATGCTCCTCTATTAGGTGGGACAAAAACCTGATCATATTTCAGTTACTGTCTCACTCTCAGAGAAGTTATTTTCTCCATGTTCTGATATATCATTCACATTATATTCCTTTACACTTGGTATAAACTTGCAAAGTTTTCAAGTTTCGTCACAAAATCTTATGTGTTTTAGGTATTTTACTATGTCTGTACATTTTTTTTATGGTTTGCTATGATCCTTTTGTTTAATAATCCCAAATGCATTTTCTGTTTGTAACTGTTTGTTGAGTTTATCAAAATGTGCTTATGGTATTCTGGATTGGTATTTCATCACATCCTTTCAGAAAGATAGGACCTTATTTATGGTAATTTGGACTTGCCAAAGTCCGGCCCTGACCTTAAACTGTCATATAATTCTAAAAATATGTCACAAGACTCTCTATAGCCGCCGCAATGTAATATTATATATTTTGGGAGAGTTATTAAAAGGTGTGGTAATGAGTCAGCACTCAGCAGTGAAGTGAATTCAACTGAAAATTGAAAAACCAGAATGGCCTGTAGTGTTAATTCTGGAGTGAAAAAAAAACAGCCTTAGGTTAGGTACTAGACCTAACCAAAGATACCCCATATGGATTGAAGCTGTTCTCCGATCAGATCCTTTCTGTAAACACACATCCTTCCCCCCACTCCCCTCTAATGCTACATTCACACATGCGATGCGTTGTGGATAGTTGCTGCATTCAGAAGTGGCTAAACAATGCCTCTAGATGTACAGTTTGTGCTTTGGCAACATAGAAATTGTCCAGAACTCTGCAGAAATGCTGACCCTTAATGCACTGTGCTTCCATAGTTGGTTGGAGGCGCTCACCTGAGTAGATACTTGCAACAGTGGTAGCCCTGGCCATTGATTTGTACAGAACACAAATCTGAAAGCCACCAGTGACAGCTGCTGCTGGTCACACACAGTGTGCTGGCAGCGTTTAGTACCACCGGCAGGAATTTACTGATGTTTGCTGGCAGCCAGCCTTGGCCTCTGCTGCGTGGTATTCTGTGTGTAACCTTAGAAATCATTGACAAAAATTAAAAAACAAAAAAACAAAAAGCTACCTAAAGGGTGTTGTCTGAGTCTTCTATCTATTGCAGAGTAGGGGAGTGCTTATTTTCCTGGGCAGTGTGGGTACAGATTGCAGTGCTGGTTGACTAGTCTCCTATCCCAGCAGTGGTCCAGTAAGAGACACAAATAGCAGATTCAAGTAAGTGCAAAATGCTGTTAAAGCATTTTATTTTAAATAAGGCAATGGGTAAAGGGAAGGGATAGGCAGTGAAATTATGTATGCCTAGATATTTGCCTCAAACAAATGCTCAGAAAACTATCTGAGAAAGACATATTAAATAGTAAGCATCAAACGGGGAACATTGCTTTTCACTGTAAACCGTTGTTTTATGTTCAAAATTCACCTGCCCCTGGCTGTGTATAAGCTAACCATTATTATATTGTTTAAAGAAATCTAGCCTAACAATATTATACACTGTGCAAAAAAAAAAAAAACATTCAAGTTTTTTTTTTTTTTAATAAAAAACCTTTGCATAGATTTTCATCCATCGAAACTGCATGTAAATTTGTTCTGTTCTAATGAGGCCAAATCGAATACACTCAAGGTATATTCATTATTGAGAATGTGTAAATGGGGAAAATACAGCATAGTGGCCACTTATAGACGCTGATTGTAATAGGAAATTAGTAATTTCCTCAGCTTCATCTACTGGCCATAATAAGGTACTTTTTACATTCACACATTGGAACTGCAGACATAATAGCCTAAGCACAATCAATTTTGCTTTAATCACGCAGGAACAAAATGTACATTCTGGATGAACAGCTATGCAAATATTTATAGACACATTCTCCACTGCTACAATACATCACAGTTAGAATTTGTTCACTGTTTTGTGTTGGTCAGAGGAAGGAACCACAGAGTAGGGTGGAGGGCACAGGCATTTGACACTGTCTGAAGTGTTGAATGCTGAAGAGAATGCTGGAGGCTACAATGCTAAAACAGTGGAAAGCAGGAAACACAGGCTGCCAGAGAGGTGAGAATGTCATATGTTGCTGGGAACTAGCCTTTGTTCGTCTGGAAACCTAATAAAGTCCCCTAAAGTCCCACTTTTAGCTTTTTTTTTTTGTTTGTTTGTTTAATTGGTCCTCTAGTAGTATAAAAAGACAAAAATGCAGTTGAGGCTGCAATATTCACTTTCGATCCAAAGCTGTCCCTGCAGTATTTAATTTCTACCACTAGATGCCCTCAATCTTCCAGACTGAATGTCACCCAGTGTCGCTCACCCCTAAAGACTGAGGTCATTACTGTAAATGCAGGGCATCATGGGATTGCCCCATGACGATGATGCCCTGTCCTGTAATGGTAAGAGTGGCACAGATGACATCCTCTCAGCCCTGCTCTCTGTTTTCCCAGGACTGCCCACCCCTAGAAGAGGAAGAAGACCCTGTGCATCACGTGGCTGACCAGAAGACTTTAGAAAAAAGTAAGTATATTTGAAAAAGCATAACATACACACTAAGGGGGGGGGGAGGGGATGTCTTCATGGGTATGTTGTTTGTGGGGAGAGCACAGATCCTGGAGTTGTGGTTTAACCACAGAAATAATGTGACTATGTAAAAAAAAAAAAAGGCAGTGTTACCAAATGCTATTTCCATTACAACATGTCAGGAACAGGGTGTTAGAAAATTTAAATCAGAACACAGACAATAAAACTGACAGGCAGAGGATATACTCCCTACCCACTATACTAATTAAAGTGCTTAGTTTCTATCAGGATTCCAGTTGGAGAGTGTATTGGACCACCTGGCACACTGCCTGAGTGCTTCTGCCAAACAGTGCCTTCTGCCCTCCAAACCCTTAAAGGCAGACCGAGAGCTAATATCAGCCTTTTATCCAAAGCATTGCACACAGACAATATGTTGAGGTAAAAAACCAAAGGAATGGCTCTTTATCAAAACTCAGACACATACTTTATACCCCCCTAGGAGGATATTCCTCTCCTGGGGATATTGGCATGACAATTAAAACTTCAAAAAGAAATTCAATTAACAGCTAAGAGTTTTCTAATTACCAGTAATCTAATCAACAGCCAGGCACCCACATAATGCTTTGATTAGTCAGGAAGCCCACCCCAGACAGTCCGGCGCCTACACAGGGGTACCTTACACATGCTGTCTTTCAGGTGTTTAGCTTTCACTTGTTTAATCTGTTTAGCATTATAAGACAAAACTCATACAATTTTTCAGCAGTTTTAAAAAAGGAGAATTAATTTATCTTCATAGATTTCTTAAAGACGTGTGGATAAATATTTCTGTCCCAAGTGGTGGAGCCTCTCCAACCCAGTCTGCATGAAGGCCACCATATTCCCTCTGACCATTAACCTATACAAGATTAATATTACACCTTCCATCCACTCCAGAAGAGAAGCGTTATTGTCTTTACTCAGAGAATTAATCCAAACCTTGTTCTCAGCATTCATCACGTTGTTGTCCATCATTGTCATCATGATCTGCTCTCTCCATGGGACCAGAGGCAGAACTGAGCTCTTTTCCCTGCTCTGACCGGGTGAAGCAGACAAAACCCCCAGTCTTCTCTATGGGCCAAAATAAGTGGGTAGGAGACTTGCCCCCTAGTCCCCTCCAAAAGCCCCAGTCCAAGTTGGCATATCATATTTCTCCCCCATCAAAAGTAGACTAATCAGTTCCCGGATTTCCACCTGGTCTGGACATTTGTTAGTCGGGTAGAGTGAACCCACATAGTTGGTCCACATCATCTCCATTCTTGGCCTCAGGAAAGAGTTGTCATTGGTAGATTTTGGGGCAGAGGTCATGGACCCTCTGTCTGACTGCTAGAGCTCAGCTGGGAGGTCTTTATCACTCCGAGGCTCAATCTGCTGTTGGGGAGAGGGGCCGACTGCCCCGACTTCCTTGAGCCATGAAGACATGGTAGGTGCCAGGCAGAGGCCAGCAGCGCTCTGCCCAGTTTCCAGCACTTCATATGGGGAGGGAGGACAGCTTCCTCCTCTTCTGAACTGTGGATCTGCCTTCTTCCCCTCTCTGCATCTCGGACTGCTGCTGGGGAGTGAGGACGATGATCTCTTCTCCCTTCTCTCCCGGGATCCTGGTCTACCGCTGGGGAGGAGGAATGGTTTCCTCCCCTCCCTGCATCTCGGACAGCTGCCGGGGAAGAAGAACTGCCACCTCCTCTCCCTGGATCCCTGGAACTGCTGTAGTTGTGGGATAGAAGTCTTTGACCCTCTGTTTGGTTGCTAGCGCAGAGCCTGCCCTGGCTACGTGGAACTCCGGAAGTGCGGTGGGTGCTCTGCCCTGATGCCAGCTCTTCTGCTAAAATTTGTTGGCCTCGCAAAAATCCACCAGGGCCACCGGTTGTTGTAGGCAGAGATGACCGGGGCTCTTCCTTAATGCCAGCGCTCCTGTTGGAGGCTCACTGGGTTGTCCCTCCTAAGCAAAAAAGGTCTAATAAATCCCCAGTCTTGGGAACCACTGGCTGGGGATAGAGGTTCACTATCTCCTCTCCCAAGTACTTGAACTGCCGCTGGGAAGATGAGCCAGCTGCTCTATCTCCTGTACCCTCAGCTGGCTGCTGGACAGACTTATTCCTCCGTCCAAGCTTGTCCTGTGCAGAAACAGGTTTGTCTAGGTAAGTCAACCCTTGCCACATCTGCCATAGGAGCTCTGGCAAGTAGGCGTCAGCGGTCAGCATGAAGTCTGAACCTATCATTGGCACATCGTAAGGACTCTTGGACCTGCAACTAGGGGAACGGAGATCACGGAGATGCTCCCCTAATGCAGGAACTAATGTATCAGGTAATAAGGATGGCTGAAAACCATAATTCACCATAAATGGAGACAATTGGGACACTGAATTGATGGCACTATTGTGATCAAACTCCGCCCAAGGTAAGAGGTCTAACCAGCTGTTATGGTGTTCAGAAATATAGCAATGTAGGACCTGCTCCAAGGCTTGGTTGATTCGTGGCCCCGTAGGACATAGGGTGATACGCCGAGGAGAAGTAGAGCTGAATTTCCAACTGTGCACCAAAGGCTCGCCAAAACCTGGACACAAACTGGCTACCCCTGTCCGAGATGATAACCCTGGGTAGCCCATGCAACTAAAAGATCTCCCGAGGTAAAATGGATGCCAGTTCTTTGGATGTAAGCAACTTCTTAAGTGGAAAACAATGAGAAATCTTCGATAACCCGTCAACCACCATAAGAATAACTGTGTTGCCCTGGGAGTTAGGTAACTCCACAATAAATACCATAGACAAGTGGGTCCAAGGCCTCTCTCCATTGGGTATGGACTGTAGAAGGCCTACCGGAGGGTGTTGTTGTGTCTTACTCTGAGCACAGACAGAACAGGTCGTTACGAAGGAGGTTACATCAGAGCTGAGACTAGGCCACCAGAATTGTTGAGAAATAGACCAGATAGACTCATTCTTCCCAGGGTGACCAGTTGCCTTGGGAGAATGGTAAGTCTGGAGCACAGCAGTGCAGAGATTCTCAGAGACAAAGCATAGTTAGTGAGGTTGAAAAAAGACATCCGTCCATCCAGTTCAACCTATGATGTGTGTGTGTATTTGCTGTTAACCGTACATTGTTTACCCCTCTATGTTGTGGTCTTTAAGGTGCCCATCTAATAGTTTTTTGAAACTATCGATGCTCCCTGCTGATACTACTGCTTGTGGAAGAGAATTCCACATTCTTACTGCTCTTATGTAAGATTCTGGTACCCTTGGTACCCTTATTTCCCATTTCTACCTTAATATTGCGTCCCACCTTGCTAACTAGGTGGAACGCATACACCTTTAAGAACGATGACATCATCGCCGAGCGCCGCTATGAGCGGCTATTTCAATCGCCGGTTTTCTCTCACTCATTGCTCGTTCAAACCGCATGCTTGACCAGTCTTGTCCTATGCTGCCGGAGCTTCTAGCTATTCCTTTGCCTGAACAAAACCGGAACCTCGCTACCGATCCCGTATCTCGCTACCGGATCACTCTCTTGCTACTGGACCTTGCTACTACTAACCCAACTAGTGATAAGTACCCCACAGGGGATTTCTTCCTAACTAACTTATACTATCTACCTCTGCATACTAAAGGACTGTTACTATGTAAGCACTATTTCTATCATCTGCATAACTTCATAGATTGCTAGCTCTTGAGCCTACCATCATCTACATCATTGCACTAGGTTACTCTCTCTTGTATACTTCATCTGCTGTCCCCTACCACCTGTTACTATACATGATTGCTAAACCTATCTGCATACTACCTATCATCACCTACCACTCTCCTGAATATTACTACTGAGTGCTCACCATTTCTAACGCCTGTCTCTCACCTCTATACTATCATGTACATCCTATCACTCCAGGAACATCATATTGAGTGTATGTATATTTGCATAAAGCAAGCTGTGCACGGTGATGAGTCCTGAGAGTTGGATATGTTTGTTCAACACATCTCTACATGACTACTGAGTGTAATAATTCTGCAGCTGCAAATCCATTCACTAACAAAAAACGCAAGAGCGTTACATCTTACAGTGAAGAACCCCGTACGTATTTTAAGGTTAAACCGCCTTTCCTCTAGTTTTAGTGAGTGGCCACGTGTCTTATTGTATTCCCTTTCTCTAAATAGTTTGTTCCTTATGCTAGGGTCGCCAGTACAGTATTTGTACATTGATATCATATCCCCCTTCAATCGTCTCTTCTCGAGAGAGAATAAGTCCAGTGCTTGTAGTCTTTCCTCATAGCTGATGTCCTCCATTCCCCTAATTATTTTTGTTGCCCTTCTCTGGACTCTCTCCAGTTCCAGCACATCCTTCCTGAGGGCCGGTGCCCAGAAATGGGCAGCATACTCCAGATGTGGCCGGACCAGAGTCTTGGAGAGAGGGAGAATAATCTCTTTATTTCTGGAGTGAATCCGCTTTTTTATGCATCCCAGTATTTTGTTGGCTTTTCTTGCAGCAGCTTGGCATTGCATGCCACTGCCAAGCCTGTTGTCTACCAGTACCACCAGGTCCTTTTTCATCCTAGAGTCACCCAGAGGTTCCCCCCCTAGTGAGTAGCTTGCTGCGGTCACAAGGTTTTTCAGGAAGAGCAGCAAGAATTCTGTCACCCAAAGGTGAAGTGAGACTAGTGCGAATATTGGTTAGAATGCGATCTGGAGGTATCACAGGAGTAGGAACCGACTCCATCCTGGAGGGGGAGGAGAACTGTCATAACAATGCATCAGTCCTTACATTCTTAGAAAGAATGTAATTGAAGCTTGACAGAAAAAGAGTCCACCGTGCCCTTCTGGGAGATAAGCGCTTAACCTCTAACTGTTAGTACCTTATAGTGAGTCAAAATGAGGACCAGCACAGTGGTACCCTCGAGGAGATGCATTCATTCTTTAAGAGCTAAAAGGATAGCTAGCAATTCTCTGTCCCCAATCTCGTAATTGCATTCTGCAGGAGAACATTTCTTAGAAAAGTAGCCACAAGGATGCATAGCTCTCTCAGAGGTAAAATGTTGAAACAGAAGGGTGCCTACTCCAATCTCAGATGCATCAACCTCAAGAATGAAGGGTAACGCAGGATCAGGATGTGGCACCACCAGGGCCGCTGATAGGGCAGTACAACCAGCCCTGTTGTACCGGGCCCGGCTTCATCAGCAAGACAGGGGGGGCCCGGGCAGCTTTATGGTTCATTCCTGCCTATAATAATACATTGATTTCCATAGCTCACACTCCTGCTTCTACTTACTATCCAGGGTTAAATTAAGTTTCCCTGGGCCCCATCAGGTCAAATGAGGGTCCCGGGAGGCTGGAGCAGAGCAGGCACTTTTTTTTCATTTTCGGGCGTAGGTACATGAAGTGCAGTTGCTGCACATTATAGATCCGGTCTGCCATCCGCCCGCCTACTGCCTATGCTATGCCCTCCCTGGCGGAGTGATTCTTTGTACCTCCGCTCAGCACTGTCAGCAGGTGCCGTGGAGTGAGGGAGAAGCTTCTGTGAGTTGGCTGAGAGGGAGCAGATCGGCAATCCCAGAGGTGGGTGTGGCGGTGCACAGGCAAGTGACACAGTCACTGACAGGCAGCATGCCTGAAGGGGGACAATTGGGAGCAGGCAGGAGCAGCACCAGGTGGGTGCTTCAACGCCTCCAGAATTTCTCCTACCACCCCCATCTGCAGCCTATAAATGACAAGTGATGCTGGAGTGCAGAGGAGCAGCCCTTTGATTTCACGTACTGTCCTTTTGTGTTCCTTATCTTGTGGGCTGTCTGCTGTCCATGTCCCCGGCTCAGCCACGCCCCCTCCCTGTGTGTAGAAGAGAATGCAGAGCTTGCACTGAAGTTTACAAGGTCTGTTTTCCTGTTTTGTAGTGAAGATGCCTAATGTGAAGGGGATGGGGGGTGGCTGCATAGAATTGTAAGGGGAAGCTGTAGTGATATGGGGTCTGCAGAGGGGAAAACATTACTATTGGGTGACAATGTGAACCCTTACATTGTCAGCTTTATGTCTGATAAGAGCAGATAGATCTTATGGGGGATTAGAGGGCTTCAAGATCTGCGCGTCACTGAACTTTATTTTCAGCAAAGTCTACTGTCCCAACTCACTGCAAACCTCCAGCATTATGTGCACACAGCCTGTAAGCATGCAATGTTTTCTAAATGAGAGTTCCCCCTGTTAAAGATGCATATAATTTCAGCAGGAAGAGGATACAGATTTTTTTACCCGGCTGTTTTAGCAGGGTATTTGTCCAGCACTTAGGCATGGTTCACACTAGTGTGATGTGTGTTGTGGCGATTTGAGTTGATGGATGAGGTCACCTCTGCCCCTTTGACATCTATAACAAACAGGGTCTGCATTAACTCCCATATGATGGAGCTTGGTAGGAGTATTGTGCACTCTCAAAATTATATAAAGTTGGTATAGTCTCTCATATATACTACAGTGCACTGTACATTTCTATTAATTCTATCCATATTACCATCTACAACAGCAGCAGTCAGCAGAGGTTCTCTGTCACAGTGTGTCACATAGCATGGCTGGCATTGTTGCAGTGTCACATAGAATGGCTGTTGGGTGCTGATTTTGTTAACTCATTGGTCATAAGTTAACAAGGTCAGCACCCAACAGCCATGTCCTGTGACACTGCAACAGTGCCAGCCATGCTATGTGACACACTGTGACAGAGAACCTCTGCTGACTGCTGCCCGTGTGTTGTAGATGGTAATATGGATAGAATGAATAGAAATGTACAGTGCACTGTAGTATATATGAGAGACTATACCAACTTTATATAATTTTGAGAGTGCCAGCCATGATAGAGCACCTGCTGACTGCTGCCTGTGTGTTAAAATTCTGATGATCTTAGCTCCCTGTGTTGATGTTTGTTATCAAGGCTTTCACACAGAGTAAAATCTGTTTGTTCAGAGGGGGATCTGTCCACTGATCGGAGTGGGCAGATGACAGGTCTGTGACCACTCAGCTTATGTATAGTGGACATGGACACAGCCCACTCTGCTCTAAGGATGGCTGGTGTAAAAAAACAGATGTTCGTTTACACCTGACTGCCCCCCCCAATTTGATCCGCTAGCGGCTAGACGAAGGGGAACAGATTCCTTTCCATTTTGTTAAGCGGATCGGATTGGAGGTAGGTGGGTTTAAATGGACACAAGTATAGAGGGTCAGATTAGGTCCACCTGTAGAACGGACAGGCGTATCTGATCAGTCCTGTCATGTGGACCCACCCCCAACCTTTTCCCCCGAACTGCTTGCCGCCCACCCTCAGTCAATTTACTGCAGCAGGTTAGCACAGCAGGCTGGATTGCATACTTGTACTTCATCCAGCCTGTTCCTGCACTTTTCTTCAAGGCGGGGTCTTGGGAGGGGCCAGGGGCGGGGTTGAGGGTGGGACTGAAGGGGCCCCGTCAGGTAGGCTGTACGGGGCCCCATGATTTCTATCAGCGGCCCTGGGCACCACAGGAACTGAAACAAAGGCAGCCTTGAGAGACTCTGTGGCTTTAATGGAATACAGAGACCAATTGTGTGGCTTGCCGTCCTTCCTGGTCATATCAGTCAAGGGTTTGATAAGTTACAATTACATTTCTGATAATTATTGGCAAAGCCAAGAAAATGTTGTAGCGGATCTAGGCCTATTGGTCGAGGACACTGTAGAACTGCAGATACTACCGGCTTGACCTTTGTTAAAGACATCGCTAAATTCGAGATACTCCTCTGGCAAGGAGGAGAGTGAAGAGGTGCACAAGACCTTAACCACTTTCTGAAAACACTTAACCACTAGTGTTGAGCGAACACGGACTGTATTATTCGTGTTCGTACCGAATAATTGGATTTTTGTTACCCGAACACGGACCCGAAAACTTTACTGTATGTTCGGGTTTAAAATCCGTTTTCGGTCATTTTATTTCCATGTTTGTATGTATTGGCGCGCTTTTAATGGCGGGCTTTCAACAGCCAATCAACAAGCGTTTAACTGGTGTGCCTTAAGCCATCCCAGCCATGCCTACAAATGTATTAGTAGCTGTGATTGGCCATCTGAAGCATGTGACCAAGTCTTTATAAGTTTGAGACTGAGCGCCGCTGCGTCATTCTGCTGTAGTACAGGGACAGAGCACACATCATACGTGCTGGCTGCTGATTAGGGACAGACAGTCATAAATTGTATTGTGTCCGAAAAGAATTCAGAATCAGGGACAGGTCGGAGTGCTGCAGGCAGGGCGAGTTGTTATTGCATTTTAGGGCGAGGCTGGAGATAGGCAGGGTCAGTGTTCTACAATTGATTTTGCTGTGTGGGGGGGTTTGCAGTGCCGGCAGTGAACGATCTTATCGATCATTTTAGGGCCAGGCTGGAGATAGGCAGGGTCAGTGTTCTACAATCGATTTTGCTGTGTGGGGGGGGGGGTTTGTAGTGCCGGCAGTGACCGATCTTATCGATCATTTTAGGGCGAGGCTGGAGAATAGGCAGGGTCAGTGGTCCACATCGATTTTGCTGTGTGTGGGGTGGTGTGAACACAATCTTTTTGCCCACTGAGAAGGAGGGAGAAAAAAATCTTTTTTATCAGTCAGTTGTGTGCAGCGTTCTTCCATCAGTGCTGCTGACTGTGATAAAACACTGCTGTGTTCACATGTGCTATTATTGAGTGATTTCAAAATTTATACACTTTTTTCTATTCCACTATTCAATATACACCCTTTTGGGTTAAAAAAATTTAATTCTGGCATAGTCTGTACTAATCTATTTAAAAATTACAAACTTAAAAGGGGAATTTTCTTTTTTTTTTCCCTCCATAGCCTGCAGCAGAGCTGACTGATATAAGACAATGCTGTTCACATGTGCTATTGAAAAATCACCAATTTTATATCATATTTTCTATTCCGTTATTCAATCTACACCCTTGGGGTAAAAACAATTAAATTGCGGGATAGTCTGTATCGGTACGTGTGAGATGCACCTTTAAAATTTTTGGGGCGCATCTCATACCGCCGAGGATTGCAGGGTGCTTCAGTGTGCCTCCTGCCTGTTCCAAACTCCTCCTACTCCTCATTCTGCCTTTGGGGTACAAAAAATAGTAATCTGGGCCTAGTCTGGGTCTGTACGTGTGAGATACATACACCTTTTGATATCATATTTTCTATTCCGCTATTCAATCTACACCTTTGGGATAAAAACAATGAAATTGCGGGATAGTCTGTATCGGTACGTGTGAGATACACCTTTCCAATTTTTGGGGCGCATCTCATACCGCCGAGGATTGCAGGGTGCTTCAGTGTGCCTCCTGCCTGTTCCAAACTCCTCCTACTCCTCATTCTGCCTTTGGGGGTACAAAAAATAGTAATCTGGGCCTAGTCTGGGTCTGTACGTGTGAGATACATACACCTTTTGATATCATATTTTCTATTCCGCTATTCAATCTACACCTTTGGGATTAAAAACAATGAAATTGCGGGATAGTTTGTATCGGTACGTGTGAGATACACCTTTCCAATTTTTGGGGCGCATCTCATACCGCCGAGGATTGCAGGGTGCTTCAGTGTGCCTCCTGCCTGTTCCGAACTCCTCCTACTCCTCATCCTGCCTTTGGGGGTACAAAAAATAGTAATTTGGGCCTAGTCTGGGTCTGTACGTGTGAGATACATACACCTTTTGATATCATATTTTCTATTCCGCTATTCAATCTACACCTTTGGGGTAAAAACAATTAAATTGCGGGATAGTCTGTATCGGTACGTGTGAGATACACCTTTCCAATTTTTGGGGCGCATCTCATACCGCCGAGGATTGCAGGGTGCTTCAGTGTGCCTCCTGCCTGTTCCGAACTCCTCCTACTCCTCATCCTGCCTTTGGGGGTACAAAAAATAGTAATCTGGGCCTAGTCTGGGTCTGTACGTGTGAGATACATACACCTTTTAATATCATATTTTCTATTCCGCTATTCAATCTACACCTTTGGGGTAAAAACAATTAAATTGCGGGATAGTCTGTATCGGTACGTGTGAGATACACCTTTCCAATTTTTGGGGCGCATCTCATACCGCCGAGGATTGCAGGGTGCTTCAGTGTGCCTCCTGCCTGTTCCGAACTCCTCCTACTCCTCATCCTGCCTTTGGGGGTACAAAAAATAGTAATCTGGGCCTAGTCTGGGTCTGTACGTGTGAGATACATACACCTTTTGATATATTTTCTATTCCGCTATTCAATCTACACCTTTGGGGTAAAAACAATTAAATTGCGGGATAGTCGGTATCGGTACGTGTGAGATACACCTTTCCAATTTTTGGGGCGCATCTCATACTGCCGAGGATTGCAAGGTGCTTCAGTGTGCCTCCTGCCTGTTCCGAACTCCTCCTACTCCTCATCCTGCCTTTGGGGGTACAAAAAATAGTAATTTGGGCCTAGTCTGGGTCTGTACGTGTGAGATACATACACCTTTTGATATCATATTTTCTATTCCGCTATTCAATCTACACCTTTGGGGTAAAAACAATTAAATTGCGGGATAGTCTGTATCCGTACGTGTGAGATACACCTTTCCAATTTTTGGGGCGCATCTCATACCGCCGAGGATTGCAGGGTGCTTCAGTGTGCCTCCTGTTCGGACCTCCTCCTACTCCTCATCCTCATCCTGCCTTTAGGGTACAAAAAATTGTAATCGGGGCCTAGTCTGTGTTTGTACGTGTGAGATACACCGTTTTGTAAAATTTTTCCTATTCCGCTATTCAATATACACCCTGTTTGAGTGTAAAAAATTAAATTACGGCATAGTCTGTATCGGTACATGTGAGATACACCTTTTTAAATTTGTTTGGCGCATCTCCTTCCACCGCCGAGGATTGCAGGGCGCTTCAGTTTGCCTCCTGTTCCGAACTCCTCCTACTGCTCTTCCTCATCCTGCCTTTAGGGTAAAAAAAATTGTAATCGGGGCCTAGTCTGTGTTTGTACGTGTTAGATACACCGTATTATAAAATTTTTCCTATTCCACTATTCAATATACACCCTTTTGGAGTGTAAAAAATTAAATTACGGCATAGTCTGTATCGGTACGTGTTAGATACACCTTTTAAATTTGTTTGGCGCATTTCCTTCCTCCGCCAAGGATTGCAGGGTGCTTCAGTTTGCCTCCTTTTCCAAACTCCTCCTACTCCTCTTCCTCATCCTCCCTTTAGGGTACAAAAAATTTTAATCAGGGCCTAGTCTGTATTTGTACGTGTGAGATACACCGTTTTTTATCATTTTTTCTATTCCGCTATTCAATATACACCCTTTTGGGGTAAAAAAAATTAAATTGCGGCATAGTTTGCATATTTGACTGTGAGATACACCCGTGCGATACTGTTGTTGTTTTGTTCCGCTATTCAATAAACACCTTTCTAGGGCAAGATCATAAATTACAGAAATATGAGGAGACCGTCAAATAGGGGCCGTGGCCTGGGTCATGGTGCTGCTGGTAGAGCTCCTGTTGCAAGGAGAGGACGTGGTCGATCTGTGCCAGCTACACGCACAAGTGAAACACCTTCCTCAAGTGTGAGTAGGCGACAGAACCTGCAGCAGTATTTGGTAGGGCATCATACGCCTCTAGAAGTGATGAGGCCAGAAGAAGTAGAGGCGATAGTAGATTGGGTTGCTGACAGTGCCTCCAGTTCCTTCACATTGTCTTCCACCCAGTCTACTGCAGAAAGGTCAGAGTTGGCACCTGCAGCCAATGTCCAACCGTCTTTCACCTCACCCCCTTGCAAATCAGGCAAGCAGTCTGAGCCCCAAGTCATGCAGCAGTCTCTTCTTCTTTTTGATGACTCTGTCAGCAGGGTTTCCCAGGGCCATCCACCTAGCCCTGCCCCAGAAGTGGAAGAGATTGAGTGCAGCGATGCCCAACCACTTATTTCTCAAGATGAGTACATGGAAGGACCATCGCAGCAAGTCTCCGATGATGACGAAACGCAGGTGCCAACTGCTGCGGCATTCAGAATTGTGGAGACCGACAAGGAGGGCAGGGGTGAAGACTGGGTGGAAGATGATGTGGAGGACGATGAGGTCCTCGACCCCACATGGAATGAAGGTCATGCAGATGACCTGAGTAGTTTGGAGGAAGAGGCGGTGGTCGCACAGAGCCACCAGCACAGCAGAAGAGGGAGCAGGGTGCAGAAGCGGAGCGGCCGTGCCCTAGACACTATGCCTGCTACTGCCCAACGCAGCAAGGGAACGAGCGCACCAAAGCGAGCTCAAAGGAGTTCTCTAGCGATCCCTGGCCCTGAATGCCAGCATTTCAAAATTCTTGGCCTTTGAAATGCTGCCATTCCGTCTGGTGGAGACGCACAGTTTTAAAAGCCTTATGTCGGTGGCTGTCCCACAGTACGTCGTGCCCAGCCGCCACTACTTTTCCAGGCAAGCCATCCCTTCCCTGCACAACCAAGTGGGGGAAAAAATCAGGTGTGCACTGCGCAACGCCATCTGTGCCAAGGTCCACCTAACTACAGATACGTGGACCAGTAAGCACGGTCAGGGGCGTTATATCTCCCTAACGGCACACTGGGTAAATGCAGTGGCGAATGGGCCTGAGGCGGATAGCAATTTGGCGCACGTCCTTCCACCACCGAGGATTGCAGGGCGCTTCAGTTTGCCTCCTGTTCCTAACTCCTCCTACTCCGCTTCCTCATCCTCTACCGCCTCCTCATCCGGTCAGCGTAACACCTTCACCACCAACTTCAGCACAGCCAGGGGTAAACGACAGCAGGCAGTTTTAAAACTTGCCTGTTTGGGGGGAAAAACTACACACCGCGCAGGAGTTGTGGAGGAGCATGGAACAGCAGACAAATGAGTGGTTGCTGCCAGCGTGCCTCAAGCCCGGCCTGGTGGTGTGCGATAACGGGCGAAATCTCATAGCAGCTCTGGGCCTAGCCGGTTTGACGCACATCCCTTGCCTGGCGCATGTGCTGAATTTGGTGGTGCAGAGGTTCCTTAAAAATTACCCCGATATGTCAGAGCTGCTGCAGAAAGTGCGGGCCGTCTGTGCGCACTTTCGGCGTTCTCACCCTGCTGCTGCTCGCCTGTCAGCGCTGCAGCGTAACTTCGGCCTTCCCGCTCACCGCCTCATATGTGACGTGCCCACAAGGTGGAACTCCACCTTGCACATGCTGGAAAGACTGTGCGAGCAGCAGCAGGCCATAGTGGAGTTTCAGCTGCAGCACGCACGCGTGAGTCGCTCTGCAGAACAGCACCACTTCACCACAAATAACTGGGCCTCCATTCGAGACCTGTGTGCCTTGTTGCGCTGTTTTGAGTACTCCACCAACATGGCCAGTGCCGATGACGCCGTTGTCAGCTTAACTATCCCACTTCTATGCCTCCTTCAAAAAATGATTCGGGCGATGATGGAAGAGGATGTGGCACAGGATGAGGAGGAGGAGGAGGAGGATGAAGAGGTAACATTTCCAAGGCTTTCAGGGCAGTCATTCGCAAGGGGTTCCGAGGGTGGGTTCCTGCACACACAAACGCCAGGGACACAATTGTCCAGCAGGGGCACAGTTCTGGAGGATGAGGAGGATGAGGAGGAGGAGATGGAGGAGGAGATGGAACCATGTTCACAGCAGGGTGGCACCCAGGCCAGCTCATGGCCATCACTGGTGCGTGGCTGGGGGGATACAGAGGACACAGGCGATACACCTCCCACAGAGGACAGCCTTTCGTTGCCTCTGGGCAGCCTGGCACACATGAGCGATTACATGCTGCAGTGTCTCCACAACGACCGCCGAGTTGCCCACATTCTAACTTGTGCTGATTACTGGGTGGCCACGCTGCTGGATCCCCATTACAAGGACAACGTACCGTCCTTAATTCACTCACTGGAGCGCGATCGCAAGATGCGCGAGTACAAGCGCACGCTGGTAGACGCGATGCTGCTGGCATTCCCACCTGACAGCGGGGGTCACAGTGGAAGCACAAGGCCAAGGCAGAGGAGGAGGAGGAAGAGGTCGCCAACGCAACCAGGGCACCGCCAGCACCTCAGAAGGCAGGGTTAGCATGGCCGAAATGTGGAAAAGCTTTGTCAGCACGCCACAACAAACAGCAGCACCAGCAGCTCATATGGAACGTCTTAGCAGGAGGCAGCATTTCACCAACATGGTGGAGCAGTATGTGTGCACACGCCTACATGTAGTGAATGACGGGTCTGCCCCCTTCAACTTCTGGGTCTCCAAATTGGGCACATGGCATGAGCTTGCCCTTTTAGCCTTGGAGGTGCTGGCGTGCCCTGCAGCCAGTGTATTATCTGAACGTGTATTTAGCACGGCTGGGGGCATTATCACAGACAAGCGCAGCCGCCTGTCCAGAGACAATGTGGGCAAGCTCACGTTCATTAAAATGAACCAGGCATGGATCCCACAGGACTTTTCCGTACCTTGTGCAGAATAGAGATGGATACCGACCTTACCCAGCCATTGTTCTATTTTTGATCTTTCTCACTCTTTTGGGGTGTACCCTCATTTAAAATGACTGAAAAAAAAGCAGTGTTGGCTACCTCGTCCTCCTCCACCGCCGCTTCCACCTACACCGCCCATAGGTGTGCGCAGCCTATTGCATTAGGGTGTGCATCCCAAAGTTTAAATACACATGCATGTGTTTGCCTACATGTATATGGCCCCGGTACATTACTCTCCCTGCTGGCAAAGTGAAATAGAAGTGTGTGGCACTTCTCTTATGGCAGAGCAGGTCCGAGGGAGAACTTTCCCATCTCCTCACTAGCAAACAGAGCGATAATACTAATGTGCCCTAGGTGATTAGGGTGTGCCCAGGCACACCTGGCACACCCTGTGCGCACGCCTATGACACCGCCACATCCACCACCACCTCAACCTCCCTCCTACTCCATATGGGCCTCGTCCTTTACAGATGAAGAACATTGTTTTATTTTTCTGTTTTTTTTGTTGGTTTTTTTTTTTCAAGTTATTTCCCTATCCACATTTGTTTGCAGAGCACTCACCATGCTCTTAACTACGTTTTGCTGCCATTTGCAGCACTCTAGCCCTTTCCATTGGTGTTTTAGAGCCATTTTAGTGCCTGAAAGTTCGGGTCCCCATTGACTTCAATGGGGTTCGGTGTCCGGGTAAAGTTCGGAAAAAGTCCGGGACACGGACCCGGACTTTTTTTTCAAGTTCGGCCGAACCTGCCGAACACGGACATTCAGGTGTCCGCTCAACTCTATTAACCACTTTCTGTCTTACTGCATTGTGGTGACCAGGAAAGAACCTCAGCACGATGCCAATCGAAAGAGGGGTTATGCCTCTGTAACCAAGGATAACCTATGACTACCGGGTAATAAGGTGAAGAAATTACTTGAAATTGGATTATCTCATGGTGCAGGCCCCTACGACCATGGTCAACAAAGCAGTCTCATGAGTCACATGGGCAGGCTGTAAAGGTCTCCCATCAATAGCCTCAATGGCAAGTGGAGTGGCACAAAGCTGCAGTGGAATGGAGTGCTTAGACAAAAAGCCACTATCTATGAACAGGCCTGCAGCCCCAGAATTAATTAGAGCCTGTGTATCGATGAACGACTTAGACCAAGAAAGGGTAACTGGAACTAGAGGGTTATCCTTCAGGATAGCTGAGGATGCAAAAATGCCACTCAAGGACTGTTCCCTACAGGACCTCGGGTGCGGGTGTCCCCCTGGATGGGTAGGACAAGACTTCAAAAAGGGACCTACCTTGCCACAGTAAAGGCACAATCTCTCCCTCCTCTCTTCAGCAGAGAGATGTGTGAATCCCAACTGCATGTGCTCTACTTCACTGGCGGACTCTGTACCAGGAGGCATGGGTGGGAATGCAAAGCTCAGAGCCAAACATACAGGAGGCTACCACAAGCACTTCTTAAGGGGAGGTCTCTCTTGCAGTCTAGAATCAATGAGAATGGCAAGCATGATCAACTCCTCAAGATTCCTAGGTAAATCTCATCCTTTATGTTATCCAAGAGACCATGAGAAAAGCAGCCCTGGGGGCCTCATTGTTCCAACCAACCTCTGCTGCCAGAGTATGGAATTAAATGGTTTAATCGGCAACAGTTCCCATACTCTGTTTGATGGACATGAGGCTTGGTCAGCAGAAGTGGAGCAAGCGGGAATGTCAAATACCCTTTTGAAGGAGGCCACAAACTCAGGGTAACTGAGGACAATGAGTTTTTGCATCTCATAGAGAGTTTGACCAGGCCAAGGCTCTATCAGAAAGCAAAGAAATAATGAAGCCTACTTTGCTTCTGTCTGTGGGGAATGCCTGGGGCAACATCTCAAAGTATATCCCAACCTGGTTGAGAAATTCTCTGCATTGAACTGGATCACCCCCAAAATGATGGGGAAGTGGGGCTGAACCAGATATAAATCTTACAGAGGTAATATTCGAGGCGAGTTCCTGCACAGAGACTGGAGCAGCAGTAGGGATGGCCTACAACACTGGTTGTACTGGAACAACCACAGTGGGAGGATCCAGGTGAGCATTACGAATCAGGAGCGTCTGTAACGCTATGGCAAACTGATCCATGCGGTGGTCCTGCTCATTCAATATTACCACTAGGTGGATTGCCTGCATCTTCTGATATCATGGCCTTCTCCTAATGTAAGGAACCATGAATCAGACTCAGTTGGAAGCAGAAGATCAGGATCAGGAATCAGAACGAACGTCACCTGGGAAAAGTCTTTAACAGGAACACAGCAGGGACGCTCAGGATATATTCACAAGGCGAAGGAGGTCGGGATGAGCTTTGAGTTTGAGTCGAACATTTGCTGTTCACTCGTTCGAAGAATAACGAACAAATGTGCTTCCTCGCGGGAAATTTGAGCGCCCGCATCCATAATGCACTGTTCACACGCGTGCGTACAGTGCATTATGTGATTAGCCAAAGCATGCACCCTGACCTCCATGCTTTGGCCAATCAAATCATCTCTGCCATAATTGGGCAAAGGCAGGCTGCCGTTAGCCAATCATGGCTCAGGGGCTAAGTACACACACTATATAAAGGGTTCTCACACAGCAGCCGCATGCAGTGTGACTGTGTGGGCGAGATAGGAAGTGGTTGAGGCAGGGAGAGGAATGTGATTGAGGCAGGGAGAGGAAGGTGATTTGCAGTTTGTCAGACAGTGCAATGTATTCTAATTAGAGACATTGCTAGCAGTGAGTTAGCCAGGGAGAGTATCGTGATTGAGGCATGTAGAGGAAAGTGATTTGCAGTTTATCAGACAGACTGACAGACTGATCAGTGCAGTGCAGTGTAGTCTAATTAAGAAGACATTGCTAGTGGCAGTCAGGCAGGGAGAGAGATTTGTGCTTTTTACAATTTAAGAGATCGGATAGTGAAGTATATTCAGCAGTGCAGTATATATCATAGACCGTAGACCATACATTGATATATATATATACAGGTCCCTCTCAAAAAATTTGCATATTGTGATAAAGTTCATTATTTTCTGTAATGTACTGATAAACATTAGACTTTCATATATTTTAGATTCATTACACACAACTGAAGTAGTGCAAGCCTTTTATTGTTTTAATATTGATGATTTTGGCATACAGCTCATGAAAAACCAAAATTCCTATCTCAAAAAATTAGCATATCATGAAAAGGTTCTCTAAACGAGCTATTAACCTAATCATCTGAATCAACTAATTAACTCTAAACACCTGCAAAAGATTCCTGAGGCTTTTAAAAACTCCCAGCCTGGTTCATTACTCAAAATCGCAATCATGGGTAAGACTGCCGACCTGACTGCTGTCCAGAAGGCCATCATTGACACCCTCAAGCAAGAGGGTAAGACACAGAAAGAAATTTCTGAACGAATAGGCTGTTCCCAGAGTGCTGTATCAAGGCACCTCAGTGGGAAGTCTGTGGGAAGGAAAAAGTGTGGCAGAAAACGCTGCACAACGAGAAGAGGTGACTGGACCCTGAGGAAGACTGGGGAGAGGGAAATGCCAAAATGCCTGAAGTCCAGTGTCAAGTACCCACAGGCAGTGATGGTCTGGGGTGCCATGTCAGCTGCTGGTGTTGGTCCACTGTGTTTTATCAAAGGCAGGGTCAATGCAGCTAGCTATCAGGAGATTTTGGAGCACTTCATGCTTCCATCTGCTGAAAAGCTGTATGGAGATGAAGATTTAATTTTTCAGCACGACCTGGCACCTGCTCACAGTGCCAAAACCACTGGTAAATGGTTTACTGACCATGGTATTACTGTGCTCAATTGGCCTGCCAACTCTCCTGACCTGAACCCCATAGAGAATCTGTGGGATGTTGTGAAGAGAAAGTTGAGAGACGCAAGACCCAACACTCTGGATGAGCTCAAGGCCGCTATTGAAGCATCCTGGGCCTCCATAACACCTCAGCAGTGCCACAGGATGATTGCCTCCATGCCACGCCGCATTGAAGCAGTAATTTCTGCAAAAGGATTCCCGACCAAGTATTGAGTGCATAACTGAACATAATTTTTTGAAGGATGACTTTTTTTTGTATTAAAAACACTTTTCTTTTATTGGTCGGATAAAATATGCCAATTTTTTGAGATAGGAATTTTGGGTTTTCATGAGCTGTATGCCAAAATCATCAATATTAAAACAATAAAAGGCTTGCACTACTTCAGTTGTGTGTAATGAATCTAAAATATATGAAAGTCTAATGTTTATCAGTACATTACAGAAAATAATGAACTTTATCACAATATGCTAATTTTTTGAGAAGGACCTGTATATATGACGATTGATTATATATTAGGCCATTGAGTTCGTCCTAAAAACTTGCCAGGTCCAGATAGAGTGCTGGAGCAATCACAGCACATATCTAGACCTGGCAAGTTTTTAGGACGAACAGCACGGTCCTGTACCAGCACTCTATCACCTATTTAGCATTGTTTATTTATTTATTTATTTTGGCACTATCAGAGTGTGCAGTCACCACCACATATTTATCTGTGACTGCTATCTATGTTGATTTATTTTTGGATAAAGTGAACATACATAGTCACTCTAACACGGGAATTGGAGCCACCTATCACATAAATAATTACATGAAATGTTTATATTTTAACAACATTGCAAATAAGTTTATCCTGCATATCTCATCCACACTTATAATGTAACATTCAGTAGTAGCGCCTCATCACTACCTAGAGAGCATACATTGATATCTATCTATCTATCTATATATATATATATATATATTAGGCCATTGAGTATCTATCGGTCAGTTCAGCATAGAGCATTCCTTGATATCTATCTATCGATCTATATATATATATATATATACTGTATATATATATATATATATATATATATATATATATATATATATAGGACAATTGAGTATATAATGGGTCATTAAGTATCTATCGGTCAGTTCAGTATAGAGCATACATTGATATCTATATACTGTATATTTAGGACAATTGAGTATATATTAGGTCATTGAGTATCTATCGGTCAGTTCAGTATACCATATATTGATATCTATATTTCCTGGCTCTGCGTCATGCCATCAGACTACGGGTCAACTCCGCCCCTTGACCCCCATAGGACATCCCTGAAATAGCATAAAAGGCAGGCAGTACCTGGTGGAGGTGTTCTTTTTTTCATCCTCGCTCCAGACACCTTGAAAGATTTTACCCTTCCTTGTGGCCTTCCCAGGTTAAGCCTCTCCTGGGCAAGAAGACCCCCTCTTATGGGCTGTAAATCTCCCTCGATGGTGCGTTCCCCTTGGTGCTGGGGGTAAGTTACATTGCAGTATAAATTGCTACATTTCATACTGATACCATTACTTGACAGTTAAAACTGCCACAGATGCCGTATTACAGTGGAGGTTCTTTCCTCGCTTTTGTTACAGTATGAATGATGATATGAAGCTGGCTGATAATTTTTTTTTTATTGCTGTATTTTTCTCCCCTTAAACAGGCTTGCTGGCTCTTGTATTCTGCTATAGATTGTGGTTTTGCATGCTCCAGTGTGGGGGCCAGCCCAGGCTTCCTCTGATCACTATGGAGCTGTTGGACCGCTTTTAATCAGTGGGGGCAGTCTCCAGGTGTGGCTGGCTTCTGTTTCCTTTGTGGCCAATACACTGTGTGTAACTGGGTCTCTGCTGCCCTCACTGTGAGTACATGCACATCCTGGTCTACTTTGCCTGTGTTGAAGCTTGAGGTATTTTTGTCTAAAGCTGCCGCCATCCTCAAAGCACTGAAGATTTTTTGGGAAGGAATTAATTTTGTTTTTCTTTATCTTTTTTTGAAAATAGACCTGATCGAGTGGGGTCACTTTGTCTCGGTCATGTGTGTGCTGACTGGAGCCATGGTGTAGTGGGGATGAATGTGAACTATGCATCCTGCAACTTTGATTTCAATTCCCCAGGAGATCACATACTGAAATATTGACACAGCTGTGAATGCTGTCACTTGGCGAATGCTTCCCATCATCTTATCACTAATTTGGAGGATGTGTCAACTATACCTTAAAGAGGTAGTCCAAGGATCTTCCTCTCATAATGCTTAGCACAATGAGGTGCTGGGAGGATACGTTGCCAGGAGAGAGAATGTGTCTATGCCTTAGTGGGGTAATCAGAGGTTCTCCTGTCCACTATTTATAGCCTCAAAGTTACTGTGAACACTGGCTGTAGTTACCATTCCCAAGTGTTGGCATATAGCTTGCGCCGCTTTACAATACTGTTCCTACCTGCTGCAGAGTGCCTCCCACAATAAGGTTACTTCTGGTTGCAGACGACAGACAACAGCATAAGCTGGCGCTTTATGTGCAGCCTGTGGCTATCCTATTAGTCCTTATTGCTTAGAGCAGATGAGGTTCTCCATGAGTGGAGGAGAAAGGGCTCTGGTTGGGAAGCTTGTGTTAAGCTTTCTCAGTTTCAGGTAAAGGCTTGTTTGCCTGGCTGAAGACAGTGTCTCTTGGAGATGGCCCAGCACTACAGCATTAGAGTTGCATTAGTGGAGATAGCGTTTGGCCACACCACACCACCCTGTATGTGCTTGATCTCAGAAGCTAAGCATGATCAGACCTGGTTAGTAGATGGATGGGGGACCACCAGGGAATACCAGGTTCTTTACAGCAGCCCATATACCTCTTAACCAGAAGAGGGCAGTAATACTGATAATTGTGCACTTAGCTTCTCTAGGTTTCTGGGTCAAGCTGCCCCAGTGCTGTGGGGGACAGTTCACCACTCTAAGTCCATGGGGGCCCTTACATGTTTGCATCTTGAGGCTTTGCAAAGTCTAACAGCCAGAGGCATGCCTCCTCAAGGCAGAGGCAACAGGGGGTTTGTGGTTTCGGAAGCCTTGGCTGACTTGATGTTTTGGGGCTGCATTTCCCATGATGCTCATGCACTCTGAAGTGTATTTAGGCATCGTGGGGGGTGTGGTTCTGGGGTGCCGAGGTTTGCCATCACTGCTCAAGGGCTATGGTCAGATACAGGCTTTAAAAAGAAAGCAGTGTACAATGTTTGCATTGCCTCCCATACCCTGGAAGACCTTTTTAAATTTTTGAGTATCAATGATAGCTAAATGTTCTCATCCCGGCAGCAGTTTCCTGCTTTCTTACCATAGCTCCCATGCTCCACCAATCTGTCAACAGTTTTAAGGAGTGATTTGTGGCTCCGGGCATTCTTTCGATACAGATGCAGAGGTGGAGCACGAATATTCATTCCCTATCTTGGGTCGCAAATATCGGATGGGCTTTGGATTTATCTTAGTGGTAACACGTGCATGTATTAATGAAGGTTCCTGTCTTCATGACAGTATCCTGGAAAACCATTATTCTGGTGGTAAGGAAGGGAGGCTGGTGCCCTCTTCTATACTTAGCAAACACTAGACTACATATTCTTATAGTCTGGGTTCGCCAGCACTTCTCAGGTTTTCTAGCAGACGATGACTTGGCCTAGGTCATGGTATGTTTTTTTGGTTGGCATTCTCCCCAGAACGCTCTTGAGGGTACTATCAATCTTTTTGGCTTTTATTTCCTCAAGTGATATCTTGCTGATAGCAAAGTAGGGGTGCTGCTGCTAAGTAGCGTTCTAGCCTGCAGGACCCTCTAGATCTTGGAGTATCTTGTCAATTTTTAGTCCTGGATCGCTGTTCATTGCAAGCGAAGGTCATGTCCATCCTTGTGGGTCCTGGTATGTTTTTGGTCATGACACTCGCCCCAGAAACCTCCTGGAAGGTACTATCTATCCTTAGGGCATTTGTTTCCTCAGTGATATCCTGCTTATAGCTACAGTACGTAGGAGCACTGCTGCTAGTTAACGCCTTAGCCTGCAGGACTCTCGAGAGCTTTCATCTTGTCAATTTTTAGTAGAATTGAATTCAGTCTACTTACTCCTAGATCGCTGTTCAGGGCTTGTTAAGGTGATGCCCATCCTTCTGGGACCTGGGATCCTGAGCATTATTTGGATGATATCCTGGTGTTGGTTCACTCCAGGGATTTTCTCATCTGCAACGGCCACACTCATCCCAACTCGGCCCGTCTGGCCTTGACTGCATGGAATTTGAAAGGAGCAAGCTCCAGAACCTGAATCTCTCTGACTCAGTAATGTAAAACATTCTGTCATCCAGGAAAGAATCTACTAAGGCCACTTATTATAGAGTGTGGCAGAGGTTTGAGGCTTTCTCAGTCCAACAGGGATATTCTTTCTGTTCCCCCCTCAGTTGCGAATATATTGGAATTTCTGCAGTCCGGCCTTGACTCGGGACTAAGTTTCAACACGCTTAAAGTACAAATTTCAGCACTTTCAGCCCTTACTGATACCTCATGGTCAAAGGAGTCTCTAGTAGTTCGATTCCTCCATGCGGCAATCAAGATACGCCCGCCTATTCATCTTTTCTTTCCAAAGTGGGATTTACCGTTAGTATTAAAGGGGTTGCTAAAAAGCCCCTTTTTTTGCCAGATTCGGACAGTCCTTTATGGTACCTGACATTAAAGATGGTTTTCTTGACAGTTTTGGTCTCAACCAGACAAGTCTCAGACATTTCGGCCTTCTCCTACAAAGAGCCGTTCTGCACCTTCCTTCCGGACAGCGTGGTGTTACGACCTTCTACGAAGTTCCTTCCTAAAGTCTTGTCGGAATTTATTTTAATTGGGAATCTGTTCTCCTGGCCTTTTCACCTTCTCAATCAGCCTTGGAGGAGCCTAGATGGCATGATCTGGATATGAAGTCTCTCCTACAGACCTATCTGCCCACAACGGTCTCGTTCCATAAAACAGATGCTCTTTTTGTAGTCCCAAAGGGTCCCAGGATGGGTATGCTGGCCCCTCCAAGAGTCCTCTCGACATGGATAGTTAAAGCAATCCAAACAGCTTACACCCTGGAAGGCCTCACCCCTCCTCAGGAGATCAATGCACATTCCACAAGCGCGGTGTCATCCTCCTGGGCAGCTTGGTCCAAAGTATCGGCAGACGTGGTCCGTAAGGCAGCAAGTTGGAGATCCCCTAATACCTTCATAAAACACTATAAGCTGGACGTAATGTCATCCCAGTATGCTCAGATGGGAGCTTCAGTATTGTCTTCTGCTTTATCAAGATATTAAAATGTTTTTCTTGCAGCAGCATCTGGTGTTTGTAAATTATTCTTCCCACCCTGTGTCTTGGCTAGTTAAGTCCCGTAGTCTGATGGCATGACGCAGAGCCAGAAAAATGGAAAATTGTTACCAATACGTACCGAAATTTTCCTTTCCTGGCTCTGCGTCATGCCAGCACAAACCCTCCCTGGTTCATCACGAGCTCTTACAGAACACCTCCACCAGGTACTGCCTGCCTTTTATGTTATTTCAGGGATGTCCTATGGGGGTCAAGAGTTGACATGTAGTCTGATGGCATGACACAGAGCCAGGAAAGGAAAATTACGATAAGTATTGGTAACAATTTTCCATTATATATATATATAGGACAATACCATATATTGATAATAGGACAATTGAGTACATATTAGGCCATTTAGTATCTATCGGTCAGTTCAGTATAGAGCATACATATATATAGATATATATATATATATATATATATATATATGACAAATGAGTATACATTAGGCCATCGAGTATCTATCGGCCAGTTCAGTATAGACATATATATATATATATATATATATATATATATATATATATATATATATATATATATACAGGGCTCAAAATTTCAAGTCCTGAGCTACTAGCCAGGCCTTAAGGGTTACTCGCCACTACTTGCCCCACCTAACCCCTACCCTGCCCCGCCCCTAAATGCGCCCTCAAAAAATTATTTTATAAAATTACACTGTTAAATGTTTTTGCATGACTGCAGAAGTTGCACAAATAAATATTAATAACAGTGTGATTGTATGTGCGTTTTACCTGGATTTTAGGTGCACTTCTATTGAATTCTATTACACAGTGCGTTTTCTGAAGCCGCATCAAAGATGCAGCATGCAGGACTTTAAAGCGCTTTCATGAAAACGCACTTTGTAATAGAAATTCAATAGAAATGCACCTAAAATCCAGGTAAAACGCACATACAATTACACTGGCCAAACCACAGTTCACCAGTTATTAGCAGTGGTGGGATTCAGCCGGTTCGCACCGGTTCCATAGAACCGGTTGCTAACTTTCTGCAAGTTCGCAGAACCGGCTGAATCCCTCTGTGCGTCTGAGGAAGCGCAGGACAATTGAATGTCCCGTGCTCGGACAGACGTGGCGGCCGGGGGGCGGAGCAGTGCGCTCCTCCCCGCCCATTCTGTGACAATAGCGAATGAGAATTAGCTATTGTCACATGATCCTCCTCCTGGCCAATCAGGGAGCGGGTCCTCCCGCTTCCTGATTGGCCAAAAGGCAAACACCGTACCATTGGACGAGGAGGAGGCGCCGCGGGAGGACTCGGAGACGCGGGGAGCCGACTGCGAGACCGTCCATGAGGTAAGTGCATGGGTCTAGCGGGGGGGGGGGGATCGCTGGCACTCTGCAATTGGGGGCAATGCTGTGGCTGGCGCTCTGCAATTGGGGGCAATGTTGTGGCTGGCGCTCTGCAATTGGGGGCAATGTTGTGGCTGGCACTCTGCAATTGGGGGCAATGTTGTGGCTGGCGCTCTGCAATTGGGGGCAATGTTGTGGCTGGCACTCTGCAATTGGGGGCAATACTCTGGCTGGCACTCTGCAATTGGGGGCAATGTTGTGGCTGGCACTCTGCAATTGGGGGCAATGTTGTGGCTGGCACTCTGCAATTTGGGGCAATGTTGTGGCTGGCACTCTGCAATTGGGGGCAATGCTGGGGCTGGCACTCTGCAATTGGGGGCAATGCTATGGCTGGCGCTCTGCAATTGGGGGCAATGTTGTGGCTGGCACTCTGCAATTTGGGGCAATGTTGTGGCTGGCACTCTGCAATTGGGGGCAATGCTGGGGCTGGCACTCTGCAATTGGGGGCAATGCTATGGCTGGCGCTCTGCAATTGGGGGCAATGTTGTGGCTGGCACTCTGCAATTTGGGGCAATGTTGTGGCTGGCACTCTGCAATTTGGGGCAATGCTGGGGCTGGCACTCTGCAATTGAGGGCAATGCTGTGGCTGGCGCTCTGCAATTGGGGGCAATGTTGTGGCTGGCGCTCTGCAATTGGGGGCAATACTCTGGCTGGCACTCTGCAATCATTAGGGGCAATGCTGTGGCTGGCACTCTGCAATCATTGGGGGCAATGCTGTGGCTGGCACTCTGCAATCATTGGGGGCAATGCTGTGGCTGGCACTCTGCAATCATTGGGGGCAATGCTGTGGCTGGCACTCTGCAATCATTAGGGGCAATGCTGTGGCTGGCACTCTGCAATCATTGGGGGCAATGCTGTGGCTGGCACTCTGCAATCATTGGGGGCAATGCTGTGGCTGGCACTCTGCAATCATTGGGGGCAATGCTGTGACTGGCACTCTGCAATCATTGGGGGCAATGCTGTGGCTGGCACTCTACAATTTGGGAGCAATGCTGTGGCTGACACTCTGCAATCATTGGGGGCAATGCTGTGGCTGGCACTCTGCAATCATTGGGGGCAATGTGTGGCTGGCACTCTGCAATCATTGGGGCAATGCTGTGGCTGGCACTCTGCAATCATTGGGGGCAGTGCTGTGACTGGCACTCTGCAATCATTGGGGGCAATGCTGTGGCTGGCACTCTGCAATTTGGGAGCAATGCTGTGGCTGACACTCTGCAATCATTGGGGGCAATGCTGTGGCTGGCACTCTGCAATCATTGGGGGCAATGTGTGGCTGGCACTCTGCAATCATTGGGGGCAATGCTGTGGCTGGCACTCTGCAATCATTGGGGGCAATGCTGTGGCTGGCACTCTGCAATCATTGGGGGCAATGCTGTGGCTGGCACTCTGCAATCATTGGGGGCAATGTGTGGCTGGCACTCTGCAATCATTGGGGGCAATGCTGTGGCTGGCACTCTGCAATCATTGGGGGCAATGCTGTGGCTGGCACTCTGCAATCATTGGGGGCAATGCTGTGGCTGGCACTCTGCAATCATTGGGGGCAATGCTGTGACTGGCACTCTGCAATCATTGGGGGCAATGCTGTGGCTGGCACTCTGCAATTTGGGAGCAATGCTGTGGCTGACACTCTGCAATCATTGGGGGCAATGCTGTGGCTGGCACTCTGCAATCATTGGGGGCAATGTGTGGCTGGCACTCTGCAATCATTGGGGGCAATGCTGTGGCTGGCACTCTGCAATCATTGGGGGCAATGCTGTGGCTGGCACTCTGCAATCATTGGGGGCAATGCTGTGGCTGGCACTCTGCAATCATTGGGGGCAATGCTGTGGCTGGCACTCTGCAATCATTGGGGGCAATGCTGTGACTGGCACTCTGCAATCATTGGGGGCAATGCTGTGGCTGGCACTCTGCAATTTGGGAGCAATGCTGTGGCTGACACTCTGCAATCATTGGGGGCAATGCTGTGGCTGGCACTCTGCAATCATTGGGGGCAATGCTGTGGCTGGCACTCTGCAATCATTGGGGGCAATGCTGTGGCTGGCACTCTGCAATCATTGGGGGCAATGCTGTGGCTGGCACTCTGCAATCATTGGGGGCAATGCTGTGGCTGGCACTCTGCAATCATTGGGGGCAATGCTGTGGCTGGCACTCTGCAATCATTGGGGGCAATGCTGTGGTCACTGTGCATTGAAAGGGGGCACGCTGGTCTCTCTGCATTGAAAGGGGGCACTCTGGTCACTGTGCATTTAAGGGGGCATGTACACTGGTCACTGTGCATTGAAAGGGGACACGCTGGTCACTGTGCATTGAAAGGGGGCACGCTGGTCTCTCTGCATTGAAAGGGGGGCACGCTGGTCTCTCTGCATTGAAAGGGGGGCACGCTGGTCTCTCTGCATTGAAAGGGGAACGCTGGTCACTGTGCATTGAAAGGGGGCACACTGGTCATTCTGCTGGGAAAGTCGGAACTGGTTACTAAAATTTTTTAATCCCACCACTGGTTATTAGGGATAAGAGAGTGAATAGGGGGGTCTGGGGGGTCTGGGTTGTAATAATATATGTTAATGAAGGGCAGAGTGAAGGGCTGTAGAGAAATTGCTAAGGCTGTATTTTGGGACAGGACAGGGTCAGCTAAATGGCTGCTTGGAATGCTCAGAGCTGGGACCAGAGGCTGCAGGACATACAGTACAGATTTATGGAGAGGACAGCTGAAAGATAGAAGTATATGAAGGGTTAATGTGAACAGAGGACTTACGATTGTGCAGGGAAGATAAAGACAAGTGCGAGGAGACAGACAAAGTGAAAGTAACCTGGCCGAGTAGAACAAACCAACAGGGGAGGGGGGGGGGGGAGCTTGGAAGGAGAGAAGTGATTAACGGCTGCAGGAGAGATAAGTGGCTGGAACAGAGGAGTCCAGAAATCATGCATTGTGCTGCTGCAATAACAGGAGGGAGAATGACATTCACTCCTGTCAGGCAGGTGAAGACAGAAGCTCCTAGTGCGCCCCCCCCCCCCCTCATCACAGATATGGACACTGCCCACCCCTGCACGTCCAGACAGTGTTCTGTTTCTTCCTCTCCTTGCTCGCATTTAATCATTTTTCACTCGCAAAATGCGAGCAGGCGAGTGAAAAATTTGAGGGCTGTATATATATATATATATATATATATATATATATATATATATATATATATATATATATATATATATATATATATATATATATGACAATTGAGTATATATTAGGCCATTGAGTATCTATCGGTCAGCCCAGTATAGAGCATACATTCATATCTCTATAGATATATAGGCCACTTGAGTATATATCAGACCATTAGGTATCTATTGGTCGTATCAGTATAGACCATATATTGATATCTATATAAATATGTAGGCCACATGAATATATAATTAAGCCTTTCGGTATCTATTGGTCGGTTCTGTATAGACCACACTTTTGATATCTCTATAGATATCTTTGATATCTCTATAGATATATAGGCCACTTGAGTATATATCAGGCCATTCAGTATCTATTGGTCGTTTCAGTATAGACCATAAATTGATATCTATATAGATATATAGGCCACGAGTATATATCAGGCCATTTACTATCTATTGGTCAGTTCAGTACATATCAGCAGTGCATTATATATAGATTATATATTGATCAACCAGTAATAACCCCCCCCCCCCCCAGAATCCACATCATGTCCGAAAGGCCGACAAGGAGAGGCAGACGCTCACACGCCACAAAAATAGGGCAAGCAGCCTTTGTGTCCACAGTGAAAAGTGGTGGTCACAGACATAGTGCATCCCCTGCAGGCGGGACACGCCTGTCCTTTTCTTCCGGCGTTATTCAGCCACAACATGTAGAAGAGTTGGTGGAGTGGATAAATAAGCCGTCCTCATCCTCGTCGTCCTCTGACACCCACACTCATACTAGTTTGCCTTCCACCACAGCTGCCAAAGCAGCCCGTTCCACAGGCTCCTTCTCCACAGCTACTCCTTCTGCCGCCCCACCATCATGCACGGAGGAGTTACCTGAACTATTCAATCATAGTGTCAGTGACATGCTGCTGGAGGATGCGCAGCAACTTGAATGCTGTGACGTTGGTCCCCAGGTGATGAAGGGAATAACGTGAGCTTAGAGAGAGGGGGTGACAATGACGGACAAGAAACTAGCAGTCATGTTACCACAGCTGCAGCATACTGCCAAGTTTGCTCTAGTGACGAGGATGGAGGGGATAATTAGGTCACTGACTGTACTTGGGTGCCTGACAGGATAGAGGAGGAAAGTAAGGGGGAGGAGGAGAAGGCACAACTCCAACGAGGCAGAATATGCTCCAGGGGCCACCAAAGGAGTAGCCAACATATTGCATCACACCACAGAGCTCCACAGGTGCAGGGTGCTGCAAACTCACCGCAGACTTCTAAAAGTTCAATAGTGTGGGCTTTTTTCAACACATGTGCAGCAGACCGCAGCATTGATGTTTGCAATATCTGTCTGAAGTGGATCAAGCTTGGCCAAAACACCAACCGCTTGGGCACCACATGCTTGACAAGACATATGATGATCTGCCATGCAGTCGGTTGGCAACAGCACCTGAAAGAGCCACAAGATAAAAACAAGCATACTTCACCTTACTCCTCATCTGGGATCTCTAGCCCTACTATACCTCATGTCTTCTCAAAAACCTGCATTGAGAGGGATGATGGTATAGCAATGAGTGCCACAGATACTTGCACCCAATCTGCTAGCAGTACACCACCGCTTGATTTGAGCAGCAGGCAAATTTCACTACCCCATTTGCTGAACCGTAGAAAGAAATACTGTCCCAGCCATCCACATGTTTAGCGTCTTAATGCTAGCTTGGCCTAATTGCTAGCACTACAATTGCTGCCTTTTCATCTGGTAGACAATGCTCCCTTTCGCGAATTTGTGAAATGTCCTGTACCACAGTGGCAAGTTCCAAAAAGACATTTCTTTTTACGTAAGGCCATTCAGGCTCTCTACCGTCATGTGGAAGATAGTGTTTTGGCCTTGTTGGAAAGAGCTGTCAGCAGGAAGCTTCACATTAATGCTGACTCTTGGTCCAGCAGGCATGGACAGGGACATTACATTTCCTTGACGGCACACTGGGTAACTCTGCTCACAGCTGGGAAGGATGCAGGACAGGGGTGCAGCTTGTTTTTCCACCATGCCTCCAAAAATATGGTGCTGGTTCTGCCACATCTAGCTACTCCACCACCTCCTCCTCCTCTTCTTCCTCCATGTCCTCTTCTGCTGAATTTTCCTCTGAAGCAGCAGTGCTCCCTAAGCGTTCAAGGGGCTTCGCAAGCAGTCAGGCTAAAAGATGCCATGCAGTGCTTCAGTTGGTCTGTCTAGGGGATAGGAGTCACACCGGGGCAGAGATTCTGTCAGCTCTGTAGGGGCAGGCTCAGAGATGGTTGACGCCACGACAGCTTGAGCCAGGAATGGTTGTATGCGACAATGGCACCAACCTTCTCTCCGCCCTCTGATAGGGACACTTGACATATGTTCCATGCTTGATCTGAATCTGGTGGTGCAGCGTTTCTTGACCAGATACCCGGGCTTCCAAGATCTCCTAAGGCAGGTCAGAAAAGTCTTTGTCCATTTCCGGCATTCATACAATGCCAGTGCTCGCTTATCTGGCATTCAATGGGAATTCAACCTGCCCACCAACCGCCTCATTTGCGACATGCCCACCAGGTGGAACTCAACATTGGCAATGCTGCAGCGGCTGCACACACAACAGAGGGCCATCAATGAGTACTTGTGGGAGTATGGCACAAGGACAGGCTCAGGGGGGCTTGGCTTTTTTTTGCCAGTGGCTTTTGATAAAGGATGCACCATCCTGTAACCATTAGAGGAGGCCACAAGGATGGTGAGCTGGGATGATGCATGCATGATGCATCAGTGACACTATCCCTCTAGTTTACCTGCTGGAGCACATGCTTTGTGGAATCATGGACAGGGCACTTGAGGCAGAACAGCGGGAGGAAGAGGAGGGCTTCCTTTCCTCACAAGGCCCCCTTTATGCAGATATCATGCCTGCAGGGACACAAAACACACAGGAGGAAGACAAAGTGGAGGAGGAGGATTGTGGCAGCATGGATGTAGAGGATAGCATACAGCAGTATTCAAGGGGTGGTTTTCATTTCCCAGAAACCCCAGGAGTTGTACGTGATTGAGGAGAGGTTGCTCCTGACAATGTCATCCTTAGTGACCCAGAGGACTCAGAAGTGCATGCCTCATCAAACATACGTTGCATTGGCTCCCTGATTCTGCAAAGCCTGTGAAAGGATCCGAGGATTCAGGCTATCAAGGAGAGGGATAATTACTGGTTGGCAACCCTTCTTGATCCACGTTACAGGTAAAGTTGCAGAGCTCATCCTGCCTTCGCAGAGGGAGCAGAGGATAAAATATCTTGAGGAGGCCTTGAAAAAAAATTTGTTTAACATCTTTCCAGACACTGGGAGAGTAACATTCTCTGGACGTGTTTCTGGGGCATTGTTCAGCCAAAGGAGGAGCGGTGGGGAAGGCGGCTGGCTGACCGATGCCTTTAAACAGTTCTTTAGTCCTCAGCAGCACCCAGAGCAGGTTTAAGCAACCATCGGCAGTGTCTCCATCATATGGTGCATGATTATCTAGGGGCAAGAGCAGACTTGGAGACCTTTCCAACTGAGCACCGGATGTTCGGTGCTGCTGGAGGTTTTGTGACGGACAAAAGAGTGTGTCTGTCCACAGACTCAAAATGAATCAGTCCTGGATCAACAGCAGCTATCAAGTCCCTGATGCTGATGTAACTGAGACTGATTGAGACTGCATATCTATTTCCTCAACCTTGATTCTGCTAGCTTCCAACAATGTTTTTGGTTTAGGTCACCATCAACCCCCAAGGCCTAATTTTTCTGCACTTGTATGACAGGTGCATACAATTTAAATTGTTTATGTAATTTTTAACAGAAGGCCCTGTTCCTGTGTCCTGCGCCCAGCAAGAGTAACTGTGAGGGGTTACGGTGTTCAGGCACCACCAACACCAAAGGCCCAATTTCTGGCACCTCTATGACAAGTACATGCGATTTCAAATTTGTATGAAATTCTTACCAGCTGGTCCCATTCCTGCACCCAGCAAGAGTAAATGTGAGGGGTTACGGTGTTAAGGCACCACCAACACCGAAGGCCCAATTTCAGTTCCTGCCGATACTAGCCTTCCAGGTCCCCATCACTCCGGCAGGTTTGCATAGCCAACACGCAACCTTGGCCAGGTCAGATGACAGTACAGTGCCTCCACTAGATCACTGATAAGAACACATAAAACACTTGATCTTTGCCAATTTCAAATTGGTATGGAATTTTTACCAGCACCCAGCAAGAGTAACTATGAGGGGTTGCAGTGTTCAGGCACCACCAACACTGAAAGCCCAATTTTTCTGCACCTCTATGACAACTGACAAGTACATGCAAATTCAAATTTGTATGGAATTCTTACCACCAGGTCCTGTTCCTGCACCCTCCAAGAGTAACTGTGAGGGGTTACGGTGTTCAGGCACCACCACCAACAACCAAGGCCCAATTTGTCTGCACCTGTATGACAAGTACATGCGATTTCAAATTTGTATGAAATTTTTAGCAGCAGGGCCCGTTCATGCACCAAGCAAGAGTTACTTCCAGGGGTTGCAGTGTTCAGGCACCACCAACAACCAAGGCCCAATTTTTCTGCACCTGTATGACAAGTACATGCGATTTGAAATTTGTATGTATATTTGTATATGACATTCTTTCCTTTAGAAATGTCAGTATTGCTGCAGCAGGCTACATACATCATACAGATGCGCTACTTTATAGACACATTAAGGGGACCCCCCAGGCATGATATTTAAAGGAATTTTTCATTTTTATAGTTTCACTTTAACCACTTAAGCCCCGGAAGATTTTACCCCCTTCCTGACCAGGGCCTATTTTGCAATTCGGCACTGCGTGACTTTAACGAACAATTGCGCGGTCGTGCAACGCTGTACCTAAACAAATTTGACGTCCTTTTTTTCCCACAAACAGAGCTTTCTTTTGGTGGTATTTGATCACCTGTGCGATTTTTTGATCATGACACTTTTGGGGCTACCAGTGACATTTCTACAGTACATAGTAGAACCGCATGATCACTATTCCTACACAGGGTAAAATGACAGGCGGCTTGTTTACAATAAAACCAGTAAATCACTGCTCCTTTAAAAACTATTGTTTTTGCATTGCTACATGTTCCCCAGGTCTGTACCCAGACCCCCATACACTTTTTTTGGGCAATTAACTTGCATTTAAGCCTTCAAAATTAGGACATTTGATTTTTGACGTTGAGTCCCATAGACTTCAATGGAGTTCGTTTGTTCGAACAAACTTTTCCCCTGTTCTGTTCGCGGTGTTCTGGTGCGACCCGAACAGGGGGGTTTTTGGCTCATCACTAGAAGGCAGCAAAGGAATAAACAAGGCAGCTTAAATAGCCAGAAGGGGCTGGCTGAGGGCAGAATTGATGAGCAGATAAATATTACCAGGTGAGCCACTGAGGAAACAATGAGTGCTGACAATTAACGGACAGCTGAGCAGCCTGAGCACAGAGAAGAGAGCTACTGCAGTTGTAAATTAATAAATCCTGGCTCCTCCTCACAATAGAAAGCTTCTGTCCATTCACACACAGAGCGTGTCTCAGTCCGCCCCCGCTCTCTCCTCATTGACTCACTGGCTATGACTGACAGCAGCAGGAGCAAATGGCTCCCACTGCTGTATAAGCCAAGGAGGAGAGAGAGACCTGGAAGAGCTGCTGCTCTCATGCGTATCGTTGGATCGTGATTAGGCTCAGGTAAATATAAGTGGGGGCTGGGGGGAAGCTGCAACCAGAGGGTTTTTTACCTTAAAGCATAGAAAGAATTAAGATAACAAAAAAAAAACCTTCTGCCTTTAGAACCACTTTATTGTTAAAATTCCAGTGTGCGGCCAGGATGGAGGTAAAACCATTGTAAAAGAGCCCTAAAGTGTTGGCTTTTCTCACATTTTCTGTCCTAATAAGAAAAAAAAAGAGGGAATAAATCCCTCATGGGGCACAGACAGCAATAAACACCTAAGAGGGTTCTAACCCTTCCCCACTCTATCCTTAAAAATGTTCTCTATAAATATGCTTTCACAAGGCCAGTCTTATATGGAATAAAAAAAATGACATGCAACAATATGATCCTGAGAAATATATGTAAACATGCATGTACTAATACCTTTTTTTATTTTTGAAATTGGATAAACTAACTCTGTTTATTGTGCAGCATTTATCCTTTGTGCAGACAACTGTGTCAATATCTTAAATTTGATGTTGATCCAATATTAATGGGATAGCTCATATTGACAAACTAGTTTTGAAAAAGAAAAAAAATTGATCATTGGATGTACAACATTTGATGCTTTGTGTGATGACTGAAATAACTTAATAACAACTAATAACTGATGTAAATGAAACATTTTTTTGCTGAAGCTAAAGTGGACTTGCTAGGGCACTGTCTTCTGACTGTCGGAGTAGCTAGTTCTTCTCCTTGAAAGGATAGAGAATAAGTGTATCAGAGTGGGCTTAGATCCTCAATGACCTTATGTACCTGGAGAATCTGGCGGCAATGGGCATTGATGGCAATGAAATTCCAATATCAGTATTATTGGGCGTTCTCATTATATTTCAAAGGAAAGATCTGTTCTTATTTCTATATTTAGAAAAATATGTAAGTAGTTCTATCCATAGAAAGAACAGAAAGCAAAATGTGGCCTCAATTTCTTTCAGTTTCTTTTAAACACCTTATCAAATGTGCTTGCATAACTGTAAACAACTGTTCAAAAGAGACAAGCAAGCAGTATTATCAATGTTCTTGCTTTTACACCAGAGACAAGCACTGAGCAAAATACTGAAGAATCAAAAAAAAAAAAGGGTGTGTAAGGGAATGTACAAAGACAGTTTTAATCAGCTATCTTCTATGAAGAACACCACCGTCTCATTACCCGTAAGACATTAAAAACCCAACTCTAGGTACAAATGAAAAAAAACTAAAAGCCAGTAGTAGTAAGTAACATTCAGATGAACTTGTTTTATCGGAGATGTTTCAACACTCATCCGTGTGGTTTCCTCAATTCAAAGAAATGTTGGTGTAAGAATACCCATTACAACACATTTATACAAGTTTATACAAGATGCTTACTATCCAATTATTATTACTGGTAAAACATTATTAGCTATTAATTATTCATTATTAATACAGGAATTAGAATTTAAAAACAAATTATGAAATTATACACTTAAAAAAGGCCGGCATAATGCAGATTGACATTGAAAGGGGATCACTGTGCCAGCAATGCTTTCGAAAACTGCAGGTTATGTTTGACTAGTAGATTTCTGTTGAAAAAAATTGGAATATAACAATTGTAACGTCTCAGGGCGATTCAACCCAAGTGGTGCATGTGATTTGAAGAAGTAGTGCCAGTCCAGACTGCATTTTTAAGGGCTTTTATTTAAAGGCATAAAGAAAGTTCACAAAACAGCAATTTTCCCTTGCAGGGGTTCCGCCATCACTGTATATTTGTTAAATTCAGCCTCCTGGGTTACTCACATACCATATGGCTGCTTAAGGCCTCACGCCTAGGCCTTAGGTCTGCTCCTCAGACCAACACAAGTGTACTTTGGTCAAGCTCCCTTGAAGCTTCCTTGGGATCAGCTTCCTACTGCGGTGTTGCGGAATACATCTGCCTCCTGCAGACCTGTAAGCTCTGGCTGCCAACTGCAGCCCCTCTCTCTCTCTCGGGGATGGTGGGAGCCCTCCTGACTCCCATACACAGACCTCGTGTCTGTCGGTTGGAGTCCTCATGACTCCTGGGGTGCAGCTGTCTCCAACTGGGAGCTCTGAGTGCTAACCCTGGGAATAATATGAACCCAGCCCACAGGTGTGCAATCAGCAGGCCTGTCTTAATCAAAACCAGGCGTAGATTGCAAACACACACAGCTACCCGGGGTCGCCTTCCTACACAATATATAAACATTAACCTATTCCAGTTTACATTTATGCTGTTCCTTGGCAATATCCATCTCTTCCTGCAGGGGTCCCTGATGGAAATCAAGCAGTCTTTGGCTCAGGGGAGCCCCCAATCTAGCAATGGTGGCAAGTCTAAATTATTAATGGATATGTGCGTACGCAGACTCATTAATCATGCAAATCATATGTTCAGGGAATTTTACTATGCATAGATACACAGCTAAGCTGTAGCATCCCTAAATTAAAAATGTCTTTATTTTTTGTATTATTTTTATTTTTTTATACATTTTTTTACTTTTTTTTTTTATTTAACTTTATTGCTTCTAACAAGCCGCCTATGTGATAGCATGGGCATTGGGCAGGCGACAGATCCTCCCTACGGATGTTTCCCCTATGTCTCCCCTGCCCTCCACTACAGCCAATCAAGCACAGATTATAGCTGGGAATGAACTGAAACCAGAAGTGATGAAATGTCATTACTTGCAGAGGAGATCAGGGAACAGATGTTCCTCGAACTGGCCAGTTTGCTACAGTACTGGGCTCACTGGAGGAAACAGAGAGCACAGGAACCCTGCGGACAGTGGGTTTACCTACTGTAGATGTGATTGGATGGCTGTAGAGATCACTTTTACTCAATATCTGATCACCTGCTAAAAAAAGTATACCAGGCTCATGGCTGCAGCTGTAGCCATTATCTGGTTTTTACTACTTGAAGTCCAGGATGTTTTAAAATGGCCTAAGTATGTCAAGAGGTTAAATATGTTGCAAGAAGTATACCTGATGATCTGCAGGAAATCCAGTGAGATCATAACTGTTTAGCCATGTGCTGGGCTATAGCAAGAGAAGGAGACATTGCCTTTTATTCTTCTCTCCCTCTACTGAGACACTGATGTTGTGCTGCACTATTCTCCTCTGACCAAGGGGGGAGAGCTAAAGCCAAGCAAACCCACAGGCTTCTATGCAGAGCACTTAGATACCTGGGAGGTATAGTTTGATATGGCAGCTATACTGTATAATGGGATGAACAAATTTCTTACACTACAGATCCCAATAGGCACTGTGCAGTACTGTGTATACTGCCCGGTCAAATTCTTCCTCTTGGCATTTTGCAGTAGAAATATAGGCTTTGTTATTCAATTTAGAGTAAATTTCTCTGAGGTCAGTTCCCACAATTAACATATGGCCCTTCCTAAAGCCTTCCTCTAACAACCTGCCTTTGACTTTTGGTGCTTGAGGTGATTGTAGCCGCATTAGTGCACTTGCAACAAGAACAACTGAGTACTGTTCGGAATACTTTTTTTTGCACTAGATGTTAGTGCAAATAAAAAAAGTATCACAGAAAGTACCTAATTGTTCTAGACTACTGAAACATTCTTTCGTTATCGTACCTATATAGTAAATTTTTTGTCTTTGAGTAAACCTCAAATCATAAGCAATTCCCATCTCACCCCATTTATCAAATGTTTTATAAATCATTCCTTGTATGAATCTTGGTTTGCCCATAAAAGGCAAAAAATATTTCTCCTAGTTACTTTTTTGACATTTCCACAGCAAATTCCATGTCTTAAAGCGGAGTTCTGCCTTCCCCTCCAAAAATATAAAGTCAGCAGCTACACATACTTTACTTTAATATTAGGACACTTACCTGTCCTGGAGTCCAGCGATGTCGGCACCGTAGCTGATGTTTTCATCAGCTGTCGGGTGCTGCCGCTACCATTGCCGGTAAGGGAACCCAGCAGTGAAGCCTTGTGGCTTCATGGCCGTGTACCTACTGCGCATGCGTGAAGCACACTGCACTTTTCTATTGGCTCGGTGGCGGGAGGGACGGCCACGGCGCGATGTCCTGGAAGTGGGGAAGGGTACCTGTCAAAAACAGGTACCCGTTCTCCCCCCTCCCCCCTGAAAGGTGCCAAATGTGGCACCGGAGGGGGGGGGGAGGAACGGTGGAACTCCGCTTTAAGAATGTCTAAAGAAAAGGAGATTCCCTTAACATCCCTACATATTCATTTTTTCCTAGCATGTAATAAGACAGGCAAGTAGATCCCCTCTACTAGTTGACTTTCCAAGGCTAACTCGATAGAACTAATATTTTTAGAAGCCAAGCTTAGGCTATTCTTAGTGTTATGCAATAATGGTAAAGTTCCCTATATTTGGGAGTTCCAACCCAGTCCATTTCCATTTTAATATTAAAGCATTAATTCTGATTCTTTCCCCTTTCCAAAGAAATTGTCTAATCTCTGTTCAGTCTCAATGGAGTAAAAAATACATGAATAATTATTGGTAGAAACTAAAGTAGATAAATCAATTTTTTTTCTGGATGCTAGCTTTAATTAGGTTAACACACACACTTAGGGATAAATGGGTACATCTCTTCATCTCTCTAATAATTTGCACCAAATCTATCACTGCTGAATAATTAAGAGTATTATTTCATTACCAACATCCAAGCCTAGTAATAACATCCAATAAGTACATTCTCTGCCTTGGATGATTTACCCACTGTTCCTATTCAGCCATAAATATTCCTATTTACCTGGATTACCTTCATACAAAAGATCCAAATCTTTCCATCAATTCCTTATTCATGGATTCAATGTAAATAACGGGAATTTCTGATTATAGCACAAACTTCAATATTTGTTGGATTATTATAATATATTGGCAGCTCAATGGTTCATTTTTTTGATGACTGGGAGTGTTCTTTTAATAAACTTTATTACAGGTGGACACTGGGCCTGCAGGTCAAACAGGCTTATTCAGCAAAGCAGAGTGCCACGGTCCATAACAACAACTTAATCTGAAATAATTTGTTATTTGTTGCTATGGGTTACTACATTCTGCTCTTTGTGCTGTTTTATGCACTGCTATCACCCTAACATAAAAGGAAGTGCCTGCAGAAGCACATTCATGGCAGGATCGTCAGGTATTATTTTCAATAAGTATTGAAATTACAATAACATGTTGTAGCTTATTTAAGGTTTTAGTGATTGTTTAGGAAAATTATTGAATGTTCAATATGAGCAATACACTTTGTTTTATCTTTTTTATTATTTTTATTAAGATTTTGATATGCAATGAGCAGCAATTTAAGATAACATTTAAATTATTATGTAGGTTCAACACCTGTGAATAATACAGTGGATAATCCTGCTGAAAAAAACTAGGATCAAAAAGATCAGTCTCAGAGAGCCCATGTGGGCCAAAATTGTACAGGTTTGTTAGTTTTATCTTTTTTATTTTTTTAATCAGGTAAAGTTTTATTAAGCCACCACATAAAGAATACAAACATTTGCATAAAATACAATTGACCTGAGAATTCCATACAGTATTCAGCATAACAACAGTGCAAGATTGTGACACACAATAAATATCTTGCCTTTAATAGTGCGTAAATAATGAAGGTGGCACATAGACAATAATAAAAAAAAGGAAAAGGAAACAAAAAACAATGACATAATGTCAAAACTCCTTTAAGAAGACTGCCAACAGGGTGATCTCCTAGCACAAATGCTGCCAGTGGTGTATTTAGGTTTTGTGCTGCCCTAGGCATGATTAAACTTGGGCACCCCCTAATTTAAATATGACCCACCCCTTCCTGTAAAAGGCCACATCCCTTCCTGTTTATCACCCGCCCTGTCATCTGTAAACCACTGACCAGTGGCGGCTGGTGAAGTTTTAAGATGGTGGGGCGCAAGACCCCGCTCTTCCATTTTGACCCCTCCCATTTCTCAGAAGCCCCACCCCTTATGTACTCCACCCATTTTTTCCCTGTATTTTGCTTGCGTGAACAAATTCTCCCAATATATCACATATTAAGGGGTCCATCAGTACTAATATATCCCATAATAGGGAGCAGGGGCCCTATTATGGGATATACTGTGAGAGACACCCTATTATGGGATACACTGACTGAGAGTGGCACAAACCCCACAGTACAGACCCCCTAGCACAAACCCCACAGTACAGGCCCCCTAGCACAAACCCCACAGTACAGGCCCCCTAGCACAAACCCCACAGTACAGGCCCCCTAGCGCAAACCCCACAGTACAGGCCCCCTAGCACAAACCCCACAGTACAGGCCCCCTAGCACAAACCCCACAGTACAGGCCCCCTAGCGCAAACCCCACAGTACAGGCCCCCTAGCACAAACCCCACAGTACAGACCCCCTAGCACTAATCCCACAGTACAGACCCCCTAGCACAAACCCCACAGTACAGGCCCTCTAGCACAAACCCCACAGTACAGGCCTAGCACTAATCCAACAGTGCAGGCCCCCTAGCACAAACCCCACAGTACAGGCCCCCTAGCACAAACCCCACAGTACAGACCCCCCTAGAACTAATCCCACAGTACAGACCCCCTAGCGCAAACCCCACAGTACAGGCCCCCTAGCACAAACCCCACAGTACAGACCCCCTAGCACTAATCCAACAGTGCAGGCCCCCTAGCACAAACCCCACAGTACAGGCCCCCTAGCACTAATCCCACAGTACAGGCCCCCTTTCAATGCAGTGACCAGCGTACATGCCCCCTTTCAATGCAGTGACCAGCGTACATGCCCCCTTCAATGTAGTGACCAGTATACATGCCCCCTTTCAATGTAGTGACCAGCATACATGCCCCCTTTCAATGTAGTGACCAGTATACATGCCCCCTTTCAATGTAGTGACCAGTATACATGCCCCATTTCAATGTAGTGACCAGTATACATGCCCCCTTTCAATGCAGTGACCAGTATACATGCCCCCTTTCAATGTAGTGACCAGTATACATGCCCCCTTTCAATGCAGTGACCAGTATACATGCCCCCTTTCAATGCAGTGACCAGTATACATGCCCCCTTTCAATGCAGTGACCAGCGTACATGCCCCTTTCAATGTAGTGACCAGTATACATGCCCCTTTCAATGTAATGACCAGTATACATGCCCCCTTTCAATGTAGTGACCAGCATACATGCCCCTTTCAATGTAGTGACCAGAATACATGCCCCTCAATGTAGTCACCAGTATACATGCCCCTCGATGTAGTGACCAGTATACATACCCCTCAATGTAGTGACCAGCATACATGCCTCTCAATGTAGTGACCAGCATACATGCCCCTCAATGTAGTGACCAGTATACATGCCCCTCAATGTAGTGACCAGTATACATGCCCCTCAATGTAGTGACCAGTATACATGCCCCTAAATGTAGTGACCAGCATACATGCCCCTAAATGTAGTGACCAGCATCAGGGCAGCCATCAGAAATTTTGGGGCCCCTTACACAGCTTTAGGACTGGGCCCCCCGGTGCTTGACCACCAATCTTCCCCATGACCCGCCCACTGGCCGTCCCACCAATTCTGCCCACTGGCCATATTACCAAGTCCTTCAGTGCACCCACTTTTATTTAAAAAAAAATTGCGTGACTTTGAAGTCGCAAAAGTGTGAAAGGGGCCTTCAGTAATTAAGGTATAGTGTGCTTTCAATGCAGAGAGACCGGCGTGCCCCCTTTCAATGCAGTGACCAGCATACAGGCCCCCTTTCAATGTAGTGACCAGCATACAGGCCCCCTTTCAATGTAGTGACCAGCATACATGTCCCCTTAGAACCTTAGAATGTAGTGACCAACGCACAGGCCCCCTGAGAATGTAGTGACTAGTGTACAGGTCCCCTTAGAATGTAGTGACTAGTGTACAGGCCCCCTGAGAATGTAGTGACTAGCGTACAGGCCCCCTGAGAATGTAGTGACCAGCGTACAGGCCCCCTGAGAATGTAGTGACCAGCGTACAGCCCCCCTGAGAATGTAGTGACTAGTGTACAGGCCCCCTGAGAATGTAGTGACTAGCGTACAGGCCCCCTGAGAATGTAGTGACCAGCGTACAGGTCCCTTTAGAATGTAGTGACTAGTGTACAGGCCCCCTGAGAATGTAGTGACTAGCGTACAGGCCCCCTGAGAATGTAGTGACCAGCGTACAGGCCCCCTGAGAATGTAGTGACCAGCGTACAGCCCCCCTGAGAATGTAGTGACTAGTGTACAGGCCCCCTGAGAATGTAGTGACTAGCGTACAGGCCCCCTGAGAATGTAGTGACCAGCATACAGGTCCCCTTAGAATGTAGTGACTAGTGTACAGGCCCCCTGAGAATGTAGTGACTAGCGTACAGGCCCCCTGAGAATGTAGTGACTAGTGTACAGGCCCCCTGAGAATGTAGTGACCAGCGTACATGTTCCCTTAGAATGTAGTGACTAGTGTACAGGCCCCCTGAGAATGTAGTGACCAGCGTACAGGCCCCCTGAGAATGTAGTGACTAGCGTACAGGCCCCCTGAGAATGTAGTGACTAGCGTACAGGCCCCCTGAGAATGTAGTGACTAGCGTACAGGCCCCCTGAGAATGTAGTGACTAGTGTACAGGCCCCCTGAGAATGTAGTGACCAGCGTACATGTTCCCTTAGAATGTAGTGACTAGTGTACAGGCCCCCTGAGAATGTAGTGACCAGCGTACATGTTCCCTTAGAATGTAGTGACTAGTGTACAGGCCCCCTGAGAATGTAGTGACCAGCGTACAGGCCCCCTGAGAATGTAGTGACTAGCGTACAGGCCCCCTGAGAATGTAGTGACCAGCGTACAGGCCCCCTGAGAATGTGAGACCCCTGAGACCAGTGTGTGTGCGTGCCCCCTTCAATGCAGTGTCCCCCCCCCCCCCCCCGGGCAGGGATGGGGATGATGGAGTTGCATTGTGAAAATGGATGAGGATGATTCTGGGTGGAAGTGAAAGTTACTAAGTGAAGAGGCTCTCCACAGTGTAATTCCTTTCCCCACACAGAATCATCCCCAGCAATTTTTACAATGCAACTCCATCATCATGTCTGGAGTCTGTCTCTGTCTGACTGTGTCACAGGAGTCCAAACAAAAGAACAGGTGAACAAGCAGCAGGCAGCAGCACATAAATTCAAAGTTCAGTCACTTACCCTCCACGATGATCTTCTTTCTGCTGCATGTACTGCGAGGGCTGGGGACACTTCCTCCTGCACAGTGATAACTCCACCCCCATGCTGAGTGCTGGCCAATCAGCTACTTGCCAGCCAGGATCTACGGCCACTAGGAAGCCTGTATGCAAATTGCAGGGATTTCTTCTCTCCTCTCCTCCTCAGTCAGACGGCGGCAGCGGTGGGGGCGGGGGGCGTGCGGCGACGATCTTGCTGGTGATGATTAGAACGCCCCCACCCCCACAGACACGTACAATACAAACAGCTGCTGCAGTATTATCCCATAATCTCCCCCCCCCCCCCGTGGCGGGGGGAGGGGGGGGTCGGGTGCGGGTGGGGGTCGGAAGTTCAGAAAAAAAAATTTTAAGTGTAAGGGAAGCAGTCCCCGCAGGGCCCCTCTGAGGCTCGGGGCCCCTTACACCAGTACTGCCTGTACCCCCCTGATGGCGGCCCTGACCAGCATACATGCCCCTCAATGTAGTGACCAGCATACATGCCCCTCAATGTAGTGACCAGTATACATGCCCCTCAATGTAGTGACCAGTATACATGCCCCCTTTCAATGCAGAGACCAGCGTGCGTGCTCCCTTCAAAGCAGACAGTACTGTGTCAGTAACAGACAGTGTGTGGGCCAGGCCCCTCCCCCGAGGCATCACTTGAACACTTACCTCGGTCGATCGACTCGGCTCACTCACGGTCCCAGACGGTGACCTGCGTCGTGCACTGCTGCAGCTGCTCTGCCTCGGGCCCCGGAGCGTCGGCGGGAGTCGGAGTCACTCTCGGATGCGGATGGGATGAGATGCGGAGTTGCGGACTCTCTCGCGCGGCTCTCCTCTGAGTCCTCTCTGCTAGCGGGCGGGAAGCTCTCCTCTCTGCTGGCGGGCGGGCGGGAGTGGCGCACGCACCGCCCCCACGCATTCACGTCACCAGGTCCCCGGGAATCACGTCCTCCTGTGTGATTGGTCCAGGCTGGAGTCTGGACCAATCACAGCCAGGACATCACAGCCAATGACCCCCAGAAGGCCGCCAATCGGTGCCTCTACACCGCCGTACGTGGGCTGAAAAATTGAATTTTTTTAAGCTTTTTTTTTACGCTTCTTTTTTCTGTGGCCACAGATTGGGGGGTCGGCGCCCCTGCGCCCCCTATAGAGCGGCCGCCACTGCCACTGACCACAACCACAGTCTATCAGTGCCCATCAGTGCCCATCAGTGCAGACTTATCAGTTCCCATAAGTTCAGCCTCATCAGTGGCCATCAGTGCAGCCTTATCAGTGCCCATCAGTGCAGCCTCATCAGTTCCCATAAGTTCAGCCTCATCAGTGCCCTCAGGGCAGCCTTATTAGTGGCCATCAATGCAGCCTCATTACTGCCCATCAGTGCAGCCTTATCAGTGTAGCATATCAGTGCTGCTCAGGGGCAGACTGAGCATACGGGCATTTAGGGCACTGCCCGGGGGCCCGAGGCCTGTAGGGGGCCCCATGAAGCTCGCCATCTTACTATATTCAGGGAAGCTGTCAGCATGGTAATGAAGCCGAGTATAACATGCATGGACTATTTGGTGTGAGCTGGAGCAGGCACGGGCAGAGGAACACACAGCAGCTCTGTGCTCCGAGGTTGTGTTACACTTTGAGCTATGGGAGAGTAAAAACAACACCTGATGTGGGAGTGCAGAGACAGTATTTCAGATTTGATGGACCAGCAAGCTGGAAGTAGAATTGAAAGTCGGTAAAGCTCTCTGCTCTCTGTATGACCACTCTGACTTGCTGACATCCGTGGAAGAGCCCTTAGTGTTAACCGTTGCTTATCTGCTGCAAGGAAATGCTACACTGCTGCTATCCTCTGTTCTTGCATTAAAGCATATGTAAAGTAAAATTCTTGCCTCTGCTCACTGATTTTCTTACACTGAGCATAAAAAGCTGACTTGCTATATGCTTGCTGACAGAGGCGTAAATAGAACTTTCAGGGCCCCAGTGCAAGAACCCATGGGGCCCTCCTGACCCCCAGCCTCGGCCCATCCCACTGATCCCTGAGGCCATTTGCTCCCATTTCAGGATTCTTTATTACAATCCAACAGCAGGACTTTTTCACATGTTCTGTAGCGGATCTCCTGCTGTTTTGGTCCCCCCCACGGTAGCAAAACACCAGAGCCTGGTCGCATATATGCGACCTTTGCAACCCTGGTAGTGTCAGTCAGTAGGGCAATGGATCATGTCAGTAAGGCTGTGGACAGTGTCCGCAGGGCAGTGGACAGTGTCAGTAGGGCAGAGGATGGTGTCAGTAGGGCAGTGGAAGGTGTCAATAGGGCAGTGGAAGGTGTCAGTAGAGTAGTGGATAGTGTCAGTAGAGTAGACGACAGAGTTAGTAGAGCAGTGGATGGTATCAGTGCAGCAGTGGACGGACGGTGTCAGCAGAGCAGTGGATGGTGTCAGTAGAGCAGTGGACTGTGCCAGCAGAGCAGTGGATGGTGTCATTAAGGCAGGGGACGGTATCAACAGAGCAGTGTATGGTGTCAGTAGGACAGTGGATGGTGTTAGTAGAGCAGATGACAGAGTTAGTAGAGCAGACGACAGAGTCAGTAGAGCAGTGGATGGTATCAGTAGAGCAGTGTATGGACGGTGTCAGTAGAACAGTGGACGGTGTCAGTAGAACAGTGGACGGTGTCAGTAGAGCAGTGGATAGTGTCAGTAGAGCAGTGTACGGACAGTGTCAGTAGAGCAGTGTATGGTGTCAGTAGGGCAGAGGACGGTGACAGTAGAGAAGGGGACAGTGTCAATAGGGCAGTGGACAATGTCAGTAGGGCAGTGGACAGTGTCAGTAGGGCAGTGGACAGTGTCAGTAGAACAGTGGACGGTGTCAGTAGAGCAGTGGACAGTGTCAGTAGAGCAGTGGACAGTGTCAGTAGAGCAGTGGACAGTGTCAGTAGAGCAGTGGTTGGTGTTAGTAGAGCAATGGACGGTGTCAGTAGAGCAGTGGACGGTGTTAGTAGGGCAGTGGATGGTGTCAGTAGGTCAGTGGACGTGTCAGTAGGGCAGTGGAAGGTGTCAGTAGGGCAGTGGATGGTGTTAGTAGAGCAGTGGACGGTGTTAGTAGAGCAGTGGACGGTGTTAGTAGAGCAGTGGTTGGTGTCAGTAGAGCAATGGACGGTGTCAGTAGGGCAGTGGACGGTGTCAGTAGGGCAGTGGACAGTGTCAGTAAGGCAGTGGATGGTGTGGGTGTCAGTAGGGCAGTGGATGGTGTCAGTAGGGCAGTGGAAGGTGCCAGTAGGGCAGTGGATGGGGTCAGTAGTCTTTTATTTTTGTTAATTTTTTTTACCAACTTATTTTATTATTTTGTTTTACAATTTTATTTTTTATTACTTTATACAACTTTTTTTTAGGAGCCCAGTTGGGAGGCTTTGGTGATATACCAGGGTTCTAAACAGACCTCCAATCTTTCACCTTGGAGCGAAAATAAGAAAGAAAGAAAGAAGATTGAGGACACAGCCAGGGCTGGTGCAAGGATTCTTGACACCCTAAGCGAAACCACATTTTGCTGCCTCCCCATTGGCTCTGCCCCTGACTCCACCCCCTTTTTCCTGCCCATGTATACGGTGGCAGGGGTGAAGATTTTTTGTGGCGCCTCTCTACCTATATCTTCAGCCGTGGTCCCCAGGCCTGCACCTGCTCTTCTGGGCCCAGACTGAAGACAAATAATGGCAACACCGGCTCGCTTCCTCATGCCAGCTGTGGTCTGCAGGTATACAGACAAGCTAGGGAGGTATACGGACAGGCTAAGGAAGTATACGGACAGGCTAGGGAAGTATACGGACAGGCTAGGGAAGTATATGGACAGGCTAGGGAAGTATACAGACAAGCTAGGGTAGTATACGGACAGGCTGGGGAGGTATGCGGACAGGCTGGGGTGGTATGCGGACAGGCTGGGGATGTATACAGACAGGCTGGGGATGTATACAGACAGGCTGGGGTGGTATACGGACAGGCTGGGGTGGTATACGGACAGGCTGGGGTGGTATACGGACAGGCTGGGGATGTATACGGACAGGCTGGGGTGGTATGCGGACAGGCTGGGGTGGTATGCGGACAGGCTGGGGTGGCATACGGACTGGCTGGGGTGGTATACGGACAGGCTGGGGTGGTATGCGGACAGGCTGGGGTGGTATGCTGACAGGCTGGGGTGGCATACGGACTGGCTGGGGTGGTATACGGATAGGCTGGGGTGGTATATGGACAGGCTGGGGATGTAAATGGACAGGCTGGGGATGTATACGGACAGGCTGGGAATGTATACGGACAGGCTGGGAATGTATACGGACAGGCTGGGGTGGTATGTTTACAGGCTGGGGATGTGTACGGACAGGCTGGGGTGGCATACGGACTGGCTGGGGTGGTATACGGACAGGCTGGGGATGTATACGGACAGGCTGGGGATGTATACGGACAGGCTGGGGATGTATACGGACAGGCTGGGAATGTATACGGACAGGCTGGGAATGTATACGGACAGGCTGGGGTGGTATGTTTACAGGCTGGGGATGTGTACGGACAGGCTGGGGTGTGGGTGTGGCTTTAGTGTGGATGGGGACACAGGGGGCCCCATGATCTCCTATTGCCCGGGGGCCCCATGAGTTGTCAGTCCACCCTGGTGCCGCTTCAATAGTGGCCATCGGTACAGCCCCATCAGTGGCTACCAGTGCAGCCTATCAGTGCCCAATAGTGCAGCCTATCAGTACATTGTATCAGTGGCCATCAGTGCTGCCTTATCATTGCAGCCCCATCGGTACAGCTTATTATGCTGCCTCATCAATGACCATTAGCGCAGCCTCATCAGTGGCCATCAGTGCAGCCTCATTAGTGCAGCCTCATTAGTGCAGCCAATTAGTGCCCATCAGTGCAACATATCAATGCCCATCAGTGCCGCCTCATGCCCATTATTGCAGCCTCATCAATACTTATCAATGCAGCATATCATTGATGCCTTATCAGTGCAGCCTAATCAGTGCCCATCAGTGCAGCATATCAGGCTACCTTATTAGTGCAGCTTATCAGTACCCACCATTGCCGCAGAGCAGCATATTGGTGCCCATCAGTGCAGCCAATTAGCGCCCATCAGTGCAGTATATTAGTGCCCATCAGTGCAGTATATCAGTGCCCATCAGTGGAGCATATTAGCACCCATCAGTGCAGCATATCAGTGTCCATCAGTGCAGCATATCAGTGCTGTCTTATCAGTGTAGCCCCATCAGTGCAGCTTATCAGTGCCACCTCATCAGTGGCCATCAGTGCCCATTAGTACAGCCTTATGTTACTGGATTAGTAAGATTACTCCTTTCTTTTAAGATGTTTGGACTTGTGTTTGCTGCCACTGATTGTAATCATAGGATTATTTCAATTATTTGTATAATGACTAGGAAGTCCATAGTCCTTATACAAATAAGTGAAAAAAGCAGTGGCAGCAAACACAAGTCCAAATATCTTATAAGATAGGAGTAATCTTGCTAATCCAGTGACATATTGCAATAGCACATATGAGGTGGGTGAGCAGGTACAAAAATATTAATGCCATCATATACAATTAAAAGTCTTAATTGTATATGATGCAATTCAATATGCTTGCTCAAGGACAAGGATGTTTAAAGAAATTAAATTATATTATTGACATGATGTCTTCCATACCTGGGGGCAGAGGAGGGTAGGTGGAGCATTTGGCTGCAGTGCCACATTTATTAGCATTGGGCCAGTTGTATTAAATGTGGTTGGCGGCCTGCGGTCTATCCAAATGTCCTCACTGGCTGGTATTATCATACCGGCAGGTAGCAGTGTGACCGCTTTATGGGGTGCCAGACTGATTTGCCTCCTGGACCCTGCCCTCCGGCCCAATTTGCCCCATAAGACTGGCACTCTACTAAAAGTGGAATAAACTTATATAGTGCTATATAAAGGTTGCACTCAACCAATTAATATCAAATAAATAAGCATATACAAAGTGCAAGGTGCAATAAATAGATAAATAATATAAATAATAAATTCAATATTGATGTTCAGTGCAGATATAGACAAAATCATGGAACAAAGGTGATATCAGTCCAATATAATCAATTCTGAAAGGGATATATAAAGTCTCTGATTTTAACAAATTGTTTTGTTGCTGCACTTCTTAATATTATCTCCAGCACCTCCACCAAAGCAGGACCACCCAGCGCGCACAAAATGCTTACCAGTTTAAACAGACCCCTTATTATTATTATTATAACAATTCATGCAAAAGCAGATCCATAACTAATCGTGCAGGGGCCAACCCTGGTGTTTTAAGCCAGGCTTTCCAGAGTGATAATTAGTTACTGTGAGCATTTCTATGTTGATATGTTAGTTTCTCCCAGATAAGAATTGAATTGACCTGATCCATCCAATGTTTCCTAGTGGGGCCATGCGGAGACATCCAAAATCTAGGCTATTTCTTTGTGAGCTATATATAGATGACGGATAATCATTGTATGTAATGGAGAAGGAAAGTTCCTTATCAACCGTCCCCCAGTAGGCAAACTATTGTATCCAACAGAACTTTAGTCTGAAACTCTTCAGAAATAATCTTAGTAACTTCTTTCCAATAGTGAAACAATTGTAGGCATGTCCACAGCAGGTGTAATAAATTGCCCCTTGTTCCTACAACACTTTGGGCATAAAGATATTTTAAAACTGTTGCCTAGATAGGGCAAGCTTCTCTTGTAGATTTGTAAAGGATTGCAATACATTTTGATGGTATGATTGAGACACAGTTCAGTATATTTCTGTATCTTGCCATGCCTGAAAACCTTCCAATTTATACAGTTCTGTGTATGATGGATTGCGCCACAGCTGTGTCTCCTTTAAAAAACCCACCATTCCTAAAGTATGTTTAGCTGTAGACCATAATTTATTCAATAGAGCCAAAGTGGGCCCTGTACCAGATATATTTGGGAATTCAGCCTCCAACTGTGACAGGGCTACACAATCTGGAACCCCTTGGAGTAACAAACTGCTTACCGGGTCTCGCAGGTTGGGAAACACCCCCCCCCCCCAGATGTTGGAGCTCGAAAGCCATAAAATTTAATCTGGAATTAAAAACCGCCAAACTTGGTCTTTGCTTTTTTGGAGAGTTGACAAACAGGTCCTTGCAGATTTTTTCCTCCATATAAGGTCTCTAAATAGAGTTTCTATTCAAATGAATCAGTGATGAGGGATTCACTGCGGGGAATTAAGAAAGATGTATAATAGTTGCAGGGCCCAAACCATTTTAATCAAATTTACTCTACCCATCACCGACAGTAGAAGTTTACACCATGTGGTACATTTGTGTTGAAACTGTTTAGGTAATTAAGTTTTAGATATTCTTGAATCCCTAAATATTTAAATGAGGTGACCAGTTGAAGGGGACTAGCACATTCTGGTAATGGCTGAGAAAGTGGGTTTAAAGGGAGAAGGACTGATTTACTCCAATTGATGTAGAAACCCGATACCAGATGCCAAAACGGCTTATAAGGGACATTACATAACTGAGACAGGAACGAGTGTCTCCTAAATAGAGAAGGGTGTCATCTGCATATAGTGACACTTCATCCTCCCCAGAGCCTCAGAGATACCCTCTAATATAAGGGGAAGCTTGTATTGCAGCCGCTAAGGCTCTAACGCCAGCACGAACAGCAGGGGGAACAGTGGGCATCCCTCCCATGCACCTCTGTAAAGTGGGAAAGAGTCAGTAAGATTCCCATTTATCTGTAATCTAGCCACAGTGACCCAGTATAGCGATTGCACCCACCTAATTATTATTATTATTATACAGGATTTATATAGCGCCAACAGTTTACGCAGAGCTTTACAATGTGAGGGAAGACAATACAGTTACAATACAATTCAAAACAGGAGGAACTAGAGGGAACTAGAGGGCCCTGCTCATTAGAGCTTACAATCTAGAAGGGAGGGTACCTAATGAATCTATTTCCCAACCCAAAAAACCCCAGCACCTTCCACAGGCCTGTCGAAGGCCTTGGCAGCGTTGAGGGATAAAATTGCTTGATTACCTGGATTATCAACTGGTAGCTGGAGATTTAAAAATAACCATCTAATGTTCAATGCAATAGATCTTGCTAGAATAGAAATAACTTTAGCTAGGTGTGTCGCCATAACCCATGCTAAGAGTTTTACATCAGATGTCAATAGTGAAATGGGCCTATAGAAATCTGGGGATAGGCTGTCCTTGCCAGGTTTGAGTAGGAGATTTATTACAGCCTCATTCGTTCAGGGGGGGGGGGGAGGGGGGCGTCACAGCTCCAAGACATCATTAAAAAACATTTTTTCAAACTCCAAACATCCTGCAAGCCCATCTCTGCCACAAGTCTGACAAAGGAGGTTGAACCCCCCTGATGACTGATTGCCCTACAGGGGAAACTGACAATTTAAACAGTCTGCATTCAGGTGGCTCCTGGCGACAAATCACAGAAGAGCCTAAGCGTTTCATTGTGTGCTGAACAGCCAGCCTCTTCACCCTATTCCCCAAAACACGCACATTCCATGATAAAACTATAGATATTCCAATCCCTGGTTCCACTGTGTCTCACACCTCCAGGAATCGGAATGTCACCACTCCCATTTACTCAGTGTGTCCAACGAGTGAGATCCAATACTCCAGTATTGGTATACAACATGCAATACAAAGGGGACGCATAGGACAGTATTGCTTAAAACTGACATTTATTGAATATTCCCCTTATCCCCTCTCACATTACACTCACTCAGTATAAAAATAGAATAGCATGTATATCCATATGAAACAAAATGGTAAACTTGTACACGCTGGTACGCTGTATCGATCTCATCCTCCACTGCTCTCGACTCTTCGGAGGTTCCCTGGAAGATGCGTACAGTGTCCTGGCATCCTGTTACCATGGTGACCGTGTGCTTACGCACTGACGCGTTTCGGCATCGCGACTTCAACCCAGGCCCTCACATGAAATATAATAAACACACCGGTGAAAAGAAATAAGATCATCATCATCTTCATCAGAGACTGTGCACTTCATTAACCACTTGCCTACAGTGCACTTTCACCCCCTTCCTGCCCAGACCGATTTTCAGCTTTCAGCGCTCTCACACTTTGACTGAGAATTACTCAGTCATGCAACACTGTACCCATACAAAAATTGTGTCCTTTTTTTCACACAAATAGAGCTTTCTTTTGATGGTATTTGATCAATACTGGGTTTTTTATTTTTTGTGCTATAAATAAAAAAAGACTGAAAATATCGTGAAAAAACGCATTTTTCTTTGTTTGTGTCATAAAATTTTGCAAATTCGTCATTTTTCTTCACAAATTTTGGCCAAAATGTATACTGCTACTTATCTTTGGTAAAAATAACCCAAGTAAGTGTATATTATTTGGTCTTTGTGAAAGTTATAGAGTCCACAAGCTATGGTGCGAATCATTGAAAATTGATCACACTTGATCACACCTGATGTACTGAAGGCCTATCTCATTTCTTGAGACACTAAAAAGTCAGGAAAGTACAAATACCCCCCAAATGACCCCTTTTTGGAAAGTAGACATTCCAAGGTATTTAATAAGGGGCATGGTGAGTTTTTTGAAGTTGTAATTTTTACCCACAATGCTTTGCAAAATGAAGATTTTTTTTTTTTTTTTTACAAATTGCCGTATTAACAGGTTATTTCTTTTTACAAATTGCCGTATTAACAGGTTATTTCTTTCACACAGCACATGTATACTTGCAACTACACCCCAAAACACATTCTACTACTCCTCCTGAGTATGGCGATACCACATGTGTGAGACTTTTTCACATCCTGGCCACATACAGAGGCCTAACATCCAAGTAGCAGCGTCCGGCATTCTAGGAGCACAAATTACACATATAATTTCCTGACAACCTATCGCACTTTTGAAGGCCCTGGAGCACCAGGACAATGGAAACCCCCATAAAATGACCCCATTTTGGAAAGCAAACAGCCCAACGTATAATTTTTGAGGCATAATGAGTCTTTTGAATATGTCATTTTTTTCCACAAGTTTTTGGAATATGTGGAAAGAAAATGAAAACACATTTTTTTTACACAAAGCTGTCCATTTATGCAATATTTCTAACACATAGCATGTACATAGCAAAAATTGCACCCCAAAATACATTCTGTTATTCCTCCTGAGTATGGCGATACCACATGTGTAACACTTTTACACAGCCTAGCTACATACATAGGCCTAACATCCAAGTAGCGCTTTACACAAAGTTGTCCATTTATCCACTTTAAGACTGGGCCTATTTTTGACACTTGGTGTTTACAAGCTAAAATCATTTTTTTTGCTAGAAAACTACTTGGAACCCCCAAACATTATATATTTTTTTTAAGCAGAGACCCTAGAGAATAAAATGGAGATCGTTGCAATATTTTTTATCACACCATATTTGCGCAGCAGTCTTCCAAATGCGATTTTTTTTGAAAAAAATGCACTTTTTTTAACTAAAAAATAAGAAAACAGTAAATTTAGCCCAATTTTTTTCCATAATGTGAAAGATAATGTTACGCCGAGTAATTAGATACCCAACATGTCATGCTTCAAAATTGCGCATGCTCACAGAATGGCGCCAAACATTGGTACTTAAAAATCCCCATTGGCAACATTTTAAAAATTTCTGCAGGTTACTAGCTTAGAGTTACAGAGGAGGTCTAGGGCTCAAATTATTGCTCTCGCTCTAACGATCGCGGCGATACCTCACATGTATGGTTTGAACACCGTTTACATATGTGGGCGGAACTTGTGTATGCGTTTGCTTCTGCGCGCGAGCTAACGGGGACAGGGCGCTTTAATTTTTATTTTTTATTTTTTTTCCTATTTATTTTATTTATTATTTTTTTATTTTTACACAGTTTAAAAAAAAAATGTTTTGATCATTTTTATTCCTATTACAAGGAATGTAAACATCCCTTGTAATAGAAATAGGCATGACAGGTCCTCTTTATTGTGAGATCTGGGGTCAAAAAGACCTCACACCTCACAACTACACTAAAAAAGAAAAAAAAAAAAAAAAAAAATTGTTGAAAGAGGAAAAAAAAAAAAAGAAAAAAAAAAAAGCGGCCCTTTAAACCGGTTGCTAGGCAACGTCTTTTAACGTAGCTCCGGTCCTCCAAGACCATAGAGTCGAGTGACCCGCTGCCGGCGGGTCCGGTAAGCTGGGAAAACGTCTGGGACGCGGCAGGAGGGGGGGGGGCACCTCTTCCCTTGCACCGTAAGCAGACTTGTATAAAGTACTCGAAATTTCTACTTGAGTAAAAGTACAAGTGCTCGATCAAAAAGTGACTTGAGTAGAAGTGGAAGTGCTCGCAGAAAAAGTTACTTAAGTAGAAGTACTAAAGTATTCAACATTTTTTTTACTTAAGTATTGCAAGTAGTTTTTTCAAAAAATTTGCTACTTAAGTACTAAAAGTAAAAAGTACCAGTAGTTTTGAAAAAAAAATTCTACTCAAGTACTGAAAGTAGAAGTACAAGTACTGTGTCATGTAGTTATTAAAGAAAGAAGTCAAAAGTTTGAACATCATATTGGTTTTTATTATTTCAAATGATTTATTCAAATGATTAACCTGTGTTTGTTAGTAGTTTCTTGATGCACTTTAAGCGCTGTAGCACCATTTATTTGTTTGTTTCATATTTTCTTTTTATTGGAAAGATTTGGTATAGCAGCTTTTATTATACACAGCCTTTGTTTTCGTATGCGCTGATTTACAAATGACATTATACACATTTTTTTGAGCTTTATGCAACCTGCCATCTACTGTTCTGGCAGTGGTAATTTTTTTAAAAGTAACGAGTAACTATGCAGCACAAAAAAAAAAATACTTGAGTAGAAGTATCGAAATCATCGAAAAAATGTAGTGAAGTAAAAGTAGAAGTAGGAGAAAAAAATTCTACTCTAGGAAAGTACAGATACCGCATTTCGGTACTTAAGTACAGTACTTAAGTAGTTCTACTTTGTTACTATACATCTCTGACCGTAAGGGTAATTCCGCGGCGAATCCGCCACTGGGACCACCCTTATCTGAAAGCCGACCGCCCGCCGTTTCAAAAAATACCGGGGTTATGGGGGCTATCTGCTGCCATAACCCCAGTATTTAGCTTTTAATGGCCGACGAATATAGTCGTTAGGCGGTCAGTAAGTAATTGCATGTATATGGCAAACAGGTGACGATGACTGATGGGGTGACAGGTGACGATGACTGATGGGGTGACAGGTGACAATGACTGATGGGGTGACGATGACTGATGGGGTGACAGGTGAGGATGATTGATGAGGTGACAGGTGATGATGATTGATGAGGTGACAGGTGACGATGATTGATGAGGTGACAAGTGACGATGATTGGTGGGGTGACAGATGACAATCACTGACGGGGTGACATGTGACGATGATTGATGGGGTGACAAGTGATGATCACTGATGGGGTGTCAAGTGACGATGATTGATAGGGTGACAGATGACGATGACTGATGGGGTGACAGGTGATGATGACTGATGGGGTGACAGGTGACGGTGATTGATGGGGTGACAGGTGACGGGCGATGGTCACTGATGGGTGACAGGTGACAGGCGATGATGCACGGCGGTACTGATGGCAGTCTCTGGTGACCGGTGAACTTTAGGCTATGTTCACATGTGAGCATAGCGATCGCGGGCAGAATCACTGCGATTCTGCCCGCGATCCAGAAATCATTGCAAATCGCGGGGTGCCTGTGCGTTGCCTGTGATTTGCAATAGCACCCCAACCGCTGTGCGATGTTGCTGCGATTTCCGCCTGCCGAATCGCTGTAACATCACGCAAACAACGCATGACGCCCCAAAGAAACTCTTGTACCTTTTTTGGGCGTCATGCGATGTTTGTGCGCGATGTTACTGCGATTCGGCAGGCGGAAATGGCGGCAACATCGCACAGCGTTTGGGGTGCTATTGCAAATCACAGACAACGCACAGGCGCCCCGCAATTTGCAATGATTTCCGGATCGCGGGCAGAATCGCGGTGATTCTGCCCGCGATCGCTGCGCTCACATGTGAACGTTATGGGTGTCAATTTCTGGGCACTGATGAGGTGACTGTTGGGTGACAGGTGACATTGGGGGGGGCTGAGGACTGTGTGGGGACATTTATTTTTGTGATTTTACTTTGTTACAGGTACACAGAGCAGTAACTCACTATTTCTAGCTCTTCTCCCCTCATACTGGAAACTGTATGAGGGGAGAAGAGCTAGTAACAGTCAGTTACTGCTCTTTGTTTACATTTTGTGATCGGCTGTGAATGGATTCACAGCCGATCACATAGTAAACAGTCACTGTTAGTGACTGTTTACTACTGCCGGTGACAGCTGTGTTCCTACGGAACACAGTGCCACCGACATGACCGCGCTGCGCGCTCCCGATCGCGCATGCGCGGTCATCTCCCGGGCGCCTCCATTGTGATCGGCTGTGTCATTGGAACACAGCCGATCACGTGGGAAACAGCCACGCCCATTGGCTGTTTCCCCCCTGCCGGTGACGGGGGTTGTCCCGGGGACACCCCGACACCGGCAGTGCAGGGCGGCGCGCACGCGATCGCGCGCCTGCCCTGCTTAAAGTGCCGCTGTCATATGACGGCGGCCCAGGATAATGGTCGCTCCGCTCCGCCGTCATATGACGGCGGGCGGGCGGCAAGAGGTTAATAATATTAATTTTAAGAGACTAAGAATTCTCTTTGGAGAATATAAGGACTCTAATCAGCACTGCTAGTGTGGTTCGCTCTTCAGGAGGATCCGTTTCTGATACCTGAGAAGCGTAACACATTTATCATATCAGCTAGTTATTTATTTACAGCAGCAGCTATACCTTTGATAAGGTTTCATTGGTTGTATTGTTTTATTTTATTTATTTAACTGAATTAATATACAAATAGCTCTGAGCGCTGGGTGAGTGAGTAACAGTAGCGATAGACCTAATTGTACTTCACTCTTGGTTTACAACTATAGATACCTGAAACATAGGATAAGCATATACAGTAAACCCCCGCTCCATCGCGGTTCAGTTTTTGCGGTCCCAGGATATTGCGTTTTTTTTTTGTAATGTTATTTTACTATATAAATCATTAAAAATGAAATATTTTTTTGTTTTCCATAGCTCTTGCTATGTCTCTCAGTATCTTTTATGTGTTTTATTGTTTTAAAAGTGTGTTTAAAGACCTTAAAATGCTTTTACACGTACAGTGACAGTAAAAAAAACATGCCTACAATGCATTTTAATAGGGTTTTTCTATTTAGCGGATTTTCACTTTTCGCGGCTGAGTCCGGAACGTAACCCCCGCAATGGAGGGGGGTTTACTGTATTATAAAAAATAATATAATGAAAAGAATGTGAAGTGTAATCACACAACAATAATGACCAGGATACAGGGCAGGAAACCCAGACACACAGGACAAGCGTAAAAGAGTGATGACAGGTAGACCTTGTCAGCACTGACCCAATGTGTGCACAGAGTAGCCAGGATCTTCTCAGTAGGGATGATCGAACGGTTCGGGTCGACCATCGGTTCGCCCGAACATTGGGTGTTCGAGGTTCGGGCCGAATTTAGAACTTTTTTTCCAAAAAGTTCGGAATTCGGCAACCAGAACAGACCAAAATGCAATGGGACAGGAAATGGGCTTTAAAAGCCTGTGATTGGATCAGAACCATTAGCAAAAGCCAATTGAGGGGGCAGGAGAATGCTAGGAATGTGATTGGAGTGACTAGGGGGTCCATAGTCCAATCATTAGTGAATACGCCCCCCAGTATATAAGATAGCCCCCGCCAAATTCCTAGCATTCTTATACGGGACATGGAAGAGAGTGGAATGCTGTTCTGTTACTTCTGTTACAAAGTGTCATTTAGAAATTTTTAGTGTGAGGAAAGGAATATCTAGTGTAGTTAGAGTGCTCTTTTACACTTTAGTTAGCTTTAATTTATTCAGTTTCTGTAGGGAAAGTGTTAAGTTTAAGAGGACCGTAGTGTAGTGTAGGGTTAACTGACAGTGACTGCTATGGCAGGGTGACCAAACCCTTCCATAGCAGGGTGACCGCTATAGAGAAAAGCTAGTTTCTCTCAAGTCACTTTCGCTGCAGTAATATGGCTTCGCCGCCGCCAGCATTCTTTTTGGCTGCAGGCGTTGCTAGTGATTTTTTGAGCACATGTTTGGAGTCAGACATGACATCTGAACATGTGTATAGGGGGTATGTATACACACCCATGTCTGTATATATACACCTAGACATATATAGGTGTGAAAGGAGCAGAAAAAACTACTTGCGCTAATGAAATAATTAACACCAATATAGTTACGCTCCTATCACACCTATATATGTCTAGGTGTGTATATACATATAAGTATGTGTGTATATACACCACTATACACAAGTTCAGATGTTTTGCCTGCCTCCAAAGAACCCAAAAAAATGCCCAAAAAAACGCTAGCGTCAAAAAAAAAAAGGTGTGCCCAGGTGTGTTGTTGCAGGCATTTTTTGGGGGTTTTTGGAGGCAGGCAAAACATCTGAACTTGTGTATATGGGTATATATACCACTATACACAAGTTCAGATGTTTTGCCTGCCTCTAAAGAACCCAAAAAAATGCCCAAAAAAACGCCTGCTACTAAACTGGCAAGGTGTGAAAAGCGAGAAGCAAACAACCTGTTCTATAACTGCACTAATACAAATGATCTTTTTTTATGGTTCTGGACATGCTACAGAGCTGAAACTTCACAGGTACACCTTTTAGACCCCCCCCCCCCCCCCCCCCAGACACAAAATCACACAAAAAAAGTTCTTAAAAATTTTCATTTTTGATAGAGAGCCAATAATTGAAAAAAAAAATAAAAAAATTCTTTGGATTTAGTATCTGGGGGGTCTAAAAAGTGTACCTGTGAAGTTTCAGCTCTGTAGCATGTACAGAACCATAAAAAAAATCGTTTGTATTTTGTCACTTAGAACACAGGTTGTTGGCTTCTCGCTTTTCACACATTGCCGGTTTAGTAGCAAGTGTTTTTTTGGGTTCTTTGGAGTCAGGAAAAACATATGAACTTGTTTATAGTGGTATATATACCACTATACACAAGTTCAGATGTTTTGCCTGCCTCCAAAGAACCCAAAAAAATGCCCAAAAAAACGCTAGCGTAAAAAATAAAAAAACGCCCAGGTGTGTTGTTGCAGGCATTTTTTGGGGGTTTTTGGAGGCAGGCAAAACATCTGAACTTGTGTACATACACATACTTATATGTATTTTACACTTAGACAGATATAGGTGTTATAGGAGTGTAACTATATTAGTGTAAATGATTTCATTAGCGCAAGCATATATTTCTGCTACTATCACACCTATATATGTCTAGGTGTGTATATACATATAAGTATGTGTGTATATATACCCGTATACAGAAAAAAACGCTAGCGTCAAAAAAAAAAACGCCCAGGTGTGTTGTTGCAGGCATTTTTTGGGGGTTTTTGGAGGCAGGCTAAACATCTGAACTTGTGTATACGGGTATATATACACACATACTTATATGTATATACACACCTAGACATATATAGGTGTGATAGTAGCAGAAATATATGCTTGCGCTAATGAAATCATTTACACTAGTATAGTTACGCTCCTATAACACCTATATATGTCTAAGTGTAAAATACATATAAGTAAGTGTGTGTACACAAGTTCAGATGTTTTTCCTGACTCCAAAGAACCCAAAAAATGCCCAAAAAAACGCTTGCTACTAAACCGGCAATGTGTGAAAAGCGAGAAGCCAACAACCTGTGTTCTAAGTGACAAAATACAAATGATCTTTTTGTTATGGTTCTGGACATGCTACAGAGCTGAAACTTCACAGGTACACTTTTTAGACCCCCCAGATACTAAATCCAAAATCCAAAATCCAAATCTCTTCTTTTTTTTTTTATTTTTTCAATAATTGGCTCTCTATCAAAAATGACAATTTTTAAGAACTTTTTTTTGTGTGATTAATAGTCCCTGTGGTATGACCCAGAACCCTAGGCACTTTTTAGGGGCATTTATTGGGTTTTAGGGCTTCAAAATGGTGTTTTTTGATTACCGAAGTTCGGGTCCCATTGATTTCAATGGGGTTCTGAAATCCGGGCCGAACTTTCGGGAAGTTCGGATGTTCTGGCCGATCCGAACTTTTGAAAAGTTTGATCATCCCTACTTCTCAGTGGATAGCAGCAGAAGGAACATCAGAGACCAGGTGTCATATAGGGTATAATATACGCTAAATATGCAGACTAACAGGGTCAGCCAACAAGACAGAAAAATAGATTTTCATCTGCTTGGGACTATCTGCGGGGGTTCCATAGTAGATGGCCTGCTCACAGGGTAAACTGCGGGAGTGTAGAGTAGAAAAGCAGGAACAAACAGTGAACAAGGTCACCAGGCACTGCGTTCTGCCTAAACAGGAGAACCTGGGGCAAAAGCATGAAACAAGTAAAAAAAGTTTCAGCACCATTGGCAAGGTTCAGGTAGCAAACCGGTAATGTGCTGCCTCCTCTCTGAGAAAACGCTCCTCCCTGTCCAGCCCTTGTGATGCCAAAGAGGGTTTTTTTTTTAAAAAAAACTTTGCCTTTCTCCCTCACACAAAGGTGGGCAGGATATAACATGAAATATTGTAAATCCAATGTTCATAGATGTTTCTTCACATTCTTGAATCGTGCTCTATTATTTTTTACTTCAGTAAAAAAGTTGGGACAAAGCGATATTTTAGCATTATCAATCACTAGAGCAGTACCCAAGGTCCTGGCCTTTAAAAAATTAACATCACTGTCCTTGTAGTTTAACATCTTGAACAAGAAAGGGCGAGGAGAATTTCACAGTGGTAAAGGTCTCGCAGGAAATCTATGGGCCCTTTCAACAGAAAACATAGGGGAGAAGGAGTCTTTAACAAATGTAGGTAAGCCATCACTGCTCGATAAAATTTACTAGGTTCTTTCCTTACACTTTCTCTGAGATACCGATGGCTCTGACATTGTTTCTACGCAGCCTGTTCTCTAAGTCATCCAAACGGGCTGCATTTTTAAGTGCAATAGAGTGAATGTAGTTCACGTTGCATTGTAATAACGTCCATTTGTCCTCCAGAGTGCGGAAGCGCCCCTACAAGGCTGCCATGCGTTCAGACAACTTCTGCATATATTGACGAATAAATGTAATTTAAATTTTACCCCCTTGATTTTAGTAGCGAGGGCCATATTGGACGAGTTACATGAGGTAACAGTATATAAAATGTCTCTTAACGTGGGCTCTGGCCCATCCAGGTCCGGAGCCTGTGTCAGCAGGGGGGCAAAGATATCTACTGGAGTACAAACTGTGTCCCAATCAAATAGGGAGGTCGTAACGGAACCGCGACCCACAATGTGCTTGTGTGTTCCGTCATATAGGGCTTCCTCCAGTCTTGAACATAGATATCAGATATTCTAGCTTCCCCCATACAAAACTAGCTGAGAATAGCTTGTATAAGATCTGGAACATTTATTGAACATTTATTGAACAAACTCACACTGAATATATACCCCACCAGGACAGGTGCCTGATTACATTATCCTATGCAGATGAAATTGTGTACAGAAATATAATTAACATATCTAAGGAACAACCAACACAAACACACAAACAGTACTCTACTTTCCCACTAGCAACTAATAGATGACAGTGATTTGTTTACCTTGAGCTAATTACCGTATTTATCGGCATATAACACACACATTTTTTCCCTGAAAATATAGTGCAAACAATGAGTGCGTGTTATATGCCGATATTTTACCAACGTGGGGGGGGGGGGGGGGGGGGCAGGAGGGGGTCAGGGATCGGCAGTCCGGAGGAGGGATGTCAGGCTGGCCACCCCACCTCTCCTGGCCCAGGGACAGCCCTGCCAGCGTACTCTGCAGTTAAGAAAAATCCACCGCCAGCCCCTTTTTCTAGATCCTTCCTACATTATATCACATCACATCACATTATATCACTGTAATTTAAAAGTGGTGCCTCTAAATACCTTGTTAGCTTCCTTCTCTCGGTTCACTCTTCTCCTCCCGCTCCTCCTCCTCTGAGTGTAGCTTCAGATTGGTGGAGGAGAGCGATCACATGACTGGCCATTAAATGTCACAGGAGACCGGTCACATGATCAAATATGAAAGAACAGCGCTAACAAGGTATTTGGAGGCATAGATTTACAATGACACTGACACTGAATGTAGGAAGTTTCTATGAAAAGGGGCTGGCAATGATTTTATTTTTTTTTTAGTTTAGAGTACGCTGGCAGGGCTGCCCCAGGAGACTGGGGGTCTCCTGGGAGTGCATGGGGGCTGTGCAGTGTAAAGGGGGGTTATAATAAAAGGGGGAATGTACTTTGCATGGGGGGGGGGACTGTGTAATGTAAAGGGGGGCTATATAATGAAAGGGGCTATGTACTGTTATTTTTATAAATGTTTAAAATCTTTCTTTCCTGAAACCTCCTTCCTAAAATGAAGGTACGTGTTTTACACCGGTGCGTGTTATACGCCGATAAATACGGTAAATAGCATATTTGCCGTCATCGAGCTCATGAAGTACAATGCACATTGTTATAAGTGTAAACACATCACACCTTAATACACAGACAATAGCAGGAGACCACCAGTAACAGACTGTCCATCTCCTACATTGAAGAACCTGCAATACACATCCAAGCAACGCCCGACTATTCAGAAGTCACAGACTTCATTGCAGCAGTCTACAACAGTGTATTAGTCAAAGCTCATACAATGTTCTATCATTCTGATACCGTGGAATTCTTGGATCATAGATTTCTTGAGGGATATTGTGGACAAATATCACTGTCCCATTTGAAGCAATCAAAACCACATTTTCAGTGTCCACCAAGTAGTTGTCCATCATTTTCTCGGTCACACTGTGCCCCTAATAGACACAGGGTGACTTACAAATAAGAGTGGCGTAGGGAAAGGGATTTCTCAACCTCTCTAAGGTAAGCTGGGTTCCACGGGCCCCCCCAACCAAAGTGACTTCTGTCACATCTCTCCCCTTTCGGAAGGAGACTAACACAGGAGGAGACCCCAAAGGGGTTGACTTCAAAGGTTTTCTGTAGTTCCAGTCCCCCAATGCCTGTCCCCTCACAGTACCCCAAACAAATTGTCCCTAACAGAGCATTACTTACCCAGCCAACCTCTGCATCTCTCGCAGAACATACCCGCCGCTGGGGAGAAGTGTGAACTAGCCCTTCTCCCTGGAGTTTTTCAGCCGCTGGAGAGAACACAGGGTGTCTGGTCTCACTTCGTCATGCTGTTGGGGATCTAGGCCAACTGCCCAGCATCCCTGGGGTATACAGGTGGAGATTTTAGTCCCATCCACTTTCTCAGGAAAGCCATTCTTTGTTAGTTAAGGGCAGAGGCCAGCAGCACTCTGCTCTGTTGCCAGCTCTTATGCTGGGTTGGTGTCATCATTCTGGGGCGCCGTCTGCTGCTGGGAAGGGGAGTTGGCTGCCCCATCTTCCTTATCCTCATCTGGCTGTTTGGACAACCTTTCTCTGGTGCCGTCTCCCAGGTGCACAGATCCTGGCTGGGGAGGGAAGACAGTTTCTTCCACTTTGACTGACTGTTGGGGAGGGAGAACGGCAACATCCTCTCCCTTCTCCCCCTGAATCCTGATCTGCTGCTGGGGAGAGACCGCACATTCTCGCCCTGGGCCCCTGGAACTGCCACAGGTGTGGGTGCAGGTGAGCAAAGCACACTGTTACTGTGCCACATTGCCAACTCTTCAGCCAGGTTTTCTGGACTGTCAGCTGGTACTTCTGGATATTTCCAGGCAAAGGGAGCCCAGCCCTGGTGCTAAACAGAGTCCAGCAGCTGTCTGTAGGCGATCTCCAGCTCCCATTCCTGAATGCCCACAATCTCCATATCTTCCAGCGCCCAGAACAGTTCTGAGATGTTTAAGGTCTCTTCTCTATAATTCATGATTTCCTCTAACCACCACTCCAGATCGCTCCCAAAGTTAGGGTCCCCTGACAGCTTCCCGTACAACAGTCCCAAGCCACCATAGCCAAAGCCTACCATTGGGCTGTCATCCGCTATCCAAGTGCATGCTTTGGATACATGCCACCGGAGGGCTCTATACCTCTCTAACGCATCTCTGCCCAGTCCAGATTGCTTAACTGAGCTGTCTGGTTCTTGTGCAGTTTATCTCCCAAAAACAGCACCGGCAATTCATACTGTGACCAGTACCTTTCCTGGATGGAGGGGGGGATTTTTCCCTGGTGTCGCTGCTTATGGGCTAGCGTTTCCTTCCAGAGTTTCAAGGGGATTGAATCGCACCATCCTAGCAGGACCTGCTCTGACACTGGTCCCCTGTGCTGTATCCACATCTCTCGCAACCTCCTTCCGAATTCCTCTTCCAGAGGGGCTGGTATCTGTACCTCTCCTCTTCTGCTATTAGGACCTTGGATCCCAGTGGAGGTTTGGATGTCCCAGACTGCAGGAAGCATCCCACCGCTTGCCACCAATGTAATGGAACCGTGACCCACAATGTGCTTGTGTGCTTACATCATATATGGCTTCCTCCAGTCTTGAACATAGATATCAGATATTTTAGTCGCTGCCATACAAAACTAGCCAAGAATAGCTTGTATAAGATCTGGAATATTTATTGAACAAACTCACACCGAATATATACCCTACAAGGTCAGGTGCCTGAATACATTATACTATGCAGATGGAATTGTGTACAGAAATATAATTAACATATCTACGGAACAACCAACACAAATAGTATTCTACTTTCCCATTAGCAAATAATAGATGACAGGGATTTAATTAACCTGAGCTAATTAACTAGCATATTTGCCATCATCGAGCTCATGAAGTACAATACACATTATTATAAGTGTAAACACATCACACCTTAATACGCAGACAATAGCAGGTGACCACCAGTAACAGACTGTCTGTCTCCTGCATTGAAGAACCTGGAATCCACATCCAAGTAACGCCCCTACCATTCAGAAGTCACAGACTTCATTGCAATGGTCTACAACAGTGTATGAGGCAAAGCTCATACAATGTTCTATCATTCTGATACAGTGGAATTAATGTATTATAGATTTCTTGAGGGATATTGTGAACAAATATCACTGTCCTATTTAAAGCAATCAAAACCACATTCTCTGTGTCCACCAAGTAGTTTTCCATCATTTTCTCGGTCACCCTGTGCCCCTAATAGACACAGGGTGACTTACACATAAGAGAGGCCTAGGGAGCTGAGAGAGGGGTTGCTCAAGCTCTCTAAGGTAAGCTGGGTTCCACAGGCCCCCCAACCAAAGTGACTCCTGTCACAGAGGTAGTTGGATCCTCCAGTGGTACTGAATCATCTGCATCAGACTGATTATTGCTGTGGTCACCAACATGATCAGATTGGAAAGAAGCCACCTTAGCTGCTGGCTTAGTTAAGAACTTCTGACCAGCTTCCCTATATTTCTCCTTGGGGGTTGAGGAGGAAGCCCGCCATCTTGTCCTGCATAGTTTATGGCAGAGCAGGCATCCTTGATTTCTCGGCCAGGCACAAATGTGGGATCAAATGAGAGCTCAAGCGCTGAGCAGTTTCCCGGTATGTTGATTGCTGTGGTAGGCAGTGTGGGAAGGTTGCCCTCAGGATTAATGTACGGATATTCAGCAGGGGGTGCAGACCAAGCATCCAGCTACATCCGTTGCCAAGGCATGCCCCCCCGTTTTATGTTTAATACACTGTATTTTATTGTCCTAAACAGCCTGTTTGCAGCACCAAGACCACACAAAGCAGGTCTAGAAAAATATGATTCTTGACTAACACAAAAGTTCAACAATGGCAAAGTGCAGTAACCCCTAATAACAGATCACTGTAGTCAGATCAGTAAGATCCGATTTTTTTTGGATTGGTTGTTGTGGGTTACCCAATTTAAGCTGTTGTAATACTGAACAGTAAAAGCAGCTAAGATCTTTTCTTGCACATACAGCAATATGGTAAAATTGAACAAAATAAGGATTCTATGTTTTTTTCTCAACTATAATAGCATATATCAAATCAATATAATACATATATAAAATGTCTTTCCATTTGAAAAAAAATGAAAAAAAAAAGCCCTCCCCTACCTACTCAAAAATTATCATAAAGGTTTTCGTCATTCGTGCTTGTTCAGTGACATTTTAGACATACCAGAGTTTCTAAAAATATCCAACGATTTAGCTAACTTTAAGTGGCTAAACAAACATCCTGCATAACCAGTTCACATCTATTTGTGGGTGTACGCTGTCACTGTCAGTAAATACGAGGACCTGAAAATTCTAGTTATGGTTAAAGTGGTTGTAGCCTTATTGGAGCACTTAAAACAACATAGATGAGCACTGTCCATGATACTTTTCTTTATTTGCACTGCTTAGACTCACCCCTGAAAGCCTGTCATGAAAAATGAATTGTTAGTGCAAAAAAGTATCACAGTCGGTACCTAACTGAGTTATTGTTACCACTTTAGCCCCGGAAGATTTGGCTGCTCAAAAACCAGGCCACTTTTTTCAACTTGGCACTGCGTGATTTTAACTGACAATTGCATGATCATGCAATGCTGTACCCAAACGAAATTTACGTCCCTTTTTCCCCACAAACAGAGCTTTCTTTTGGTGGTATTTGATCACCTCTGCGCTTTTTATTTTTTGCAATATTAATGAAAAAATAGCAAAAATTTTGCGAAAAATTTACATTTTCTACTTTGACTGTTAAAATATATCCAATATATTAAATTTTTGTCATATATTTAGGCCAAAATGTATTTAGCTACATGTCTTTGACAAAAAAAAATTCTCAATGAGCATATTTTTATCCACACTAAGACCGGAAGATTTTACCCCCTTCCTGACCAGGCCATATTTTACGATTTGACACTGCGTTACTTTAACGGACAATTGCGGTCGTGCTTCGCTTTGCGCAAATTCAATTTACATCCTTTTTTTTTCCCCCACAAATAGAGCTTTCTTTTGGTGGTATTTTATCACCTGTGGGATTTATAATTTTTGAAAAAAAGAGTGACAAATTTGAAAAAAAAACCTATATTTTTCACATTCTGATATATAACATACCCAAACAAAAATGTATGAATCTACATTTTTTTAACAATTTAGGCCAATTCGTTTTCTGCTACATATCTTTGGTAAAAAAAAAAATCACAATAAGCGTATTTTGATTGGTTTGCGCAAAAGTTATCGTGTTTACTAACTACGGGAAATTTATGTCATTTTTATTGTTTTTTTTTTTTACTAGTAATGGCAGCGATCTGTAATTTTTTTTTTTTGTGGGACTGCAACATTGCGGTGGACAGATCGGACCCCTAACTGAAATTTTTTACACTTTTGGGGGGACCAGTGACATTATTACAGTAATCAGTGCTACAAATATGCACTGTTACTGTAATAATGACACTAGCAGGGAAGGGGTTAACACTGTTGGTGATCAAGGGGTTAAATGTATGCCTCATGCTTACTGACCTGTGTTGGGGGAGGGGGTTCTGTGACAGAGTTCGCAGGTTCAGCTATGCTGAATCCTGTGATCTCTCCCTGTCTGTCACAGTGAAGATCTGCCTGCTTTGTTTACACAAGCGGGCGGATCTTCTCACACTTTACCCGATGATTGGGAAAGAGAGGCGGTGATCACAGCCTCTCCTCCTCTGGCCCGACTCCCGCTGTGTGCGGGCCTCTGGCGGCGCACAAGCGCCGCCGACACAGCTAAGGGTCAAGCGATGTAGGTCTACGTCACTGGACCCAGGGCTGCCACTGTGCCGCAGTAGCCTCACAGTGAGCAGTCCTAAAGTGGTTAAAGCTGAACTCATCACGGATATGCAAATATTGTCTAAATACAAGAGACATAAATATTCCTATTGAATCTTGGTATGATTTGTGTATTTCTTCTGGATCTGTGCAGTAATCCTGTGCAGGAGCTTCCTGTAATAAAGACCAATCATTTCTGCTCTCTCTCCAAGTGCAGGGTGACTGGTCTTGTCTCTGCCCCTCTCCTGTAGCTGTCTGCAGACAGCCTGTAATTGGTGGGCCTTCTGGGTCCCTCCCACTGCTCTGCTCTCTGTACAGGATATTTACAGCACTTTGCTTATAATAATGTTTTTTTTTTTGCAAGGTAATAACTGGGTGTGCAAAATCATGCGGTGCTCAAAAAGTGGATTTGTGTTCTTTGTGGCTATTGAGAAATACGTTTGAACAAAGGTTTTTGTGCCCAGAGTTTAAAGTAGAACCACCTAGCTTTTTCCATAAAGATTGTAAAGTGCAGTTTGTTAAAAACCATACTTTCAATAATCCATGGTTAATACATTTTTTTTTCTCTCATGTTGGTTCATTTTAATAGATTTTCATACTGAGCAGTTCTTCTACTGGAAGAACAACCTTAATCCTCAGACTTTTCTTCTCTGCTCCCTTCCTGTAGAACAGTGTTCATTTTTCCATCAGATTTCAATTTAGTTTTAGTCATATTCTTTTGGCTAAAATGCCATTTTAGTTTTAGTCGTATTTTGTTTGTTTGTTTATGAACTGTTTTAGTTTTAGAGTCGGTTCACACTACCACGACCAGAAAGTCGCCCCGTGACTTGAAGAGACTTGTTTAGAGACTTGGAAGAGACTTGGAAGAGACTTGTGCACTACTGTGAAGAGACAGGCGACTTTGTCTGTGGGGAATGCCTGGCTAATCTCTTTCTTCTTCCTGGAAAGTCTGATAACAAGTCGCTTCAATTAAGATAAGGAGGCGACTCCCATTGAAGTATATGGGACAGTCGGATCACAGGTCGCCTCAAAGTAGTACAGGACCCTTTTCTGAAGTCGGAGCGACTTCTTAGGCTCGGTTCACACTGGGGTGACACGACTCTGTACTACTTGCGACTTGTGCATTTCCATGCACCACGACTTCAGAGCGACTTGCATGGACTTCACATAATGTAAGTCTATGCAAGTCGCTCTGAGGTCGCCCTGAAGTAGTACAGGACCCTTTTTCTAAGTCGGAGCGACTTGTGTCGCTCCTATTAGAACGGGTCCTGTAGCAGTCAATGGACTGCGAGGGAGCACGACTTGTCAGGCTGACAAGTCGCCTGACAAGTCGCGCTAGTGTGGACCGGGTCTTAGTCGTATTTAGTGGACTAAAATCTGCAGTACATTTTAATCAACTAAAATATTCTACATTTTGGTCGACTAAAATCTCCAGTATTTTTTAGTTAACTAAAATCTAATGGCTTTAGTTAAATTGTAATGCATTATTTAATCTTTTCTCTAAAATTTCCAATCTCATTATATACTCCTGGAGTTAGGAAAATATAATAACATGTTATTATTTATGGTATTAAGGTTTAAAAAAAAACTACACGCTCTGGACAGTCTGAGGAGGCCTTTAATGCTGCGCAGGGCTCTGGACAGTGGTCTGAGGAGGCCTGTAATGCTGCACAGTATTCTAGACGGTGGTCTGAGGAGGCCTGTAATGCTGCACAGTACTCTGGACAATGGTCTGAGGAGGCTTGTAATGCTGCACAGTACTCTGGATGGTGGTATGAGGAGGCCTGTAATGCATAGTGGTCTGGATGGTGGTCTGAGGAGGCCTATAATGCATTGCATAGTGCTCTAGGCAGAGGCCTGAGGTGGCCTGTAAATACAGCACACAGTCTGGAGGGTCTGTAAGCTATCAATTACTTACCACACCCACTTCCCTGAAGCTCCGCCCACTCCACATAATTAATCTCCGCCTACTTATCAGATTATAGAGTCTACTCAATAAAGAGAGAATTACAGGAAATTGAAAAGGGAATTGAAAACTTGAGGCCAAAGTAGCAGAGTTGGAATAATTTTCCCATTCAGCTGCACTACTTCTGCCTAAAGTTTAAAATTCTCATCACAATTCCCTGCAATTCTAAAGTGTCAAATGTGCTCAGGTGTGACCATACAAAAAATGTAATATGGAAATATAAATAAAGTGCAAAGTGTAAATAAGTATGATTATACTATCTGGTATAATTAGGTTTTATTGTACTTATTTACACCTTGCACTTTATTTATATTTACATATTACATTTTTTCTATGGTCACACCTGAGCACATTTCAAACTTTATTCACCTGTCTTTGAATTCAGCCCTCTGTAGGGTGATAATTTTCATTTACATAAAACAATGTGGCAACCTTTCCTTCCTAACACATTACCCAGTCCATACCATTATAGATCCTAACACATTACCCAGTCCATACCAGTATAGATCCTAACCCATTACCCAGTCCACACCAGTATAGATCCTAACACATTACCCAGTCTATACCAGTATAGATCCTAACACATTACCCAGTCCATACCAGTATAGATCCTAACACATTACCCAGTTCACACCAGTATAGATCCTAACACATTACCCAGTCCATACCATCCTAACACATTACAGAGTCCATACCAGTATAGTCCATACCAGTATAGATCCTAACACATTACCCAGTCCATATTATCCTAACACATACCAAGTCCATACCAGTATAGATATCCAGCATGAGATTTTTCCCATTGAGGATTGAGGTCTGTTTTCATTTTTTTGAGCAATATATATATATATATATATATATACATATATATATATATATATATATATATATATATATATATATATATATATATATATATATATACATATATATATATATATATATATATATATATATGCACACACATACACATACACGGATATGTACACACATTTATTTAGAGCAGGGGTCCTCAAACTATGGCCCTCCAGTTGTTCAGGAACTACAATTCCCATCATGCCTAGTCATGTCTGTGAATGTCAGAGTTTTACAATGCCTCATGGGATGTGTAGTTCCGCAACAGCTGGAGGGCCATAGTTTGAGGATCCATGATTTAGAGCTAGAAAACTATATATATGTATCAATTAACAGGTGTAAAAATTATATCTATAAAAAAACATTATTGATAGTAGTAATTAATGGAGTGTGAGGCCTCCAGCTTGTCGGTAGGTGCTCTGCCTCCCCCTGCTGGCGGATTTTGGAAAGTGCACCATGCTGACACCCTGCCTCCGGTGACACGTTAAATTTGCGACAGACGGGAAGAGTGAGCAGGCACAGAGAGAGAGAGACAACCTGCTGCCAGAACTACAACACCTAGCTGGGGTGCGCACAAAATTAAAAAAAAAAAATGATTTACATTGTCCCTGATTAACAGGGACAGTGTAAATTACCCGGGACAGGCTCCTAATTGCTGGGATTGTCCCGGGAAAAACGGGACAGTTGGCAGGTATGAGTGCTCTGGACTGCTTGATGAGGCCTGTAATTCACATAGTGCTCTGGATGGTTGGGAGGCCTGTAAATGCTGCACAGTGCTCTGGATGGGGGTATGAGGAGGCCTGTAATGCACAGTACACTAAATGGTCAGGAGGCCTGTAAATGCTGCACAGTGCTCTGGATGGTGGCCTGAGGAGGCTAATGCACACAGTGCTCTGGAGCACTATCTGAGGAGGTCTGTAATGCTGCACAGTGGTAAGCTGTGACCACCACTAAGCATGCTATGGTCACTACCATACTTGCTGGGAAGGGAAACACTCACAGGCTTTAAAGGCGGAGCTCCGAGCAAACCGGAAGTTCACGTGCATAAACATCCTTCCCTCACATTTTAATTTCGTTTTCATTTGTTGACAAAAATGGGTATTATTTTTGTCATATTTTTCGTCAATTGACAAAATTATGTGGTAATTTTAGTTTAGTTTTCATCACTAAAAACAACTGACAAAATTTATTACATTTTTTTCATCAATGAAATTAACACTGCTGAAGAACCTACAGCATTTCAGACAGTAAATGCTAACCTCTCCTCAGTCCCAGATTGTGTGGGACTACCCCTCATTTTCATTCTACTCCCAATGTCTTGTGGGGGGTCTTTGCTGAGGGGGGATTTTGACTGTGGGGAAATATCTGTACTGGGATGATATTTGGTTGCACTCTGTACACTGGCCTGTAGGTTATGTACCTTTGATCAATTAAATTTCTATGTTACAATCTCCTGTTCCTGTAGTCTGTATAATAACCACTCCTGACTCCTGTATTCTGTGCAATATGCATTCCTGATTACTGCACTCTGTAAAAATTACACCTGATCCATGCATTTTGTGCATTATACACTCCTGACCACTCCACTCTGTGCGATAACCACACCTGATCCCTGCACTCTGTGTATTACACACTCCTGACCTCTGCACTTTGTATTTTTTGCACTTCTGACCCCTGCATTCTAAGCATTATGCACATCTGACTTCTGTACTCCGGGTGCTTCATGCTTCCCTGATTCCTTTGCTCTGTATTCTGTGCTTTATGCACTAACGAGACCTGCAGTCTGTGCATTACGTACTCCTGACCCCCTGCATTCTTCGCATTTTGCACTCCTGCCCCATGCACTCTCTGCAATACCCACTCCTGACTTCTCTATTCTGTGTGACTCACACTCTTGAACCCTGCATTCTGTGCATTACTCATTCCTGCATTCTGTGTTTTCACACTCCTGAGCTCTGCACAATAGACACTATGGTATACATAGAATATGTTCATATTCCTGACCACTTCACTCTGTATGCTGGGCTTTATATGATATACTCCTGACCACTGTCTTCCAAGTACATCATATACCCCATTCAGTCTTTTCTAAGTGATTGTAAACCCTTACATATACTTAGTGAAGTGACTGTGCTCAGGTGAAGCACAGAGATTAAAGAAATTCTCCTACATAAGATGTATCTGTGAATCTGCAGTCCAGTGGCGGCCGGTCTGTAGGGGGCGCAGGGGCGCCGCCCTCCCAATCTGTGTAAAAAAGAAAATTACCATTTTCAGCCCACTATGGCGCCGGACCTACTATGGTCTATGGGGGGGGGGGGGGGTCTTGCACCCCACGTGCGTCAGGCAGAGGCGCCGATTGGCGGCTTTTTGGGGGTCATCGGGGCGGAGAGGAGCAATGCGCCCCTATACTCCCCACTTTAGTGCTGTCCTGGCTGTGATTGGTCCAGACTCCCACTGCATTGAAAGGGGGCATGTATGCGGGTCACTGCATTGAAAGGGGCATGTATGCTGGTCAATACATTGAATGGGGGCATGTACGCTGGTCACTGCATTGAAGGGGGCATGTACGCTGGTCACTGCATTTAAAGGGGCATGTATGCTGGTCACTACATTGAAAGGGGGCAAGTACGCTGGTCACTGCATTGAAGGGGGCATGTACGCTGGTCACTGCATTGAAAGGGGGCATGTATGCTGGTCACTGCATTGAAGGGGGCATGTACGCTGGTCACTGCATTGAAAGGGGGCATGTACGCTGGTCACTGCATTGAAAGGGGGCATGTATGCTGGTCACTACATTGAAAGGGGGCATGTACGCTGGTCACTGCATTGAAAGGGGGCATGTACGCTGGTCACTGCATTGAAGGGGGCATGTATGCTGGTCACTGCATTTAAAGGGGCATGTATGCTGGTTACTACATTGAAAGGGGGCATGTACGCTGGTCACTGCATTGAAGGGGGCATGTACGCTGGTCACTGCATTGAAGGGGGCATGTACGCTGGCCACTGCATTGAAAGGGGGCATGTATGCTGGTCACTGCATTGAAGGGGGCATGTACACTGGTCACTGCATTGAAAGGGGGCATGTACGCTGGTCACTGCATTTAAAGGGGGCATGTCCGCTGGTCACTGCATTTAGGGGGCATGTCCGCTGGTCACGGCATTGAAAGGGGGCATGTACGCTGGTCACTGTTTTGAAGGGGGCACGCTGGTCACTGTTTTGAAGGGGGCACACTGGTCACTGTGCATTAAAAGGGGGCATGCTCGTCACTGTGCATTGAAAGGGGGGGTCACTGTGCATTGAAAGGGGGCACGCTGGTCTCTCTGCATTGAAAGGGGCACGCCAGTCCCTCTGCATTGAAAGGGGGCACGCTGGTCTCTCTGCATTGAAAGGGGGCACGCTATACCTTAATTACTGAAGGCCCCTTTCACACTTTTGTGACCTCCAAGTCACGCAATTTTTTGCAGCGTTTTTTGCCGCAAAGCAATGCCTATTACATTTTTCTGTTTGCGCCCCCCCCCCCCCCAAAAAAAAAAATTTGAGCACCAGCCGCCACTGCTGCATTCTTCTCTTCTCTAAATCCATTCAAAGATGCCATTTTTAATCTCACATCGCTCAGCTACGCTGTGGGGGTTTATTTACTAAATGCCTCACCAGTCACTGACCTCGCCGCACGTCCCTGAGTTACAGGGGACATTTACACTGATTATCAGTGCAGCCCCATCAGTGCAGCATATTAGTGTCCATAGGTGTGCACAGCCTATTGTATTAGGGTGTGCACTCCAAAGCTCAAACACACATGCCTTTCTCGGCAGTTTCAGCTGCAGGGGACAGTGAATGAATGGGAAGTGCTCTGTGCTGAGCGGCTTCCTGTTCATTCACAACCTGAAGCATAGTAAACACACTTTGTTATGCTTTAGTTATGAATGAACACGGTGAGTGAGTGTGTTCACTGTGTTCATGTAGAAAAGGAGGGCACAGGTAAATGAGATATTTAGGGGTAGGAGAAGAAAAGCAGCGCCACCTCAGTGTAGATTAAAAGGTTATTTATTACATAAAAACAATGTAGTAACTCACACAGAGGAAATAGTTGATCAGCAAATGGGGATGGTTCATCTGCAACACTTTGTGTGCTGGCATTGCCTGAGGAAGGAGCACGCATGCTCTAAACGCGAGCACCCCCCTGCCACTATTGGATATTGAACGCTGCCAGAAACACAGGAAGTGTCGGACTCCACCGCCACAGCCAGGACCACGGCCGTCACAGTGTACTTCCCTAACATCCCTACAGTGTTGCAGATGAACCATCCCCAAAGGTCATTTTTAATAACATTCAATTACAATGTGACTTGTGTCACAATTGTATATCCTATATTGTGTTTTCTTTATTTGCTGATTTTTTCCCCCACTAAAGTGGAGTTACCCTTTAAACATCAGGGACAAAGGAGCTTTTAATTTGATAATTTTGGATTGTGGCAGCCAAAACTGCATTATTACTGTGTCAGTTTACATTCCTTGAAATTGGAGAGATGTACAAGAAGAAGCAGTTTTCTTCTGCAGCCAGGGGCACGCCAATATGAACCATTAGCCTCTACAAAATTCTCAGCAGATAATTAGAGATCAATAAATCCTTATGCCCAACAAATAGAAAATCATCCAGATAGTTAATAATGCCACCTTCACAGTACTTATGTTTAACCATATATTCCAAGAACTGTGTTATAATATATAAGTATGACAATGACCTCCTGATAGGGAGACATCTATAAAATTAAAATCCAACTTCAAACTGCATATCGAACAAGTTAAAGAATCTAGGCCAAATAGGCAAAAATCTAAAAGCAGATTTTATATCACTTTATTTCACTCATAATAATTATAACAAAAGAGCTTCTTCAATGGTAGAATAGGATTTGCAAGCAAGGCTGTCATCAATTTGGTTAAGGAAGAACTTGGAAATGAAATGAAAGATAATAAAAAAGCCTATAGTCGTTGGGCTCTCTTTTGGTGACAACCCCTGGTGGCGATAAATTGCTGATCCCCCTCCTATATTTTTTAAGCCATGTTAAATTGTTAACTGAACTCAAAATTATTTGAACCCAGTAGCAACCCTGTCCTTCAAAAGGTAGAAAATAAAAACAATAAGACCCACTAGTAAGCAACATTCTGATCCATTGGTCTGGAAACATTTTAAGCTAGGGCTACATTTTTACTAAGCTCATGTGTGTGTGTGTTGTCAAAACGTCTCATAGGGAGTACTGCTATGCTATGAATAAAGGAGGTGGTGGTGAATTAAATCATAGGGGTTGATGTGCACTAGGGTGTATATACTCCTGACTCCTGCACTCTGTACATTACACACTCTTGCACTTTGCCATTTGCTGTACATATACCCCTGCATTCTGTTCTATGGGCTGTATGTTACTTTTACTCCTAACTAGAGATCGAGCGATTATCGGCAACACCTCGGCTGTCATTACAAGGAGCCCCCCCCCTCCCGCGGCTCGCCCCGGCTCGCTACCTGCACTGCCGCCATCTGGCCGGGTCTCCATTTTTTTAATTTGGCGCAGAGTACCCGGAAGTGATGTGATGACATCACATCACTTCCGGGTACTGGCGGCGCCGAATTAAAAAAAACTTACAGCATTCAAAACAGCCAAACTTGGTGTTTTGAATGCTTTTAAGTGCAGAGGAGGGGTTTGGGGTCTTTTAGATCCCCAGATCCCTCCACCAAAGTACCTGTAGACATTTAAAAAGAAAAAATTTTAATGTCCGAAAATATCGGCCAATATCGGCCGATACCGATATCCGATGACCAAAATATCGGTAACGGTATTGGCGTTAAAAAAATTATATCGGTCGATCACTACTCCTAACCCCTGGCTACCACATTCTGTTCATGACACACTCCTTACCCCTGCCTCTGTCCCCACTTACAAATGACTCATACTTACAATGGAGGGAGACAACAGGAAGTGAAAGAAAATCTACCCCTAGGAAGGGAAATTCACTACTGTAAGAGTTATCAAGGGAAAAAAGTGTCTTCACTGATGCTTTTTCAGAAATCCTTGTTTTCAGAATACAGAATACATTATTAATCCCAAAGGGAAATTGGGACACAGACACACTTAACAAAGACAACACACGATCACAACAATAAACAGAACAAGATACAAAAACACAACAAAATTACCAATAACAGTCATTAGCACCAAAGTAAAAAATGTAAAAAGCCAAGGTAAAACATGGAAAAACATTTCTCTGCTGCAGGATCCCCCCTTATTCTTACCTGAGCCCAATCTGATCCAGCGACGTGCACAAAAGCAAAGGCTCTCGCCGCTGTCTCCTTACTTATTGGGCCGATTGATAGCAGCAGGAGTCATTGGCTTCTGCTCCTGTCAATCACATCCAGTGACGGGGGAGCGGGGTGGGGCTGAGTCCCGCTATCTGTGTCAATGGACGCAGCAGCGGGGCTTGGGTGCAAGCATTTACAAGTGCCCCCATGGGAAATTACTTCCCGTGGGGGAACTGGACAGATAGGAGTAGCCAGGAGCGCCGGCTGGGGAACTTGAGAAGAGCAGGTTCAGGGCCACTCTGAAATTCCATTGCACAGAGCAGGTAAGTATAGACATGTTTGATATTTGATTAAAAAAAAAATTCCTTTGCGATGGCTTTAGTTGGCTGGATTCATCTAAGAAAGTTAGGAGATTTACGTGTTTTCATGCCTGCCTTTTGTTTCCAGCCTCCGGATTATCTTATTTTCTTCTGAAAATGTTACCTTCCTCAGTTTCTGTTTGCAGGAACGTTCTGCGGCCTTTCAGCATCCCCTGGAATCAACTCTTATGAGCTCATCCCTGCCCCAGACTCGAGCCTTGCATGCTAGCGCTCCATGCACCCACATGCACAAGCAGTGCAGAAGCCCAGATTGCAAGTTACTCCCCAGCAACTCCTCTCTAAAGTGACTGACAGGCAGCAGGTTCCCAAACAGCACCTGTATTAGAAATCACATATTCTATACATGGCAAATTTCTATATCTTAAAAGGGCACATTTCACATGTGTAGTTTACTAGTTCTAGGCCTTCTAGGTGCAAGAGGACCAGTCATGTAACCTTTCTGTGTGATCTACTTCGCTGTCTCCCTGCTTGGAAGTTTGGGGAAGCCAACAGCATTTAGAAGAGACGAAAGACTGCTTAAAGAGGAGCTCCAGTCATTTTTCTGTTTATTAAAAGTCAGCAGCTACAAAAACTGTAGCTGCTGACTGTTAAAAAACAGACACTCACCTGTCCCACGATCTAGCAATGTGCTCACCCAAGCCATCCCTTCTCCATGTCTTCTCTCCATGACGCCGGCATCTCCAGGGTGGGCACCCTGCTGTCACAGCTTGCGGCCGAACGCCCACTGTGCATGCATGACTCGTGCTGCACCTCCTGAATGGTCTGGCAGTCTTCTGGGACATGTCACTGCAGGAAGGGAGGGGGAAAGGAGAACTTCCACTCAGTTCGCCTAGGCAATCTGAGCAGAAATGGGAGCAGGTATCTGTCAAAACTAGGTACCCGCTCCCCCCCCAAAAAAAATGACATGCCAAATGTGGCAGGGGGGGAGTACTTTAAGCAGAACTTCCCCTTTTTGGGTGGAGCTCCGCTTTAAGATTGTATTTTGTTGGCAAAAACATTACTGTGCAGGGTTACATGGTGTGTATGTATATATATATATATATATATATATATACTTTATATATACTTAAAATACAAAGCAAAACTTTTTTTTTTTTTGGATAGGGCAAGGGAAGGATATAACCCCTGTCAGATTTGTTTTCCCCATCTCTGTCCCATTGCTGAGATTTCCCTTCACTTCCTGTCCCATAGTCAAACAGGAAGTGAGAGGAAATCCCTGCAAATTAAGGGAATTCTTTGGGGACCCCCAGGTCACCAGAACTAGTGTCCCCATTGGAAGATTTCCCTTCTATTACTTTTTGGGTGACAACCCAAAATTTGGGATTTCCTTTTACTTTCACTTTTAGTGTTTATGGTAAACAGGTCAAATAGAGAGGGTTAGTCTCTCTAACAGGGGCACAGACAGCAATGACTGACAAGCATTCTAATAGAAACATAGAAACATAGAAACATAGAATGTGTCGGCAGATAAGAACCATTTGGCCCATCTAGTCTGCCCAGTATATCTGAATCCTATGAATAGTCCCTGGCCCTATCTTATATGAAGGATAGCCTTATGCCTATCCCATGTATGCTTGAACTCCTTCACTGTATTTGCAGCTACCACTTCTGCAGGAAGGTTATTCCATGCATCCACTACTCTCTCAGTAAAGTAATACTTCCTCATATTACTTTTAAACCTTTGCCCCTCTAATTTAAAACTGTGTCCTCTTGTGGTAGTTTTTCTTCTTTTAAATATGCTCTCCTCCTTTACCGAGTTGATTCCCTTTATGTATTTAAAAGTTTCTATCATATCCCCTCTGTCTCTTCTTTCTTCCAAGCTATACATGTTAAGGTCCTTTAACCTTTCCTGGTAAGTTTTTTCCTGCAATCCATGTACTAGTTTAGTAGCTCTTCTCTGAACTCTCTCTAGAGTATCTATATCCTTCTGGAGATATGGCCTCCAGTACTGCGCACAATACTCCAATTGAGGTCTCACCAGTGTTCTGTACAGCGGCATAAGCACTTCTCTCTTTCTACTGCTTATACCTTTCCCTATACATCCAAGCATTCTGCTGGCATTTCGTGCTGCTCTATTACATTGTCTTCCCACCTTTAAGTCTTCTGAAATAATTACTCCTAAATCCCTTTCCTCAGATACTGAGGTCAGGACTGTGTCAAATATTCTATATTCTGCCCTTGGGTTTTTACGTCCCAGGTGCATTATCTTGCACTTATCCACATTAAATTTCAGTTGCCAGAGTTCTGACCATTCTTCTAGTTTTCCTAAATCCTTTTCCATTTGGCGTTTCCCTCCAGGAACATCAACCCTGTTACATATCTTTGTGTCATCAGCAAAAAGACAAACCTTACCATCGAGGCCTTTTGCAATATCACTTATGAAGATATTAAACAAAATTGGTCCCAGTACAGATCCCTGAGGTACCCCACTGGTAACATGACCTTGTTCTGAATGTTCTCCATTGACTACAACCCTCTGTTGTCTGTCACTCAGCCACTGCCTAATCCACTCAACAATATGGGAGTCAATGCTCAATGACTGCAGTTTATTGATAAGTCTTCTATGTGGGACAGTGTCAAAAGCCTTACTAAAATCTAGATATGCAATGTCTACTGCGCCTCCACCGTCTATTATTTTAGTCACCCAGTCAAAAAAATCTATAAGATTTGTTTGACATGATCTCCCTGAAGTAAACCCATGTTGTTTTTCATCTTGGAATCCATGGGATTTAAGATGTTCCACAATCCTATCCTTTAATAGGGTTTCCATTAATTTGCCTACTATTGATGTCAGACTCACTGGTCTATAGTTGCTCGATTCCTCCCTACTACCTTTCTTGTGAATGGGCACGACATTTGCCAATTTCCAATCTTCCGGGACGACTCCTGTTACTAATGATTGGTTAAATAAATCTGTTAATGGTTTTGCCAGCTCACCACTAAGCTCTTTTAATAATTTTGGGTGTATCTCATCAGGACCCTGTGACTTATTTGTCTTCACTTTAGACAGCAATCTTAGAACGTCTTCCTCTGTAAAGACACATGCATCAAACGATTTATTAGTCATCCTTTCAAGTGGAGGTCCTTCTCCTTCTTTTTCTTCTGTAAAAACTGAACAGAAGTATTCATTAAGGCAGTCGGCTAGCCCTTTATTCTCTTCTACATACCTTCCGTCCTTTGTTTTTAATTTAGTTATTCCTTGTTTTAATTTCCTTTTTTCATTTATATATCTGAAGAATGTCTTGTCCCCCTTTTTCATAGACTGAGCTAGTTTTTCTTCTGCCTGCGCTTTAGAAGTTCTTATAACTTGCTTGGCCTCTTTCTGCCTAATCTTGTAGATTTCCTTATCTTCATTGCTCTGGGTTTTTTTATAATTACAAAATGCTAGCTTTTTATTTTTAATGATTTGGGCCACTTCTGCTGAGTACCACAGTGGTCTCTTCCTTTTTTTGCTTTTACTGACAAGTCTAATGCAATTTTCTGTTGCCTTCAATAATGCACCTTTTAAGTAGTCCCATTTCTCCTGGACTCCATGTAATCCGTACCAGTCTGATAAGGACTCATTTATGACTAATTTCATTTTTGAAAAGTCTGTTTTTCTAAAATCTAAAACTTTTGTTTTTGTGTGGTGTGACTCTTTCACAGTTCTTATATTAAACCACACTGACTGGTGATCACTGGATCCCAAGGTTTCGCCTACAGTGACATCATATACCGAATCCCCATTTGTGAATACCAGATCCAAAATGGCCTCCCTCCGGGTTGGCTCCTCAACCACTTGTTGCAGAGACAACCCCAGTAGGGAATTTAGAATATCTGTACTCCTGGTAGAACTTGCTATTTTGGTTTTCCAGTTTAATCTCCCTCCACTCTTTATAAAAAAATAAAAAAAAGTTTTGCCTTTACTTTACTTTAACACTGAAGTTGAACATTTTTGCAAAGGTTACACTCGTCCAGCTAGGATCAATGTAAATATGTTCAGTACGTGCCACACCTGGCTGATCCCTGTATAAGCCGGATATCATTAATATCAATATCATTGAAGTAGGCACAGCTACAACAGTGAAATCCACTAGCTTCTTGGTCCCATGCCAAGTGGCTGCTGCCCTGCTATGTAGTGAACAGAGTAGGTTGCCTGCATAGCATGGGTGTCATTCAGAGAACACTTTACAATCTCTCAACGATTGTAAAGCGTTTTGTTTTATTGACCAAGGTGGAGATCATGAAGTTACCACCACTGGGAGCATGCACATCTGTTTTTTTTCGTGTTGACCCTGCAGGGCAGTATAACTACCCTGGAAATTGTTATGGGCACCAAACTTCACAAATCCAATGTTACTGCAAAGAATTGCTGCACATAAAATGGGAACAGGAAAGAAGCAAGAAGATAAGTTATGCTAACATTTTTTTTATTTTTATTAGAAAAGGTTTACCCCCCTTCCTGACCAGGCCCTTTTTTGCGATACGGCACTGTTTAACTTAAACTGATGAATGCGTGGTCGACTGACACTGTACCCAAATAAAATAGAGCTTAGTGGTATTTTATCAACTTTGCATTTTTTATTTATTGCGCTATAAACAAAGAACGACTGGCAATTTTGAAAAAAAAAAAACATATACATATTTTTTTACTTTCTGCTATATAACACATCCAATAAAAAAATGTAAAAAAATTTAATTTCTTCATCAATGTAGGCCAATATGTATTCTGCTACATATTTTTGGTAAAAATATTTCCAATAAGCATATATTGATTGGTTTGCGCAAAAGTTATAAAGTCTACAAACTATGGGATATTTTATTTATTTATTTATTTTTACTAGTAATGGCGACTATCAGAGACTTAAGCCCCGTATACACGTACCGATTGTCGGCCGTAAATATTCGGCCGCCGACCGATCGCCCGATTGTAGGCTTGTTAGTATGATGCTTCCGACAGCCGACAGCGCATTTTCGGCCGAACAGAATCTGTCATGCAGACTTTAAAATATTTGTTGCCCGTCACCAGAACGGCCGATTGTTCGCCAGTCAGTACAGAATTCGGACGACAAACAGCAGATTAGCAAGACTGGGCATGCTCAGAGAAGAAAAAACACACGGAAAGTTAACCACCACATGACATCACTTCTGCAGTCGGCTGTTGTTGGCCGACAAAATTCATGTGCAGTCTTTAGCACTTTTCAGCCGACAGGGCAGCACCGGACAAAAGACGGCCGATCGCTCGGCCGACATTCGGTACGTGTGTACGGGGCTTTATAGCAGAACTGCGATATTGCAGTGGACAAATCAGACACCTGACACTTTTGACATCTTTTGAGGACCCGTAAAATTATTTCAGTGATCAATGTTAAAAATATGCGGTCACTGTACTAATGACACTGGAAGGAAATAGGTTAACAAGCAAAAATATAAATAATAAACCTTGCGCTCGAAAAAGACAGACTGCCGCACTGTTTGATATCCCGAATACAGGATAAAGAAACGAAAGTGAAAAATTCAAAAGATTGCGCTGTCTGATGCTTTTGGACCAACCAAAAGCAATGTGTACTATTCAATAGTGAAAATGGTGCATGTAAGAAAATGAAATATAGAAAATGTGAAATTATGTGATACAAATGTATCAACCTACAAATAACAACAAATGTCCACATGTGCAAAACCCTAACAATTGAGTATAAAATAAGTGTCCGTACTCCACTAGTGCTCTTAAAGAAATATTAGGAGGATTCTTAAACCCCAGATGATACCTTTTTACTGGGAAACGCGTCGGGTGGAAAAAGGAGTTGCAACGTCACTATGTTCCTGACCTGCTGGTGTATTCTGCGGTTGGATCTTACCTTTACCGCTTGAAAACATTTTTATCTTGTAAGTGCGATACTTTTAATATATAATAAATAGTGTGGCAATATTGCACAATAAGCCCTCTTCTGATTTGTATATAAATTTTACATCATTGCTCGAGTGAAAGAGATAGCCGATTTGTGGTTTTCAGCAAACTCAGACAAGCATGTGTGGAGGCTGGCACGCTGATCATGGATCATAGAAATCATTCTGGGTTATGCAGCTGGGAGAATGAGTTTGTCCATCCTAAGGAGACTTCAATGTTCTACACTTTCTATGATCTCCTATAATTTAGAGATTAGAAGCTAATATTTCTTAAGAGCACTTGAGTGTGTATCACCATTATTGGAAGAAATGCAGTGTGTATTAATTTGCTTTTGAACACAATACGGACACTTATTTATATCAATTGTTGAGATTTTTTACATATGGACATTTGTTATTTGTAGGTTGATATGTTTGTATCCCGTTTCCCTTTTTATATTTCATTTTCACTATTGAATAGTCTTTCGCTCTAACGATCGCAGCAATACCTCACATGTGTGGTTTGAACACCGTTTACATACGTGGGCGCCACTTGCGTATGCACTAGCTTCTGTGCGTGAGCTCGGAGGGACGGGCGCTTTAATTTTCTTTTTCTTCTTATTTATTGTACTTTTAATTTTACATTGTCCCTTTAAAAAAATGTTTTGATCACTTTTTTGCTATTACAAGGAATGTAAACATCCCTTGTAATAGAAATAAGCAGGACAAGTCCTCTTTTTAATACACAAAAGGAGTAAGTAATATATGGGAACTCACTCACCCAGCGCTTGCCCTAGAAAAAAGTTGAAATAAGTAATAGCAGCTGCTATACAATGAAATCTAATTATAAAAGGGTGTGAATGTAGCTCTCAATGGGGCATCCTAAACACACTAGCAGCGCTGAGATAAAATTCCAAAATGAAGGAAATTCTAAAAATAACATAAACCCCTACACTTATATGCACATGGGTCAAACATGCAATGTGTAAAGGTGGAGCGATCCTATTGATAATTAATGCTCATAGCACTTGACATCCATATATATTGAAGGTAAACAATATTATCAGCGGAGTTCATGTATAGTTCATATGGTTCCAAATGCAATGTATCCTTCACCGCGGTGCAAGAGTATCAGCAGCTGGACCACCTTCACCACACCAAAGTGTGTACCCCGTAGCAATGCACACTCACCGGACCAAAGAACAAAAGAAGCCTTTAGTAATGAAACCAAGAGTCTCGTGTCAGACAGTATCAGCGGTCACTAAGGGTCTCTCCAGCATCCACCAACATCTGATGTCCAGGCTATCATGGGCTCCATTAAATGTATGCGAACACATGTGGCAAACAGAAGGGACCCATAGCGTAATTCAGTAAAACCACATTTATTTAAATTACAGAACTTCCCATTCCCCAATGCCAATACACTAACATGTAAATAGTTCAAAAAAGCATGAAAAGAACTTGCGTCTGTGTCAGGAAATCCCCACTGTGTTCCACTCACCGCTCGGCGCCTTGAGCGAGTGAGTTCCGGGTACGTGACGTCAGACGTGTCCAGGTGACTGCGTGCTCGCGCCCTTATGCGTTTCGTCATCACTGAATTCTACGGAGGGCGTGAGCACGCAGCCCGACCTACTCCTCATATCACATTCAGGACTGGGAGGGACAGAATGAATGACCCAATCACTGCAACCAGCGATCAAGAGGCACGCCTTCACCCGCCCCAACCCGGAAACTACAACCTGCTAAAATTATACAGGCTGCGTGTGTAAACATTATACGTCCTCCTCTCACCGGCGAAACTGTTAACCCCTTTGTGCAAACAATTGCTTATTGCACATGGGAACAGTCCATCTGGATCATATGGGACTCATCCGTACGGTCAAAATCAGGATAAAAATCCTTACAATGGCAATACAAAGTATATGCTAGACATTCAAATCCCGCATACATGTCATTATTATCCATTGACCGATCTACGGTATATGTCACACAGTACATGATCACCTCTTGGTAAAATACCAATAAACATGCTGAATAAGATTGCCCTATATTCAAATGAAGAATGTAAAACACATTCCTAATATTAAAAATACAGCGACATAGATAAAATACTCTAAAATAAAAAAAAATATTCATGAGAAAAAACCCTCATCTGTATAATTTTTGGAAAAGATAGACATACCCTCAATAGACTGGGGGACTAGTCCTATAAAAGAAGGAACCTGTTCAGATAGGCATATTAAAAAGTAAGTATATAATGGACAGATGCACCTCATAAAAAAATATCAATATAGCACATTAATAATTGCTAATAAAGCAATTGATGTCTAGATCAATATTTACCCATTGGGGTGCAGAGAATTTGTAAGAAAGATCCAGTGAGTTTCCCTTTTGGAGACTCTATTGGAACCTCTCCACACCGGATCCACTCTCTAAATTCCCCAAAATTTCAAATTGGATGGATCCCTATGGTGGTGACGTTTAAAGTGCAGAGAAACGCTATGATATTTAAATCCTTTTTTGATGTTCGCTAGATGTTCAGAGATCCTAATACCAAGTTTTCTCTTAGTGTGTCCAATGTAGATGTACCCGCATGGACACTGTAAACCATAAACTACATGAGTTGTATGGCAGGAAATTAATTCTTTAATCTCAAAATCCTGATCATTGGCAGAAGAGTGAAAGGTGGTAAAATTGCGCAGATGTGTCCGCAACTGTCTGCAGGCTCTGCAATGTCGACAGGCAAAAAAACCTTTCCTATCCTCCCAGAACATCTTTGGTTTTACTGATGGATCAAGGGCTTTTTTCACTACTTGATCCCCAAAAGAAGGGCCCTTCCTGTATATGAAAGAAGGAGCAGGAGGAAGCACTCTACCCAAAATCTTATCCATACACAACACATTCCAATGTCTTCTCAGAACATCCTCGATCTCCCTGTGTTGTGTATTAAATTGGGTAATGAAACTCCACTCATGGCTGTTACTCAGGTTCCGGTTACTGGGTGCCAAACAGTCATCCTGCGAAAGCCTGCCAACTTCTCTGATGTCTTTATCTAAAAGATTGGTATTATAGCCCTTGTCAGCAAATCTCTGTTTAATAATTGATGCCTGACAGTAGAAGTCACTGTCCAAGGTGCAATTCCTCCTAACACATAATAGCTGACCTTTTGGTATATTTTTCAACCACTGACTTTGATGACCACTCTGAATTGGTAAGTAACCATTTCTGTCAGTAGGTTTGAAATACACCTTGGTCTCTAGTTTGTTATTATTGAGCATCACCTCAACATCCAAATAGTGAATGGATACTCGGCTCCAGTTGAATTCCATCCGGATATTGTTCCGATTAAGAGTTCAACTCCGTGGAAAAAGTTTTTAAAGAGCTTTCTGACCCCAACCAGATGAAAAATAGATCATCAATATATCTACGGTACATTCTTAGTTCGTCCATTTGGGAGCCATAAATGAAATGGTCCTCCCATTCACCCATGAACAGGTTAGCTACCGATCGTTTCGGTAAGTTGGAAAAATGACCAGGAAGCGACAGGAGGGGGGTGGGGGGGAGGGTGTTTGGCGAGACTTTGGGACTACTTTTATGCTAAAGAGAACCGCCGGCGGTATAGAGAAATACCGTGGGTTATGGCAGCTATCTGCAACCATAACTCTGGTATTTAACATCAAAGTAGCGATCTAATACATGGTGGGTGGTCCGGAAGTGGTTAATTAGGCAGATTGGCATTCTGTCAGTATACTGAACAATCACCAGCTGCTGGCGGACATCGGGTCCATGGGACCTGACGATCAGGTCCTGCTGTGTAAAATCACAACGGGAGTGAGCCGCCGGTGGCATGCACTTGCGCCCAAAAGTGCCTTGCGAAAGTATTCGCCCCCTTGAACTTTGTGACCTTTTGCCACATTTCAGGCTTCAAACATAAAGATATAAAACTGTAATTTTTTGTGAAGAATCAACAAAAAATGGGGCAAATCATGAAGTGGAACGAAATTTATTGGATATTTCAAACTTTGTTAACAAATAAAAAACTGAAGAATTGGGCGTGCAAAATTATTCAGCCCCTTTACTTTCAATGCAGCAAACTCTCTCCAGAAGTTCAGTGAGGATCTCTGAATGATCCAATGTTGACCTAAATGACTAATGATGATAAATAGAATCCACCTGTGTGTAATTAAGTCTCCGTATAAATGCACCTGCACTGTGATAGTCTCAGAGGTCCGTTTAAAGCGCAGAGAGCATCATGAAGAACAAGGAACACACCAGGCAGGTCTGAGGTACTGTTGTGGAGAAGTTTAAAGCCGGATTTGGATACAAAAAGATTTCCCAAGCTTTAAACATCCCAAGGAGCACTGTGCAAGCGATAATATTGAAATGGAAGGAGTATCAGACCACTGCAAATCTACAAAGACCTGGCCGTCCCTCTAAAGATTCAGCTCATACAAGAAGAAGACTGATCAGAGATGCAGCCAAGAGGCCCATGATCACTCTGGATGAACTGCAGAGATCTACAGCTGAGGTGGGAGACTCTGTCCATAGGACAACAATCAGTCGTATACTACACAAATCTGGCCTTTATGGAAGATTGGCAAGAAAAAAGCCTTTTCTTAAAGATATCCATAAAAAGTGTTGTTTAAAGTTTGCCACAAGCCACCTGGGAGACACACCAAACATGTGGAAGAAGGTGCTCTGGTCAGATGAAACCAAAATCGAACTTTCTCTTACGTCCTCTGACAGTCGCCGCCCACTCATACAGTCTTCACCAATGGGTATTGACCTCTTATCCATAGGAGCAAGCTAGTCATAAGACTTGTTAAAAACAAAGATATCTACATAGACACACCTATGGGGGCTGTCCCACTGGTCCAATACCCCCCTGCTATCAGCCATCCCAACTCAGTTTGTCTTCTGTCTAGTTAGGAGTGAGATAGGCTCTCCCTGTGCTGGGGCTACAGTCTCAGCCTTCTTCTTCTGATTTATGATTTTATTTCTAAAAAATGTGTTTTTTATTGCACTTCTAGCTGTTTATTTTACCAGCGTTTAGTTAGTCACTTCTTCAAGATGATGACGGCGTAGTGGAGCTGGGAGTCGCACTGGTCGTCCTGGTATCCCAGGACAGAGGGCCTTATGGAATCCCAGCCTGCCATCGAGCGTTTAGCAGGCTATGTGTTCACCCTGGCCTCGCAAACGACCCATCCCTGTCTTCAGGGATGCAAGCCTGCGAGGTGGCTACCTCGCCTGGACATCCCCCCACGGTTCCCGTGCTCTGCTGGGGTCCTGCGTTTTTTGGCTGACGGCACCCCCGCCATCTGAGGGTGGGAGGTTTCCCCGCGATGAGAGGCACCCCACGCTATAGGGTACGGTAAGTACGCTCTGTGTGGGGCCTCTGTCTGGGGCTGGCAGTCCTGGGTGCCTGTGTTATCCCCTCATGTCTGTGCGTTTATGGGCTCCCTGATCCCGGTCCCCGCGGGGGCTCTCTTACAGCTGTTATGCTATGTGGGTTTTGTGGGGGTCTCTCTCCTATGTCACTTGTGGTGTTTTGGAGGTGCAGACACGTGCGGCGACCGCCGGTCTGCCATTTTAGGTGTGGGCAGCATGCTGGCTTCACTGTGGGCGCTTATACAGCAGTATATGTAGTGTGTTTTGGCGCCTTGCGGCACCATCTTGTGTGTGGCAATGTGTTCTTTTCAGAGCACATGTCGGCGGCCATTTTCCCGGGGCCTCCCATTACTTTCTATGGGCAACCATTTTTCCTTGGCCTGAAGTCATAGTTCAGTCTCTGGTGGTGACATCACTTCCTTTTTCTGTGCAGAGGAGATCGGCTGCGTGTGGTAACACTTGTGGGGTTTTTCTGCTGTCCTTTTTTTTCAATACTTTTTTGGTGAATACTTCTAGCTGTCAGCTTATTCCTACTTAGGAGTCTGCTTGCTCAGTCCTTTATAGCGGTGCACTGCGGGGGATCGTGGTGCGCTTAAAGGGCCAGTACCTTTAAAAAAAAAAAAAAGTTTTTTCCATGGAGTCCCAGGACAGCAAATTTCCCCCAGCCTTGGTGGATGATTCAGGGTCCTCTGAATCCTCTGCTCTGACTACTCTGACTGCTGCACTTGCGACTTTAGCGTCCAAAGTGGATCTTTTGATGACTGAACGGGATAATAGAAAAAGGCCTAGGCTCTCTTTTTCTTCTGATCTGAGTCTGACATGGTTGCCGTAGGTAGCCTGCCCCTTGAAGGGCCTCGCTCTTCCCAGTCTGAAGGGGAAGCGGAGGTTGCGGGGGTGGATGATTCCCCCCTGGGACGGCCGAAGACCGTGCAGCTATGGATGGGCTGATCCTTGCCATTAAGGAAACACTACATTTAGAGGATGAGCCCACTCCTCCGGGAATAGTGTTCTCTTTTGGTACTCACAGATCCCGTAAGGCGGCGCAGGTATTTCCTTGCCCCGCTGAGTTTCACGCCACTGTGAATGAACAATGGCGCAACTTGAAACGCACTTTTGTGGTGCCGAGAAAGTTTCAACTCCTCTACCCCTTTGCGTCTCCTATGGATTCGCGCTGGTCTGTGGCTCCAAAAGTGGATCACACTGTGGCCAGATTGAACAGGGCCACTCTGGTACCCACCGATGATTCTCCGGTGTTTACTGATTCTAGAGATAGGAGGCTGGATTCTCTTGCCAGACATTCCTACATGGTAGCGGGTTCCATGCTGAAACCTATTTTCGCCTCTGTCATGGTGGCTCAAGCCGTGGCTGATTGGACCAAGGTGCTCAAACGCACCCTTGTGGCTGATTCTGCCCCCCCTACTACCTTGGAGATGGTGGACCAGATTTACCAGGGGGTCATGTACTTGTGCGATGCGGCCTTGAATGAGGCCCCATTGGCTGCGCACTCATCTAGTGTCGCAGTACTTAATCGCCGTTTGATTTGGTTGAAAAGCTGGTCGGCTGACAGACTTCTAGGAAGACGGTGTCTGACATCTCTTATGCGGGGTCTCGTCTTTTTGGGAATAACTGGATGATTTGGTTAAAGATGTCACTGGGGGCAAGAGCACTCTGCTGCCCCAGAATCCTAGGGGAAAGTCCTTCCGCAGTAAGCGGGGCCCCTCCTTTAAACCGAACCAGGGGTCCTTTCATGCCTTCAAGGCACAGGACAAGGGGAAACCTTTCACGGGCCAGGGTGGCCAGAGAAAGCCCTGGGCAGGCAAGCCAAAAGCCGCCCAGGCTGGTGCGACGGCCCAGTCCGCCACTGCCTGAAGGGGCGCCCTCACCCGTTTCAGGGGTGGGGGGATGTCTGCGCGGTTTCCTCCAACCTTGGCTGCTCCGGATTCCGGCCAGGTGGGTTCAGGAAATCATTCGATCAGGTTACAAGATCGAATTCCTTTCACGACCGGCGGACAGATTCTTTCCCTCAAATCTTCATTTGACCCCAGATCGGTTGCAAGATCTTCATCGGGCGGTGCAGGACCTGCTCACCCAGGGGGTAATCGTCCCGGTGCCACCTCGGGACAGATTTCGGGGGTTTTACTCAAATCTGTTCACTGTGCCCAGAAAGGAGGGCAAGGTGCGTCCGATTCTGGATTTAAAAGCTCTGAACCGCTTTGTGCGCGTTCAAAAATTCCGCACGGAATCGCTCCGCTCGGTGGTGGCCTCTCTGAGTTCAAGAGATTTCCTGGCCTCTATCGACCTGAAGGAAGCGTATTTACACACCCCATATTCGAGGGTCATCAGAGGTACCTCAGATTCGCTATCGAGGAGGAACACTATCAGTTCGTGGCGTTACCTTTCGGTCTCGCTTCGGCTCCAAGGGTGTTTACCAAAGTGCTGGCTCCTGTTCTGGGCCTGTTACGAGCCCAGGGCATTGCGGTCTTGGGATATCTGGACGATCTCCTGTTAAGATCGAGTGCCAGTCAGAGCCTGCTGCGCGATCTGTCCACTGCGGTTCAGACGCTCCAGGAGTTCGGATGGACCATCAACGTTCAGAAGTCGACCTTGTCCCCTTCGGTTCGTCTCCCTTACCTGGGAATGGTCTTGGATTCCACCCAAGCGAAGGTATTTCTGCCGGAGGACAAGCTCCGGACCCTGCAGAACGAGGTCAGGTCCCTAAGGGACAACCAATCCTCGTCACTCAGGACCTTTATGCGGTCCCTGGGGTTGATGGTGTCGGCCTTCGAGGCGATACCATTTGCACAGTTTCACACGCGGTCTCTCCAAGCGGAGATACTGGCTAGATGGGACAGGCTTCCTCAGTCATTGGACCTGAGGGTGTCTCTGAGTCGCCAAACCAGAATGGATCTTCTGTGGTGGCTCCAGTCCCTGGCCGTGGCAGAGGGAAAATCCTTCCGGCCGTTACTGTGGACGGTGATTACCACGGATGCCAGCCTGTTTGGCTGGGGTGGCGTCCTGGGCAACCTGTCTGCCCAGGGCACTTGGTCGGTGGAGGAATCGTCCTTTCCGATAAACATCTTGGAATTGAGAGCGATCAGGCTGTGCCTGCTCCGTTGCTGGGATCGTCTTCAGGGCTGCCCTGTACGGGTGCAGACGGACAATGCCACTGCAGTGGCTTACATCAATCACCAAGGGGGCACCAGGAATGCCCGGGCGGCCCAGGAAGTGACCAGTATTCTGTCTTGGGCCGAGACTCACGTCCCGGCGATTTCGGCAGTTCACATTCCGGGTGTGGAGAACTGGCAGGCCAATTAGGTGGCAGGCCGATTGGGTGTAGGGACCATTCCCCCTGAGCCGCCAGACCCTGGCCCAGGGGGAATGGTCCCTACACCCGGAGGTGTTTCAAATGCTGTGTGCGAAATGGGGATCCCCGGATGTGGAACAAGGTGGGAAGGTTCGTGGCAAGAAGGCGCGATCCTCTGGCAGACGCCTCGGATGTGCTGGTGGTGTCTTGGCACCAGTATCGTCTGATTTATGCCTTTCCCCCGATTCAGTTGTTGTCCAGGTTCCTGCGCAGGTTGGTCTCGGAACCAAAGTTTGTGATTCTGGTGGCCCCGGACTGGCCACGCCGGTCCTGGTGCGCGGACATCATTCAACTGGCCGTCGAGCCCCTATGGCGGCTACCATTACGAGACGATCTACTGTCTCAGGGACCGATCTTCCATCTTGCTTTACAGTCGCTGGCTTTAACGGCATGGCTGTTGAAAGCCAGGTCCTGAGAGACAGGGGGCTCTCTTCTGAGGTCATTCCTACTTTGCGTAAGGCTAGGAAAGCCTCGTCCGGTAAGATCTATTACCGTACCTGGAAGGCTTATTTTGCCTGGTGTGAAACCAGGGGCTTCTCTCCTCGTTCTTACTCGGTGGCGAGGGTGTTAGCCTTCCTACAAACTGGTGTGGACCAGCGCCTGGCCTTGGCCACGATTAAGGGCCAGTTGCCTGCACTGGCGGTCCTTTTTCAGCGCCCAGTGGCGTCTAACTCTTTGATCCGCACCTTTATTCAAGGTGTGCATCACTTGGCCCCTCCTCAGAGGGCGCCTCTACCTCCTTGGGACTTGAACTTGGTTCTGTCCGTTTTGAAAACATCGGGGAGATTTCTTTGCCTCTACTGTCAAAAAAGGTTGCCTTTCTGGTGGCGATCACTTCTGCACTTAGAGTTTCGGAGTTAGCGGCCTTGTCTTGCCGCTCCCCTTACCTGGTGGTTCATAGGGATAAGGTGGTCTTGCGACCAAACCAGTCCTTTCTTCCAAAGGTGGTGTCTGATTTCCACCTTAATGAAGACATTGTTTTGCCTTCGCTTTGTGCGAATCCTAAACATCCTAAGGAGGTTGCCTTACATTCCTTGGATGTTGTCCGGGCGATCGGGGTTTACCTGTCGTCCACTGAATCCTTTCGGAAGTCGGATTCTCTTTTTGTCCTTCCTGAGGGTCCTCGGAAGGGTATGGCTGCGTCTGCGGCGACCATCTCAAAATGGATCAGACAGACGATTGTACAGGCCTATTAGATTAGGGAGCGGGTTCCACCCTTCCCTGTTAAGGCGCACTCTACCAGAGCAGTGAGTGCGTCATGGGCCTTCCGGCATCAGGCTTCGGTGGCCCAGGTGTGCAAGGCTGCGACTTGGTCGTCAGTGCACACATTTTCAAAGTTCTACAAACTTGATGTTCTGGCATTAGCTGATGCCTCCTTTGGCCGCAAAGTTCTCTGTGCGGCAGTACCTTAAGGGGACCTTGGTTTTGCGGGTCCCTGATTGTTGGGGTTGTTTTCCCCTTGTTTTTATGTTTGCTTTCCTGGGTTGTTGCTCCAGTTGAGCTTTTTTATTATCCAGAGGATACCTTTCTGCTCATGTAAGGTTCCTTTCTCTGATGTGGGTGCTGCGTTGCCTTTCTGATGGTTGCGTTTTTCCACCCCTCATGTCTACACAGCTTTGGGACATCCCATTGGTGAAGACTGTATGAGTGGGCGGCGACTGTCAGAGGACGTAAGAGAAAACTGAATTTTTGTAAAATTTTACCGTAAAATTCCTTTCTCTGAGTCCTCTGACAGTCGCCGCCCCACCCCGCCCCTCTATTTGGGGTTCTTTGGACTTTAACTGCTTGCTACCAAACTGAGTTGGGATGGCTGATAGCAGGGGGGTATTGGACCAGTGGGACAGCCCCCATAGGTGTGTCTATGTAGATTAGTTTGTTTTTAACAAGTCTTATGCCTAGCTTGCTCCTATGGATAAGAGGTCAATACCCATTGGTGAAGACTGTATGAGTGGGCGGCGACTGTCAGAGGACTCAGAGAAAGGAGTTTTACGGTAAGATTTTACAAAAATTCCGTTTTTTGGCAACAATGCAAAACGTTATGTTTGGCGTAAAAGCAACACAGCTCATCACCCTGAACACACCATCCCCACTGTCAAACATGGTGGTGGCAGCATCATGGTTTGGGCCTGCTTTTCTTCAGCAGGGACAGGGAAGATGGTTAAAATTGATAGGAAGATGGATGGAGCCAAATACAGGACCATTCTGGAAGAAAACCTGATGGAGTCTGCAAAAGACCTGAGACTGGGACGGAGATTTGTCTTCCAACAAGACAATGATCCAAAACATAAAGCAAAATCTACAATGGAATGGTTCACAAATAAACATATCCAGGTGTTAGAATGGCCAAGTCAAAGTCCAGACCTGAATCCAATTGAGAATCTGTGGAAAGAACTGAAAACTGCTGTTCACAAACACTCTCCATCCAACCTCACTGAGCTTGAGCTGTTTTGCAAGGAGGAATGGGCAAAAATTTCAGTCTCTCGATGTGCAAAACTGATAGAGACATACCCCAAGCGACTTACAGCTGTAATCCTAGCAAAAGGCGGCGCTACAAAGTATTAACTTAAGGGGGCTGAATAATTTTTGCACGCCCAATTTTTCAGTTTTTTATTTGTTAAAAAAGTTTGAAATATCCAATAAATTTCGTTCCACTTCATGATTGTGTCCCACTTTTTTTCATTCTTCACAAAAAATTACAGTTTTATATCTTTATGTTTGAAGCCTGAAATGTGGCAAAAGGACGCAAAGTTCAAGGGGGCCGAATACTTTCGCAAGGCACTGTATATACAGTATACGTGATCCTGCACAGGGCGGCTGCCCTGTAGCAGTAAATCTCATTTGGAGTGGTCGGCAAGTGGTTAATAACACTTCAAGTTTTGCTGTGGGTTTACTTACAAATGTACACAGATGGGCAAAGCAAATTTAAAAATGTATATATACAGTGGGGAAAATAATTATTTGATCCCCTGCAGATTTTGTAAGTTTGCCCACTTACAAAGAAATAAAGGATCTATAATTTTTAGCAGAGGTGTATTTTAAATAATAGAGACAAAATATCAACCAAAAATCCAGAAAAATACAAGTGAGTAAAAAAACAAAACACGACTTAGTACTTTGTGGAGAAACTCTTGTTGGCAAGCACAGAGGTAAGATGTTTCTTGTAGTTGGTTACCCGGTTTGCACACATCTCAAGAGGGATTATGGTCCACTCTTCTTTACAGATCTTCTCTAATTCCTTAGGTTTTGTTGGCTGTCTCTTTGCAACTCGAAGTTTCAGCTCCCTCCCTAAATTTTCTATAGGATTAAGGCCTGGAGACTGACTAAGCCACTCCATGACCTTAATGTGCTTCTTCTTGAGCCACTCCTTTGTTGATTTGGCGGTATGTTTTGGGTCATTGTCATGCTGAAAGACCCATCTTCAGTGTTCTGGCTGAGAGAAGAAGGTTCTCATCCAAAATTTTTCAATACATTGCCCCATCCATTGGCCCCTCAATGCAGCAAAGTTGGCCTGTACCTTTTAGCAGAGAAACAGCCCCAAAGCATCAAGTTTCCACCTCCGTGCTTGACTGTAGGAATGGTGTTATTAGGGCAGGGATGTGCAGTCAGGGGAGGCACAGTTCTTGCACAGCCTGTCAGAAGCTACATACAGGGCGGCCAGTTTAAATACAAGCTGGCATACGCGGTTGGTAGCAGACTGAGAGGATAAGCTCACAGTGCCTCTGATTTCTTGTCAGAGGCACTGAGCTCAATGGACAGCTTGGAGCCTTTGACCAATGGTAAAGCACCATTGGTCCAAGCTGTCCAATAAAAATGCTGCAGTGGAGGCTCTCCTCTCACTGCAGTGTCATAGAAGGGGGCATGTGTCTAAAAGACAAATGCTCCCTTCCAGCCCAGCCCTCTTACCTACAAGGAAAAAACATGGGTTTATGGGTATAAGGTTTATCCAAAATCCCATGTTTTTCTCATACAACTAATAGGGAGAATCTGCTGCTGAAAATGAACTTTTTTAATCAAGCAAAATAATATATTTATTATGCTATATGTTAAAACATAATAATTTATTATTTATATATTTACTGTTAAATTACTGGTTTGAAGTTATAACTTCAAACAGCAGTAATTTGTCCGTTAACCACTTACCGCATACTAACGTACCCGTACGTCGGGTAACTTTGCGGGGTTATACCGGGATGATGCCTCTAGCTAGAGGCATCAACCCGGTACCGTGGTTTGAAGCCGACAGTCGACTTTCCGTCGGTAACGACCGATGCGGCTCAAGAGCCGCTCGATCGTTACCCGGGTGAGCGGGAGGGGATGTCCCCCCCCCTCCCGCCGCCTTCCGTGGCTTTGCTCGGGGGGCTCCCGTCCCACCGGGAGCCCCGAGCACCTAGCCGGCACGTCCGCCGGCTGGATGGAGTCCCGATGAATGCCGGAAACGGCATTGATCGGGTCTCCGATGACGTAACCCGGAGGCGGCGTCCATGACGTCACTTCCGGGTTACTGTGCTGCAAAAGGCGGCAAATTTGAAAAACAGCTGTATGCAAAAACGCCGTTTTTTAAAAAAAAAACTGTAATAAAGTAAAAAAAAAAGAAAAAATAAGTAGGAAAAAAAAAAAAAAATTTAGCCGCCCCCATCACCGTTGGCTCGCGCACAAAAAAAAAAACGTAAACGCAAGTCGAGCCGCGAATGAAATCGCTGTTCAAACCACACATGTGAGGTATCGCCGCGATCGCCAGAGCGTGGGCAATAATTTAAAAAAAAGAGCTACACTCTAACTCTAAACTGGTAACCGTTAAATAAATTTAAAGCGTCGCCGATTGAGATCTCTATTGACCGTAGTTTTTTCGCCATCCCACGGGGGGGGGGGGGCGCAATTTTAAACCGTAACATGTTGGGTATCTATTTACTCGGCGTGCCATCATCTTTCACAATATACAGAAAAAATGGGCTAACTTTACTGTTTAGTATTTTTTAAATGCAGTGAAATGTGATTTTTCAAATTTTTTCCAAAAAAATGGCGTTTTAAAGACCGCTGCGCAAATACCACGTGACAAAAAATTTTGCAATGACCGATATTTTATTCTCCAGAGGCTTTGCTAAAAAAATATATATAATGTTTGGGGGTTCTAAGTAGTTTTCTAGGAAAAAATACTGGTTTTAACTTGTAAACAAAAAGTGTCCGAAATAGGGCTGGGGCTTAAGTGGTTAAGCCACTTGCTTGAGTACAGTTTTTGAAACTATAGTAAATTATCTTTAAAACAATATATAATAATTATTTGTATATTACTTACTTATGGTAATTATGGTAATTAACCACTTGCCACCCTGGCCAATTCTGACACTTCTCTTCTACATGTAAAAATCATATTTTTGCTAGAAAATTACTCAGAACCCCCAAACATTATATATTTTTTGTTGGACACTGTTTTACCACAACTTTTAAATTCTCCTGCATTTCACCTTTTAGTAACTAACCCTGAACCTTTTATTAATTATTACTGTTATATTTCTGGCTTCAGAAAATAAAGTGACATGTTTTATTTTTTTCTACAACCTTTATTGTCATCTTTGCTAGTAATATTGTTTCCAGCATCAACTAAAAGGTGACTGAAAAAACTCTTAGCCCCCGTTCACACTAAGGCGACCTGGTCGCCTCACAGGTCGCCTTCCATAGGGAAACTGCGGACCCGTTCTAATAGGAGCGACACAAGTCGCTCCGACTTAGAAAAAGGGTCCGGAGCTTCTTTGGGGCGACCAGGAGGCGACCGCCATAGACTTCAATGTTATGAAGTCCGTGGCGGCCGCTCCGAGGTCGCGGCGCGCTACTCGCACCGCGACCTCGGGGGTCACGGTGCGAAGTAGCGTCGCGTGTATGTGAACGGGGGCTTAAAGGGACAGCATTTGTAAATATTTTTGTTAAATGAGTATAAGTAGTAGAACTGCAATCGCCTACATAATGAGAATCAAATACGTAACTTGCGAATATGTAACCTGTGTGTATCTTGCTCTGATACTAGCCAGTCCCTCACCAGCCACTGACCTCACTGCACTTCTCTGTATTAGTGTATAGTAATAGTCAGCATTTTTCTTCCTCTAAACACAGCGATTCGAGGTAATGCCAAAGAGCTTAATTTTGATCTCATCTGACCACAGCACCTTCTCCCAATCCATCTCTGAATCATTTAGATGTTCATTTGCATGACTGTACTTGTGCCTTCTTGAGGAGGACTCGCTGTGTTTGGAGGAAAAAAAATGCTGACCATGACTCTAAGAACACCATCCCTACAGTCAAGCACGGAGGTGGAAACATTATGCTTTGGGGCTGTTTCTCTGCTAAAGGTACAAGCCGACTTTGCCACATTGAGGGGCCAATGGAAGGGGCCATGTATTGTAAAATTTTGGATGAGAAACTTCTGCCCTCAGTCAGAACACTAAAGATGGGTCATGGATGGGTCTTTCAGCATGACAATGACCCAAAACATACAGCCAAGACAACAAAGGAGTAGCTCAAGAAGAAGCACATTTAGGTAAATGAGTGGCCTAGGCAGTCTCCAGACCATAGTGAAGCAAGACCAGTCTCCAGACCATAATCCTATAGAAAATCTATGGAGGGAGTTGAAACTTCAAGTTGCCAAGAAACCTTAAGGATTTAGAGAAGATCTGTAAAGAAGAGTGGACCAAAATCCCTCCTGAGATGTGTGCAAACCTTGTAACCAACTACAAGAAACATCTTACCTCTGTGCTTGCCAACAAGGGTTTCTCCACCAAGTACTATGTCATATTGTACTTTGGAATCAAATACTTATTTTACTCACTAAACTGCAACTCAATTTATAACATTTGTATCGTGTTTTTTTCTGGATTTTTGGTTGATATTCTGTCTCTAACATTTAAAATATGCCTATGATAACAATTATAGACCCTTCATTTCTTTGTAAGTGGGCAAACTTACAAAATATGCAGGGGATCAAATAATTATTTTCACCACTGTATATCTTTTCTGCATATTGATGCTGCTCCTCTTTCTATGGCACTGGGTTACAAGGGCCTTTAGGGTATCTATGGATAACAGGACCTTTTCCTACAAAGTCATTTATGTCATTGTAATAGAATATCCCACAAAAACTTATAATTAAAAGTTATAAGAAAAGACCAGACTTTTTTTTAAAATCAAAAATGTTTATTACAAATAAAACAATTTTTTTAATGTGACATTAGATATAGTTATCTTTTATATAAAATGATTGCCTTATTTATCACCGCAAATTACACCTTATTTTTATAAAAATAAATTACAGCCATGTGTACCAGCACAGACGGATCCTCTCACAGAGTAACACATTTTATACAATAATTTTTCCGATTCCATATCTATCATCAGGCTCTTGAGGTTCGCTAAACTGACCATTGCCTGAGCAGAGAGCGCCACAATACAGATTGCGTGCTTCTAAGAGGAAGTCAAGTTCAGGACTGAATAAGAGTTATCAACAAATAAATGTATCATTTATGACACCAAAAGAAAACAGTTTATATTACAGGAGTTCCTGAGTCATTTCCAAAACACTGCATAGTAAATAAAATTAACGTTCCCCTATAGCAAATGTAAAAAAAAAAAGATTTATCGGCAACTCTGCTTTTAGCACAAATACATGATAATGGCTACTAAAGAAGCTGAATGGAACGTTTAATGGAAATCTATACTGAGAAAACATGTTGGCGAACCTCTCCCTCTGCTGATCCAACACTTTTTTCATCATTGATCTACAACCAATGATAAGCAGGGTTCGGTCCCAATTGGGAAGCTGTCACGTTTGCATCTCCATTGGCCCAATCAGCTGCAGCCAGAGCATTCCCCACCCTGCAGCTGCACGAACACAAAGGGGTGAGGTGTTCCCGATGTCATTGAAATATTTTGGCCACATTAGGTCAGTGACATTGACTAAATATTTGAGGCAGGTGGAAATATTGTGCTGGACCCATAGGGTTATTTCACTGGTGCTGCCATTTTAGAGTGTTGATGTCAATAATCTGGTCCCGGGCAGGCAGCTTTTACACCCTAGAGAGGATCTCCACAGTCTCCTTGGCTTCTATTGCAATGTAACAAAAATGGACACTGAGGGGCCACACCACTGCCAAGAGGTCCAGATACAACTTAATTCCAGGGGGATCTATCCAAAAAGAAGTCAATGCATTCTGGAGATTCAAGATTTATAATGATAAAAAGGGCATTCTTGGACCTCCTAAACTCATTGGCTACCTTTTGAATTGTCCCCTCTGACTTTTATTAGAATAAAGCTCTATCTGGACCAACCCCCAAGCAGTGGTGTGGTGCTTCAGTTTTTATTTTTGTTACATTTGCTAAATATGGCCATGTGGCCATATTAGGTCAATAAAGTCAAGACCATATCCACGTCATTGTTTATGTGCAGCTCGGAGGGGAATTTACTGGTTGGTTGGGCCTGTTGGCAATGCCCACAGCTGATTAGGCTGGTGGGAATGTGATGATATCTGCTGAACTGGGTTCAGACTGAGTTTGGACTGGACATTTCTTATCACTATCCAGACTTGGAATTTCACTCTGACTTCAATGATTGTTTTAGGTCAGTGACTCAAAATCACAGTCACACAAATAAACTAGAATTTTCAGGAGGTCGGTAATAGAAGCCCACGTTTTTTTCTGTACAGTTGTACTCTAAATGGCTCTCACACCCTTGAGTCTAATCTTTGGATATGCTTGTAAGTTCTATTTCTTTGGATGTTTAAAATCATCAGTTAGCATCTACCTCTCCCAAATACTATGTCTGCCCCTTCTATGGAAAAATTTACAACACCAGATTAAAGAGAATCTTTCCTCTATTTGAAACTGAAAGCCGAGCTGCTCTTTCAAATGTTAGGAAGCAAGATGTAGGTTATAAAGTGCATAAACAGTTGTGCAGATTCTAAAGCATTTGGTTCTTTCACATGGTAATTATACAAGTGAAAACACAAATGTTCCACTTGCACATACTGATATGCAAGTAAAGTTACCTTATAGGATAAATAAAGCCAAGAACGAAAAATGTAATCTGTTGCAGCTTACCAGTTTTAAAATGTGGCAGCTGCATTGTTTTTCTTTTTTCAGGCTAAGAACATTTTCAGCAAGTACAGAAAATACCTGATGATCTTGCCAATAACTGCAGTGTCATTTTAACTTCCTGTGAGCTGAAAAAAAAAACAACTTCATCTTTTTCTGTTAACGACTAGTTCTATCATTCCTATGTAATGGAGATAAACAAAGACCAACATGTTGATCCCTCCATAGATACTGTAGAGGAGTGAGTGTAGACACCCTGGGACAGAAAGTGTTTTTTTTGTCTTTTCCCCAATTTCAGAGGTTTCTTCTCACTTTCTTTCCCAAAGATGGTGTATACAAGACAGAAAGTAGGAGGAAAACTCCCCAGTGGGCACGTAGCCAGCAATAAAAGGTGACAAGCTTTTACCATTCCCACTATTTCCCATTCTGTCCCAAGCTTGAACTTTTTTAGCTGGCATTCCACATTACGGGACAGGACGGTCAGGTGTGTGTGTGTGTGTGTGTGGGGGGGGGGGGGGGGGATACTAGCTAGCCTCGCTTTTTAACTCACAGAGCTAAAAGGGATTGTAGGAATTTATGCAAGTCAGAACTTAAAGGTGAACCCCAAGCAGATATAAAAACACCAATTATTGTAGTTGTGTGTTTATTAAAGTAGTAGTATATCGATTTTTGCGACTTTTACCTACAGGTAAGCCTATAATAAGGCTTACCTGTAGGTACAATTAATATCTCCTAAACCTGCACGGTTTAGGAGATAATTGCACTGCATGCAGCTAGCAGCGCATGCGCTCTGAAGGTCCAGCGGACCTTCAGAGTTCCTTGCCGGGAAGTTGCTGGAAAGTTAAAACCCCGCGCGCATGCACGGGGGGACGTCATCGCGGCACCAGCCACTCACAGTGCCGGAGCCGCCGAACCCGGAGGGGTCCGTATCGGGGCTTCGTTTAAGGTAAGTATTTCATAATGAGCTAGTATGCGATGCATACTAGCTCATTATGCCTTTGTCTTGCAGGGTTTTTTTTTTTTTGGAGTATACTACCGCTTTAACACAGTAATCTTGGCACAACAGAACTCCATCTGGAAGCGGGAGGGGCAGCACTAGGAGAGAAACAGTCTCAAGTTCAAAAGAAAAATAATATAATGAAAAGAAATTAGAACTGCTGATCTCATCAGGATGCTGCTGCTCATTTACTGTCCAATCACAGCCTGAAGGTGTCCAAGCTTTGATGTTTAATTGTAGTTAAGAAAATCAGGTCAACAATTGGGCTCTGCTATCTGTCAGGGCTGTGTAAAGCTGGCCATAGATGGATTGAAATTTGTCTGTTTCAGCAGGCACCAGCTGAATTTTGAATCATGTGTGGCCATTCCCGCTCAACATAAGTTGAATGTTAGATTTCCTTCTGTTGTGTTGGAAAATTTTTCTTGATCAGCGGCTGCAGTCAGTGAACCAAGTAATCTAACAGTGGAGAGTCCTGCTGTCAGAATTCAATGGCTCAGCAGTGAGGTGGGTGGAGGCAGGGCTGGCCTTAGGTGTTCAGGCGCCCTGTGAGAGCTAATCCTGTGGTGCCCCCCCTCCCATCCTCACCTCTCGCCCCTCTAAACATGGCTGTATCTATTGAAAAACTATTTAGGAGTATAATTGCTGCTAATTGACTGCAAGTGGGTGCAGCAGCAAGATAAAAACAGGGAAAAAATTTGCGCAAAAATAGTATTTACCCTAAAATGATATATAAATATGTCACCCAAATCTGTTTCTGTTGTAAAAAGTGCAAAGTGCTAAATTATTAATTAAATCTGCATGGCTACTACAGTATACATATCATATACCACTACTAAATAAATAACAATTAAATATTCATAACCTCTACAATGTGCAAAAAATGAATCAACACAGCGTGATTCCATAAAATACATAGGCTTTTATTTAGGTCTGGTGAGTCAGTTTGGGGTGATTGGTGGAAGCAGCACATAGGGTGCTTTTTTGGCGCACACCTTCCGTTGAAGTTTTGTCACCATAAATATTTATTTGCGCTTTTTTGCACATTTTATTGCACCTTTTTGGCACTTCATTGGACTTTTCTTGGAACTTTTTTATGTTCACTAATAACTTAGCCCCCCTTAAATTAGAGACCCCCCCCACGGAGCCTCCCCTTACATCAGAGACCCCCCACAGAGCCCCCCTTACATCAGAGACCCCCCCTCAGAGCACCCCTTACATCAGAGATCCCTCACAGAACCCTTACATCAGAGACCCTCACAGAGCCCCCCTTACATCAGAAACCCTCACAAAGCCCCCCTTACATCAGAGACCCCCCACAGAGCCCCCCTTACTTTAGAGACCCTCACAGCCCCCCTCACATCAGAGACTACCACAGAGTCCCCCTTACATCAGAGACCCTCATAGACCCCCCCCCCTTACATCAGAGACCCCCCACAGAGCCCACTTTACATCATAGACCCCCCCACAGACTCCGCTTACATCAGAGACGCCCACAGAGCCCCCCTTACATTAGAGACCCCCACAGAGTCCCCCTTACATCAGAGACACTCAGAGCCCCCCTTACATCAGAGACCCCCCACAGAGTCCCCCTTACATCAGAGACCCTCATAGACCCCCCCTTACATCAGAGACCCCCCACAGAGCCCCCTTTACATCAGAGACCCCCCCCGCAGACCCCCTTACATCAGAGACCCCCCCCACAGAGCCCCCTTTACATTAGAGACCCCCTTACATCAGAGACCCCCCACAGACCCAGGAGGAGAGGGGTGGGAGGAGGAGGAGCTTACGATCTCTCTCTCTCTCTCCTCTCGCATCTCTGAGGCTGAGCTGTGTGTGGGATACACAGCTCAGCCCTGCAGTCCGGACTCAGAATGGAGACACAGGTACAGCCGCACAGCAGGAGGTAAGCAGCGGGCGGCCGCGGCCTGTGTTAACCCAGTCCAGGCCGCGGTCGCCGCTTACCTCCCGCTGTGCGGCCTCATCATTTGCGAGCTGTGATGGCCGCACGGCGCCCCTATTGCCCATGGCGCCCTGTGCGGCCGCACAGCTCGCACACCTCAAAGGCTGGCCCTGGGTGGAGGAAGCAAGGTGGATGGAGGAATCTGCTCATTGTAGTTTAATTCAGCCTGCGTGTGAATTCATTGTGAATTAATTAAGTGTGAATTAATTTAGCCAATGTAAAGGAAGAAATAAAAAAAGAACCATCTATGGCCAGCTTAAATCTCAGGACTGTATTGAGAAAAATACAAATCCTTTAGCAGTTAGCCCACCTCCCACGTATGTATTACAGTGGTTGGTTTCGCATTCTGTCTGGAGTTCAGCTTTTAATTGAATCAGAGCTTTAACCATGTTGTTGTCCTCGGTATTTATAATCATGTCATACTATAAGCACTTACACAACTACATTGTGAATAGGAACAACTACTCTACACCAATTTTCATTTGGAGTATATAAACTTTTGAGCACAAAAACCTTCATTCAAAAATATTTCTCAATAGCCACAAATCATATAAATGTACTTAGTGTGCACCAAATCCCTCTACAAACATAGTTCTTACCCTTTGAATGTAGTGGTGACATCATCACTGGGATGCACATAGCCTGCCAGAGAGCAGAGCTTTTGGGGGGGGACCCAGCATGTCCTGCCCACTAAAGGCTGTCTGCAGAAAACTACAGGAAGAGGTGGAGACAAGACCAGCCACCTTGTACAAGGAGAGAGAACAGAAGTAACTGGTCTTTTTTTTACAGGAAAATCCTGCACAGGAAAAAAGTGTAGGAGCTGTTTCATGCTGGAAAACTGCACAGATCTGGAGGGAATACACAAAGGTGCCAAGACTCACATAAGAATACCCCTGCCCCAGATTCGAGATTTAAGGTAAGGTTATGACTTCTGATATTTTCTGACAATGGCTGCAGTAAGTTCTTCCCACTCTTTTCATCCCGTTCAATCCGAAGCCAAATAATAGGCCTATTTCCATCTCGTTTCCCTGAAGAATAAATTAAAGGATTCTGGTCTAAACAAAAACTTTTCTGCAGTTTCTACTGGCAGAGCTGTTTAGAGCTCTAAATATATTGTATTAACAATTCTGCTTCAATTTCTAAACTTGGCAGGACTGCAAATAAACAAATGAACATCTCCTAAACCAAAAACCCAGAATAAATGTGTATGTGAACCCTGTTTTGAGATCACTGAGTTAGTGGGAGGGTTGCTTTGTCCATTCCACTGCCATTTACTTCTATGACATAGGGAAAAGTGTAAATAAAATTAAAGGCAAGATCCACTAAGATTGTACACCAGTGTGAAGTGCTGCTGTGATTTCTTGCTCTCTCTGTAGCGCCATTGTGTGCACTGGAAGAGTTTTTGACACACAGACACATTTGAATGGAGTCCCACACAGGACTGGCAAAAATATAAAAAAATTATATTTCTATGCATCATAGTTGTCAAGTAATCATAGTCATAAATGGTAAAGCAAAACGCCTAAGATAAGGCCATATAAAACTTTAAATACCAGAAGAAAGACATTACATAAGTAAACTTAGTCGTATGTACCCTTCAATCAAAATTATTTACAACATAATGTATAATTATTAAATAACATTAACCTCCTTAGCGGTATTCCCGAGTGTGGCTTAGGGTGTAATTTTAGTGCCATTAGCAGTAACCCCGAGCCACACTCGGGGTACCGCCAGGGACCATCGCTGGATCCTGGTAGAGGTTACTTACCTTGTCCCCGGGATCCCGCGATGTTTCCCTGCAGCATACGGCGGCCGGATCTTCCACCAATGCTGTGACCCCCGGCTTCCGTCTCCTGGGACGTGACGCTCGCAGGGGGGTGGAATCAGCGGCAAATTTGAAAAGTAAAACACAAACACACTGATATATTGTAATCCTATTGGATTACATTACAAAATAAAATAAATTGACATTAGTGTGCCCCCCAGTGCCCTTTCCTGCAGTTTTACTGTACTTTATATATATATATAATATATTTATAAATTAACTTATTTATAGTTTATTATTATATTATAATTTATGATTTTGTGTTTCAAACGTTATCATACCCGAGATATTATAAAGAAGAACACACAGTAAAAAAAAAATCATATGTAAATAGTTGGTTTGGGCTGCTCGTCCTTAAGAATTACATGCAAAATATTGGTACCGCTTTCAGCACCTAAAATCGTAAACAATCATACCGACAGGGAGGTTAAAGCTCCATTCACATCTGAGCGTATCTGCCAAAAAAGAAGCTCATGTACTTTTTTTTTTTTTTTTTTTTTTGTACTTTTTTGAGCTTCAGGCATTTTGCTTCAGGTGACAAAACGCTCATATGTGAACAGGGGCCATTGAAATGAATGGGATGTTGCTTGTTGGGCGTTTTGAGACTTTAGATATGAGCTGAAAAACGCTCAGATTTGAACAGGGCCTTAAACAGCAACCAAACAAGTTACTTTATGTTTCTGGTCTCAATCACTTGGAAGTTGGAGAAAGCTTAAACAAATTATTGCAAGTAAAGCAAATGGTATCTAAACTGTAAACATTGGGAAAATATTCCTTATTTTCCAAGTGTATTAACACAAAACAAGCCCTATCAGGTCAGTTCATGCCCATTGTAGCAGTTTGCACTAAAAAAAAAAAAAAGTTATGGCATGCAATATGTTTTTCACTGCAAGCATACAGATTTTGCATGCAAAAAAAAAAAAAAAAAAGTTATACAGTGCGCAGCACTGTTTATAGCACATCAGCACCACTGTCATCAAACTGCCCACCAGTGGCTGCGTTCTAACACAGTTGCTGGTGTGAATGCGCCCTAAAGGGAACCTGTCAATTTGCCTATTTAGGGCAATATGATAAAAGCTTTTGAAAGCCCACACTCAACTAAATTATACTAACCTTCACAACACTCCCCTAACGCTCCTACTCTCTTTGTAGCTGTTACCAAATATCCTGTACTTCCAGCTATGGGGTAGCATGTGATCCCCTCCACTGCTAAGGCATAAAGACCAGTCTTTAGACATAAACAATGCTAACTGATTGAGGAGGGTGACATCATTGCTGCTTGTAAACTTCAACCCAATTTTGCAGTGGCGGTAAAAGGGGGTGGACTTTAAAGAAATCCTGTCACTTTGAATAGTTAAGGTGATAGGGTCTCTTTAATGCAGCTGACGTCCTGCACAAATCCTCTGAAGAACATTATTATTATACAGGATTTATATAGCGCCAACAGTTTGCGCAGCGCTTTACAGTGTGGGGGAAGACAATACAGTTACAGTACAATTCAATACAGGAGGAATCAGAGGACCCTGCTCGTTAGAGCTTACAATCTAGAAGGGAGGGTCAAGTGAAACAAATGGCAGTAACCGAGGGGGATGGGTAGATGGATAAAATGGAGGTAGAGTTGTTAGGTGTGGGTAGGATAGGCTTCTCTGAAGAGGAGGGTTTTCAGAGATCGCCTAAAAGCTAAGAGTAGGAGATAATCGGACAGATAAGGGTAAGGAGTTCCATAGGATTGGAGAGGCTCTGGAAAAGTCCTGGAGGCGGGCATGGGAGGAGGTGACGAGGGAGCTAGAGAGCAGGAGGTTTTGAGAGGAACGAAGTTGGTATTTTGAGACTAGGCTAGTGATGTAGTTGGGGGCTAAGCTGTGGATGGCTTTGTAAGATGTTGTTAGTATTTTGAATTTAATTTGTTGGGTGAGCGGAAGCCAGTGGAGGGCTTGACAGAGAGGAGCGGCGGACACTGAGCGATTGGTAAGGTGGATGAGTCTGGCGGCAGCATTCAGGATGGATTGAAGGGGGGATAGCCTGTGTAGAGGTAAGCCAATGAGAAGGGAATTGCAGTAGTCGAGGCGCGAGATGACCAGGGAGTGAACTAGGAGTTTTGTTGTGTCATTGGTTAGAAAGGGGCGTATTTTGGAGATGTTGCGGAGGTTAAGGCGGCAAGATTTGGACAGCGATTGGATGTGGGGCTTGAAGGAGAGTTCATAGTCCAGGACAACACCTAGGACCTTGGCATGTGGGGATGGGCTGATAGTAATTCCATCGATATTGACAGAGAGATCAGGGGAAGGGGCACGTGGTGGAGGGAAGATTATTAGCTCGGTTTTGGAGGGATTGAGTTTGAGGTAATTGTGTGACATCCATACTGATATATCAGATAGTAAATTAGTGATACGTGCGGAGACTGAGGGAGAGAGCTGAGGGGTGGGTGCTTTCATGATGTGGAAGTTTTCACATGTGTACATTTAAATATATAACTAGAAGCCTTTTTTTGTGTTAAGCAACTTGTATTTAAAGTGTTACTAAACCCAGGAGCCTGCATTCACTATATCTGGTCTCCCACAGTACACAGAACATGGAAATGTAATTATTTCAGTAAATATAAACTGCTGAATACCTTTTCTCATCAGCAGTTAGAGCAGTCTTGTGACTTCTATCAATGTCTGGTTAAAGCTTGTAGGAGGAGTTTTTTAATTCTACTCTGACTGTTCTATGAGGCTGCAGGACCCCTGACCCTCTGTCTGGACAGTGTTGATTGTCCCTGTGTCAATCACATGCACCCTCCCAAAAAAAAAAAAAAAAAAACTATCTAGCAATGTACACCAAACTGAGCATGTGCATAGTGCCCCCAAGGCTCTAATCTATCAGCAGGTTTTATCAGCAGATGGATTGGGGACTGTGGAAGAAGGGGAGGATCAGAGAAGGCAGGATCAGACAGCCTTTTTTACACAGTGGAGGATTAACCCCTTAGGTTGCACAGTGAGTATAACAGACATGCCTTACTACATATACTGACTTATTTTACAGTTGTGGGTTTAGTAATGGTTTAATGTTCACTGATCATTTAAGAGCGGTCTTTAGGTCCAGCCTATAGAGATGTACTGATGGCAGGTCTGAGTCTCAGATGTACGAACGTGCATCTCAGCAATTAGTATTCTATATGGACAAGGAATAACAAGACATTTAGGAATAGGTGTCTAAAAGGATGTCTATATAAAAACTGACTGCAGATCACATACACATACAGTAGATTGTAATGCCCTAAATGTATTAGAGAATGCAGTGAACTGTAAATCATCTCAGTAGTATAACATACTGTGCAATGCATTTTAGCAAAGCAAATTATAATTTGCAACAAAAATGTAAAAAAACAACTCAATGCTTAAAAAGTCCTGAAATCACCAAATAACTGTAATTATCTGCAGTTTTCTTGGAGCTAACATGTTATTTCAGTACATTTTGTGACTATTACATGATGAGAACCACAAAATATGCACCAGTGTGTAATACTATTTTAGAAAAGAAAGCAAAATTGATAAAATTCACAGGTTTAAAAAAAAAAAAAAAAGCAGCCATATTGTAATGGAAATTTGGCACAAATGAAAAGGAAAGTTACTATAGGAGTAATGTCCAACCCCATCTTTAAGGCACACAACACATATCAACACAAATGGTATATAATAGAGTAAACAAAATAGGTGTTAAGAATAGCAACCAAAAGGGTGCTTTCATCTTCTACCTTCACTAGAAGATGAAAGATGGATCTCTTTGCTGTGGATGAACAGGTTTGGAACTTTGACATGTGTTAGTAAAACCATACATATCATTACAACTACGTTGTCCATACAGGTGGATTATACCTGTTTTTTTTCAGGACAAATGGGGCTTTCATTGGGTGGTAAATGGTAATGGATATCTCCTGATTTTCTTTATTATCAAAAGGAAAACTGGCCTAAATCATTTCTTTTATTTAGATGTATATTTCTTGCTACTATCATAACCTTTCAACAAAGAATAACCCAAAATAAATTCTTCTGCTCCCGACAATCGCAGTGATACCACTTATGTATATGTTAGTTGTCCCAGTTGTACAGCCCAGAAACAATACTGCGAATTTTGCTTTTTTTTTTTATCCTACCTAAAACACACTGACAAATAAAAAAATGCTTTTTTAAAAAATATACTGACAATGACCCTTTGACCCCGACCTTTGACGCAAACACTAACCCTGGCACTGAGCTAGATCAAACCTTGATCCGGCTATTTTTCTTTATTTGATATTTTTAATATTAATATACACAGTTTTGTTTATTTTTCTCTCGGCAAGGAGATAGAGAGACTATCTCACACTGCAGCGGCACGACTTCTGCATGACTTCGGGGGCGACCTGTGAAGTCCCGTGCACCATGACTTCGGCCCGACTTGCACGGACTTCATATAATGAATGTCTATGCAAGTCGCTCCGAGGTCGCCCCGAAGTAGTACAGGACCCTTTTTCTAAGTCGGAGCGACTTGTGTCGCTCCTATTAGAACGGGTCCTGTAGCACTGCATGGACCGCGAGGGACCGCGACTTGTCAGGCTGACAAGTCGCCTGACAAGTCGCGGTAGTGTGAATGGAGCCAGAGATACAATGCATCTCTCTCTTCCATTCAGAGAGAGAGAAAACACAGGGGCTACCACAGTGATCAGGTGACCCAGAATCGGGAGTTCCGGGTCCCAATTGTTAGCACGGGACCCGGGGCTACCAGTGAGTCCCTGGTCTCTGTGCTGGGAGCATGCTGCGCGACACATTCCCAGCACAGAGACAGATACTCATATATGCTGCCCCACGGAAAAAAAAAGCTCAGTCCAGTGAGTCAGTAGGAAAGGGTTAAGGTTGGGGTATGCACTGAACTATGTTTCCTTGACAACATAACACAAAATGTAATGCTGACCAAGAAATAGAGTGAAGTTCATATGATTTCAGTCCTAGATGATTGTTGAAAAACAGAAAAATACATTTGGTACCTCAGTTTGTCGGAAACTACAATACCAACAGTGAATCTACCACTGGAGCAGCAGGTGCCCCATGCATGGCTAGACAATACCAAAACTAGTGATCAGTTGTACTGTAGCTGGGGTTGTGCAAGCCCCTTACATCATGGTTTGCTCCCTGATAAGTTTGAAACAAGGCTTATCAGAAGCCTTACCAAGAACAACATTGTTCGTAGACTCACACATGAAAGGACAAACACCACAGGACACAGCATTAGATACCACCCTGTGAAGAAGGGCCTTGGCTTGTAAACTGTCTGCATGTTCCAATATTGTATTGTTATGACCCGTGGTTCCTCACCACCAGTCTTAGATTTCTCAAGTCTACTTCAGACAATGCCATTGCTAGCATTTTTAGGTGACCCCTTTTCACAAATTATATTCTGCAATACACTTTACTGCAGTCACTTTAAAACAACTCTCAAAATAAATTATAGGCTTTGGTCAAATGGCAATTTTTCTCCCAAGAATAGGGTATTGAGCTCTCCAGAAGCAGAAATATAGTTGCTGTAGAACACAAGGAATATTCCAATCATCTTGATGATAAAGAAACAAATTCTTTCTGTTGTTCTTCAATCTTTTCCATTAAACACTTAACTAAAACAGGGTCTACTTTAGGATCACATTTATTTCCAAACCAATGTTTTGAAGTAAGAAGCCATCTTAACTCTGCAGCCCCATAAATGCAAACACTGCGAACATGAGTGCCAGTGCATGGCGGATAACTGCTTTCCTCGAGATAGCTCCACTTCACCAGACGAGTTTTGCTATCAAGGTCTGTTATATCTCCTTGAGTTCTTGGAATCTCCCCTGGAACCCCAGGCATACGGACCAGGGTTGCCCAAAAATGTTCATCTGGGGAAAAGGTGTCCTTGTTCCACTCTAAAAATTCAGCAACTAATGAACTTCCAAAAATGTGCTCAATGAAAGCACGACTTAAAACAAAGTAAGCACTTCCAGAGTACATTTCAATATCAGCAGGTGGTGGACTCTTCTGAGTAAATGTTTTAATAGGCATTTTAATGTATTCGAGACTTAACATGAAGAATACCTGGTGGTGATAGATATAGCGTTGTTTCTTTAAATCTGTTGGCCTTGATGTCTCAAGCATATTCTTTCCATTAAGTTTTTTTAATTCAGAAACAAGTTCATAGTTTGACTTGAGCGGCATGTCCTGCCCACACAAATTTATGACATACTTCCACTGAACAGGGTGGGCTATCAAATCAGACAGACAATTAAGATCTGCTAGCAGCCTGGAATAATGAGCATAGATCACCTTTTCAAGCTTAGATGCAATAAACACATTGGGAAAGCAGCTAGCTAAATTTATCATGGCTCTCTGGAATTCAGGAGGCGATTTTAGGTCATAATGGATGCAGTACACATTAGCTGGACTGTATACTGTATAAAAGAGACGTTCAACATTTATAGCATCCTTATGTACAACCATTGAATAGGCTATTGGAAAGTCCATTTCTTCCTTTGAGAAAATCTTTTGATGGTACTGTCTTAGATTTTTGTATGTTTCACAGTTCTTTGTCATTGCTGAAACTTTTTCATCATCAAGGTCGTATATGCGCCTCTGCCGAAGCTGTAAACTTTTCCCAATCTCTGAGGGTTCCAACTCAAATATAGCCGTACAGTTAATGCTGCTGGAGGGATCATGTGGTTGGCCATTTTTAGAAACAGCAGAAAAAAATAGATGTGGTTCCACAAAATAACTTTTGGATTTGGGAAATATAAGTTCAATGTTCATAAGTTTCAAGATACCCAGTATAGATACAGTGCAGATGAGTAAGATAACCCTCTGTTGTAGAACTGTTGTACAGCACTTACACTTCTTCATTCTGCCGAAAGATAAATAGCATGAAATATAAATAGCATGAAATATAAATGAAACAAAGCAAGAATGTTTTAGTAATAATGTTATGCGCTAAAATATTTTTACAGTATAGTTATCGTCAGCCTTCCTGGAATTTTGTGATTGACAAAAGCCTAGGTAATATATAATGGGTGACGTGAGCACAGTAGAGAATTTATTATATTCTACAATGAACTCTGACCTCTCTACAATAAACTCCCAATTCAAATCTTAAAAAATGAATAATGTTTGCCTAAGGGCCAATTCATACCACATGCAGGCCAGTGCTTTTTTCTGCATCAAAAACGCATAGATAGTAGTTTATATCGTTGCCATTAGCATAGTTCACACCAGTGTAGTCAGTTCCAATGTGTTTCAGTTCCAGAAAAAAAGTAGAACGTGCTGCATTTTTTTCTACACTGGACTTTACTGGAACTCAGTAAAACGCATCAGTAACGCACCAAAATGTACCTAAACGCACCAAACACACACTGGAAAACTCATGTCCTTATTTAAAGTTATGGTAAAGTTTCATTAAAAAAAAAAAAAAAAGAACAAACATGTTATACTTACCTCCTCCGTGCAGTTGGTTTTGCACCGAGCAGCATGGGTCCTTCTCTTCTCGGGTCCTTCGTTGCTGTTCCTGGCCCCTCCCTCCTATCGAGCAAGCAGTTTGCTATGAGGGCACCTAAGCCAAGCTGCAGCTCTGTGTGTCCATACAGACACAGAGCTGCTGTTCAGCCCCGCTCACTCTCTCTCCTGATTGGCTCACTGACATTGATCGACAGCCGCAGGAGGCAATGGCGCCGCAGCTGTATCTCAGCCAATCAGGAGGGAGAGTCCCGTATGGCTGAGGGACTCTTCAACATCTCTTGACAGAGATGGGGTGCTGGGGAGGCTGCTACACACAGGAGGCTTTTTATCAATGCATAGAATGCATAAAGATAAAAAAAACCTTCCTGCCTTTACAACTCCTTTAAGGTTAAGGGCCAGTTCACACCACATGCAGTCCAGTGCATTTTTCTGCATTAAAAGATGCATGGAAACTAGGTCATATGGTTTTAAATGGCAAAGTTCACACTAGTGTGGTTAGTTCCAGTGCATTCCAGTTCCAGAAAAAAGTAGAACATGTGGGGAAAAAAATGCACTGGACCACATCAAAAACGTGTCAAAACGCGCATGCAGAAAAGCACCCAGAACGCATCCAGATTGCGTTTCCATGGTGTGAACTGTTGCACGTGGCTTTGGAATTTAGCAAAGTGAGGCAATAAGGAATAACCATCAAAAGAAAAGTAAGGGCCTGGACCCAAATGGACTTTAGGACTGTAATGGCGCTTTTCCACTGCATAGAACCGTACCGGCTCGGCACGCTTTTCTGCTTTTCCACTGCGGTACCGCATGGTATAGGGTCGGAACGGTTCGGTACGGTACGGTATAGGTTTTCTTTTCCACTGCATGGAACCGAACGGTACGGTACGGTACGGCTCTGAAAAAACAGTACCTACTTGATTGTGGTTCCAACAGGTACCAAACTGGTACCATATCCCACAATCCTTTGCATGCAGTCACTACTAGCCACTGATTGGTCAGAGAATCACACCCACCCCGTTGTTATCCCACCCACTTAACTTTAGTACTACTTTAGTGGAAAAGCAAACCTATACCGTACCGTACCGAACCGTTCCGACACTATACCATGCGGTACCGCAGTGGAAAAGCAAACCGGGCCAAGCAGGGCCGAGTAGAGCCGAGCCGGTACTAGCCGGTACTTGCAGTGGAAAAGTGCCATAAGCTTACCACAGTGATTACCAGACTTAAAAACTGCGTAGTTTGGTTTTACCAACAAACATCATGTCCCTTTGTTACATCTATCTGTCTGTCTATCTATCTATCTATTGCTAGCACTGGTATTATAGGTTTAATTTCCCACAAAAGACTCTATATTTTTGATGTTTAGGCATTCCTCCAGTGTCTGCATTTCTGGTTAGTCAGGTTGAAACCAGACTTTAGTCTGTTTTAGTTCTTTTGCAAGTCAGGGAAGAAAAAATATTCTTTAGACCACCTCCAGTATTTATATGGTTTAGCTTTGGTTCACAATAACCTACTTCTTCTAAGCTGTCTATCTACTTTTTTTTTTCTTCCTTTTATATTTTAAATTGATCCTGCTAATAGACTATCAAATGTGGCACAAGTAATTTTTTAGGAGGTTAACTGGGAGCACAAATGTGCATTGATCTGTAAAGGGGTTTTATTAACAGTGATCTCTAGCAGTCTCTTGTAAAGTGTCTCCAGAAGCATGTCCCCAGTCTCCAACAACTCCTGTTGCACTGACCACCTCCTTGTCTCTAAACATCTTTCAGCATGGCTATAGTCTCTATCCATTTGCTGTTTGATGTCTGACAGCTTTCTCTAGAATTACATTCACTGAATATTATGTGCCCGCCCCTTTGATTATATCAGGGGCCACCCTTGGGGCCCCCCTATAACAATTAGGCCCCATGTACACAGGGTGTTTATGCAGCTGCTGTTAGGATCGTCAGACGTTTTTTTTTTGCAGCTTCAAAACGCCCATTCATGTTATTCTATGGCCTCATGCACACATAGAGCTTTTAGGAGCTCCAAGTGGCATAGGCGTTTAATAGCTGCAAAAAAAACCCAGGATCAGTGCGTTCTGGAGCTGCAGCGTCAAGCTGTAAAAATATCTGATGCTGTTAAAGGCTGAATAACGTTGCTTAAACAGCGTTAAGCCACGTCATATGTTTTTTTTTTTTTTTCGTTCAAAATCATTGGTTCTCTATGGGAGCCTATTGATTTGAATGGAAGGCGCATCGCAAGTCGGATCAGGATGATCCGACTTGCGGTGCGACTTGCGCTCTGAAGATCTTGAGGGGGAACTCCACGCCAAAATGGGGAAAAAACTGTTTGGGGGTTCTCTCCAAGTTCCAAACCAGGCCCTTCTGGTCTGGTATGGATTTTGAGGGTAGCCCCATGCCAGAAAAACGGCGTGGGGTCCCCCCAAGATCCATACCGTACCCTTATCCAAGCATGCAGCCTGGCAGGTCAGGAAAGAGGAGGGGATGAGCGAGCTGCCCCACCTCCCCGTACCATACCAGGCCACATGCCCTCAACATGGAGGGTCTGGGTGCTTTGGGGCAGGGGGGGCTCTGCACCCCCCTACCCGAAAGCACCTTGCCCTCAAGATGATGAGGACAAGGGCCTCTTCCCGACAACCCTGGCCGGTGGTTGTGGGGGTCTTAGGGCAGGGGGCTTATCGGAATCTGGAAGCCCCCTTTAGAAAGGGGGCCCCCCAGATCCCGGGCCCCCTCCCTATGTGAATGGGTATGGGGTACATTGTATCCCTACCCATTCACCCCATAAAAGGCAGTGTATGTAAATAATGACAGGATAATGAAGATGAAACGAGGGTGGACATTTCAGCAAGACAATGATCCCAAACACAAAGCCAAGAAAAATCTCAATTGGTTTCAAAGAAAGAAAATGAAGCTGTTAGAGTGGCCCAGCCAATCACCTGACTTAAAGCGGAGTTCCGGGCACAAAATTCAATTTCTAATAATTACTGCATTGTATTCCTTACTCTCCGCTGAGTCAGAATTGGATATTCCCATAGTTTTTTTTTTTTCACTTACCTGTTTACAGAGGTTTGTATACTCACCTTTCAAAGGACTTCCTCCCTCCTGTGCCTCGGCTCTCCTCGTCACTTCCTGCCGCAATGCGTCCTGGGAGCTCTTCCTCGGCCCTCCCATGATGCACTTTGCAGTCACATGGGAGGCCGACCACTGTTCTCATTTCTTGACTCACAGGCCTACGCCCACTGGAATCAGGAAGAAGGGAAGACATTTCCCCACAACGGACTCAGCAATCCACAACAAAGATGGCGCCGCACATCAGAAATTATATAAAGTAAGATTTTATTCTTGCAAACTCATTATTTCACCATTCTAACCAGGATTAGCGGATGTATCGATGTGTAAGGGTGATTGTTAGGGGGAGATTGAAAAAAAAAAAAACGATTCTGTGCCCGGAACTCCGCTTTAAATCCAATAGAAAATCTATGAAAAGAACTAAAGATTGGAGTTCATAGAAGAGGCCCACAGAACCTTCAAGGTTTGTGGAAGAATGGGCTAAAATCACACCTGAGCAATGCATGCGGCTAGTTTCTCCATAGAAGAGGCTCCTTGAGGCTGTCATTTTTGTACGAAGTATTAAATACATTTCAGTTAGCATGTTCAATACATTTTCCCTGTGTTATTCCATTTTGTTACACATAACTTATTTTCTGAATGTATTTGTTTTGCTTTCTTTGTATGTATTGTATGGATTGCATGGGTTGTTACCGACATGTGGTGACACTTTTTCATGTTAATAGCACCTTTAGCGCTATATTTGCTATATTTACCTAGAAAAATGGTGACATGTTCAATACCTATTTTACCCGCTGTATAAATATATATATATATATATATATATATATATAGATATAGATAAATAGATAGATAATTAGATATTATTGGGGTATGAAAATATATAGATAAAGAAATAGATGACATAGATAAAATATTATATAGGGATGATTAGATAGAGAGATAGAATAGATATGAAACAGGGATGAATATATAGACATTAAACATATGACAGGGGTGATAGATACAGTAAATAGATAGGTGGACAGATAGATCTTGTGTTTTTCACCATTGGTTTTTACTATTACTGTATTTTTTACTATATTTGCACATGTCACATCCCTGGTGTGTACTGAAGGTAACAGCTGATGGAATACAGAACTGATGTATGTGTGTCTTGCTGTAGCTCCATCGTCTAGCAGTTTGACTGATTAATTATAGCCCGCCTCGCAGCAGTCTGTGCATGTTTTTTACAATACCTCTTAGCCACCTTCTCCTTCTCCAATTCTGCAAAGCCAGACATAATACAGATCTCTTATTCCAACCAAGCAGACAGAATACATCTATGTTCAGAAATATGGACAGATCTCTATTTTAATCTAGGCCTCAAATTGCTATTTCCTCAAGCCACTGCCTGAAGATTAGAAGTAATACAATCAGTAATATTGTTGTAGACGATTCCTCTGAGATGCCACTAAAATCAGTTACAAGCGAATTTAATTCCAGCTTGTTTCATGGCTGCCCAGGAGACATCAGCTGGTACCTGTAGATTTGGCAGCCTTATCCCGGGGATACGCATGGAATAAACACTGCATCCTCACATACAGGAACCTGCGTAATGCTGCCATTGCTGTTTACTGTCAGAGTGAGCACTTACCAAGCTAGCCAAATCTTTAATATTTCCAGGTGGATTCCCAGTGTTACTGAGACACTGCAGTATTATTTGAAAAATGTGAGAGCGATATATTCTACAGATACTGCAGATGTACAGTGCTTTGCGAAGGTATTCGGCCCCCTTGAACATAATGTTTGTCTGGATACCAGATTTCATTAGGAGGTTGGTGCTGCATCTGACTCCTGATCAGAAACGACTTACTGTCATGTAGTAGTGTGATCCTTCCATTATACTCTAGAACAGTCTTTCTCCACATTTTTACACCTGAAAAATGCCTGCCAAAACTAAAACTTCATTGGAGGTCAGTAAAAAAAACAATTCATAAGAGGTCAGTGGGAAAATATCCCTTACATTGGTGGTCAATAGGAAGAATGCCCTTGCAGTGGTTGTCAGAATGGCACTTTAACAGCTAAAAAGGTCATTGGTATCATGCAACTAACTCTGTCCAGTAGAATTAGGTCTGGAACCAGGAAAGCACTATCGAATGGGAGGTCAATCAGCTACAGCTCAAGGAACTGCTAGCTGTCAAGGAACCTTTCTGGATGAACCCTGGTTGAGAGTGGCTGCTAGAGGGAGAACAGAGGCAATATCTACCTTGAAAACTAGATCAAAATAATCATTAGTGTAGGGAATTTTCAGTCTACTTACTCAGTTCTTCAGTAAAGGTCGCTGGCAGGAAAGGAGTCCTGGAGAATGCATGGCAGCCCCCTGTAACATGCAGAGATACAATGATTGTAGTACAGATTCAGCGATAGATAGCAAGAGTGGTGTTTATATATAGGCAATAAAACTCTGTATTATGAAGAACCATGCTCTGATAAGAGAAAACCTTGAAAAAGGAATTATAAAGCCTGAAACGCTACATAAGACTTTCTAAAGGCCTGGGTATTCATTATTTCACAATAAGAAAAATAATAATAAAAAAACTAAAACAAAAAAAAAAAAAACCCTGTATTTGGAAAGTACCAACTATATCTATAATCATATACATGTCATAATGTATTGGCTCATCAAAAGAACAAACAAAATGAAACCAAGATAACATGACTAACAGTAAATGGAGCCAAAGCATATGTCAAATGACAATTTGGGGGACATCAATTAACCAAATTAGTGACACAGAACAGGCTGCCTTTGACTTAGCAAAGTCTATGCAACCCCTTTATCTGATATCCTGCGCAGCCAACTGAGACAGATTTGAAAATGTCTGACTGAAGATAAGGCGTAATTTCAGCTTAAGCTCATTTTCACATGGGCAGACCAATCTTGTCCATTTTTTAGATCGGAACATTCATTACCCCCTATGGAGCGGCAGATGTAAATGGACATGTGTTTGTTTCCTGCCACCGATATTCGATCCTATCCGTTAAAAACAGACGGATTGGGGGATCCATTTCCCATCCATCTGGCAGATCAGGGGACAGTTGGATGTAAATGGAAAGGCAGTCCGTTTACATCCTACCACCCATAGAAGAAATTGGGCTGTGTCTGTGTCCGCTCTGCATAAGTGGAGCAGACATTGACTTGTCATCAACCTGCTCAGCGGAGATCAGCGAACAGATTGCATACTCAGCAGGCTGATCTGCTGGCGGAGTCTGCCCGTGTGAAAGGGTGCTTAAAAGATGCCAGGTTAAGAAACGTTCAGGTCAGGTTTAATTCTGTCACTGTGCAACTTTTGAGTTGCAGAGGAGGACATTTTTGAATGATGCTGAACTCAGCCACTGGTGTAAGTTAGGTGCCAAATTGTTGATCATAATGCATCACACTTTCTTTCTTTCTTTTTTTAAATAAACGTTATTGAAATGCCACAAAGGGGTTTATTTACTAAAGCTAGTGAGTGCAAAATCAGGCTCACTTCTGCATAGAAACCAATCAGCTTCCAGTTTTTATTGCCAAATCTTAATTGAACAAGCTGGGGTTAGAAGCTGGTTGGCTACCATGCACAGCTGCACCAGATTCTGAGTGCACCAGTTTTAGTAAATCTACCCCATAGTGACATTTCACTAAAGCATAAGTTTACCTTTTTTAAAAAACAATAAATAAATGTATCTTTTTGCAGTTAAAAAATGTGCATTTATTATTTTATTTTTTGTTAGGAGCGTGTAGTGTAAAGCATTTCACAGTGATCAGTAAATTGCAGGTGCAATTTCAGGCCCTTGCAGACTGTCAGTGTAGATGTCTGCCTGTACATCATGGGCAGTTACTGAATGACATGAAGATTCAATGAGCTACCAAGAGCGCTCCTAAGTGCCCTGGTAGTTCATTGAGAACAACAAGCCATCAGCCACAATGACTGACTGTAGTTGTAGTCTTCTCATTCACAGACCTCTGTAAATGAATGGCGTGGCTGGTTGGGAGGAGCGTTTTTCAAATTGTGACAGCGGGTGCAGGGAAAAGATTTCCGGCCCGTTGTCATAACTGGGGCACGGGGGATAAAAGAGCTTGGTCAGTTAGCAACATGTTACACCTTAAGGCTCGGTTCACACCAATGCAGCTTTTCATGCTTTTTGCAGAAACGCAGTGCAATATTCCTATAGAACACATTCACATCAATGTATTTTTGTGCCTCTGCATTTTAGAAAGTGTCAGGGACTTTTTTAACCACTTGAGGACCGTCCCACGCAGATACCTATACATCAGCTCCTGCTCTGGGGCGCGCGGACTGCCAGAGACTTGCTCCTGGTGTGATTGGACACAGCAGGAGCCAATCAGTGGGTCCAGCAGACGTGATGTTCACTGGGACCCACCGATCGTTTGGAGGAGAGGCAGAACAGTGGTCTTCCTATGTAAACAAGGCAGACCGCCATTCTGTCACAGAGAAAGATAGAGATCTTGTGTTTTTGCTAAGCAGAAATACGGATTTCTGTCTTCCTCCAGTTAGGCCACTCCCCATACAGTTAGAAAGCACTCCCTAGGAGCACACTTAACCCTTTGATCCTCCCTGATGTTAACCCCTTCCCTGCCAGTGTCATTAGTAGAGTGACATTGCATTTTTTTTTAGCACTGATCACTGTATTGGTGTCACTGGTCCCCAAAAAGTGTCGATTAGTGTCAGATTTGTCCGTCGCAATGTCGCAGTCCCTTTAAAAAGCACTGACATAAATCTATCCCATCATTTGTAGATGTTATAACTTTTGCGCAAACCAATTAATATACACTTATTGGGATTTTTTTACCAAAAATATGTGGCAGAATACATATTGGCCTAAATTTATGAATAAATTTGATTTTTTACATTTTTTTTATTGGATGTGTTTTATAGCATAAAATAAAAAATATTGTTTTGTTTTTTTTTCTAAACTGTCCTTTTTTTTGTTTGTTTGTTTATAGTGCAAAAAATAAAATATTGCAGACTTGAGCAAATACCACCAAAAGAAAGCTCTGTTTGTGGGGAAAAAAAGGACATACATTTTTTTTGCCAACAGTGTTGCACATCCAGGGGCAAATGTCAGTTAAAGTAACGCAGTGCCGTATCGCAAAAAATGGCCTCGTCATTAACCACTTAAGCCCCGGAAGGTTACCCCCTTCCTGACAAGGGCCTATTTTGCGATTCAGCACTGCGTGATTTTAATGGACAATTGCGCGGTCGTGCGACGCTGTACCCAAATGAAATTGATGTCCTTTTTTTCCCACAAACAGAGCTTTCTTTTGGTGGTATTTAATCACCTGTGCGATTTTTTGATCATGCGCTATAAACAAAAAAAAAAGCATAAATTTTGCAAAAATAACAATATTTTTCACATTTTTTTTATATGAAATTCCCCCCAAAAAAATGTAAAAATCAAATTTTTTTAAAATTTTAGGCCAATTTGTTTTCTGCTACATATGTTTAGTAAAAAAAAATCGCAAAAAGCGTATTTTGATTGGTTTGCGCAAAAGTTATTGCGTTTACTAAGTAAGGGAAAGATTTTTGTCATTTTCGGCGGCGATCTGCGATTTTTTTGCAGGACTGCGACATTGCGGCGGACAAATCGGACCCTTGACTGACATTTTTGACACTTTTGGGGGTACCAGTGACATTACTACAGTAATCAGTGCTATACATATGCACTGTTACTGTAAAAATTACACTGGCAGGGAAGGGGTTAACTTTATTGGAGAAGGAGGGGTTAAGTGTGTCCCTAGGGGCGTGCTTCTAACTGTGATTGGATGTGGCTTTTCATGTAACAGCAGAGATCTACGGTCCTACATAGCAGGATCGTATGATCTCTGCTGTTACACAGGGGAGAAAGACAGGCGGCTTTGTTTACATTAGCCGCCTGCCTTTCTCCCGGTGTAACCGACGATCGCGAGTGAGCGGCGGCGGACATCGGGTCCGCCGGTCACGCGCGCGCGCGGGAGGGGGGGGGTGGGGTCCGTGAGCTCGCTCCCTAAAGCCTCACAGGCTAGCGACGTAGTACTACGTCACTTTGCCTGTGAGGGGATGACTGCCTACGTAGATAGTCGTTAGGCAGTCGGCAAGTGGTTAAGGGGGTAAAACCTTCCAGGGCTGATGTGGTTGAATGCAAAACTGTGCTTTTTTTTTGCTTTTTTGGTTCAACAGACTTCAACGGAGAAGCTGCAGAAAAGCATGTAGTGCGTTTTAACCACGTTTTTACCGCAATTTGCATTTTTTAATCTGCCCAACAACAAATTTATGAAAAAAAAAATGCTCAAAAGCAAAGTGCATAGCTGTAAATGGAGCCTAACTATGGGTGTGACATGTTACGAAAGATGAACTTATCTTTTAAGTTCTAGGCCGCAGCAGCGGTGGATTGTGTGACCACAAAAATAAAGTACTGCATGATGTACTTCTTTCAGCACGAACCGCCGCAACGCAGTGATGTGTGCTAAAATGCAAAGTGACACATAATCATCCATTAATAGCCATGAACCTGTAATCAGATAAAAAACTAATTATTTTATTGAACGGCTGAAAGTGTTGGGCTAAGTGCCATTAATGGGCATTTGAAGGAACACACTTTATATCCATTAGTAAATAAAGACTTTACTTACAACATTCATCACAAAGAAGCATGTTATAAAATCCTATTCCTTGTCTAGGTAAACATAACCATAGGCATAAGTGAAAGGGCCCAGCAATACAGGAGACACAAAAAAGCTGATGCCAAATTCCCGGGTTGTCTTTAGTTCAAACTTTATATTTTGGACACTCATAGAAATGCTAATGGGAGTTCTAAAGGCTTTGTAAGCAGAGGTGAAAAAGTACACTGCATTGGCCGTATATGGTGCTGTGATGGCACAGCTGCTTGCTTCAGCCAATGAAATGCCTGGGTTTTATTCCTTTTAATTTAGCTGCCAAACAGGCTTCCTGCCAGCTAAGAGCTCTCTGCTATTGTAAAGCTCTGCAGGGTTTAGCTCATAAGTAAAAATACTTTATGTATTTTCCTTTCTAGGGACTACTAATCCTTTGAATATTTGCAGTCATTTTGCTTCCACTGTTACATTATAAAGCAGTGGCAGATAAAAAAAAAAAGAAAAATGTAACGTACATAGCTTGTGTTGAATATGACGGAGTGGGAAAAGTACAACTAAAAGAAGGTCACGCAGATTATATTTTGGTCTAAAGGAAACCTGTCGCCACCGCTGAGATAATTTCCTAAATGGGAACAGTCTGCACACACATAGTGATAATGACCAGACTCACAGGCTGAGTTACTCCACGCTCTTTAATAGTATATGCCACTAAAGTGCATAGTCTTATACTGCCGTCGTAATGCGGACAAAAAAAAAGAAAAAAAGTAAAATACCCACACATTTAAAAAGTACAGTCATGTGCTTTACAAATCTGCTTGAGGCTCTGCTTGCTTCTAGACCCCTTAGCAAGCTGATTGTCATTATTTTAATGAATGAATGAAAGCACATGAGGAGCAGACCCTGGTCACATGACCTGACATCTTGTATCATTGGTCCTATTAACCTGGATTAGAATATTGTATCAGTATATATGCCTACCGGTAGTTCACCTAGTGGTAAATTCGGCTTAAAAGATAGTTACATAGTTGGTAAGGATGAATAAAGACACCAGGCCATCCAGTTCAATCTGTGTCTTTGTGTGCATACTGTAATTATGTATTTACCATTTCCCATATCTCTGTATGTTGTGTTCAATAAGATGTCCATCTTGGATAAATGTAATTATGTAAATACTAAGGTTGTACCGATACCGGTATCGGTGCCAATACTAAGCATTTGCTCGAGTATCGGTACTCCTGCAAATGCACCGATACTTTCAGGCCAAGTTCTTTCAGCTGACAGCAGGATTCCCCCACTGACAGCTAAAATGAAAAAAAAAAGAAATGGCAATTATCGGTAGGAGCGGGGCCACCGGGTCCTTACCAACCAATGACTTATTCAGCTGTCAGTGGGATTCCCTTGTTGACAGCTGAAGAAGTGTTAAAGAAGTCCAGCAATTGGACTTCTTTAAAAAAAAAAAAGCAGCTGGGCAAGGTTTATCAACAACATGGCTCAGCTGTTGAAACACTAAGATAAAAAGAAACATTGTTTCTTTTTGTTTCTTCATCAATAAATCAAAGGGATGAACTTCAATCTGCAGATGAAGTCAGTTTAAACTTTAAAGAAACCTGTCAAGTAAAAAAAAAAATTATGTTTGTGTTTTTATATTAAATTTTCCTCTGTTTAACCCCTTGTTAACTCTAAATTTACTCTAATCAGCCTTAATGAACCCCTCATTATTCTCCATTTATTCAATATTTTCCTGCTGATTTTTCTTTTTGTTCACTTCTATTTTTTAAATTATTAATAATTAAAAACAAATCTTGTTTGCTTTGTTCATTAATATGTTTACACCTTTAACATAGATTTACATGTTTCACATTCAAAAATGCACAAAATGTAAAAAAAAAAAATAAATGTATTCCATTTGTAAATAACTTTTCAATGCTCTGTACTATTGCTGACAGCTGAAGTGTAAACAAAACTGTTGCAGTAGGTATCGGTAAATGGTATTTTAATAAAAAAAACAAAAAACGTTTTTTTGGTACCCATACTCATGAAAAAATGGTATCCAGTGCATCCCTAGTAAATACCATACCTGGCTGATTCCCCTGGAACCTAAAAAATACTGCTGTAGACACCGCCACTCCAGTAATCTCCACCAGCTTCCAGATCTCATGCCAAGCAGCTACAGTACCTTTCTGCACTGTAAACACAGGAGGTTGCCTGCTGTGTTCTATCAGAATACCGCTACCTATCAGACTCTGCAACCGAAAGTGATGTTCGGATGAGAAAACTTACTACACATGCGCCATGCGTTCCAACATGGCCGCTATGCGTTCCAATAGGTTTACTTATGTGACAGAACACGAAGCAGCAGCAGACATGTTCTTACACCCAAGCAACTCTTAAATTTCACACTGATTTTAGCAGTAAACTCACCTTATATACTGAAATAGACTATTTCACTGTGACCGAGTGAAATAGTCTATTTCACTATACAATCAGTTTGTTGCTGAGCAGTGCGGGGTGTACCAAGATGGCCGTCACTACCTTCTACCTGCAGGTTTTTCCGCTGTATTTACTATATAACAATAATAATAGAAATGTAATACTGTTATTCAGTCTATAAGGTCAGTTTATGGCTAAAATAAATGTAAAATTCAAGACTTGCATGGGTGTAAGAAGATGTCTGCTGCTGCTTCGTATTCTCTCACATTAGGTAACATATTGGAACACATAGCGGCCATATTAAAACGCATGGTGCATGCGCAGTAAGTATTCTCGTCCGAAAGTCACTTCCGGTTGTAGAATCTGATAGGTAGCGGTATTCTGATAGAACACCCGCTCAACAGGAGCACCATTCAGAGAATGCTTTACATTTTGTCAATGGATGCAAAGCATTATTTTATAGGCTGAAGTGGAGAGGCAGATCAGTGACTTCCCAATCTTCACCTTGTCCAATCAAAGAATGCTTTACATTCATTAGGAGAATGCAAAGCATTCTCTGGATGGCGCTCTTGCCAAGCGGGTGACCTCCTGTGCCCAGATAGCAGCAGGGCAGCCATGCAGCACCATTTGCCGAACTTAGTGGAAATCACTATAGTTTTGGTGCCTACTACATTGATTTCCAGCTTCCAGGGGAATCTTCAACCAAAGGAGAAGAGCTACCTCTTATGTTGTAACTGCCATTAGAGTAGTTGCTGGGCCATTTACCCTCCATCCAGGCAAAATCACTGTTGATACTTTTGTAGTCCCTATTTTCTTGTACTGATGACTTATGACTGATGACTTAGCTAGATCACCCAATGTTATTGAGAGTTATCACGCAGTGTAAATTGAGAATGCCTTCAATTCTCTAATGCAAACCAAAGGACATTCCCACTTGCCCTAAAAGAATAATGAGTATCTTGGTCTTTGGCCTGGCTCATGTCCCAGTACAGCCATTACTCTATATGACTGGTCTCAACAGATGCCTAGCAACAGGATGAATTGTTGTCGCTTTTAGGAATGTAAATATTGCCCGATCCTGAGATTATGGGATTTATTATGAAAGCGCACACAGCCTTTAAAGCAGACCCTGAATGTACATTCTAACAGTATATTCAATATTTAGCCTAATAAAATGAAGGAAAAAGTTGTGCAAAGACCCGCTTGTGTTATGTATTAGTATAATCTCTCTGGCTCCACTTAAAGCATTAAGTACGCCAAACTGTAAAGATGACCTAGTCTGGTGGTCATGTGATATGTGATGTCAGCAATCTCACTCCACCTGAGCTCTGGGCAATGCTCAGCTAAGTGCAAGGTGCCCTCAGTGTCTATAGTCTCACAGGGCTACAGAGGTAGTACGGGAAGAATGAAACCAGTAGTCAGATATTTCAGTCTAAGAAAATTAACTTTAAAGTATGAAAAATTTACTGAAAGAGATATGGAGGATGCCATTGCTGACTTTCGGAAAATGTTAGTTTTTTGTCTGTGTCTGACCTTAACACTTTTACAAGCAGTGAAGTCAGAGGCAAGTCAGAACTTTTGATCAGTATACTTGTTCTGGGTCAGTGATTCAATGTTTTTTTGGCTTTGGATTGTCATAGTAACCAGGTAACTAGCATTTACATAATGAGGGTTCAAGAATGGTAACCTACGTATTTTCTTTTATTACAGGTTCTTTTATGTTGGCTGGTCACTTGTTGGATCAGAAAGATTATTTTAGACCCAAATGACTGAATTCATGGTTTATTGCACAATTTTAAATAAAGCCCAGCTCCAGGAAAACTAACAGCCCCACTGCAAAGGTTTAAGTGGAAGTAAACCCCTATAGTTTTCAGCCAAGGAAGCTACCATCTTGGTCTCTGTTTGATATTCGACTGCCATGTTGCTGCACATGTGATCAGTTAGGACGGCAGCCATTGGATGGTTTGACAGTTTAGTTGAGAGCACAACCAATGTGATAGCTACATTCTCGGCATGCCAGGAATGTAATGGTTTTTTAAACTGTTGAAATGATAGGTTTAACTCCGCTTTAAGTACCTGTTTCTGACTAAGGGACATTAAAGTGTCTTTACATTCCTGAGCCTCCACTTCCCTGGCAGACATCACTCCCCTATGCCCAGCAGTGGATTGTCCCTTGGTATCCTGACATCCAGTGCAGAGCTATGGTCCTTGCATTAGTCTTGATGATGTCAGAGGACCTTAGACCACAAGAGCATAGGAGAAAAAAGGCTGCAGGGACAGATCTAGTAGCGCAAAGAAGCCTGCAGGAATGGAGAGACGGGTACGTAAAGATGCCTTACTGAGTCCCCTAGACATGAACGAGCAAGCTAAGCCTTACAGTGTGGGTGTTGTTATATTGCAAATATGGGTAATTTAGGGGTGCTGAACATCTAATAGACTCTTTCCCAAATGGGTCCCTAAAATGCCCAAATAATTTTTAATAAGCATACCCACAGATAGTATTAATTTTATTGTTTGTACACTGATAATACAAAATAAAGATTAAAAAAAAATAAATAAGCATACCCACCACCAGCCTTCAAATTTTCCACCCGCCTGCTCGCATTTTGCAAATGGGAAATGATTGAGGGCGAGTGTGGGGATGCCTCGGGAGTCGTTCTCATAGCGATCGCCCAGGGGAAGAGAAAGAAGGGGAAGAGGAAAACTGGCTGGATGATCATAGAGCGGGGATCGCCCCGCTGTAACAGCTTTCATTTGAATTGAAAAAAGGGGGGGTGGACCTGGCAAACAACTAGGGAGATGTGTGTCCAAAAAACTTCTGCAAGCTCCAATGACAAACATGTACTAGTCCACTGAGCACAATAGCTTTATGATATAAATAGAAAAAGTCCATAAAAAAGTCCATCTATTTGAATTGCCAGGTGCTCACCGTCACACATAGCCCCACCTCCTGGCCCGGCTCCTTTGATAGACAGAACACCGGTCCAATGCTAAGACATGCAACGTCTATTATAGGAGCCGATCCAAGAGGCGAGACTGTGTGTGATGGCAAGCACCCAGAAATTCCAATTAAAGCTGTTACAGCTGGGCAATCCCCACTCTGTGATAATCCAGCAGGATTTTCTCTTCCTCTCTTCTCTCTTTCCCTGCACTGGTCAGGCTGCATTGATAGGCATATGTGAGGATGCACTGATGGGCACAGGTGAGGCTGCCTTGATGGGCACAGGTGATGCTGCATTAATGGACACAGGTGAGGCTGCATTTATGGGCACAGGTGAGGCTTCATTACTAGGCACAGGTGAGGTTGCATTGATGGGCACAGGTAAGGTTGCATTGATGGGCACAGGTGAGGCTGCATTGATGGGCACAGGTGAGGTGGCATTGATGGGCACTGATCAGGCTGCATTGATGGGCACAGGTTAGGTTGCATTGATGGACACTAGTGAGGCTGCATTTATGAGCAATGGAGAGGGGGCATTGATGGGCACAGGTTAGACTGCATTTACGGGCACATTTGAGGCTACATTGATGGGCACTGATCCCGCTGCATTGATGGGCACAGGTGAGGTTGCATTGATGGGCACTGGTGAGGCTGCATTGAAGGGCACTGGTGAGGCTGCATTGAAGGGGCACTGGTGAGGCTGCATTGAAGGGTACTGGTCAGGCTGCATTGAAGGGTACTGGTGAGGCTGAACTGAAGGGCACTGGTAAAGCAGTACTGATGGGCACTGATGAGACGGCACTGATGGGCACTGGTGAGGTTTCACTGATGGATACTGATGAGGTGGCACTGATAAGCTTCACTGATGATGCTGGGCACTGATAGGCTGCATTAACAGGCACCGTTAAATTTATTAATATTTATTTTTGTAAATAAATATAATAATAGTTTTGCGCAAATAAAAATCTTTAAAGATGTGTAAAAATAAGTAATAAATAAATAAATGAATACCCTTTCACACTATTGCAACGCAATTTTGCCGCGATTTTGAAAGCATGGGCAAGGCTATATGCCTCAAAATGCATTAAAATCGTGGCAAAGTAGTGCAGGAACTACTTTGAAGTCGGTGCGACTTCAAAACGCACTGATATGAATGGGGCTCATTGAAAATAATGGAAAACGACTTGTCATGCGATTTTGCGGTCCAAAATCACGGGACAAGTCGCACTAGTGTGAATGGGGCCAAAGTGAATTATAAATATGTGTAAATCTCAGCCCTCAAGCAACGAATCTTAAGCCTATAATCATAGGACACTGTATCATAAATATTATCCAATGCTGAGAGATATATAAAAATATTGTTAAAGTGCAAATCACAAGTGTATGCTATACCATGAATATAGTCCAATACTAAAAGAATAAAGTGCAAAATGCAAACCACAAGTAAAATATTGCAATAAATCCCAGTGCTAAAGTGGTGTATATGTAAAACCATGCAATCTAAAATCCAATTATTAATGAGTTCCAATAGTGGTATAGTATAATATAGAAATAAGTCCATGCAGCATATAAAAATCAAATTATCAAAAAAGTCCGTGATGGTAATTAGTGCGGAGTGGTTTAAACAAATCTTGTATAAGTGCTCAAGCCACCTGATTGTGGCAGTGTTCCCAGGCAAAGTGTGTGACCAGAGTGTCACAGATCAATCCTAATCGTGTACCCCCTTGTGATTGGGCGCTCACCTCAAGATAGATTCAATCAGGCTCAAATGCAGGATATCCTATGGATGGCACTTCCAGGTAATCACATCCCAAATATCAGCAGATTTCACCGTATTAGCCAGCGTGTCATGTAAGTAAAAAGGCTCACAATGGTGCTAATACCCTTCAAGACTTTTTATTATAATAAAGAGTAAAATAATTCACTCACATGCTATGGTGCATCCATGCACCTTTAAATAGCCATTTGGGTTTTATGTTTATCAACCTTTAGAATACCGTGGTGGTATAGTGGGAGACGCCGCTGCTGTGTCCTATTCCTCTCATGACAGCCCGACAGTCTCACCAATCACTCAGCGAAGCGCTCCTTCCGTCCTTGCCCCTCCCCTATGCATGACGACACAATGGACCACGTGTTTTCCTCAGGGGGATTTATTTTTGTAACTTCTGCATAAAACATTTAAAATTGTCATTTTATGAGATCATTTATGAGGATGTTTTTAGGGGTGGAAATAGGGGCGGGGCAGGGTAGGGGTTGGGTGGGGCAACTGGTGGCGAGTAGCCGTTAAGGCATGGCTAGTAGGTCAGGAATTTTGAGCCCTGCCCACCCCTATACATAATTAAAATTATCCTTATATGTTGAATCTCGCTAAATAAGGGGGTCAGACAGTACCTCACATTTACAGAGTGTGTTTTCCACACTGAAGTCTATTGGGTCCAAAAGCTGAAAGTTTGTAGCTCAATAGAAGCTCATGTACATTGTACTTTTTCAAGCTACAAGTTTTCAGCTTCAAGTTTCTAGAGAAAAGGCACAACTAAAAACGAAGGGATTTTGGATGTTGAGCGTTTTAGAACCACATTTGTATGATTTTGTATGTTTTTGCTTATAACATCAGCATTATACCACAGGGATTGCTGTAGGTAGGCTCTTCCTTATTTGCTAAATGGCTGATGAACAAGATGTGAATGTGCAGCATGGATATGATATCTGGCTGACTACTTCTGGCTTCAGTGCACAGAGAGAAGGCAAAAAGTTACACATTAACAAAGTAAGTGACAATAGTAAGTGTACCTAGTCAAAAACTAATATAGCTGAACATTTATTGATAACAAAAGTATAATCATCATTAATCAACCATCATGTCACATCAGTCTGGGTTTTCTAATTATCTATGCATGGTAGTAAGATCTGTATTTAAATAACATCTAGAAATTATTAAACCTGCCAGCTATTTTTATAACACTGATCTCAAGCAGATCCACTTCTATTTTAAATGTCTACATAAGTAACAGGTTTGCAGGCCAAAGGGCAGAAAGGAAAACAACTGAAGGACCAATGCATGCTATTTATATAACAAATCCTTGAAAATGCAGTCTGCAATCTCTGGTTCACAGCAGATAGTTCTGCATGCGATTTAATTTAATCAAACAGTCCTACTATGGACTATAGACTTCTAGTACTATATAACATTAATAATCCTCAAAATATACAAATATACAAATGTGAAGGAAAAATGAACATTCTTATAAATGATGCTCCCTCTTTTAAATATACCATTTACTAAAATCTAAACAAAGTGCAAATGAAAAAAGTCCCAAATTATAGGAAAGTCCATACACACAGTGACTGAAGCTTATATAAAATTCACACGTGATCACTCCAGTGTTCCACCGCCGAAAACCAAAATCAGCTTCTTACCAAACTGATAAACCTCTATAGTAACAGTATCCCAGTACAAATCCCAGACATCAGGGCCTGGTCCACTGCCTGGAATTTAAGTCCATAATTACTGGTGGTCTATACACCATGAAATTCTTTGCCAGGTGCTACTCAGAATGTGGTTTATCTGCCGACCTGTCCGTGTGGTAGACAATATGTTGGTAGAACCATTAGATCTTTTATAGTGAGGGTCAACGAACATATCAACAACCTCAAGAAGGGCCTAACCAATCATATATAAATATATATATATATATATATATATATATATATATTTATATATATATATATATATATATATACATGCAATGGCCAGAATATATTCAGAACCCAGATAATGTCTTAAAAGACGAAACGCGTTGGGTCCCATGTCATTCAGGCCACTGCATCTTGATTCTACACGTTGGATGATGATACAAGCGTTTGTTATTTGGATATTTGGTATGATGTATGTTTTGTACCTTTTTTTTTTTTTTTTTTCTTTCTTTTCTTTTCTTTTTCCTTTTCCCCTTCTTTTCCCTTTTTCTTTTTTTTTTCTTTCTTTTTTTTTTTTAAAAAGAATAGCAGGCCAAAACGAAACTTTTAAATTGATGGCCATTTTTTTTTCCTGTAAAAAAGCAGCTGCTTGTTCCTGGCCAGTTTCTCTGAGGTTCTTAAATCCCATTGAATCTAGACCCGGTATGAATTGGGGGTTTCCCAAAATAGGGAAAAGAGGAGAGTTCAATGTAGTAACTTCCGGTGGTGGTTTTGTACCTTTTTTAATACATTTTGAGATATAGTTTTACACTATGTGGAGACTTTTTTTATTTCTATGGTTCACGCACTGCACAAGACTGTTCCCTGAGTGGCGGTCCTACCGTGAAATAAAGTTGGGATATTTCCAGAGTTACCTGTGTATCCCTGGCTATACCTTAATACGGTTGACTCAGTGCTCATGGTCCACATTCTCTGGTAAGCAGTGAATTTCTATGAGTGGTAGACGGTACACAGTGGTGATTTAAACACGAATGGCGGCAAGACTAACTTATACCACAAAGTTTGCACTGGGATCTACATTATATATTTTTGTATACTTTATTTACACTATATGGACTTTATTGCTATTTTCATGTAATTTTGACACTTTTGCACATTACGTTTATAAATTTATAATCATTGAAAAAAAAAAGACATAAAAGCAAATGGCCATAAACTACTATAACCTTATGTGCAATTTAAGGCACTATGATCATTTTTTATGTTGCTTATTTCTGCCATAGGTTCTGGCATTATATCTCCACCTAGTGTGCATGGACCCTAAAAGAGGAAGAGGATATACTCCTAGCGCAATACAGTCCAACAAAGTTTGGTACTTTATTATTATTATACAGGATTTATATAGCGCCAACAGGTTGCGCAGAGCTTTACAATAGGAGGGCAGACACTAAAGTTACAATACAATTGAAAACAGTAGGAATCAGAGGGCCCTGCTCATTAGAGCTTACAATCTAGAAGGGAGGGTCAAGTGAAGCAAAAGGCAATAACTAGGGATGCAAAAAATTCAGGATGCCCTTGGCCGAAAACTGAAAATAACTGTTTTCCCCCAAATGATTTTAAAATAGGTAGAACAGGGGCATACGCCAGAAATAGGCAGCGATGTACACCTGTAGCCGCCACCCTGTCGCAGTGACGGGTTGGCAAGTGGTTAATTTAATTGGCAATGGTATTTGTATTATGCAGCATGAGGGGGCTAATGTATTGCCAATGGTCACTGATGCATTAGTGACCGACCAGTGGCAGTTAATTAACCCCTTTGTGCTGCATTAGTGGCACCAGTGTCAGTGTTAATTAACACTGGTTGCACTGACACTGTTACTGGTTGCACTAATGCAGCACATACCATTGGTAATTAACTTCGCCGGTGTGTTAGTTCATACACATAGTCGTAGTTGTGACATCAACGAGAGGCGGGATGCCGGCCAGAGGCAGGATTTTTTAAACCTGTGCTGCTCTCCCTTCCTCGAGGCGGCCATTAATTTCGGCACCTTTGACCCATTTTCGGCCAACATGGGATAGGCCCATTTTCGGCCGAAAATTTTGGTTGCCGAAGATTCGGTTCACCACTAGCAATAACTGTGGGGGATGAGCTGATGGAGAAAATTAAAATACAGTTGTTAGGGGTGGGCAGGATAGGCTTCTCTGAAGAGGAAGGTTTTTAGGGATTGTCTAAAAGCTAACAGAGTAAGAGATGATCAGAAAGATTGGGGTAAGGAGTTCCTTAGGATTGGAGAGGCTCTGGAAAAATCCTGGAGGTGAGCACGGGAGTAGGTGACGAGGGAGCTAGAGAGCAGGAGGTCTTGAAGGGAACGAAGAGAACGATTAGGTTGGTATTTTGAAACTAGGTTAGTGATGTAGCTGGGAGCAGAGTTGTGGATGGCCTTGAAAGTTGTTAGTATTTTAAATTGAATTCATTGGGTGAGAGGAGGCCAGGAGAGGGACTGACAGACAGAAGCAGCAGATACTGAGCGATTGGTAAGGTGGGTGAGTCTGGCAGCAGCATTCATAATGGATTGAAGGGGGGATAGCCTATGTAGAGGTAAGCCAATGAGAAGGGAGTTGCAGTATTCGAGGCAAGAGATGACCAGGGAGTGAATTAAGAGCTTTGTTGTGTCATTGGTTAGAAAGGGGCGTATTTTGGAGATGTTGCGGAAGTTGAGGCAGCAAGATTTGGACAGTTATTGGACTTGAGGCTTAAAGGAGAGTTCAGAGTCGAGCACTACACCTAGGACCTTGGCACGCGGGATGGGCTGATAGTTGTGACATCGCTTTTCACAGAGAGATCAGGGGAAGGGGCACGTGGTGGAGGAAAAATTATAAGTTCGGATTTGGATAGATTGAGTTTGAGGAAGTGGTGTGACATCTACTCTGATATATCTGCTAGTAAATTAGTGATATGTGAGGAGAATGAAGGAGTGAGCTGAGGGGTTTAGAAATAGATTTGGTTGTCAGCATAGAGATGGGATTGGAAGCCATGGGAGGCTATCAGCTAAGCCATGGAGGAGGTGTAGATTGAAAATAGGAGAGGTCCAAGAACAGAACCTTGGGGGACCCCAACAGAGAAAGCAAGAGGAGAGCAGGATTGTAAGTAATGCTAAAGGTGCAGTTGGATAAGTAGGAAGAGAACCAGCGAAAAGTACAGTCATAGAGACCAAAGGTGTGGAGTTTTTTGAGCAGGAGGGGATGGTCAACCGTATCAAAGGCAGCAGAAGGGTCCAGGAGTAGGAGAACAGAATATCGTCCATTGGTTTTGGTTGTTAGTAGATCATTTGTTAGTTTTAGGAGAGCAGTTTTTGTGGAGTGTTGAGGACATAATCCAGGCTGAAAGGGACCAAGAAGGCTATTATCAGAAAGGTGGTCGCTCACACAGTTGTAGACCAGACGTTCAAAGAGTTTGGATAAAAAGGGAGCAAGGAGATGGGGCGTAGGTTGTTAAGATTGGTTGGGTCCAGTGAAAGCTTTTTTAAGAGGTTGTAATTCTACAAAACATAAAAATAAAAAAAGCTAAAAGACAAAGCATAATGAGCTAGTATACATCGCATACTAGCTCATTATGAAATACTTACCTTAGAATGAAGGCCCCGCATCAACACCTGCTCACGGCTGATACGGCCGGCATGTTAACCTGTTTTCCTTCCGGGTTCGCGTCCTTCGGCCATCTGATTGGCCGTAGCCGCGATAACATCACTCCCGCGCATGCATGCGGAAGCCGCCATTCACGGCACAGGGCTCTGAAGGAACGGCACGGGCTACCATTGCTTCAGAGCGCATGAGCCAGTGATGTCACTGGCTGCATGCAAAGTAAATATCTTCTACAGTGCATGTTTAGGAGATATTAACAGTACCTATAGGTAAGCCTTATCATAGCCTTTAAGTACTAGTGCATGTTTTAAAGAGTTGGGGAAGATACCAGAAGAGAGGGAGAGATTGAAGATGTGGGTTAGAGAGTGTGGAATAGAGCCAGAGGGTGAACATTGGCTTCTGCATACCTCCCAACTTTTGAACTTCAGAATGAGGGACAATTGAGGGAGTAAGTGAGCTGCGGCGTGCGTAACGGCAAAATGTGGGTGTGGCTAAAGTCTTGATGGTAGGGGCTTAAGGGGAGTGCTAAAAAAAAACAGCTCTCTTACCAAAGCTCCTAGCTCTCACTAATGCCCCCAGCTTTTTCACCTCTCACAAATGAAAGAAGAAAAACCCCAATAATGGGATTTATATAGCGCTTGCTAATACTACTCTGGGATAGGCAGTTACTTGTCTATACCCTAGATAGTAAATATAGGTCATCAAAGTGGTGTAAATAAATAAAATAAATAATGTGTATGACAAGTGAATGTGTTAAATAATTTGCACAATAAATATAGTAAAGATATACTGCACAAAAATATATTCCACAATAATATCCGCAGTAAAAGTTTGCACAAAATGTACACAGCAGAAACTATTGTGTTATAAAGTGCATAATAGTGCCAATAGATAAATGAGGATTGAAAGATGTGCCAAGGAATGTCCAAAATACAAAGTTCATAGGTGACTTTAGTGCATATATAAAATTCGGTGCCAGATAGATAAAGTGCAGGTGCTTGGTGCGAATCCTTCAGTAGTCCAACTGCTGGTACTTGGGCGTGATAAATATGGATTAAAGGGGGTGTGCACTCACCAGATGTAGTGGGTCTTAACTACCATATGGCAAAAGGACCTTCAGGGCTTTATGGCCTCCTGGGCCTGGAAGAGGTATCTGCTGGGCCTTGTAGTCCCTCTGTGATCCGGAATCCCTCTCCTGGATATCGATCCTCAGGGTCCGTTTTTAGGGAAAAATAAAGTGCTCCAGATAGTGCAGTACCATTAAAAAGTAGCCTTTATTAAGTATAGCTTATCGCACAGTACAAAAAGTTTAAAAATTAAAGATTGCGCCTGCTGAGAATTGTGCCTATGAGTGGAGAGCGTTAACTACCGGCTTGCGTTCCACCAGGCTCCCAGAGCGTGCAGCGTGCGTTCCACCTTTAGGATCCTGAGGATCGATATCCAGGAGGATTCGATACTGGAAGATACTGGAGGATTCGCACCAAGCACCTGCACTTTATCTGGCAACGAATTTTATATATGCACTAAAGTCACTATTATGCACTTTATAACACAATAGTTTCTACTGTGTACATTTTGTGCAAACTTTTACTGCGGATATTATTGTGGAATATATTTTTGTGCAGTATATCTTTACTATATTTATTGTGCAAATTATTTAACACATTCACTTGTCATACACATTATTTATTTTATTTATTTACACCACTTTGATGACCTATATTTACTATCTAGGGTATAAACAAGTAACTGCCTATCCCAGAGTAGTATTAGCAAGCGCTATATAAATCCCATTTTTGGGGTTTTTCTTCTTTCAATCACTACCTACTCCTATTCCCCCCTCCTCTCATATTAATGCCCCCCCCAGCTCTCTCAGCTATTCCCCCCACCTCTCATACTAGTGCCCCCCCCCCCCAGCTCTCACCAATTCCCCTTCTCTCCTACTAAAGCCCCCGCAGCTCTCTCACCAACTCCCCCTCCTCTCTTACTAATGCCCCCAGCTCTCTCACCAATTCCCCCTCCTCTCTTACTAATGCCCCCCAGCTCTCTCACCAATTCCCCCTCCTCTATTACTAATGACCCCCCCAGCTCTCTTACCAATTACCCCTCCTCTCTTACAAATCCCCCCCAACTCTCTCACCAATTACCCCCTCCTCTCTTACTAATGCCCCCAGCTCTCTCACCAATTCCCCCCTCCTCTCTTACTAATGCCCCCCAGCTCTCTCACCAATTCCCCCCCTCCTCTCCTACTAATGCCCCCCCAACTCTCTCACCAATTCCCCCCCTCCTCTCCTACTAATGCCCCCCCAACTCTCTCACCAATTCCCCCCTCCTCTCTTAATAATGCCCCCCAGTTCTCTCACCAATTCCCCCCTCCTCTCTTACTTATGCCCCCCCCAACTCTCTCACCAATTCCCCCTCCTCTCTTACTTATGCCCCCCCAACTCACCATATCCCCCCTCCTCTCTTACTAATGTCCCCCAGCTCTCTCAACAATTCCCCGCTTCTCTCTTATTAATGCCCCCCCAGCTCTCTCAGCTATTCCCACCACCTCTCATACTAGTGCCCCCCCAGCTCTCACCAATTCCCCCCTCCTCTCCTACTAAAGCCCCCCAGCTCTCTCACCAATCCCCCCTCCTCTCTTACTAATGCCCCCCCCAGCTCTCTCACCAATTCCCCCCCCCCTTCTCTCCTAATAATGCTCCCCTCCAGCTCTCTCACCAATTCCCCCTCATCTCTTACTAATGACCCCCCAGCTCTCTCAGCAATTCCCCCTCCTCTCTTACTAGTGTCCTACCCTAGCTCTCTCACTATCCCCCTCCTCTTTTACTAGTGCCCCCCCTGCTCTCTCACTATTTCCCCCTCCTCTCTTACTAATGCCCCCCCATCTCTCTCACCAACTCCCCCTCTGCTCTTATAAAATGCCCCCCCCCCACCAGGCTCTCTCACCAAATCCCCCTCCCCTCTTACTAGTGCCCCCCAGCTCTCACCAATTCACCCCTTCTCACTTACTAGTGTCCCCACCCCCAGCTCTCTCACAAATGCAGATTGATTTGAATTCCTGTGCTTTTTTAAGCACAGTGCTGCTGACAGCTCTGAGTGTCAGGACTGTAGCATGGAGCTGAGGAGTTTCAGAGCACTTCACTCGGCTCCAAGATAAAAGGATTCCTCTTACCTTTCACAAGTGAGAGCCTACATTGGGGCAGCTTAGAGGCAGGATCAGGAGCCGCCGAGAGCCGACATGACAGGGAGCTGCCGACTTTAGGACCGCTGAGCAGTAGCGTAGCTTGGGTTGACGGTGCCCAGGGCAAGGCAAATGATATGCGCCCCCTAACCAGTGGACCTTTAGGTCTGGTCACATGCTCCCCTGTGTCAGTTATCAGTGGCTGCAGGGGAGAGGAGAGAGCACATGACAATGGCCAGTAAAGCCTGGATTGGCGACATCCTCCATAGGTTCCCATGTCCCATCTATTGTTGGCGGTTGTATGGTCACATACCTCAGAACCCCTAAACCTTGTTCCATTATGCAAATCTTGACCAGCCACTGTTGTAGAATGCCCGTCCTCTCCACCCTACTTGTAAGGGAAGCCATCCATTAAAGTTATGAACCAATAACAATTGGAGCCTGACCACCTGCTCTGGCTGATCTAGATCTGTAATAGAGTGCTTGGGGGGGAATTTCCACCAGGTAGGTAAGGGGAATGCAGCACCTACAGAGCCTCTTTTTATGCCCTGAGATAGTTTGGAAAGCTTAAAAAGTTCACAGTTTTTTCACTTTACACTATACATGGCAATGGAACAGAAAGGAGGGGGGGGGGGGCAGAGGAAGGAGAGTGGAGAGGATGGGGAAAGGGGAAAGAGGGGAGGGAGGAGAGAACAGGGTGGGGGGAGGAGGACAGAGAGGAAGAGTGGGAGAGAGGGCAGAGGGAAGAGGACAGAGAGAGAGAGGAAGAGGACAGAGGGAGGGGGTGAAAGAGGAGACAAAGGGAGGGGTGAGAGAGGAGACAGAAGGGGGATGAGAGAGGAAACAGAGGTGGGGGGGTGAGACAGGGGGGGGTGAGAGAGGGAGGGGGTGAAAGAGGAGACAAAGGGAGGGGTGAGAGAGGAGGCAGAAGGGGGTGACAGAGGGAGGGGTGAGAGAGGAGACAGAGGGAAGGAGTGAGAGAGGAGACAGAGGGAGGGGGTGACAGAGGAGACAGAGGGAGGGGGTGACAGAAGAAAGAGAGGGAGGAGGAGATGAGAGAATGGGGGGAAGAGAGAGAGGGGAGGAAGGACAGAGCGAGGGGGGAGAAAGGACAAAAGGACGGAAGGAGAAAAGACAAAAGGGAGGGGGGGAGATGACAGAGCGAGGGAGGGAGGGAGAGATGGCAGAGGGAGGGAGAGAGAGATGGCAGAGGGAGGGAGGGAGGGAGAGATGGCAGAGGGAGGGAGAGAGAGATGGCAGAGGGAGGGAGAGAGAGAGAGGACGGAGGGAGGGAGAGAGAGAGAGGGAGAGAAAGAGAGAGAGAGAGGGAACACACACACGGCAATCCCATCCAGCATCTGCCTCTATCACACACAGCCTTCTACTCACTCTCAGCATGTACTTCTTCCACGGCTAGCCTACTTCGGAGTCCCGCTGCACCCGCCCGCAGGTTCGGTTCTCAGCACTTCATGTAATTTGTCAGGGACAGATAACTCCGCAGCCGCCTGACAGAGACTATAGTAAGGTAGTGCAGGAGTGAATTGGACAGCCCGCTGCAGCATGGAACAATTACAGGAACCATGTCCCTGTATCTCTGTCCCTCCAGCAGCTGAAAGCACTTTTTAACTATAGTCTGTGTCAGGCGGCCGCGGAGTTATCTTTCTTTCCCTGACAGGTTCCTCTGATTGTTCCCCGCTGCAGCGATTCCCCTCACTGTTCAGTGCAGGCAGTGGACTGGACTGCTTAGAGGAAAGATCGGAGCCGAAGAGGAGGAGGGGGGGGAGCAGAGATGGCCGGCCAGATGTCCCGGGACTTCAGCCAAATTGCGGGACAGTCCCACGGATTCCGAGACGGTTGGGAGGTATGCTTCTGTTCCCTTTCAAATGCTGAGGGCAGGTGGTTAGCTGGACATTAGCAAGTAGTCTAGCAACCTTGACTATAGTGGTGGGGTTGAATGAGGAAAGTAATGGAAGAGGATTCAGGGGTACCTGAAGCACCAACCAGGTCTGTGGGGAGTTTGCTATCCTGGGACTCCATATTGCTTTAAAAAAATTATTTAGGACACTGGCCCTTTTAATCGCCGGTTCCAGCAGTGCCCACACACACAAATCTACACCGTTGGTGGAGAACCCTTCAAGAGCCATTTTGCTGGAAAAAAAACTGAAAAACCACCAAAAATCAGCCCCACAGAGACACAGTATATCACCTCACACATGCTGCTGCAGTGAAGAGAGAAGCGACCGCCCGCACTAGAGGCCAAGTCATGCCCTAAACCACAATACAATGAGTGCCAATTGAAAGTAAATGGGAGGAAGTACTCACAAAATGCCCGCCGCCCTTACTAGGCGGCCGCCCACAACAAAGATGGCACCCGAACCAGCGCCCACAGTGAGAAAAATGGCTGCTGCCCATACAATGAGGCCAGATAGCCTGCCCTCACCCAAAATGGTGGGTGAACGAACCGCACCATATTAGCACAAACCCAGGGACCTGGCCACCGCGGGGGCACCTCAGAGACACCCCCCAGACATAAAACAAGCCCCCACAGCCCCCCATCCATGCAGTGTGCACCGCACAACGCCCCCAGCGGGGGCAGGGAGGTAGGGCCTGCCCAAAACAGCCAGGGAGGGGGATACTACAGAGACCACGTTTTTTCTGCCTACCCCTGGGACTGGGCCCACGACCCCCATATAACTGTCCCGGGGACACAGGGGTAGTATCACTCACTATTCCATGGATTGCGGGCTCCGCTCCGACACAGAACACCTCCCACCCTGAGTGGGGGTGCCGGCAGCCAGGAAGGGATGCTAGCAACACATGTTGTTCCGGAGTTGAGACATTCCGGAGAAGATGGATTCTCCGCAGGCTCGCCCCCCGTCCTCTGGGTCACTGTCGTTGCAAGGCCTGGGCGCACCAATGACCTGCTATGCTCGTTGGCAGGCTGGGACTCCATAAGGATCTATATTATCCAGTGCGAGGCCCAGCTCTGCTGTCGCTTGTAGTCCTCCAGGGATCCTTTTGACTAACTAGCGATAGTGAGTGAGGAAAGAAATAAAAAGAAAAAACTTTTTGCAAAGAAAAAGAGAATAAAACTGAGACATAGGTCCCAGCAGGTAAGCCTATGTCCTACTCCTACGCTAGGCAACAGAAAACTGAAGAGCAGCTCCTAGTGGCTGATGGGTAATAGCTGAGGAACAGCCCCCTAGAGGTGTGTTATGTGTAAAAGCTTTTGTTTGTTAACCTTTTCCCTGCCTAGCCTACTCCTGCAGAGAGGCGCATTACCCACTCGTGAGGGCTAACTGAACGGGCGGCGACTGTAAGAGGACGCAATAATGTAGAAAATATATTTATACCTGAATTATTCTATGCATTAAGATAAAAAGCCTTCTGTGTGCAGCAGCCCCCCAAACACTTACCCGAGTTCCATCTCTGTCCAGCGATGTTCACAAATGTCTCAGCCATCCGAGATTCTCCTTCCTGATTGGCTGAGACACAGCAACGGCACCATTGGCTCCCACTGCTGTCAATCAACGTCAGCTAGCCAATCAGGGGAGAGAGGGGGTGGGGTCAGGTTGGGGCTCCATGTCTGAATGGACACAGGGAGCTGTGACTCGGCTCGGGTGCCCCCATAGCAAGCTGCTTGCTGTGGTGCCACTCAAAAGGAGGGAGGGGCCAGGATCACAGAAGAGGGGGGTCTGGGCCACTCTGTGCAAAACAACTGCAACAGAGCAGGTAAGTATAAAGTTTGTTATTTTTATAGGAAAAAAATAACTTTACAATCAATTTACCTATCTTGATTTGCTCTTGTGCAAAAAAATGTTCCTTTATTAGTGTAGCGCTACTCTCGTAGGAACTGCAGGAATGACTTGTCCTGGTCTTCCTAACTTCAGCCCCACAGCCAGGCACACAACAGGCTCTTTCACATTCACCAAAGCCCAGTCTAGGGGATATTGTTTTAATGTTTTTAGAACTTGGATAGGGATGAGAGATGTGGTGGGAGACTCCAAAATAAGAACTACTATGTACAACTGAAGACTTAAAGCGATTGTAAAGTCTCTTTTATTTTTTATCAAGGTCTCAGCCAATCAGGAGGGAGACTCTAGGACTCCTGGGACACTCATGGACATTGCTGGAAAGAGAGGGACCTCAGTTAAGTGTTAGGGGGGCTGCTGCCCACGGAAGGCTTTTTATCTTAATGCATAGAATGCATTAAGAAAAAAACCTTCTGCCTTTACAATCCCTTTAATCTTCCTTTCTGCTTAAGCAGTAGTAGAGCCAGTAGAGCAAAGTCCTTCTTTAGTAGACAAAGCAACTAGACAGAGCTCTTTAGGACACCAGCCGGTGTCCCGTTTAACAGACTCACAGCTGACTATAATAAGGTACCAGAGGGGTAGCTAGAGCACAAGGTCTCCAAGATCATTCCAATGTTTGTACTCACAAAGCCCTAGGACAGTTGGATGCCTCCTTCCAATCTTCCAAGCGATGCTCTCCAGCGATACCAGACAGATCTGGGGCATACAGCTTCTTTCTAAGCACCCAGGTCTCTGCATCCCTCCCTGAGGTCGCCCAGCTGAAGCCCACCTGAAGCCTCCACATGACAGCCTGTGCCTAAGAGGCAGGATGACCCCCCCCCCCCCTTCCCCCAGGCTAGGCTTCTCCACTCTGGGACAAGAACCAGAGCTCAGTGTGCTCACTGAATAAATGCAGTCCCCCAGCATGCCATCAGAGCATGCCTGTCTAGGATTGGCTGGGGTTGTATCAATATTTATGTTGCCATCTGCATAGCTTCACACCTACTATCCAGAAACTTCTCAAGTCTACTGGATACAGGGGAAGCTATAGGCCAGACTGGCAACAACTGAACACACTGAGCAGACCTAACTAGCTAGTTAAAGCTTCACTGAATACAGTGAGCAGAATATGCTTTTGTCTACAAAATAAATGCAGCCAAACGGCCTACGGTGTTTGCCTATCAAAAAACAAACAAACCCTATCGCTTACTTAACTAGCCTAGCAACTACCTAGGAGGGCGCGACATTAGACACATCTGAGAGAATTTATAAAGAGTACATACCCTTTAGAATTCCATTGGTGCGCAGCACCGAAAGGGTCAGTGTTTCAGCCCAATTCTTGAACCTGTCACAGACATGTACATGAATTTGTTGTCTGTGTCTGCATTGGGGAAGTAGTGTCAGCAGTGGACACTACTTTCCCAGTGCACTCACCCCCCATCCTCCCTCCCTTGGCCACTGCACCCATCACACTGACAAGCAGTTGATCGAGGAGTTTTATCCTAGGGTTGGGTGGAGCCTGATGGGGAATTTGGAGGTTCGATCCCAATCCGGTACGCTCCACTTTTAATTGCCTGTGCACGGGCATGGGTGGATCTATAGCCACTATTTAGTCCAATAGCACCTTTTCAGTCTGCCCACCGAGTGATAAGTAATTTCCCAAATATGGGCATTGCCTTTGTCTTGGTAATGACATCAGCTGTATCCCTGCCCCGTTTGCTTACATTTAGCTTTTGGCCAGGGAATCTAAATCAGGTAGGGGATGCAGCCCCCCCTGGTGGGGAGCCATCACATACAGTATCTCACAAAAGTGAGTACACCCCTCACATTGTAAATATTTTATAATAACTTTTCATGTGACAACACTAAAGAAATTACACTTTGCTACAATGTAAAGTAGTGAGTGTAATGCTTGCATTTGCTGTCCCCTCAAAATAACACAACACACAGCCATTAATGTTTAAACCTGCTGGTCAAAATGTCCACATTGGGCACAAAGTGTCAATATTTTGTGTGGCTACCATTATTTTCCAGCACTGCCTTAACCCTCTTGGGCATGGAGTTTACCAGAGCTTCACCGGTTGCCACTGGAGTCATCTTCCACTCCATGATGACTTCACCTAGCTGGTAGATGTTAGAGACCTTGCGCTCCTCCATCTTCCGTTTGAGGATGCCCCACAGATGCTCAATAGGGTTTAGGTCTGGGGACAAAATATGGCCTGGTCATTAAGGGGGAAAATCTTCCAGGTCCAGAAGTGGTTAATTTCTATCACAAAAAATAAAAAACCCGGTGGTGTTAAAATACCAACAAGCACATTGTGTGAAAACAATTATACAAAATTTCATTTATGTACAGTGTTGCATGACATGCAATTGGCAGTTAAAGTAGCGCAGTGCTGAATAGCAAAAAATGCCCTGGTCATTAAGAGGCAAAACCTTCCAGAGGTCAAGTGGTTAAAGCAAAAAGATGAAAAATACAGATACAATCTTGGTTACCCCCCCCCCCCCAAAAAGAAAAACAAAAAAAAAACACCTAGTTTAAGGAAAAAAAAAAAAAATATATATATATATATATTATATATATATATATATATATATATATATATATATATATATATATATATTTTTTTTTTTTTCAAGCACATTTTATCTAGAAAGTTCAATGAGTGAAATTGAGAGTTTCACTGACAGTGAAATAGTAATTTGGCATCTAAAAAAATGATAGCTCTGCAATTAGCAAAGCTCATGCTCTCTACCGCTCTAACTAGGGTATAAAGGGTATGGTATAGTGAATGAGTAAGGGGCAACTTCAACTGATCTACTGTATAGAATAAAAACTTGAAGAAATTTAAAACACTATAATAAACATTAGTAAATATGCATGATAATAAAAATGTCCCTTGTATGTTTTACCAAACAAGTTGCTGCACCACAACTGCATCCCCGCACCAGACAGTGGTTGCATATGTTTTGCACTGATATCTGATGCAATGATAAGATCATGAGTAACTATATTTCAGAATTACAGCAAGTGAGATAGTATTGATCGCATCTGCATTTCCTATGCAGTTCTATTTTTGTTCCCCGTAATCAGTTATTTTAGGACAAGAACAGACTGAATTTATTGTCTTCCATGTGCTTACTAACAGTCAACTGCAAAGTGGAACTTAACCGTATCTGAGCTCCACAAACTGAAAATGATATTTAGTTTGTTTTTAACCACTTCAGCTTCAGAAGATTTTACCCCCTTCATGACCATGCAACGTATTTAAAGTGACGGCCTCAAAAAAATGTTATCGATAAAAATAGCCCCGGGGCAGTCAGGGCTAGTGCATTTCAGCAATGATAGCCTCTGAACTGTCCCCGGGTTCACTTACCTTTTAGAAGAAATACTTACCTTGAAAATGTCTTGTCCAGCGCTGCCATCTCAGGTGTGGGCAGCTGAAGCTAGAGCGTCCTCTTATGTGACGTCGGAGTCCCAGAATGCCCTGCTGGTCACTTCTGGTGCAGACGCGTCATCCCTGCACAGCTTCTGGGCATGCCCAGAACCTGTTTAGCAGGGAATGAGGCGCCGCACCGGAAGTGACGAGCAGGGCCGGTGCAGGTGCATTGACTCCTGGGAGCGATGATGTTCGGCTCCCAGGAGTCAATGCAAGCAGGAAGTCACGGCGCGGGCCGAGGCATGCAGAGGGAGGAAGTGGAAGGAAGGTAAGTATATTTTCTTCAAAAACAAGGTAATTAAAGCAAAAAAAAAAAAAAAATCGTGATTATCCAATTCTTTTTCAGGTTACTTAGAGCAAGCGGATGTCAAATTTTCGTTTTGGGGCTGGAACTCCACTTTAAAAAAAATGTATATCATTTTTTTTCCACACAAATAGAGCTTTCTTCTGGTGGTATTTGGTCACCACCGTTTTTTTTTTTAAATGTTTATGGTATACATGGAAAAAATACTGAAATTTTGAAAAAAAAAAAACAAGCGAACAATATTTTTTACTTTCTGCTATAAAACATATCCAATAATAAAAAAAAAATCTAATTTCTTCATAAATTTTGGCCAAAATGTATTCTGCTACATGTTTTTGATAAAAAAATCCCAATAAGTGTTTATTGATCGGTCTGCATGAATGTTGTAGCCCCTTCAAACTATGATATACAGTATCTCACAAAAGTGAGTACACCCCTCACATTTTTGTAAATATCCTATTATATCTTTTCATGTGACAACACTGAAGAAATGACACTTTGCTACAATGTAAAGTAGTGAGTGTACAGCTTGTATAACAGTGTGATTTTGCTGCCCCCTCAAAATAACTCAACACACGGTGCTTGCCTCGGCAGCACATATACTAAAATTGGAACGATACAGAGAAGATTAGCATGGCCCCTGCGCAAGGATGACATGCAAATTCGTGAAGCGTTCCATAAAAAAAAAAAAAAAAAAAAAAAAAAATAACTCAACACACAGCCATTAATGTCTAAACCGCTGGCAACAAAAGTGAGTACACCCCTAAGTGCAAATGTTCAGATTGGGCCCAAAGTGTCAATATTTTGTCTGGCCACCATTATTTTCCAGCACTGCCTTAACCCTCTTGGGTATGGAGTTCACCAGAGCTTTACAGGTTGCCACTGGAGTCCTCTTCCACTCCTCAATGATGACATCACAGAGCTGGTGGATGTTAGAGACCTTGCGCTCCTCCACCTTCCGTTTGAACAATCCCCAAAGATGCTCAACAGGGTTTAGGTCTGGAGACATGCTTGGCCAGTCCATCAACTTTACCCTCAGCTTCTTTAGCAAGGCAGTGGTTGTCTTGGAGGTGTGTTTGGGGTCGTTATCATGTTGGAATACTGCCCTGTGGCTCAGTCTCCAAAGGGAGGGGGATCATGCTCTGCTTCAGTATGTCACAGTACATGTTGGCATTCATGGTTCCCTCAATGAACTGTATGCTTCCCAGTGCCAGAAGCACTCATGCAGCCCCAGACCCTGACCATCCCGCCACCATGCTTGACTGTAGGCAAGACACACTTGTCTTTGTACTCCTCACCTGGTTGCCGCCACACACGCTTGACACTACCTGAAACAAATACATTTATCTTGGTCTCATCAGACCACAGGACATGGTTCCAGTAATCCATGTGCTTAGTCTGCTTGTCTTCAGCAAACTGTTTGCAGGCTTTCTTGTGCATCATCTTTAGAAGAGGCTTCCTTCTGGGGCGATAGCCATGTAGTGTGCGGCATATGGTCTGAGCACTGACAGGCTGATCCCCCACCCCTTTAACCTCTGCAGCAATGCTGGCAGCACTCATATGTCTATTTCCCAAAGACAATCTCTGGATATGACGCTGAGCATGTGCACTCAACTTCTTTGGTCGAACCTGTGGAACCTGTCTTGTTAAACCGCTGTATGGTCTTGGCCACCATGCTGCAGCTCAGTTTCAGGGTCTTGGCAATCTTCTTATAACCTAGGCAATCTTTATGTAAAGCAACAATTCTTTTTTTCAGATCCTCAGAGAGTTCTTTGCCATGAGGTGCCATATTGAACTTCCAGTGACCAATATGAGAGAGTGAGAGCGATAACACAAAATTTAACACACCAGCTCCCCAATTCACACCTGAGACCTTGTAACACTAAGGAGTCACAAGATCACATGAAAATGGCTAATTGTGCATAATTTGGGCATTTTCACTTAGGGGTGTACTCACTTTTGTTGCCAGCAGTTTAGACATTAATGGGTTTGTGTTAAGTTATTTTGAGGGGACAGAAAATTTCAGTCTAGCAAAGTCTTATTTTTTCAGTGTTGTCACATGAAAAGTTATAACAAAATATTTACAGAAATGTGAGGGGTGTACTCACTTTTGTGAGATAGGGCTCTTTCACATGGTCTGCCTCCGTAGGCGGATCCGTGCTGCTCAGCGGGGATCGATCCGCGATCCCCGCTGAGCCGGCGGATGACAGCTCCGTCTCCGCTTGCAGTGTGGAGAGGGAGGTGTCACAGCCCCCGCTGCTCTCTATGGGGAATCGAATGAGAGCGGACGATCAGTGACTTATAACGGGACTGCATTACTGCGGCAGTCAATATGAAACTAACTGAAGCTGGGGGGAACTGACTAACTGCCACTGGCGTCACCAGTGACATTAATACCGTGATAATACTATTCACCGTCACTGTACTAATGCCACTGGCTAGGAAGGGGTTAACATCTAGGGTGATCAAGGGGTTAAATGTGTGCCTAACTATACAGTATGTGTGCAGTTTGATGCTTTTACTAAATGATCTCTCAGTTTCTCACCCCTGCTTTGCAGGGATAAAAAACTGACAGATTGTTCCCTTCCTACAGAGCTCTGTGTTGTTTACTAACAAAAGAGCTCCAAGCTGTGATTGCACACAGCCGATCAGCAGTTCCCAGCCATGAATCATTGGCCAGAATTTGCTGATAGAACGGGGCGTGCATCCTAAACCCTGGAAATGGGCAGCAATGTACGTGTACAGCGCTTTGCCTACAGCAGCTGCTTGCCCACAGCACAGCAAGTAGTTATTATTCAACACAAACTTACCCATCCATCCATGTCCCAATGCTTTATTTTGTTGATAAATCACTGTGAAAAGCACCACCTAGCATCAGCCATCTTGAATAAGGGCAGATGATTAATGTAGTATTTACTTCCTGGAATCCATCTGCCCTTAGCTCAGGCATGTAGTCAAGAGGATGTGCTTAGTTGAGAAAGCCCCTCCTCCTTTCCTATAGATGAAAGAAAAAAAATGCCCATGAAGACTCCTGGGATGTATGACATCATTTTGGCCTAGGCCAGAAACCAGGAAGTAACTGAAAAAATAAAAAAATAAAAAAAAGTGTAAAACAAGTAAATATAATATACTGTACCTTCCTATCTATTTACTAATATTAGCAGCATAAGGATATGTATATATAAAAATAGTTAATGTTGACTGAGAGAGCGAAGTTCTGCTTTAGGAAACACTGACATTTTGGTTATGGCTGGGGACTGGTGGGCTGCATCTCCCCCCACTTTCATTATCTATGAGCAATAAAATCTTCATGCTGAATGTCCCTGTGATGTATCTTCAGAAAATAAAAGAGCAACTCAGCCTTCCAACCCCTCAGTGTCACAGAAGTCCAGGTGCACAGATCTCACTGCCATTTGTGAGAAGAGAAAGGAAGTGGTGAGTCAACCACAAACACCCACCCAAGGAAGATACTAGCTTTGGGTCTGTTAACACTTGCAGTTATTTATCATCACTATAATGAAATATATTGTTTTCTGATAACTATGTGCTTAATAGCTATGATGATAGATTTTTTTTTCTTTCTTTTTCATTTATCATTTTTCCACATCAACATGCAAGCCAAGCTGTCCAGGAAAAGTGACAGTTACAGCAGTTAGGATGTAATACTGCCTTGGGGTGCTTACATCAGTCATCTTTAATTCATATTTGTTCAACATCTACCACTGTCACTGCAACTGCTTGAATAGAAATGGTTGTAGCTAAGCTTTCATTTTTTGTTGTTGTTTACTATAGGGTTACTAAAGGGTTAGTTCACCTTTACCAAAACACTACCTAATGCCCTTTCTATAGATGTAGGCCATGGGTGTCCAACCTTTTGGCTTCTCTGGGCCATATTGAGTGTAGAGAAATTTTCTCGGGCCGAATATAAAATATATCCTATAGTTAAGGTATATAAGTAATAAAATGCTGCCGCGCCCTTCCCGCACCGCCGCAACCCCCCCCCCCCCCCCCCCGCGCACTAATTTAACACAACTAGAGGATGATCAAATGAAATGGAATCAGTATACAGAGGTTTACTTCTTCTGAGAGATATTAAAGGAACACTCTAACCACCATGACCACTTCAGTGATTTGAAGAAGTGGTCATGGTGGTAGGAGTCAGAAACACTGCACATGCTCATCTCCCCACCCCCCCCCCCCCCCCCCGAGGCAGCTTCTGCCTACCGTTAGTTGGAATCCGCTGTGGCCATGCCCCCGACCCAACTTCATTCCTCGCCAGCAAAAAAACAATTGTCAGGGGGCAGTGGGCCGCATTGCCTGGGGTTCCGGGCCACATGTGGCCCCCGGGCCGCAGTGTGGACATGCCTGATGTAGGCCATTAACATTTCTCTGGAAGCCTGGCCAAAAATCTCCCAGTGATGACTCCCCCCTATCCTGCCTTGTTGTTAGAACATTGCTAAGATGTTACTGCTCACTCTAACCTTCTCTGTAGGGAGCTCTCTCTCTGACCCCCCTGTATGCAATCTCTCTCCCAGATGGAGAAGCTAGTGATCTGTACATATGTGGGGGCTTGAAAGCCCACTTCTGTGATGGTGGGAGTGAGTAGTAATAGATGGAAGTGCCCTGGCAACATCCTAGCAACAGAGCAGAACAGGGGATTGCTACCTCTGGGAGTTTTTCAGCCAGGCTTCAGGAGGTACACCCCCGGGGGACACCAGCCAGAGGGGTGCGAACCACACCCGGGGAACACCAGCCAGAGGGGTGCAGACCACACCCAGGGGACACCCACCAAAGCGGTCCGGACCACACCCAGGGGACACCAGCCAGAGGGGTGCAGATCACACCCGGGAAACACTGGCCAAAGGGGTGTGAGCCACACCTATGGGAACACCAGCCAGAGGGGTGCGGACCACACCCGGGGGACACCAGCTAAAGGGATGTGGACCACACCCGGGGGATACCCACCAGAGAGGTGCGGACCACACCCGGGAGAAACCACCCAGAGGGGTGCGGACCACACCCGGAGGACACCAGCCAGAGGGGTGCAGACCACACCTGGGGGACACCAGCCAGAGGGGTACGGACCACACCCAGGGGACACCAGCCAGAGGGGTGCGGACCACACCCGGGGGACACCAGCCAGAGGGTCGACACCAGGGCCAGGACACCAGCCCTAGGCGCTGTGCCGTCCTGTTGAGAGAGGGTGCTGGGAGCTTGTCAGTGCCTGAATGACAGGAGGAACACTGCCGCCGTCACCCCTGTTTTTCAGCGTCAGAGAATAGTACACCATATAGCAGGGACATCTGCTGGAGGAGCGGATTCTGCTCTCTCCTCCCTCCAGCAGGCATCTGAGAGGAAGAGATTGGACAAGGCGAGACCACAAACACCTCCTTCCCAAAGACAGGAGAAGGAAAATGTGAAGGTGGTCGGGACCCCCTGGGGAAGGTGGGTGGGACACACTGTTGGGGTTGGGAGGGGCACAATGTTGGAGGTTATCATGACCCACTGGTGGAAGTGGGCGAGACACAGTTTGGGGTGGGTAGGGCACACTGTTGGGGGTCCTCGGGACCTGCTGGTGAAGGTGGACGGGAAAGGGCCGATATGCACTTTCCCCAATATATCAGAATCGGCCGCGGAAGTTACCGATATTGTGCGCGGTGCACACGTGACGTCATTGCGTGTGTTGCTTCACGTGTCTCCACGCGCTGGGCCTATAATTTGACACGTTCTGCCTTCTAAGACCGCCTCCCATGCCTCGGACAGCCTCAGACAGTGTGTGCAGCTGCAGTCCGGTCACGGTGCCAGCCAGCCAGCCACCCACAGGCGCTGGCCTCAGCCACCCACCACAGGGTGCCAGCCAGCAACCCACCACAGGGTGCCAGCCACCCACCCACGACAGGGTGCCAGTCATCAGCAATCAACCCACAATAGGGTGCCAGGCCAGCATCCAGCCACCCACGCCACAACAGGGTGTAAGCAGCCAGCCAGCCACCCCACAACAGGGTTCCAGCAAGCCAGCCACCCACAGGGTGACACCAAGTCAGCCACCCACCACAGTGTTCCAGCAAGCCAGCCACAGGCCAGGGTGAATGACACCAAGCCAGCCACCCACAATAGGGTGACACCAAGCCAGCCACCCACAACAGGGTGACACCAAGCCAGCCACTCACCACAGTGTTCCAGCAAGCAAGCCACCCACATCAGGGTGACACCAAGCCAGCCACCCACAACAGGGTGACACCAAGCCAGCCACCCATCACAGTGTTCCAGCAAGCCAGCCACCCACAGCAGGGTGACACCAAGCCAGCCACCAACAACAGGGTGACACCAAGCCAGCCACCCACCACAGTGTTCCAGCAAGCCAGCCACCCACAACAGGGTGACACCAAGCCAGCCACCCACCACAGTGTTCCAGCAAGCCAGCCACCCACCACAGTGTTCCAGCAAGCCAGCCATCCACAACAGGGTGACACCAAGCCAGCCACCCACAACAGGGTGACAGCAAGCCAGCCACCCACAACAGGGTGACACCAAGCCAGCCACCCACAACAGGGTGACACCAAGCTACCCTCCCACCACAGTGTTCCAGCAAGCCAGCCACCCACAACAGGGTGGCACAAAGCCAGCCACCCACCACAGTGTTCCAGCAAGCCAGCCACCCACAACAGGGTGACACCAAGCCAGCCACCCACAACAGGGTGACACCAAGCCAGCCACTCACCACAGTGTTCCAGCAAGCCAGCCACCCACAACAGGGTGATACCAAGCCAGCCACCAACAACAGGGTGACACCAAGCCAGCCACCCACCACAGTGTTCCAGCAAGCCAGCCACCCACAACAGGGTGACACCAAGCCAGCCACCCACCACAGTGTTCCAGCAAGCCAGCCACCCACAACAGGGTGACACCAAGCCAGCCACCCACCACAGGGTTCCAGCAAGCCAGCCATCCACAACAGGGTGACACCAAGCCAGCCACCCACAACAGGGTGACACCAAGCCAGCCACCCACAACAGGGTGACACCAAGCCAGCCACCCACCACAGTGTTCCAGCAAGCCAGCCACCCACAACAGGGTGACACCAAGCCAGCCACTCACCACAGTGTTTCAGCAAGCCAGCCACCCACAACAGGGTGACACCAAGCTAGCCGCCCACCACAGTGTTCCAGCAAGCCAGCCACCCACAACCGGGTGACACCAAACCAGCCCCCCACAACAGGGTGACATCAAGCTAGCCGCCCACCACAGTGTTCCAGCAAGCCAGCCACCCACAACAGGGTGACACCAAGCCAGCCACCCACAACAGGGTGCCAGCAAGCCCCCCACACTGCCAGGCGTTAGCCACCGACCCACAACAGGATGCCAGCAAGCCACCCACAACAGGCCAGGGTGCCAGCAGCCAGCCAGACAAAAAAAAAGAAGCCGTTTAACAGGTGAACATGAACATGCTGAAATGTTCTGCTTTCGGCATTATAATATTGTTCTACTTAACTGGGAGTATTGGAAAGTGTAGTAGTACTAGTATCCACTCCAATCCACTGTCTAGCTTTTGTCTAGCTTTTTTTCTAGCAGTTTTGCACTGACTGCAGTAGTGAATAAAATCATTGCAGTGAGTGCACTATTGCAGCAGTAGTCCACTGACTCCAATCCACTGTCCATCTGTTGTCTAGCTTGTCTCTAGCAGCTTTGCTGCCACTGACTGTACTGCTGCAGTAGTGATTTAAAATTATTGCAGTGAGTGAGTGCACTATACCGAAAATATCGGTATTGGCATCGGCAAAGAAAAATCGATATCGGTCGATCCCTAATCCATACAGCAACTGCAAAAAGCGACACTATTATATCCAATAAAGTGCAGCAAGCCATTCAATACCCTCCCCCATATAAGAAACAGTGACATTTCAAGACAGGATTACAAAAGTACTCCAAGTCTGAGAAAGAGCCCCCTTAAGGACCAGTGCAGAATTGCACAAGAACGCAGTATGCGTCCACCTGCAGTGCAGTTTGGCTGCCCATTCATATTACTGCCATTATATGCATTGTTATATGGGAAAAATTATTGGGGGGGGGGGGGGGGAGACACCATGTTTTACCACACCAGGTGACACCAACCCTAGTGATGTCACTGGCCTGACATATTTGTCATGTGCCAGTATTTGCACCCATTGTCATTGGTGTAGATTAGAACACTGAAATAAAACAGTGCTGTACCTTTACATGACATTAAAGGAACATGTGTGATGGACAATTTGGTAAAATACAAACTTGTCCCAGGAACCTGCCAGAAATAATTGCACAGAGATAACAGGAAGGAAAACACAATCCAACAAAACAACACAAACAGTAATTTCATGTGTAGCCCATGGCATAGCTTGTCTTTCTGGCTTACCACAGATCTGCAGATGATTAATTTTTATTGTCTTTAGTTTTTTAAACAAGCCTGTGTACGTAATGTTACCCATCTCTGGACTCCTGTCTTATCAATATCTTGGGAGGGAGGGAGGGAGGTCTCCAGAACTGGACACAGTATTCTAAATGCGGTCTCACTAAAGATTTATAGAGGAGAATCACGAGGAAGGAGGGCCGGATTCTCCTAAGAGAAGGAATCCTAAGGTAAACAATAAAAAAGGAGGAAGGTCTGAGAGATAAAGGGCTGAAGGATGCAGGTCTGAGGGACAAAGATCTGAGAAATAAGGGTCTAGGGCAGGCCATAGATGGTGTGAATTGTTTTCTTGCAGGAAAGAAATTTGCACAATCCCCCCATCAGGCAGTGTTGAAAGCCTTCTAAGACCACCTATAAATTGGTCATTAGCAGCTGGTAAGAGGCTGTGTGTGGTGGTGGATACTCACCGGGAGAAGCTGAATACAATTTAAAGCACTATGGACTTTTGTCATTCACTTAAAGTAGTTGTAAAGGCTGAAGGATTTTTAGCCTCATTCATTCTATGCATCAAGATAAAAAACCTTCTGTGTGCTGCTCCCCACAAATACGTAGAGCCTTCACGATCCAGAGATGTGCATGGGAGCATCAGCTGTCCCCAGATCTCTCTCCTCAATGACTGAGACACAGCAGCGGGAGCCACTGGCTCCCATTGCTGTCAATTACAGACAGTTAGCCAATAAGGAGAGAGCGGGGGGGGGGGGCGGGGTGGAGCCGTGGGTATATGTCTTATGGACGCATAGAGTGGGGCTCGGGAGGGAGCAAACACCAGTGCCCCCGTAGCAAGTGGCTTGCTATTGAAGGCAGTAGTCAAGGCAGCCAGGAGCACTGGCGGGGGACCCGGAACAAGAGGATTGGGCCTGCTCCATGCAAAACTATTACACAGAGCAGGTAACTTTAACATGTTGGTTATAAAAAAACAAAAAAAAACTATCCTTTAGAATCACTTTAAGGGTGGAGCAATGTTACTTGTGTCAGATATGCAAAATTGATATACATATATAGTATATTGTATCATATTTAATATAATATTTATATAATATTTAAAGTCATAGCACATTTATTTGGTGCATATTTTCTTAACTTTAAGGTATTGTTAGTACTTGGTTTGATATCATAACACATTGCACATTTATATGGTACACTTATCATTAGGGTTGCACCAATATCAGTGCCAAAACTAAGTATTTGAATGAGTATCGGTATTTGTGCAAATGTTCCGATAAATGAAACCAATGCTTTCAAGCTCGGTTTTTTTCAGCTGTCAACAGGATTTCCCTACTGACAGCTGAAATGTAAAGAAAAAAAAAAAAAAAGCTGACAATTATCAATAATGATTGATTATTAATTATTAATTATAATTAATAATCAGTTATTATTAATCACTTCAGTGGTTTTACCCCCTTAACAACCAGGCATTTTTTTAAATTCCGCACTGCATTATTTTAACGAAAAATTGCCCAGTCGCGCGACGCTGTACCCAAATACAATTGATGTTCTTTTTTTCCCACAAATAGAGCTTTCTTTTGGTAGTATTTGATCACCTCTGCAGTTTTTAGATTTTGCGCTATAAACAAAAAAAGCAACAATTTTGAAAAAAAAATGCCATATTTTTTACTTTCTGCTATAAAACATTCCCAGTAAAAAAATTTAACAAATCAATTTTTTTTTTATCAGTTTAGGCCAATTTGTATTCTGCTACATATTTTTGGTAAAAAAAAAAAAATCCCAAAACGTATTTTAATTGGTTTGTGCAAAAGTTATAGCGTTTACAAACTACAGGATACATTTTTGGAATTTTTATTTATTTTTGTTTTTATTAGTAATAGCGGCAATCAGCGTTTTTTTAACGGGACTGCGACATTTCGGCAGACAGATCGGGCCCCTAACTGACATTTTTTGACACTTTTTGGGGACCAGTGACATTACTACAGTAATCAGTGCTAAATATTATGCACTGTTACTGTATAAATGACACTGGCAGGGAAGGGGTTAACACTGGGGGTGATCAAAGGGGTTAATGCATGCCTAATAATGCTTACTAACTGTGGGGGGGGGGGGGGGGAAGCTTAGCTGAAACTCCTGATCTCTCCCTGCCTGTCTGACAGAAGACTCGCCTGCTTTGTTTACATAAGCAGGCAGGTCTTCTGTCAGTTTATCTGACTATTGCGGGAGGACGGCTGCAATCGCCACTGCTCCTCCTGCAGCCCGCCTCCTGCTGTGTCTAAATACAGTGGGAGCGCGGCTCCGGTGGCGCACGCTCCCCGCAGAGATCTCGTGGACAAAATCACATAGTACTATCTGATTTTGCGCAGCCGAGCTGCCCTGCTGCAGTAATACTGAGGTGGGTGGTCAGGAAGAGGTTATGGAGCGGGGCCACCGCATTCTTAACAACCGATGACTCATTAAGCTGTTAGTGGGGTTCCCCAGTGGACAGCTGAAGTGTAAACGAAGTCCCGGCAATTGGAGCGGTAAAAAAAAAAAAAAGCAGCCGGGCAATGTTTATCAACAACACTGCTCAGTTCCTTTGTTTAATCCCTTATTTACCCTTAGGGCCCTTTCACACGGGCGTTCCGCATGTCCGCAAATCATCATATTTTTTTGCGGATGATTTACGGACTGTACAGAATGTATGTCAATGACATTGCGGATGTCAGCTGATGACCATCCGCTGACATCCGATTTTCTTCCTTTCAGTTCTGTTCCGTTTTTTGGAACGGAACAGAACCCTATTTTTGTTCCGTTGAAAAAAACGGAAAGGATGCAAAATCAGATGTCAGCGTTGTCATCCGCTGACATCCGCAATGTCCATAGACATACATTATGTCCGGATATCATCTGCAAACGGATGGGATGATATGCGGACATACGGAGCAGATGACACAAAAAAAAGCATCAGAGCGGAAAAAAAAAACTGAACGGCCGTGTGAAAGAGGCCTTAGCGCCGGTTCACACTGTTCCGACTTGTCAGGCGACTGTGCAATTGGAACCGTTCTAATAGGAGCGACTCAAGTCGCTCCGACTTAGAAAACGGTTCCTGCACTACTTTTGGGCGAAGTCGGAGCGACTTGCATTGACTTCCATTATGTGAAGTCGGTGCAAGCCGCGCCGAAGTCGCGGTGCACGGCGATTTCATTAAGTTGCCCCGAAGTCGTGTCGCCATAGTGTGAACCGACACTTAATTTACTCTAATCAGCCTTAATTAACTCCTTATTCTCCATCGCCAATTAATTATTATTTTCCTGCTAATTTTTTTTTTTGTTCAATTCTATTTTATAAACTATTATTAATTAAAACTTTTTGTTCATTTGCTTTGTTCTTTAATATTTTTACACCTTTACATGTTTCACATTGAAGAAAAGAGCAAAATAAAAAAATGTACTTTATTTGTAAATAACTTTTCAATGCTTTGTACCACTGCTGACAGCTGAAGTGTAAACAAAACAGTTGCCATAGGTATTGGCGAGTACTAAAAAAAATAAATTATTACAAGTATTGGTACTCCTACTCGATATAAGAAACAAAAATGGTATCCCTACTTATTATGTATGATTGTTTTTGATGTTTATTGGCACTGCACATTTATTTAGTGCAACTATTGCATGCATTTGTTTCTTTAGGATTAGATTTAAAGTCACAACGCAACAATATTTAGCGATTTGAGCTCGTAGGTCTGCTCCCACAGCAAGCGGCTTGCTATGGTGGCAGACACATAAGAGGTGGAGCGAGAGTGCCAGCAGGGGACTCCGGAAGAGGAGAACTGGGGCCACTCAGGTGCCACTGCAGGTAAGTAATAAGTATATGATGTTTATTATTTTAGGAAAAAAAAAACGTAACCTTTACAACCACTTTAAAGATGGCGGCGTGGAAGAAGGATGGTGGGAGGCGAATAATACAAGTAGAAAAGAATGGAAAGGGGATTGAAACCTTTAAATACATTAAGGATGTGAATGGGTTCAGGAGGGCAGTATCTTCAATATGGAGTCAAGATCAAGACCACGGGGACATGAGCTCAAACTAGCAGGAGGAAAGTTCCAAACTAAACTTAGGAAGTATTATTTTTATTAAAAACTTTGTTGATTCCAAGAACCAAATTCCTGCAGAGGTAGTGACCTGTAATTCACCTGTATGTGACTTTAAAGTAGTAATAAACCCAAAAACAAATTGTAATATACTACAGCTTACCATTTCTTAGATGTAGTGGTTGCATTCGTTTTCTTTTTTCCCTTATTTTCAACCGTTGGCCCAGCCAGTAAACCTGTTGTTTTTTAAACTTCATTAATTTCACTGTACAGCAGCATGGTCCATTCCACTGCTGTGGGATGACATGAAGCGCCCTCTAGTGTGCTTTGGAAAAATGCAGACATGCTGCATTTTAGTTTACAGCAGGGATGTAGTGTGACCAGGGCAGTGGCGTAGCGTGGGTTGTCAGCACCCGGGGCAAGGCAAGTAATTTGCGCCCCCTAACCCGCAGGATTTTAGCACTCGAGTCTCTTCCACTAGATTAGTTAAAGAAACCCTTACCCCCTAAGCATTATGAAAACAAACATTGCCCCCTTTCAATGCAGAGAGACCAGCGTGCCCCCTTTCAATGCAGAATGACCAGCGTGCCCCCTTTCAATGCAGAATGACCAGGGTGCCCACTTTCAATGCAGAATGACCACCGTGCCCCCTTTGATTGCAGAGAGACCAGCGTGCCCCCTTTCAATGCAGAGAGACCAGCGTGCCCCCTTTCAAAGCAGAATGACCAGCGTGCCCCCTTTCAGTGCAAAGAGACCAGCGTACCCCCTTTCAATGCAGAATGACCAGCGTGCCCCCTTCAATGCAGAGAGACCAGCGTGCCCCCTTCAATGCAGAGAGACCAGCGTGCCCCCTTTCAATGCAGAGAGACCAGCGTGCCCCCTTTCAATGCAGAATGACCAGCGTGCCCCCTTTCAATGCAGAATGACCAGCGTGCCCCCTTTCAATGCAGAGAGACCAGCGTGCCCCCTTTCAATGCAGAATGACCAGCGTGCCCCCTTTCAATGCAGAATGACCAGCGTGCCCCCTTTCAGTGCAAAGAGACCAGCTTGCCCCCTTTCAATTCAGAATGACCAGCGTGCCCCCTTTCAATGCAGAATGACCAGCGTGCCCCCTTCAATGCAGAGAGACCAGTGTGACCCCTTTCAATGCAGAATGACCAGCGTGCCCCCTTTCAATGCAGAATGACCAGCGTGCCCCTTTTCAATGCAGAGAGACCAGTGTGCCCCCTTTCAATGCAGAATTGGCCAGGAGGAGGATCCGTGTGGCAATAGCGAATTTTCATTCGCTATTGTCACACAATGGGTGGGCTCGGGGCTCACTGCTCTGCGCCCTGTGTCCACCCTTTTCTGAAGCCTATTAGAGCCTCTGGCTCTAATCAGGTGATTGAAAAAATAAAAACCCATTGAACTCCATGCATCCACATATAGATTAGGGTGCGAGACGCATGGATAGGGGGGGTGGCGCCCCTGCGCCCTCAATGCACCAGCCATCACTGATGGACAGGTGAGGCACAGTCCAGCCCCGCCATTTTCAGCCATAGGGCGGCCGCGCTGGACATCTCCCAGCCTAAAGATGGAGGTAGCCGCAGACAGTGTGTGAACTCTGTATGTCAGAGTCAGACAGAGTGACACTGCGGATGCGCCCCCCCCCCAGATGTTGCGCCCGGTGTGGCCGGCCCCCCCTGCACCCCCCACGCTACGCCACTGGACCAGGGCACATAGAAGACAATGATTTCCTATGTAAGCTAGTGGTGAGACGCAGGTCACCGCTCATAATGCTCATAGTGTGAATGAGCACTGGGACAGGAACTGTGTTGCTGGCCAGATCACCAGGTGAAAATAAAGGGTAAACTGTAAAGAAAATGAATGTAGCCCTCACACCTGAGGGCTACAATGAATGCAATGTGTGTTTTGGGGTTTATTACCACGTTAAGCAGGTTTGGGATAAGGATCGATAAACACAAATTAAAAAAAAAAAAAAAGGCGGGGGGGAATCGGACTAGGTAAATCTTTCTGCTGACACTCTTCTGTGCTTTTATGTTTCTATACACTTTGCTGCAGGAAGAGGAAGCAAGTGAGATCGAGAAATTAGACAATCATCCTCCACTCACATGGTCTGTGGTGACATCTGATAGAACAAGGCACTGGCCACGTCCATAAAGAAACACAGATCGGCCCCTGTGATCTGCTTCCCACTGAACTACCCCAGGTGCTTTGCTTTCCACTGAACTACCCCTGTGCTTTGCTTCCCACTAAACTACCCCTGTGCTTTGCTTCCCCCTGAACTACTCCGTTGCACTGCTTCCCACTGAACTACCCCGGTGCTCTGCTTCCATGGTACTACCCCGGTGCTTTGCTTCCCACTAAACTACCCCTTTGCTTTGCTTCCCCCTGAACTACTCCGGTGCACTGCTTCCCACTGAACTACCCCGGTGCTCTGCTTCCATGGTACTACCCCGGTGCTTTGCTTCCCACTGAACTACCCCGATGCTCTGCTTCCCACTGAACTACCCCAGTGCTTTGTTTCCATGGAACTACCCGGTGCTCTGCTTCCCACTGAATTACCCCGGTGCTTTGCTTCCCACTGAACTACCCCGGTGCTTGGCTTCCATGAAACTACCCCAGCGCTCTGATTCCATGAAACTACCCCAGCGCTCTCCTTCCCACTGAACTACCACGGTCCTCTGCTTCCCACTGAACTACCACGGTGCTCTGCTTCCCACTGAACTACCCCAGTGCTCTGCTTCCCACTAAACTATCACGGTTCTTTGCTTCCCACTGAACTACCCCGGTAAGCCTGACATCAATAGTATGTAAACTTCTGGAAGGGATGATAAGGGACTATATCCAAGAGTTTGTCAAAGACAACAACATCATCAGCAGTAATCAGAACGGGTTTACAAAAGGGCGTTCTTGTCAAACTAATCTGTTAACATTCTACAAGGAGGTGAGCTGTGAGCTATAAAGGGGGAGACCTGTGGATGTGGTGTACCTGGATTTTGCTAAGGCGTTTGATACAGTTCCCCCCAAGCGCTTAATATATAAAATAAGGTCTGCAGGCACCGACCATAAGGTCTGCTCTAGGATACAGAACTGGTTAAAGGGGCGTGTCCAAAGGGTGGTAATAAGTAACTCATACTCAAACTGGTCTGGAGTGATAAGTGACAAGGCTCAGTCCTGGGACCAATCTTGTTCAATTTATACATAAATAGCATTGAGGACAGGATCAGGAGCTCAATATCAGTTTTTGCAGATGACACAAAATTGAGCAGGGTAATAACTTCACATAGTGAGGCAGGAATTCTACAGAGTGACCTGAAAAAAATCGCAGAGTGGGCAACTACATGGCAAATGAGGTTTAATGTGGAGAAGTGTAAGGTATTGCACTTGGGGACAAAAAAAACATAAAAGCACAATACACTTTAGGGGGGGAACCCTTGGGGGAATCAAAAATGGAGAAAGATCTGGGAGTCTTGGTAGAGGATAGACTAAGCAATAGCATGCAATGTCAAGCTGCAGCTGCCAAAGCCGGCAGAATATTGGCATGCATAAGGAAGGGGATATATTCCAGAGATAAAACTATAATCCTACCACTTTATAAAACTCTGGTCCGACCGCATCTGGAGTATTCTGCCCAGTTCTGGTCGCCAATTCTCAGGAGGGATGTGTTGGAGCTGGAGAGAGTACAGAGAAGGGCAACTAAACTGATTAGGGGATTGGAGGACCTTAATTATAAAGAGCGCTTACAAGTGCTTGATTTATTCTCCCTGAAGAAGAGACGCCTGAGAGGGGACATGATAGCAATTTATAAATACCTAAATGGTGATATCAACATAGAAAAAAACTATTCAGTCACAAAGAATGTATGAAGACACGAGGACATACAATGCGATTAGAGGAGAAGCGATTTAACCTCAGACTACGCAGGGTGTTCTTTACATTAAGGGCTACAAGACTGTGGAATTTTCTACCACAAATGGTAGTTACTGCAGGGAGTATGGCTACTTTTAAAAGACTCTTGGATGTACACCTCAAGGATAAAAACATTCAGGGGTATGGGAAATGAATACGTCCACACACACACACCTACACAGGTTGAACTGGATGGAATAATGCAGGGATCCTCAAACTACGGCCCTCCAGCTGTTGTGTTGTGGAACTACACTTTCCATGAGGCATTGTAAAACTCTGACATTCACAGACATGACTCGGCATGATGGGAAATGTAGTTCCTGAACAGCTGGAGGGCCAAAGTTTGAAGACCCCTGGACTAATGTCTTTATTCAACCTTAACTACTATGTTACTATGATACCCCGGTGCTTTGTTTCCCACTGACCTATCCCGGTGCTTTGCTTTCCACTGAACTACCCCGGTGCTCGGCTTCCATGGTACTACCCCGATGCTTTGCTTCCCACTGAACTACCCCGGTGCTCTGCTTCCCACTGATCTGCCCCGGTGCTCTGCTTCCCACTGATCTGCCCCGCTGCTTTGCTTCCCAGTGATCTACCCCGGTGCTCTGCTTCCCACTGATCTACCCCGGTACTCTGCTTCCCACTGATCTACCCCGGTACTCTGCTTCCCACTAAACTACCCCAGTGCTCTGCTTCCCACTGAACTATCCCAGTGCTCTGTTTCCCACTGAACTACCCGGTGCTCTGCTTCCCACTAAACTACCCCAGTGCTCTGCTTCCCACTGAACTATCCCAGTGCTCTGTTTCCCACTGAACTACCCTGGTGCTTTGCTTCCCACTGAACTATCCCGGTTCTCTGCTTCCCACTGAACTATCCCGGTTCTCTGCTTCCCACTGAACTACCCCCACGTTCTGCTTCCCACTGAACTACCCCAGAGCTCTGCTTCCCACTGAACTACCCCAGGGCTCTGCTTCCCACTAAACTACCCCAGAGCTCTGCTTCCCACTGAACTACCCCAGTGCTCTGTTTCCCACTGAACTACCCTGGTGCTTTGCTTCCCACTGAACTACCCCAGCGCTCTGCTTTCCACTAAACTACCCCAGTGCTCTGCTTCCCACTGAACTATCCCAGTGCTCTGTTTCCCACTGAACTACCCTGGTGCTTTGCTTCCCACTGAACTATCCCGGTTCTCTGCTTCCCACTGAACTACCCGGTGCTCTGCTTCCCACTAAACTACCCCAGTGCTCTGCTTCCCACTGAACTATCCTGGTTCTCTGCTTCCCACTGAACTACCCCAGCGCTCTGCTTTCCACTAAACTACCCCAGTGCTCTGCTTCCCACTGAACTATCACAGTGCTCTGTTGCCCACTGAACTACCCTGGTGCTTTGTTTCCCACTGAACTATCCCGGTTCTCTGCTTCCCACTGAACTACCCCAGGGCTCTACTTCCCACTGAACTACCCCAGTGCTCTGCTTTCCACTAAACTACCCCAGTGCTCTGCTTCCCACTGAACTATCCCAGTGCTCTGTTTCCCACTGAACTACCCTGGTTCTTTGCTTCCCACTGAACTATCCCGGTTCTCTGCTTCCCACTGAACTACCCGGTTCTCTGCTTCCCACTGAACTACTCCAGCGCTCTGCTTTCCACTAAACTACCCCAGTGCTCTGCTTCCCACTGAACTATCCCAGTGCTCTGTTGCCCACTGAACTACCCTGGTGCTTTGCTTCCCACTGAACTATCCCGGTTCTCTGCTTCCCACTGAACTACCCCAGGGCTCTACTTCCCACTGAACTATCCCAGTGCTCTGTTGCCCACTGAACTACCCTGGTGCTTTGCTTCCCACTGAACTATCCCGGTTCCCTGCTTCCCACTGAACTACCCAGTGCTCTGCTTCCCACTAAACCACCCCAGTGCTCTGCTTCCCACTGAACTACCCCAGTGCTTTGTTTCCCACTGAACTACCCTGGTGCTTTGCTTCCCACTGAACTATCCCAGTGCTCTGTTTCCCACTGAACTACCCTGGTGCTTTGCTTCCCATTGAACTACCCGGTGCTCTGCTTCCCACTAAACTACCCCAGTGCTCTGCTTCCCACTGAACTATCCCGGTTCTCTGCTTCCCACTGAACTATCCCAGTGCTCTGTTGCCCACTGAACTATCCCGGTTCTCTGCTTCCCACTGAACTACCCCAGGGCTCTACTTCCCACTGAACTATCCCCACGTTCTGCTTCCCACTGAACTACCCGGTGCTCTGCTTCCCACTGAACTACTCCAGCGCTCTGCTTTCCACTAAACTACCCCAGTGCTCTGCTTCCCACTGAACTATCCCAGTGCTCTGTTGCCCACTGAACTACCCTGGTGCTTTGCTTCCCACTGAACTATCCCGGTTCTCTGCTTCCCACTGAACTACCCCAGGGCTCTACTTCCCACTGAACTATCCCAGTGCTCTGTTGCCCACTGAACTACCCTGGTGCTTTGCTTCCCACTGAACTATCCCGGTTCCCTGCTTCCCACTGAACTACCCGGTGCTCTGCTTCCCACTGAACTACCCCAGTGCTTTGTTTCCCACTGAACTACCCCAGCGCTCTGCTTCCCACTGAACTATCCCAGTGCTCTGTTTCCCACTGAACTACCCTGGTGCTTTGCTTCCCATTGAACTACCCGGTGCTCTGCTTCCCACTAAACTACCCCAGTGCTCTACTTCCCACTGAACTATCCCCACGTTCTGCTTCCCACTGAACTACATCAGTGCTCTGCTTCCCATTGAACTACCCCTGTGCTCTGCATCCCACTAAACTACCCCAGTGCTCTGTTTCCCACTAAACTACCCCTGTGCTCTGCTTTCCACTGAACTACCTCGGTGCTCTGCTTCCTACTACACTACCCCAGCTATAGATCCTCCCTGCAGCCCTGTAGTAAATCCAGCGATGTGTGTCCGGAGCTGCCATACAAGCGGTGCATTATGAATAGGAGGCCCGCAGTGTGCGGAGATCGCTCAGCATCTCTTCCCCGCCTGTGCCAGCTAGTGTGCCCATCTCCATGTCACTACTCACCGGGCTGTGCGGGAGCCGGGCTCTTCCTGTGATCGCTGTGCCCGGGGCAGAGCCGTCTTCCTCCCGGCCGGCGGAGTGTGTCTGTACGGTGTGACAGCTCAGGAGGAGTGTGAGCTCTGCGATGGAGACAAGGGGCAGGATGACTGGAGAGAGGGGGAGGGAACTACTACATCTACCATCTCATCACATACAGTGCGGATCGCTCTCCTCCCCCGATCACATTGTACAGGAATCATACACCAACTTTATGTCATTACCTGCAAACCTTTCACATGTGGGGTGCCCCCCCCTGCAGGAGCCGCTTGGTATCTGGGGCTCCCTGTTCCATACCTCTCACATGTGGAGTGCCACCCCTGCAGGAGCCGCTTGGTATCTGGGGCTCCCTGTTCCATACCTCCCACATGTGGAGTGCCACCCTTGCAGGAGCCGCTTGGTATCTGGGGCTCCCTGTTCCATACCTCCCACATGTGGAGTGCCACCCCTGCAGGAGCCGCTTGGTATCTGGGGCTCCCTGTTCCATACCTCTCACATGTGGAGTGCCACCCCTGCAGGAGCCGCTTGGTATCTGGGGCTCCCTGTTCCATACCTCCCACATGTGGAGTGCCACCCCTGCAGGAGCTGCTTGGTATTTGGGGCCAAAAAGTAAAAAAGTGTAAATACTGCGCTAACTAAAAGAAGCTGCTAGCACAACCAACTGACAAAAAGTGGTAAAGAAAATAAGTGTAAAAAAGTGCAGCGCTTATATGAAATGGTGAACACTAAATGTTCACATAAAATGTGCATAAAATAAAAGTAGTGACTTAAAAACAAAATCTCTTAGTGATATATATAAATCAAGTAGACATCACAAAATAGACATAATAAATCCCATATGAAAAAACGGGACATTCAGACAAACCGCAGGCCACTGGCCACACTTAATACAACTGGCCCAACGGCCACCAATGCTAATAATTGTGGCACTGCAGCCTAATGCTCCGCCTACCCTCCTCCGCCCCCAGGTATGACAGGCATCATGTCAATAATATAATTTCATCTCTTCAAACCTTGTCCTTGAGTGAGCATATTGAATTGCATCATATACAATTAAGACGTTTAATTGTATATGATGCAATTCAATATGCTCACTCAAGGACAAGGTTTGAAGAGATGAAATTATATTATTGACATGATATACAATTATACAATTAAGACGTTTAATTGTATATGATGCAATTCAATATGCTCACTCAAGGACAAGGTTTGAAGAGATGAAATTATATTATTGACATGATATACAATTATACAATTAAGACGTTTAATTGTATATGATGGCAATAATATTTTGGACCTGCTCACCACCTATCGCAATATGTCACTGGATTAGTAAGATTACTACTTTCTTATAAGATATTGGGACTTGGGTTTGTTGCCACTGATTATTTCACTTATTTGTATAATAACTATGGACTTCGTAGTCATTAAAAGGGATATAATCCTATGATTACAATCAGTGGCAGCAAACACAAGTCCAAATATCTTAAAAGAAAGGAGTAATCTTACTAATCCAGTGACATAAGGCTGTACTGATGAGGCTGGACTGATGGCCACTGATGAGGCGGCACTGATAAGCTGCACTGATAAGGCAGCACTGATGGGCACTGATATGATCTACTGATAGGCTGCACTGGTGGCCACTGATGGGGCTGCACTGATGGGCAGTAAATGAGGCCGCACTGATAGGCACTGATAAGGCTGCACTGATGAGGCTGAACTTATGGGAACTGATAAGGCTGCACTGATGGGCACTGATAGACTGTGGTTGTGGCCTGTGGTTTACAGATGACAGGGCGGGTCATAAACATGAAGGGGTGTGGCCTTTACAGGAATGGTTGGGTCATATTTAAATTAGGGGGTGCACAAGTTTAGTCAGGCCTAGGGCAGCACAAAACCTAAATACACCACTGAAGCAGGTCAAATGAGCTGGTGGAGACAGATCTATAAAATCTATGAAGTAGATGTCACCGGACTTTGTTCTTTGGATGCACAATCTCAGAAGAAGAGGAAAGGGGAGTCCCTCATTCGTCAAAGGTAGGTATGTAGAAAACCAAAAAGAAAAATACATAGTGTAACACTGCTAAAAAAATTACATTAAAACCAGGCAATGGTAGGTCCCTCATTCCACATCCACTTTGATTGTGAGCTTCTGTGAACATCCATTGTGAACATCCAGTTTAGAGGAATCCAAAACCTTACCTGCCGGGCTTATTTGACCTGTTTGTTATATGGGAATACAGGTTCATATCATCTGGTAAGCGTATATATACCCTATTTTGTCTGGTGACGGAACTTAAACATCCTTCTGGACCATTTTCATCACTGTTGGATCTCACATTCCTTGCATGTGGAGTGGGCTTACTAAGTCTATTTAATCTGTATGCTACATGGCATTATAGGTTCACGAGATTTGGTAAGCGCATATATTATTCTTATACTCTCATCTGGTGAGGGGCCTAAATACTGTTTTGAAGATTTATATCACTGCTGGATCCTACATTTCATCCATGAGGATTATACCTATTCAGCTTTTTTTAACCTGTATGCTGTATAGCATTATGGGTTTATACAATCTGGTAAACGCATATTTTTATCACTTTACCTGGTGACGGGCCCTTTTATCACTTTTCTATCCTTTTCTATCCTTACTGGGTCTTCATTTGTTTTGTAGTCCCAGTGGAAGTTTTTTTACACACCTGTCTGGTGTTTTGTTTATTTATGTGCATGCCTGCTTTTAATTGAATTTTTAGCAAGTGTTACACTATGTATTTTTCTTTTTGGTTTTCTACATACCTACCTTTGACGAATGAGGGACTCCCCTTTCCTCTTCTTCTGAGATTGTGCATCCAAAGAACAAAGTTCGGTGACACCTACTTCAGAGATATTTTACATCTGTCTCCACCAGCTCATTTGACCTGCTTACCATAAGTCCATATGTTGTAGTCCATATGTTGGAGTAAGCGGCGCTAGGGGGGGGGCGGCCCGCCCCGGGTGCCACGCACTGGGGGGTGTCTGCCGGTGTCCTGCCCTGCGTGTTCTGACAGATCCCGTATCACAGTGTGAAGGCAGCTGCAGTGGCAGCTCCTTCAGTCTGCGCTGCTAGCGGGGGCGGAGCCGTGGCGGGAATAAGGGGCGGAGCCGCGGCGGTAGAAGGGAGCGGGGGCCTCGGCGGGAAGAAGGGGCGGAGCCTTCGCGGGAAGAAGGTGAGTGCCGAAGTGTGTGTGCTGGATAGGAAGGGGATGGGCAGCTGCATATAGAGGAATTCATCTTTCCCTATTCTTCCTGCAGCTGCTGAATAACTGATTCTCCTCCTCTCCCTCCTGCAGGAAGAATAGGGAAAGATCAGTTCATCTATATGCAGCTGCCCCATCCCCTTCCTATACAACTTCTTTTGCTGGCTCCCCAGTGCTCTTAAACCCCCCCCAGTGCTTTTAACCCCCCCCCCCAGTGCTCTTAGCCCCCCTCCCAGTGCACTAGACCCCCCGTGTTCTTCAGCCGGTCCCCCCTCCGGTGCTCATCAGCTTCCCACAGTGCTTTTCATCTCCCTCCCCCCTAAGCTCCCTGTCCCCCCCAGTGCTCTCCACCCCCTGCACCTTCCAACCCCCCTGCAATGCTTTCCAAACCCCCTCTAAATTCTCTCCAGCCCCCCCCCCCCCCCCCACCGTGCCCTTCAGCTCCTCCAGTGCTCTCTGCTTCGCCTGTGCTCTCCGGCCCCCCAAGTGCTCTTCTATCTTCTATCATATCTGCAGTCTCTGAGCATCTCCTGTATCATGTCTGCAGTCTCTGAGCATCTACTGTATCATGTCTGCAGTCTCTGACCATCTACTGTATCATGTCTGCAGTCTCTGATCATCTCCTGTATCACGTCTGCAGTCTCTGACCATCTACTGTATCATGTCTGCAGTCTCTGATCATCTACTGTATCATGTCTGCAGTCACTGAGCATCTCCTGTATCATGTCTGCAGTCTCTGACCATCTACTGTATCATGTCTGCAGTCTCTGACCATCTGTTGTATCATGTCTGCAGTCTCTGAGCATCTCCTGTATCATGTCTGCAGTCTCTGACCATCTACTGTATCATGTCTGCAGTCTCTGACCATCTGTTGTATTATGTCTGCAGTCTCTGACCATCTCCTGTATCATGTCCTCAGTCACTGACCATCTCCTGTATCATGTCCTCAGTCTCTGATCATCTCTTGTATCATGTCTGCAATCTCTGAACTGACTATCTCCTGTATCATGTCCTCAGTCTCTGACCATCTCTTGTATCGTGTCCTCAGTCTCTGACCATCTCTTTTATCATGTTCTCAGTCTCTGACCATCTCCTGTATCGCGTCCTCTGTCTCTGACCATCTTCTGTATCATGTCTGCAGTCTCTGACCATCTCCTCTATCATGTCCTCAGGCTCTGACCATCTCCTGTACCATGTCTGCAGTCTCGGACCCTCTCCTGTATCATGTCTGCAGTCTCTGACCATCTCCTGTACCATGCCCGCAGTCTCTAACCATCTCCTTTAGCAAGTCTCCAATCTCTTACTCAAACTTAAACCCATTGCTAATAATATTAGCTATCTGTTTATGCTGAAGGTAGGACTGTGCAGGGGAGGCAGAGAGTGCAAAAGGGGGAACTGTGATTAGAGAGACGGAGGGCAGACTGCAAGGGGCACTGTGATGGGGGGCTGTGAAATTTGTGCAATAAATATTCTTGAAAACATTACAAATTTTTTTTGGGTGTTTTTACATTTTAAAGTTGGGGGGGTGCCAGATATAGGATCCGCCCCGGGTGCCAAATGCTCTAGGTACGCCACTGGTAAGCGCATATATATCCCACTGCTACGGGTGGCAAGATTTCATTATCATCTTGACCTTCTGCATATTTGTTGGACTTTATACTCTCCTTTTGAGGTTTTTGTGTGCTATGTCCATCTGACCTGTATGCCATATGGCATTATAGGTTAATTTGGTAAGCACACACTTTTACTTTTCCCATTCATGGTGGAATTCCATTGGGTTTTTTCAATATCTCGGGTTTTCACATTTCACATATGGACTCCATTTTTTCATATGGGACTTATTATGTCTATTTTGTGATGTCTAGTTGATTTATATATATCACTAAGAAATTTTGTTTTTAAGTCACTACTTTTATTTTATGCACATTTTATGTGAACATTTAGTGTTCACTATTTCATATTAGCGCTGCACTTTTTTACACTTATGGTATTTGGGGCCCCCTGTTCTATACCTCCCACATGTGGAGTGCCATCCCTGCAAGAGCAGCTTGGTATTTGGGGCTCCCTGTTCTATACCTCCCAACTTTCTGAGATGGAATGAGGAACACCTATTAGCAAAAGTATGTAGGTATAGGGCACACACCTTGCCACACCCCTCAGGAAGGTGAACTGTACAAAAAAAATTGGTTAAACCCACAAGTGCCTTTTTACCACGACCATTCCTTTATATTGGCTTTTGGAATTTACAAATGCAGCAATTTAACAACTGGATGAAAGGTGTAGCACTGGGAAACACTTTTTGGTAGATAAGTAGTGCAGTTTATAAACAACTATACAGATCAGACCAAAATTAGGGACAAATGAGGAGGAAAGAAGGACAGAGGGACTTTGGTGCAAACAGGGACAGTCCCTCCAAATCAGGGACAATTGGGAGCTATGCTGTTGTGTGCCTCCACTCCGAGGACACCCTCACCCCTCTGACATGCGTTGGTTGGATGAAAGTCACTGCAAACACCTATAAGAACACCAATTTACATATTGTTCCTGTAACATGGCTGTGAGCCAGGAATTAGACACAAGACTGTTAAGTGATAAATTAACTCAATGTATTGGTACAGGTTAGAATAAATGAACACACAGAAGGTAGACAGTATAATCACTATGCCAATCACTATGCCACAGTAACTGAGAATAGAGTTCCATACCCCTAGACTGGGATTAACTCATTAATCAACAGTCAGCAATAAAAACAGTGCATATAAGCACTAACCACTTCCTGACCGTGCTATAGCCCAATGACAGCTGCATCACAGTCATCCAATTCTGGGAAGGCATCATATGACGTCCTCCCATGGGCACAGGTGATCACAGATCAGGGTAAAAGGCCAATCACAGCAGCCCTTTACCACATGATCAGCGGTGTCACAGATGATCACGATGTAAACAAGCCGATTATCAGCATTCCTTGCGTGAGGAGAGCCCATAATATGCCTGTGTCAAAGGGACATCTACACTGATAATCAGGGCACTGATTATCAATGTCCTGATTATCAATGCAGTCTCAGCAGTGCCCACCAGTGCGGCCTATCAGTGCCCACCAGTGCTGCCAATTAGTGCTCATCAGTGCTGCCTATCAGTGCCCCTCAGTGCTGCCAATCAGTGTCACCTATCAGTGCTGCCTATCAGTGTCCATTAGTGCCGCCTACCAGTGCCTATCAGTGCCACCTGTCAGAACCCATCAGTGCAGCCTGTCAGGGCCTATCAGTGCGGCCTCATCAGCGCACATCAGTGAAGGATGGGGCTAGGTGGGTGTTAGGTAAAGCATAGAGTGGCCCTGTCTGCTTATCAGGAGGGCCTGATCTGTTAGTTAGCCTGTCACATGCATCTAGGTGTGATCTGTTGAGTCTGGGAAGTCTCCCTACTGTATCCAATGAGGGACCTTGTTGGACAGTGGAGGAAACCTAGCCAATAGCACACCAGGGTTTATGACTGTCCCAGTGGGTGGGCATTGCTGCAATGCATCCTGGGATTGGGAATAAATCCGGAGGGGGCATGTGACAGGGTGTCTTTTGGCGGGAGCAAAGTCCCAGGAGGAGGTGGATGGTTGTCTCTCCTCCTGCTGAAGTGAGGAAGGTGGTCCAGGCAGTCGGCCTAGGGACCAGGGGTTGAGCTGTGCTGAAAGCATTCAGTGTGCTGACCAAGTGGAGCTGCTGGGCAGAAGACTTCAGGAAAAACAGTGTCATGAGTACTCAAGGATCTGCCCAAAGATCTGCCCAGGGGACCACTCCAGAGAGGTCAAGGGGATCAAGGAGCCAGCTAACCCATAGTTTTACAGAAAAGGGGTGGCAAGTTGTTAAGCCCTGAAGATTAGGGATAAAGGGGGCGCCAGGAAGGGCCCTGAAGTTGTTCAGTAGTACAGTCTACCTCAAGGAATAGCTTGCCATAGGACAGAATTACCTCAGGAAGCTTAAAAAGAACCTTTCACAGCCAAGGGCAAAGTGAAGCAGCGGCCTAGCCATGACTAGCTCAATTTCAGTGTATTCAGCTTTAACCAGCATTAACCAGCATTTATTCAAGTCGTCCCTGCCTATTGTGCATAGTTTAGTTCAGTTGGAGTATCCCACTCATCCCTTCTCCTATCCAAGTTCCTAATAAAACCTAAAAACCAAAGAAACTGGACTGGTCCTTGTCTGAGGTAAAGACACTTGGAAACATGTCAGAATGTTCTGCTGTTGCTAATGGTAACCCAGGGGAACCTTTTACCAGCAGCTCCCTTGGGAATAGTGCTACACCTGTTTGCAAAATTTTGTAACAAACTATAAAAAAAATTAATTTTCAGGTTTTTTTCCTTTATGTAGCAAACAATAATAAAACCCAGTGGTGAATAAACACCACCAAAAGAAAGCTCTGTGTGAAAAAAATAATACAAATTTCACATACAGTGTTGCATGACCGCACAATTGTCATTCAAAGTGTGAGAGCACTGAAAGCTAAAAATTGGCCTGGGCAGGAAGGGGTTGAAAGTGCTCAGTGTGCAAGTGGTTAAACCAGAACTATACTCAAAACTCAGCTCCAGCAATGCGACATCCTGGAGCTTCCCGCTGGCTGCTGACATATTGGAGTGGCTGGCTTCTGAGTATTGAATGCAGGCTGCTTTCTTTAGCTGGGTGGGGATAAGGTCACTTCCAGGCATGCACAGGAGTTTTGTCAGCTTTCACATTGCCAAATTTCTACCGTGAGCTGCGCATGCATGGTTCACAGGCAGGTAGGTCATTTTAATGAAGAAGAGACAAAGCCTGTCTCCTCTGCATTAAAAATCCTGCCTGTTCGCCCATTTTTTTACTACCCAAAGTTCCACTGCAATGTGAATAAGAATACAATAAAATATATAGATATTCTGCACTTATCCAAACTGTGTAAATAAAGTATATAAATAAAATATGAATGTAAAAGTAAAATATAAATGTAAACGGTGCAGCTACTTTAATAAGTTAGAATACACGGCTACCAATATACATACATTATATATATATATATATATATATATATATATATATATATATATATATATATATATATATATGTAAGAATATTTAATAATAAATAAAATATTTAATAATAAATAAAAAAAAATATGGTGGCAGACACATAAGAGGTGGAGCGAGAGTGCCAGCAGGGGACTCCGGAAGAGGAGAACTGGGGCCACTCAGGTGCCACTGCAGGTAAGTAATAAGTATATGATGTTTATTATTTTAGGAAAAAAAAAACGTAACCTTTACAACCACTTTAAAGATGGCGGCGTGGAAGAAGGATGGTGGGAGGCGAATAATACAAGTAGAAAAGAATGGAAAGGGGATTGAAACCTTTAAATACATTAAGGATGTGAATGGGTTCAGGAGGGCAGTATCTTCAATATGGAGTCAAGATCAAGACCACGGGGACATGAGCTCAAACTAGCAGGAGGAAAGTTCCAAACTAAACTTAGGAAGTATTATTTTTATTAAAAACTTTGTTGATTCCAAGAACCAAATTCCTGCAGAGGTAGTGACCTGTAATTCACCTGTATGTGACTTTAAAGTAGTAATAAACCCAAAAACAAATTGTAATATACTACAGCTTACCATTTCTTAGATGTAGTGGTTGCATTCGTTTTCTTTTTTCCCTTATTTTCAACCGTTGGCCCAGCCAGTAAACCTGTTGTTTTTTAAACTTCATTAATTTCACTGTACAGCAGCATGGTCCATTCCACTGCTGTGGGATGACATGAAGCGCCCTCTAGTGTGCTTTGGAAAAATGCAGACATGCTGCATTTTAGTTTACAGCAGGGATGTAGTGTGACCAGGGCAGTGGCGTAGCGTGGGTTGTCAGCACCCGGGGCAAGGCAAGTAATTTGCGCCCCCTAACCCGCAGGATTTTAGCACTCGAGTCTCTTCCACTAGATTAGTTAAAGAAACCCTTACCCCCTAAGCACATGTATTGTTTGTTATGAAAACAAACATTGCCCCCTTTCAATGCAGAGAGACCAGCGTGCCCCCTTTCAATGCAGAGAGACCAGCGTGCCCCCTTTCAATGCAGAGAGACCAGCGTGCCCCCTTTCAATGCAGAATGACCAGCGTGCCCCCTTTCAATGCAGAATGACCAGCGTGCCCCCTTCAATGCAGAGAGACCAGCGTGCCCCTTTCAATGCAGAATGACCAGCGTGCCCCCTTTCAATGCAGAATGACCAGCGTGCCCCCTTTCAGTGCAAAGAGACCAGCTTGCCCCCTTTCAATTCAGAATGACCAGCGTGCCCCCTTTCAATGCAGAATGACCAGCGTGCCCCCTTCAATGCAGAGAGACCAGTGTGACCCCTTTCAATGCAGAATGACCAGCGTGCCCCCTTTCAATGCAGAATGACCAGCGTGCCCCTTTTCAATGCAGAGAGACCAGTGTGCCCCCTTTCAATGCAGAATTGGCCAGGAGGAGGATCCGTGTGGCAATAGCGAATTTTCATTCGCTATTGTCACACAATGGGTGGGCTCGGGGCTCACTGCTCTGCGCCCTGTGTCCACCCTTTTCTGAAGCCTATTAGAGCCTCTGGCTCTAATCAGGTGATTGAAAAAATAAAAACCCATTGAACTCCATGCATCCACATATAGATTAGGGTGCGAGACGCATGGATAGGGGGGGTGGCGCCCCTGCGCCCTCAATGCACCAGCCATCACTGATGGACAGGTGAGGCACAGTCCAGCCCCGCCATTTTCAGCCATAGGGCGGCCGCGCTGGACATCTCCCAGCCTAAAGATGGAGGTAGCCGCAGACAGTGTGTGAACTCTGTATGTCAGAGTCAGACAGAGTGACACTGCGGATGCGCCCCCCCCCCCCAGATGTTGCGCCCGGTGCGGCCGGCCCCCCCTGCACCCCCCACGCTACGCCACTGGACCAGGGCACATAGAAGACAATGATTTCCTATGTAAGCTAGTGGTGAGACGCAGGTCACCGCTCATAATGCTCATAGTGTGAATGAGCACTGGGACAGGAACTGTGTTGCTGGCCAGATCACCAGGTGAAAATAAAGGGTAAACTGTAAAGAAAATGAATGTAGCCCTCACACCTGAGGGCTACAATGAATGCAATGTGTGTTTTGGGGTTTATTACCACGTTAAGCAGGTTTGGGATAAGGATCGATAAACACAAATTAAAAAAAAAAAAAAAGGCGGGGGGGAATCGGACTAGGTAAATCTTTCTGCTGACACTCTTCTGTGCTTTTATGTTTCTATACACTTTGCTGCAGGAAGAGGAAGCAAGTGAGATCGAGAAATTAGACAATCATCCTCCACTCACATGGTCTGTGGTGACATCTGATAGAACAAGGCACTGGCCACGTCCATAAAGAAACACAGATCGGCCCCTGTGATCTGCTTCCCACTGAACTACCCCAGGTGCTTTGCTTTCCACTGAACTACCCCTGTGCTTTGCTTCCCACTAAACTACCCCTGTGCTTTGCTTCCCCCTGAACTACTCCGTTGCACTGCTTCCCACTGAACTACCCCGGTGCTCTGCTTCCATGGTACTACCCCGGTGCTTTGCTTCCCACTAAACTACCCCTTTGCTTTGCTTCCCCCTGAACTACTCCGGTGCACTGCTTCCCACTGAACTACCCCGGTGCTCTGCTTCCATGGTACTACCCCGGTGCTTTGCTTCCCACTGAACTACCCCGATGCTCTGCTTCCCACTGAACTACCCCAGTGCTTTGTTTCCATGGAACTACCCCGGTGCTCTGCTTCCCACTGAATTACCCCGGTGCTTTGCTTCCCACTGAACTACCCCGGTGCTTGGCTTCCATGAAACTACCCCAGCGCTCTGATTCCATGAAACTACCCCAGCGCTCTCCTTCCCACTGAACTACCACGGTCCTCTGCTTCCCACTGAACTACCACGGTGCTCTGCTTCCCACTGAACTACCCCAGTGCTCTGCTTCCCACTAAACTATCACGGTTCTTTGCTTCCCACTGAACTACCCCGGTAAGCCTGACATCAATAGTATGTAAACTTCTGGAAGGGATGATAAGGGACTATATCCAAGAGTTTGTCAAAGACAACAACATCATCAGCAGTAATCAAGTGAGTGAGAGGACTGGGAAACAAGGATTTCGGGCACAAATGTTTTTTTAAAAACAAATTATTTTATTCAAAACATATTTAAAATCAAAGAAAAGTACAGGCATATAATTATGTGTTAAGGACCATACCAGACCCATAGATGGTCTATACTGTGGTGTATCTTAATACATACAGTTTAGAACAATGGTTTACATACATCTTAAAGTACAGAACAATTAGTAGTCATATCATTCTCAGGACTATTCACTCACGATCAGACAAAAACCACCGGCGGACACCAAAATAGACAAGGTGTCGGTCCGTGGGATCAACTGAGAGTGTGAATTAACTTCCACCATATAATATTTGACCTTTGCTCGACATGTTTCGCTTTCTTAGGAGAAAAGCTTCATCTGGAGCATATCATTTCGTTTGTCTGTGTAAAGAACAATACTGTTTAGACATGTTGCATGAAGATAACATTATTTATGATGTTTCATAATACCGTGTCCATTATTCCACTTAGTTAAAAATATACACATATATTGCATTTAAATAGGTGCTTATATTTTTTGTATAGATATATCAACACAATATATCATTGAGTCTTAAGTTGCGTCTAGCATCCAAGGAGGTATTCGGTTGGGGGAGATCAAGCGCCGGGGATTACCAAAAGCGAGGCATATGTGGGGACCCACCCCGTAATTACATTGTCACCAAGATATAAAAAGTGGTACATATGGTAAACAGAGGGGGGGACATACATACCTGTACAGTAATAGTCAGGCATAAATCTCAATTCCGTAGGGGAGTTTTTTAACGAAGAGGACTGTTGTGCGTTTGTGGAAAGCACCGTATTTTGGCACCTATATGAGCATGTAGTAGTGAGGGTAATCACTCCATATTTACTAGATGGATAAGAAAAAGGAATAGATGTTTTTTTAAAAGGGACCAGTTAGTATATTAGTTCTATAATTATTATTGAAAGATCGAAAAAAAGAGTATGTGCTAGCCAAGAGGGCTGGAACATTCCAGAGTGACAAAGGAAAAAGGAAAAAGAAGAAAAAATAATAATATATATATATGTATACTGCATGCATGTGAGTAGATTGCATAGATATCCACAGAGACCCAGTAGTTGTCCCAGAAAGGGGTGATTAAAGAATGTATATTGACTTAGTAAACAGAGATAGGTAATTAGACATATAATTGGAACAAGGTAACGAATCCATATATGGGAACTCTCCGTGCAGCAATGGGCCACTCATGGAGTATCCGACATCTTAATTTGTATATAAATATCCATATGTATATAAATCCTTATACATAGGATGGAGTTAAATCTTAGGCATGGTATCAAGTTTGTACCCGAGTAAACGTTTCTATAATCCAGTGAGTGTAACCCAAATTGCATATGCACGGATGATTCCATCATGGAGTCAGAATGCATGCTGTATTAAATTAATAATAGCAAGAAGGAATGATGATAGGATATCATAGGATACAATAAGTCCATCTGGGGTAAGAGAGCCCGAGATATGGACATTCAAAACAGCTCACCAGACCTGGAGAGGGCGGGAGCCTAGTGCATGTAGCGTGTCCCTTATGGTTGTCTAAACGCTGTATAACAGGATGAAATTAAAGTAAGTATGTGAGTCCCAACAAAAGTAAAATAAACGTTAGTGCCACATGCTAAGGGTGAAGCTGTATCACTTACTCCGTGCCGCGCTATTCCAAACTTGCACACAGTCCTCGCCGGATGGGGTAATGCCGCCATACAGGGGTGTGTAGCCATCGCCCTTAAATGGCGTGGATCCCGGGCGGTTCGTCAACAGACGTCACCGCCCCGGCCACTCCCCCCGGAACATCGCCAGAGAGCAGGCACGGGGACACCCCGTCAGCGCTCTCCACCATGTCCGAGGTGTAACTGGACCACATGAAGGCAGGAACTGCCTCCGTAGTCCATACAGGTGCCTCAGGAAGTTCCGCCCAAATGGGCGGAGCCGCACTGTGGCCCGTCTGGCCGCACATATCTCGCTGGTTTTGGAGAGTCCTCAGCGCTTACCCACAACGCCCCCTCAGGATCTGTCAGCAATTACAGATGAAGCTTTTCTCCTAAGAAAGCGAAACATGTCGAGCAAAGGTCAAATATTATATGGTGGAAGTTAATTCACACTCTCAGTTGATCCCACGGACCGACACCTTGTCTATTTTGGTGTCCGCCGGTGGTTTTTGTCTGATCGTGAGTGAATAGTCCTGAGAATGATATGACTACTAATTGTTCTGTACTTTAAGATGTATGTAAACCATTGTTCTAAACTGTATGTATTAAGATACACCACAGTATAGACCATCTATGGGTCTGGTATGGTCCTTAACACATAATTATATGCCTGTACTTTTCTTTGATTTTAAATATGTTTTGAATAAAATAATTTGTTTTTAAAAAAACATTTGTGCCCGAAATCCTTGTTTCCCAGTCCTCTCACTCAATTAGCAATTAAGGATAGGGACACACCCTAAATTGGATACTTTATGACCCAGATAGCTGCTGTCTGTGGATACATGGCCTAGAATAAAAATTCTGATATAAAGGTGGAAACACCAGCCATTTTGGGAAGTGGCAAGCAGCGATATATATAGATTGAAATAATCAATTGTTATCCCTAATATATGTTTCATTTGACGCTTATTGTGTGAAAGGACTGTGAAACATTCTCGTATTGACAATCTCTCAACATAAATATCCATCTGCCCCTAGTGGCAATTCGATTGCACCTGGTTAATGGAAATAATACTGGAGTGAGTTTTGAATATTTCGAAACTGTTTGTAGTGTCAAACCAGTGAAATATTTCTCATACACTGTATGAAGGCCTATATGAAGGAGTCTAGAGATTTTTTTCAAAAAAACTTTAATAAATAAAATAAAATAAAAGAATACTCTACATAGATCATAGGACAACCATGGATTTCGTTGGAAATGCATGGACAGGTCTTATGACCGAAATCGAATCTACTTGTAACATTCCGGCCAAAGATGACATAAGTTTAAACCAATATATAAATACAGTAAAAAAAACTAATTAAGAAAAAGTCAAACCTGTACTGGCACATAGAATTTTTTTTAAAATATATCCAAGCCAATATATGCCCTATTGGCTTGAGAATCCACTTATTCCCCTCCTTCGATAACGCATCAAGCGAATTTAGAACTTTATGGGAACGCATTTTAACAAAATGCAGTACTGACCTATGCCAACTGTTGGTATCCCAATATAAACTAGACCTGGCTACATTAGATGCTGAATTGTCATCCTTATATACAAAAAATGAGAATTTAAAGAAACACGTACAATACGAACCAAGATGGAAGGAGGTGAAGGAGTATGGGATCAAGCTGAATAGGGATATAATTTGCAAAAAGCAGACCAAATTTTTAAAAGATAGGATGGCCTTCATCCTGTTATACAGCGTTTAGACAACCATAAGGGACACGCTACATGCACTAGGCTCCCGCCCTCTCCAGGTCTGGTGAGCTGTTTTGAATGTCCATATCTCGGGCTCTCTTACCCCAGATGGACTTATTGTATCCTATGATATCCTATCATCATTCCTTCTTGCTATTATTAATTTAATACAGCATGCATTCTGACTCCATGATGGAATCATCCGTGCATATGCAATTTGGGTTACACTCACTGGATTATAGAAACGTTTACTCGGGTACAAACTTGATACCATGCCTAAGATTTAACTCCATCCTATGTATAAGGATTTATATACATATGGATATTTATATACAAATTAAGATGTCGGATACTCCATGAGTGGCCCATTGCTGCACGGAGAGTTCCCATATATGGATTCGTTACCTTGTTCCAATTATATGTCTAATTACCTATCTCTGTTTACTAAGTCAATATACATTCTTTAATCACCCCTTTCTGGGACAACTACTGGGTCTCTGTGGATATCTATGCAATCTACTCACATGCATGCAGTATACATATATATATATTATTATTTTTTCTTCTTTTTCCTTTTTCCTTTGTCACTCTGGAATGTTCCAGCCCTCTTGGCTAGCACATACTCTTTTTTTCGATCTTTCAATAATAATTATAGAACTAATATACTAACTGGTCCCTTTTAAAAAAACATCTATTCCTTTTTCTTATCCATCTAGTAAATATGGAGTGATTACCCTCACTACTACATGCTCATATAGGTGCCAAAATACGGTGCTTTCCACAAACGCACAACAGTCCTCTTCGTTAAAAAACTCCCCTACGGAATTGAGATTTATGCCTGACTATTACTGTACAGGTATGTATGTCCCCCCCTCTGTTTACCATATGTACCACTTTTTATATCTTGGTGACAATGTAATTACGGGGTGGGTCCCCACATATGCCTCGCTTTTGGTAATCCCCGGCGCTTGATCTCCCCCAACCGAATACCTCCTTGGATGCTAGACGCAACTTAAGACTCAATGATATATTGTGTTGATATATCTATACAAAAAATATAAGGACCTATTTAAATGCAATATATGTGTATATTTTTTACTAAGTGGAATAATGGACACGGTATTATGAAACATCATAAATAATGTTATCTTCATGCAACATGTCTAAACAGTATTGTTCTTTACACAGACAAACGAAATGATATGCTCCAGATGAAGCTTTTCTCCTAAGAAAGCGAAACATGTCGAGCAAAGGTCAAATATTATATGGTGGAAGTTAATTCACACTCTCAGTTGATCCCACGGACCGACACCTTGTCTATTTTGGTGTCCGCCGGTGGTTTTTGTCTGATCGTGAGTGAATAGTCCTGAGAATGATATGACTACTAATTGTTCTGTACTTTAAGATGTATGTAAACCATTGTTCTAAACTGTATGTATTAAGATACACCACAGTATAGACCATCTATGGGTCTGGTATGGTCCTTAACACATAATTATATGCCTGTACTTTTCTTTGATTTTAAATATGTTTTGAATAAAATAATTTGTTTTTAAAAAAACATTTGTGCCCGAAATCCTTGTTTCCCAGTCCTCTCACTCAATTAGCAATTAAGGATAGGGACACACCCTAAATTGGATACTTTATGACCCAGATAGCTGCTGTCTGTGGATACATGGCCTAGAATAAAAATTCTGATATAAAGGTGGAAACACCAGCCATTTTGGGAAGTGGCAAGCAGCGATATATATAGATTGAAATAATCAATTGTTATCCCTAATATATGTTTCATTTGACGCTTATTGTGTGAAAGGACTGTGAAACATTCTCGTATTGACAATCTCTCAACATAAATATCCATCTGCCCCTAGTGGCAATTCGATTGCACCTGGTTAATGGAAATAATACTGGAGTGAGTTTTGAATATTTCGAAACTGTTTGTAGTGTCAAACCAGTGAAATATTTCTCATACACTGTATGAAGGCCTATATAAAGGAGTCTAGAGATTTTTTTCAAAAAAACTTTAATAAATAAAATAAAATAAAAGAATACTCTACATAGATCATAGGACAACCATGGATTTCGTTGGAAATGCATGGACAGGTCTTATGACCGAAATCGAATCTACTTGTAACATTCCGGCCAAAGATGACATAAGTTTAAACCAATATATAAATACAGTAAAAAAACTAATTAAGAAAAAGTCAAACCTGTACTGGCACATAGAATTTTTTTTAAAATATATCCAAGCCAATATATGCCCTATTGGCTTGAGAATCCACTTATTCCCCTCCTTCGATAACGCATCAAGCGAATTTAGAACTTTATGGGAACGCATTTTAACAAAATGCAGTACTGACCTATGCCAACTGTTGGTATCCCAATATAAACTAGACCTGGCTACATTAGATGCTGAATTGTCATCCTTATATACAAAAAATGAGAATTTAAAGAAACACGTACAATACGAACCAAGATGGAAGGAGGTGAAGGAGTATGGGATCAAGCTGAATAGGGATATAATTTGCAAAAAGCAGACCAAAAATTTTTAAAAGATAGGATGGCCTTCACGGAAGGCTATGCCTATCGATGGCCGGGACCCAATAATTCAAGGCGGCCCCGCTATCCGCGAGGCCCCCGTGAACATATACCCAATACAGGATCAAGAGAAACCGACTGGGAATCGGACTCTTCCTCAATTTCTGCACAATCTAATAGATCTAGAGTGTCAATTAAATCGAATCAAGATACCAGACCAAAAACTGATTTGGGACCACGTAAACGAGGACAACAGGAAGGAGCCAACTATACACCGCGCTCCAAAAAGCGACCTGATGAAACATCTAAGTTCCAATCATCAGGAACTGGAGGTCTTCAGGGTGGACAGATTTATAAATCTGCTGACATACTAACACAAGATAGTTTGGAGGCACAGGACCCCTATTTGGGGGGCCTTGCTCTCCAAGCAATACAGATGTTGCAACCTTTACCCACCAACACTAACCCAACGAATTCACTGATACAGGGATCCACTTCTAATCCTCAAACACAAACACTAGGTGCTACCGCACTCACTCCTTTGAATACTTTATCCCTTAATACACCCAGCACCACCTCCTTTAGACAAACCACCATTGATGGCCATTTTGCGGCCTCACAGGCACAGACTTCAAATTTTCCCTTGAGCACACCACTAAACCCTCCCACTTGAAATTATCGATTATAAATTTAACTCCCTATCACCTCTCTCCTCAGGAACAAGAAGTCCTCGAATTGGGCCTCACATTCTGTCCATCAGCTCCCATGGACAGGTATGAGACCATAAAGGACATCTATATGTTCATAAGAAACCTGACATATAAATATATATACGACCCGGAAAGACAACGCAATGTACAAGACAAAGAGATTTCGGAAAAAATAAAACATTATACTATGCAAGAGTTCCGCGTTTTGCGAGATTTAATTTTATTATTGGAGGAGAATGACACTACGGTTTCTCAATCCCCTAGTCAAGGCACTCAAACAAATACCTCAAAAAAGACTTCCTTCAAACCAAAATCTAATAGTTTCCCTGACTTGACTACAAACTCTAATTTATTAGCGTTTCTAACCACAGTGGTAGGCGAGATAAAAAATTGTGAACTAAATCCAACACGGAATAATCTTTCGAAACAACAACTTCAAACGCTGAACAGATTAAGAAATCATACAGACTTAGTTATAAAACCCTCAGATAAGGGTGGTAACCTAGTACTTATGACTCGGGAAGGATATGAGAGAATGTGTCTCGACATTCTCTCAAATCGCACATGGTACAAAAAGATCTCCCTATCAGTCACAACAGAATTTAAATCAAGGTACTTGGACATAATTGGAAATGCCTATCAAAGGGCTCTTATAGATGAGGACTGTTACAATTATCTTAATAACAAATTTCCCAGACAGGCGACGTTCTACTCACTTCCAAAAACGCACAAAAATTTAACATCTCCCCCAGGTAGGCCTATTGTATCGGGCATTGGAAACCTGACCGAAAATGCTAGTCGTTTGGTTGATTATTATTTACTACCACATGTAGTGCGGCTACCGTCATATGTCAAGGATACACTCGAGTTCTTAAGGATGATCGAAGATATGGTGGTTCCTCCCGACGCCCTGCTCGTGACTCTGGATGTGGAGGCGCTATACTCCAGCATCCCTCACGAGCAGGGCGTCGGGACGATACGCACCTTCTTATATGAACAAGATCATCACACCTGGCCATTCTGTGATTTCATACTTGAACTTTTATTTTTTATTTTGAAACATAATTGGTTTACATTCAATGGGTCCCACTACCTCCAGGTGCAGGGCGTGGCCATGGGCACTTGTTGTGCCCCGGCCTACGCTAACCTGTACCTGGGGGGGTGGGAGCGACAAATAACATCTGATGAAAGTTTATCTCATTTCTTTTTACATGTAGCTATATGGTTTCGTTATATAGACGACATTTTTGTGGTCTGGACAGGTTCAAGATCATTACTAGAGAAATTCATTACTCAATTGAATATTAACAGCTTTAATTTAAAGCTAACTTCTACAATTGATAACTCGAGTGTAAATTTCCTTGACTTGACGGTGTCGAAACATACAGATGGACATCTCACGACCAATCTGTACAGAAAAGAGACGTCAGGAAATGTAATACTACATGCGTCCAGTGCACATCCAGGAGCACTCATACGTAGTATTCCATACGCCCAATATATACGCCTACGGTGCAATTGCACATCTGACAGGGACTTCAAAATCCAGGCCAACTTGTTGAGAGAACGCCTAACAGCTCGGGGATACAGTAAACGAATATTGAGAGCAGCTTTTAACAAAGCTTTTGCTCAAAATAGGAATAGTCTCATCTTTAGAGCCAAACCTCCGAATACACAGCCGACAGTTAAATTCATAACTAAATACTCTGCCCATGAAAATGTTTTGAGAGGGATTCTTGAGCGTAATTGGCACCTCCTTCGTGATGATCCAGTTATCAACAAATATGTGGCGGAATATCCCCAAATCGTATTTAGGAGAACAAGGTCCCTGCGGGACCAGTTAACAACCAGCCACTACCAACCTATTAGGAATAATACAACAACACGTAGGGGTACTTATAAATGCCACCAATGCGCTCTTTGTCCCTGGATAGAGGAGAAAACTCAATATGTCTTGCCTAACGGTGAAACATTTAGTCCCAAATTCCGGGCTGATTGTAGCACTCGAGGAGTTGTGTACATAATGCACTGTACCTGTGGTATGTTCTACATAGGTAAAACTATAAGAGAACTTCGCCAGAGGATGAAGGATCATGTGTACGTGTCGGCAGGGGGAAGAATGGTTACGCCCGTGAGCAGGCATCTCGACCTATACCATAGGTTCAATCCAAAAAAGGCAAGATTCTATGTACTCGAGGTTATCCCTCAGGATCCTCGTGGTGGCAACTGGGACAAGAAAATTCTCCAGAGAGAAACTCTCTGGATAGAGCGTCTCAGTGCCACATCTAGACCTGGTTTGAATGAGACCCAATCGTACAAACCGTTTTTATGAAGACTGTTTACTCGCCCATTGGGGGTGGGCCCAGTGTCCGGAGATGCACGCTCTGGATGTGGAATGGACATATATATGGGGTGTTTTGGTCGTGATGTCTGCCTGGTTTTTATGGCGTGACCTTCTTCCTCCTCCCGATACCTCACTGATCCTAATCTTAATATGAGCTATTATTTTGCCTATGCCAGCTCTTGTCATACGACTCCTCGATATGCTCAACCATTGATCTTCTGGTATCCTTCCCATTCCATCATGATGTTCATGACCAGTTTTAATAAAATCTAAATGACGTAAGAAAATTATATCCTTAAGGAAATATATGTTTGCACTTGTGGTAGCATATATACACATTTGTTGTTGAGAGAAAAAATATGAGAGTGTCTTAATTAGGGGGCAGTTCTGTCCCTATCCTTTCACTAGGGCAACCACTGTAGAATGCCCCTATTGTTCTTCTATATTATACAACAAACTAATATTGATGAAATACCTTTGAAAAATGATTGATGTATCTATCCTGTTTTTTCAGGAACATATCATGTACTGTAACAATATGTGGTGAAATATATGCATTTGTATATGGATGTTTTTAATATGTATTATCTATTTGTGTTCTCCTTACAGGCATCAGTTCTTTTCCATGTAATTGCTGACAGATCCTGAGGGGGCGTTGTGGGTAAGCGCTGAGGACTCTCCAAAACCAGCGAGATATGTGCGGCCAGACGGGCCACAGTGCGGCTCCGCCCATTTGGGCGGAACTTCCTGAGGCACCTGTATGGACTACGGAGGCAGTTCCTGCCTTCATGTGGTCCAGTTACACCTCGGACATGGTGGAGAGCGCTGACGGGGTGTCCCCGTGCCTGCTCTCTGGCGATGTTCCGGGGGGAGTGGCCGGGGCGGTGACGTCTGTTGACGAACCGCCCGGGATCCACGCCATTTAAGGGCGATGGCTACACACCCCTGTATGGCGGCATTACCCCATCCGGCGAGGACTGTGTGCAAGTTTGGAATAGCGCGGCACGGAGTAAGTGATACAGCTTCACCCTTAGCATGTGGCACTAACGTTTATTTTACTTTTGTTGGGACTCACATACTTACTTTAATTTCATCCTGTTATACAGCGTTTAGACAACCATAAGGGACACGCTACATGCACTAGGCTCCCGTCCTCTCCAGGTCTGGTGAGCTGTTTTGAATGTCCATATCTCGGGCTCTCTTACCCCAGATGGACTTATTGTATCCTATGATATCCTATCATCATTCCTTCTTGCTATTATTAATTTAATACAGCATGCATTCTGACTCCATGATGGAATCATCCGTGCATATGCAATTTGGGTTACACTCACTGGATTATAGAAACGTTTACTCGGGTACAAACTTGATACCATGCCTAAGATTTAACTCCATCCTATGTATAAGGATTTATATACATATGGATATTTATATACAAATTAAGATGTCGGATACTCCATGAGTGGCCCATTGCTGCACGGAGAGTTCCCATATATGGATTCGTTACCTTGTTCCAATTATATGTCTAATTACCTATCTCTGTTTACTAAGTCAATATACATTCTTTAATCACCCCTTTCTGGGACAACTACTGGGTCTCTGTGGATATCTATGCAATCTACTCACATGCATGCAGTATACATATATATATATTATTATTTTTTCTTCTTTTTCCTTTTTCCTTTGTCACTCTGGAATGTTCCAGCCCTCTTGGCTAGCACATACTCTTTTTTTCGATCTTTCAATAATAATTATAGAACTAATATACTAACTGGTCCCTTTTAAAAAAACATCTATTCCTTTTTCTTATCCATCTAGTAAATATGGAGTGATTACCCTCACTACTACATGCTCATATAGGTGCCAAAATACGGTGCTTTCCACAAACGCACAACAGTCCTCTTCGTTAAAAAACTCCCCTACGGAATTGAGATTTATGCCTGACTATTACTGTACAGGTATGTATGTCCCCCCCTCTGTTTACCATATGTACCACTTTTTATGTCTTGGTGACAATGTAATTACGGGGTGGGTCCCCACATATGCCTCGCTTTTGGTAATCCCCGGCGCTTGATCTCCCCCAACCGAATACCTCCTTGGATGCTAGACGCAACTTAAGACTCAATGATATATTGTGTTGATATATCTATACAAAAAATATAAGGACCTATTTAAATGCAATATATGTGTATATTTTTAACTAAGTGGAATAATGGACACGGTATTATGAAACATCATAAATAATGTTATCTTCATGCAACATGTCTAAACAGTATTGTTCTTTACACAGACAAACGAAATGATATGCTCCAGATGAAGCTTTTCTCCTAAGAAAGCGAAACATGTCGAGCAAAGGTCAAATATTATATGGTGGAAGTTAATTCACACTCTCAGTTGATCCCACGGACCGACACCTTGTCTATTTTGGTGTCCGCCGGTGGTTTTTGTCTGATCGTGAGTGAATAGTCCTGAGAATGATATGACTACTAATTGTTCTGTACTTTAAGATGTATGTAAACCATTGTTCTAAACTGTATGTATTAAGATACACCACAGTATAGACCATCTATGGGTCTGGTATGGTCCTTAACACATAATTATATGCCTGTACTTTTCTTTGATTTTAAATATGTTTTGAATAAAATAATTTGTTTTTAAAAAAACATTTGTGCCCGAAATCCTTGTTTCCCAGTCCTCTCACTCAATTAGCAATTAAGGATAGGGACACACCCTAAATTGGATACTTTATGACCCAGATAGCTGCTGTCTGTGGATACATGGCCTAGAAAAAAAAAAATAAAAAAATCAGCAGTAATCAGAACGGGTTTACAAAAGGGCGTTCTTGTCAAACTAATCTGTTAACATTCTACAAGGAGGTGAGCTGTGAGCTATAAAGGGGGAGACCTGTGGATGTGGTGTACCTGGATTTTGCTAAGGCGTTTGATACAGTTCCCCCCAAGCGCTTAATATATAAAATAAGGTATGCAGGCACCGACCATAAGGTCTGCTCTAGGATACAGAACTGGTTAAAGGGGCGTGTCCAAAGGGTGGTAATAAGTAACTCATACTCAAACTGGTCTGGAGTGATAAGTGACAAGGCTCAGTCCTGGGACCAATCTTGTTCAATTTATACATAAATAGCATTGAGGACAGGATCAGGAGCTCAATATCAGTTTTTGCAGATGACACAAAATTGAGCAGGGTAATAACTTCACATAGTGAGGCAGGAATTCTACAGAGTGACCTGAAAAAAATCGCAGAGTGGGCAACTACATGGCAAATGAGGTTTAATGTGGAGAAGTGTAAGGTATTGCACTTGGGGACAAAAAAAACATAAAAGCACAATACACTTTAGGGGGGGAACCCTTGGGGGAATCAAAAATGGAGAAAGATCTGGGAGTCTTGGTAGAGGATAGACTAAGCAATAGCATGCAATGTCAAGCTGCAGCTGCCAAAGCCGGCAGAATATTGGCATGCATAAGGAAGGGGATATATTCCAGAGATAAAACTATAATCCTACCACTTTATAAAACTCTGGTCCGACCGCATCTGGAGTATTCTGCCCAGTTCTGGTCGCCAATTCTCAGGAGGGATGTGTTGGAGCTGGAGAGAGTACAGAGAAGGGCAACTAAACTGATTAGGGGATTGGAGGACCTTAATTATAAAGAGCGCTTACAAGTGCTTGATTTATTCTCCCTGAAGAAGAGACGCCTGAGAGGGGACATGATAGCAATTTATAAATACCTAAATGGTGATATCAACATAGAAAAAAACTATTCAGTCACAAAGAATGTATGAAGACACGAGGACATACAATGCGATTAGAGGAAAAGCGATTTAACCTCAGACTACGCAGGGTGTTCTTTACATTAAGGGCTACAAGACTGTGGAATTTTCTACCACAAATGGTAGTTACTGCAGGGAGTATGGCTACTTTTAAAAGACTCTTGGATGTACACCTCAAGGATAAAAACATTCAGGGGTATGGGAAATGAATACGTCCACACACACACACCTACACAGGTTGAACTGGATGGAATAATGCAGGGATCCTCAAACTACGGCCCTCCAGCTGTTGTGTTGTGGAACTACACTTTCCATGAGGCATTGTAAAACTCTGACATTCACAGACATGACTCGGCATGATGGGAAATGTAGTTCCTGAACAGCTGGAGGGCCAAAGTTTGAAGACCCCTGGACTAATGTCTTTATTCAACCTTAACTACTATGTTACTATGATACCCCGGTGCTTTGTTTCCCACTGACCTATCCCGGTGCTTTGCTTTCCACTGAACTACCCCGATGCTCGGCTTCCATGGTACTACCCCGATGCTTTGCTTCCCACTGAACTACCCCGGTGCTCTGCTTCCCACTGATCTGCCCCGGTGCTCTGCTTCCCACTGATCTGCCCCGCTGCTTTGCTTCCCAGTGATCTACCCCGGTGCTCTGCTTCCCACTGATCTACCCCGGTACTCTGCTTCCCACTGATCTACCCCGGTACTCTGCTTCCCACTAAACTACCCCAGTGCTCTGCTTCCCACTGAACTATCCCAGTGCTCTGTTTCCCACTGAACTACCCGGTGCTCTGCTTCCCACTAAACTACCCCAGTGCTCTGCTTCCCACTGAACTATCCCAGTGCTCTGTTTCCCACTGAACTACCCTGGTGCTTTGCTTCCCACTGAACTATCCCGGTTCTCTGCTTCCCACTGAACTATCCCGGTTCTCTGCTTCCCACTGAACTACCCCCACGTTCTGCTTCCCACTGAACTACCCCAGAGCTCTGCTTCCCACTGAACTACCCCAGGGCTCTGCTTCCCACTAAACTACCCCAGAGCTCTGCTTCCCACTGAACTACCCCAGTGCTCTGTTTCCCACTGAACTACCCTGGTGCTTTGCTTCCCACTGAACTACCCCAGCGCTCTGCTTTCCACTAAACTACCCCAGTGCTCTGCTTCCCACTGAACTATCCCAGTGCTCTGTTTCCCACTGAACTACCCTGGTGCTTTGCTTCCCACTGAACTATCCCGGTTCTCTGCTTCCCACTGAACTACCCGGTGCTCTGCTTCCCACTAAACTACCCCAGTGCTCTGCTTCCCACTGAACTATCCTGGTTCTCTGCTTCCCACTGAACTACCCCAGCGCTCTGCTTTCCACTAAACTACCCCAGTGCTCTGCTTCCCACTGAACTATCACAGTGCTCTGTTGCCCACTGAACTACCCTGGTGCTTTGTTTCCCACTGAACTATCCCGGTTCTCTGCTTCCCACTGAACTACCCCAGGGCTCTACTTCCCACTGAACTACCCCAGTGCTCTGCTTTCCACTAAACTACCCCAGTGCTCTGCTTCCCACTGAACTATCCCAGTGCTCTGTTTCCCACTGAACTACCCTGGTTCTTTGCTTCCCACTGAACTATCCCGGTTCTCTGCTTCCCACTGAACTACCCGGTTCTCTGCTTCCCACTGAACTACTCCAGCGCTCTGCTTTCCACTAAACTACCCCAGTGCTCTGCTTCCCACTGAACTATCCCAGTGCTCTGTTGCCCACTGAACTACCCTGGTGCTTTGCTTCCCACTGAACTATCCCGGTTCTCTGCTTCCCACTGAACTACCCCAGGGCTCTACTTCCCACTGAACTATCCCAGTGCTCTGTTGCCCACTGAACTACCCTGGTGCTTTGCTTCCCACTGAACTATCCCGGTTCCCTGCTTCCCACTGAACTACCCAGTGCTCTGCTTCCCACTAAACCACCCCAGTGCTCTGCTTCCCACTGAACTACCCCAGTGCTTTGTTTCCCACTGAACTACCCTGGTGCTTTGCTTCCCACTGAACTATCCCAGTGCTCTGTTTCCCACTGAACTACCCTGGTGCTTTGCTTCCCATTGAACTACCCGGTGCTCTGCTTCCCACTAAACTACCCCAGTGCTCTGCTTCCCACTGAACTATCCCGGTTCTCTGCTTCCCACTGAACTATCCCAGTGCTCTGTTGCCCACTGAACTATCCCGGTTCTCTGCTTCCCACTGAACTACCCCAGGGCTCTACTTCCCACTGAACTATCCCCACGTTCTGCTTCCCACTGAACTACCCGGTGCTCTGCTTCCCACTGAACTACTCCAGCGCTCTGCTTTCCACTAAACTACCCCAGTGCTCTGCTTCCCACTGAACTATCCCAGTGCTCTGTTGCCCACTGAACTACCCTGGTGCTTTGCTTCCCACTAAACTATCCCGGTTCTCTGCTTCCCACTGAACTACCCCAGGGCTCTACTTCCCACTGAACTATCCCAGTGCTCTGCTTCCCACTGAACTATCCCGGTTCCCTGCTTCCCACTGAACTACCCGGTGCTCTGCTTCCCACTAAACCACCCCAGTGCTCTGCTTCCCACTGAACTACCCCAGTGCTTTGTTTCCCACTGAACTACCCTGGTGCTTTGCTTCCCACTGAACTACCCCAGCGCTCTGCTTCCCACTGAACTATCCCAGTGCTCTGTTTCCCACTGAACTACCCTGGTGCTTTGCTTCCCATTGAACTACCCGGTGCTCTGCTTCCCACTAAACTACCCCAGTGCTCTACTTCCCACTGAACTATCCCCACGTTCTGCTTCCCACTGAACTACATCAGTGCTCTGCTTCCCATTGAACTACCCCTGTGCTCTGCATCCCACTAAACTACCCCAGTGCTCTGCTTCCCATTGAACTACCCCTGTGCTCTGCTTTCCACTGAACTACCTCGGTGCTCTGCTTCCTACTACACTACCCCAGCTATAGATCCTCCCTGCAGCCCTGTAGTAAATCCAGCGATGTGTGTCCGGAACTGCCATACAAGCGGTGCATTATGAATAGGAGGCCCGCAGTGTGCGGAGATCGCTCAGCATCTCTTCCCCGCCCGTGCCAGCTAGTGTGCCCATCTCCATGTCACTACTCACCGGGCTGTGCGGGAGCCGGGCTCTTCCTGTGATCGCTGTGCCCGGGGCAGAGCCGTCTTCCTCCCGGCCGGCGGAGTGTGTCTGTACGGTGTGACAGCTCAGGAGGAGTGTGAGCTCTGCGATGGAGACAAGGGGCAGGATGACTGGAGAGAGGGGGAGGGAACTACTACATCTACCATCTCATCACTTACAGTGCGGATCGCTCTCCTCCCCCGATCACATTGTACAGGAATCATACACCAACTTTATGTCATTACCTGCAAACCTTTCACATGTGGGGTGCCCCCCCCTGCAGGAGCCGCTTGGTATCTGGGGCTCCCTGTTCCATACCTCTCACATGTGGAGTGCCACCCCTGCAGGAGCCGCTTGGTATCTGGGGCTCCCTGTTCCATACCTCCCACATGTGGAGTGCCACCCTTGCAGGAGCCGCTTGGTATCTGGGGCTCCCTGTTCCATACCTCCCACATGTGGAGTGCCACCCCTGCAGGAGCCGCTTGGTATCTGGGGCTCCCTGTTCCATACCTCTCACATGTGGAGTGCCACCCCTGCAGGAGCCGATTGGTATCTGGGGCTCCCTGTTCCATACCTCCCACATGTGGAGTGCCACCCCTGCAGGAGCTGCTTGGTATTTGGGGCCAAAAAGTAAAAAAGTGTAAATACTGCGCTAACTAAAAGAAGCTGCTAGCACAACCAACTGACAAAAAGTGGTAAAGAAAATAAGTGTAAAAAAGTGCAGCGCTTATATGAAATGGTGAACACTAAATGTTCACATAAAATGTGCATAAAATAAAAGTAGTGACTTAAAAACAAAATCTCTTAGTGATATATATAAATCAAGTAGACATCACAAAATAGACATAATAAATCCCATATGAAAAAACGGGACATTCAGACAAACCGCAGGCCACTGGCCACACTTAATACAACTGGCCCAACGGCCACCAATGCTAATAATTGTGGCACTGCAGCCTAATGCTCCGCCTACCCTCCTCCGCCCCCAGGTATGACAGGCATCATGTCAATAATATAATTTCATCTCTTCAAACCTTGTCCTTGAGTGAGCATATTGAATTGCATCATATACAATTAAGACGTTTAATTGTATATGATGCAATTCAATATGCTCACTCAAGGACAAGGTTTGAAGAGATGAAATTATATTATTGACATGATATACAATTATACAATTAAGACGTTTAATTGTATATGATGGCAATAATATTTTGGACCTTCTCACCACCTATCGCAATATGTCACTGGATTAGTAAGATTACTACTTTCTTATAAGATATTGGGACTTGGGTTTGTTGCCACTGATTATTTCACTTATTAGTATAATAACTATGGACTTCGTAGTCATTAAAAGGGATATAATCCTATGATTACAATCAGTGGCAGCAAACACAAGTCCAAATATCTTAAAAGAAAGGAGTAATCTTACTAATCCAGTGACATAAGGCTGTACTGATGAGGCTGGACTGATGGCCACTGATGAGGCGGCACTGATAAGCTGCACTGATAAGGCAGCACTGATGGGCACTGATATGATCTACTGATAGGCTGCACTGGTGGCCACTGATGGGGCTGCACTGATGGGCAGTAAATGAGGCCGCACTGATAGGCACTGATAAGGCTGCACTGATGGGCACTGATGAGGCTGAACTTATGGGAACTGATAAGGCTGCACTGATGGGCTCTGATAGACTGTGGTTGTGGCCTGTGGTTTACAGATGACAGGGCGGGTCATAAACATGAAGGGGTGTGGCCTTTACAGGAATGGTTGGGTCATATTTAAATTAGGGGGTGCACAAGTTTAGTCAGGCCTAGGGCAGCACAAAACCTAAATACACCACTGAAGCAGGTCAAATGAGCTGGTGGAGACAGATCTATAAAATCTATGAAGTAGATGTCACCGGACTTTGTTCTTTGGATGCACAATCTCAGAAGAAGAGGAAAGGGGAGTCCCTCATTCGTCAAAGGTAGGTATGTAGAAAACCAAAAAGAAAAATACATAGTGTAACACTGCTAAAAAAATTACATTAAAACCAGGCAATGGTAAGTCCCTCATTCCACATCCACTTTGATTGTGAGCTTCTGTGAACATCCATTGTGAACATCCAGTTTAGAGGAATCCAAAACCTTACCTGCCGGGCTTATTTGACCTGTTTGTTATATGGGAATACAGGTTCATATCATCTGGTAAGCGTATATATACCCTATTTTGTCTGGTGACGGAACTTAAACATCCTTCTGGACCATTTTCATCACTGTTGGATCTCACATTCCTTGCATGTGGAGTGGGCTTACTAAGTCTATTTAATCTGTATGCTACATGGCATTATAGGTTCACGAGATTTGGTAAGCGCATATATTATTCTTATACTCTCATCTGGTGAGGGGCCTAAATACTGTTTTGAAGATTTATATCACTGCTGGATCCTACATTTCATCCATGAGGATTATACCTATTCAGCTTTTTTTAACCTGTATGCTGTATAGCATTATGGGTTTATACAATCTGGTAAACGCATATTTTTATCACTTTACCTGGTGACGGGCCCTTTTATCACTTTTCTATCCTTTTCTATCCTTACTGGGTCTTCATTTGTTTTGTAGTCCCAGTGGAAGTTTTTTTACACACCTGTCTGGTGTTTTGTTTATTTATGTGCATGCCTGCTTTTAATTGAATTTTTAGCAAGTGTTACACTATGTATTTTTCTTTTTGGTTTTCTACATACCTACCTTTGACGAATGAGGGACTCCCCTTTCCTCTTCTTCTGAGATTGTGCATCCAAAGAACAAAGTTCGGTGACACCTACTTCAGAGATATTTTACATCTGTCTCCACCAGCTCATTTGACCTGCTTACCATAAGTCCATATGTTGTAGTCCATATGTTGGAGTAAGCGGCGCTAGGGGGGGGGCGGCCCGCCCCGGGTGCCACGCACTGGGGGGTGTCTGCCGGTGTCCTGCCCTGCGTGTTCTGACAGATCCCGTATCACAGTGTGAAGGCAGCTGCAGTGGCAGCTCCTTCAGTCTGCGCTGCTAGCGGGGGCGGAGCCGTGGCGGGAATAAGGGGCGGAGCCGCGGCGGTAGAAGGGAGCGGGGGCCTCGGCGGGAAGAAGGGGCGGAGCCTTCGCGGGAAGAAGGTGAGTGCCGAAGTGTGTGTGCTGGATAGGAAGGGGATGGGCAGCTGCATATAGAGGAATTCATCTTTCCCTATTCTTCCTGCAGCTGCTGAATAACTGATTCTCCTCCTCTCCCTCCTGCAGGAAGAATAGGGAAAGATCAGTTCATCTATATGCAGCTGCCCCATCCCCTTCCTATACAACTTCTTTTGCTGGCTCCCCAGTGCTCTTAAACCCCCCCCAGTGCTTTTAACCCCCCCCCCAGTGCTCTTAGCCCCCCTCCCAGTGCACTAGACCCCCCGTGTTCTTTAGCCGGTCCCCCCTCCGGTGCTCATCAGCTCCCCACAGTGCTTTTCATCTCCCTCCCCCCTAAGCTCCCTGTCCCCCCCAGTGCTCTCCACCCCCTGCACCTTCCAACCCCCCTGCAATGCTTTCCAAACCCCCTCTAAATTCTCTCCAGCCCCCCCCCCCACCGTGCCCTTCAGCTCCTCCAGTGCTCTCTGCTTCGCCTGTGCTCTCCGGCCCCCCAAGTGCTCTTCTATCTTCTATCATATCTGCAGTCTCTGAGCATCTCCTGTATCATGTCTGCAGTCTCTGAGCATCTACTGTATCATGTCTGCAGTCTCTGACCATCTACTGTATCATGTCTGCAGTCTCTGATCATCTCCTGTATCACGTCTGCAGTCTCTGACCATCTACTGTATCATGTCTGCAGTCTCTGATCATCTACTGTATCATGTCTGCAGTCACTGAGCATCTCCTGTATCATGTCTGCAGTCTCTGACCATCTACTGTATCATGTCTGCAGTCTCTGACCATCTGTTGTATCATGTCTGCAGTCTCTGAGCATCTCCTGTATCATGTCTGCAGTCTCTGACCATCTACTGTATCATGTCTGCAGTCTCTGACCATCTGTTGTATTATGTCTGCAGTCTCTGACCATCTCCTGTATCATGTCCTCAGTCACTGACCATCTCCTGTATCATGTCCTCAGTCTCTGATCATCTCTTGTATCATGTCTGCAATCTCTGAACTGACTATCTCCTGTATCATGTCCTCAGTCTCTGACCATCTCTTGTATCGTGTCCTCAGTCTCTGACCATCTCTTTTATCATGTTCTCAGTCTCTGACCATCTCCTGTATCGCGTCCTCTGTCTCTGACCATCTTCTGTATCATGTCTGCAGTCTCTGACCATCTCCTCTATCATGTCCTCAGGCTCTGACCATCTCCTGTACCATGTCTGCAGTCTCGGACCATCTCCTGTATCATGTCTGCAGTCTCTGACCATCTCCTGTACCATGCCCGCAGTCTCTAACCATCTCCTTTAGCAAGTCTCCAATCTCTTACTCAAACTTAAACCCATTGCTAATAATATTAGCTATCTGTTTATGCTGAAGGTAGGACTGTGCAGGGGAGGCAGAGAGTGCAAAAGGGGGAACTGTGATTAGAGAGACGGAGGGCAGACTGCAAGGGGCACTGTGATGGGGGGCTGTGAAATTTGTGCAATAAATATTCTTGAAAACATTACAAATTTTTTTTGGGTGTTTTTACATTTTAAAGTTGGGGGGGTGCCAGATATAGGATCCGCCCCGGGTGCCAAATGCTCTAGGTACGCCACTGGTAAGCGCATATATATCCCACTGCTACGGGTGGCAAGATTTCATTATCATCTTGACCTTCTGCATATTTGTTGGACTTTATACTCTCCTTTTGAGGTTTTTGTGTGCTATGTCCATCTGACCTGTATGCCATATGGCATTATAGGTTAATTTGGTAAGCACACACTTTTACTTTTCCCATTCATGGTGGAATTCCATTGGGTTTTTTCAATATCTCGGGTTTTCACATTTCACATATGGACTCCATTTTTTCATATGGGACTTATTATGTCTATTTTGTGATGTCTAGTTGATTTATATATATCACTAAGAAATTTTGTTTTTAAGTCACTACTTTTATTTTATGCACATTTTATGTGAACATTTAGTGTTCACTATTTCATATTAGCGCTGCACTTTTTTACACTTATGGTATTTGGGGCCCCCTGTTCTATACCTCCCACATGTGGAGTGCCATCCCTGCAAGAGCAGCTTGGTATTTGGGGCTCCCTGTTCTATACCTCCCAACTTTCTGAGATGGAATGAGGAACACCTATTAGCAAAAGTATGTAGGTATAGGGCACACACCTTGCCACACCCCTCAGGAAGGTGAACTGTACAAAAAAAATTGGTTAAACCCACAAGTGCCTTTTTACCACGACCATTCCTTTATATTGGCTTTTGGAATTTACAAATGCAGCAATTTAACAACTGGATGAAAGGTGTAGCACTGGGAAACACTTTTTGGTAGATAAGTAGTGCAGTTTATAAACAACTATACAGATCAGACCAAAATTAGGGACAAATGAGGAGGAAAGAAGGACAGAGGGACTTTGGTGCAAACAGGGACAGTCCCTCCAAATCAGGGACAATTGGGAGCTATGCTGTTGTGTGCCTCCACTCCGAGGACACCCTCACCCCTCTGACATGCGTTGGTTGGATGAAAGTCACTGCAAACACCTATAAGAACACCAATTTACATATTGTTCCTGTAACATGGCTGTGAGCCAGGAATTAGACACAAGACTGTTAAGTGATAAATTAACTCAATGTATTGGTACAGGTTAGAATAAATGAACACACAGAAGGTAGACAGTATAATCACTATGCCAATCACTATGCCACAGTAACTGAGAATAGAGTTCCATACCCCTAGACTGGGATTAACTCATTAATCAACAGTCAGCAATAAAAACAGTGCATATAAGCACTAACCACTTCCTGACCGTGCTATAGCCCAATGACAGCTGCATCACAGTCATCCAATTCTGGTAAGGCATCATATGACGTCCTCCCATGGGCACAGGTGATCACAGATCAGGGTAAAAGGCCAATCACAGCAGCCCTTTACCACATGATCAGCGGTGTCACAGATGATCACGATGTAAACAAGCCGATTATCAGCATTCCTTGCGTGAGGAGAGCCCATAATATGCCTGTGTCAAAGGGACATCTACACTGATAATCAGGGCACTGATTATCAATGTCCTGATTATCAATGCAGTCTCAGCAGTGCCCACCAGTGCGGCCTATCAGTGCCCACCAGTGCTGCCAATTAGTGCTCATCAGTGCTGCCTATCAGTGCCCCTCAGTGCTGCCAATCAGTGTCACCTATCAGTGCTGCCTATCAGTGTCCATTAGTGCCGCCTACCAGTGCCTATCAGTGCCACCTGTCAGAACCCATCAGTGCAGCCTGTCAGGGCCTATCAGTGCGGCCTCATCAGCGCACATCAGTGAAGGATGGGGCTAGGTGGGTGTTAGGTAAAGCATAGAGTGGCCCTGTCTGCTTATCAGGAGGGCCTGATCTGTTAGTTAGCCTGTCACATGCATCTAGGTGTGATCTGTTGAGTCTGGGAAGTCTCCCTACTGTATCCAATGAGGGACCTTGTTGGACAGTGGAGGAAACCTAGCCAATAGCACACCAGGGTTTATGACTGTCCCAGTGGGTGGGCATTGCTGCAATGCATCCTGGGATTGGGAATAAATCCGGAGGGGGCATGTGACAGGGTGTCTTTTGGCGGGAGCAAAGTCCCAGGAGGAGGTGGATGGTTGTCTCTCCTCCTGCTGAAGTGAGGAAGGTGGTCCAGGCAGTCGGCCTAGGGACCAGGGGTTGAGCTGTGCTGAAAGCATTCAGTGTGCTGACCAAGTGGAGCTGCTGGGCAGAAGACTTCAGGAAAAACAGTGTCATGAGTACTCAAGGATCTGCCCAAAGATCTGCCCAGGGGACCACTCCAGAGAGGTCAAGGGGATCAAGGAGCCAGCTAACCCATAGTTTTACAGAAAAGGGGTGGCAAGTTGTTAAGCCCTGAAGATTAGGGATAAAGGGGGCGCCAGGAAGGGCCCTGAAGTTGTTCAGTAGTACAGTCTACCTCAAGGAATAGCTTGCCATAGGACAGAATTACCTCAGGAAGCTTAAAAAGAACCTTTCACAGCCAAGGGCAAAGTGAAGCAGCGGCCTAGCCATGACTAGCTCAATTTCAGTGTATTCAGCTTTAACCAGCATTAACCAGCATTTATTCAAGTCGTCCCTGCCTATTGTGCATAGTTTAGTTCAGTTGGAGTATCCCACTCATCCCTTCTCCTATCCAAGTTCCTAATAAAACCTAAAAACCAAAGAAACTGGACTGGTCCTTGTCTGAGGTAAAGACACTTGGAAACATGTCAGAATGTTCTGCTGTTGCTAATGGTAACCCAGGGGAACCTTTTACCAGCAGCTCCCTTGGGAATAGTGCTACACCTGTTTGCAAAATTTTGTAACAAACTATAAAAAAAATTAATTTTCAGGTTTTTTTCCTTTATGTAGCAAACAATAATAAAACCCAGTGGTGAATAAACACCACCAAAAGAAAGCTCTGTGTGAAAAAAATAATACAAATTTCACATACAGTGTTGCATGACCGCACAATTGTCATTCAAAGTGTGAGAGCACTGAAAGCTAAAAATTGGCCTGGGCAGGAAGGGGTTGAAAGTGCTCAGTGTGCAAGTGGTTAAACCAGAACTATACTCAAAACTCAGCTCCAGCAATGCGACATCCTGGAGCTTCCCGCTGGCTGCTGACATATTGGAGTGGCTGGCTTCTGAGTATTGAATGCAGGCTGCTTTCTTTAGCTGGGTGGGGATAAGGTCACTTCCAGGCATGCACAGGAGTTTTGTCAGCTTTCACATTGCCAAATTTCTACCGTGAGCTGCGCATGCATGGTTCACAGGCAGGTAGGTCATTTTAATGAAGAAGAGACAAAGCCTGTCTCCTCTGCATTAAAAATCCTGCCTGTTCGCCCATTTTTTTACTACCCAAAGTTCCACTGCAATGTGAATAAGAATACAATAAAATATATAGATATTCTGCACTTATCCAAACTGTGTAAATAAAGTATATAAATAAAATATGAATGTAAAAGTAAAATATAAATGTAAACGGTGCAGCTACTTTAATAAGTTAGAATACACGGCTACCAATATACATACATTATATATATATATATATATATATATGTAAGAATATTTAATAATAAATATCTTGCGCTCGTACTTATGTCAGAATATTTATACTGCTCTGAATATAGCAGTGTATTTATTTATGGTTAATAAGCAAAGATCTGTGCGGTAGGAGAGTCTCCACTTATGCCATAAATCAATGTCGTGAATTCTTTTTAATTGATTAATTTCTTTTTAAAAGCATATACCAATCTTAGTGAGTACAGTCTACAGCATGGAATATATATAAAAATATTTATTCTCAAGACATGCAAACACAATATATGATCAAACAAGAAGTGACACAAAAAGATAACTCTACAGAAAAATACTAACTTCAAACAATCAATGCAATGTGATGTTTAGCTCAATGATGAAAGTGAAAGTAAAACAAAGTGAAAGTAAAAGTAAAACGAAAGCAAGATTACCATTTCTTCCCAGGTATAGTATAAGCCATAAATTAATGTTCTATATAAACAGACTACAATGGTCTGCGTAATGCATAGTTGAAAGTCATTCCACTGCAGATGAAATGAGAATAAGCCATGCAAAACGGAAGACTTAAAATTGCAAATAATGCACTTAATCTGATATTAATAAAAATGTATAAAAACAAAAATCAGCTTTTTAGAGAAAAATCTACCATGGTTTATACGGCTGGGATTGTAATCTCATTACCCTAAAATATGCAATATAAAACATATAAGGAAGGAAATAAACAATTGTTGAATAAAATCAAATAATACAGCAAGGCATAATTACCACACTTAAGATGGCCGCTAGCTTCAATTGGGCGTTACCAAAGTCCTAAGATGGACGCCTTTCTTAAGATGGTGGATTCCCTTCAAGTTTCAGATGAATGATGGACAATATGGAGTATATCTGGATGAGTCTATTGAGGAATGTAATAGTGTGTGTGATGTAAGTGTATTGTCTGATGGGCAGTGTAATGTGTGTCCCCCTCTCATCTGGGTTGGTCTTTTATATGGTAAGAACAAAGAGCTATAAAAATTACCATAAGTAAAACCCGGAGGGATGAAACATTATCCCAATTGGTCAGGATATTCTATACCTAAACTGGTGAGGTCAGAGACACACCTCTTTTGATAATTAACCCCATACTTGGTATAATAAAATTAAATGATTTCTCTATATGTAAGATTAATCATATAACACAACATAAAACTTTGTCCAGACTCCCAGTACATACATAAATGTCCACCTGTATCTCCATCATTCACCTGGGCAAGTAATGCCATTCCAATAATTATATTATTTAACACAATATAATATTTTTATATGGGAATATCTAAAATTATCTCAAGACTGCACCTGGTATTTCGCCTCCAGAGGGCAGTATCATACCGTTCATTAGATTTTGTATTTAACATACTTAGAAACAATTACCATTATATCCTTATCTGATGACCTCTGACCTCTAGCTAGTGAATAGCCATTACTTATTTGACCATGCCAAAGGGCTGTCAGATAGAGCGTCTAGAATTGGAAGATCTATTACTTAGTCTATTCTAAAACAACGCTTATATAAACACTCCTACCACATGCCTTAACATGAAGTAATTTGTTTTTAAGACACACAAGTCCTTACACATCATAGAAAAGTATACTTATGTATATATATATATTATATATGTAATATTATATAAGTATCAAGTTCACACTTCTATATTAATAAGAATACAATGTATTATCGTTAATATACATCTTACATATGATGATGTTTTCTATAAAAACTTATATGGTTCATCTTTAAATGTCTGCTAGAATATACTGGGGTATTGTCCATTGTTATATACTTATAGACAGACTGAGATATCCCCCCTTAACATAGCGTCAGACTGACTGAGTCTTATCTGATAAATATGTCAAAAGAAATCTTATTTACGATTACATAGAAATACAAAGATCTCTGTTGAAACCACAGACCCTTTGTAAGCCTGTGAGAGACATTTTGAAAATGAACCTTCTTTGACCTTAGAAACAACATGGAAGCCATCCTGTTCAGAATCTCTTATGCATAATATGAAATATACATGGCTTTTAACCACTTGCCTTCTGTGCACTTAAACACCCTTCCCATCCAGGCCAATTTTCAGCTTTCAGCGCTGTCACACTTTGAATGACAATTGCGCGGTCATGCTACACTGTACCCATTTGAAATTTTTATCATTTTTTTCACACAAATAGAGCTTTCTTTTGGTGGTATTTAATCATCTCTGGGTTTTTTATTTTTTACAAAAAAAAAGAATAAAGACAAAAAATTTTGAAAAAAAAGTTTCTTATTTTCTGCGAGTAAATTTTGAAAAATTTTTTTTCTCCTTCACTGATGTGCGCTGATGAGGTGGCACTGATGGGCACTGATAGGCTGCACTGATGGGCACTGATGAGGTGGCACTTATGGGCACTGATGAGGTGGCACTTATGGGCACTGATGAGGAGGTACTAATATGCCGCACTGATGAGCACTGATAGGCGGCACTGATAGCCGGCACTGAGAGGCGGCACTGATGAGCACTGATAGGCGGCACTGCTGGGCACTGATAGGCGGCACTGCTGGGCACTGAGAGGTGGCACTGCTGGGCACTGACAGGTGGCACTGCTGGGCACTGGGAGGCGGCACTGATGGGCACTGATAGGCGGCACTGATGGGCACTGGCGGGTGGCACTGATGAGCGGCACTGATGGGCAGCACCATCAGTGCCCACACTCAGTGCCCATAGTGCTGCCAGTCAGTGCTCATCAGTGCCTAGATGAGCAGGCACTGATGGGCACTGACTAGCAGCACTATGGGCACTGATTGTGGGCATTGATGGGGGGCACTGATGGCGGGCACTGTGGGCACTGATGGGGGGGCACTGTGTGTGTGTTTTTACCTTGTGTAATCAGGGCACTGGTGATCGGTGCCCTGATTACACTGATTACACCTCTAGCAGCAGTGACGTTTTGTATGGGCTGACTTTTAAATTACATCCTGCAGGCATAACACAGAAAGGGTGTTTTCATAGGCCTCAAGATGATCAATAATATTTAAGGACCTTTTTTTAACAAAAATCAGGACAGTACTCTTTTTAAAAAAAACTTTTTAAATCCTGGAGGTGTATGGTATCTTTTTAGGGGTGCTAGTCTTTTTGCAGTGACCTGATATGGCTGGGGTAGGAAGTGGACTCTTTGCCTGCTTCCCCCCCTTGTCTGGGTCATAACCAACAGACTGGGAATCATATCTGGGTCTATGAATAATTAAATCATATTTTTAATGCAGGACTAATTAAAGCTTTGCCCTTTTGTATGGACACCATGACCTTATGGAACTCTGCTATGTATTTACTGATGAGTTCCTGTCTTAACTTGAACAGTTACATTTTTATTTATTTTTATTTTTTCAAAATTTTCCACTGCTGGTTACTCGGCAACTTTTGCTAGAAAAACATTTTTCCTTGCTCAAAACTTCCTTAATATTGCATTAATCATTTACATTTCACTTTCAAATGGTTACTTTCATTATAGCTTGCTTGATAAAACTTCTGCCACAGTTCTACTTTATTTTACAGTTTCACGCTACATTCTCTTAACTGATGTGTCCCAATAGAGGTTACTTTCACCTGCTCAAGGAGGTTCCTTATCTCATACTCTCATTTATTTGGAGTGGAGATTGAAACTTTACTAAACTCCTATTTGCTGAGCCTTCTGGTGCAGTTCCTCATAGAAATACAGTAAGATTAGCCATGACTCTAAATATATATGATCACGCTTCCTGATGTCTTTGTTGTTAGATAAGCTATTGGTGAGTTCATACATACAGGTTGTCCTCTACCCAAGTGTCAGATGCCCTTTATTGGCCCGACGTTCTGAGGATTTTGATATATGACTCTAACCAGCATTTACATATTACACCATTTCAGACTCAGAGAGGTGTTTCCACACATTTATGATCTGTGCCAAATCTACTGGAGTTGTGGCATTACCACTAGGAACTCACACCTTGCCAGAGTTGGCAGCATGAACATTACCTGCTGTAGACATTTTTAATTAAGGCATTTCTATCACATTCACAATTAATAAAAAAAATTCCAAAAAAAAAATTTTTTTTTTTCAAAGTTATTGATTATGTCACCTGATCAATATATATGATTGGCATATGTAAGAAATCAATAATTATCTCAGCAGTGCCTCCATTATATGTAAGAATATTTAATAATAAATATCTTGCGCTCGTACTTATGTCAGAATATTTATACTGCTCTGAATATAGCAGTGTATTTATTTATGGTTAATAAGCAAAGATCTGTGCGGTAGGAGAGTCTCCACTTATGCCATAAATCAATGTTGTGAATTCTTTTTAATTGATTAATTTCTTTTTAAAAGCATATACCAATCTTAGTGAGTACAGTCTACAGCATGGAATATATATAAAAATATTTATTCTCAAGACATGCAAACACGATATATGATCAAACAAGAAGTGACACAAAAAGATAACTCTACAGAAAAATACTAACTTCAAACAATCAATGCAATGTGATGTTTAGCTCAATGATGAAAGTGAAAGTAAAACAAAGTGAAAGTAAAAGTAAAACGAAAGCAAGATTACCATTTCTTCCCAGGTATAGTATAAGCCATAAATTAATGTTCTATATAAACAGACTACAATGGTCTGCGTAATGCATAGTTGAAAGTCATTCCACTGCAGATGAAATGAGAATAAGCCATGCAAAACGGAAGACTTAAAATTGCAAATAATGCACTTAATCTGATATTAATAAAAATGTATAAAAACAAAAATCAGCTTTTTAGAGAAAAATCTACCATGGTTTATACGGCTGGGATTGTAATCTCATTACCCTAAAATATGCAATATAAAACATATAAGGAAGGAAATAAACAATTGTTGAATAAAATCAAATAATACAGCAAGGCATAATTACCACACTTAAGATGGCCGCTAGCTTCAATTGGGCGTTACCAAAGTCCTAAGATGGACGCCTTTCTTAAGATGGTGGATTCCCTTCAAGTTTCAGATGAATGATGGACAATATGGAGTATATCTGGATGAGTCTATTGAGGAATGTAATAGTGTGTGTGATGTAAGTGTATTGTCTGATGGGCAGTGTAATGTGTGTCCCCCTCTCATCTGGGTTGGTCTTTTATATGGTAAGAACAAAGAGCTATAAAAATTACCATAAGTAAAACCCAGAGGGATGAAACATTATCCCAATTGGTCAGGATATTCTATACCTAAACTGGTGAGGTCAGAGACACACCTCTTTTGATAATTAACCCCATACTTGGTATAATAAAATTAAATGATTTCTCTATATGTAAGATTAATCATATAACACAACATAAAACTTTGTCCAGACTCCCAGTACATACATAAATGTCCACCTGTATCTCCATCATTCACCTGGGCAAGTAATGCCATTCCAATAATTATATTATTTAACACAATATAATATTTTTATATGGGAATATCTAAAATTATCTCAAGACTGCACCTGGTATTTCGCCTCCAGAGGGCAGTATCGTACCGTTCATTAGATTTTGTATTTAACATACTTAGAAACAATTACCATTATATCCTTATCTGATGACCTCTGACCTCTAGCTAGCGAATAGCCATTACTTATTTGACCATGCCAAAGGGCTGTCAGATAGAGCGTCTAGAATTGGAAGATCTATTACTTAGTCTATTCTAAAACAACGCTTATATAAACACTCCTACCACATGCCTTAACATGAAGTAATTTGTTTTTAAGACGCACGTCCTTACACATCATAGAAAAGTATACTTATGTATATATATATTATATATCTAATATTATATAAGTATCAAGTTCACACTTCTATATTAATAAGAATACAATGTATTATCGTTAATATACATCTTACATATGATGATGTTTTCTATAAAAACTTATATGGTTCATCTTTAAATGTCTGCTAGAATATACTGGGGTATTGTCCATTGTTATATACTTATAGACAGACTGAGATATCCCCCCTTAACATAGCGTCAGACTGACTGAGTCTTATCTGATAAATATGTCAAAAGAAATCTTATTTACGATTACATAGAAATACAAAGATCTCTGTTGAAACCACAGACCCTTTGTAAGCCTGTGAGAGACATTTTGAAAATGAACCTTCTTTGACCTTAGAAACAACATGGAAGCCATCCTGTTCAGAATCTCTTATGCATAATATGAAATATACATGGCTTTTAAAATCATTTTTCTTTTTACCTATTATTATTTTAATCAACCCCCAATAACCCCGACATATATATATATAAAAGAGATAAGTGCGCAACCGGTTATTTACTAGTAAATGACGTTAAAAGTCTCCGTTCCCATTCAATGCCTTTTATGGGGAAACGCGTCGGTTGGAGACAAATTTTGTGACGTCACTACGCACCAGGCTGCGGGCAAAGTCAGCGGCTGTGTGGAATATTTGTTTGCTTCACTTCTGATCATTTTATTGTAAGTGTAATGATACCTTTTGATAAATCAAGTTTTTACGTACTGCACCATGAAGCCTCTTCCTTCTGTTATCTTCTATGCATGAGAGAACCTACAGTGGCACGCTTTGCATGAATCCAATGGACACTCGAGATACATTGTAACAAGTGGAGCAATAATCTTATACAGAAGGAGCGCCCTTAAAGTGGCGAACGAGTGGAATATCTCTGGTAGTTGGAATTTGTTTGAGCGAGTTTGATCCCTATAATTTGAGATTCTGGTAAGAGGCGTGTGTTTATGTGTGTGTAGCACCCTACAGGTAGGTGCTAGGTAAATGCATAGTGGGCCTTGTCTGCCTAACAGCAGGGCCATGATTTCTTTTTGGTCTGGGTGTCATGGCTCTCAGGTGTGTCTGCTGAGGGGGAGTCTCCCCCTGGCTCTATGAGAGGTTTCTCATAGGGCAGTGGAGGAGACTCAATCAGGGACACATTCAGGCATGTAACTACCCCAGAAGGCAGATTCTGCCGCAGAATAAATCTGGGAGTGGGTATAAGTTTGAGGGGAGTGCATGACTCAGTGTCTTTGGCGGGAAGCAGAGTCCCAGGAGGGAGAGTATGGCTGTCTCTCCTCCTGTCAGAGGAAGCGGATGTCTCTGGGTGCTGCCTGTGAATCCAGAGAGTGCTGATTTGAGCTGAAGAGGATCCGGTGTGCCGAGAACCAGAGGAGAGAGAGAGGGGTCCAGTCCCAGGAAAGCCTACAAAGGTCGTGAGTACTGTGGATTTCCCCTGGGGGTCTACCTAGTGTCAGAGGGGACCACTCCGAAGAAGGTCCTGGGATCCAAGAGTCAGCTAGCTGTAAAGGGGGTGCCTGGTCGGAGGACCCTGAAGTGTTAGAGGGGGTACCTAGGTTGAGGACCCTGAAGTATTAGAGGGGGTACCTGCAGTTTGGGCCCTGAAGAATCATTGTACAGTCTGGAGTGTACCAGTTGAGAGTTGCAGCAGCACAGGAATTTAAAGAGAGCTACCTTTTAAGCCAGCGCAGGGCTAGAGGAAGCTATTCAGTGACTTTTGAGCAAAGCAGTGTCAGGAGTCAAGTGTTCTACAGTCCTGGATCTTCTGGATTAAGGTCGAGGTTCCAGCAGAGTTTTCAGTGTTACAGTATATCCAAGCATCAGGAAGCGTTGGCTAGTGTCAGCTGGCGTCAAGACAGCTCTGACAGGCATTTTTGCTAGAAGAGTCAAGAAATTGTACCTAGTGGAGCCAGAGTAGTATCCCACTCATTCCCTTCTCCTATCCCCAAAATATAATAAAACACACAAACCAAAGATGCCGGAATTGTCATTGTCTCAGTTCTCACACCTGGAGTTACAGCTCAAATGTGCTGGGAGTGTTACCGGTAACAATGGCAGACCCACCTCAGGCCCCATGTCTGGAAAACCTGCTACATGTGTTTATGTGTACACTAATAGAGCACAAACAATTGGACTTTTCCTTTATAATCAGACATTCCAACCTCTAAAAACTCATTTCAGGGAGGTGGCACAACGCACCGCCGCCGCGCCGACCCCCCCCCCCCCCGCCACGCCGCATGTGATTTACATGCAGTTTCTAGTGTGAATGGGTCCTCATGTTTGTGGCACATCAGCACCATTATAAACTGCCATTTGACCTCCAGCTGCTTAGCTGCAGTCTGAAAAGTGATCCACTAGCTCCTACTGATCACTTTTCAGAGGTTTTGCTAGTGTGAACCAAGTCTAAGAACACTCATTATAATGCCATCCATGTTTCTGTCTTATTAACATGGAGACAGTAAGCTCACACCTCCAATGCACAGGTGTCAGATAACTTTCCCCCTGGTAAAAGGTCAGGAATATGGATGGTATTAATGAGTGCTAGTAAAGGAGGGCACAGGGTTCTAGAAGCTTCCTGTTCTTCTTTTATTTCTACTGGAGAAAAACGCTTTCTTGTTCTCTCTCACCTCATCGATCACTGCAGGAGAGTCACAGTTTTATGAGCCTGTGTCCAGCATTCTTCCCAGATCACAACTGCGGCTCCATCCAGCACCCGCACTATACAGAAAGCCGGGATGAAGCTTTACTTGTAGTGATAGACAGCGTAATTTGTGTACTCACTGGCTAAAGAGGCGGTTCTGCACCGCCCCCTGCTGCCTCCCCAGCCAATGGATAGCTGAAGCTGCATAAGTCCCTCCCTCATGACATCACCCTGTATTCTCCTGAGCTCTGCCTGCATACTGCATAGCAAAGACATTTAAAGAATGAGAAAGTACGACCGTGCAGTTCCCATAGCTGAACCCCCGGCCCTGGCAGACATCCTAAGTCTCCCAGCCGGGAGATTGCACGGCACTTGCAGGTGTCCGTGAGCCGCCGACCAAAGGTGGGAGACTCCCGCAAGTCGCGGGAGACTTGGGATGTCTGTATAATTGTGGACTGAATACATTTATATTGATTTATTTTCACTTATATTGTTTTACATTTAGAGAGTTTATCATTTTTTAGTCATTTGCTAGTACAGTATCTCACAAAAGTGAGTACACCCCTCATATTTTTGTAACTATTTTATTATATCTTTTCATGTGACAACAAAATGACACTTTGCTACAATGTAAAGTAGTGAGTGTACAGCTTGTATTTGCTGTCCCCTCAAAATAACACAACACACAGCCATTAATTTCCAAACCGCTGGGAACAGAAGTGAATACACCCCTAAGTGACAATGTCCAAATTGGGCCCAATTAGCCATCCCCCCCTCCCCCGGTATCATGTGACTCGTTAGTGTTACACACAGCCTAATTCATTGTACCTCCAATGCTGATTTTGTTCTATTTTACCTCCATTTTGACTATTTTTTGGTTCAAATGCAATTCACTATAGCACCATCAGAAACGTTATGAGCAGTGTCAAATTCATTAAGATCAAATAACGTCAGGACTGGACTTAAAAACAGTCCAGCTAAAAGGTGTACTAATTTTTTCAAAATCACAAAATATGGCAGGAAAAAAATACAAAATGAGTGGGAAAGATGTGCTATATGATTTTGAGCTAAACTGCTTTTAAACTGTGTGAAAAAGTTAAGTAGAAAAAAAGATATTAATAAAAGTGTAAAATGCAAAAATAGCTCCAGAGTCAATTTCTGGCAGTTAGCCCATGTGAGCATGCTCCAAACCAAAAATTAGGCTGAAAATAACGTTTTTGAAAACGTTAGACGGAGTTATATTGAATTTGCGGCAAATACCTCCGCAAATTCGCGGTAAAACTGCGCTATTCCGGCGCTAATGAGGGAAATGCAAATTTTTTTTGCACATATCTATGTATGTCTATACATATATATATATATATATATATATATATATATATATATATAGGTGTGTTCCCGCTGTGTTCCTCAGTGTGAGTGCCACATCCCAAGAAAATTGAAACCAATTGTATAATCCCCTAAGGGTGGGACTTTATAGGCAACTCAAAATACAAAAGACTTTTAACAAGTAATTATAAATTTTATTAATACATACAAGAAAATATAAAGAACATACCAAAAAGGTACAATAGATACACAGTAAAATGGCAAAACTATTGGATAAAAATATGCAAATGCACTCAACCAACTACTCCAGATTGAATCCAACGTTTCGAGGTAATAAACCTCTTCCTCAGGGATTGTGCTGGAGATTTGTTAATTCTGTGGATATTGAGAGAAGCATATGTGTCACATAGAATAGCCAAAGAATACAACTTTTTAAACATGTTCTGATCATGCAAGATAAAGCCATAACACAGTTGTAAAATAAAGGTAACTTACATGGTTGGTTTAGCATATGAACATATGTGGTAGTTTTGCCGCTAGGTAAAAACAGGGAGATTGTAGAACACCCACAGAGACCGATGGTTTTTGCAGATAGAGTCTATATGCATATAAAGTAGTATAGTGCTGGAGGGTGGAACAGGGGGGATTGCGCGCCCTGGAAGCAGATGTCACAACTGGAGTCCAAAATGTGCTTAGCCGGTTGGGTAGAGGCCGATATATATATACACACATATATATATATATATATATATATAGATGCCCAAAAAATAATTATATGTATATATATATATATATATATATATATATATATATATGTTTTATTTATTGATTTGCTTATGTGTATATATATATATATATATATATATATATATATATATATATATATATATGAAAAGGAACACTAATACGGCTTCTCCCCAAAAATGAAACATTGTATATGTGTGAAATTAATATATTTTTGGGTTGGTTAGATATAGAAAATAACAATAATATATGGGTTTTTGCATATGCATATATATATATATATATATATATATATATATATATATATGCAAAAAACAATATATTATTGTTACTTCCTATATCTAACCAACCCAAAAATATATTAATTTCACACATATACAATGTTTCATTTTTGGGGAGAAGCCGGATTAGTGTTGCTTGTCATATATAACAACAGACAGTTGTAGGTAGTTTAGGGATTCGAACACCTAAATACACTGTTGCAAGGCAGCGGTGCTAACCACTTAACTACCTAAGGCTAATGAATTTTTTTCAAAGCATGTGTGATTTGTGCTTCGCGGTCCATTGAGTAGTACAGGACCCGTTCTAATAGGAGCGACACAAGTCACTCCGACTTAGAAAAAGGATCCTGTACTACTTTGGGGTGACCTCGGAGCGACTTGCATAGACTTCCTTTATGTGAAGTCTCTGCAAGTCGCGCCGAAGTCGCGGTGCACAACATGCACGCGACTTCACAGGTCACCCCCCGAAGTGGTGTCGCCTCAATGTGAATGGGCTCTTAAGGTGCCAGTGCATGTATGTTTGGTATAAAGATAATAAGAAACAAAGAAAAAAAAAAACCTCAGAGACCACAATTCCCAAATAATTAACCTAGTTTAGTGAAACTGTATAAAATCAACAAATTTTTAAAAATAATCCTGCATGCTGGAAATTATATATAGGTGTTTAAAACATTTATTTCTGTGAAAAATTTGTATTTTAAATATAAATTGATAGGCTAAGAAACTATCAGTAGCATATATTATGAAATAAATGTAACAAAGTGATTATGTTTGTGTAAATTGTGTTTTGCAAAAATTTTGCAAATATGTACTGAGCTTGAGCTTGATTAAATAAACTGACCAAAATATCCAAGTGGTTAGCACATCTGCCATGCAACACTGTATTTGGTTGTTCAAATCCCTGAACTACCTACAACTGTCTGTTGTTATATATGACAAGCAACACTAATACGGCTGCTCCCCAAAAATAAAACATTGTATATGTGTGAAATTAATATATTTGTTGGTTGGTTGAGTGGGGAGCCATATTAGTGTTGCTTCCTATATAGAGCCACATTACACTCTGTACTCTTTCAGGAGTGGAATCAGAATCCCTGACGAAGATTTATGTAATTTATCACACATGTTGGATTATGTACCACTCCTTTAGGAACACTGTGTTTGTATCATGTATCGTTTCAATGTAATGAGTGAGCCATTTCTGTAACATGGCCAGATCAAGTTATGATATCTTGTACTATGTATAATTACCAAGAATCAGTTATATATGCTATAATTCTCAATAAAATCTTTTAGAAATAATATTACCCATTATATAGTTTATTGTTACCCATAAAGTCCCATACTCTGCCTTGGGGGTTCTTCTTTGAAACCAATGTCTAGGGATTATGGTAACACAATTCCCTCTAGTTGTCTACATACTCTTTACATTTTATGTTTGGGTGGTTAATACACCCTACCCCCGTTCTTTGTAGTCAATTATAGGGTTGCCCAATCGGAGTAAAAATTTAACCTTAAATAACCCTATCTTTTTGTGAAAGGGACACAGTGGAAAGCCGATTGTTAAAGCTTTCCATCTGCGTCCCCAACAAGTCTTGGTGACTTGAGAATATAGATAACCCCCAGATGGGTGGCTTCCAGGGTGAAGGATGGGAGGAGTTAATGTCTGGAATAGAAAACGAATTCCAATTAAAGGAACTAGTGGAGTCAGATATATATTCCCTCTTCTACACTTTGAAACGGTTCCTCGAAAAAAAGTCGGCCCTTCATAGGCATGTTAAAACCTTTGACAGGTATATCAAGGAAAATCTGAATCCTCTGGGATTGAGGATTCAGATTTTTCCTACCCTTGAGAATATCTCACAGGAATTGAAACAGGATTGGGAAAAAATCCTAAATGATTGTTCTAAAAAACGTATGTCTCTCTTACAGGGGGAATATCTTAAACAGTTAAAGCTTATTGACTCTGAAATAACCCTGATAAATAAGCAACTTACCCCTCTAAATGCCTCTCCCCTCTTTAGTGAACAAGAGGCAAAACTGAAGACGCATTTAGAGGAATATACTAAGTCTATCTTACAAAGAAAGGAGAAAAAATACTGGAGGGATAGAATAGCATTTAATGAAGGCAAAGCCTATAGATGGCATTTAGGACAACGAAATTTCAGACGGAGATATGATCAGGGTAATAGAAGTGATAACTATTCTTCTGATTCTTCTGTTTCCAATTCCTCACAGACTGAAACAGAGGGACGCCATAGAGCTGACTATTCTCAACAAGGAAAAAAGAAAGACAAATTCAACAAAGGAGGAAGGTCCTCTAGACGAAGGACTTCCACAGTACCCAATACGGACAGTACACCTGGTGATAACGGTGGCGGGTAAACTCATGACCAGGACCCACAGGGTTCACAATCAGACAGCTTGCCGGTAGACAAACAGAGATCTCAAGGTAATCAAAATAAAGGTTTTTCTTTAGGAAAACCGAACACACGCCAAACATCCAAAACACAGGCAAGTATGGATACATATGCCATCAAAGTGATGGAGAAGGGGGATTAACTACTTCATGTTCTACTTGTGATGTAGAAGGGGGACTAACAATTATAAACCTCTCATCTTATAAACTATCTCAAGAGGAAGAACAAGTGTTAAAACTAGGCCTGTCATTCTGCCCTAAACAAAAAACGGACAGATTTAGTGTCATCAAAGACATCAATTTATTTGCTAGGGATTTGTTCTTTAAGAGCAAGTTCTTTAAACAAGTGGAAAAAATAGAGATGCCAGATGCAAGGTTAAAAGCGGCAGAATGCAGAGCACTGCGTGATTTAAATTTGTTACTCCAGGAGAGTGGCTATGATGACCCAGAAATATGGGAAAACATGAGTAGCTCTTCTGATGAGGAAAATACACAAGAGACTACTAAATTTCGTAAGAAATCGCATAGATTCCCTCAACTTAATCAGAATCCCTCTGTTGCTCTCTTTGTGAGAGAAGTCACTAAAGATATAGAAAAGCTGAAGATTGATTCAGCACATGATAACCTCCTCCCGAATCAACGGGCAGCCTTAAAATTACTCAAAACAAATTCAAATATCACCATTAAGCCAAGTGATAAAGGAGGAAATATTGTGTTAATGAATAACAGACTACGAAAATATGTGTCACAAACTTTTGAAAATCAAATCATGTTACCGTAAGATACCACTTTCAATCATTCAACAATACAATAACGAATATTATAATATTGTTGATAAGGCAAGAGGTGAAGGTATTTTATCACCATTGAAATGTGGGAATACATGATGATGACACACCCCCGCATTCCCACTTTTTACTGTCTTCCCAAAGTCCACAAAGACCCCAGGAATCCACCGGGTCGTCCCATCATCTCAGGGAATGGAAGCATTACTGAGACAGCAAGCCGGATAGTGGACGCTCACCTGAGGCCACATGTAACAAGTTTGGCATCATATACCAAAGACACCATTCATATGCTCCAAATTTTGGACAATGTCATACTACCCAAAGATGCCATACTTGTCACAGTGGATGTGGAATGTCTTTATAATTAAATACCTCATGAGAAAGGCCTGAGTATTGGAATACATATTATACCATAATGTCTTCTCTTTTCAAGGCTCCCACTACCTCCAGGGGGAGTGGGAACAAAATTTCATCTCCAGTGAAGACTTGTCGATATACTCCTGCCACTTCCTCATGTGGCAGAGATATATCGACGACATCTTCCTGGTATGGGACGGCCCGGTGGAACTTCTGGAGGAATGCCTGCAGAGGTTGAATCAGAACAATATGAATTTATTTTTCACCATGAAATATGACGCCAACAAAGATGACTTTTTGGATATCAGTATATTCAAAGACAATGAGGGACATTTGAGAACAACACTCTTTAGAAAAGACACAGCAGGAAACACGCTGCTACATGCAGGTAGTTTCCATCCTGAACCCCTCAAAAAATCGATCCCCTACTCTCAATATTTGAGAATCAAGCGTAATTGTTCATCTAAATTGGACTTCAAGAGGAAGGCAGATGAACTGACAAAAAGACTTTTGGAAAGAGGCTATTCTAAAACGTGCCTTAGAAAAAATTTCAATAGAGTTAGAGTTCAAACCAGACAAGATCTACTCTTTAAGCAAAAGACATCTAAAACACAGCCCATTGAGAGTCCCCGAGGATTATCCTGAACTATTCTTCTGAACATGAAGATATTTATGAGATAGTAAAAAAACATTGGGCAATACTTAAGGAGGATACGATTTTGAAACAAATTGTCACTCCGTCTCCTGCTATTACTTACAGAAGAGCAACCTCCCTAAAGGATGGATTGGTACAGAGCGAATATAAGAGCTCCAATAGAGGAGATCCCTGCCGTGATTTAGGAACTTTCCCCTGTGGGAATTGCGAACAGTGTAAAGTCATAATAAAGTGCAAAGGTACTACGTTACCTAACGGGGAAGTATTCTCCCCGAAACATTTCGTAAATTGCAAAACAAGGGGGGTTGTCTATTTGATGCGTTGTGATTGCAACGCATTTTACGTAGGTAAAACTAAACAACAGTTCGGTAAACGTGTTAACAAACACATGCAAAGTATAAATATTGGAGACCCTCATTTGCCATTAGGCAGACATATAGCTATGGCCCATAAATACAGGAATCCCAGGGTGACGTTCTGTGACCTGGAACGTGTGCACATTCCGGCCAGTGGGGGCGATTGGAACAAGCAGCTACTCCAGCGCGAAATGCGCTGGAATGCGAGGCTTGGTGCGACCGCCCCCCCCTGGCCTTAATGAAACTGAAAGTTATAGATCCTTCTTGGAGGGTTTCTCGTCAGGCAAGACGGACTGACAATACTCACCATAGTCCCTCTTTCTGGGACGCTTGCTGATTCCTCCCCCCCCCTCTTTTTCTCATATAAGGCACTGACCCTCTAACCTTTTGTCCATTTGGGGAAGTTCAAAGATGGACACAATCCTGAAACAATACTGAATCGAGCTTTTCAATATTCAAACATGGGACAGAGAGGGGAAGTGATAGACGGCTAGTCCACTCACTCCCCTTTTTTCTTCCTGTGTTCCCCCTTTCTCTCTCTCCCTCTCCCCCCTCCCCCCCTCTCTCCCTTAACCTTTTCGTCTATAGGAGGCCCACTTTTTTCCCGTCTGGGAGGTTTTTAATAGGTAGAATGTTATTGAGATGTATATTGATATATATCTCCCTTTGGGTTCTTTGAATAATATTGAAATGTTTATTATTGTACTGCTAAAATGTAATATAAATGCGCTGTGAGATGTTCTCTCTTGGGGTTCATTAGAGGTAATTCCTTTTATTTTGGGAACCCTGTGATACAGGGCTGTCCTCTTTTTTCTTTCCCTCACTTTTTTCTTTTCTTTTTTTTCCCCCTTCCCCTTCACCCCCTCTTTTTTTCTTCTTCTCTTTCCCTTCCCCCCCTCCCCCCCTCCCCTGATTTACCCACAAGATTTGATTCTTGCACTTCTTTCCCCCTCCTTGTTTCCATCTTGGGACCTGCTGTTACTTTAAGGGTATCATTTTCAAATGGAGGCCCGACACAGGTGAGCCCCCCGTCCATCTTGGGGGGCTTTAGCGTATTCAGTGAGATTCTACCCTCTTTTTCGGTTGATCTTGGGGGGATGTGTTCTCTCCTGAAATGTATCCCCTTTTATTAAAGGGGACTTCGCATAACTGTGTCGGGGTGTATATATCCCTTTTTGTGCATCTTGTGAGGGATCCCCCTTTATATCATGAGAGTTTTTCCCTTACTATTTTGAAGCACATACCGGTTAAAGTCATTATTGAAAGACTATTTTAGTCTAATATCTACATTATAAGGTAGGTGGTGCTCTTCTCATTAATGTCTTTTTCCTGGGAACTAGTCTAAAGCTCCGCCCCCCCCCCCTCGATAGTAATGTCAAGTCGCCCTGGCAACGAAACTAAATAACAGATAGAGGCCGTACACTTCCGCCCCGAACACTTAGGGCGGAAGTGATGTGGCCAAGTACGGAGGAAGAAAGGGCGGAAATGATGTCATATTGACATCACGGAATCCGCCCGAATACTTAGGGCGGAAGTGATGTGGCCAAGTACGGATGAAGAAAGGGCGGAAATGATGTCACGGACATCACGGAATCCCTGTATCCATGGATACCTATCCATGTAATCGGCCAGCAGAGATAAGCGCCGAACACCTCCGACCCAAAGATCTTGGGCGGAAGTGATGCGACGACACAGAAGAGATGGGGCGGAAGTGATGTCAGACGCACATCACGGGGCCCCCCCCCCGCAACTGCAGGCGTTCGCCTGCTGCTATATAAAGGGACACCGAGAGACACACAGGAGAGCTACCTCTCTCCAAAAACTGCCTATAAGGATCTCCAGTCTGGGATGACTTTATATGGACAACTAAAGTGAGTAATGATGGTCATACCTTTGAAGTTTGGGATTTTTTCTATTTGTTAAGAGTTTTACCCCCCCTTTTGTGGGAATCCCTCCTACAAAGAAACACTAATGAGCACTGTCTCCAATTTCGAATCCCCTTAGGAAAACTAATCACTGGGACGTCGTTAAGCATAAGAATCTCCTCCCCTGACTGGGTGGCATTTTTCCGTGACATTCTAAGGTTACTCAACTGTAAGTTGTCATGATTTTACTCTTGAAATTATAGGGTTTTACCACAAATAGGGGATACTCCCCCTTATGTGGGGAACCATTAATACAAAATTTAAAGTGATTTACTATATATACACAATCTCTCTTGGACTCCCATAGGGATGACCAATAGGACGGGATAGAGTATATGGAAAGCCTCTCCTTGACTGGGTGAAGATTTTTCCTCGTCAAGCGATACAACCACGGCGGATGTCGTAAGTACTATCATCCCCCCCCCCCCTTGTGCCAATCACACCTCCATATATTTAAGAAGCACTCTCTCTATATATATGGATGTACATTTTTGTTTACTTTAGGAAATTTAATTGCCAAGACTTCAAGTAAAGGCCCAGAACCTCTCCTATATAGTGACAATTGCAAAAAGGTTGGGACTTTAGATGAGAGACATAATTTGACCAGACTGATGGAACAAAATAATTTAATTTGTTGATATGCACAATATTACATGTGGCAACATGATATGTGAATACAGACATCATAAATAGATAGTATAAAATTCAATGGCAAGGTTAAACACCCCCAAGTCAGATTCAATTAAACCAGCATGACAATGTAAAAGAGTAACAGAGTATAAAAGTACATCATAACCATTCATAACTGACGCGTTTCGTGGACTAAACTTTCCACTTCTTCAAGAGTAGGTATATGATCGATATCTATAAGAAATGTGTATAAGAAACATTGTGTTATTTGATGGTAAAGAGACTGGGAGGGGGGGGGGAAGGGGAAATGATCCCCACATTCCCACAAACTTACACAGTGAGACTGGCGGTGAAGCAAAGCTGGAGGCAGTGTAACGTTCATGCGTTTTTGGTTGTGGATGGATTTACAGCTGCAGAATTATTACACTCAGTAGCCTTGTAGAGAATATGTTGAACAGCATATCCAACTCTCAGGACTTCATCACCGTGTACAGCCTGTTATATACTATATATATATTAATAGATGTTTAATGGAGGGATAGAGTATATGAGGATATAGATGAGAGACAGGCTATTGTATGGTGAGCACTAGAAGTAGTATAGGAGAGTTGCAGGTGATGGTAAGCAGATAGGTTCTGATGTCAAGTATAGTGCAGATGGTAAGAGGACACAGATGGAGTATACTTTAGACAGAGTAACCTAGTGCAAGGATAGTTCAAGGTAGTCCCAAGAGCTAACAGTCTTATGCAGATGATAGTGAATAGATAGATACAGATAGTCTTTGTAATTGCAGTAGATGACAGTAGGAGATTGGTTAGTAAGAATCCCCTGCGGGGTACTTATCACTCAGATAGGTTAGGAATAACAGTGTCCATAGGAGAGGGGTGATCCCGTAGCGGGATACGGATCACCATTGAGGTTTCCGGCTTTAGTTCAGCAAGGAAGGTATGTCAGCAGCTCCGACTTCTCAGGCGTAGGTGCGATGAACATGTGGGTTTGAACGAGCGATGAGTGAGAGCAAACCGGCGATTGAAATAGCCGCTCATAGCGGCGCTCGGCAGTGATGTCATCCGGTCTTAAAGGTGTATGCGTCCTTTGTATATACAAGATGGGACGCAAAGAGAGGAGAAATATAGGAACAAGGGTACCATAGGTACCGGAACATTACAGTACCCCCCCCCCTTAAGGCCTGCTCCGGAAGGCCTCTAGAACTGTTTTTTCCGGATATTTCGAGTGGAAATTGCGAATCAGTCTAGGGGCATGGATATCGGAGGTATCCAGCCAGGTGTCATCTTGGGGCCCATAATTCTTCCATCGTACAAGATACTGGAGTCTTCTTCTATTGAAACGGGAATCCAAAATTTCTTTTATCTCAAATTCTTCTCCACCCTTCACTTGTACAGGAGGTGTAGGTGAGATAGTAGGCCTTATTCCTTGGTTAGGAACATGGGGCTTCAGTAGAGACACATGGAAGACAGGATGTATCTTGAGGTCTACTGGCAATGTGAGTTGTACTGCAGCTTTTCCAATAAGGTTCTCTATTGGAAAAGGTCCCAGAAATAGAGGTCCAAGTTTTTTTACTAGGGATCTTTAGTCTCAGATTTTTTGTAGAAAGCCAAACAAGATCCCCAATGGCATATTGGGGAGAGGGTTTCCTACGGAGGTCGTAGTATTTTTTTTGTTGGCTATGAGCATGAGATATGGTATTGTTGAGTAATCCCAGAGAATCCTTTATCTGGGCAAGATAATCAGATGCTACTGGATTACTTGATGGTAAGATACGTGGAGGAAGGAGTGTGGGATGAAACCCATAATTCAGGTAAAACGGACTTTGCTTAGTAGTGCTATGAGTAGCGTTGTTATAGGCGAATTACGCCAGTGGGAGGAGATCTGCCCAATCCTCCTGTAGATACGAAGTATAGCAACGCAGGTACTGTTCAATCCACTGGTTAACTCTCTCTGTCTGTCCGTTGGTCTGAGGGTGGTAGGCAGAAGTAAGGTTACGCTCTATTCGAGGTATCTGACATAGAGCTAGCCAAAATTTTGAGATGAATTGTAAACCACGGTCAGACAGCAGTGTTTTTGGAATACCATGTAACTTAAAGACATGTTTCACAAGTAATTCTGCTGTTTGTTTGGATGAAGGTAGTTTTCGGATAGGGGTGAAATGTGCCATCTTGGTCAGATGGTCCACTGATACCAAGATGGTGTTGAATCCTTTGGAAGGTGGTAGTTCCACTATGAAATCCAAGGATACCACTTCCCACGGAACCTGGGGTATCGGTAAACTACAGAGTAATCCTGATGGTTTCGTGTTGTCAATTTTAGACCTTGCACAGATATCACAAGATGAAACAAACTTTTTTACGGTCTTCATGTCCGGCCACCAAAATTGCCTAGTGAGTAGATTGAGAGTTTTGGTCATACCCATATGTCCTGCCATAGGTACATCATGCGACAATTCTAAGATCTTGGTTCACATAGTAGGGGGTATGTATAATTTATCGTTGTAGTAGAGGAAGCCTTCTGCGTCAGTAGTTAGTTGTGGTGGAGGTGAATCCAACCCTATGCTGTGCAAAATCTCTTCCTTCAGTGAGCGAACGACTCCGATAATACGTTCAAGTGGTATTATAGGAACTGAGGGAACCTCAGTACAATCTTTCTCGGCTAGTCGTGAGAGTGCATCCGCTTTTTTATTTTTGTCTGCGGGCGTGTAAATTAAATCTCAGAAAGAATAACGACCACCGTACCTGCCGGTGGGAAAGGGTTCTATTAGTCTGAAGGTATTGGAGGTTTTTGTGATCAGTATATATCAGAATTGGCAATTGAGTGCCCTCAAGTAGATGTCTCCAATTCTCTAATGCCAGTTTTATGGCTAATAACTCCTTCTCACCTACTGGGTAGTTCACCTCGGGGCTACTTAATGACTTTGAAAAGAAAGCAACTGGGTGAAGAGGTGAGGTGTTTGTTGGTCGTTGTGAGAGAACTGCTCCTACTGCCATATTAGACGCATCTACCTCCAAGATGTATTGAAGGGATGGGTCTGGATGGCATAATATGGGGGCAGTAGTAAAGCTTGATTTCAGCAGAGAGAATGCTCCATTTGCTTCTTTTGACCAATTAAATGGTTTCTTCGTGCTTGTAAGTTGTGTGAGAGGTTTCACAATCGCAGAGAAGTTTTTAATGAATTTCCTATAGTAATTAGAGAATCCTAGGAACCTTTGTAATGCTTTGCGAGTGGTTGGCACAGGCCAATCCAGAATGCAGGATATTTTGCTCATGTCCATTTTGATTCCACTTTTAGATATAATATATCCTAGGAATAGTACCTCCTCTTTATGAAACAGACATTTCTTTGATTTAACATATAAGTTATGTGCAAGTAGTTTTGACAACACAAGTCTCACATGTTTTATGTGCTCAGGTAAGGAATGAGAATAGATAAGTATATCGTCCAAATATACTACCACACAAACATCAAGCAAGTCTCGGAATATCTCGTTTATAAAACGTTGGAAGGCTGCGGGGGCATTACATAGCCCAAATGGCATTACAAGGTACTCAAACAGTCCGTATCTGGTTCTGAATGCCGTCTTCCATTCATCCCCTTTACGGATTCGAATTAAATTGTATGCCCCTTTTAGGTCCAATTTTGAAAATAAAGAAGCCCCACGCACCTGTTCGATAAGTTCAGGAATAAGAGGTAAAGGATAACGATCCTTTATTGTGATGGCATTTAATTGTCTGAAATCAATGATAGGCCTGAAGGCCCGTACACACGTACCGATCGTCGGCATACAAACGTCGGTGGACGAAGGATCTGCCGATTGTACGCGTGTTAGTATGGTGCCTCCGACAGATGTCTGCGCACAATCCGCGGACAAAAGTCTTTCGTGCAAACATGAAAATATTTGTATGCCGACACCAGAACGGACGATTGTTCGCCTGTCAGTACACAATTCGGCCGACAGACCGCAGATTTGCAAGACTGGGCATGCTCAGAAAATAGAAAACACAGGGAAAGTTAACCATTACATGACATCACTTCTGCAGTCGGCGGACAAAATTCTTGTGCTGTCCTTGTGCTGTCTTTGCACTTTTCAGCAGACACCGACATCCCGGGGAGAAAAGAGGAACATTTGTAAGCCGACCATCGGTACGTGTGTACGGGGCTTAAGGCTAGAGTCCTTATTGCGGACAAAGAAAAGCCCAGCAGCAGTGGAGGAAGTAGAAGGTCGGATGAATCCTTTTGCCAAGTTTTCATCCAGACACTCCTTAAGGTGAGAGAGTTCATCCTGTGAGAGAGGATATACATGTCCGTAAGGCAACTTACTATTAGGGAGCAGATCGATACAACAATCATAGTCCCTGTGAGGAGGTAGCATTTGAGCGTTTTTCTCGAGGAAAACCTCCGATAAATCTTGATAACACTTAGGAATAATGTCATCTGGCAGTACAGACAGGATCCTATCATGTGTGGGGAGGTTACACGTCGTCTCGCAATAGTGAGAAGAGAAGGCTAACGTTTTTGTTTTCCAATCGATGATTGGTTGATGTATGTGTAACCAGGGAAGTCCCAAAATGATTGGAAAATGTGGCGAAGTTAATACATCAAAGGTGGTGGTCTCCACATGAGACTCGTCAGCAGTTACAAGAAGTGCCTGTGTCTGACTGGTGATAGGACCAGAGGATAAAGGGGTACCGTTAATAAAACTAACGGAGACAGGTTTGGGTTTTTGAAACAATAGGTATTTTATTAAGGGAGACAAAACAAATGTCAATGTAGTTTCCACAAGATCCTGTGTCAATCACAGCCTTGGTGGTGATCCTAGTTTGGTCCCACTGCAATGTTAATTGAACAAAAAGATAAGGATTAGAAAAGGAAGTTGTGAGTCCCCCTAGCAAGACATTTGAACACTCACCCTCTTTTCTGCGGACAAGAGGACAGTCGTTTACCAGATGATTCGGGGATGCGCAGTACATGCAAAGATGTTCGGTTTTCCTCCTGGCACGTTCAGAAAGGGTCAGAGGTGGACGTATCATTCCTACTTCCATAGGAGTAGGGTCAGCAGGCAACATCCGAGAAGGACTGGAAAATGGTGAGCCCATCTTCTCAGCCTTTCTTTCTCGTAGTCGTCTGTCAATATTGATACTGGTCTGGATCAGTCCCTCTAGAGTGCCAGGTAGATCCGCTCGGGCTAGCTCGTCTTTAACGGCCTCAGATAGGCCGAGTCTAAACTGCGTTCGCAAAGATGTGTCGTTCCACCCTGAATCAGGGGACCATCTTTTAAAATTCGCCACGAAATCTTCAACAGGTCTCCTTCCTTGTTTTAGGGCCCGTAACTGGGTGTCAGCAGTACTCTGCTTGTTGGGGTCTTCATATAAAGTAGCAAGTTGTGCTAGAAATAAGGGATAAGAATTAAGGAGTGGATCATCCTTTTCAAAGAGAGCATCTGCCCAGGCCCGGGGTTCACCCGTTAAATAGGAGATGATGGTACAAACCTTAATTTGGTCAGTAGTGTAGGTTAGAGGTTTTAACAAAAAAAACAATTGACATGCGTTTTTAAATTCACGGAATTTGCTCCGATCACCAGAAAACACTATAGGAGGGTTTATCTTAGGCTCACGGGGCTGAGCAGCAGGAGGCTGTGTGAGACGGCCAAGCTGCTGTCTCAAGGTTTGATTGTCATTTTTTACCTCTGTAAGTGCATGGATCAATGCATCTACTTGTTGTTTTAATTGTAGTACATGAGTGGATAATTCTGCTGAATCCATATTTTTTTTAAAGGCTCGTTCAATCTGTAACGTTCATGCGTTTTTGGTTGTGGATGGATTTACAGCTGCAGAATTATTACACTCAGTAGCCTTGTAGAGAATCTGTTGAACAGCATATCCAACTCTCAGGACTTCATCACCGTGTACAGCCTGTTATATACTATATATATATTAATAGATGTTTAATGGAGGGATAGAGTATATGAGGATATATAGATGAGAGACAGGCTATTGTATGGTGAGCACTAGAAGTAGTATAGGAGAGTTGCAGGTGATGGTAAGTAGGGATGATCGAACGGTTCGGGTCCACCATCGGTTCGGCCCGAACATTGGGTGTTCGAGGTTCGGCCGAATTTAGAACTTTTTGCCCAAAAAGTTCGGAATTCGGCAACCAGAACCGCCCAAAATGCAATGCTTCAGGAAATGGGCTTTAAAAGCCCGTGATTGGACCAGAACCATTAGCAAAAGCCAATTGAGGGGGCAGAAGAATGCTAGGAATGTGATTGGAGTGACTAGGGGGTCCCTAGACCAATCATTAGTGAATACGCCCCCCAGTATATAAGATCGCCCCCGCCATATTCCCAGCATTGTTATACTGGACATGGAAGAGAGTGGAAGCAGTTCTGTTAATTTTACTTTAAAAGTGTCATTTAGCTATTTTTAGTGTGAGGAAAGGGATATCTAGTGTAGTTAGAGTGCTCCTTTACACTTAAGTTAGCTTCAAAAATTTAGTTTCTGTAGGGAAAGTGTTAAGTGTCAGGGGACCGTAGTGTAGTGTAGGGTTAACTGACAGTGACTGCTATGGCAGGGTGACAAAACCCTTCCATAGCAGGGTGACCGCTATAGAGAAATGATCATTTCTCTGCTTCGGGACAGGTATGTGGCTTCTCACCAGCAAGCATTTTTTAATGCTGCAGGGGCTGCCACTGCCAGTGCTTTTTTGAGGACATGTTTGATGTCAGACATGACATCTGAATATGTGTATAGGGGGTATATATAGACATATATGTCTGAATATATACCCCTAGACATATATAGGTGTGATAGTAGCAGAAATAAATGCTTGCGCTAATGAAATCATTTACAGTAATATATTTCTGCTACTATCACACCTATATATGTCTAGGGGTATATATTCAGACATATATGCCTATATATACCCCCTATACACATGTTCAGATGTTTTGCCTGCCTCAAAAGAACCCCAAAAAATGCCAAAAAAACGCTAGTGTCAAAAAAAAAAATGCCCAGGTGTGTTTTTGCTGGCATTTTTTGGGGGGTTTTGGAGGCAGGCAAAACATCAGAACTTGTGCACAGTACCACTATACACAAGTTCAGATGTTTTGCCTGCCTCAAAAGAACCCCAAAAAATGCCAAAAAAAACGCTAGCGTCAAAAAAAAAAATGCCCAGGTGTGTTTTTGCTGGCATTTTTTGGGGGGTTTTGGAGGCAGGCAAAACATCAGAACTTGTGCACAGTACCACTATACACAAGTTCAGATGTTTTTCCTGACTGCAAAGAACCCAAAAAAATGCCTGCTATTAAACCGGCAAGGTGTTACAGCAGAGAAGCCATATTCCTGTGCTTAAAGTTTTCTAATACAAACGATCTTTTTTTTTATGGTTCTGGACATGCTACAGAGCTGAAACTTCACAGGTACGCCTTTTAGACCCCCCAGACACAAAATCACACAAAAAAAAGTTCTTAAAAATTGTCATTTTTGATAAAAAAGCCAATTATTGAAAAATTAAAAAAAAAAAAAAAAGAGATTTAGTATCTGGGGGGTCTAAAAAGTGTACATGTGAAGTTTCAGCTCTGTAGCATGTCCAGAACCCCCCAAAAATTAGCATTTTCTTATAATTTTTATTAGAACAGGAATACGGCTTCTCTACGGCGCTTTTTCTTGCATTTATCGGGCATTTTTGGAGGCAGGCATGACTTTTTTTGGATTTAGTGTCTGGGGGGTCTAAAAAGTGTACCTGTGAAGTTTCAGCTCTGTAGCATGTCCAGAACCAGAAAAAAAGATAATTTTTCAGTAGAGCAGGGATGGTGGGACCCCTCTTTTACACTTATATGATCTTTTTTTGGGGTTCTGGACATGCTACAGAGCTGAAACTTCACAGGTACACCTTTTAGACCCCCCAGACACAAAATCACACAGAAAAAGTTCTTAAAAATTGTCATTTTTGATAAAAAAGCCAATTATTGAAAAATTAAAAAAAAAAAAAAAAAGAGATTTTTTGATTTTTACTTTGGATTTAGTATCTGGGGGGTCTAAAAGGTGTGCATGTGAAGTTTCAGGTCTGTAGCATGTCCAGAACCAGAAAAAAAAAGATCGTTTGTATTAGAAAACTTTAAGCACAGGAATATGGCTTCTCTGCTGTAACACCTTGCCGGTTTAATAGCAGGCATTTTTTTGGGTTCTTTGCAGTCAGGAAAAACATCTGAACTTGTGTATAGTGGTACTGTGCACAAGTTCTGATGTTTTGCCTGCCTCCAAAATCCCCAAAAAATGCCAGCAAAAACACACCTGGGCATTTTTTTTTTGACGCTAGCGTTTTTTTTGGCATTTTTTGGGGTTCTTTTGAGGCAGGCAAAACATCTGAACATGTGTATAGGGTGTATATATAGGCATATATGTCTGAATATATACCCCTAGACATATATAGGTGTGATAGTAGCAGAAATATATTACTGTAAATGATTTCATTAGCGCAAGCATTTATTTCTGCTACTATCACACCTATATATGTCTAGGGGTATATATTCAGACATATATGTCTATATATCCCCCCTATACACATGTTCAGATGTTTTGCCTGCCTCAAAAGAACCCCAAAAAATGCCAAAAAAAAACGCTAGCGTCAAAAAAAAAAATGCCCAGGTGTGTTTTTGCTGGCATTTTTTGGGGAATTTTGGAGGCAGGCAAAACATCAGAACTTGTGCACAGTACTACTATACACAAGTTCAGATGTTTTTCCTGACTGCAAAGAACCCAAAAAAATGCCTGCTATTAAACCGGCAAGGTGTTACAGCAGAGAAGCCATATTCCTGTGCTTAAAGTTTTCTAATACAAACGATCTTTTTTTTTCTGGTTCTGGACATGCTACAGACCTGAAACTTCACATGCACACCTTTTAGACCCCTCAGATACTAAATCCAAAGTAAAAATCAAAAAATCTCTTTTTTTTTTTTTTTTTTTTTTTAATTTTTCAATAATTGGCTTTTTTTATCAAAAATGACAATTTTTAAGAACTTTTTTTGTGTGATTTTGTGTCTGGGGGGTCTAAAAGGTGTACCTGTGAAGTTTCAGCTCTGTAGCATGTCCAGAACCAGAAAAAAAGATCATATAGGTGTTAAAGTTAAAGGAGGCTCCCGAACCACATCCCTGTTCTACTGAAAAATTATCTTTTTTTTTTTCATGGTTCTGGACATGCTACAGAGCTGAAACTTCACATGCACACCTTTTAGACCCCCCAGATACTAAATCCAAAGTAAAAATCAAAAAAATCTCTTTTTTTTTTTTTTTAATTTTTCAATAATTGGCTTTTTTATCAAAAATGACAATTTTTAAGAACTTTTTTTGTGTGATTAATAGTTAATGGGGCATGACCCAGAACCCTAGGCACTTTTTAGGGGCATTTATTGGGTTTTAGGGCTTAAAAATGGTGTTTTTTGATTACAGAAGTTCGGGTCCCATTGATTTCAATGGGGTTCTGAAATCCGGGCCGAACTTTCGTGAAGTTCGGGTGTTCTGGTCGAACCGAACTTTTCAAAAGTTCGATCATCCCTAATGGTAAGCAAATAGGTTCTGATGTCAAGTATAGTGCAGATGGTAAGAGGACACAGATGGAGTATACTTTAGACAGAGTAACCTAGTGCAAGGATAGTTCAAGGTAGTCCCAAGAGCTAACAGTCTTATGCAGATGATAGTGAATAGATAGATACAGGTAGTCTTGGTAATTGCAGTAGATGACAGTAGGAGATTGGTTAGTAAGAATCCCCTGCGGGGTACTTATCACTCAGATAGGTTAGGAATAACAGTGTCCATAGGAGAGGGGTGATCCCGTAGCGGGATACGGATCACCAGCGAGGTTTCCGGCTTTAGTTCAGCAAGGAAGGTATGTCAGCAGCTCCGACTTCTCAGGCGTAGGTGCGATGAACATGTGGGTTTGAACGAGCGATGAGTGAGAGCAAACCGGCGATTGAAATAGCCGCTCATATCGGCGCTCGGCAGTGATGTCATCTGGTCTTAAAGGTGTATGCGTCCTTTGTATATACAAGATGGGACGCAAAGAGAGGAGAAATATAGGAACAAGGGTACCATAGGTACCGGAACATTACAGGCAGAGGCAGAGACCCAAACGCCTCCCACGGGAGCTGAGGGAGCATATGGTCCACGGACAGGGCGAAGGACGCTGCACACATGGGAAATATAGATGAAAGTGATGAGATTGATGCTTGTAATCACGTAAACACAGTATCTATATGGAATGAGTAAAAGGAAGTGATTACTGAGTATATATTAAATGATTGTATAGAAGTATCTATATGGAATGAGTAAAGGGAGATATATGAGAGTATGTATTATTTAGATTGTATAGAAGGACTTCATATTACTTGCATATTAATATATAAAACATTTTTTTTTTTTTTTTTTTTTTGAGTAGGGATATAGACTAAAAAAGTGTGGGTAAAAAACACAGTCAAGTAGGTAAAGAGATAGCGAAGTAGCCATGCAACAAATGAAAAAAACTGGTGATATAGTATACCAGTGAGAGGGTGAATTAAACCAGTGAAAAGGTTGAATGAATTGAAACCGAGTGGTAATTGTGCTGATACAGTGAAGTGTTGGATAAAGTAAAAAGCCGTAAGCCTGTGAGAAATACAGAGGTGGAAATGTGAATTACCGAATGAGGAGATACCACAGTGAGCAGAGAGTGTGCTCTGACTTCGCCGTTGGCCACCGACACTAAGGCTCCCAGCGTCACGTCGGTGCATGCATGAGGACCCGCGGGAACGGCAGGCAGATTGCCAAACCATCCACCGGACTGCCTCTAAATGCACTGAGGTGGAGAAACAGCCGTCGGCGCCAAAATGACGTCACACGTCGGCGCAGGGCGTGGTGCCGATGTGCGGCGGCACCGCCCACCCGCCCCCCCGCGCCCGAACGTAGGGAGAGCGGGAGGGAGGCCACCGCACATCGCAGCTCCCGAGGAGGACAGTAGGAAACGTCCCCGCCCATCAGCAGGCACTCCCAGAGACGCTGTGCAGCAAAGAGTAAAGACTGGTGAACCAGTCACCAATTGATACAATGTATGTACAGAAGTAGCATATACATGGAGTATAAAAAAATATCAGGTTCATATATGTGTTAGGAGTGCAAAGAAACCCCCAACTGGTCCGAAGGGAATATGTACTGACACAGCGTATTGGGCTAAGGGATATAAGCCACTGTATATGGTCAGTGCACAGTAACACAATGTTGTATAACCCTGTCTGTCAATGTCATGTCTCTCCATCCCTGATTCGGTAAGAAAAGAGGGGGAAGGGCGGGACTTATTGCCACATGTAATATTGTGCATATCAACAAATGAAATTATTTTGTTCCATCAGTCTGGTCAAATTATGTCTCTCATCTAAAGTCCCAACCTTTTTGCAATTGTCAATTGATATTAGGGATGGAGACGCACGGCAATTCCCACCGTGCGCCTCATTTAAAGTCCCGCCCTTCCCCCTCTTTTCTCTCCTATATAGTGGGTTCTCTGTTGGTTCCTTTATTTGGTCCTACAAAACTCCTGGACCTAGACCAAGTGTCAAGGTAGGGAATGCTGATACGGACCAAAAAACAATTTATATTAAGATTCTAAGTAAACACTCCACTAATCTGGTTTTAATTAATTCTTATATTTTCCTCTATACTAGATAAACGATGAATGAATGCTCCATTTTTCTTGGTGTGTTGAAACTGAGGGGGATAGTATGCTTTACAGACACTTTTTGTATGTTTTAAATAGTGATCATCTGGATGCGATCACTTTGGGTGAGCTCTCTTTTCAGATTTTTTTTCATATATTTGTAGGTGACCTTTTTGGGTCTTGCTCTTCTTCCCCATAGAAGATCAAACTCTCAGCTGATGGAGATATATATATATATTTATTGTTATAGGATTAAGAAGCAGGAATTCTGTATACTTGTCTCTAGCTTCAATTTGAATGAATATGTAGGATACCTCAAAGGATACAGCAAAGTGTAGGAAGTCAGGTATGTGGGAGGATTCGGGGGGTGGGGGGTGGGGTGTTTGGTTTGGGGAGTTTTTCTTTTCTTTTCTTTTTCTCTCTTTTTCTCTAATTACCTCCAGGAAAGAATCACAGACGTATAAAAATGTTTTCTTCTGTACAGAAATATAAAGTTTATCAAGCTTATACTATGTCGTACTCTTTCAGGAGTGGAATCAGAATCCCTGACGAAGATTTATGTCATTTATCACACATGTATCGAAACGCGTTGGATTATGTACCACTCCTTTAGGAACACTGTGTTTGTATCATGTATCGTTTCAATGTAATGAATGAGCTATTTCTGTAACATGGCCAGATCAAGTTATGATATCTTGTACTATGTATAATTACCAAGAATCAGTTATATATGCTATAATTCTCAATAAAATCTTTTAGAAATAATATTACCCATTATATAGTTTATTGTTACCCATAAAGTCCCATACTCTGCCTTGGGGGTTCTTCTTTGAAACCAATGTCTAGGGATTATGGTAACACAATTCCCTCTAGTTGTCTAAATACTCTTTACAACCTAGTTTAGTGAAACTGTATAAAATCAACACATTTTTAAAAATAATCCGGCATATATTATGAAATAAATGTAACAAAGTGATTATGTTTGTGTAAATTGTGTTTTGCAAAAATGTTGCAAATATGTACTGAGCTTGAGCTTGAGGCCCCGTTCACACTGGGGCGATCCGACTTCCCGGGGCGACCTCTGAGGTCGCGGTGCGAGCAGCGCGCCGCGACCTCGGAGCGGCCGGCACGGACTTCATAACATTGAAGTCTATGACGGTCACTCCGGGTCGCCCCAAAGAAGCTCCGGACCCTTTTTCTAAGTCGGAGCGACTTGTGTCGCTCCTATTAGAATGGGTCCGCAGCTTCTCTATGGAAGGCAACCTACGGCGACCTGTGAGGCGACCAGGTCGCCTCACAGGTCGCCCCAGTGTGAACGGGGACTGAGCTTGATTAAATAAACTGACCAAAATATCCAAGTGGTTAGCACATCTGCCATGCAACACTGTATTTGGGTGTTCAAATCCCTGAACTACCTACAACTGTCTGTTGTTATATATGACAAGCAACACTAATACGGCTGCTCCCCAAAAATAAAACATTGTATATGTGTGAAATTAATATATTTGTTGGTTGGTTGAGTGGGGAGCTATATTAGTGTTGCTTCCTATATAGAGCCACATTACACTCTGAAAAATAGCAGTGTTTGAGCTTGCAAATCTGAGAATTTGCAAATTGATTGAACCTATGCAGTGGAACCCCTGAACTCAGAATTCAACAACCCCCCCAAAAAAATAAAAAAAAAAAATATATATATATATATATATATATATAAAAAAATACTACATCAAGTCAACACACATAAGAAATGCTTTCAATAATCTTAGCATGAGCACAAAGTGGCTTTTTCATTTAGACTAATGGGCCATACACATTATAAGATTTTCTGAAGATTTTTTCCTTTAGATTTACCAAAACCAGATAATATGAGGTCAAACCTAAACACTTTCAATTTGTATGCAATCTGGCAGGCCCTTGCACTACATAGAAAAGGTAAATCTGAAGGAAAAAGTCTTCAGAAAATCTTATGGTGTGTATGGCCATACATGATCCAATTTTCTGTCCAATTTTCTGTCCAATTTTCTTGAAATTTACCTTCAAGTATGTAGTACAAAGGCCTGCCTAATTGGATACAACTGAAAGTGTTGTTTAGCTTTGACATCACATTATGTGATTTGTGGTTAATCTATCAGAAAATTGTACAACAAAAATTGAACTTGCAAATCCCTACTTTCACATTTACTTTACTACATTTTTTCGATGATTTCAATACTTCTACTCCGATGTTTTTTTTTTGTGCTGCATAGTTACTCGTTACATTTATAAAAAAATTACCCCTAGAACAGTAGATGGCAGGTTTCATGAAGCTCAAAAAAATGTGTATGATGTCATGTGTACTTTTGACTTTTGACTTCTTTCTTTAATAACTTTAACTAACTTTAATAAACTTTTGACTTTTTAACTACATAACACAGTACTTGTACTTTTACTTTCAGTACTTGAGTAGCATTTTTTTTTAAAACTACTGGTACTTTTACTTTCAGTACTTGAGTAGCAAAGTTTTCTAAAAAAACTACTTGCAATACTTGCAATACTTGAGTACAAAAAATGTTGAATACTTTAGTACTTCTACTCAAGTCACTTTTTGATCGAGCACTTCAACTTCTACTCAAGTCACTTTTTGATCGAGCACTTGTACTTTTACTCAAGTATGGGTTTCGAGTACTTTATACAACTCTGACCTTGCCAACACAGGTGTTTTGTAACATTTCCCATGATGCTCACCTACACTGCAGAGTACATAAGCATTATTGGAAATGTAGGGCAAAAACATCTTGGGGGGGGGGGGTAAAACTATGGTACCTAGGTAAAACATTTCCAATACATTTTAGTTGTCTGTGTGCGCCATTTTTAAAATAAAGCAAAATCTCTTTACAATAAATTGCAAATGGCACATTGTCGTTCGCCCTGGACCAGACATGACACTGAATTGGCTTGCACACATTCCAGCAAGTGGTCACAATCAACTGGCTAATCATGGTGAGGGTCACTTTCAGCTGTGAAGAAATGGCATTCATATGCAAAGTAAGTGTGTGTGTGTGTGTGTGTGTGTGTGTGTGTGTGTGTGGGGAGGGGGGGTCTGTGCTTGTAATCAGAGCATTGATTTCCAGTGCAGACCCTTGGGGGATGCCACTAGAGCCACCAGTGATGCCCACCCATGCCACCATAGATGCCAATCAGTGATCAGGGAACCTGTTAGTGCCCTCCTCATCAGTGCTGCCCATCATTACCATCTATCAGTGCTGCCCACCAGTGCCAATCATTGCCCATCAGTGCCACCTATCAATGCTGCATATCAGTGCCACCTATCAGTGTCTATCAGTGCCGCTTATCAGTGTCTCATCAGTGCCTGCCAGCGCAGCCTCATCAATGCTCGTCAGTGCAACAAAAACATATTGATTTACCAAATTTTATTACATAAACAAAAACACATTTTTTAGGGGTCAAACATTTAGGTCTTCTTTTTGCCAATAAAAAAAAAAAAACCTTGCAGTGATCAAATACCACCAAAAGAAAGCACTATTTTTTTATGAAAATAGTGTCATACATTTGTGTTAGGTACATGCTCAGCTCAATGGTTTAGTGGTCAGTGTTCCTGGCTATAAACACTGAGAGCATGAGTTCAAATCCCAAGTGTGCCATCACCTCCTTACATGTTAGACAGCTGTAAATTAATACTGAAACTTGGAAAATGCATAATTGCACCCTGCACATATGCATGTCTGTTTCTTGAATATACATGGCCATTGACATGCAATTTTAGGTGATGTAGCCAATGTATTACTATGTGGCCAAAAAAAAAATAATGACACACAACTGTGAGCACACAGGGTGTTATCCTGGTTGGGCCTTGAACTCAGCAATCTTTGGCTATGAGCTTAGCCCACTACACCAAAGTGCTGAATATAATCAGATATGCCTGAAAGTTTCAGATGAATAAAGAATGAAGACTGCTAATTAGACAGCTGCGTAGTCTGCTATTAGTAAATCTAAAGGTTAAAACACATAAGATACATAATTATACCTTAAAATTAAAATAAACCATAATAGATGACATTGCTGTGTAATAGTGATTCAGAATAGACAAATTTCCTTTTATGAAAAACACAATGGGAATTTGGTTAACTCCAAACTCAAATTCAGCCTAAGTTAACTTCAAACCCGAATTCAGTCTAAGTTAACTCCAACTCCGAATTCACTAAAGCACCTAGTTGAAGGTTTAACTCCAGCCACTTACCTAATTAGGATGCAATGAGTTTAGGCTGGAGTTATTTCTGGAGAAGTGAGCAGCTCTACTCCAAACTTATACTGAATTAGGCCCAAAGTCTCATCAGGCATGAATGGGGAGCAAGTGTTTTAAATTTGGTGTTATTGCTCTCACTCCCTCATACTGGTCACTGGAAGTTCAACATGGCACCTCATGGCAAAGAACCCTCTGAGGATCTGAGAAAAAGAATGGTTGCTCTACATAGAGATGGCCTAGGCTATAAAAAGATTGCCAAGACCCTAAAACTGAGCTGCAGCATGGTGGCCAAGAGCATACAGAGGTTTAACAGGACACGTTCTACTCAGAACAGGCCTCGAAAGAAGTTGAGTGCATGTACTCAGCGTCATATCCAGAGGTTGTCTTTGGGAAATAGATGTATGAGTGCTGCCAGCATTGCTTCAGACGTTGAAGGGGTGGGGGGTCAGCCTGTTAGTGCTCAGACCATACGTGGCACACTGCATCAAATTGGTCTGCATGGCTGTCGTCCCAGAAGGAAACCTCTTCTAAAGATGATGTACAAGAAACCCCGCAGACAGTTTGCTGAAGAAAAGCAGACTAAGGTCATGGATTACTGGAACCATGTCCTGTGGTCTGATGAGACCAAGATAAACTTATTTGGTTCAGATGATGCCAAGTGTGTGTGGCAGCAACCAGGTGAGGAGTACAAAGACAAGTTTGTCCTGCCTACAGTCAAGCATGGTGGTGGGAGTGTCATGGTTTGGGGCTGCATGAGTGCTGCCATCACTGGGGAGCTACAGTTCATTGAGGAAACCATAAATGCCAACATTTACTGTGACATACTGAAGCAGAGCATGATCCCCTCCCTTCAGAGACTGGGCCGCAGGGCAGTATTCCAACATGATAACGACCCCAAACACACCTCCAAGACGACCACTGTCTTGCTAAAGAAGCTGAGGGTAAAGTTGATGGATTGGCCAAGCATGTCTCCAGATCTAAACCCTATTGAGCATCTGTGGGGCATCCTCAAACAGAAGGTGGAGGAGCACAAGGTCTCTAACATTCACCAGCTTCATGATGTCGTCATGGAGGAGTGGAATAGGACTCCAGTGGCAACCTGTGAAGCTCTGGTGAACTCAATGTCCAAGAGGGTTAAGACAGTGCTGGAAAATAAGGGTGGCCACACAAAATATTGGCACTTTTGGGCCCAATTTGGACATTGTCACTTAGGGTTGTACTCACTTTTGTTGCCAGCGGTTTTGTGTGTTGTGTTATTTTGAGGGGACAACAATTTTACACTGTTATACAAGCTGTATACACACTACTTGACATTGTAGCAAAATGTAATTTCTTCAGTGTTGTCACATGAAAAGATATTATAAAATATTTACAAAAATGTAAGGGGTGTACTCACTTTTGTGGGATACTGTATATGATAACAGGTTGCCCACTTATCTCTATAAATAATAATACTTTAACTAGTCTAGAGTGCACTCTACACCAGGAGAATAACTAAGATATGGCACACTGTTCCCTGAAAGGTACCTCTTAGAATAAGAAGTAGGTGAAGGTCTCTGTGTAGCAGTTGTAAAGGGACAGTATTTAGTCCTAACTCTTCAGCCGGCTAGCCTTGGGGCCCAGTTGTACCGTTTGTGCACATGAGAATAGTCTCAGTCACACCTGAAGGCACCGATATTGGTACTAGATGGGTGTATAGTCAGTTCCTAAAGGGCACAGTCTCTCTAGTAGCAGATAGTATATCCCTACAGTAGCAGCTCACCATCCATTTACACACAGCAATTAGTCCACTCTTGGCTATGTGGTTATCGGCACACCTGGACTCAGCTCTCCAGGTCATGCTCAGGCTGCTATTATGCAGCAGTGCTCCGAGCTCCCTTAATGGCAGGAGAGCTGTGTCCTGTACAGCCTGGGAAAATGCAGCTCTTTCCCCTCCTTCTGCCGGATCTGTTGGGGGCTGTAGTTCAGGCTTCATTACTTTCAGTGGGCAGCACTCCCAAGGGAACTTCATGTCCCATGATCCTCCTCCAGCCTTTCCTGATTGATCCCTCAGCTGCTTGGTAGGCGGGAGGGGAGCGAGCAGGGGATAACACACAGACCTAATCTGAAGTTGCACAGCAGGGAAGCTCAGGGTGAAAAGCGGCTGCTGCATACACAGCCTGCTGTTTACACAGAGCCAGGGGGAGGGGGGTATTAACACTGCTGTCAAGGCACCCGGCTTGACAGCAGTGCTACACACTAAAAAATCATCCATACACATCCATGCTTGTGGCTCTATAATCTGATGTTCATGAGATTATTTCTTAGAGCTCATTCACATGTGCCCTTGCCCCCACGAAGACTGGCCTGTGGTGGATGAGGTTTCAGAGACGCTCAACAGATGGTGAGGAGGCAATATTTTGATTTTACTTTGTAAATGGCACACTGCTACCCCGCAGCTATCTACATTGCACATGGTTGCGGTGTGACCCCATAGACTTGCAGGAGGTCACATTCAGCAGTGGTAAAGCCCGCTTAACCCAACATGCTGTTTTATTTTAGTTGCAGCCTGCACTGCATGTGTACAGCTCTGAGAGACTGCAAGTCTGGGGTCGGGGGGGAGGGCAGTTAAACTACGGCTCAACTGTTTGCTTTTACCATCCCCTGGCTGCAACACGTGAAAGTATACTTTAATTTGAAATATTTTGTTTTAAGAACGTTGGTTTAATTTTCAAATGGTTAGTGGGGTCAGATTTACATTCATTTTTTAAGGGAAGTGAGGAGAAAATTCAAAAGTCCAGGATGGAAAATTTCTCTTGAATAAATCATTTCTAACAGTGGGTGTGGCTTTCATCTAGGGAATTACATTCATTCCAAAACCGAATCCTAAAGGCAAACAAAATTTTGAAGTACTTTTGAAATAAATTTGTCACGTCAGCGAATGTAATAAGAATTTTCGTAAGAATGTTCATATGAATATTACATAGTTAGTAAGGTTGAATAAAGACACCCCTTCATTCAGTTGGAGCTCCTGAACCTCTCATTTTCCCCCTCACTTCTGTTTGTTTGGAATGAGCAGTGCACTTTAGGTGCAGTCATGCGCACTGCACATCCCATAGTCCATAGTCCATCTCAGGGGTGGGAAAGAAAGGGTTGCTACGTTCCAATATACAGGGCCGTTTAAAGCAAATGAAGCCTCCCTCTAACACACTGGTGGGCAATTCATTTTCCATAGGAGCCACATGAGAAACAGGGGCTGTTATGGAGAATTAAACTTAAAGTGATTGTAAAGTCAGAAGGTTTTTTATCTGATATGCATTCTATGAATGAATACACAGAGCTGCAGCTTGGCTCGGGTGCCCCCATAGCAAGCTGCCTGCTGTGGGGGCACTCAGCAGGAGAGAGGGGCCAGCAGCTCCAGCCAGGGACCCGAGAAGAGGAGGATCCAGGCTGTTCTGTGCAAAACCAACTGCACAGAGGAGGTAAGTATAACATGTTTTGTTATTTTAATAGAAAAAAAAAACATACTTTACAATCACCCCAAATTACCCCAAACACACCTCCAAGACGACCACTGCCTTGCTAAAGAAGCTGGGGTAAAAGGTGATGGACTGGCCGAGCATGTCTCCAGACCTAAACCCTATTCAGCATCTGTGGGGCATCCTGAAACGGAGGGTGGAAGAGCACAAGGTCTCTAACCTCCACCAGCTCCGTGATGTAGTTATGGAGGAGTGGAAGAGGACTCCAGTGGTAACCTGTGAAGCTCTTGTGAACTCCATACCCAAGAGGGTTAAGGCAGTGCTGGAATATAATGGTGACCACACAAAATATTGACACTTTAGGCCCATTTTGGACATTTTAACTTAGGGGTGTACTCACTTTTGTTGCCAGCAGTTTAGACATTAATAGCTGTGTGTAGAGTTAACTTGAGGGGACAGCAAATTTACACTGTTATACAAGCTGTACACTCATTAATTTACATTGTAGCAAAGTGTAATTTCTTCAGTGTTGTCCAATGAAAAGATATAATAAAATATTTACAAAAATGTGAGGGGTGTACTAATTTTTTTTTAGATACTGTGTATATACTGGTATATAATGCCACAGAAGATCATTGATGAAAAAACTGTGCAAAAAACAAACAGTGCAAAAATGATTCATAGTCCCATAGACCATACAACATCCGTGCAATCAAATGAGAAACGAAAAAAAACAAAACAAAGAACTTCCTCCGAGCCTCAATATCTACAGAAGTGTGAAACACCACCGCAGTGCCCTTCACCACCCCTTGTGGGTATTCACTCACCTGATATTGCAAGTGTGTTCTCATTCAATAGCAGATAGACCAGAGAGGCTCAGAGAGGCATGTGGACAGTGATGTGGCCCAGGGGCTGAAATTACTCTAACATTACTCTAACATAAAGTGTGATTACAGCAGCAAAAAAATCAGAGATTGGGAGGCAGTTGGAAGAAATAGAAGGGCCTTTTTTTGAGTTAGGCCCCTTCCACACGGGCTTTCTGATCCGATCCGTCTGTCAGTTTTTCAGGCGAACCGGAGCAACGGATGTCAGCAGAGACATCTCCCCTGACACCCGCTGCTATCCGATCCGATCCTGTCCATGAAATCCGGAGGGATGGAAACCCTATTTGGCTCCGTCCTGCATGTGGCTGCATAGCATAATATACACAAGACAACAGTAAGTCTAATTGAGTAGCACTACTTCTAGTTTAGAACACAAAGGGCTACTTGCAACTATCCTCATAGGCAGCATCCCTCACAAGCAAAGTTCAGGGTAGCTCTTGTAACAAAGGGGAACAGCTTAAGGGAATCATGGCCTGAAGACACACGAGGCCATCATACTGGAACTGGAGTAATCTGATAGCAATTAGGAAGGTGCTCCCCACAGTAGCTGAGCCTTCTGGAGAAGCTGCATGCTATTAGACTCCTGCCTGACTGCCTGCACACTGGTTCTAACAGTGGAGGGCTGCTCACCTGGCTGCAGATCACTTGCCTGGCTACCACTGCCTCATCAGATATGGTCTCTAACCCCCTGAGGGAGAGAAGCTGAGAGACATACACTATATTACCAAAAGTTTGGGATGCCTGTTTTTACACACACATGACCTTTAATGGCATGCCAGTCTTATGCTGGCCATGCACCAAAAATAGTTCAAACTCATTTTTGAAAAAAGGTACACTCGGCAGTGAGGGCAAACCATAGTGCCATCATGTAATGACCGATAAATTGTTCAATGGACATAAATTAATCAGTTTTTGTTTATTTTTTCACATATACTGTACATACCTAGTGCAAACAGTTTGGACGAGAAACTCATTAACCCTTTAAATTACCGCTCGTTTGGCAGAACATTTCCAAACTTGTCCTCCCTTTTTTTGGCTCAAAAAACATCACAACCAATTACTGATTTGTGCCCATTAGGTGGCTGGAAAATGAACGAACTGCCCAAAGGACCGAATTTCGGCCGATTTTTCGTGTAGTGTATGGCCAGCAAAGGTCTGTAGGGTTCAGTCTTGAGTTGGCCCACCCCTTGCTGCTATAACAGCTTCAACTCTTCTGGGAAGGCTGTCCACAAGATTTAGAAGTGTGTCTATGGGAATGTTTGACCATTTTTCCAGAAACCCATTTGTTAGGTCAAGCACTGATGTTGGACGAGAAAGACTGGCTCTCAGTCTTTGCTCTAATTCATCCCAAAGGTGCAGTATTCTGTTGGATTGAGGCCAGGACTCTGTGCAGGCCAGTCAAGTTCCTCCACCCCAAACTTGCTCATCCATGTCTTTATGGATCTTGCTTTGTCCACTGGTGCACAGTCACGTTGGAACAGGAAGGGGCCATCCCCAAACTGTTCCCACAAAGGTTGGAGCATGAAATTGTCCAAAATGTCTTGGTATGCTGACACCTTAGGAGTTCCCTTCACCAGAACAAAGGAGCCAAGCCCAACCCCGAAAAACAACCCCACACCATAATCCTCCGTTCACCAAACTTTACACTTGGCACAATGCAGTCAGGCAAGTACCGTTCCCCCAGCAACCGCCAAACCCAGACAGAGAAGCGTGATTCGCCACTCCAGAGAACACGCCTCCACAGCTCTAGAGTCCAGTGGTGGTGTGCTATACACCATTGCATCTGATGCTTTGCATTGCACTTGGTGATGTAAGGCTTGGATGCAGCTGCTCGGCCATAGAAACCCATTCCATGAAGCTCTCTATGCACTGTTGTGCTAATCTAAAGGCCACACAAAGTTTGGAGGTCTGTAGCTATTGACTGTCCAGACAGCTGACGACTTCTGCACACTGAGTTTTAGCATGTGCTAGCCCCGCTCTGTCGTTTTGTTCCCAGTTGCTTCCACTTTGTTATGATACCTCTAACAGTTGACTGTGGTATATTTAGTAGTAAGGAAATTTCACTGATGGACTTACTGCACAGTTGGCAACCTATCACGGTACCACGCTTGATATCATTGAGAGCGACCCATCTTTTCACAAATGTTTGTGGAAGGAGTCTGCATGCCTAGGTGCTTGATTTTATACACCTGTGGCCATGGAGGTAATTGGGACACCTAAATCCAATGATTTGGAGGGGTGACCCAATACTTTTGGCAATATAGTTTATCTTCCCTGGATGTGTCCAGGAACTCAAGATGTCCAAGAAGGAGTTAAATGGGTCTGTGCCTGCATCTGAACACAGGCACGTACAGAAGGGGGGGGGGGGTCAGAGGCTGCTTGAGCACCTGCCCCTTTGCCCCTTGATGCCCAAAGTGCCCTTTTGTCAAGGCAGACATCCCAAGTCTCCTGTCAGCCGCAGGAGTCTCCCGTATTTGGGTTGCGACTCCCTGACACCCACAAGTGCTGCGCAAATTCCCAGGTGCCCGACTGGCAGCGTAGTCCCGAGTCAGAACGGAGTGGATGCTTCCTGTATAGTTTCCGGCTCCGTCCTGTCACAGGCAGAGGGATATCAAATGCACTCCGCCTGTGGGAGGAGAGATACAGGAAACATTGGTTCTGCATGCTTCCTCCAGCGCCGCTCCTCATACTCTGGCGTTGATGTGTCTCAGAGGAGCCAGCATTTCCCTCCAACAGTACCAGCTAGCAGTAACCACCAGCAGTACCCACCAGCAGTACCAGCCAGCAGCACCAGCCAGCACTACCAGCCAACACTACCAGCCAGCACTACCCACCAGCAGTACCAGCCTGCAGGTAAACTGCAGTGTATCCGTGTGAAAGCAGCCTTAGGCCCCTTTCACGTGATCAATCTGTGCATTAGCATGTGTAAATTGTTGCAATATGTTTTTTAACAACTAGATGTGTTCTGCCATAATAAAATGTCATGTCCTTGTTTATACATGTATGAACAAGGACATTACATTTTCTGGCTGTCTAAGTCACATGTGCTATGGGTGCATCTAGCCCCCAGCACATAATTGTAAATATCCCAGCATGTGCAGTGTTTCTGACTCCTACATTTTTCTGCCCTATCAATACAGAATCATCCGTATCAATACGCATATCAGGAAGGAATGCGACATGATACATTGCTGTACTGATATTTTGAGCACAGCCTTATTTAACCACTTCTGGACTAGAACGATTTTCTCCTTAACTACTTGCCATCCGCGCTACAGCCTATATACGGCTGCAGCGCGGACTCGAATTTTCGGGAGGCCGTTTTTAAACGGCCTCCCAGTGACACGCCCCCCGCGCGCTCCCGCGAGCGCGCAGCGGGGAGAATCATCACAGATCGTGGTGAATGGCCAATCACAGCGGCCATTCACCACGTGATCGGATCATCCAATGAGAGATGATCTCATATGTAAACATATGAGATCATCTCTCATCGCCGGCGCTCCTTCCTCACACGGAGCCTGCAGTGTGAGGAAGGAGGGAGAGCTGCACAGCGCCAGGGACAAAGAGACATGTAATCAGGGCACTGATCACCAGTGCCCTGATTACTACAAGGTAAAAAACATACACAGTGCCCCCCCATCAGTGCCCACAGTGCCCGCCATCAGTGTCCCCATCAATGCCCACAATCAGTACCCATAGTGCTGCCAGTCAGTGCCCATCAGTGCCTGCTCATCTAGGCACTGATAAGCACTGACTGGCAGCACTATGGGCACTGAGTGTGGGCACTGATAGTGCTGCCCATCAGTGCTCATCAGTGCTGCCCATCAGTGCCACCCGTCAGTGTCCATCAGTGCCATCCGCCAGTGCCCATCAGTGCCGCCTCTCAGTGCCCAGCAGTGCCGCCCGCCAGTGCCGCCTCTCAGTGCCCAGCAGTGCCACCTCAGTGCCCAGCAGTGCCACCTCTCAGTGCCCAGCAGTGCCACCTATCAGTGCTCATCAGTGCCGCCTATCAGTGCTCATCAGTGCCGCCTATCAGTGCCCCCTATCAGTGCCACCTATCAGTGCCACCTATCAGTGCCGCCTATCAGTGCTCATCATTGCGGCATATTAGTACCTCCTCATCAGTGCCCATAAGTGCCACCTCATCAGTGCCCATAAGTGCCGCCTCATCAGTGCCCATCAGTGCAGCCTATCAGTGCCCATCAGTGCCGCCTCATCAGCGCCCTTCAGTGAAGGAGAAAAATTTATTTTCAAAATTTACTCACAGAAAATAAGAAAAACTTTTTTTTTTTTTTCAAAATTTTCTGTCTTTATTCTTTTTTTTTTTGTAAAAAATAAAAAACCCAGAGATGATTAAATACCACCAAAAGAAAGCTCTATTTGTGTGAAAAAAATGATAAAAATTTCAAATGGGTACAGTGTAGCATGACCGCGCAATTGTCAGTCAAAGAGTGACAGCGCTGAAAGCTGAAAATTGGCCTGGATGGGAAGGGTGTTTAAGTGCACAGTAGGCAAGTGGTTAATGACCAGGCCATTTTTTGTGATTCGGCACTGCGTTACTTTAACTGATAACTGACAATTGTGTGACGCTGTACCCAAATAAAATTGATGTCCTTTTTTTTCCACAAATAGAGCTTTTTTTTGGTGCTATTTGATCACTTGTGCGATTTTTTTAACTATAATCAAAAAAAGGGCAACAAATCTGAAAAAAAAAAAAAACAATATTTTTCACTTTTTGCTATATAACATTCCCAAAAAAAATTTAAATCAAATTTTTTTTTATCATTTAAGCCAATTTGTATTCTGCTACATATTTTTGGTAAAAAAAAATCCCAATAAGCGTATTTTGATTGGTTTGCACAAAAGTTATCGCGTGTACAAACCAGGGGAAAGATTTATGTCATTTTTATTTATTTATTTATTACCAAAGGTGTTTTCACCCTTTAGAGCCGGTCCACACTAGCACGACTTGTCAGCCTGACAAGTCGCACTCCCTCGCGGTCCATTGACCGCTACAGGACCCGTTCTTAGAAAAAGGGTCCTGTACTACTTCGGGGCGACCTCGGAGCGACTTGCATAGACTTCCATTATGTGAAGTCCCTGCAAGTCGCTCCGAAGTCGTGGTGCATGGTAATGCACAAGTCGCCCCCGAAGTAGTAAGGAGTCGTGTCGCCTCAGTGTGAACCGACTCTTACTGCAGCAAATACAAAGTAAACAAATAAAAAGACCCCAATATTTGTTACCATGTATAGAGCCTGACTGTATCATAGTAATAAAATTAAAGGATTCAGTTGGGCTTTAAGGATTTAGTTGTTTTCATATACATGTAGTCCTTTTTTCTGCTTTGCAAATGTAACTGAATCCTGGAAGTAAACTTTACTTAGAAGGAAAGTGCACATGATATTGTAGCGTATTGCTTTGTTCAGACAGGGCCGTGCAGAGACCTTTGTAGGGGCAGGTGCTCAAAGTATAAAAGGGGCACATGGAACAGGGCTTTAACCACTTGGTGGTCTGCTATTGTAAACACAGCCGACCGTTGTTCTCTCTGGAATCAATGCAGAGCTCCTGTGTTCCTTCTATTTAGGAACACAGGTTTCTGTATTAATTTCACAAGCCCACCCCCCTCACAGTTAGAAAACACCTCATGGGCTCACACTTAACCCTGGGTTAACCCCCTCCCTGCTAGTGTCATTAATACAGTAACTGCATATTTTTAGCACTGATTACTGTAGAAATGTCACTGGCCGCCCCAAAAGTGTCAAAAATGTCAGTAAGGGGTTCGATCTGTCCGCCGCAATGTCGCAGTCCCGCTAAAAATCACTGGTCGCTTCCATTACTAGTAAAAATAAATAAATAAAAATGACATAAATCTTTTCCCTAGTTTGTAGATGTGATAACCTTTGCGCAAACCAATCAAAATACGCTTATTGGGATTTTTTTTTAACAAAAATATGTAGCAGAACACAACTTGGCCTAAAATGATGAAAACACTTAATTTTTTTAATTTTTTTGGGGGGGGGGGGGGGGGATGTTATATAGCAGAATGTGAAAAATATTGTTTTTTTTTTTCAGAATTGTCGCTCTTTTTGTTTATAGCGCAAAAAATAAAAATCGCAGAGGTGATCAAATACCACCAAAAGAAAGCTCTATTTGTGGGGAAAAAAGGACATCAATTTTATTTAGGTACAGCCTTGCACGACCGCGCAATTGTCCGTTAAAATATTGCAGTGCCGAATCGCAAAAAAAAAAAGCCTGGTCGTTAAGGGGGAAAATCTATGGGTCCAAAAGTGGTTAACAACACAGCTCTGTACAGGTGCGACCTGCAGGGATGAGAAACTGAGAGATCAGTTAGTAAAGGCAGCACACTGTACACACATTACACATAGTTAGGCACACATTTAACCACTTGATCTCCCAAGATGTTGACCCTTCCCAGCAAGTGTCTTTAATATAGTGACAGTGTATAGTATTATCATTGATCCCTATTTTAATGTCACTGGTGATGTCGGTGGCAGTTAATCAGTTCCCTCCAGCATCAGTTAGTGTCATATTGCCCACTACACTATTGTAGTACTATTATAAGTTGCTGATCGCCGCCATTAGTAGTATAAAAAATAATTACAATATAAATACTATAGTTTGTAGGCGCAATCATTTTCACACAAACCAATTAATATACCAGTGCCTTGAAAAAGTATTCATACCCCTTGAACGTTTCCACATTTTGTCATGTTACAACCAAAAATGTAAAATTTATTTTATTGGAATTTTATGTGAAAGACCAACACAGAGTGGTACATAATTGTGAAGTGGAAGGAAAGTGATAAATGGTTTTTACATTTTTTCACAAATAAATATCTGAAAAGTGTGGCATGCATTTGTATTCAGCCCCCTTTACTCTAAAACTCTTAACTATAATCTAGTGCAGGGGTACTCAAATGTAAACTTGAAAGGTCCACTTACCAATTTTCCATTCAGTCCGAGGTCCGGAAAAATGACCGTCAAATTCCAAATACAGAATGCCAACAACAAAAAAAGGCATTCCCAAAAACTTTTGAACTATACACAAAAAATGACCTAACAAATACACAACCAATATGTGAAATATGACACTCTTTGTTCCATAGATGGGAGAGACTGCAAACAGAATTTTGTGTCTTTTAGCTATTCTTCCCGTCAGCCTGATTTATAATTTCAGCCATTGTGCCGGCAATGCTGGAAAACAAATATATATGTGCATGTAAAATAAATCTATAATTTTAACTATACAGAACTACAGAAATGTTTTTAAAAAGATTAATGTATTTCACCTGCATATCCACTGAAAATATACAGCAAAAAATAGTTTGTACTACTGTAAACCATAAAAAATGAAGTCTCACTGCATTTTTAAAGAATTAGTTTCATGATATTATATGAAAACAATTCTTTAAAAATGCAATTAGACTTCATTTTTATGGTTTACAGTAGTACAAACTGTTTTTTGCTGTATATTTTCAGTGGATATGCAGGTGAAATACATTAATCTTTTAAAAACATTTCTGTAGTTCTGTATAGTTAAAATTATAGATTTATTTTACATGCAAGCATTCCCGCACTTACTTGTCTTCCCAGTTGCTGTAAAGAAGAGACACCTCCTTCCTCTTAGGTGGCATGATCGGTGGTGGGTCGGGGATGCAGGGATGGTCGGGATGTGAGTTTGGAGTGACCCTCTTCGATGTGGTAGGTCCCGGTCTGTCTGCTTGGCAAGGAGCTGAGCGATCAGACGTCCATGCACCTCACCGCCGAGCAGATGTCTCTTCACCGCTGTGTCCACAGACTACAACTCCCAGAATGCAGCGCGGCGGGGGTGCTTAGGCGCGAGGAGCAATAATTTCCTCCTCCGCTGTGAATGCTGGGAATAGGCAGCAGCTTCAGCACAGACAGACCGCCGCGGTCCAGAGCTAAGCGCGTCTGGGTCCGGACGTGGCCCGGAGTCCGCCTATTGAGGACCCGGGATCTACAGTGGGTACGGAAAGTATTCAGACCCCCTTAAATTTTTCACTATTTGTTATATTGCAGCCATTTGCTAAAATCATTTACGTTCATTCTTCTTCCTCATGAATGTACACATAGCACCCCATACTGGCAGAAAAACACAGAATTGTTGACATTGTTGCAGATTTATTAAAAAAGAAAAACTGAAATATCACATGTCCTAAGTATTCAGACCCTTTGCTCAGTATTTAGTAGAAGCCCCCTTTTGATCTAATACAGCCAGGATTCTTTTTGGGAAAGATGCAACAAGTCTTTCACACCTGGATTTGGGGATCCTCTGCCATTCCTCCTTGCAGATCCTCTCCAGTTCTGTCAGGTTGGATGGTAAACGTTGGTGGACAGCCATTTTTAGGTCTCTCCAGAGATGCTCAATTGGGTTTAAGTCAGGGCTCTGGCTGGGCCATTCAAGAACAGTCACGGAGTTGTTGTGAAGCCACTCTTTCGTTATTTTAGCTGTGTGCTTAGGGTCATTGTCTTGTTGGAAGGTAAACCTTCGGCCCAGTCTGAGGTCCAGAGCACTCTGGAGAAGGTTTTTGTCCAGGATATCCCTGTACTTGGCCGCATTCATCTTTCCCTCGATTGCAACCAGTCGTCCTGTCCCTGCAGCTGAAAAACACCCCCACAGCATGATGCTGCCACCACCATGCTTCACTGTTGGGACTGTATTGGACAGGTGATGAGCAGTGCCTGGTTTTCTCCACACATACCACTTAGAATTAAGGCCAAAAAGTTCTATTTTGGTCTCATCAGACCAGAGAATCTTATTTCTCACCATCTTGGAGTCCTTCAGGTGTTTTTTTTAGCAAACTCCATGCGGGCTTTCATGTGTCTTACACTGAGGAGAGGCTTCCGTCTGGCCACTCTGCCATAAAGCCCTGACTGGTGGAGGGCTGCAGTGATGGTTGACTTTCTACAACTTTCTCCCATCTCCTGACTGCATCTCTGGAGTTCAGCCACAGTGATCTTTGGGTTCTTCTTTACCTCTCTCACCAAGGCTCTTCTCCCCCGATAGCTTAGTTTGGCCGGACGGCCAGCTCTAGGAAGGGTTCTGGTCGTCCCAAACGTCTTCCATTTGAGGATTATGGAGGCCACTGTGCTCTTAGGAACCTTAAGTGCAGCAGAAATCTTTTTGTAACCTTGGCCAGATCTGTGCCTTGCCACAATTCTGTCTCTGAGCTCTTCAGGCAGTTCCTTTGACCTCATGATTCTCATTTGCTCTGACATGCATTGTGATCTGGAAGGTCTTATATAGACAGGTGTGTGGCTTTCCTAATCAAGTCCAATCAGTATAATCAAACACAGCTGGACTCAAATGAAGGTGTAGAACCATCTCAAGGATGATCAGAAGAAATGGAAAGCACCTGAGTTAAATACATGAGTGTCACAGCAAAGGGTCTGAATACTTAGGACCATGTGATATTTCAGTTTTTCTTTTTTAATAAATCTGCAACAATGTCAACAATTCTGTGTTTTTCTGTCAGTATGGGGTGCTATGTGTACATTCATGAGGAAGAAGAATGAACTTAAATGATTTTAGCAAATGGCTGCAATATAACAAAGAGTGAAAAATTTAAGGGGGTCTGAATACTTTCCGTACCCACTGTAGTGTAACCAATTGCCTTCAGAAATCACCTAATTAGTAAATAGAGTCCACCTGTGTGTAATTTAATCTCTCACGAATCCGGAATCATTGCAAGTCACGGGACACCTGTGTGATTCCCGTGACTTGCAACGATTGTTGCCCGACGAATGGCGGTAAAATCGCATTAAACAGAATGGCGGGACACCCGTCGCCCAAAAAAAGTACAAGAAATTATTTTGGGTGACAGGTGTCCCGCGATTCTGTTTGCACAATTTTACAGCGATTCATCAGGCGACAATCGCAGCAAAACCGCACCACGTTTGGGGTGCCATTGCAAGTCACGGGAATTGCACGGGCGTCCTGTGATTTGCAATGATTCGGGATCGCGGGCAGAATCACCGCAATTTTGCCCGCTATCTGATATGCCAGTATATGAACGGACCTGAAGGCATGGTGACACACGAGATAGGTCAGGGATAAGGTTTAAAGAAGTGTTAGGTTATAAAAAAAATATTCCAAGCTAAATTGACAGACCAGGCAAGAAAAGCATTAATCAGAGAAGCAGCCAAGAGGCCCATGGTAACTCTGGAGAAGCTGCAGAGATCCACAGCTCAGGTGGGAGAATTTGTCCGCAGGACAACTATTAGTCGTGCACTCCACAAATCTGGCCTTTATGGAAGAGTGGCAAGAAGAAAGCCATTGGTAAAATAAAGCCATAAAAAGTCCCGTTTGCAGTTTACGAGAAGTCATGTGGGGAACACAGCAAACGTGGAAGGTGCTCTGGTCAGATTAGACCAAAATTAAATTTTTGGCCTAAAAGCAATATGCTATGTGTGGCAGAAAACTAACACTGCACATTTCCCTGAACACACCATCCCCCACCGTGAAGCATGGCGATGGCAGCATCATGTTTGTGGGGATGCTTCTCTTCAGCAGGAACACGGAAGCTGGTCAGAGTTGATGGGAAGATGGATGGAGCCAAATACAGGGCAATCTTAGAAAAAAACTTGTTAGAGTCTGCAAAAGAATTGAGACTGGGGCAGAGGTTCACCTTCCAGCAGGACAACGACCCTAACCATACAGCCAGAGCTACAATGGAATGGTTGAGATCAAAGTATATTCATCATGTGTTAGAATAGCCCAGTCAAAGTCCAGACCTAAATCCAATTGAGAATCTGAGGTATGACTTGAAAATTGCTGTTCACAGACGCTCTCCATCCAATCTGACAGAGCTTGAGCTATTTTGCAAAGAAGAATGGGCAAAAATTCCACTCTCTAGATGTGCAAAGCTGGTAAAGACATACCCAAAAAGACTTGCCAATAATATCAATACAATTTATTGTATCCCAAGAAAATACGTTTACATTTTTGATTGTAATATGACGAAATGTGGAAAATTTCAAGGAGCATGAATTCTTATTCAAGGCACTGTACATTTATTGTGATTTATTTTACTTAAGACATGTAGCAGAATACATTTTGGCCTAAAATACATGAGGAAATTAGATTTTTTAAACATTTTTATTGGATATGCTTTATAGCAGAAAGTAAAAAATAACGGAAAATTGATATCAATACTTACCGTAATTTTCCTTTCCTGATGGACTCCATGGCAGTGTACGTTCGGGTAGCCCCGCCTCCTCTCCTACCCTATAGGACCCCACTCCCATAAATCTTTGCTCCCTTTCAGCATCCGTGTTCTGTAACTAGCCTACTCAGGAATTGGGAGGGGACTCCTGCTGCCATGGAGTCCATCAGGAAAGGAAAATTACGGTAAGTATTGATATCAATTTTCCGTTTTCCTGACAAACTCCATGGCAGCATACGTTCGGGAAATAACTCACTATACACTCCCGGGTAGGAAGATGCTGAACAAAACCTTTTAATTATTGCCATCTACTGACAGCACTTGAACACCAAAATTAACAGAGGATAAGGCAGCCGGTTCAACACAATAATGAGAAAGAAAAGTGTTGATAGATGACCAAGATGCTGCCCTGCAGACCACATCAGGAGCGACATGCCTAGAGACTGCCCAAGACATAGAGATGCTACGAGTCGAATGTGCCGTTACCGCCTCCGGAGGAGCCAAGCCCTTTGCTCTGTAGGCCCACTGGATAGCCTGGACAATCCACGCAGCCACCGCTCTAGAAGAGGCACGCATATCTCTCTTTTTCCCTTGAAGAAGGACAAAAAGGAAATCCGACTGGCGGAAGGAAGAAGTGGCCGCCAGAAATTGTTTCAGGGTGTCACCGACATCCAGAGGATGAACTTCAGAATTCTCACCGGTCTTGAAGGTGGGAAGGACTATGTCTGTATTCTCGTGAAAGACGGAGGTCACTTTGGGATTTGACCCCAACATAGGAATCAGGACCACTCTATCCGAGAAGAAGGTTAAGAAAGGCTCTTTTGACCCTAGGTTTTGGATCTCGGAGACCCTCTTAGCAGAGGTAATAGCCACTAGGAACGTTGTCTTCAGAGTGAGCTCTTTGACTGAGAGAGAAGCCACGTCAAGTGATGAGAAGAAATCCAACACTAGAGGAAGATCCCATTTGGGGAATCTTGGTCTTCTCTGAGGCCTGAGCCTAACTGCACCTTTAAAAAACTGCTGAACCAGCTGCTGCTTAGCCCACGGTACTCCCGTGAATGCCGAGATGGCCGAAACTTGTACTCGGAGTGAGCTGACTGACAGGGATAGATCTAGGCCGAATTGTAAGAACCCCAATACGCCCTGAACCGTAGGTGCGTCTACTGAACTGGACCTAGGAGTTTGACGATTCACGAATTTCGCCCAAATTCTCTCGTAGACCCTGTTGGTGCTACTCCTTCTGGCATTCATAAGTGTAGGAATCACTTCAATTGGGCATCCTAGGGCCTCCAACCTCCCCCTCTCAAGAACCAAGCCTTGAGATGCAGACGTGCAGGGCATGGATGCAGTGTAGGGCCTTGCGACAACAGATCCGGTCTGAGAGGCAGAGGAATTGGATCCTGGTAACTGAGGAGAGACAACAGTGGAAACCAAGGTCTGTTGGGCCAATAAGGAATCACTGCCAGAACTTCTACCGCCTCCATCCTCAGTCTACGTAGGAACTGGAGAATTATTGGTACTGGCGGGAAAGCATAGGCTCTTTGGAAGTTCCAAATATCCGTCAGAGCATCTACTCCGAACGCCCGAGGATCCCGAAACCTCGCATAGTACCTCTGGAGCTTCTTGTTGCGGGGGGCTGCAAAGAGGTCTACCTCCGGACGGAACCCCAGAGATAGAACCCACTCGAACACCTCTTGATGGAGAGACCACTCATTGTTGTCGAGTTTGTATCTGGAAAGGAAATCTGCTTCCACATTCAGTGTCCCTGGGACATAGGCCGCCGAAAGATTGGTCAGGTGCCTCTGAGTCCAGGACATAATCGGCTCTGTTTCTTGAAGTAGTGATAGGCTGCGGGTCCCTCCCTGCCTCTTCACATACGCCACCGCTGTTGTATTGTCCAACCTGAGCATTACCGAGGATCCTTGGATCAGATGGCGGAAAGCTTGCAGAGCTTTGAAGGCAGCCCGCAGTTCCAACACATTGGAGACTACTCCGCGGGCGGGAAAATCCCATCTGCCTTGTGCCATTTCTGACTGGAAGTGGGCTCCCCAACCTGTACTGCTGGCGTCCGAGGTGACTGTGATCCACGTAACTGGAGCTATGGAATGGCAGTTGACGAGATTCTCCTGTAGAAGCCACCAGGGAAGACACCTCTTCATGGATGAGGTCAGATGCATTTGTTGAGACATGCTCTCTTAAGTCCACTGCTGGAGAAACCCCCTCTGGAAGGGCCTCAGCTTCCACAAGGCCCATTTTACCATGGGAGCTGTGGCCACCAGGGTACCTACTATCCTCAGGCACTGCCGAGCAGTGAGATGAGATGAAGCCATGGCGAATGCCACTCTGTCTCGGACCACCGGGATCTTTTCCTTGGGCAGGGAGATGGTACATTTCACCATATCGAACAGCGCTCCTAGGAACACAAGCGATTGTGTGGGCACCAGGTGACTCTTCTCGAAGTTCAAGATCCACCCGAAATCTTGGAGAATTGAGATCACCTGCTCTAGATGCAGAAGAAGTTGAGACCTGTCTTGAGACAGGAGAAGCAGGTCGTCTAGATAGTGGTGTAACCTGATGCCTCTGATCCTGATAAAAGGGCCACTACTGCCAATAAGGTTTTGGAAAACGTGCGAGGCGATGTTGAAAGCCCGAAGGGGAGACAGGTGAATTGCATATGAGCTTTCCCGATGGCAAAGCGGAGAAACCGTTGGAATTCTTTCGCTACTGGAATATGAAAGTAAGCGTCCTTCGGGTCTATAGACGCTAACCAGTCTCCTGGTTGGACTAAATACTGAATCGTGACCAGAGACTACATTTTGAACTTTTCTCTGCGTATAGACTTGTTGAGGTACATAAGATCTATCACGGGCCTCCATTTGAACTAGGAAGAGGGGTTAGTAGACTCCCTGACCTCTTTCCGATTCTGGAACTGGAATTACGGCCTCCTGAACCACCAGCGAGTCTAGGTAAGAGAGAAGGATCTGCTTTTTTTCTGCTGAGGAGGGAAGAGACATGGCGACAAACCTGATTCCGGGGGCGCTGTTGAAAACCCAAGAGTGTCCTTGAGACACTGTGTTGAGGACCCTGGGATCTTGAATTGAGGCTGCCCACACATCCCGAAAGCAGAGCAAACGAGCGGGCCCACTCTCAAAAGGATTTTGTGGTCTCCCGGTCTCTAGACGAAGTGCCCTTGGAGCCCTTCTGGAAGGCGGACTGCCTGTACTTCCATCCTCTCCCTAATGTCTTGCCTGGTCTATAACTGCGCGCCTCCCTGGCGCGGCTTGTGTTCTGCCTCCTCGGAGGGGCCCACTTCTGGGCACCAGTGCGTCTGTCCTGGGGAAGGAAACCAGATCTACCACCCGTGGCCCGAGTTATGGCCGCGTCCAATTTATTCCCAAAGAGGGAAGAGCCCTCAAAGGGAATCTGGCACCATGCCTGTTTTGACGCGGCATCGGCCACCCAAGGCCGAAGCCAAAGGGCGCGTTTAGCGGTGACGGAGGATAACATTACCCGGGCAAAGAGGCGGATGATGTCTATGGAAGCCTCCCCCAAGAACCCCGCAGCCATCCTTAGCTCTTGGATTGGAGAGCTCTTTGCTGCTTCTTCTGAAACTCCTTTGAGGGTTTCATCAAGGCCATTAATCCAGACCTCCATGGCTTTTGAAACTGTAGCCAGGGCTAGAGCTGGTTTACAGGCCATGACTGTTGTGAGATACACCCTCTTGAGGTCAGCATCAATTCTCCTCTCTAGAGGCTCCTTGAAGCACACCGTGTCTTCCATGGGTAAAGTAACATGTTTTACAAGCCGCATCACTGCGGCGTCCACTAGGGGTGGAGACTCCAAGTGTTTGACTTCCTCCTGCTTGAAGGGGTATAGTTTCGCCATTTTCGTATTCATGGAGTTTTTCCTCTCAACCTTACCCCATTCCTCAGAGATGATATCTCCCAATTCCCCTAGGAACGGAAAATTCAAACGTTCCTTACATAATTGTTTGAAGAATTTCTTCTGCTTTGGGGGGGAGACTGCAGGATCCTCCCAATCGAGAGCATCTCTTACGGCTCTTACCAAGGGGGAAACGAGGTTGAATTCCAATCCCGGACAGGAACCATCCGTATCCGAATCCGAATCTGAAGGAAGGATGGAAGGGTGGTTGGGTTGAGAAGGCTCAAACGGATCTTGTTCCAGAATGTCTCTCTCTGGCGAGCGAGACGGCCCTGCAGATGTACTTGGACGATTAAGCTCTGCCAAAGAGTCCTTGAGGACCTTGCGCACTACATCTTCAATGTGCTGGTCCGAATTTCCCCATTCGCCCGTTGCTTGGGCATAACAGTTGCAGAGGGACGTACCGTCCGGAAACCAATATACCACATCCCCAGCATTTTCTTCCATGAGGACGCTCTGAGCGGCCATGATGTTTAGCGGAAGAAGACTGGCCCTCGCGCCCCAGACTATGGGGGGGATCTGAGTCTGGACCTGGATGAGGAGTGCCGGTGTTGCGATTTGGAACGCTGATCTTCTCTGCGTGCATTATGCTGTGTATCGGACCTGGAAGAGCTGGAAACAGACATGCAAAAACATAGAAAAGCAATGGCCATAGACAGACAGAAAAAAACCCTCCCTTCCCCCCTTTCCAGCCCTGCACATACCTGGTATGAGCGGGCTGGCCACTAGGGGGCGGAGATGAATCCATACTTAAGGCACAGAAATAAGCTCCTGCTGGCTGAATCAAACACAGAGAGAAACCCAGGATTAGTTATAAACTGCCTATAGACTGGGGGGGGAGGGGGGCTGGAAGAGGTAAATACCGGAAAAAAAGGCTTAAACACACACATAAAAAGACACACAGGCAACCCTGACTATACTAAAAGAGCCTCATAAACAAAATGTGACGATAACACAGGGGAAAGAGGCACAAGTTAGCTTATGGAAAGTAAAATCAACACTAAAACAAGGAAGTAAAGTGTCCCATAACAGGGCTTACCACCCTGCCTCCTGGAGCAGGGACGGGTCCACGGAGACGCAACACCAGGCTTTCCTTCGGGCAATGGTAGGCCACCCACAGCAGCTGGGCTCTCTCGGCCAGACCACCGAGCTCCCGCCCAGGGTCTCTTCGATTGCCCCCTCCATACCCTGCTAAGAGCAAAGGGCTTAGCGGAGGCTCCATGCTGACCCACTCCTTGCTTCCAGTATATACATAGGACTGCTTTGTAGGAACGCATCATCATGCTTGAGGAGGAACACGGATGCTGAAAGGGAGCAAAGATTTATGGGAGTGGGGTACTATAGGGTAGGAGAGGAGGCGGGGCTACCCGAACGTATGCTGCCATGGAGTCTGTCAGGAAATTGGGTTTTTTTTTCAAAATTTTTGGACTTTTTTTTATTATATTGCAAAAAAAATTAAAACCCCGAGGTGATCAAATACCACCAAAAGAAAGCTCTATTTGTGTGAAAAAAAGAGATACATTTTGTTTGGGTACAGCGTTGCATAACCACCCAATTACCAGTTAAAGTAGCGTAGTACCAAATAGCAAAAAATAGCCTGTCATCAAGGGGGTAAAATCTCCTGGAGCTGAAGTGACACCATGCCACACCTGAATAAGTGAAGACCTATGATAAGTTAGAGAACATTGTAACTGTATTAATAAACAAAATATTTACAAGTTCCTATAACACTGCATGAGATTTTAAAAAAGTATCCCACATCTACATTTCTGCATGACAAATGTTGGTGCCTGTCAGAAGTACATACATACATTTTTTGCAAGAAGGCATTGATGGGAGGGGGGGATTGGAGTATTGAAGCCAGAGAGTCCATACTAGACCCATCCATAGTGAGTGTACAGCCCTCAGGCCCTACAGAGTCCATGGCTGCTAAGTTGCTCTTAACTGTACAGACAACAGCACCCTAGCAACCAATGAAACATTGCCAGCCCCATTCATCTGCTGTCTGGGAGATTCCTGTCATTGACCAAATACGGGCATTGCCATGATTGGGTAATGACATCACCCAGCATCCTCATCCCTTTGTTTACATTCAGCTGCCAGGTGGGGAACCTCATGGCTGGTAGCTGAATGGGGACATATATGTGTCATTGGTTGCTAGGATGCTGTTGGCAGCACGATTGACAGTGTCCTAGCAGCCAAGGACGCTGTGCTCCCTGAGGACTGAACATGCACTGAGAATGGAGTAATATAGACACTTCCCTCTCAGTGCCGCCCCCCGCCATGCCTCCTTGAGATAAATTTGTGTACCTGTTTCCTGCAGGCGCATGAATAAGTCACAGGTACTGTCATTTATCATGCAGAGGCATAATAAAATTCTAAAGAGTGACAATGACAGTCGCAGCCTTACCAACACATTCTTGGGCCCCTTTCACACAGGCGGACCGTTCAAATCCGCCTGTCCGTTTTCCAGGCGGATCTGAACTAGAACCCCATGCATCTCTATAGGGCATCGGATGTCAGCGGAAACATGTCTGCTGACATCCGATCCGTCAAATCTGGACAGATGGAAACCCTATTTTCCATCCGTCCAGCGGATGGGATCGGATGAGAACGGACAGACGATCCGTTCCCATCTGATTCCCCCATAGAGAACAGTGCGGAGACAGAGCAGCCACCTGCCTGCTCAGCGGGGGAATCGGCGATTTGATCCCCCGCTGAGAAAAACTGAGTCCGCCTAAAAGTGGTGCAAATAAGAACTACTTGAATCTGTTGCACGTGTTGTAACTCTTAAAGCAGCACTAGTCTTACTTTTAAAGACTACGAGCAGACAGACTCTTTATTGCAGAAGAGACATACAATGTATCTTCTGCAATAAAATGAACCTACCTGCCTGCTTGCAGTCTTCCATGGAACATACACTGAGCTGTGCAAGCATAACTTACTCCACTTTTGTTGAGAAAAAAACATTCCCCCCTGGGTGATCTTCGTACATTGCAAGGATTTTAACAAAATTTGTTGCAGATTCCTACCTTTTGGTATTCTGAAGAAATCATTGTTTGTTCCTCTGTGCTGTGTGGGTCAAATGGGAGTGGTTTTATAATTATCTATCAGCTGTGGCAGCTGCAGGGCTCTAATGAGGAAAGCTGCTGGGCCTGCATCCCTTTTTTAGTGTTCCTATTGGGAGTATCTCACCAAAAATGACATTTTTTGTTGCAGGGGATGCCAGTAATCTGACTTGTATCTTAGGCAGACTTCTGGGAAAATTGGTGAGCCAATCACACAATCAGGAAATTATGTTTCTGAGGTGTGACCAGTACACATTGTGTGTACAGAACAGCTCCAGGTAGCCATATTGCATTGCATTTTCAGAACATTACAACAGCTGCAGAATGAAAAGGAAATGTCATTTTTAATAACATTCAATTACAATATGATTTGTGTCACAATTGTTTATGCTATATTGTTTTTTCTATATTTGCTGATTTTTTCCCCACAAAAGTGGAGTTATCCTTTAAATTCCGGCACAGATCCTGTGTACTGGGATGACTTAGAAAGCTGCATATGTGCCAATAAAAATGGCTGCAGACCGGCGCCTGCAGAAGGCCAGGCAGAAAATGCCATCAGTGGCAAGGAATCATTGAAGGAAAGGTAAGTATCGCAGATTTTTATTGTGCTTTAACTGGGCCAATTCTGACATTTCTCACATTTTTTTTTTTTTGCTAGAAAATTACTTAAAACCAAACATTTTAGAAAGCAGAGACCCTGGAGAATAAAATAGGGGTTGTTGAAATTTTATGTCGCACAATATTTGCGCAGCCATATTTAAAACACAGATTTGCACGAAAAAAAAAATATACACTCAAAAGGAAGACCAGGTGAAGATGGAAGTCCTGTTAACGGTGACAGTGCGCTGCTGGAAGGCTTTGTTCTAAGGCAAGTATTTCATAATGTGCTAGTATGCTATGCATTCTAGCACATTATGCCTTTACCTTGCAGGTTTTTTTTTGTAAACATGCCCAAGTTTACTACCACTTTAGGTAAACTGTCTCAAGGCTTTCATGAATTATTGTAGGAGCAGGGTGTTTTAAAAGAACCATAGTGCCAGGAAAGTGTCCAGATGCTTTACTGAATCTCTTATATCTGAATCTAATAATATTTAACTGCAAGATTGTTTATAGCACAAATACCTTTGTAATATTTATGTGTTGTAAATACATTTAGATGTGCAATTCAACAGCTGGGAAACCTACAAGAATATTCCCATGGAGGAGTCAATGACAATATTGTAAACATTTAAATTCTTTTACTCTGCATTTTTTGGAACTCAATAAATGAATATTTTTAATCAGCTTTGATATCTGGAAAAATCATTGAGTAATCTGTTTTTTTTTTTTTTTTTGTGAATGTCTGAGTCATTGCTATCTTGCTGTTTCATTTACTGGTAATGACATTTTAAGAGTTTATAAATCTAGTTATTATAATAAACTTTCTGTACTCAAACTCTAATTACCACTGAGATTAATAATAATTTACAAATCCTCAGCTGCCACAATATATAGTGTCCAACCTCCCTGGAACACAAGTGAACATTGAAAATTTTAAATGCATTACTTCCATTTAATAAACAAATACATTTCATAACACCAGATAGTGACTTCCAGTGTAAATACCAAACCAGGAATAGGCAAACTTTTAAGTGTTATGTGCTGAAAAATGTTTGTAAGAAATTGAGTGTGCCAAAGATATAAAACATTTTCAATCAAGAAAGTGAATACCGTATATACTCGAGTATAAGCCGACACGAATATAAGCCAAGGCACCTAATTTTACCACAAAAAACTGGGAACACTTATTGACTCGAGTATAAGCCTAGGGTGGGAAATGCAGCAGCTACTTGACCCAACTGGACCACCACGAGACCCGAAACAGGGGCTGCGGGCATGGTGCAGGGGCTGCAGACATGGTTCAGGAGATGCAGGGCTGTGGGCATGGTACAGGAGATGGTACAGGCATGGTGCAGGAGATGGTACAGGAGATGGTACAGGCATGATACAGGAGATGGTACAGGCATGGCACAGGAGATGGTTCAGGCACGGCACAGGAGATTGTACAGGCATGGCACAGATGGTACAGGCATGGCACAGATTGTAAAGGCATGGCACTGATGGTACAGGTGATGCAGTGCTGCGGGCATGGTACAGGATTCTCGCTTACCTTTACCTGCAGTGGTGCGGAGGAGTCTCACTTACCTTTGCGCCCTACATTTAAAAAGGCGCCGTCCGGCGCGAACACGTCACTGTGCATGTCAGGGAATAGCCAAACGTGTATGGGCTTTCCCGATCGGCGGCGGCGCATGCGCACACTGACCGAGGAAAAGGTAAGTGAGACCGTGACTCGAGTATAAGCCGAGGGGGGCTTTTTCAGCATGAGTATATACGGTATTTAGTAAGTAAATTGTGGTGCTGTAAACTAGATTCTGCAGTAACAATCCCAAGTATTGGCATCATTGGGTGCAATAAAACCCCCAAGAATTGGTGTTCGTGACTATGACAGCACCCCCCAGCATTGGTGTCAGTGTGTACAACAATAACCCCCAACAATGGTGTCAATGGGTGCAATAAAAAAATCTTCCAACATTAGACTTTCATAAACAGGGAAATCCCAGAAAAAACATACTAAAGCAATAAGTGAGTGTGGTTACATAGGGATAAATATTGAGTATTGCTTAATGCAGTACAGTTTAATAGATTCCTAAGCCAGCTATAGACGGTTCGAATCTTTGCCAGACTGGCCGAGATTCAAACCCTGTATGGGCAGGCTGAATATATCCAAGTTGATCGATTGATCAACAGTACAACTAGTCTGTTGGTTTTTACATGCAATTTTTTCTAGCAGCTATAATAGTAGCTAGCAGTAATCACTGTGTTCTCCCATCAGTGATGGCTTTCCCCACCCGGGTAACACAATGGCTCCATGGTAGGGATTCCCCCATCTACACTGACTGTTGAATCGAGCATGGGTTGCAGAAAAGAAAATAGCTCCTTCTATGGCCGGCATTAGTCTACGCACACTATGCACTGTACAGATTTATCAAAGCAAAACAAACGTAATTCTGGCATTACGTTTGTTTTGCTTTGATACAGTGTACAATTTGCAGATGAATGGTTAACTTATGTTCATAACACAAGCACCAGCATGTTTGAGAATTAGTCCACTTATCAAACTTGTCAGACTTATAACACGAAATAGACATATGTTCTTCATATTACATGTAAGGAATTATGAACTGGTAGGCCTTAAATGTCAAAAGTTCAATTCCTCACCAGAGCCTGCCGTTGATAAACTATCTCAAACTGCTACAGTAATTTAATAAATTTATCAATGGGGGCTATGTCAGACTTATGACACGAAATAGACATATGTCCTTCATATTACATGTAATGAATTATGAACTGCAATGGGCCAGAATCTTTTGGTTTTCAAGGACACATTGTTTTTATTTGTTGAACCTGTTCAGTCATTATTTACACTTCTTTAAAATAAACACTTCTATTCCCTGGTCATGAAGAAAGAGGTATCAGGGGAAGTAATAAGGGCTCTTTCAGACGGCCGCTCCGCTGTTTTTCTCCGCTGCGGGACTTTTTTTTTTTCATGGAGCGGATGACATTTGTGTCATCCGCTCCGTATGTCCGCATATCATCCCATCCGTTTGCGGATGATATGCGGACATAATGTAAGTCTATGGGCATTGCGGATGTCAGCGGATGACACCGCTGACATCCGATTTTCCTTCCTTTCCGTTTTTTGAACGTAGGAAAAATAGGGTTCTGTTCCGTTCCAAAAAACGGAACAGAACTGAAAGGAAGAAAATCGGATGTCAGCGGATGGTATTCCGCTGACATCCGCAATGCCATTGACTTACATTATGTCCGCAAATCATCCGCAAAAAAATAGGATGATTTGCGGACATACGGAGTGGCCGTGTGAAAGAGCCCTAAAGCATCATGTTTTGGCCATTAAATGTTTTCCACACAATGGCAGATACTCAACTTCAGAATCACACCGTGGTTCATCAATTACCTAGCAAATAAACCATTGTTTCTACCATGAGAAGAAAAATAACGAAAGAACCTGGAAAGAGACATAACGTGTCATTCATATACCTACACCAAGAGGAGGGGGGGGGTTAGAAATTATGTCATTTGGACAATTCCCCATAGGAAGCATATTATTTCAGATATAGTAAATGATGTTTAAATTCTATCTCATATAATAGATCCCAGACCATGTGATGATTAGATTGTTTACCAGCATGGTAATTCTCTGGTAGATAGTATTCTGATTGGAAATAACCCATATATAGAAAAGTTTACATATACAAGTTGTTGTGTAGCAATATATGTATAAATGTATATGTATCAACATAGTTTTTAATTCTACTAAATGTGAAATATATAGTATATAGGTAAATCATTTATTCCTAATCAATATATATACTGTATTAATAATGCCTACTCATTAAACGGCGTTACCAGATCCAATCCTTACATAGATATATGATGGAAATTTCAGATGGCCACACCTAAACCATGAGAATCTGGACAGATTTTCATATTTCTTTCTATTAGTACTATAACTAAATGAAGACATTTTCATCACATAATTCTAACATACATGGTGACAAGTGGAGGTGTTGCCTAATGACCCAACCAGTAAATGGTTAAATTATCCCAACCAATGGGAATGAAGTTCTTCCTTCTGGGTTCAGCCTAATATAGTTATAGAGACACACTACGACACAAAAACACTTAAATACACTTCAACACACACACATACATCCATCCATACTCATACATACTCCATCTTGCTCCATCCCTCACTTGAAACTCGGAAGGACACCAGACGCAACTCCTCCCTAATCGGCCACCATTTTGGGAAAGGCAGCCATCTTAAGGACTCTGGTAACAACCATTTTAAGCCAGCAGCCATTTTAAAAGTGGTAAATATACATTGCTGATTATTTGATTATTGTTTCCTATTGGTTATTGCTTTCCTGATATGCTTTGAATCTTATGCTAAGGGTAAATAGATTACATTCTCAGTCGTATTAACCATAGTAGATTTTTCTCTAAAAACTTATTTTTGTTTTTCTACGTTTTTTTATTATTACCGATTAAGCGCAATATTAGTGAATTAGTCTCCCATTTTGCATGGTCAATTCTCACTCCAACTGCAGCGGAGTGACTGATGGCTGCGCAATTCGCAGACAATTTTGGTCTGATATCTAGAACACTTGGTCTATGGTTTCTACTATTCCTGGGAAAACATAATCCTGCTTTCTTTTTACCACTGAGCCAAACATCACATTCGCATTCATCGTTCGTATTTTATGTGAAATTATCTTTTTGTGTCACCCCAAATCTAACTATTTATTGTGAATTCATGTCTTGTGAATAAATATACTTATATATATATATATATATATATATATATATATATATATATATATATTCTCTATTGTAGTCTGTATTCACTATGATGCTGTTAAAAAGAAAAATGAATCGTTTAAAAAGAACTCATTATATTTCATTCCGAATAATATTCTGGAACGTGCACTAACATATTATTTGGAGGCACTGCTGAGATTATCAATCATTTCTTACATAATCCAATCATAGTTTGATTGTGGTGACATAATTAATAACTTTGCATAAAACTATTGTTTATCAATTGTGAATTTTGATAGAAACACCCCAAAAATGTGTGCAAAAGGCGAGGTTCCTACCGCCAGCTTTGGTAAGGTGTCAGTCCCTAGTGGTAATCTCACAGCCCCAGTAGATTCGGCACAAATCAAAGATATGTGGAAACGCCTCTCTAAGTTTGAAATGGTGAAACACGTAAAAAATAGAATACATGTTGAAGCTGGTATGGAGTCATATATCAAAGACCTCAAAAGTCAGGCCAGTTATTTGGCACCTGACATATGGGTAGAGGAAGGCCTGATGTATGAACTCTCAAACAGCTTCTCTAACACCAAAGACGTCAAGAAGTGTGATTGCATACTTTTGGAGTCATGGCCAATCTTACTGTATCGCTGTGAGGAACTTAAGCACCAGAATGCTCAGCAGAGGAGAGATGTAGCAGAGTTCCAATCTCAGCTAAAAATAAAAGAAAGTGAGATAAGGAACCTCCTTGTGCAGATGAAAGAGACCTCTGTAGGGACACATCAGTTGAGGGAATGTAGCCTGAAATTGCAGAATGAAGAACTATGGCGGAAGTCCTAGCAAGAAAGCCGTGATAAAAACAGCCAATTGAGAGAGAAATGCAAAAGATTAATGCAAGAATTAGGAAGTGTTGAGCAAGGAAAAATACCCCCTAACGAAAGTTGCAGAGTAACCAGCAGTAGAAAACTAGACAAAAAAGTGGAACAGCTCAAGGCAGGACAGGAACTCCTTATTAAACAAATAGGAGAGTTGCAAGAGTACATGGTGTCCATGCACAAGGCTAATGCTTGTTAGCTTTACCTTAAAAATGAAGGGATTGATCATAAACCCAGATATGACTCCCAGTCTGATGGTTATGACCCAGACAGAGGGGGAGGAGTCAGACAAAGAGTCCACGTACTACTCCAAGCCATCTTCTAAACATAGGAGGGCAAAAGTTGGGCAACCATGTATGGACAGGTATGAGTCATATCAAGGTCCAAGCAGAAAGACGAGCACCCCTAAAAGGATATAGGACACCTCCAAAATCATTTTTAATGAGTACCGTCCCTATTTTTGTCAAGAAAGGGTCCTTGGACATTACTGATCACCTTGAGGCCTATGAAAACACCCTCTCTGTTTTGGGCCTGGAGGATGACCAGTCTAGGATTAATTTCTTGCCATGGGTATTTGAGACCAAATAGCAGGGATTCTTTAAATCTCTGAAAAGCCTATATGGTACTTCCTGGCAAGAAATTAAACACCACTGTCATTTAGAATTCAGCCCATACAAGAACATTACCGCTGCTCGAGCTGCTATCTACAATCTAAGATGTACCCAGCACCAAAGCCCCACTGAATTTCTGGCTGTTCTCAAAAGTGCCTACAACTTAACGATGAAGGAGCCAGAGTACAATCACCCGGAGTTTAAATCCCTGTTCTTTGAGGCATTACCTACATACATAAAAATTAGTTGGGCAAGGGACTACCAGTTGAGGTGCTCACTGGAATGGTTGGTGAAAGAGAGTGACAATTTGTACTCCATCCAACAGACCAGTGAGTACAAAGAAAAGCGTGAGCCTGTCACCAAATTTGTGGCAGAAACACACCTTTCCCCTCAACCCTCACACTGGGAAAAAAGGAGCAAGACATACGATGAGGTAGTCAGAGAAGATATACCACCCAGGCCCCCAAGGGGGACACCAGATACGCCAAGGGGGACACCGGACACCCCACCAATCGGGAGGGGGGAGCAGGGGCCACCTCAGGATTTCCCTCCAAAGGGGACAGGGCCCGAGGGTTAGGAAAAACTATAGGGAGTATCCCCAAAGAGCCCGATTTACCCCTGAGGTTGGAAACCCTCGCTATACCCATCATCCACAACAAGGGGGACACCCACAAATAAATACTGATCAGCCCCATCCTAGAGCTCTCCAAAATCCTTGGGAAGATCAAGAGCCATTTAGGCCCAGACCCCCACGACAGAACAGAGCAAGTGGTTCTGACGCAGTGTTAATTTCGTCGACTAAAATGTTTTTCGTCTACTAAATTAACACAATTTTAGTCAACTAAAATACAACTAAAACTAAAACAATTAAGATGACTAAAAAACGACTAAAACTAAAATGGCATTTTAGTCATAAGACTAAAATACGACTAAAACTAAAATGGCATTTTAGTCATAAGACTATAACTAAAACTAAACTGAAAATTGACATCATCAAAATTAACACTCCTCTGCTGGCCATTTCTAAATCGGCAACACAATTCCATCCAGAGCCTGTAATAATAGCACATTAAAGTTTAAACATGTATTGCACCACCGTATAAGCATAAGTAAGGGGCATCTACTAAAAAATGAATAAAAAGGCTTTTCTTATATTGTTCCCTAATATTTAATGTTGGTAATATATTCAGGTAATATGTGCAATGACATTACAGCCAACAGAGTTTACAGTTTTTTTGTTTTTTTTGTATTTTAAAGTTGCACTTCGGTTTGTCAAAAAGCAATATTTCTGTTTGTTTATGAAACTTGGTTTTATTAATAAAGATGTTATATATCACAATGGCTAAATCTGTGTCTATAGTGCGTGTTCAAACCATATAATAACATATTATTAGATTTTTACTCCAGGAGTATACAATTCATTTGGAAATGCTAGAGAAATGTTTAAATAATGCATTACAATTAACCCAAACCTATGCAATTTGTAGTTGACTAAAATGTATGAGATTTTAGTCGACTAAAATGTACTGGAGATTTTAGTCTAAATATAAATAAAATATGACTAAAACTAAAACAATTCAGACGGCTAAAATACGACTAAAACTAAAATCGCATTTCAGTCAAAAGACTAAAATACGACTAAAACTAAAATGGCATTTTAGTCAAAAGACTATAAATAAAACTAAATCAAAATTTGCTGCCAAACTTAACACTGTTCTGACGGGGATCTGTCCAATCATTCTGAACCTGAGAGACATAGGCATCGCAGAAGGCGGGGCCAACAATCCGATTCTGAAGAGGTTTTTAGAAGAGTAGATACCAAGTTGGATCAGATGATCACTTGGTTAACTCAGTGCGCTGCATCCCAGAACTAAACAAATCCCTCTTTAGGAGCAAATCCTGTGGCCAGCCAAGGGCCACAAAATCCTTAAATGCCCAAGTGGCCAGGAATCAGAGCGATACACTGAATGAAGGCATAGGAGACAGAGGTTCTAACACCATTTTATTCCCAGGTCACAGTATTGAGGATCCTGAAATCCCCCTGCCAGGGGATCTTGGTCGTTAGATACCAGTGTTGGGAAGGTTACTTTGGAAATGTAATAGGTTACAGTTTACAAATTACCCTATTTAAAATGTAGTGTAACCTTTCAATTACTTTATAAAAGTAAAGTAACTGATTACATTTGATTACTTTTTAACTACTTTTATGTTTCTAATAAATATTTTCAACTAAACTATTTCCTAACGTTTATAACAGGCTTGGTTAATGTTATAGTAGTACTAAACTCTGTTTACTGTTAGAATTTTAAAATCTTTCATCACTCGTATTAAGATCATATTAATAAAGCACAGCCATCATCAGAGTTCATAACAAAAAAAATTGTTTAATACTGTTTTAGGAATCAACTCTTTGCATAGCTATAACAGTTACAGGACACACTGGCAAGTGGCAAGTAACAGTGGCTTGAAAAAAAAAAACTTGAGCATATACATAAACCCAAAAAGGCAATAAAACAGTTATTAAAACAGTTAATAAAAGAAAAAAACACTGGTGTCTCATAATCATCAGGTCAATTAGGGAAAGAAATTGCTTAAATCTGGGGTCTGTGTGTGTGCTTTTTATCCTCCAAAAATCAAACTGGACAATAGAGCAACAGATAAAGTGTCCACACCACACATCAGTCATCTTGGGCTAGGTCAGTGGGACAGTGCTGTTTGTTGTAACGGAGCAGTAAGACCTTTTCCATGTGGTCATGACTCATTCTGTTTCGAGATGAGGTCAAAGATTGCCTCCATGACTAAAAAGACACTCCACTGGAGCACTGGAATGCAATGTGGTGTTGTACTTGATAAAAAGTCTCTTAACTATGGGAAATGCCTTAACAGACGTCAGGTTGTTGTTATCTGAATCTTCTAAGTACTTTCTGACTTCATCAGGAGTTGTGCTGTCAGATGATGATTTGGCATTACTAAAGACAAAAAAGTTTTCCTCTGACTCATCAGATTTCACAGAGTTGTCTTCTCTCACTGCAGCTGGACTGTGCAGTGGTTCCAGAGCAAAAGCTTCCTGCAGTAAGGTTCTCCTCATGTCTTCTCTCTTCTCAGGGCTAAGCCAGCTTAAGCGGAACTTTGGAAGGGTTGTGGTCGCCATCTTTGCTTCATGGCTGGCTAACACTGATCCAAAGCGCCGTTCTATGGCCTTACTGATACTGGTGACAATGTATGCATCATAGAGCAAATGAGGCATCTTTTCAAATAGCTTTGTCTTGAGACTAAGCAAAGTAGGAATTAAAAATCCTAGGTAACATTTGCGTTCACCCTGGAGAATGTCAATGGCAACAGCTAGAGGCTTCAGAACCTCTGTGTACTCTTTAAGGAATAAAGAGATAAGTGTCCTCGCGCTTATGGTAAATAAATTATAATAAATTAAATTATAGCTGCTGCCGAACAATTAGAGCCGGTCCACACTAGCGCGACTTGTCAGGCAACTTGTCAGCCTGATAAGTCGCGCTCCCTCGCGGTCCATTGACCGCTACAGGACCCGTTCTAACAGGAGCGACACAAGTCGCTCCGACTTAGAAAAAGGGTCCTGTACTACTTCGGGGCGACCCCGGAGCGACTTGCATAGACTTCCATTATGTGAAGTCCCTGCAAGTCGCTCCGAAGTCGTGGTGCATAGTAATGCACAAGTCACCCCCCGAAGTAGTAAGGAGTCGTGTCGCCTTAGTGTGAACCGACTCTTTAAGTGCTAGTGCCTTTAGTGTGATAAGTAAACCAAAATATTCAGCGCTGCTATGTGTATCATAAATTCATAAATACATAAATATATACCACAAATGTGCAAAACGAATATCAAATGTGCAAACTGAATAAATAGCAATAATGTGCACAGCAATATGTGTGAATATAGTCCAAAAGTTCTTGTGGTATAGTGTATCAATAATTATAGCATTAAATAAATCAATAAGACAATAAATAAATAATATATATATATATATATATATATATATATATATATATATATATATATACAGTATGTCCTTGAGTGCAAATAACAAAAAGTGCTGCTGTGCTCCACTTCTTTGAACGAAAGTGCTGGTGCTCCCCCTTGTGGTTCCCTACTTACCACAAACAGAGGAGAAACAAATGGTGGGTTATCATTAAAACACTTTAAGATGACCAATATTCTTTGTGGATGCAGCCTTTTCTGATGACATAAGTTGGGGAGATCCTTATTTATGGGTGCCAATGTTCCAGAGGGCCCTCATTGAAACAAAATTGCCAACTATAGAGAAATATGTTAACCCTCCCCCATCCGCGCTACAGCCTATATACGGCTGCAGCGCGGACTCGAATTTTCGGGAGGCCGTTTTTAAACGGCCTCCCAGTGACACGTCCCCCGCGCGCTCCCGCGAGCGCGCTGCGGGGGAAATCTGTGTCGGCCGTGTCCCTTGGACACGGCCGATCACAGATCGTGGTGAATGGCCAATCACAGCGGCCATTTACCACGTGATCGGGCCATCCAATGAGCGATGATCTCATATGTAAACATATGAGATCATCTCTCATCGCCGGCGCTCCTTCCTCACACGGAGCCTGCAGTGTGAGGAAGGAGGGGGAGCCTCACAGCGCCGGGGACACACAGGAATGTAATCAGGGCACTGATCACCAGTGCCCTGATTACTAAAGGTAAAAACATACACACAGTGCCCCCCGATCAGTGCCCACAGTGCCCGCCATCAGTGCCCCCCATCAATGCCCACAATCAGTGCCCATAGTGCTGCTAGTCAGTGCCCATCAGTGCCTGCTCATCTAAGCACTGATGAGCACTGACTGGCAGCACTATGGGCACTGAGTGTGGGCACTGATGGTGCTGCCCATCAGTGCCGCTCATCAGTGCCACCCGTCAGTGTCCAGTGCCATCCGCCAGTGCCCATCAGTGCCGCCTATCAGTGCCCATCAGTGCCGCCCGTCAGTGCCGCCTCTCAGTGCCGCCTCTCAGTGCCCAGCAGTGCCACCTCTCAGTGCCCAGCAGTGCCACCTCTCAGTGCCCAGCAGTGCCACCTCTCAGTGCCCATCAGTGCCACCTATCAGTGCTCATCAGTGCCGCCTATCAGTGCCGCCTATCAGTGCCACCTATCAATGCCACCTATCAGTGCTCATCAGTGCGGCATATTAGTACCTCCTCATCAGTGCCCATAAGTGCCACCTCATCAGTGCCCATAAGTGCCACCTCATCAGTGCCCATCAGTGCAGCCTATCAGTGCCCATCAGTGCCGCCTCATCAGCGCACATCAGTGAAGGAGAAAAATTTATTTTCAAAATTTACTCGCAGAAAATAAGAAAAACTTTTTTTTTTTTCAAAATTTTCTGTCTTTATTCTTTTTTTTTGTAAAAAATAAAAAACCTAGAGGTGATTACATACCACCAAAAGAAAGCTCTATTTGTGTGAAAAAAATGATAAAAATTTCATATGGGTACAGTGTAGCATGACCGCGCAATTGTCATTCAAAGTGTGACAGCGCTGAAAGCTGAAAATTGGCCTGGATGGGAAGGGCGTTTAAGTACACAGAAGGCAAGTGGTTAAAGTAAACCGTTTATTGAATGGAAAGAAAACTACTTACAAACATACAGTGCATTGCGAAAGTATTCGGCCCCCCTTGAACTTTTCGACCTTTTGCCACATTTCAGGCTTCAAACATAAAGATATAAAACTGTAATTTTTTGTGAAGAATCAACAACAAGTATGACACAATCATAAAGTGGAACAAAATGTATTGGATATTTCAAACTTCTTTAACAAATAATAAACTAAAAAATTGGGCATGCAAAATTATTCAGCCCCCTTAAGTTAATTTGTAGCGCCACCTTTTGCTGCGATTACAGCTGCAAGTCGCTTGGGGTATGTCTCATCAGTTTTGCACACTGAGAGACTGAAATTTTTGCCCATTCCTCCTTGCAAAACAGCTCAAGCTCAGTGAGGTTGGATGGAGAGCGTTTGTAAACAGCAGTTTTCAGTTCTTTCCACAGATTCTCAGTTGGATTCAGGTCTGGACTTTGACTTGGCCATTCTAACACCTGGATATATTTATTTGTGAACTATTCCATTGTAGATTTTGCTTTATGTTTTGGATCATTGTCTTGTTGGAAGACAAATCTCTGTCCTAGTCTCAGGTCTTTTGCAGACTCCATCAGGTTTTCTTCCAGAATGGTCCTGTATTTGGCTCCATCCATCTTCCCATCAATTTTAACCATCTTCCCTGTCCCTGCTGAAGAAAAGCAGGCCCAAACCATGATGCTGCCACCACCATGTTTGACAGTGGGGATGGTGTGTTCAGGGTGATGAGCTGTGTTGCTTTTACGCCAAACATAACATTTTGCATTGTTGCCAAAAAGTTCGATTTTGGTTTCATTTGACCAGAGCACCTTCTTCCACATGTTTGGTGTGTCTCCCAGGTGGCTTGTGGCAAACTTTAAATGACACTTTTTATGGATATCTTTAAGAAATGGCTTTCTTCTTGCCACTCTTCCATAAAGGCCAGATTTGTGCAGTATACGACTGATTGTTGTCCTATGGACAGAGTCTCCCACCTCAGCTGTAGATCTCTGCAGTTCACCCAGAGTGGTCATGGGCCTCTTGGCTGCATCTCTGATCAGTCTTCTCCTTGTATGAGCTGAAAGTTTAGAGGGACGGCCAGGTCTTCGTAGATTTGCAGTGGTCTGATACTCCTTCCATTTCAATATTATCGCTTGCACAGTGCTCCTTGGGATGTTTAAAGCTTGGGAAATCATTTTGTATCCAAATCCGGCTTTAAACTTCTCCACAACAGTATCTCGGACCTGCCTGGTGTGTTCCTTGTTCTTCATGTTGCTCTCTGCGCTTTAAACGGACCTCTGAGATTATCACAGTGCAGGTGCATTTATACAGAGACTTGATTACACACAGGTGGATTCTATTTCTCATCATTAGTCATTTAGGTCAACATTGGATCATTCAGAGATCCTCACTGAACTTCTGGAGAGAGTTTGCTACACTGAAAGTAAAGGGGCTGAATAATTTTGCACGCCCAATTTTTCAGTTTTTTATTTGTTAACAAAGTTTGAAATATCCAATAAATTGCATTCCACTTCATAATTGTGTCCCATTTGTTGTTGATTCTTCACAAAAATTATAGTTTTATATATTTATGTTTGAAGCCGGAAATGTGCCAAAAGGTCGAAAAGTTCAAGGGGGCCGAATACTTTCGCAATGCACTGTATGTGATATACAGGCAGTAAATCTGTAGCTTTATGGAATGCAAACTTTTGTGGATGAAGCTTTGGCACATTAAGTTTATCACAGATCTCCCTCAGCTTTTCTTCAGGGAGCCCTGCACATTTTGTGATAGCCCTGAACTCTGAGTTCCATCTTGTGACTGATGGGACAGTAAAATGCATATTGGCAATCTCCAGAATCACTTCTGTGGCCATTAACCACTTTACCACCGGAGGATTTTGCTGTCTTACGTCTGGGCCACTTTTTGCGATTCGGCACTGTGCGACTTTAACTGACAATTGCGCGGTTATGCAACGCCATACCCAAACGAAATGTATGTTCTTTTTTCCCTCAAACAGAGCTTTCTTTTGGTGGTATTTGATCACCTGTGCGATTTTTACTTTTTGTGCTATGAACAAAAAAAGAGCAACAATTTTGAAAAAATAACAATATTTTTCACATTTTTTTATATGAAATCCCCCCCCCCCCCCCCAAAAAAAATGTAAAAATCAAAATTTTTTATTATTTTAGGCCAATTGGTTTTCTGCTACATATTTTTGGTAAAAAAAAAGCATAGTTATTGTGTTTGCTAACTAAGGAAAAGATTTCTGCAATTTTTGGTGTTTTTTTTTTTTAACGAGTAATGACGGCGATCTGCAATTTTTTTGCGGGACTGCGACATTGTGGCGGACAGATCGGTCCCTTGACTGACATTTTTGACACTTTTGGGGGTACCAGTGACATTACTTAAGTAATCAGTGCTATAAATATGCACTGTTACTGTAAAAATGACACTGGCAGGGAAGGGGTTAATTTTATTGGAGAGGGAGGGGTTAATGTATGCCTGGTGCTTACTGACATGTGTGGGGGGAGGTGACTGAGTGACACAGGAACAGATCGCAGGTTGAGCTATGCTGAACCCTGCAATCTGACCCTGCCTGTCACTTAGGAGATAATCGGGCGGATCTCCACACTCGATTCCCCGACGATCGGGGAAGAGCGGCGGTGATCACCACCGCTCCTCCCCTGGCCCGACTCCCACTGTAACTGAATACAGTGGGAGCGAGCCTCCGGCGGCGCGCGCGCGCGCCCGAGAGAGGGGAGTGTCTGGCAACGTAGGTCTACGTCGCCAGACGATAACGAACCACTTTGCCACAGTAGAGGCTCAGTGAGCAGCGGTAAAGTGGTTAAGATCTATGTGCTTTATTCCAGATAGATGAGCATTTAGCCATGGCACTTCTGTATATCTTACGTGATGGCCCATTTGATGCTGCTTTGTGTATCTCATTGGTGGCAATTAGATTTAATGTATGAGTAGCACAGCGCTGATGCTGTGGAAGAAAAAAATGCTCTCCATCTCCATCTTTGTGAAGAAGACAACTCACATCCAAAAATCTCACTTCATCACTGCAATCATCTGACTCATCTTCTCTTACACCAAACTCATGGAATGCCTTTACAAAATTACTTCCATTGTCAGTCACAGTGGATTTGACTTTGTTTTGAATCCTGTATTCTACATGGATTTTGTTTAGTTTTGCCGCAACTGCATGATAGGTGTGTCGACCTTTGAGACATGTACATGCCAATGTTACAGAATGTCTCTCCGACGTGTCTTTGTCAATCCAATGGCATGTGACTCCAAAGAAACCAAAGAAACTGCGGTTTTGTGCTGACCAAATGTCTGCTGTCATGTAGACAGTGTCAACATTAATAAGCTTGGAGATTATATAGATTCATTCATTACAGCAAACTCTCTGTCAATACGCTGCATTAGAGTTTTTTGGCACATTAATTTCTTTCAGCCACTGATCCCCTCAATCAAATTTTTGAAGGATGGCTGCTCCACCAATGAAAACCACTGTACATCATCCACCAGAAAATTGAACACCAGTTGGTTCACACATTGCTGTGACACGCTAAGCCCTGATTCATTTTTTTTTTTCCAAAAAGCCCTAATTCTATCCTTGCTTGCTTCAAAGGGGGTTGTGAAGCCACAGGGGTAGAGGAGCTGGAGCTTGCTGATGCATCTTCCATCAGATCATGCTGACTTGATGTAGTAGCTTGCATCAATACATTTCGTGATGTTTCCTCCAAAAAAACAGAGATGGTTATTTTTAGTTATATTTAAGAGAAAACACAATTCTAGATCATTACACTGTAGTAAAAAAATGTTTTTTTAAGTAATAAAAAATATATATTTGCTGCTGCAAGGTTTTTTTTTCCACGTTGCACTTGCAGCTACAGTAAATCGTCTGACTTCTCCGTCATTTTATTATACAGAAACAAGTAATACGTCATTCAAAATTAAAGGCTATGTTTTTATTTCTGTACACTCACAATAATGACAAAAACTATATTATTTTATAAAATATAGAAAGGCTAAGTTACATACCTGCAGATACTATCTCAGGTTCGACATTGAAGCCTTTGATGTCGAAAGCATTTTAACAGCTGGCAAAAAATTTTGCACTGAACTGTTATATTTGCACCCTTTTCGGACTTCAGGATGAAATTATTTTTAAATTACCAGCACTGAAATGTATTCTTCACTCGCTATGGTGTCAACTCTCTGACAACTTGTAGTCTGAAGCAGTTTAACCTGAAGAAGGGGCGTGGCCCTGAAACATGTAGTTCTGTTGCTGGCTTTTCTCTGTATTTGACTTGTCTCCCTGGATGTGATCATCTGGTTGCCCTCTTCACATCAGTCAGTGTCGCCATTTCTGCCAGGCCTGTGACGTCACTGTGCGGCGCGTCCCTGTGTGAGGCCAACGGTTCATAATGCTACACCCGCTGGTGCTGACGAACGTCCTTGTGTAAAGTCAACTGGTAGTGGTAGTAGAAGATAGTAGAATCAGCAAAAAGTATAACCGCGCTAGTAAGAAACAATAATAGAAAGCAGCAGCTTCCAGTAAGATAGCACCAGAAAAACAATATAACAAATAAGCTGCGCTACAATAATAAAAAAGTGCAAATAAACACACTCAATATGAGAATTGAATCATATATATAAAAACTTAAGAATTAATATAAATAACCTAATAGCTATGATGTGTAGTGATGGACGAACATCCGCCGGGGCGGTTCGCGAACGTTAGCCGCAAACTTTCTCAAATGTCCGCGAACCGCAAGTTCGCGGCTGTGCACAAATAGTTCCACCACATGGAAAATGTCAAAACAGAAGTATTGCAATTGGAAAAGTTGCCCTAAAAATGTCTTTTTTTTTTTTTTTCTAAATCAGCCAGAACTGACAGCAGCCGGTAAATACATGTCAAATACATATAGGGTCCATTCACACATCTGTAAAATGGGTCCGCATCCATTCCACAATTTGGCGGAACGTTTACAGACCCATTGATTTTCAATTCCAGTCTGAAAAATTAGGCATTCACAGGATAAAGTAAGTGTCGGCCATTCCAGGCCCCAAAAATTAGCCCACATGGGTTTACCTGACAGCTAAGAATGTTGTATTCTGTGGCTGAAGGTACATTAGGCATTCACAGGATAAATAAGTAAGTGTCGGCCATTCCAGGCCCCAAAAATTAGCCCACATGGGTTTACCTGACAGCTAAGAACGTTGTATTCTGTGGCTGAAGGTAAATAAGGCATTCACAGGATAAATAAGTAAGTGTCGGCCATAAAAGGCCCCAAACTCCGGCGACGCCGAAGCCGTCGCCGGAGTGAGAAGAAGCCGAGCCACCTGCCAAAGCCGTCACCAGAGTGAGAAGAAGCCGGGCATGCACGCTGAACTCTGCATTGAAGGGGGCACAGCACAGTGTTCATTGCAATGAAGGGGGCACGCACGCTGAACTCTGCATTGATGGGGGCACGGCACAGTGTTCATTGCAATGAAGGGGGCACGCGCGCTGAACTCTGCATTGATGGGGGCACGGCACGGCACAGTGTTCATTGCATTGAAGGGGGCACGCACGCTGAACTCTGCATTGAAGGGGGCACCGCACAGTGTTCATTGCATTGAAGGGGCACAGCACAGTGTTCATTGCAATGAAGGGGGAACGCACGCTGAACTCTGCATTGAAGGGGGCACAGCACAGTGTTCATTACAATGAAGGGGGCACGCACGCTGAACTCTGCATTGAAGGGTGCAAAGCACAGTGTTCATTGCAATGAAGGGGGCACGCATGCTGAACTCTGCATTGAAGGGGGCACAGCACAGTGTTCATTGCATTGAAGGGGGCACAGCACAGTGTTCATTGCAATGAAGGGGGCACGCATGCTGAACTCTGCTTTGAAGGGGGCACAGCACAGTGTTCATTGCATTGAAGGGGGCACAGCACAGTGTTCATATCATTGAAGGGGGCACAGCACAGTGTTCATTGCAATGAAAGGGGCACGCACTCTGGACTCTGCATTGAAGGGGGCACAGCACAGTGTTCATTGCATTGAAGGGGGCACAGCACAGTGTTCATTGCATTGAAGGGGGCACGCACGCTGAACTCTGCATTGAAGGGGGCACAGCACAGTGTTTATTGCATTGAAGGGGGCACACATGCTGAACTCTGCATTGAAAGGGGGCATATACCATCTCCTGTACCATGACCTGTGACATGCCTGTACCATGACCTGTGACATGCCTGTACCATGACCTGTTTCATGCCTATACCATCATCTGTGCCATGCCTATACCATCACCTGTGCCATGACCTGTGCAATGCCCTTACCATGACCTGTGCCATGCCTATACCATCTCCTGTACCATGACCTGTGACATGCCTGTACCATGACCTGTGCCATGCCTATACCATATCTGTGCCATGCCTATACCATCACCTGTGCCATGACCTGTGCCATGCCCTTACCATGACCTGTGCCATGCCTATACCATCTCCTGTACCATGACCTGTGCCATGCCTGTACCATCACATGTGCCATGCCTATACCATCACCTGTGCCATGCCTGTACCATGACCTCAAAGTCACGCAATTTTTTACTGTGTTTTTTGCCATGAAGCAATACCTATTACATTTTTCTTTTTGCCCCCCCCCCCCCAAAAAAAAATTTTGAACACCAGCCGCCACTGGGTTTACCTGACAGCTAAGAACATTGTATTCTGTGGCTGAAAGTACATTAGGCATTCACAGGATACAGAAGTAAGTGTCGGCCATTCCAGGCCACAAAAATTAGCCCACATGGGTTTACCTGACAGCTAAGAACGTTGTATTCTGTGGCTGAAGGTGCATTAGGCATTAACAGGATACAGAAGTAAGTGTCGGCCAGTATAGGCCTCAAAAATTAGCCCACATGGGTTTACCTGACAGCTAAGAACGTTGTATTCTCTGGCTGGAGGTACATTAGGCATTCACAGGATACAGAAGTAAGTGTCGGCCATTCTGGGCCCCAAAAATTAGCCCACATGGGTTTACCTGACAGCTAAGAACGTTGTATTCTGTGGCTGAAGGTACATTAGGCATTCACAGGATACAGAAGTAAGTGTCGGCCAGTATAGGCCCCAAAAATTAGCCCACATGGGTTTACCTGGCAGCTAAGAGCGTTGTATTCTGTGGCTGGAGGTACATTCACAGGATACAGAAGTAAGTGTCGGCGATAAAAAGCCCCAAAAATTAGGCATTCAATGGACATGGAATGCCTTTTCTGCAACTGTATTTACCGAAGACAAGGACCATGAATTGTTGTGGGTGGATGGCAGTCTGGCGGATATTTGTGGCCTGTCATGAGAAATTGTAATCAAACATGGTCTACCGGTCACATGTGTTGAATTCCTCAGAGATCCATGCCTCATTCATTTTTATAAATGTAAGGTAGTCAACACTGTCATGAGCTAGGCGGGTGCGCTTATCGGTCACGATTCCCCTGCTGCGCTGAACGTCCTTTCGGACAGGACACTGGACAGGGGGCAAGCCAACAGTTCCATTGCAAATAGTGCAAGCTCTGGCCAGAGGTCAAGCCTGCCCACCCAGTAGTCCAGGGGTTCATCACTCCTCAGAGCGTCCACATCGGCCGTTAACCCGATGTAGTCGGACACCTGTCGGTCTAGGCGTTCCCTGATGCTGGATCCAGAGTACAGCTGTCGATGGGTCGGCTGAAAGAAGGATCTCATATCTGAAGTGACCAACACATCTTAAAACCGCCCTCTTCTTGCAGGCCCTGTTGGATTGCTACCCGCAACTGTCTCTCTGTGACTGGAAATTCCTCTGCTAGCACACGCAAAAGCAGAATGCAGCATTTCTCGCAGCAAGGCCTGGAAGTGCTGCATTCTGACCGCCCTCTGTGATGGTGGTAACATTTCCGCCATTTTTTGTTTGTACCGGGGGTCTAAGTATGTTGCCACCCAGTACTTGTCCTTGCCCTTTATGCTTTTTATACGGGGGTCCCCCTTAAAACACTGGAGCATGAAGGCCCCCATTCGCACTAAACTGGACGCGTTGTAGTGGCCTGGCTCCAGCTCATCATCCAGGATAATGTCGTCCTCGTTCTCCTCCTCCCATCCACGGAACAACACCAGGGATCCCAGACAGGTTTAAAGCATGCTCTTCTTGCTCCTCCTCATCCGCCCCTGGCACCATCCTCCTCTAAATCCTCTTCAGACTCCTGTTGTTGACTTGCCTCAGATGGAGTAGCACCCCCTGGGAATTCATCCAACATTGCGACTTCCTCATCTTCCTGCTCCTGCTCCTCCGCGGCCTGATCAATGACACGACGCAATACATGCTCGAGAAAGAAGGCGTAAGGTACGATGTCACTGATGGCGTCCTGGCCGTGACTGACCAGTTTGGTGATCTCATCAAATGGCCGCAGAAGTCTGCATGCGTCACGCATGAGCAGCCACTGGCGAGGTGAAAAAAACCCAAGCTCCCCAGAACCTGTCCTGCCGCAGAGTTCGTACAGGTATTCGTTAACTGCATGTTTCTGCTGGAGCAGCCTATCAAGCATATGCAACGTTGAGTTCCATCGCGTCGGGCAGTCACAAATAAGACACCTGACGGGCAGGTTGTGTCGCCACTGAATGTCGGCAAGGCGAGCCATGGCTATGTAAGATCTTTGGAAATGGCCCGAGATTTTCTTGGCCTGCCGCAAGACATCTTGGACCCCAGGGAAATTGGCAATAAATCACTGCACGACCAAATTCAGGACGTGTGCCATGCATGGCACATGTGTTATTTTGCCCTGTTTCAGCACACTCAGCAGATTGGCACCGTTGTTGCACACCACTTTACCAACTGTCAAATTGAGCGGTGTCAGCCACTGATCTGCCTGTGAACGCAAAGCTAAAAAGGAGTGCAGGACCAGTGTGGCTCTTGGCTTCCAGGCACAACAGACGCAGCATAGCATGGCAACGTCTCACCTGGCATGTGGAATAGGTTCTGGGGATCTTGGGCGGCGCAGTGGAAGAGACAGTAGCAGCAGAAAAGAAGGAATCAGCCGAGGAGGAGAGGGAGGATGGAGTAGGAGGAGAAGAAGAGGCAGGCCTTCATGCAATCTGTGACGGTAAAACCAAATCTACACGGGTGCCACGCTTACATACTTGACGGCCGTCAGAAGGTTTACCCAGTGGGCAGTAAAAGGCATATACCTTCCCTGCCCGTGTTTGCTAGACCATGTGTCTGTGGTCAGATGTATCTTGGCACCGACACTGTGTGCCAGAGATACATTCACTTGCTGCTGATCATAGCCATACAGCTCTGGAATGCCCTTCTGTGAGAAATATTTCCTGCCTGGGACCTTCCATTGTGGTGTTCCAATGGCCACAAATTTCCGAAAGGCCTCCGAGTCCACCAGTTGATATGGCGGTAGTTGGCGGGGCTATCAGTTCCGACAAGCCAGAAGTCAACCATTGGGCAAGAGAGTTATCCGGCGTCATCATTTTTTTATGCTCCAACATTTGGGCCACGGAAGCCTGCCTTTTTTCCAGAACAATATGAGGACGGCATGATGGAAGGTGGAGTGGAGGACAATTGTGAGGAGAGAGGAGAATGAGAAGGAGAAGAGGCTGGACTGTGAGAGCCTGGAGTGTGGCTTTGTGGGTTCTGACAGCATTGCTCCCACTGGGCTCAGTGATGAGAGTTCAGGTGCCTTCTTAAGGCAGTCGTCCCTAGGTGAGTGTTGGGCTTACCGCGACTTATGCATTGACTGCAAAGGCTGCAGATGCCAACACTGTTGTCAGCAGCGGACACATTAAAAAAAGCCCACACTGCGGAGCCATGTGCCGAGGTCCTAGGAGCGGCAGATGTGTCTGTACATGGTTGATGGCTCGCTCCTGATACATTTGCAGTCTGCTTTGTCCCTCCTGTGCAATGCAAGTTCCGCCTGCTTCTCCTCCCTATCTGCTGGTCCGTCTCTCCCTCTGAACTCCTCTTCCTCTCTTGTGGCCACCAGTGTAAATTTAGTCGACTAAAACCGACTAAAACGTTTTCGTCGACTAAATGAACACAATTTTAGTCGACTAAAATACGACTAAAACTAAAACAATTCAGATGACTAAAATACGACTAAAACTAAAATGGCATTTTAGTCATAAGACTATAACTAAAACTAAATTGAAATTTGCTGCCAAAATTAACACTGGTGTAGTGCTGTGCTAGTGCATGCTCAAAGCTTAATATCATAAATAATAACATATACGATTTTTCACTCCAGGACCAGCAGTAGTATATAATGAGTTTGGAAATTGTAGAGAAATGCTTAAATAATGCATTACAAATTACAACTGAACTACACCCATTCGATTATAGATGACTAAAATTAAAGATGTTTTAGTCGACTAAAATGTACTGGAGTTTTAGTCGACTAAATACGACTAAAACACTTGCAGAAGACTAAAATGGGACTAAAACTAAAATGCCATTTTAGTCCTAAGACTAAGACTAAAACTAAATTGAAATTTGCTGCCAAAATTAACACTGGTGGCCACCTATGTGACATCCATAGACACGTCAACATCCACGTCACCTTCCCCACCACTAACATTCGAGATCTCGGAGTAGGCAGCAACAGCGGGGACCAACCTCCTTGGGCTGATCTGGGTACTGTCGTCAGTCTGCTGAGTGGTGGCTGTTGCTACCTCCTCTTCCTGATCCAATGCCAACAATTGCTGTGCATCGCAAATGTCTTGTGATGGATCGGAAAATAATTCCAGTGACTGAAGCGGAGGGTATATGGTGATGGTGGTGGTGGTGGTGTCTTTGGGGGTGCACACAGCAGAGAGTGAAGAGACATAGAGAGGATGAGGAGGGTGCAGAAGAGGAAGGTTGAGTGAGCCACTCAACCAAGTCTGGTGCGTCCTTTGACATAATCGAACGCACCTTCTGAAACTTCACACTTTGGCTCTGGCCTACTGCTCCTGCCATACCCCTACCACCCCTGCGTAAGGGCCTGCCTCTTCCTCTGCCTGTCATTTTTTAAATTACCCTGTGAAAAAAGTCTCTAGAGAAGCGCAGTATATGTGGAACAAGGTATATAACATCACGCTTCAATCTGTGGTATTGGGGGCCACTGGTTTATCACACCAGTTCTACAAATAATTGGCCAGTAACTGTTGTCACTGTGTGTAGCACAGTTAACGCAGCAAAAGAGGCCAAATTTTTGCAGGACTAAAATACACTCTTATAAAAGTATACTGTTAAATAACACCTACTTCAATATGTGGTATTGGGGGGCCACTGGTCTATCACACCAGTTGTACAAAAAATTGGCCAGTAAGTTTGGCACTGTGTGTAGCAGAGTTAACGCAGCAAAAGAGGCAATATTGTTGCATGACACAAATACACTTATAAAAGTATACTCTAATAACATCCCACTTCAATATATGGTATTGGGGGGCCACTGGTTTATCACACCAGTTGTACAAAAAATTGGCCAGTGAGTTTGGCACTATGTGTAGCAAAGTTAACGCAGCAATAGAGGCAATATAGTTGCAGGACACAAATACACTTATAAAAGTATACTCAGATAAAACCCCACTTCAATATGTGGTATTGGGGGGCCACTGGTCTATCACACCAGTTGTACATAAAATTGGCCAGTAAGTTTGGCACTGTGTGTAGCAGAGTGAACGCAGCAAAAGAGGCAATATTTTTGCAGGACACAAATACACTTATAAAAGTATACTCAGATAACACCCCACTTCAATATGTGGTATTGGGGGGCCACTGGTCTATCACACCAGTCATAATACTTTAAAAGTGCTTTTGTCACTGTTTGTAGTATTGCTGCAGAAACGCTTAACACACCAGTCACAATGCTGCACAGTGCACAATACAAACCCACTATAATATGCTTTCTATATTAGAAAGTATTTTATAAGTAGATTACACCCCTATATAGTGCACTGCGTACCTATAACAAATACCAGTCCTTAAAATGACTTTTGTGGACCTTAACAGAGCGATTTGTGTCACTGACGAATCTGTCCCTGGTGCACACAGCAGACCTCTCCCAACACTGACAGAAATGAGACAGTACACCTATACCAAATACCAGCCCTTAAAATTACTTTTGTGGACCTTAACAGAGCGATTTGTGTCACTGACGATCTGTCCCTGGTGCACACAGCAAACCTCTCCCTACACTGACAAAAGAGATAGTACACTTATACCAAATACCAGCCCTTAAAAGGACTTTTGTGGACCTTAACAGAGCGATTTGTGTCACTGACAGTCTGTCCCTCCTGCACACAGCCAACCTCTCCCTACACTGACAAAAAGCAGAATGTGAAATGGCCACCAGCTCAGGTCTATTTATAAGGTAGGGGGTATGTCCATGTGCTGAAATGTTTCAATTGGCTGTCCCGTTCCACCTGATGGCTGTGTCATGGGTCAAAGTTCTCCCCAATGTAAACTAATATGGCCGCTGCGAACAACGCCATATGTTCGCAAAATCGGCGGGCTGCGAACGAGCAAAGTTCGCCGCGAACCGACCGCCGGGCAAACCGCAAGGCCATCCCTAATGATGTGCATAAATGTATAAAGGGAATCCCAAGTGAAGCGACAACAGTGCTGAATATAGTTGGTTGTGTCCAAAGAAAAAAGTCCCAAATGAAATGCCCAAAAGACTTAAAATGTCCAACAAATCCCAAACTATGACAACAGGGACAAATGAATAAATGGTGTCCCACACCAGTGCTCACAGTGCCACCACTACCTGTGGTTCTGCTTACCAAAAGCCAGAATATAACAGGCTCAGTCATCGATCAACCCAGATAGGTAGAGAGGCAGGGCTTGAAGTGACCACCAGCAGTATCAGGATCAGGGTATCCTCTGTAGACAATACACCACCCCGCACTAGATGTACGCCTCAGTCAGGTACATGGATTAGCGGCCACCATTATGGAAGATAAACATAAAGGCCTCCATAGTGCATACTGTCAAACAATTTATTTAAAAAAAGGTCGAGACACTTAGATAAAAAACTTCAATGTGTAGAATAAAAGAAAAGCCGCCGGCTGGCTATAAGAATCCGACTGGAAGTCCCCTTGCGCATATGACACATCAGGCGGCACAGGCACTTGAAAGACTCAGTGCTGTTCTTCAAGCTGCACACACTGCACTCACAGTAGTCTTTGTTTGTGAGGAGTGTTTAAGCTGCTGTTTCAGTCTGTGGGGAAGACACACACACACACAGGTCAGACACACACACAGAGCACACAACAGGGACCATCTGCTGGTGGTTCCACCACACGGCCAACCAACCACCCCCCTCCTCTGACCACCGGCCATGTCTCCTGGCAACGCTCACATAGGGCTCTAATGGATGCCTACAATGTCAGCCCTGAGAGTCGGAATAGTGTGTCGTCCAGGAAGATGGTGGCAAGAGAAGCATGAGACTTACCGGGTGGAAGTTCCTTTGCGCACAACACACACCAGGCTGCACTGGCACTTGAAGGCCTCCAGGTTGTTCTTCAAGGTGCACACGCTGCAGTCCCAGTGGTCTTCGTTTGAGGAGGGCTTCGGCTGATGCTTCTTCGGTCTGTGGGGGAAGACACACATGGGCCAGACACACAGAGCACACAACAAGGCCTCATCTGCTGGTGGTTTCACCACACTGCCAACCGACCACCCCTCCCTGGACCACCACCACTAGCCATGTCCCCTGGCAACACTAACGTAGGTCTCTAAAGGATATCAACAATGTTGAGAATCTAGATGGTGTGTCCCCTAGGAAGTGCAGGAAGATGGGGCCAGAAGAAGTGAGAGACTTACCGAGTGGAAGATCCCTCAAACTTGAAGGCACATTCTTCAATGTGCACACACTGCAGTCCCAGTAGTCTTTGTCTGAGGTGGGCTTTGGCTGCTGCTTCTTCAGTCTGCAGGGAACACACACACACACAGGTCAGACACACAGAGCACACAACAAGGCCTCGTCTGCTGGTGGCTTCACCACACTGCCAACCTAACACCCTCTTCCCTGGGCAGCGCTTCCCTGCCAAGGCTCACCTATGTCTCTAGAGCATACCTACAATGTCAGCCCAAGGGTTGGGATGGTGTGTCCCCAAGGATGTGCAGGAAGATGGTGGCAGGAATAAAAGTGAGAGACTCACTGAGTGGAAGTCCCCTTGTGCATATCACACATCAGATGGGCGACACAGGCACTTGAAGGCCAGGAAGATGGAGGATCTTCAAGGTGCACACGCTGCAGTACCAGTGGTCTTTGAGAAGGGCTTTGGCTGCTGCTTCTTCAGTCTGTGGGGAAGACACACATAGATCAAATAGAGTACATAGAGCATACAACCGGGCCTCATCTGCTGGTGGTTCCACCACACTGCCAACCAACCACCCCCCCCCCTTATCTGCTTACAGAGGCAGGATCATAGGTACATAGTCTGGTTGAGAAAAGACAAGTCCATCTAGTTTGACCAATGAAAGGGAGCTGATGTCAGAACAAGTTCTACTCCCCCTAGTATGCATGCATATTCTTAGCCTCCAAGTGCATAACTTTACATTTATCAACATTAAACCTCAATTGCCACAAAGTTGCCCAATGAAACAGTGCATTGAGGTCAGCTTGTAAGTTGGAGACTAGGGATGATCGAACTTTTGAAAAGTTTGGTTTGACCAGAACACCCGAACTTCCCGAAAGTTCGGGGCCGGATTCCAGAACCCCATTGAAATCAATGGGACCCGAACTTCTGTAATCAAAAAACAAAATTTTGAAGCCCTAAAACCCAATAAATGCCCCTAAAAAGTACCTAGGGTTCTGGGTCATGCCCCAGGGACTATTAATCACACAAAAAAAGTTCTTAAAAATTGTCGTTTTTGATAGAGAGCCAATTATTGAAAAAATTATTGAAAAAAAAAAGAGAGATTTCTTTGGATTTAGTGTCTGGGGGGGGGGGGTCTAAAAAGTGTACCTGTGAAGTTTCAGCTCTGTAGCATGTCCAGAACCAGAAAAAAATATAATTTTTCTTAGAATTTTTATTAGCGCAGGGATAGGGTTCCGCTCCTATCACACCTGTATGTGTGTATGTGTATATATACATATATGTGTGTGTGTATATATACCCCTATACAGAAGTTCAGATGTCATGCCTGCCTCCAAAGATGCCCAAAAAATGCCCAATAAACGCCTGCAACAAAAACACCCAGGTGTGTTGTTGCAGGCATTTATTGGGCATTTTTTGGGCGTCTTTGGAGGCAGGCATAACATCTGAACTTCTGTATAGGGGTATATATACACACACACACATATATGTATATATACACATACACACATATAGGTGTGATAGGAGCGGAACCCTATCCCTGCAAATAATTTCATTAGCGCAGGGATGGGGTTCCGCTACTTTTACACCTATATGTGTGTATGTGTATATATACATGTATGTGTGTGTATATATACCCCTACACAGAAGTTCAGATGTCATGCCTGCCTCCAAAGACGCCCACAAAAAAGCCCAATAAACGCCTGAAACAAAAACGCCCAGGTGTGAAAGTAGCGGAGCCCCATCCCTGCTCTACTGCAATTCTAAGACAAACAATCTTTTTTCTCTGGCGGTCACCCTGACATGGATGAATTCGGTCACCCTGACATACAAGGAGCGGAGCCCCATCCCTGCTCTACTGCAATTCTAAGACAAATGATCTTTTTTCTCTGGCGGTCACCCTGACATGGAAGAGTTTGGTAACCCTGGCATAGCAGTCAGAGTCAGTTCACCCTAAACTACACTACGGTCACCCTGACACTTAACACTTTCCCTACAGAAACTAGATTATTGAATCTAACTATAGTGGTATATAGTACCCTAACTACACTAGATATCCCTTTCCTCACACTAAGAATTGCTAAATGACACTTCTGCAGCAGGAGTAACAGAACTGCTTCCACTCTCTTCCACAGCCCCTGTATTACATTGCTAGAGATTTGGCGGGCAATGTTATATACTGGGGGACGTATTCACTACTGATTGGCCTCTGGACCCCCTAGTCACTCCAATCACATTCCTAGCATTCTCCTGCCCCCTCAATTGGCTTTTACTGATGTTTCTGGTCCAATCACGGGCTTTTAAAGCCCAGTTCCTGTCCCATTGCATTTTGGTCGGTTCTGGTTGCCGAATTCTGAACTTTTTCCACAAAAAGTTCGGAATTCGGCCGAATTTCCAACAGTCAGTGTACGGGTCGAACCGATGGTCGACCCGAACTGTTCAATCATCCCTATTGGAGACATCCTGTAAGGAAGTTATTCCACTGCAAAGCTTGGTGTCATCTGCAAAGACTGAAATCCCAGACCCCCCCCCCATCATTTATAAATAGGAGGATCACTGAATTACTTACATGCCTAATGCTCGGTGGGGACTCTGCATGTAAAGGGTTAAGTCATGATCCTGCCAGAGTGCTTAGCGTGAACACTGGTAAGATGATCATCATCACTTAACCCCCCTTACATGCAGAGTGCCTCCACCTTTGATTTTGTGCTCCTGCAGGTGAGTGCTCTTCAGTGCAATCACTTCAATGTGGAGAAGGATCACAAGCAACCTTACCTTGTGGCCACTGGCTAGAGGTGAGAGGCTAGCACACATAGAAGTGATTGCACTGAAGAGCAAGAGCACTCTCCTGCAGCCAGGAGCACACAATCAAAGGTGGAGGATTTTCCACACACAACTACTGAAGATTCTGTTACACCTCACTATATAAAGACTGTTTTGTTGCACAGATAATATCAGTATATATCTGTGGTAATTAATCTTATATAACGTTTTCACTAAGACACTTTAAGACCACTTATTTTTTATTTATAAATTTACCTATCTGTAGCATATGTGATTCCATTATATTTATACTTACTGTATATCTGTGCCCATTAAATCTGACATAGACTAGACATAGTTAATCAAATATATACTTGAGAGGCGGAAGCGCAGTCAGTACACCTACCTTTTCATTTAGTGTTGTGGTAGACTTTGGTGCCTCAGTGATTTTCTGAAGTGTTGAATGACAGTCACAGTTGTCAGTTGTGGTGAAGATTTGGGGTATTTCTGATATCCTAAGATGCAGAATGACAGACAGTTGTAGTCAACTCTGCTCAGGCAGGCAGGCAATGTTTTGAGGTGTCCAATTATTGTGAGGGGTCAATGGTGCCTAAAAGTGCTGCTGAAAGGGTAATGAGTTGCTTCTAAAACTTAGTCAGCTTTGTGTACAATCTTAGCCTTAAAAAGACAGTTAAATATTTTTTCCAGCATTTTATCATCATTTAGTCCTATTCCTAAACATAATGTAAAGATAAAGAAAGTATATGTGACATTTATCACATATACTTTCTTTATCTTTAAATTATGTTAGGACTAAATGCTGGAAAAAATATTTAACTGTTTTTCTGAGGCTAATTAATTGCAAATTTCCACACAAAGCTGATCTAAGTCTTAGAAGCAAGCAACTCAACTCATTACCCTTTCAGCACATTTTAGACAGACACACTCCATTACATTGACCCCTCACAATACAATAGTAGTGACTTACTTTTTTTATGTTGATGTTAATTGTAATGTTAACCCAGCTCTGCCTGGTCCTGGAGCACATTGGTGTGAAACGGACCGTTGTCCTCCTGTCCTGTTGACGAATTGATCGATAACCCAGTTCCTGGTCGGTCCTAGTGGTCCTGGAGAAAGCCTGGACTGGAGAGCACGTGTGAAACGGCGCCTCGTCAGTGCAAAGCTTTCTTCAGGCCCTCCCTCCTAAGCTGAGCCACGCTGCTGTGCCTGGAGCGGAGAAGAGGGAGGAGGTGGCCGCCGGTGGGTGGAGACTGTTCTAGGCGCGGAGGAGGAATTTAAATCCTCCTCCGTTGTGACTTGGCTGCTGTGCTGCCTGTCAGTGACCTGACCTGACGATGCTGATGTCACGTGACATCAGTGGTTGCTAGACGCCAAGCGGCAGTGCGACTGGTTGTCCGCGGCAAGCAGCGCAGGCCAGGAAGTAGAGCCAGGTGAGGCCCAGGCAGCCAGCACAGAGGGGAGGAGGATTATGGACTCACTTGGGGCTAATAATTATTTAAAATGATGAACATGAGACCCGGGACTTTTCGGGGGAACACCCAACGCCACTGGGTGTAACCCTATTTGTATTCTTTCAGATTTTCATATGTAACTGTAATTTAATTACACATTTTTGCACAGTAACTGTAACAATTTACTGTTACATTAATTTTTTAATTAAATTACATTACGCCGTTACATGTAACTAGTTACTCACCAACACTGTTAGATACTAACTACCCTACTAATTTTCAATGGTCACTTCATCCCTCTGACTCTAACAGGTCACTCAAAGCAGGCAAATCTCAAAAAATCGCCAAAGACGGTGATTCCAAGGAGGACCAAACACTAATGACGCTAATAAAGTCAAGAAGAAGTTAAAGGTGTATTACGGTAACCAATGAGGAGTCATCGATGTAAGGTTGTTTTGTTGCCTAAAATAAATTGTATTGATGCCCCAAAGGGGAGATCTTATATATTTTTCCTCCCAAGTAGAAGGTGAATTATGAAAAAAATATTGGCTTACTACTGTTTCAATTGTTCAGTGTGTGGTATCCATGGCGATGAATACATCCCCATGTTAATGAGCCCCAGAGGTCTGTCTCCCATGGTAAAGGTCGCATGTATAGCCTTGCCATCCAAGGTGGTCAGATAAAAGGCTGATCACATGGTGGACTAAAGGGGGGCTCTGAGGAAGCTCAGGATACCAACCTCACATTGAAATTTCAACCAAAAGTTATATATGAAAACTGTATATACAGTATCATTTTCTCATGGAATCCATTTTACTTTATAGGACTAAGAGATCCATGAAGTAAGCAGGAAACCGAGAGTCTGATGTGTCTGAGACACCCAAGGGGGTACAGTGTGAAGGACCCAGGGATACCCCTGATAAAAAACCTAAAAACTTTACAGATTGAGGTTGGTATGGTTTGCCACCATCCCTAGTCATATATAAGAGTAAAAAGATTGGTCTCCTCAATGTGGGATTTTGTCGGCAAACAAATACAAAAATGTATAAAAAACATTCATTTTATTCAAAAATACATAGGTGAAAGTCAAAATTGTACATATATTCCACAGCATAAAAATACATATCATGGAACACTAGAAAGATGCTACCATACATGAATCAGTGAAATTGCTTGGAGTGAAAGGAACCCCTATAGCAGAGTACAAATCCTGATGCAACGCGTTTCAAACTTTTTTGGAACTAACAGTTCAGTTCTTCATCAGGGAAAAGTAGATTTAAACTCTAAAGAAAAAATAGAAAAAACATAATAAAGCAACTGCATACAAAAGGCAGGTATGTCCCCCTACGGGTGATCTCAGCATATGTGTGGATATATGTGCCAAATTCAGACTGACCATAGAGAGGGGAGGGAAGGGGGAAACATATGAAAATCCCCATAGATCCTTTCTCTTCAAAAATATGCATGAAGCAGCTTATCTACTTCAGGTGAATTCCCAGTGTGTACCTCCAAGTTTTTCTAGGATAGGTAAGTCCCATGTCTTTCCTGTAGGGCCGCGGGAGGAATACGAAATATTCACCAACCGACCGGCAAGGCGTACTGAAAAAATATATATATATATGTATAGTAAGAAGGAAAAAGCAAAAAGCAGTGGTTGCAATTCAAATCACTGTTCAGTGTATTGCTACAATTCTCTGGGTGCATTAGATCAAAAGCCAGCTTGTCAACTGATGCATCTTAGTACAGGGATACCCCTGATGGCCAGTCTACCAGGACAATCCCATCGAGACAGCCAAAGGCAAAAGTGCCCGGAGAGATCCACGTTCCACTGATCAACAGATGACAACCCTTGGATCCACACCTTACTCGGAGTCACAACGTTTTTCTACTGAAGTCACTACGCCTACTTGCAGGTGTCTACACCCCATTCAAATATTCCATACCCACAGTACAGATCCATCTTCTTCTACAAGATTTTAAAAGTCTGAACACAGTCTTATTTCTTCCAGAGCCTGCCATTGATAAACTATTTCAAACTGCTACAGCAATTTAATAAATTTATCAATGGGGGTTATGTCAGAATTATGACACGAAATAGACATATGTTCTTCATATTGCATGTAATGAATTATGAACTGCAATAAGCCAGAATCTTTTGGTTTTCAATGACACATTTTATTTGTTGAATCTGTTCAGCCATTATTTCCACTTCTATAAAATAAACACCTCTTTTCCTTGGTCATGAAGAAAGAGGTATCAGTTGAAGTCGTAAAGCATCATGTTTTCCACACAATGGTAGACTCAACTTCAGGATCACACCTGTGTTAATCAATTACCTAGCAAATAAACCATTGTTTCTACCATGAGAAGACAAATAACGAAATAACCTGGAAAGAGACATAACGTGTCATTCATTTACCAACACCAAGAGGGGGGTAGAAAATATGTCATACGAACAATTCCCCATGGGAAGCATATTATTTCAGATATAGTAAATGATGTTTAAATTCGATCTCATATAATAGATCCCAGACCGTGTGATGATTAGATTGTTTACTAGCATGGTAATTCTCTGGTAGATAGTATTCTGATTGGAAATAACCCATATATAGAAAAGTTTAAATAGGCAAGTTGTTGTGTAGCAATATATAACTGTATATGTATCCACATAGTTTTTAATTCTACTAAGACCCCGTTCACACTGGGGCGATCCGACTTGCCGGGGCGACCTCACAGGTCGGGGTGCGCAGCTCGCACCGCAACCTCGGAGCGGCCGGCATGGACTTCATACCATTGAAGTCAATGCATGTCGCTCCCGGTCGCCCCAAAGAAGCTCCGGACCCTTTTTCTAAGTCGGAGCGACTTGTGTCGCTCCTATTAGAACGGGTCCACAGCTTCTCTATGGCAGGCGACCTACGGCGACCTGTCAGGCGACCAGGTCGCCTGACAGGTCGCCCCAGTGTGAACGGGGTCTAAATGTGAAATATATAGTATATAGGTAAGTCATTTATTCCTAATCAATATATATATACTGTATTAATAATGCCTACTCATTAAAAGGCGTTACCAGATCCAATCCTTACATAGATATATGATGGAAATTTTAGATGGCCACACCTAAACCATGAGAATCTGGACAGATTTTCATATTTCTTTCTATTAGTAATACAACTAAATGAAGAAATTTTCATCACATAATTTTAACATACATGGTGACTAGTGGAGGTGTTGCCCAATGACTCAACCAGTTAATGGTTAAATTATCCCAACCAATGGGAATGAAGTTCCTCCTTCTGGGTTTGGCTTATTATACATTTTAGGGCCCTTTTGTTCAATACAAAATAAAAAGGAACCCAGATGTGAGAGGAGGCACACTACGACACAACAACACTTCAATACACTTCAACACACACACATCCATCCATCCATCCATACTCATACTCACTCATACATACTCCATCTTGCTCCATCCCTTAACCGGCCACCATTTTGGGAAAGGCAGCCATCTTAAGGACTCTGGTAATGACCATTTTAAGCCAGCAGCCATTTTAAAAGTGGTAAATATACATTGCTGATTATTTGATTATTGTTTCCTATTGTTTATTGCTTTCCAGATATGCTTTTAATCTTATGCTAAGGGTAAATAAATTACATTCCCAGTCGCATTAACCATAGTAGATTTTTCTCTAAAAACGTATTTTTTGTTTTTCTAAGTTTTTTTTATTATTACCGATTTAGCGCAATGTAAGCAAATTAGTCTCCCATTTTGCATGGTCAGTTCTCACTTCAACTGCAGCGGAGTGACTGTTGGTTGCACAATTCGCAGACAATTTTGGTCTGATAGCTAGAAGACTTGGTCTATGGTTTCTACTATTCCTGGGAAAACTTAATCCTGCTTTCTTTTTACTTTTATCACTGAGCCAAATATCACATTTGCATTCATCACTTAAGTTCGTATTTTATGTGAAATTATCTTTTTTGTCACCCCCAAATCTGTTTATTGTGAATACATGTCTTGTGAATAAATATACCTATATATATTCTCTATTGTAGTCTGTATTCACTATGATTGGTATATGCTGTTAAAAATTAATTAATCGATTAAAAAGAACTTGTTATATTTCATTCAGAATAATATTCTTGAACGTGTAACTCACTAACAATTGTTAGGAGGATAATTTACGCATTGAGTAGTACGCAGAGTGCATGCAATGTCCTTTGCTAATATTTTCTTGACTTTATGCAATAAAGATATAGATAAATAATAAAAAAATGCAAGGTGCAGGGGCCAAGAGTAAATGCAGAGTGCAGAGGCCAAGACATAGTAACACAGAGTGCAGAGGTCAGGAGTAAGTAATTCACAGTGTAGCTGTCAGTAGCATGTAAAACAGTGCAGGGATCAGTTGTATGTAAAGCAGAGTACGTGAGTCAGTATGTAGGACAGTGCAAGGATCAGTAGTAATAAGGGCAGAAGATAGGGATCAGCAGTTTGTAGGGCAGAGTACAGGGATCATTAGTATGTAAGGCAGAGTACAGGGGTCAGTATTTTGTAAGGGAAAGTACAGAGATCAGTAGCATGTAAGGCAGAGTACAAGGGTCAGTAGTATGTAGGCAAAGAACAGAGATCAGTAGTATGTAAGGCAGAGTACAAGGGTCATTAGTATGTAGGCAGAGTACAGGGATCAGTAGTATGTAAGGTAAGGGGACCAGATTTTTAAAATGAAATCCAGGGACATATATATATTTTTTATTGGCAAATGGTAACATATTTTATAAGAATATTTTCCTGAAATTATATATGCAGTGTAAAACTACAGCAAATCCAGATATGCAAGTGAGGCAAAGGGAAGGGGAATGTAAAAAGAAAAGGGGAACAATCAAGCATATCTGAACAAAAGGGGATTTAATTGTGCCATATAAACACTAAATGAAACTGAAAATATATAAAAATTTCAAAATTTTATTTAGACATATACGTTATAACATGTGATTCTAAAAATGGGGATAATCATAATAATTGTACATATTCCAATACATATCTCCAAATAGGAGGTGTGTATAGAGGTTCATTGATGGATCAACGCGTTTCGCTGTGGTAGCTTCATCAGGATCCAGCAAATGTACTTCAAAATGACATATACAGTATTATCTTATCTAAGGCAAATAACAATGCATATATTAAAAAAAAAAAAAAAAAAAAAAAGAGAAATGCATTCAAGTGTTTTTACAGTACATTGAAATATTTTTTATATCAATATAAAACATATCCAACTTAAATTAACGAGGACATAAATGTGACATAAAGTAGGGTAAATAGTGAAGAAAACGTAAGGTAGGATATAAGGATTAAATTAAATGTGTAATGAAGTGCTCAGAGACAAACTCACCCAAAAACCCTAAAGGTATGGGGACTGATAACGGATTATAGGTACAGACTACAATTCATAGTTCCCCTAAATGTCCAGAGTTTGATGTGCAATCATCCTATGGATTAGTAGGGGTAGATCACGCAACCCAGGTGGTGCTGGGATGCAAAGAAAAAATATATATATCCAGTGCGGACCCGTCAACCCTTTGAAGGTCAGAGAGGTGAGAGGGTAAACTCCCTGTACAGCAGTGGTCCGTCACCTGTGAGACATAGTTTGATCAAAGGTCATATATGGGGCTGATAAAAGTATCCCAAGCTTAGATTATGTAAACAGCATAGGTATCTATCACACATTCTCTCATCACTAGCTTACCACAACTGGAAGGTCTTTGCTTCTATGAAACTCACATCCGACAGGGAGACTGTAGCCTGTAGTGCTATGTCCATATACACATATATATACTCTAGTTCCCAAACACAACCTCCCCCTTCCGCGCCTCCAGCCTCTCACATCCACCCGCAAAATTGCCCGAGTGATGGGCGTGCGGGAGATGTTCCTGTGGATACGGAATGTCACTTCCGGTGCAATGACCAGAAGTGACGCGTCCGTGCTGCCCGTCCACTGCGGGGGTCTCATCACACTTTTTTCAATTCGGCACTCTGTCAGAACACCTTTATGACTCTGTCACTTTTTATGGGATTCTCTTTTCTGATCCATGGGCTCCGATGGTCTTACACATCACTTTTTCATTATTTATTTATTCCCGCCACTCCTTATATGATATCATTCAAGTCTCCTCTTCCGTGATTATTCAATATACAGGATTTCTGGATAAATGACCTTGTTTAATAGACCCATAGGATGATTTGACGCCTTAAGACTCTCTGGCTTGTTTTTATATGAAGGGTAAGATCAGCTATGGGCTCTCCTAATTGTGGTATTTTTAATCTTTGCTGTATCCCTCTCTCCTCCTCTCCTGTCCCCCATTCTTCAACTCAGTTTGAAGCCCTCCCCCCCTTTGGTCCACTGCACATTTGATTCCCTCACTTTCCTTCTTTTTTTTCTCTCTCTCTTGTCCCCCATCCTCATTTTGTATCATATGATTATTAAATAGTCCATTCTTGATTTTTTCCGGCCAATGGCATGCAGGGGGCGGGCTGTCGTTAACCACAGCCCGTCCCCTGCCTGCCATTGGCCGGCGGGTTTCCGCGACGTCACGACCCGATCAGCTGTTTGCAAACTTGTAGAACAACAAAAGCTTCAGTTGGAAGGTGAAGAGGGAACCAAGCGAGACGGGAGAGCTTCGCCCTTCCACCGAGACCCTCACACCGTCCCCGCTACTGACCCAGGGCCGGAACTACCTCATTACCAGAACGGAGGCTACGGGAGCGGGACGTGCTGAACTCCTTCACCCAGATGGGTGATTTATAGTGAGGAAAAGGGACGCACGTTACTGTCTGAGAGACCATCAGGGATGTATACCTAAAATCTGCAGCTGCAGCTGATTCCAAGAGGGAGACTTATACACATGCTTGTGTGCCTGTCCTATGAGAATAGGTGGGCCATATGTTCTGGTGAGTTGCCACCCCCCTCTTTATATCACAACGGTTGAGGTTTAGCTATTTGGTGACTCCGGTACACAGTGGTGATCCCTACTTGGTGGAGTGGACTGTTGCAAGATTTTTAACCCTTTATACCAAAAGAAGGACGTTTATATGTGAAATCATTCATATTTATTTATATATGAACGTTCAAAGGACTTTTCTTTTGCTTATCATTTATGAATGATATGTTAGCTATCTGCGCTACTTATACTAATTTTGTGGTCCAATTAATGGCGCAAAAAGAAAAATGTAATAGGTATTGCTTCGCGCCAAGAACGCAGTAAAAAATTGCGTGACTTTGAAGTCATGGTACAGGCATGGCACAGGTGATGGTATAGGCATGGCATAGGTGATGGTACAGGAGATGGTATAGGCATGGCACAGATATGGTATAGGCATGGCACAGATATGGTATAAGCATGGCACAGATATGGTATAGGCATGTCACAGGTCATGGTACAGGAGATGGTATATGCCCCCTTTCAATGCAGAGACCAGCGTACATGCCCCCTTTCAATGCAGAGACCAGCGTACATGCCCCCTTCAATGCAATGAACACTGTGCTGTGCCCCCTTCAATGCAATGAACACTGTGCTGTGACCCCTTCAATGCAATGAACACTGTGCTGTGACCCCTTCAATGCAATAAACACTGTGCTGTGCCCCCTTAAATGCAATAAACACTGTGCTGTGCCCCCTTCAATGCAATAAACACTGTGCTGTGCCCCCTTCAATGCAATGAACAATGTGCTATAACCCCTTCAATGTAATAAACACTGTGCTGTGACCCCTTCAATGCAATAAACACTGTGCTGTGACCCCTTCAATGCAATAAACACTGTGCTGTGCCCCCTTCAATGCAATAAACACTGTACTGTGACCCCTTCAATGCAATAAACACTGTGCTGTGATCCCTTCAATGCAATAAACACTGTGCTGTGACCCTTTCAATGCAATGAACACTGTGCTGTGACCCCTTCAATGCAATAAACACTGTGCTGTGCCCCCTTCAATGCAATAAACACTGTGCTGTGCCCCCTTCAATGCAATAAACACTGTGCTGTGCCCCCTTCAATGCAATGAACACTGTGCTGTGCCCCCACAATGCAGAGTTCAGCGTGCGTGCCCCCTTCAATGCAACTGTGCCGTGCCCCCATCAATGCAGAGTTCAGCGTGCGAGCCCCTTTCAATGCAGAGCGCCACAGCATTGTCCCCAATCACTGCAGAGCGCCACAGCATTGTCCCCAATCACTGCAGAGCGCCACAGCATTGTACCCCAATGATTGCAGAGTGCCCACAGCATTGTACCCCAATGATTGCAGAGTGCCACAGAATTGTACCCCAATGATTGCAGAGTGCCACAGCATTGTACCCCAATGATTGCAGAGTGCCCACAGCATTGTACCCCAATGATTGCAGAGTGCCACAGCATTGTACCCCAATGATTGCAGAGTGCCCACAGCATTGTACCCCAATGATTGCAGAGTGCCACAGAATTGTACCCCAATGATTGCAGAGTGCCATCAGCATTGTACCCCAATGATTGCAGAGTGCCACAGAATTGTACCCCAATGATTGCAGAGTGCCACAGAATTGTACCCCAATGATTGCAGAGTGCCACAGCATTGTACCCCAATGATTGCAGAGTGCCCACAGCATTGTACCCCAATGATTGCAGAGTGCCCACAGCATTGTACCCCAATGTTTGCAGAGTGCCCACAGCATTGTACCCCAATGATTGCAGAGTGCCACAGCATTGTACCCCAATGATTGCAGAATGCCACAGAATTGTACCCCAATGATTGCAGAGTGCCACAGAATTGTACCCCAATGATTGCAGAGTGCCATCAGCATTGTACCCCAATGATTGCAGAGTGCCACAGAATTGTACCCCAATGATTGCAGAGTGCCATCAGCATTGTACCCCAATGATTGCAGAGTGCCACAGGATTGTACCCCAATGATTGCAGAGTGCCCACAGCATTGTACCCCAATGATTGCAGAGTGCCACAGCATTGTACCCCAATGATTGCAGAGTGCCCCAGAATTGTACCCCAATGATTGCAGAGTGCCACAGCATCGTACCCCAATGATTGCAGAGTGCCACAGAATTGTACCCCAATGATTGCAGAGTGCCACAGCATCGTACCCCAATGATTGCAGAGTGCCCACAGCATTGTCCCCCAATCAATGCAGAGACCAGCGTGCATGCTCCCTTCAATTTAAATCACTTACCTGGCGGCGGCGGGTTCTCCCCTCCTCGATCCAGTTCGTCCTCTTCTGCGGCGGCAGCGCAGGAAGGTGAGCAGCTTCTCCCTCGTCCTCCGAGCGGCGGTGACGGTGAGTGACTGACGCACGCACCGGCACCGCCCCTGACGTCAGCGATCGGATGTCCTGGATGATGATTGGTCCAGGCTGGAGACTGGACCAATCACAGCCAGGACATCACAAAGGTGGGGGTGGCCAAGCGCTCTTTCCGGCGCCCAGGTTACGCCCCCAGTAGGCAGCCAATCGGCGCCTTTCTGGGTCGTAAACCCCACCCCCCCTTTAGCCACCACATAGGCCGGTCAGGCCGGCGAACCGATTTTTTTTTTTTTTACAAACTTTATTGTTCTTTTTTGTATTTTCTTTTCCTTTTTTAAGGGGGGCGGCGCCCTGGCGCCCCCTATGCACGGGCCGCCACTGGGTCCAATAGGGATTATTGATTTGAGTATACTTTAACATTCCCCTTCCTTTTGCCTCACTTGCATATCTGGATTTGCTGTAGTTTATAATGTATGTGGTATGTGTTTATGGAATGATTGTATGATATACACGTTATTTCTCACATTTTGTCCATGAGATGTGGCTAGATGAGAAATAAGATACTTCTTAGGTTTTTTGGGATATGACTACCAAATGTTAAGAAGATAACATGTAAGGTAGGGCAGAGTACAAGGGTTAGTAGGATGTAAGGCAGTGTACAGAGGTCAGTAGTCTGTAAGGCAGAGTACAGGGGTCAGTAGTATGTAGAGCAGAGTACAGACGTCAGTAGGATGTAGGGCAGAGTACGTTGTCAGTAATATGTAGGGCAGTGTATGGGGGTCAGTATTATGTAGAGCAGAGTACAAGGGTCAGTAGTAGTTTTTAGGGCAGAGTACAGGGGTCAGTAGAACAGTATGTAGGGCATTGTAAAGGGGTCAGTAATATGTGGGACAGAGTGCGATTCTCCCCTTCCTCTTCCTCATATGCAAAACACAGTAGAGAAGCAGCAGCTAGACATTAAAGTGGGAGTAAACTCACATACATGAATTGTACCTATACAACTATACTATACTATACCTACTGGTACTGTAAATATCTAGATATCTACTGTACATGCAGCCGGTGACTCCACAAGGGCCGTTCCTTTGGAGTCCTCTCCTGTAAACAGCAACTCCCACGTGCATGTGCATGAGTCACATCATCAGGGCATTGGCCACTCACACAGCTGGAGTCTGTGAAACTGGAAGGAAGATTGGGTGAGAATGGAAGCCTTGTCAGCAGTGACAGCTCGCCGCTGGAAGGGCTTTGTTCTAAGAAACGTTTTACATAATGTGCTAGTATGCAATGCATACTAGCACATTATAACTTTGCCCTGCAGGTTAATAAAAAATGTTTTAAAATTGCCACCAGTTTACTACCATCTTAATACTTTTTCTGACATGCTCGTCCCCACAGGTCCACCTTGCATCCTTCCCAAGTGTTTGTATGTGGTATCATTTACAAGAGTTTGGAATGGACATGGGAGGCAGATCCATGGGGACCAGCTCCTTGAATGTTACAGTATGTCTTGCCACCACTTCCTGGTACCACTCCGAGTATGAGTGGAAATACTGACATCATGTGCCAACAATAAAGATGTCACATGTTACCTGTTGCACACTTGTTGGGAATTGGCGACTTCTGTACCAAACTCTCATATGCTATAAAACAAATGTAACAATATTGCTAGGTGCTACATGAATAAAAGTAAAATCAACACAATCTCAGCTGGATTCAGTGAATGTTTAGTGACAAATTTTGCAAAAAAAAAGGAATCAATCATTCTGTGACACAGTTCAAATAATTACTTTCATATATTCAGTGAATCTGCAACATTATGCGTTCTCATATGCAGCATTTACCACTCCTCTAAATAGCAATCCATTGCGTATGACAGGCGGCTTGGAGGTGATATTTCATCTCCTGAATCACACCACACAATGCAATTGCAGCCCAAATCCAATTCACTTGAAGGGGTCGTATTTGGTGGAAGTGCTATAAATTTCTTTGCATCCCAACCATGAAAATGAGCACTAACATGTCTGCTGGCCATGTTAACTTGTGGTTCAAAGAGGTCAGTGGGTGGTAAGACTGTGACTATCAGTCACCTGTTATTACTGCCTTTTTCCCACACGTCTAAACTAAACCTTAGTGTCTCTTTCAATTACTCCATTCAAAAAGTGCAGACTCCACCTAAAATAGTTACCCCCCCCCCCCTCCCACAATCCTCACCCCACTTGTTGAACTTTCTGTTTAAGGAAAGGCGTACACCACTCTATAACTCCTCCATCGCTGTATTTCTCCAGAAGGCTCTTGCTCTTCCTAACCTAACCTAAACCTAATTGAACTTTCCAAACAGTTCTTTGTATATATCACAAAGAAATCATAAATTGATTTACAATAGTGTAAAACCATTTATTACCACAATTAAAAACAAGAGAAATGACTCAAATAAAACATGTGCAGTATGGCACCATAGTATCATGCAAGTTTGCAAAGCGTAGTCAGAACTCTCCCCACAGCATTAGCTTAGCTATTTCCTCTTACTGAATCGCCCCAAAACATAGCACGCTGCAGCTCCATGCTACAGCTCTGCACCTCAAAGCTCAGTATGCTGCAGCTCTGTGCTACAGCTCTGCTTCTCGAAGTTCAGCATGCTGCAGCCAGGTCTGTTTTATTGTACTGTGTCTCATTGGGGTGATTTATCCTCACTTCCTGTCCTGAAGACACATCAGAAAGTGAGAGGAAATCCCTCCAAGCTGAGCACAAAGTTGAAACATGCATTTCAGCTCAACATGCGTACAGCAATGGTACATGCTTGTAAGCAGGTGCCGTCTATATTCTCCACTGCAGGTGGTGCTTATCCTCAGAGGCAGTGCAGATGGGGGAGGAAGTCAAAAGGAACTTTCCGATTGGATGCTGGTGCCCCATGTGACTTTGGTGGTTATCTTGGGTCAGGCACCGTCTATTTAAGTAAAGATTGGGGAAAGGGACTGAGAGTCAGCCCCTAGGAACGGCTGCAATAAGGGATGCTCACACCTGATTATTTAAAAAAATAATGAAAAACTTTATTGAAAGACATGGTACACTCAGCTTAAAAATACCCCCTGCAAGTGGGGTACAATACACAATATATCTAACGCAGTGGATGGAACACGTATGACATAAAAACATGACAATGACTCACACACACATGGCTGGCAACACACACACACACACTCCAGAAGTACGGATGCACAGAAATGTTGGAAATAGGGCAAATTTGTACTGTAGTGATCATCCAGTGACAGTTATCTAGGGACTCTCCTTATAGGTCTAATGGGAGCTGGGGAGAGACGCAGTTACAGACTGCGCAGGCTCGCACCGGTATCTAGTAGTAACCAATGTAATTTTAATATTGGGCAGATTGGTGTTGACCTTGTGTGGTCATCCGCTGCATCTAGCAGTCTTTTATTGGCTCTATGGACTCGGTGTTCACTGCCTTTTCTCAATCCCCCTATGCAGTATAGCTAATGCTCACCATATTTTGTGGACTTCAAGGGAGTGGATTCGCCAGTCAACTTGATTTTAGGGTGGTCACTCGGCTCTCAGGCTGCCCATCCAGCGCTCCATAGGACGATCGGCGTACACCGCACATCGCGGTTTCAAGGCGCCTTGGCTGGATCAGGAAGTCAGTGGCACTTCCGGGTGGTGTGCGGCCGGCGTGTGACGTCAACGCGTTTCGCGTGCGTGACGCACGCTTCGTCAGGACGTCATTGCGTTGTACGGAGGGTCAATTTGAAGGGGCGCTGCCTGATTGGTAAGTATTCACAGCTGTCAAACCCACGAACATTCCTTCAGTTTGTCCTCCTACTAGGTTAAAAGACCTATGGCGGAACGCCATCTTGTGGTACAGAACAGGTATAACATGCCAATTGCTTTGAATTGGTTTAGGTGGCGAGGCTCCAGGATTATGCTAACTGTCTGATAACATAGAAAGCTTTTCTCTATCTCTTACTACAAAAGAACACCGGGTTCCAGAGTATATACCTTCAGTATACCCAGGAACAAGTTTATTATTCTGTCACTTATCCCAATATTTTTATATTTTAAAAAACCAATTGGGACATATTAAATTCATTCAGCATAATGCACACTATATACTGAATAATTTCCTGCCCGCAGGTGCTGCATGGAACAAGAAGAGGGCTGTGCCCCCCTCTTGTTCTACACCATGAGCACCCTTGACAGTTATCAGTTATCTTCTTAAACAAATACATGGCATCATGATTCAGGGGTGACAATTCCATATTTAGTAATCATATCTACCAATGTTGACACTTATCATGATTTGAGCAGAGGGTATTTGGGTCCTAACCGTTCCATGCCTTTCAGGCAATATGTCCCCAATTTGAGTCAGGGGGCATCTATTTTTAACCCAATCTACAGGGCCAAAGCTGCCCTGAATTATATATGGACAAAATACTGCGCCCCTTCAAATTGACCCTCCGTACAACGCAATGACGTCCTGACGAAGCGTGCGTCACGCACGCGAAACGCGTTGACGTCACACGCCGGCCGCACACCACCCGGAAGTGCCACTGACTTCCTGATCCAGCCAAGGCGCCTTGAAACCGCGATGTGCGGTGTACGCCGATCGTCCTATGGAGCGCTGGATGGGCAGCCTGAGAGCCGAGTGACCACCCTAAAATCAAGTTGACTGGCGAATCCACTCCCTTGAAGTCCACAAAATATGGTGAGCATTTGCTATACTGCATAGGGGGATTGAGAAAAGGCAGTGAACACCGAGTCCATAGAGCCAATAAAAGACTGCTAGATGCAGCGGATGACCACACAAGGTCAACACCAATCTGCCCAATATTAAAATTACATTGGTTACTACTAGATACTGGTGCGAGCCTGCGCAGTCTGTAACTGTGTCTCTCCCCAGCTCCCATTAGACCTATAAGGAGAGTCCCTAGATAACCGTCACTGGATGATCACTACGGTACAAATTTGCCCTATTTCCAACAAGTGGCTACATTACCACCACTAACCTTCACCTATCTATGAAAAGAAAAAACAGCTGATACAGCCAAGCACGGACAGTTCCATATTCTACATTTGTCCCTTATTTATAGACATTCCTTCAGCTTTGAGAATTCCTGTACTAAAGAGAGCATCTCTCAAGCATACTCCTAATTTCATTCCCAATATCCAATTGATGAGGAAGTCATGTCTCAATTCTGAATTTTGACTGCAATATTGATATCTACACCTGTTGGAATGATAGTAGTTCCAGATGTTGCACAATAATAGATCAGGCAAAGTGTAGAACTATTGGTCCATATGTGCTTGATAAATGAAGAAATTGGATACTATTAATTTTTAGTTGTTTACCTCTGGATAAGGTGAAGTAGAGGGTTTGATATACTGGGTTGTTCTCAACCCTACCACTGTGGCATGCCGATACGGGAACCCCGGCCTGAGCAGCAATAACAAAGCTCCAGATCACGAGCTATCTGCTGCCTGTCCTGGGTTCTGTGCATCCGTACTTCTGGAGTGTGTGTGTGTGTGTTGCCGGCCATGTGTGTGTGAGTCATTGTCATGTTTTTATGTCATACATGTTCCATCCACTGCGTTAGATATATTGTGTATTGTACCCCACTTGCAGGGGGTATTTTTAAGCTGAGTGTACCATGTCTTTCAATAAAGTTTTTCATTATTTTTTGAAATAAGCAGGTGTGAGCATCCCTTATTGCAGCCATTCCTAGGGGCTGACTCTCAGTCCCTTTCCCCAATCTTTATTCAATATTACGTTTGGTTGCGGTGGCTCCCTGCTTTCTAATGGTGGACTTTAAAGCATATTCATAGGTCCCCAGATGGAGTGTGTCCAGCTGAAATATACGTTGGACGCAGAGGTCTCTGATACAGGTGTTTCCTACATTGTTGCCTGCCTTGTTTTGATCCAATTAAGGATCTTCTTTTCTAGCCTAAATTTATGAGACCCCGTCTAAAAGTTTAAAGACATTGAATACACTCAGCATGAAAAACGACAGGAATGTGGTCATATATGGGCCGTTACTAGCGGTGGAGAGTCCCTGTGTGGCTTTCAGGTATACATGCTTTTATATTGATATTGCTTGCAACTGAATTGATATAAGGTTTGTGGTCTGTGGCGAGGCTCCAGGTTTTGTTGTAGTCTGTATTTCTGTTAATTTCGTGGTAAAATTCAGCATATATGCAACATGGCATTCATGATAGGGGATTCCCTTGATGCAGAAATAAGAGCTACATTTAACAATAGCAAACAAGATGCAGAGGTTAATGGGGATCTCAAGAACCTGTTCAGGGACCATAAGCGGCTCCTTATTAGATCCTTGAACAGGTAATGGGACGTGTTGTCCCTAGAATCCTATATATCACAGGGAATTATCCCCAGGGGATTGCGTGAGAGAGTTATTCCAGCTATGCATCTCCATACGGAGCGTTTCCTGGAAAAATGGAAAACAGAATGCATAGCACATGGAATAAGGATTATGGGGCTGATAGTAGAAGAGGAAAAGCTACAATTGGAGGAAATCCAGGAAGAGAGTAAGACCCTATTGGATAAGTTGGAACCCCATAAGGATTTGGAGGAATTCCAGAAATTAAACGATTTCTTAAAGAAAGAAATAGAGAGAACTCAAAAAAGTTTAAAAAGTGTAAAACAATCTAAATTCCAAAGAGATTTAGACGATTGGGCACGTGGCGAAATCTTTGACCTAACATCTAAAAATAGACGTAATAGGTCGAGGAGGAGAGGTGGGATGTATAGAAATTACTCTAGCTATGATTCCATGCCCTCTGGAAGTGACGAGGACGAGCTTTCAGTCACTTTTTTAGGGGAGGAATCGGTGGAGGACATTACCCCACCGACTACACCAAAGCGGATACTGAAAAAATCGGCCAAAAAGAAAAAGGGAGGAAACGACAGAGAAAGAGAAAGACCAGGAGGACAAGGAAACATATGGGAACAACGGACACGGCCGCGGAATCGCCAGTAAAAAATGAACCCATGTATAACCATAATAATCATTCAGCCCTTGATCCTCCAACAGATGAAGGATCTAATGATCCAAAGGTTATCAATCTGTTGAACTTTGAGTTAGATAAATCACATATTGCGGTATTAACAAAGGGCCTTTCTTTTTCTCCCACCTCCAGTATGGATCACTTTGAGGTTTACAAAGACCTTTGTCTGTACCTCAGGAAAATCTATTATAGATTGGTACATACTGGAGATGGTGACACCCCACCTGAACAACAACCCACTGCAAGTGAGGTAGAGGCTCTGGCAGCACTCGAGTCTCTGCTGGACGAAGCCGGTGAGATGTCGGAGGACACTGAGGAGCCACAAGATACTGACAGCATGAGAAGGAGCAATATTCGTATACGCTCAACCACAATGCCTACATTTTGTAATAACAAGTGGTTAAACTCTTTTCTAATGCTGGTGGAAGAAGACCTGAAGTTGGTCAGCTGGAGCACGGTGCCCTCCGACAATCTCACATCTAATGAAAGGAGAGCCCTACTTGACCTAAAAAAAGCCAAAGACCTTGTCATTAAAAAAAGCGACAAGGGAGGAAATGTCGTGCTTATGACAGCAGACAATTATGAGAGGGAAGTCCTTCGTCTCTTATCTGATGGAGACATGTATAAACGATTACAACATAATCCCCTACCAAGATTGGTCATGAGCATGAATGAGAAACTCCTTTATGCCCATGAAGCTGGGTTAATAACATCTAAGGAAAAACAATACTTACAAGTGACAGATTACAACGTACCCACATTCTATATAATTCCAAAGATTCACAAAAACCCGGTGGACCCCCCGGGCAGACCAATCGTGTCTGCCTGTGGAGGTCCCCTGGATAGAATTGGGAAATATCTCGACTCATTGATCAAAGACCTTGTTCTCGACCTTCCCTCATATGTGAGAGATACGGGGGACGTCCTGAACAAGATCAAAGATCTTGAGTTCGATACTGAAGTTCTTCTAGTTGGTATAGATGTGGAGTCCCTCTATACCTCAATCCCTCACTCATGGGGCATGCTTTCGGTATATCACTTCCTGGAACAAAAATTTCCCTTCAAAGGTATCCAAAACGAGTTCCTTTTGGAACTATTGGAGTTCTCCCTTCTAAACAATGTCTTCCAGTTTCTGGGCCATTTCTATCAGCAAATCAGAGGCACAGCGATGGGGGCCCCCTGGGCCCCATCCTATGCATGTCTGCATCTCGGAATGTGGGAGGAGGAAATAGTGTACGCCTCACCTATGTACCTCAGCCATGCGTTGACCTGGCTGAGGTACATAGATGATGTGCTCATGGTTTGGGACGGTACACTATTAGAATTAGAACAATTCATGATGGAACTTAACACCAATCAACGTAATATCCACTTAACCTATACAGTGGACAAAAAATCTATTTCATTTCTTGATCTAAATGTCGAACTTAGAGGAGGGAAATTTGTAACCTCCACATTCCGGAAACCAACAGCCGCCAACACGCTCCTTAGAGCAGATAGTCACCATCCAACTAATTTAAAAATAGGAATACCAGTTGGTCAATTCATTTGCATAAAGCGGAATTGCTCAACGAATGAGGACTATGTAAGGGTATCGAGAGACCTCTACGCGAGATTTCGCGAGAGAGGTTACTCTCATCGAACGCTCAGGAGGGCCAAGAGAAAGGCAGCAATGAGAAATAGGAATGACCTTCTGGTTTCAAATAAGACGAAAATAGAAAATCCAAACGTACCCCGTTTAATCACTAAATTTGGGTGCCATTGGGACGAGGTACAGAAAATATTACAACAACACTGGCATATCCTTCAGAAAAATGAACAGCTCAAAAAGATAGTGGGCCCGAGGCCCCTAATGGTGGCCAAAAGGGCAACTAATTTAAATGACCATCTGGTACGCTCGGAATACACACGTCCCCCCCCAAAAAATAACTGGTTGACCGAATTACCGCCTGTAAAGGGAATGTACCCATGTGGTCATTGCCATATTTGTAATCATGTAGAAAAATCTCAGGTATATACTGATTCCAAAAGAAAAGTTACATATAAGATTGAGTCCTTTATTAATTGCTCTACCTCACGAGTCCTATACCTAATCGAGTGCCCATGTCAGAAATTGTACGTAGGAAAAACTAAGAGACAACTACGGATAAGGATAGGCGAACACCTCAAAAGTGTACGCCTCAAAGAAGAGACCCCCATTGGTCTACACTTTAAAGATAAGCACAACAGCGATCCATCAGGCCTACGAGTAAAGGGGTTTTGGGCCTTAAAAATATCGCCTAGACGAGGCGATTATGATAAGGTACTGTTAAGAGAGGAGAAGGCTTGGATTTTTCGCCTTCAGACGCTGGTGCGTATGGGTCTCAACACAGACATGAGCCTGCAAATATTCCTAGAACCATAATATGCATGGAGGCCATGAATAGATCATAGGAAGGGAATTTCCTCTTACCCCCGAAGCACGGTATGGTTATGAATGCCGAACTCAGGAATCTATAGGATCTCAGGGCATCATTGGGGGACTATGACTGATTTAATTGGTTTTAGAAATACCTAGGACTACTTTAGTTGTTATTGGAAGAAATAACTACATATATAACATCAGTAGGCATACGGCACCGGCGTCTGGGGTTGCGGAAGGTGGAGGCCCCCCAAAAATGGGCTTTTCGATAGAAATATCTATCAAAGCTAGGACCCCTCTCTATGGCAAATGATGTTTTGCTGTTGTCATTATGTCTCTCTGTTATCTAACACAGATAGTGAGGTTCCTCAGCCCTATGGGTCAAATCTATTACATTCATGTAGTCTGTCTCTTGATTAAGATCAACTGGATGTGGTAGTTTATGAATAAAGTACATCTCCCCTTGAATAATATCTTCCTCTAGGAAAATGACATTCCTGAATATACCTTTACCCCCCTTAAGTCTCTTTCCAAAGTATTTTGTCCATATATAATTCAGGGCAGCTTTGGCCCTGTAGATTGGGTTAAAAATAGATGCCCCCTGACTCAAATTGGGGACATATTGCCTGAATGGCATGGAACGGTTAGGACCCAAATACCCTCTGCTCAAATCATGATAAGTGTCAACATTGGTAGATATGATTACTAAATATGGAATTGTCTCCCCTAAATCATGATGCCATGTATTTGTTTAAGAAGATAACTGATAACTGTCCAGGGTGCTCATGGTGTAGAACAAGAGGGGGGCACGGCCCTCTTCTTGTTCCATGCAGCACCTGCGGGCAGGAAATTATTCAGTATATAGTGTGCATTATGCTGAATGAATTTAATATGTCCCAACTGTTTTTTTAAAATATAAAAATATTGGGATAAGTGACAGAATAATAAACTTGTTCCTGGGTATACTGAGGGTATATACTCTGGAACCCGGTGTTCTTTTGTAGTAAGAGATAGAGAAAAGCTTTCTATGTTATCAGACAGTTAGCATAATCCTGGAGCCTCGCCACCTAAACCAATTCAAAGCAATTGGCATGTTATACCTGTTCTGTACCAAAAGATGGCGTTCCGCCATAGGTCTTTTAACCTAGTAGGAGGACAAACTAAAGGAATGTTCGCGGGTTTGACAGCTGTGAATACTTATCAATCAGGCAGCGCCCCTTCAAATTGACCCTCCGTACAACGCAATGACGTCCTGACGAAGCGTGCGTCACGCACGCGAAACGCGTTGACGTCACACGCTGGCCGCACACCACCCGGAAGTGCCACTGACTTCCTGATACAGCCAAGGCGCCTTGAAACCGCGATGTGCGGTGTACGCTGATCGTCCTATGGAGCGCTGGATGGGCAGCCTGAGAGCCGAGTGACCACCCTAAAATCAAGTTGACTGGCGAATCCACTTCCTTGAAGTCCACAAAATATGGTGAGCATTTGCTATACTGCATAGGGGGATTGAGAAAAGGCAGTGAACACCGAGTCCATAGAGCCAATAAAAGCCTGCTAGATGCAGCAGATGACCACACAAGGTCAACACCAATCTGCCCAATATTAAAATTACATTGGTTACTACTAGATACCGGTGCGAGCCTGCGCAGTCTGTAACTGCGTCTCTCCCCAGCTCCCATTAGACCTATAAGGAGAGTCCCTAGGTAACCGTCACTGAATGATCACCACGGTACAATTTGCCCTATTTCCAACAAGTGCCTACATTTCCACCACTAACCTTCACCTATCTATGAAAAGAAAAAACAGCTGATACAGCCAAGCACGGACAGTTCCATATTCTACATTTGTCCCTTATTTATAGACATTCCTTCAGCTTTGAGAATTCCTGTACTAAAGAGAGCATCTCTCAAGCATACTCCTAATTTCATTCCCAATATCCAATTGATGAGGAAGTCATGTCTCAATTCTGAATTGTGACTGCAATATTGATATCTACACCTGTTGGAATGATAGTAGTTCCAGATGTTGCACAATAATAGATCAGGCAAAGTGTAGAACTATTGGTCCATATGTGCTTGATAAATGAAGAAATTGGATACTATTAATTTTTAGTTGTTTACCTCTGGATAAGGTGAAGTAGAGGGTTTGATATACTGGGTTGTTCTCAACCCTACCACTGTGGCATGCCGATACGGGAACCCCGGCCTGAGCAGCAATAACAAAGCTCCAGATCACGAGCTATCGGCTGCCTGTCCTGGGTTCTGTGCATCCGTACTTCTGGAGTGTGTGTGTGTGGCCGGCCATGTGTGTGTGAGTCATTGTCATGTTTTTATGTCATACATGTTCCATCCACTGCGTTAGATATATTGTGTATTTTACCCCACTTGCAGGGGGTATTTTTAAGCTGAGTGTACCATGTCTTTCAATAAAGTTTTTCATTATTTTTTGAAATAAGCAGGTGTGAGCATCCCTTATTGCAGCCGTTCCTAGGGGTTGACTCTCAGTCCCTTTCCCCAATCTTTATTCAATATTACGTTTGGTTGTGGTGGCTCCCTGCTTTCTAATGGTGGACTTTAAAGCATATTCATAGATCCCCAGACGGAGTGTGTCCAGCTGAAATATACGTTGGACGCAGAGGTCTCTGATATAGGTGTTTCCTACATTGTTGACAGTCTATTTAAGAACCTGACTCCCCCGGGTCTGGTACGCATTTTTACGAGTGGCAGTGTAGGGATAGGACACCCGTCTGTCAGGGACAGTGCTTAGTGTCAAGGAAAGGATACAGAGGAGTAGGAAAAGTGCAGGGACATCCATCCTGGCAGCCTCCCTATTTGGGAACGGACTGGCCAGGCCGCATTCTACTCTTCAAGACAGATGCTGTTGGCACCTCTGTGTCTTCAATATACTGTTCCATCGCTGTACAACTTGTGAGTTTTCCTGGCCGGATAGCCTTCCTGCTGTGTATTCCTTGACTTATGTTACAATATATTCCTGTTACTGAATTTGGACTCCCTGTGTTTTCTACCCACCGCATCACGCTGCACCTACCCACATGCAATTTTTTGGGGAAAAGTTTTGGCTTTAGATCCACCTAAAGTCACCTGTTTTGTAGACGATGCTAACAATATGCTCAAAAAACTCCACTCCTTTGGCCTCCGTGACCGTACTCTTCACTGGTTCTCATCCTACCTATCCCAACGCACCTTCAGTGCTACTTACAACTCTACTACCTCCTCTCCTCTTCCTTTCTCTGTCGGGGTCCCCCAAGGTTCTGTCCTTGGACCACTCCTTTTCTCAATCTACACCTCCTCCCTGGGTCAGCTGATTGCCTCCCATGGCTTTCAATATCATCTCTACACTGATGACACCCACATCACTTCCTCAAACTCAACCTGTCCAAAACCGAGCTCATGGTATTTCCTCCCCCACGGTCCTCTTCCCCTGACTTCTCTGTCAACATTAACGGCACAACAATCAACCTGTCCACCCATGCCAAGGTCCTAGGTATAATCCTGGACTCTGAACTATCCTTTCAGCCACACATCCAGTCACTGTCCAAAGCTTGCCGCCTCAACCTCCGCAACATCTCCAAGATACGTCCCTTCCTAACCAATGATGCCACAAAGCTTCTAATCCACTCCCTGGTCATCTCTCGTCTCGATTACTGCAACTCCATTCTCATTGTCTTACCTTTAAAAAGACTATCCCCCCTTCAGTCCATCATGAACGCTGCTGCCAGGCTCATCCACCTTGCAAACCGCTCTGTGTCTGCTACCCCTCTTTGCCAATCCCTCCATTGGCTGCCACTCAAAAAACTAATTAAATTCAAGCTAGTAACCATAACCTACAAAGCCATCCATAACTTGGCGCCCAGCTATATCACTAATCTGGTCTCAAAATACCAACCAACTTGTTCTCTTCGTTCCTCCCAGGACCTCCTGTTGTCTAGCTCCCTTGTAACCACTTCCCATGCTCGCCTCCAGGACTTCTCCCGAGCTTCTCCCATCCTCTGGAATGCTCTACCCCCACCTGTCCGACTATCTCCAACTTTGACTACTTTCAGACGATCCCTGAAAACACATCTCTTCAGAGAAACCTATCTGGCAACCACCTAGCAACTGTGCTCTTATTTTCTCCATCAGCCCACCCCCCACAGTTATTACCTCTTGTATCTCTTGACCGTCCCTCTTAGATTGTAAGCTCTAACGAGCAGGGTCCTCTGATTCCTACTGTATTAAAGTGTATTGTATTTTTACTGTCTACCCTCAAGTTGTAAAGCGCTGCGTAAACTGTCGGCACTATATAAATACTATATAATAATAATAATAACAATATAAAGCCCCATATTCTGGAGCAATCCGTTATTTTCTTTGAAGGGGAGACAAAGAAGGAACTAATTTAATGGTAGCTTGTTTTGGCAATTTTTTATGTTTTGACATTTATTTTTTACCTGTATTGTTTCTTTAATTTGAGCTTTTGTAACCTGGACTAAAAATTAGGCAGCAGAACAAAAAGCAGTTATTTAAATAGCCCTTAACTATTTCTTAAATGTTTTACAGTAGACCAACACTTTCTTTTTCTAGCGATGCTTCCCGGCATAGCTAGCATTCATGTCTGTACCTGCTGAGGCGTCCTGAGTTAAGCATTGTCATCCAGTGCACTCACTTCAATCTGGAACTGGAGAATTCGTCTGACCAAATATTAAATGTTAACTGCAGGCAAGCAGTTAAATACACAGATGTAATACATATAAAGGTCTACCACTTCATATCACCATTGAAGAAGAAATGTTATCTATAGTTATATTGTACTACCGCTCTATAATTGTATTGATTCTTAAAAACCCAATTAAAAACACTAAAACAAAGATGTGCATAAGGGGGCTGTTTTACCTGCCAAAGAATTTGTATTTCTGTCCATCCATTTGTGAGATTTACACAGCTATGCCACATCACAAAGTCCTGTCTGGAAGGGTTTTTTTTTTCTTTTTTTGCTGCAGTTCAGTAACACCTACAGGTTTCCTCCTCACCCCCACCTAGTGAGATGAGAAGCAGAAACTTCCTTACATTATAGCATAATTGACTGGTTCCTTGTGCCACTTCTTTTGTCCCAAATCTCAGTTCTGCCTTACAGTAAGAGACTGAAACCATGTCAGTTCAGGTACTCACACTGCTTGCACTTGTATAAACAAATTTGAGGAAGTGTTACTAAACCCAGGACCCTGCATTCACTATATCTGGTTTCCCACAGTACGCAGGACATGGAAATGCAGTTATTTTAGTAAATATAAACCGCTAAAAACCTTTTCTCATCAACAGTATATAGCAGTCTTGTGACTTCTATCAGTGCCTGGCCGAGCACTGGTTAAAACTTGTAGGAGGAGCTTTCATTCTTATCTGACTGTCCTATGAGGCTGCGTGACCCCTGATTTTCTGTCTGGACAGTGCTGATTGGCCCTTTGCTGATCAAATGTAACCCTCCCAAAAAAGAAAAATCTTTCTAGCAATACACACCAAACTGAACACATGCAGAGTACCTCCAAGGCTCAGTTCTATCAGCAGATGGATTGGGGACAGTAAAAGAAGGGGAGGATTAGAGAAGACAGGATCAAACAGCCTTTTTACACAATGTGGAAGATTACCCCCTTAGGTTCCACAGTGAATACAACAAGCATGCTTTACTGCATATACATAAAAGTACAAGTACAAACTAGTTCTTGTAAGATCAAAAAAGTCAAAGGAGATAAACTAGCCTATGGATGGAGGCAACTGTGTCATATAAATCACATCAGATGTAAAAAGTGCAAAATCCATTCACCTCATGTACTCCAAGCCGTTCACCTTAAAGTGGACTAAGGACTAGTTCCCTGCTCCTCTTAAACAATCTGCACTTTTGAGGAGAAGGGGGGGGGGGGTGCAGGTACCTGATTTTCCCACTTCTGTTCCGAGCATTGCGGCGCTCAGCAACGGAAGTTCTTAATCCTTCCTCTCCCCTGCAGTCTTCTTGGACACTGACAGGTCCCAGGAGACTGCATCCACCACTCATGCACAGTGGGTCGCAAGCTGTCACAGCCGGATGCCCATAGAGAAGATGCCGGCACCGGGGACCGAAGACAGCGGGTGAGACCGACTGGGGTGAGCTCACCGCTGTATCCTGGGACAGGTGAGTGGCTGTTTTTTTAAAAGTCAGCAGCTACACTTTTTGTAGCTGGTGAATTTTATTTTTAAATAAATAAATAACTTTTATTTTTAGCACAAGTGACTGGAACTCCTCTTTAAATAAATGACTCTTGAGCTAACAGGATGGTCAAATATAGCTTGTGTTTCCAAATGTAACGCAGGGTGTAGCTAGTCACACATCTCGATTAACAGTTCCTCGGATCGATCCAATTGGTGGTTTTATAGAAACTAAACAGAAGACAGAATAGTGCTCTCTGTTTTACATCTAAGAAAATACCAAGAAGAAAAAAATCTACTTACAAATAAGGCACTTAAACAGAAGATAGCTGCGGGTGACGTAAGATATGTGCCATCTCCCCCATATGCATTACGTCCTGGGCAAGACTTTGTCAGCGGTGCTGGGCTTACGAAGGCCCGCCCAGGACGTAACGCGTGTTAGTCGATTGTGCTGAATTATTCTTTGCTTTTTACTGCATATACAGACTGATTTTACGGTTGTGGTTTTAGTAACACTTTAATGAATACAGAATTGCATTAATTTGTGTCTTCAAATCAAGGGTTCATCTTCAAATGCGGGTTTTTTAAGGTACATGTAAATAATCACCAACCATTGCATTAATTGTTGATGGTTTTTTATTTAAAAGAGGAAATCTCTCAAAAAAAAGTATATGCGTATCTATAGTGAAAACATAAGCATATTAATATAAGGTGTAGCCCAGGCTGGCAGCCCCTTTAGACTGACCTTTGCCAACATACAGTACTTCTCTTAAAGCGGAGTTCCACCCTGGTTATACTTTTTTTAATAAAAATACCCCCGGGACAGTCAGGGCTAGTACATTCCACAATGGCTAGCCTCTGATCTGTCCCGGGTTGCACTTACCTTTTAGGAGAAATACTTACCTTGAAAATGTATTGTCCAGCGCTGCCATCTCAGGTGTGGGTAGCTTGAAGCCAGCGCGATCCTCTTCTGCGTCCTCTTCCTTCTTCTTCGGTCCCACGATGCACTGCACCGGCCCCGCCGTCACTTCCGGTGCGCGCGTCATCCCTCCACAGCTTCTGGGCATGCCCAGAAGCTGTTTAGAAGGGAATGACGCGCGCGCACCGGAACTGACGTTGGGGCCAGTGCAGGCGCATTGATTCCTGGGAGCGATGACATTCAGCTCCCAGGAATCATTGCAAAAGCCAGGAAGCGACGAATCGCCGTGGCCGCAGAGGGGAGGAAGAAGGAAGTAAGGTAAGTATATTTTCTCTACAAGGTAAGTAAAAAAAAAAAAAATTTGCGATTATCCATTTGTTTTTCAGGTGACCCGGAGCGAGAAGATGGAGGTAAGTATAAATTTAGGGTGGAACTCCACTTTAAGTGCAGGAGATTTGTCTTTTGTATCTGCTCCTCAGTTAGTCCATGTGACAAGCATAATAAATTAAGTAATAATAGCTTTGTCTTGTGAGAGGAAAACCACCAGAAGGAAGAAGATTATGGCTGTGCAGCAGATTGCTCAGTCTCCTGCATTTTGTATGACAGCACACGGAGAACAGACAATGTGGGACAGTGTGCAAAATCCTGGCACAGTCTTGGGGCACCTGTCAACTATGCATTCTAATATAATCTTTATTTTCTGCCAGGCAAGAAATAAGTTTGATTAGTGGCTTAAAATAGTTTCAGGTGGATCTAAGATTTCATTCCTCTCCATCTTCCCACAAAGCTCCTTTTTCAGAACTTTTTTGCTACTTACTGCTCAAAAATTACATACAAAGCACCTTTAATAAACTGTGTGTAGCCAGGTGCTGGCTACAGCAATATGAAGCGGGAGACGTTTACTTTTTTTTCTTTTCACCCTCTACCGAGATACTGATATAACATCTGCATCTCTGGCCAGCAAGCAGAGTGCTAAAGCCAAGCAAGCCCATAGATTCTATGCAGAATACTGAATACTGAGTTATAGTTTGACATGGAAGCCATATGATGGGGCCAATTGACTCCGTACACTAAATATCCCAACAGGCACTGTGCAGTAGGGGAGAGAGATGATTTTTTATTAAACTGCCCAGGAAGGTTCTTCTTCTTGCCGCTGAGGGCATTATCTTCCTCTGTCTGAATATTTGCCTGTCAGTGGGAAATTCAAGCCTTAGACTGGGAGCAAAGCATCGCCCACATCAATGCACCTGCTCCCCTGCCACAGGGAGAATAGAGCTTCCCACTGCAAATCACAGGAGGCCTTCGGGGAGAGACAAAGGGTGGCCCCCTTCTAGAGCGAGAGGTCACCTTAGCACCCTGGGGACTGGTGAGAGGGCTGTTTGCCCCTTGCTGATACTTCTAGCAGGGACTGAGCCACTGGGAGCAGAATACTGTATTGGGCAGAGCAGAGTGTTACAGCAAATTAGGTTTTTAAAAAAGGTTGAGGTAAAGAACAGAGGACTCATCCTAATCAGCGGCCCCTATAGAGGCGTTAAATTTGCACCTAGGGCAATGTTTACTTTTTCACATACATTGAAATCAGCATTTTTATTTTGCTACAAAATTACTTTAAATCCACAATTATTATATACTTTCTGAAAGCAGAGGCCCTGTTAACTGGAAAATAAAATGGTGGCAGTTACCATATTGTATGTTACTCAATATTTGCTCAGTTTTTTATCAAACAAATGTAGTACTGCCCCCACAGGGGTTGTTGAGTGTGTTACGATCCTCCTCACTTCCTGGCAGGCCCGGATTGGCTAATCGGGAGCACCGGGAGAATTCCTGGTGGGCTGGTTGTTTTTTTGGCCGCGAGTTTCGTTGTCATGGCACTGGAACAATATTCCTTCCAGTGGCAGATCACTGAGTACAGGGACACCGGAGCTCTGATCCTAGCCGGGGGCGGGCTCTGGGGCATAGTCATGTAACCCCGCCTATTCCGCTCCTCCCCCTGCACTGCTTGTTTGATAATGTGCTTGTGGTCCCCTCACCCCCTTGGCTGGCTGGGCGGAGTTAGTGCTGCGACATCCAATAGCGCTGCCTGTGACTGTGTCAGACCGGTACAGGAGGGCGGTGTCTCGGTCAGGTCCGCCATTGGCTCTGATCTGAGGCTGCGTGTCAATGGGGGACTCCAGAGTTTCTCTGCTGGGGGGTGACACAGGGGAGACAGTAGGTGCCGCTGCATGGAGTATCCCCGCTGTAATTTCAGAGGGATGGGGGAGGTGTGGTCTGTATCTGTATATAAACTAAAATATGTGTAAAGTACCTGCGCTCAGGATTATGTGCTCTACAATATCAATGTATATACTACTATTTTTATGTGGGAGTGAGCTGCTGCTGAGAAAAAAGGGGCTTCCTTTTTGTGATGTAAAATATGTAGTTGTATCAGCGCTGCTCATAAAAAAATTTCATAACATGTGCTGTAAAAATATTGCTCAATATTCCAAGTGCTACTATATGACAAAATATTCTATTCACCTATCTAAATATAATAATTATTAAATAAATGTGCAATCATATAATAATGTGAACAACTCTCTGTATAAATATCAATATATCAATAGGTGCCAAGTGCCAATCATATAAAGTGCCAAGTGATGTAAACCAATATATTATATTATATAAGTGACCATAAATAAATAAATAAATAAATAAATAAATAATGTCCCACAGGGATTTATCCCATAAATACAAAAAGTGCTCCGTGCTCAGTATTCCAAAAATTGATGATAGCAGTTCCACATAAAGTCTCTGTGCACACACAACCAGTGCTCTGTGCCAGGTGCTAAACACTATGTGCTCCCCTCTTGGTCCCTCACTCACCGGATCGTAATTATATGAGCGCCTGTAGATATAAATCCTTAAGCTGTACAGGGCTTCTCTGCAGATAGACTCCGGGTATATGTGGGGTGGGCTCACACAATATTCCTAACAGGTAACATAGCTTCCGGATTCTCTGGTTATACTCTAAATGCTCCCCAATAGGAATGCCATAAAAGAGAGAAGATCCTCCATAGTGTAATATGTCTAGTAAAGCTTTATTCAATATAAGTAATCCACTTACATAAAACCAATTAAAGAAATCACTCTTCTTCCGCGTGGTGGACGCTCCTCTCAGCACTCTGGTACGGTGAGAGTGGTGAGAGGAGCTTCCACCACGCGGAAGAAGAGTGATTTCTTTACTTGGTTTTATGTAAGTGGATTTGTATCCGTATCTGTATATGGCGTTATATCTCATAGACTGCTTTATATACATCAGTTGTGTCACCCACACATAGATAGCGGTCCAGGGGAGCTCAGTGTTCAGGGAGCAGAGGAAGATCAATCAATACTACCCCATCCTGAGATAGGCTACTAACCCCCTGATTTCAACCCCCCCCCCCCCCCAGAGGCCTCCAATCAATAGGCTGCATTCACGTCTCTGTGAAAATTGCAGACACTGAGGTGGCACCATTGCAAACTTATAATCTGAGGTTTTAATTACATTATTTTAATATAGTCAGACGTGAACTAAAGTGGGCCAGTATAAGGCATGAAACTCCAGGGCTGAAAATGAGTCCCACTCCGGCCCTGCTTCCTGGACCCTGAGTCCCTTCCCACCCCACTGACACTATGGGTTCCGACATAGCGAGTAAATAGTCAACAACAAAGGTTCAATGAAGAAAGATCAGTTTTACTGTCTTTTTGCAGAAAAGGAACAATTGTGAGTTTAATACAAACAAACAATATAGGTAAAGGTAAACAAGCTGAGTCTTTGAGTCCTAAAACCCCAATGTCAAAGAGGGCCCAAGACTCAGAGTCCCAAATAAACAGCTGTAAATATATTAATACTTTAAATGAGGAACAATATATTTGTTGGTGCTTCAATAGATTATTCCTCCTTTAAAGATGTGAGAGTGACCAGACAGGTATAAACAAATATTATTAGTGTTTTGCAGAATAATCAATGCAGTATGATTTAGCTCAGCTGCTCTAACACTGTAATACAGTATAACCTAATAGAGTGCACTCTGTCACCTATAGGGGGCTCCCTTTTCTATGGATTATATGAGTCTCCTTCTGGGCAAGGCCTTGCTTATCTTCGCCAGCAGTGAAGCTCTTTAATCATTCCAAGAATGATATTTGTAATCCAGTGTAAGAAAGGGAAATATTTGTAATCCAATAAGTAAAAGGAGATATTGCTATCCAAGCTCTGTCTAGGGTGTATTCAGTCTAAAAGCTGGCGTGTGTTTAATTAAGGCCTTCTGGTCTGCCATGCACAATTACTAACTGCAGTGTCCTATGGCAACCGTTATACAGCAGAGAAGTTCCCTCTGTATTTGTACTGCGTCACAGGCCTGTCCTGGTACTGTATTTGTCAGCTACAGCGTTTGATGTATCAGATGTCTCTCACCCAATCCGTTGCTGTCTTTGCTCAGCAGTCCTCCACACCAGGACAGTTACCTCGGGTAACACCCACCGCCTCTCTCTGGTGTCTCTGCTTTCAGTCCGTCACCCTTCTCCGTGACACATGCCATCTCTCCAAGGTGTCTCCCGCTAGGCCCGCGGCCTCTCCTTTCCTGCGCTCCGCAGCAGCTCTTTCCTCCGTCCGCACAGCACACTGTTCTCGAGGTAAGAGAGCAAACCGTTGGTCCTGCCCCCAATTTATAGGCTCTCCCATCAGTCCCTGCGAAACCCACAGCTCCCTGTGAGTATCCTTCCAACCAATCCACTGTCCAGTCTTTACTTGCTTCAGGACTACATTTCCCACAATTCAACACACCAACCTCTTGACCGAGACCCAGGTATTAATGAGATAGTACATCAGCCTTAATTATGCCGGAATGGATTTCTTCACCTGGCTACCTCCTCCCCCCACTTAAATATCTTTGGTCCCCAAAGATGATAAGGCTCCAAAGAAAAGTCCAACTGACATATAAATTATCAACAAATGAGAACTAACAGCAGTCTTGCGTGGAACTAATTGCAGCTGATAATTGATCAATAAAGGTACTGTCTAACAATTGACTGTATAAACTATTGGAAAGATCTGCATCACTTTCACAAAAGGCCAACAAGAAATCAGTGGCCAACCTAATAGTGTCAGCGAGTGGAATAAAATCTTCTTCTTTGGAAACTCCAACAGAAGAGGTAGTTACTTGAGTAGGGCGTTGCGTTATTCAGAACTCTCTCCCAAAGCATCATATGTCAGTCTCTTTGGCGGGTGTATTTCTCTTCTTAATCTTGACAACACCCTACTATTGAGTTCAGGATCATTTTCCAGCTCTTGAGAGCCACAACTTGGTTGAAGTCCCTCATGTCCTTCAGAAGGACTTGTCTATTCCTCTGAGTTGGGTGCCGCTGAACCCCTGCCTTCTGCTAATACCTCTGCATCCTCCACAGGGAAGTGACTTGGACCTTCACTAATCAGTTCTTCTGAATTAGGAGATGAAGGAACAGCAGGGACATCTTCACATGGCAGTGTATGCTCTGGAACGTCCACCAATTCTTTCCTGTCTGTTGGCTCCGACTCAATTAAGGTAATAGGTGCATCTGGCACCTGAGTTTTCCTCCTTTCAGGGAGTGGGGCAGAAGACCAGTCAATAGTTGATGGACGAGCTACCTGCGTGGCGGCCTCTTTGGGCGACGGCCACCACCAATCAAAAGTGACCCCTTCATCTTCACTGGCAGGTTAGAAGTCTGGGGATCTTGGGACAGTTGAGGTCGTAATCTAGGGGTCCTAGGGATATCTTCTTCCTCATCATACCCCATTGGCATCCTGACTGCTTCAGTAATAAGTAACAAATGATTCCGAAGCCAAGCCTTAAGGGGCCCCACTTTCCCTTCTGAAAGAATTTGATAAACAGGCAACCCAGGTTGTTTCTTGTGAACAACAAAGGGCTGAGAGCGCCAATGATCAGCTAATTTGTGTTTCCCAGGTATTCCCAAATTGTGCAAGAGCAACCTATCACCTGGTTGTAAGTCCTGTATTCTCACTTTTAAGTCGAAACTTTTCTGGTTCCTCTGTTCTCTAATAGCCAAAGCCTCCACAGCTTTTTCATAGGCTAGCTTCAAATTCCGTCGAAGTCTGTCAACATAGCCCTTGTATGAGCTTTGTGAGGTATGATCAGATGAAGTTCCAAGGGCTATGTCCACAGGCAACCGAGCTTCTCTGCCAAACATGAACAAATAAGGAGAATATCCGTTAGAGTCGTTAATAGTACTGTTATAAGCGTGCACCAACACTGGAACATATTCACTCCAACGTTGGTTTTTTTCATATGGCAGTGTTCCAAGCATGTTTAACAAGGTACGGTTAAACCTCTCAGGTTGAGGATCCCCTTGAGGATGATAAAGGGTGGTCCTTGATTTCTGTATCTTCAGTAACCCACACATTTTTTAAATTAGTTTGCTTTCAAATTCAACTGCTGTGGTAGGCCATAGTGAACAAAGAATTTTTCAACCAGGATCTTAGCCACAGTACTAGCCTTCTGATATAGGCTATAGGACGCAGCCGCCTTTCTATTTCTTGATACAATACGCCACCCAATCCATCCCGACTGGCATCCACATGCAACTCATATGGCCTTGCTGGGTCTGTGTAAGCCAACACGGGAGCTTTAGTGAGGCTCTCCTTCAATCTCCAAAAAGCCTGCTCACATTTAGTATTCCACTGAGCCTGGATGGACTCCTTGGACCCCCGAGCCCCCTTCTTGAGCACTTCAGCCTTCTTGATGGGTGACTCTCCGGTTTTTAGCAATTCATTCAATGGCTTGGCTATCTGTGCAAAGTTCTTCACAAATCTTTTATAGTAGGAGCAAAACCCTAAGAAAGATCTCAGCTCTGTAACAGTGGTAGGCCTTGGCCAGGTAGTAACAGCCTCAAGTTTCTTAGGATCAGTAGATACTCCCGCAGCGGACACCACATGCCCCAGATAGGTAACAGACATCTGGTAAAACTGGCATTTCTCCAGGGATAGCTTCAGTCCCTCTTCATAAAATCTCTGGAAGACTTTCTCCAAGCGAGCTTCATGCTTCTCCAATGTTTTCCCGAAAACAATAATGTCATCTAGGTACACAAGAACCTCGATTAGGTTCATATCGCCCACTGTATTCTCCACAAGGAGCTGGAAGGTTGCAGGAGCCCCTGCCAATCCCTGCAGCATCCGATTAAACTCATAAAACCCCAGTGGGCTGATGAAGGCAGTCTTTTCTCGATCATTCGGACGCATGGGTATTTGGTAATAGCCACTCTTCAGATCTAACACACTGAACCACTTGGCCCCAGATAGACATTGTAGGGCATCTTCTATCCGAGGAGTAGCATACTAATCTGGTATAGTCCTGCGGTTCAGAGTGCGATAATCAATACACATTTGGATGGTTCAATTTTTCTTGCGAACCACCATTACAGGAGAGGCATAAGGGCTGCGAAACTCCTGAATGAGGCCATTTTTTATTTAACTCTGCCAACTGCTCCCGTAGATCTTTCAGATCACTCAACTGTATTCTCAGGGCTTTTTCTCTAAAGGGTCTGTCCTCACTGAGACGGATCCGATGGTGGGCACTCTTGGCACAGCCCACATCGTAATCATTCTTGGAAAATAACTTTTCCCAACTGGACAGCTGAGTCTTCACCCTCTCCCTTCGCTTGGGGGAAATAGCCAGGCGTCAAATGAGAGTATCTCCTGACTCCTTGGTCTGGCTTCCCTCTTCTTCCAGCTCAGACGGAGTTAGAGGCATGGCAGATCTCACCCGCCACAACACCATCCGGGGCTTCAAAGTGACGGGCTGCTTTGTGACGTTTTGAACACTAACGGTACCTTCCCCCTGTTTTTCTTCAGAACTTTAGTCGGGACTATCTCAGGGACCAACTCTATCCCACTGTCTTCTTCCAGCAGATCCCCTTCCAACATCACGAATGGACCTGGCTGATCCCAAGATAGCTTCACCATAGCCCTCATGCAAGTTCTTTCCCCTGGCTGCAACACCCGCTCCTTGGTGTCAAACCGCCAGAGTTTCCCCACTCCTTCAACAGGGGTCTTCTGTTCTTGCAACACCCGCTGAAATGCCTGTCTCAACTGAGGATGCACCTCTTCCTCTGGTGAACCCTTCAAAGCCAATGGAGTGAGTATTCTTCGGACCAAATCTGTATTGGTCCCAATAATGAACGAGTTTTGTTTAGCACCCGGAGGTCATGGACACACCACAGCTATGGTGTCAAACACCTCCATCTTCACCCCAGCTGTGGGCTGAAATGAAATCTTCACAGGGATGTACCCATCATAAGGGAACTTTTGAAGGCCCAAGCACCAGATTTCTAAGTCTTCCAGCTTGCACAGAGGGATATGTTTCAAATGCTTATATTAAAAGTCTTGATAAAGCAACGTTACTTGTGCGCCTGTTTCCAGCAGGGCCTTGGCATAGATACCCTTTACCTGGAGTGGCACTATGGGAGATGGCCCCACTAATCTTTCTGGCATAGGTCTTTTCATGGGTTCAAACAGTTTCCAGTGGGCTTTAGCCACGGGGTCTCTCATTCTCCTGGGTTCAACCTTCCGAGGAAATTCAACAGTCTGTACATTGACTGACTTGGTTCTGGGAGTCCTCCTTCTCTTCTCTCAAACTGGAGCGGAGGTATCAACCCCCTGTGTCTCTCCCATGGTGGCCCCCATGAATACACTGTAGCATTGGAGGAAAGTGGAAAAGCAAACCGCACCCTGCAGTAACTATAACCATTATCACCACTATTGGAGCTCAGACTCAAAGAGGGACTCTCAATTGGCTCCTTCACTGAGGTCCTCTGAAGTTTTCTGCCTTCTTAAAGAAAAATAAGTTTCATAGCGCCTGGCTTAACCCTTTCTTCGGACACTGAGCCCTAAAATGTTCCATTTCTCCACATGCAAAACATCCCCTCTCCCAAAGGGGGAGAAATTTTGACTCTTTGAAAGCCTTCCGAACTTCAGGAACTTTCCCCTGGGCTTCCATCACTTGCATAAGAGTTCGACACATCTGGGCCTGGGCCACCTGGAGCATTAAGTCAGTAGACTGTGAATTATCATCTGGCTTCTTCTTCTCCCCAGTATCTTCAGAGCGAGTTACTTCCAGCTCCATCATACCTTTGTCCTCAGAGAGGTTATTTTCCACTCTCACCAGTTAGGCTGCGACCCTTTCCTTTCTCCCCTCATTGTTCAGCAAGTCTTTTACTCCCTGGCTCTTCTCCTCCAACAGGGCTTCCTCTTCTTCCCTCATGAGCTCCGGATATGTGGGGTTGTCCTTGACCCCTTTCAACAACAACTTTAGAACAATGGCCCCTTGCAGCACTCTGTCTAAGAGCACTCGATCAGCCTCTTTAGGGTCAATGCCCTTCTTCTATAGGATCTGGTGCAACATTTTATCGATCCGGGAGATATATTCAGACAGCCTCTCTCCCCTCTGCTGAAGAGTGTGATTGAATTCATTCAGCAAATACGTGGTCTTCTCTACTCTTCCAAACACATCGAAATAGCGTCCAAGTAATCTTCAGCAGTGCAATTCCTGTTACCCATCCTAAAATTTCAAATCACTAGAAAAGAAAAAGGTGTAGGAGCTGGGCATGTATCAAGGAGAATGAGTTTAGGCAGCCTCGTCCCTTTACTTGAAGTAAACACAAAAAGAGGAAACCCCCTGTTTTTGGGACTATGACGGATGCCAACTCAAATTTAAAATTTAAAATTTTTATTTAACACATAATGCAAAAAAGTGAAACACAAATGAAAACGTAACAGTATTTCAATATACAAAATATTATAAAATACTTAGGCGACTGGATGAATGTGGTTCAGATACTATGTAGCAATGACATGAAGGAATCTGAACGTCTGGTCCTGAGAACCCGACGCGTTTCAAAATTAAGTCTTCCTCAGGGATTTTTTGACCAGAAGATTCCAATTAACAATATTCTATAGTAGAAAAAAACATGATTATTTAGAGTTCATTGTATATAGTCTTATATAATTTTTGTACATCAATCATAATACTTAGATATTTTAAATACACATACCATGTCTTGCATCACAATTTCAAACCACAAAGTCGCCATATTTTAAAAACTTGAGAAGGTCAACTCCACATGCATCAATGTATGACCGGAGTAACTCTGCAGAACCCGTACAGAGAAATCACCCAACCTCACACACCACTGATGGATGGAGGGTGTGGATGGAGGGAGGTGGGGAGGGAAAAGGAGGGGAGAGACACGCAAAGAAGGGGAGGGCTGGAGCCTCATAATGACACCACATTAGGTCCAAAAGAAGAGCAATATCTCTGTACTCTGATCTTGGCTCGTAATTCTGAAAAAATTAAATGACAGAACTGTGTATAAGTTATATATCATAATGGGGTTTCCATAGATGCAAAAAAGTTATTTACTAAAATTCAAAAAAAGTTTTGCTATTTTGGTCTATCCTGGTATATTGTATCTCACCAAGGTAAGCAGTTTATCATTTGGTGTCTAATCTGGCTTATCACTACATAGTTTAGAAAAAAAAAAAAAGGGAAAACCTTTAGACTGGCAGATTTATAGCACATGGAGGGCCCACACTTTTTGAATAGTCAGTCCGATGAGAGACAGGTAGGAGATACCATCTATGTATACAATTAGAACATAGATGTAAATCGTACAGTCTATTTCAAAGGTCAGGTATTAGTATCAAACTTAACCAGAGAAGAGAGTGGAAACTTATTTACCTTTCAAGGATCTGCAACTTTCAAATGTGTGGGTTGTCCTCCTGGGTGGAGTGCCTTAGAAATCCCCAGAAACGCCAGTCTATTTATGTTGGTAGATTGATTCAAGATCAGAATCAGCTGTATCGCTCATGGGCCTCCCGGGTGGGCGGTGCCGAGGGCAGCCCCACATGCAGGCTGACCAATGGGGTTCTAATGCCATGACAGGTCCGGTATTAGCATCCGGGCTATTGTCATGGCAACCCCACGCCTGACCTGTATGGAGTCCTGATCGGTATCCCCTTCCCGCCGACGCACAGAATTGGGAAGTGATGGACACGCCATTCACTTGTTCCCATGAAGCCACTCATCTCTCAGCATTGATTATGCTCGAGTGAGCGGCCTCCGTGCGTCGGGTGGTGTAATGGAGATCCGCCCCTCCCGACTCAACGTAAATCCACCCCCTTACCTCGCCGTCCGCTCATTGGAGGGTGACATCAGTGCGGACAGAGACATCCCGCGCATACAATTCCCATGATGCATGCGGGGCCTCTCCATCTCTAATACAAATATGTACAGATATATACAAAGAAAAAGAAATCGAGTTTACAAAACATTTACATAGAAGTGGCACATAATAACTTTGATATTGTTGCATATATATTGCTGGGCAGATTAGTACATTGCAATCACATCATTAGTCAACATAGTTCTATTACAATATCCGATATATTGCACATATTTGTTATTATTGTGGCCATTAACATCCACTATTTTTAATGAATCGTAGTCCAATTTTTTTTTATATATTTTCTTTTATTATCAGTGCCCACAGGCATATCAGTTCATGAGGGGAGCTATCCCATTGATGTCCTTAAAGGGCGCATGAGCAGCAAATTTTAGTCTCCTAAACAAAAAATGAGACAGAGGATAATAGCGTATACTGTATATCTACTTAAAATAAGATAGCAAAGAATATCTAGAGCTATAGGGATCTTATTAGTTTTTATAATTGTTTTCTTACGTTAAACCATTGTTAAATATAATGGGACCCTTATTGCAGAATAAATAGTATATAATATACTATTAATCTTGAGATTACACATTATTGTTTTTATATTTTTCATTTCAATATTTTGATCTTAATATTTATGACCCCATATAACGTGGCCTAAATGGAAACTTGAAAACTTATATGGGTACTATTGATGTATTACAGTACTTACTCTAATGATGCCCATGCGCCTGGACCTCAAAATTAGAGATACACATATTTGGGGGGTGAGGGGGGATTTCTTGATTACAATGTCGAAAGAGAGTTCTAGGGGATTTTTTGGGGAAGATGTATTTGTAATTATATTTTTTGATTATCTTAAGTCATTCCCCATTCCAATTTGCCTGACACAAAGCCTTCTAAAAAGGTTTTGTATGAGATCATCTCATTTAGGCCGGGAGGTTATGTAGCCCTCAACCTATAGATCCATCTCTGTTCTTTCTGAAGGAGAATCTTGTTCCAGTCTCCACCCCTAATACCCATGTGTACCCTATCCAAGATTAAGAAGGTGATTCTCGGGAATCTACCATTGTGTACTTGGATCACGTGTTTTCCTAATGGGAGCTCTGGGTTTTTCGTTTTCATCGAATGGATGTGCTTATAGGCCCTCTGCCAGAACTCGAGCTTTGTTTTCCCTATGTAGAATGCCGAGCATTCACATATTAGAATATATATCACTCCATTCGTTTTGCAATTGGCAAAATGTCGTGGGCGATATGCTTCTCCATTAGGTAACAAAACTTGTTTAGAAACATTCATGAACTGACAATACTGGCATCCTCCACATTTGAATGTGCCTCTATATTTGCATGGATCCTTTGATGGTCCCATCTTGAATTCACTTGCAACTAGGACATCTTTGATCGACGTGGCCCGTTTGAAAGTGAAGCAAGGTCTTTCGGAGATGAATGGACTAACACTGGGGTCCATCTTTAAAAGATGCCAGTATTTTTTTACGATTCGTTGAACTTCTCTTTGTTAACTTGAAAAACGTGTGATGATACGTGGGAATGGGTTTGCCTCCTCTTTTTTATTTTGTGTACGAAATAAAAGGTCCTGTCTCTTTTTATCGTTAGCTTTATTAAATGCTTTTCTTAATTATATTCTTATTGAATATCCTCGATCGAGCAATCTATTCCGTAAATGATCTGCTTCTTTTTTGAAATCTACATCACTAGAACAGTTTCTTTTAATTCTTAGATATTGGCTAAAAGGAATAGAATTGATAAGTAGAGAGTTTACCCCCTAAGGGGTTAATATAGCGCTTGCTAATTTTACTAACAGGGGTGAGCAATTTCTTGTTCACACACCTGAGTATTAAGTGTTAATTGTGGGGGAGTATTGCTATTCCCTGAACAGTGATGGCAGGTGTATTAAAGTGCAAATGCTAAATATACAAATTAGCTCAATAAATAAGTGTACAACCGAGGTAAAAACAAATAAATAAATAAATAAGTGCAACTCTAAAAATAACTGAAGTGATATCAAAGTGAATATGTGTACCACTAAAATATATAAATATATTGCAAAGGATCAAATTAAATAAGTGTGCAAACCGAGGTATTATCAAGTAAAACTGTGCAATACTATGAATACAAAGTGATAAGTGCAACACTGTATATAAATAAATAGCAAGGAGTAATCCGTGCAGTGAAAGTCCAGAAACAAAAAGTTCTTGTGCAGAAATGTTCCAATGGAATGAATCCAATATTTAGATTTCTGGTGAAAACGGCAACTTCTAGCATAAGGGGTGCAAACTCACCGGATTTGGTGGGTCCTGACTGCCATACGGCAGCAAGACCTTCCGAGCTCGTGGCTTCACAAAGCCTCAGGTAACTGCTGGCTCACTATGATCCTCGACTCCTAGAAATTGGGGACCGATCCTCAGAATCCAATTGCAGGGGAGAATAAAAAATGCTCCAATGGTGCAGTACCGTTAAATGGTAATTTTTATTGCCAAAGTTTTAAAAACACAAGTAAAAACAACAACAAACAACACGTCCGCTCTGGGTGACTGCCTGGGAATGGGGAACGGCGACTGCCGGTTTGCGTCCCACCAGGCTACCCGGAAGCGTGCGGCGTGCGTTGCACCTGACGCGCGTTTCGTCAGAGCATGATGACGTCTTCAGAGGTGGAGTCGTACGCCACTCAGAGAGCTTATATGCGGCAGTCGTCGCCCATTATTCCGCCCCCTCCGGAAGTCCGCATTAATTTCTCGAATGCTCACAACACACTCCAGTTGGAGACACCGGATGCGGACCTCCAAAACGGGGACATTAATCCTATACAAATTGCATGATTCCATACCCCAATTTCATAATTATTACATAATATTTATCCACATTCATTTCACATCTGAGTAATCTACATTCAGTAGTACTAATCCATTTTTTTGAACCCAATTATATTGCTCATTATTAAAGCTCGATATAAATAATTAATTAAGTAACAGGTATATATAAAATCTTCATATATTTTCTCAAATTCATTACATATAGCTAAATCCAATAAGATAAGTGTATATTTAAAATAACTATTATTGCATGATAAATTTAGAATTAATTATATCAAATATATATAAAATCTAAAATTAATCAAATACAGTGGAATACATATGAATAAAATAACTTGCTAAAATCTATGCAATCAATAAATAAATCAGACTATCATTTTATGATAAAAACTATGGGAAGTATATTAGGGGTTGGAGATAAAACAATTTATGTCCATGTCTATGTTCATTCCTAATGGCTGTAGTGTGGAAAGTTCATAGATCCATCTGGACTCATTTTGGGACACAGCTATTCTCATATTCCTTCCCCGCCAGTCATATTCTATCCTGTCAATCCCGCATACTGATAAAAGGGTCGGTCCTGATTATGCTTTAGTTTAAAATGATTTGAAACACTATGATTTTTAAAACCTTTTTTAATATTATCAATATGCTCCCCTATTCTGATTCTTAATTTTCTAGTCGTTCTTCCCACATATTGCAATCCACAGGGACAGGTTAATAAATAAGTCACATGGGTACTTTCACATGTAATCAATTTTTTGATGTTATAACTCTTTTTTGTAGTATTTGACTGGAAGTTATTTATTCTTCGTTTACGATTTTTTATAGTTTTACATACTTTACATCTACCGCAGGAGAAGAATCCTTTTTCATCAAAAAAAGTGATGAGTTTTTTTGGAGGATCTGGCACATTTTTTACTAAACGATCTCTCAAATTTCTGCCTCTTTTGTAGATGAATTTTGGTTTTATAGGTAGCACCTCTTTTCATTTGTCATCTCTGAGTAAGATGGGCCAATGCTTGTATATAATAGATTCCACCTCTTTGTATCTAACATTGAATTGGGACACGAAAGTAAGGGCATAATCTTGGGTTTCCTTCATCTTTTTCTCCAGCAATTTCGCCTCATACGCATAATTTGTCCCTTAGGAATTCCCTTTATCCAATTTGGATGGTGGCAGCTGTGCGTTGGGATGTAAGCATTTCGATCCGTGGGTTTGAAGTGCGTTCTTGTATATAGACCATCTTCCTTTTGAGATATGACAAGGTCTAGGAAGTTTATTTCTTTTTTGCTGTAGTTGCCTGTGAACTTTATCTGGTATTTATTGATATTAATTTCCTCCAGAAAAGTTCTTAGAGATTCCTCAGTTCCCTTCCAGACCACAAAGATGTCATCTATAAATCTTTTATAGATTTTGATCTCCTCTCTTTCTTTTCCGAATATCTCTTCATCTTCCCACTTGCTAAGAAATATGTTGGCTACACTCGGAGCGAGAATATATACCCTTTAGTATATATTCTACCACTTAGAATTGATAAGTGGCTTTGGATGGAAACTGCTGGCATGTAGCACAGAGTTGCCTGCAGTTGGCTTTCTGTATAAACTGCTGCGTATATAGCCATCTGGATCTTTATATATTTGAATATCTAAGAATGTAATAGAATTCAAGTCCCAGTTTGCTGTAAATTTCAAGTTGAAGTAGTTGTTGTTTAAGCCTGTAAGAAACTGATCTAGTTTGGCCAATTTGCTGTCCCAGATCATCAAAACATCATCGATGTAATGCAACCATATGATGGCATGATCCATGCCACCACTTCTAGTATCTCCAGAGTTCAACGAACGTTCCCACTCCCCAAGGTACAGGTTTGCGTACGATGGGGCACATCCTGTCCCCATCGCAACGCCCTGCACCTGGAGGTAGTGGGAACCATTGAACCTGAAGTAATTGTGATGGAGTATGAAATTGAGGGAGTCTAACAGGAAGTTATTTTGAGGCCAATCATGTCGGCTGTTTTGAGAAAATATATGCTTGATACATGCCAGGCCTTTATCGTGGGGGATTGAGCTATAGAGCGCCTCGACATTGATGGCCACCAAATAGGCTTTAAGAGGGATTTGTATCCGTTCGATGTTTTGAAGTAGATGAATCGTATCTTTAACATAACTGGGTAGGCCCATCACGTATGGGCGCATGAAACTATCTAGGTATTGACTCAGATTTTCAGTGAGTGACCCGTTTCCTGAAATAATGGGACGTCCTGTTGGCTGTGAGATGCTTTTATGTAGTTTTGGGAGGGCATAAAAAGTGGGGGTGCGTGGAATTTTTGTACGCACGAACTCCCAATCACTTTTATTAATAATATTTTGGGTGAAAGCAGTGTCTACTAGGTCATAGAACTCAGTATAGTATGCCTTGATTTTTGACGAACCTATCGGTCTATACCACTGTGTATTATTCAATATCTTCATACACATATTGATATAGTTGATATATTGATATAGTCCACATTGTCCATAAGGACAATGTTTCCGACTTTGTCCGATTGTTTAATTACCACATTAGTATTGTCCGATAAGTTCCGTAAGGCTTTTTGTTCTTCCTGAGTCATATTACCTACTGATTTTGTTGGTTTAATATTCTTTATTTCATTTGTGGTAAAATTGATAAATGCCAGGACGTTAGGGTTTGTGTTTAATGCAGGGAAAAAATCTGATTTCTTTTTATTCTTGGCCAAAGATGTCGAGGGTTTCACGCTCTGCTCATTTTCACCTATTAGTAATTTCTCAAGGTCCACCTGATCAATAAGATCAGGGGGGGTCGTTTTCCTCAAGTAAACTTACCAGAATGTCAGCTGCCTCTTTTTCTTTTTTGTTTAATTGTGTATTGGGTTCTTCTCGTTTTTTTGTGTACATCTGTTTCAGTATCAACTTCCTAGCAAATAATTGTAGGTCTTTAATCACCTCAAAATTATCAATATCCTCACTAGGACAGAAACTCAAACCTTTCATCAGAACACGTTTCTCACAGTCATTGAGAGTATAACTTGATAGATTTACAATGTTAAGAGTAGAATTCATCTCACCTTTCCCCGATTCTGTTAGCTGGACTGTGGGGGGTCCATGGGAGGACAAGAAAAAGAAGAAGAAGAAGAGCTTTGAATCTGTGCGGTATTTTCATTCACAGGTGTTAGAGTGTGACCATTAGGGCCACGTGATTCTCCCCGAACTGGAGCAAGTGAAGAAGAAGAATATCCCAAATCCCCCATAAGTTTACCTGTCACCAGTGGAGTTCTCAAATCAGACAGTGAATAAGTAGTTTTTTCAGTGACTCGTTTTTTTATGCGAGTTTTCAAGTGAGCCCTCAGCTTGGGGGCTGCGTTTCTTTTTTCCCCCGTGTTTGGTGCGTGTAGGAAGGTCAGACCTATTCGAAAAAGAAGAGTTAGAAGATGCATCAGATAAAGAAGAATAGTCCTCCTGTTTATGGTCCCCCTTAGGATGTTTCTGAGGGTATCTTCCTGTTGGATTTTTGGTCCAATTCCAAGTATATGCTCTTTCTTCATGAAAGGCTTTTTTATCTCTATGTAGTTTTTTATCTTTTTTCCTGATGATGTCCTTATTAAATGTTCATTTAGATCTTTTTCTAACTTTAGAAAGGAAGGATGGGTTTTATATTTTAGAAGCTGTTCATTTATTATTTCTAGTTCCTTATCGATTTCTTTGAGTTTTTTCTGGTATTGGTCTGTTAGTAATGACAATGACATCATACCCTGGGAACATTTTAGAAGATTATCTTCCCATTCTTTTTTGAAAACAGAATCTGGGTTATCAAGGGTGGGAAATATCTGCACTCTAAATCCAAAAGGTGCTATGTTAATTTTGTTATATTGTTTGAAGGAATGTATATGCCAATAATATGCCGACTTCTTTTCCAGAAGTTTTTTTAAATTGAAAAAGATTATATTTACTTCAGAGTCCTTTTTTTCTTTGTTTGAAAAATCAAGGTAAGCCTGGGAGACAAAGGTCTCCCATTCTTTCCCTGTATATTTCGTCATTCTTCAATATTATTTAAAATATTGGACACAAAAACTCTCCTTATTGGCCCACCAGCCACAAAGAGATGGGGGTTTGGGTGTCTTCCACCCGACTAATCACTAGAAAATAAAAAGGTGTAGGAGCTGGGCATGTATCAAGGAGAATGAGTTCAGGCACCCTCGTCCCTTTACTTGAAGTAAACACAAAAAGAGGAAACCCCGTGTTTTTGGGACTATGACGGATGCCAACTCAAATTTAAAATTTAAAATTTTTATTTAACACATAATGCAAAAAAGTGAAACACAAATGAAAACGTAACAGTATTTCAATATACAAAATATTATAAAACACTTAGGCGACTGGATGAATGTGGTTCAGATACTATGTAGCAGTGACATGAAGGAATCTGAACGTCTGGTCCTGAGAACCCGACGCATTTCAAAATTAAGTCTTCCTCAGGGGTTTTTTGACCAGAAGATTCCAATTAACAATATTCTATAGTAGAAAAAAACATGATTATTTAGAGTTCATTGTATATAGTCTTATATAATTTTTGTACATCAATCATAATACTTAGATATTTTAAATATACATACCATGTCTTGCATCACAATTTCAAACCACAAAGTCGCCTTATATTAAAAACTTGAGAAGGTCAACTCCACATGCGTCAACATATGATCGGAGTAACTCTGCAGAACCCGCACAGAGAAATCACCCAACCTCACACACCACTGATGGATGGAGGGTGTGGATGAAGGGAGGGGGGAGGGAAAAGGAGGGGAGAGACACGCAAAGAAGGGGAGGGCTGGAGCCTCCTAATGACACCACATGAGGTCCAAAAGAAGAGCAATATCTCTGTACTCTGATCTTGGCTCGTAATTCTGAAAAAATTAAATGACAGAACTGTGTATAAGTTGAATAGTCAGTCCAATGAAAGACAGGTAGGAGATACCATCTATGTATACAATTAGAACATAGATGTAAATCGTACAGTCTAATTCAAAGGTCAGGTATTAGTATCAAACTTAACCAGAGAAGAGAGTGGAAACTTATTTACCTTTCAAGGATCTGCAACTTTCAAATGTGTGGGTTGTCGAGCATAATCAATGCTGAGAGATGAGTGGCTTCAGGGGAACAAGTGAATGGCATGTCCATCACTTCCCAATTCTGTGCGTCGGTGGGAAGGGGATGCCGATCGGGACTATAGAATATTGTTAATTGAAATCTTCTGGTCAAAAAACCCCTGAGGAAGACTTAATTTTGAAACGCGTCGGGTTCTCAGGACCAGACGTTCAGATTCCTTCATGTCACTGCTACATAGTATCTGAACAACATTCATCCAGTCGCCTAAGTGTTTTATAATATTTTGTATATTGAAATACTGTTATGTTTTTATTTGTGTTTCACTTTTTTGCATTATATGTTAAATAAAAATTTATAATTTAAAATTTGAGTTGGCATCCGTCATAGTCCCAAAAACAGGGGGTTTCCTCTTTTTGTGTTTACTTCAAGTAAAGGGACGAGGGTGCCTGAACTCATTCTCCTTGATACATGCCCAGCTCCTACACCTTTTTCTTTTCTAGTGATTAGTCGGGTGGAAGACACCCAAACCCCCATCTCTTTGTGGCTGGTGGGCCAATAAGGAGAGTTTTGTGTCCAATATTTTAAATAATATTGAAGAATGACGAAATATACAGGGAAAGAATGGGAGACCTTTGTCTCCCAAGCTTACCTTGATTTTTCAAACAAAGAAAAAAAGGACTCTGAAGTAAATATAATCTTTTTCAATTTAAAAAAACTTCTGGAAAAGAAGTTGGCATATTATTGGCATATACATTCCTTCAAACAATATAACAAAAATAATATAGCACCTTTTGGACTTAGAGTGCAGATATTTCCCACCCTTGATAACCCAGATTCTGTTTTCAAAAAAGAATGGGAGGATAATCTTCGAAAATGTTCCCAGGGTATGATGTCATTACTAACAGACCAATACCAGAAAAAACTCAAAGAAATCGATAAGGAACTAGAAATAATAAATGAACAGCTTCTAAAATATAAAACCCATCCTTCCTTTCTAAAGTTAGAAAAAGATCTAAATGAACATTTAGATAGATTTAATAAGGACATCATCATGAAAAAAGATAAAAAACTACATAGAGATAAAAAAGCCTTTCATGAAGAAAGAGCATATACTTGGAATTGGACCAAAAATCCAAGAGGAAGATACCCTCAGAAACATCCTAAGGGGGACCATAAACAGGAGGACTATTCTTCTTTATCTGATGCATCTTCTAACTTTTCTTGTTCGAATAGGTCTGACCTTCCTACACGCACCAAACACGGGGGAAAAAAGAAACGCAGCCCCCAAGCTGAGGGCTCACTTGAAAACTCGCATAAAAGCGAGTCACTGAAAAAACTACTTATTCACTGTCTGATTTGAGAACTCCACTGGTGACAGGTAAACTTATGGGGGATTTGGGATATTCTTCTTCTTCACTTGCTCCAGTTCGGGGAGAATCACGTGGCACTAATGGTCACACTCTAATACCTGTGAATGAAAATACCGCACAGATTCAAAGCTCTTCTTCTTTTTCTTGTCCTCCCATGGACCCCCCACAGTCCAGCTAACAGAATCGGGGAAAGGTGAGATGAATTCTACTCTTAACATTGTAAATCTATCAAGTTATACTCTCAATGACTTTGAGAAACGTTTTCTGCTGAAGGGTTTGAGTTTCTGTCCTAGTGAGGATATTGATAATTTCGAGGTGATTAAAGACCTACAATTATTTGCTAGGAAGTTGATACTGAAACAGATGTACACAAAAAAACGAGAAGAACCCAATACACAATTAAACAAAAAAGAAAAAGAGGCAGCTGACATTCTGGTAAGTTTACTTGAGGAAAACGACCCCCCTGATCTTATTGATCAGGTGGACCTTGAGAAATTACTAATAGGTGAAAATGAGCAGAGCGTGAAACCCTCGACATCTTTGGCCAAGAATAAAAAGAAATCAAGATTTTTTCCCTGCATTAAACACAAACCCTAACGTCCTGGCATTTATCAATTTTACCACAAATGAAATAAAGAATATTAAACCAACAAAATCAGTAAGTAATATGACTCAGGAAGAACAAAAAGCATTACGGAACTTATCGGACAATACTAATGTGGTAATTAAACAATCGGACAAAGGCGGAAACATTGTCCTTATGGACAATGTGGACTATATCAATATGTGTATGAAGATATTGAATAATACACAGTGGTATAGACCGATAGGTTCGTCAAAAATCAAGGCATACTATACTGAGTTCTATGACCTAGTAGACACTGCTTTCACCCAAAATATTATTAATAAAAGTGATTGGGAGTTCGTGCGTACAAAAATTCCACGCACCCACACTTTTTATGCCCTCCCAAAACTACATAAAAGCATCTCACAGCCAACAGGACGTCCCATTATTTCAGGAAATGGGTCACTCACTGAAAATCTGAGTCAATACCTAGATAGTTTCATGCGCCCATACGTGATGGGCCTACCCAGTTATGTTAAAGATACGATTCATCTACTTCAAAACATCAAAGGGATACAAATCCCTCTTACAGCCTATTTGGTGGTCATCGATGTTGAGGCACTCTATAGCTCAATCCCCCACGAAAAAGGCCTAGCATGTATCAAGCATATATTTTCTCAAAACAGCCGACATGACTGGCCTCAAAATAACTTCCTGTTAGACTCCCTCAATTTCATACTCCATCACAATTACTTCACGTTCAATGGTTCCCACTACCTCCAGGTGCAGGGCGTTGCGATGGGGACAGGATGTGCCCCATCGTACACAAACCTGTACCTGGGGGAATGGGAACATTCGTTGAACTCTGGAGATACTAGAAGTGGTGGCATGGATCATGCCATCATATGATTGCGTTACATCGATGATTTTTTGATGGTCTGGGACAGCGATTTGGCCAAACTAGATCAGTTTCTTACAGGCTTAAACAACAACTCTTTCAACTTGAAATTTACAGCAAACTGGGACTTGAATTCTATTACATTCTTAGATATTCAAATATATAAAGATCCAGATGGCTATATACGCAGCAGTTTATACAGAAAGCCAACTGCAGGCAACTCTGTGCTACATGCCAGCAGTTTCCATCCAAAGCCACTTATCAATTCTATTCCTTTTAGCCAATATCTAAGAATTAAAAGAAACTGTTCTAGTGATGTAGATTTCAAAAAAGAAGCAGATAATTTACGGAATAGATTGCTCGATCGAGGATATTCAAAGTCCTGCCTAAGAAAAGCATTCAATAAAGCTAACGATAAAAAGAGACAGGACCTTTTATTTCGTACACAAAATAAAAAAGAGGAGGCAAACCCATTCCCACGTATCATCACAAGTTTTTCAAGTCAACAAAGAGAAGTTCAACGAATCGTAAAAAAATAATGGCATCTTTTAAAGATGAACCCCAGTGTTAGTCCATTCATCTCCGAAAGACCTTGCTTCACTTTCAAACGGGCCACGTCGATCAAAGATGCCCTAGTTGCAAGTGAATTCAAGATGGGACCATCAAAGGATCCGTGCAAATATAGAGGCACATTCAAATGTGGAGGATGCCAGTATTGTCAGTTCATGAATGTTTCTAAACAAGTTTTGTTACCTAATGGAGAAGCATATCGCCAACGACATTTTGCCAATTACAAAACGAATGGAGTGATATATATGCTAATATGTGAATGCTCGGCATTCTACATAGGGAAAACAAAGCTCGAGTTCTGGCAGAGGGCCTATAAGCACATCCATTCGATGAAAACGAAAAACCCAGAGCTCCCATTAGGAAGAAACGTGATCCAAGTACACAATGGTAGATTCCCGAGAATCACCTTCTTAATCTTGGATAGGGTACACATGGGTATTAGGGGTGGAGACTGGAACAAGATTCTCCTTCAGAAAGAACAGAGATGGATCTATAGGTTGAGGGCTACATAACCTCCCAGCCTAAATGAGATGATCTCATACAAACCCTTTTTAGAAGGCTTTGTGTCAGGCAAATCGGAATGGGGAATGACTTAAGATAATCAAAAAATATAATTACAAATACATCTTCCCCAAAAAATCCCCTAGAACTCTCTTCCGACATTGTAATCAAGAAACCCCACTCACCCCCCAAATATGTGTATCTCTAATTTTGAGGTCCAGGCGCATGGGCACCATTAGAGTAAGTACTGTAATACATCAATAGTACCCATATAAGTTTTCAAGTTTCCATTTAGGCCACGTTATATGGGGTCATAAATATTATGATCAAAATATTGAAATGAAAAACATAAAAACAATAATGTGTAATCTCAAGATTAATAGTATATTATATACTATTTATTCTGCAAAAAGGGTCCCATTATATTTAACAATGGTTTAACGTAAGAAAACAATTATAAAAACTAATAAGATCCCTATAGCTCTAGATATTCTTTGCTATCTTATTTTAAGTAGATATATACGCTATTATTCTCTGTCTCTAGTACATTTTTTGTTTAGGAGACTAAAATTTGCTGCTCATGCGCCCTTTAAGGACATCAATGGGATAGCTCCCCTCATGAACTGATATGCCTGTGGGCACTAATAATAAAAGAAAATATATAAAAAAACTAGGACTACGATTAATTAAAAATAGTGGATGTTAATGGCCACAATAATAACACATAAGTGCAATATATCGGATATTGTAATAGAACTATGTTGACTAATGATGTGATTGCAATGTACTAATCTGCCCAGCAATATATATGCAACAATATCAAAGTTATTATGTGCCACTTCTATGTAAATGTTTTGTAAACTCGATTTCTTTTTTTTGTATATATCTGTACTTATTGTATTAGAGATGGAGAGGCCCCGCATGCATCATGGGAATTGCATGCGCGGGATGTCTCTGTCCGCACTGATGTCACCCTCCAATGAGCGGACGGCGAGGTAAGGGGGTGGATTTACGTTGAGTCGGGAGGGGCGGATCTCCATTACACCACCCGGCGCACGGAGGCCGCTCACTCGAGCATAATCAATGCTGAGAGATGAGTGGCTTCATGGGAACAAGTGAATGGCATGTCCATCACTTCCCAATTCTCTGCGTCGGCGGGAAGGGGATGCCGATCAGGACTCCATACAGGTCAGGCGTGGGGTTGCCATGACGATAGCCCGGATGCTAATACCGGACCTGTCATGGCATTAGAACCCCATTGGTCAGCCTGCATGTGGGGCCGCCCTCGGCACCGCCCACCCGGGAGGCCCATGAGCGATACAGCTGATTCTGATCTTGAATCAATCTACCAACATAAATAGACTGGCATTTCTGGGGATTTCTAAGGCACTCCACCCAGGAGGACAACCCACACATTTGAAAGTTGCAGATCCTTGAAAGGTAAATAAGTTTCCACTCTCTTCTCTGGTTAAGTTTGATACTAATACCTGACCTTTGAATTAGACTGTACGATTTACATCTATGTTCTAATTGTATACATAGATGGTATCTCCTACCTGTCTCTCATCAGACTGACTATTCAAAAAGTGTGGGCCGCCCTCGGCACCGCCCACCCGGGAGGCCCATGAGCGATACAGCTGATTCTGATCTTGAATCAATATACCAACATAAATAGACTGGCATTTCTGGGGATTTCTAAGGCACTCCACCCAGGAGGACAACCCACACATTTGAAAGTTGCAGATCCTTGAAAGGTAAATAAGTTTCCACTCTCTTCTCTGGTTAAGTTTGATACTAATACCTGACCTTTGAATTAGACTGTACGAGTTACATCTATGTTCTAATTGTATACATAGATGGTATCTCCTACCTGTCTCTCATCGGACTGACTATTCAAAAAGTGTGGGCCCTCCATGTGCTATAAATCTGCCAGTCTAAAGGTTGGTTTTCCCTTTTTTTTTTCTAAACTATGTAGTGATAAGCCAGATTAGACTACTGCTTACATCGGTGAGATACAATATACCAGGATAGACCAAAATATCAAAACTTTTTTTGAATTTTAGTAAATAACTTTTTTGCATCTATGGAAACCCCATTATGATATATAACTTATACACAGTTCTGTCATTTAATTTTTTCAGAATTACGAGCCAAGATCAGAGTACAGAGATATTGCTCTTCTTTTGGACCTCATGTGGTGCCATTAGGAGGCTCCAGATCTCCCCTTCTTTGCGTGTCTCTCCCCTCCTTTTCCCTCCCCCCCCTCCCTTCATCCACACCCTCCATCCATCAGTGGTGTGTGAGGTTGGGTGATTTCTCTGTGCGGGTTCTCCGGTCACACGTTGATGCATGTGGAGTTGACCTTCTCAAGTTTTTAATATAAGGCGACTTTGTGGTTTGAAATTGTGATGCAAGACATGGTATGTGTATTTAAAATATTTAAGTATTATGATTGATGTACAAAAATTATATAAGACTATATACAATGAACTCTAAATAATCATGTTTTTTTCTACTATAGAATATTGTTAATTGAAATCTTCTGGTCAAAAAACCCCTGAGGAAGACTTAATTTTGAAATGCGTCGGGTTCTCAGGACCAGACGTTCAGATTCCTTCATGTCACTGCTACATAGTATCTGAACCACATTCATCCAGTCGCCTAAGTGTTTTATAATATTTTGTATATTGAAATACTGTTACGTTTTCATTTGTGTTTCACTTTTTTGCATTATGTGTTAAATAAAAATTTAAAATTTAAAATTTGAGTTGGCATCCGTCATAGTCCCAAAAACAGGGGGTTTCCTCTTTTTGTGTTTACTTAAAATTTCAAATCACCTCGGCAGCAGGACCTCTTAGACTCTCACTCTGTCTCTGCCTCTTCACTGTCTCAGACACGCTCCACTCATCCACGGCCTGAGTGGCCTGGCTCATCCAGCTTTTGAAATCCTCTTCTCGCACCGGGGTAGGCAACTGCCCTGAGAAGAAGCGTAGTCTGCTGTAGTTTTGTCCAGCTCCACTGGCCCCATTGAGAACTAAACTGTCCACCAGTCTACTCATATCTGCAAAAAAGGAGGCAGGAGAAACGGCTGTTTTATCCACCTCCTTCTTCATAGGGCTAGGGCCAGGACTGGGACTGGTCAGAGGTGAGAGGGACCTCCCTCCATTACTCTCTTTCTTCTTTAAAGGGAAGAACACCTTGGCTGAGACCTTCTCATCCAGCATCACTTCATTTACTTGAAATACTTTGGGTACACTTTCCCGCCACTCCACAAGTGCCTGAACAACGTCCAATCTGTAATCGGCCCAAGCCTCCAGGACATAGACTCCCTTGTCTGGGACTTATGCCTGCATCCACCATTGAATCTCTGCCTCGGTGCACTTACTCCCGGTCACCTCTAGGACTATGCTCCAGTCTAAATGAGCTCCTTGAAACCGTGCCCAAGCCCGGGCAAGAGTCAGGTTCATGGCTTCCCCCATAACTGGCTCATGGGTGGGGGCACTCAGGGCTGAAGTGGCACCGAGGATCCCGGACGAACCCCCAAATGTAGCACTGCCCCTACAGGGATTGCTGAGTGTGTTCAGATCCTCCTCACTTCCTGGACCCTGAGTCCCTTCCGACCCGACTGACACTATGGGTTCCGACATAGCGAGTAAATAGTCAAAGACAAAGGTTCAATGAAGAAAGATCAGTTTTACTGTCTTTTTGCAGAAAAGGAACAATTGTGAGTTTAATACAAACAATATAGGCAAAGGTAACCAAGCTGAGTCTCTGAGTCCTAAAACCCCAATGTCAAAGAGTCCCAAATAAACAGCTGTAAATATATTAATACTTTGAATGAGGAACAATATATTTGTTGGTACTTTAATAGATTATTCCTCCTTTAAAGATGTGAGAGTGACCAGACAGGTATAAACAAATATTATTAGGGTTTTGAAGAATAATCAATGCAGTGTGATTTAGCTCAGCTGCTCTAACACTGTAATACAAAATAACCTGATAGAGTGCACTTTGTCACCTATAAGGGGCTCCCTTTTCTATGGATTATATGAGTCTCCTTCTGAGCAAGGCCTTGCTTATCATCGTCAGCAGAGAAGTTCTTTAATCATTCCAAGAATGATATTTGTAATCCAGTGTAAGAAAGGGAAATATTTGTAATCCAATAAGTAAAAGGAGATATTGCTATTCAAGCTCTGTCTAGGATGTATTCAGTCTAAAAGCTGGCATTTGTTTAATTAAGGCCTTCTGGTCTGCCAAGCACCATTACAAACTGCAGTCTCCTATGGCAACCTTTATACAGCAGAAAAATTCCCTCTGTATTTGTACTGCGTCACAGGCCTGTCCTGGTACTGTATTTGTCAGCTACAGCGTTTGATGTATCAAATGTCTCTCACCAATCCGTTGGTGTCTTTGCTCAGCAGTCCTTCACACCAGGCCGGTTACCTCCGGTAACACCCGCTGCCTATCTCTGCTGCCTCTGCTTTCAGTCCATCACCCTTCTCCATGACACACACCACCTCTCCAAGGTATTTTCTGCTAGGCCCACGGCCTCTCCTTTCCTGCGCTCCGCAGCAGCTCTTTCCTCTGTCCGCACAGCACGCTGTCCTCGAGGTAAAAGAGCGAACCGTTGGTCCCGCCCCCAATTTATAGGCTCTCCCATCAGTCCCTTCCAGTATCCTTCCAACCAATCTGCTGTCCAGTCTTCACTGGCTCCAGGACTATATTTCCCACAATTCATCACACCAACCTCTTGACCGAGACCCAGGTATTAAAGAGATAGTACATCAGCCTTAATTAAAGCCGGAATCGATTTCTTCACCTGACTACAAATTGGTCCTTCCTTCTTACTACTGTAAACGTGGTCAGGTGACTGTGGTGCAGCTCGGATCACATTTATTGAACAGTTGATTGCTGACTGTACAAAATAATACTAAGCTTATGGCTGCTGCATGATAAAACAAGCTGTGAGCTTGTTTTAACCACTTGAAGTCCTGGAAATTTTAAAAAAGCCTAAGGATGTAAAGTGGTAATGTTACTGACTCACTTAAAGCAGAGTTCTGGCCTCAAAATCGACAAAATCGATTTTGGGCCATCTGCTTGCTCTAGGTCACCTGAAAAACAAATGGATAATTACGATTTTTTTTTGTTTACTTACCTTGTTATTGAAGAAAATATACTCACCTTTCTTCCACTTCCTCCCTCTGTGGCCGCGGCCCGCGACCCGCTCCGTCACTTCCTCCTTGCATTGATTCCTGGGAGCTGAACGTCATCACTCCCAGGAATCAATGCACCTGCACCGGCCCCACTCGTCAGTTCCAGTGCGGGCGCCTCATTCCCTGCTAAACAGCTTCTGGGCATGCCCAGAAGCTGTGGAGGGATGACGCGCCCGCACCGGAACTGACGAGCGGGGCCGGTGCAGGCGCATTCTGGGAGAAGAGGACACGGAAGAGGATGCAGAAGAGGACGCACTGGCTTCAGCTGCCCACATCCAAGATGGCAGCGTTGGAGAAGAAATTTTCAAGGTAAGTATTTCTTCTAAAAGGTAAGTGCGACCCGGGACAGTTCAGAGGCTATCTTTTATCTAAAGCTTTAACAACCTTTAAAAACGTATGCTTTTTCACCCCTCCAAAGACTGACTACCACTACTCTCTTAAATATATATATAAAAAAAAAAGATTAAGATTCCCATCTGGAACAATAGCTACAGATATTGGATATAAATGCCATAGCTTGATCATCTCAGCCTTTGTAGAAGCCAATTATAAATTATTATTAAGGCCTCATGCACACTGGAGGTTTTTACAGTTGCTGTTTTGGCTTCAGACGTTTTTTTCTACAGCCAGTAAACTCCCCAGCATGTTATCCTATGTGTCCATGCACACATAGGCTGTTATCAGCAGTTTTTGGCAGGGGCGTTTTCTGGCTATAAAAAAACCCCCCAGAACTAGTGGGTTTTAAGAGGCATTTTTTAGCTCTAAAAACGCTCTAACTCTGATAAAAGGTTAAAAACGCTGAAAAACGAGGCTATTCAGCGTTTATCAACGTTTTTGAGCCATAAGCTTTTGTGGGAATATAGTTTTGCTAAACAAAAGCTAAAAAACGCTGAAAAACGCTACTGCAAAAAAGCTGAAAAACTGCTTCTACAGCTACAGCTTTCTACTGACGTTTTAATAACATCCAGTGTGCATGAGGCCTTAAAATGTTATAGGTTATATGGTTCCACAGAATCTATTGAAGTTCCAACTTGGAACATTGGGGTGATTTTTCTAAAGGGAAATAGACTGTTCGCTTTGAAAGTGCAGTTGCACTCATTTTTTTCTAGAGCATAGTAAATACGGTAAAGCTCTGCTGATTTCCATCCTCCAGTCATGTGAAAGCAAAAATGCTTTTAAATTTTCTTTCAACCTGACTAGGTGACAAAGTGAAGCCTTACCAGATTTACCTTTACTAAAGAAAATGACTGCAATTGCACTTGCAGAGTGCACAGTCTATTTGTCTTTAGTAAATCCACCCCCATAAGAATTTTTTTTTTTTAATTCTTTTTATTGTGTTTTATGAAAGACATGAGACATTAGACAAACAACAATAAAATAACACATTAGACAACAAAATTTGCCACTTACAATGTCGGTGGCACATTTCACAACAGTCTGTCTTCTGCCCCCTTCTTGGGATTAGTCTAAAGCCCTGTACACACGTACCGATCGTCGACCGACCGATCGGCCGTCTTTTGTCCCCGGGCTGTCGTGTCCGCTGAAAAGTGCAAAAGACTGCACACGAATTTTGTCCTCCGACTGCAGAAGTGATGTCATGTGATGGTTAACTTTCCCTGTGTTTTTTCTTTTCGGAGCATGCCCAGTCTTGCAAATCAGCTGTCTGTCGGCCAAATTCTGTACTGACTGGCGAACAATCGGCCGTTCTGGTGTCGGCATACAAAAATTTTAATGCTTGCACGACAGATTCTGTTCAGCCAAAAGTGCGCTGTTGGAAGCATCATACTAACAAGCCGAAAATCGGCCGATCGGTCGTCGGCCGAATCTTTTCAGCCGACAATCTGCACGTGTGTACGGGCCTTAACTAGACAAAAAACAACTCACTAACCAAACCTTCCCTCCCTCCCCCCCCCCCCCCCCAACTACCAGCTGATGATCATTTATCTAGATAAAGGAATATAGCATAGTGTTTCAGGGTCCGGATGCACCTTGTTTCAAAGGCTGACCATATCCATGTGAAGTCGTTTCCCTATATATCAGCCTTATATTGGTTGAATATGCCCTATATAATAGAGCCCACAGCTCGTGTTAATAGTGTGACCTATGGTATACTCTAACCGGGGTGATTAGCCCACTGTAACCGAAGAGTCAATCCATGCCTGCCATACTTTATCAAATTTTTAGCACACCCTCTTGAGACATATGTTGCCCTGTAAAATGGTAACATTGAGTTCACCAGGCCCTTCCAAAATGACAAAGAGGGGGGAGACTGCTTTTTCCAATGCAGCAATATAGCTTACCTTGCGTATAAGAGGAGAATATTTAGTAGTGTTCTATGTGCCTCAGATGGCACCACCTCCTCTACCAGGCCCAGGAGACATACCCTAGCCGCCACCAGAACAGGGACCGTCATTACCTCTGAGATGCAGGAGGTCACCTCGGTCCAGAATCTTTGGATCTGTGGGCAACCCCAGAAGACATGGTCAGCATCTGCTGGGGAGAGGGAGCAGCGCCAGCACTCAGCAGAGGAGTTAGGATAAATCCTGGCCAGTCTATCTGGAGTATAATAAATTCTGTGAAAAAATGTAAAGTGTATTAGTCTATCTCTGGCTGCTACCAGGTGTTTAAAGGGTGTTTCCCACATGTCCTCCCAGTCCTCCCCCTGGATGTCTGGCACCTCCGCTGCCCACTTTTCTCTACATTTGATAATGCTGGGTGGTGTTCTCCAAGTCGGAAGGCAAAGGCTCCATCCCAGTCTCCCTAAATTGGCATTGGAAGGCATGGCGTAACTGGAGAAATCTAAAGAGATAGGAGTTGGGTAGATCATGTCTGGTTTTGAGTTGGTCAAATGTCAGGAGATCTCCTTCTCGAGTTATGTCCCCAAGGGTCTTAATGCCCCTCAATGCCCACACCATTGGCTCGGGTGATGAGTAGAAATGTAGGAGTCTGGGGTTCATCCAGATGGGGGTTGAAGGTGAGATGCCCAAATAACTTGGGCATGCCAGTTTGGTTGATTGTGTCCATGCTCTAATGGTGGCCTTCATCGTCTGAGTCAGTGGGAGGTCTGACCCAAGCCCTCTGTACAGTGCTAGTCTCAGGCTCTCATAGGAGCTGAGATGCGATGCTCCGAGTACTGTGGCTGAGTGTCCCCATCGTCCGACACCAGCCAACGGTGGGCGAAAACCATCTGGCCTGCCAGGTAGTATTTTTGCCAATCTGGGAGTGCCAGGCCTCCCCGTCCCCAGGGCTCCTGTAGGGCTTTCATTCCTATTCTTGGGGACCTGAGTGACCAGAGGAAGGCGCTAATAACACTATCAAGTTAAAAGTAAAAAAGGCTATGGGTATCCAGGTAGGGGAGTGTCTCAGGAAATAGAGAATAACTGGAAGAATTTTCATTTTTATAAGGCTGATCCATCCTATCAGGGAGAAGGGTAATGTTTTCCATGCTTGTATGTATTGTTGGAGTTTGGTTATCAGAGGAATAAGGTTCAAGGTAAAGTAGTCTTGTACCTTGGAAGTCATCTGGACCCCCAGGTGTGTTAGAGTGTGGACCCAACGCAGCGGGAGACCATCATCCGCTCCAGACCTTGCATTGTCGTCTAACAGTAAGATGGATGATTTTCCCCAGTTAACTTTGAGACCTGCGTACTTGCCAAACTCATTTAAAATGGATGTTGCTGCCCTAAGCGACGGACCAGGGTCATTAAGGAAAAGGAGCAGGTCGTCAGCATAAAGAGCAAGGCATTCTCTTATAGTGCCCACACAAATTGCTCCCACCTCCTGAGAACTTCTCAGTGCAATCGCAATAGGTTCCATTGTTAGTGCGAATAGAAATGGGGATAAGGGGCACTCCTGCCTAGTTTCCCCTCGCTATTTCAAAAAATTGGGAAGTGGACTGCACTAGCCTAATTGCCGCTCAGGGACCAGTGTAAAGGAGGGATATTCTGAAACTTCGGTCCAAAGCCCATAAGCTCCAGAACCCTGCGCATAAATCGCCAGTCCACTTAATCAACAGCTTTTTCCATATCAATGGATACTACAACACTTGTGTGCGGTTCTCCTCCAGATAATTGAAGATGGGTAAAAAGTCTCCTGATGTTTGTATCGGCTGACTTTCCTGGCATGAATCCCGTTTGGTCGGCATCCACTAAAGAATGAATGACCTTGGCCAACCGAGTTGCTAGAATTTTGGTCAGCATTTTAAGGTCCATATTCAATAGGGCTATGGGGCGGTATGATGAGCATGACATTGGGTAGGATCATGTAGGCGTCTAGCATGGATGGTGGTAAGGTCTGCTTCTCTAAACAGTGTGACAAGAGAGAACTAATCCTGGGAGCCAACTGTTCCGCAAGGGATTTTTAAAAATCTACGGGGAAACCATTGGGGGGCCCTGGAGCATTGTGCGGGGGGGGGGGGGGGGGCTGCAATGGCTTTTTCAACTTCCAGGAGAGTTATCAGGGCATCGAGGGAATCCTTCTCAGTGTCAGGAGCGAGAGCGAGAGCGATGCTCTCCATCAGCCTCTCCAGGGCAGAGGGGTCATACCCTGTGACTGGGGCATATATGGTTGTGTAGTAGTTTATAAATTCTGTCATTATGTCTGACGGGTCCCCTCCCAGTCGTCTAATGACTAGTATGTTCAGTGGGGTCTTTTGGTCTGCCACCATCATGGCCAGAAGTTTACTGTTTTTATCCCCTTGTGTGAATAAGGACTCGTCTCTGCTCTATGCCTGGCCTGGGTGTGTGCCAGGTCCGTCAGGTGCATCGAGAGAGGACGCCGCGTCTCCAGAAAGGAAGCATAACTGATTTTAGAAGGTGAGACTGTGTATTCCCTTGAGTAATCTCGTTCATTATCCTGAAGTGCCTTAATGTCAGTATTATGTTTTTTGTTTTTTTCACAAAGTATTATGATCTTTACTTGCTGTTTTGATTGCTGATATGCATTCACCTCGTGCCATTGCTTTAAAAGCTTCCCATACCACAATTGGCTCCGCAGAGTCGTGGTTTGTAGCCCAGTAAGTTGTAACCAACTTTAGGAGGTGATAGGAAATCTAATCATTCTGTAACCAGCCAGGAGACAGACGGCACCCCCCATTGCCAGATCCAGGCTGGAGGACCAGCGATGTAAGCAACGAATTATGATCAGACATGCCCCCAGCTAAATACTCAGATCCCTGAACCTCCTGCAATAACGGAGAGTTACCAAAAGCCATATCAATTCATGCTGAGGACTGATGGGTGGCAGAGAGGTGAGAATATTCCCTAGTTGTCAGATGCTTCCATCTCCAGAGCTCTTTAAGCCCGGCCGCAGAGGCCCATGTCAGTAACTTTTGGGGTTGGAAGAATCCATGGAGTGGTCAAGAATTGCATCAAAGTCCCCAATAATTAGTACAGGTAAGTGGGCATGTGGAGCCAACCTATCCATCATGTCATATAGCAGTTGAACCTTAAAAGGAGGAGGCACATACACGGTCACCAATAGCATTTTACGGGAGAAGATGTCCAGTAACCACATATCTTCCTCCCGGATTAGAGATCACCTGGTGTATGGTGCATAGGATGGTTTTGCTGATAAGAATGGACACCCCCCTGGCTTATGTGGAGTAGGTCGAGTGAAACGACCTCTGTATCCAGGGTTTGCTTAGGGATAGAATTTTGCTACCATCCAGGTGGGTCTCCTGCAGGAGAACGACGTGCGGCCTGATTTGTTTTAAGTATTGAAAAACTGTGGCATGTTTGTACTTATTGTTTAATCCTCTCACATTCCAAGAGAGGAACCTGACAGGATTAGCCATGTGAGCTTAGAGTAAAATTAAATTTCCAGGAGAAACATGGCAATAGGCTGTGGAAGGAAAAGGACCTTAGGTTGCAATAGATTACTTGTATTATAACACATGTGCATGTGCGTTAGTAGTTTTTAGAAAGCTGGTCTAAACCCCTTAATGCCATTATACCAGAACACCAAAAACAAAAAACCATCTGGTATGTGGCTTGATCCCCTAAACCTCCCAACAAAAAACAGATGAGGTTCCACCATTGTATTTAACAGTTCAGCAGTTCTAGGTGGTTGTTTCATGTCTCCAGCGGGAGACTCCCTGTCAACAGGACTGGTGATTGGTGCCTGGGCCCTGCATGCAACCACAGTTGGGGACTGCGCCCCATGATGTAAAATGGAAACATGGGTAGTTTGCAGGCCGCACCTGTCAGGTGGATCTGTTTGGATTGCGGACTATGGGAAAGTCAGTCTGTGGTGCAAACAGTGCAAAAATCTCAAAGAGGTTGCAGGAGAATAACAGAAACCTGTAAACTGGTAAAAAAAAAACTTGGAACAGTACCTTGGTGATGTTTAACATTGTCCTAGGATATAGCATGCTGTATTTGATTTCTTTCTCTCTCAGTCGTCTGTGGACATCCATGAAGGAGCGACGTTTTTTTTGTGTTTCAGATGAAAAATCAGGGAACAGCAGTATGTGTGCGCTTTCATATTTAAGGCTCACCTCAGAGAAGAGCATATCCCTGTCTCTGAAGTTCAGAAATTTGACCAAGAATGGTCTGGGGGTGGGTCCCCTGGTGGGGGGGGGGGGTCCCCTGGGGATCTAGAGCCTGTTGGAACACAGGGCGCTCTCTCCACCACATATATGGGTGGAAGATCCGTAAGGGATAGGAGCTGTTTGAAAAATTGCTCTGCAAATGTTGCTGGCCTAGTCCCCTCTGCACCTTCAGACAGCCCCACCACCCATACATTATTGCGCCTCTGTCTGTCCATCAGCGTCATCCGCTCTGTTTTTCAGTGACTTTACCAGGTTTTGTAGCTCAGATATTTGGAAGCCATGTGAGTGCGCGTTATCCTCTATTTCTGAAATTCTCGCCTCAGCTGAAGTGAGGCGCCCTTTAATTTTATCCAAGTCATGTCTGATTAAGGAGCATTCTGAGGTTAGGAGGTCTATTCTGACCATAAGTGCTGCCTAACATGCATCGATCGCCTCCAGGATGGGCTTCGTGATAGCTGTGGGGTCCGGTTCCATGTCCTGGGACGAGGTTGGGGGTGTCCCTGGGCGCTGCACTCTCCTCAGCTGCTGCTGCTCCATCCCCGCGTCTGAATGGCTGCCTTGCGGTGAGGACGAAACTGGAAACAAAATGGCGGGGGTGGAGCCAGGACCCAGGCCTCGCGATTAAGGAGTCTGTCTCTGGTCCTGCAGCGGTTTCCTTTGGGAATCGGAGGCTGCAGAGGGCATCTCCAGGATGGCGAGACCTTCGGACAGCAGGTAGAGGTATTTGTCAGGCTGAATCCGGCACCAAGGGCAGATAAAATCAGGAGTTACACAGAGCTCCAGGGACACGCGTCCTGCCTTGATCACATGTGGCCATGCCCCATCCCCATTAAAAATTTAAATAAGTCTCTCCTCAATCTAAAACCCTGTGATTATACAAAATGCTTAAAGTGATTGTAAAGTCTCAGTTATTTTTTTGTTAAAAATAACAAACATGTTATACTTACCTCTATGCAGTTGGTTTTGCCCAGAGCAGCCCAGCTCCTCCTCTTCTTGGGTCCCTCTTCGGTGCTCCTGACCACCCCTTGCACCACGCCCACAGCTGCTGACCACCCCCTGCACCATGTCCGCAGCTGCTGACCAGACCACCACCTGTACACTGTCCGCAGCCTCTGACCACCACCTGCACCATGTCCGCAGCCACTGACCACCCCCTGCATCATGTCTGCAGCCGCTGACCAGACCACCACATGCACCATGTCCGCAGCTGCTGACCACCCTGTAACAGATCCCCAATACTTGGACCAAGTATTTCTGTCTTAGGCCCCCAGACTCTCACGTGATGCAGTGACCTGGCCCCTCAATTCCCCCCCAAACATCAACCGAAGCTTGATGAAGGGTAACACAAATGACACCAACTCACTTGCAATATATATCCAGTAATTAACATACCTGGCCATCTGGACAGACCCAGGTGAATGACATTGCAACATTATCATAATTAACCACTTTACCACTAGAGCATTTTGCTGTCTTACGTCTGGGCCACTTTTTGCGATTCGGCGCTGTGCAACTTTAACTGACAATTGCGCGGTCATGCGACGCAGTATCCAAACGAAATTTACGTCCTTTTTTTCCCACAAACAGAGCTTTCTTTTTGTGGTATTTGATCACCTGTGCGATTTTTACTTTTTGCGCTATAAACAAAAAAAGAGCGTTTATTTTGAAAAGATAACAATATTTTTAACATTTTTTTATATGAAATTTCCCCCAAAAAAGATGTAAAAAACAATTTTTTTTTAATTTTTGGCCAATTTGTTTTCTGCTACCCATGTTTGGTAAAAAAAAATCGCAATAAGCGTATTTTGATTGGTTTGCGCAAAAGTTATTGCGTTTACTAACAAAGGGAAAGATTTATGTCATTTTTGGTGTTTTTTTTTTAACGAGTAATGGCGGCGATCTGCGATTTTTTTTGCGGGACTGCGACATTGCGGCGGACAGATCGGACCCTTGACTGACATTTTTGACACTTTTGGGGGTACCAGTGACATTACTGCAGTAATCAGTGCTATAAATATGCACTGTTACTGTAAAAATTACACTGGCAGGGAAGGGGTTAATTTTATTGGAGAGGGAGGGGTTAATGTATGCCTGGTGCTTACTGACGTGTGGGGGGGGGGGAGGTGACTGTGTGAGACAGGGACAGATCGGATGTCCAGCTATGCTGAACACTCCGATCTGTCACTCCCTGTCACTCAGGAGATCCGCCCGCTCTGTTTACACAGGCGGGCGGATCTCCAAACTGGATTCCCCGACGATCGGGGCAGAGCAGCGGCAATCGCCGCTGCTACTCCCCTGGCCCGACTCCCGCTGTGAATGAAAACAGCGGGAGCGCGCCTCTGGCGGCGCGCGAGCGCCGCCTACAGGGGGAGGAGTCTGGCGACGTAGGTCTACGTCGTCAGACCTACAAGAGCCACTTTGCCGCAGTAGTACTACGGTACTCAGCGGTAAAGTGGTTAATTCAACAAACCCAAAACATAGCCGAATACACATTCCTAGAAGCTTGAACACACCTCACCTCTAAACAGATGAAAGCAGAAGACATAGGCTCCCAGACTGCACGTCTCCACCTTCAACACACCTTATTAGAACTGACAATACACATCCCCCCAGTATACCAAAGCTGAGTCTTATGTCATTAGCATCTGTTTAGTCTCTCTTGTAACAGGCAGCTTTAGGCCTGTAACATTGATCCCAGTCTGAGTCTGTATCTTGGGGTGACATTGATTTGAGTCCAAAGCAACACTATTCCCATTGTCCCCCAGCATATACCCCACACAGAGGTGCACTCCCCTACAAGCCAGGGCCCATAGTCCGTGGGTAGGAAGCTGGCCTCCACACTCCTTCAGTAGCCCGTGGCGAACGTTCCAGCAAATGGGCGTTCGTCACACACCCCTACACAATGCCTGCAGCTGCTGACCAGACCACCACCTGCACAATGTCCACAGCCACTGACCACTACCTGCACCATGTCCGCAGCCGCTGACCAGACCACCACATGCACCATGTCTGCAGCTGCTGACCACCACCTACACCGTGCCTGCAGCTGCTGCCCAGGCCACCACCTGCACAATGTGCATGTGCACAGTCACTGGCCACTACCTCCACCATGTGTGCAGCCACTAACCAACACCTTCACCATGTCTGCAGCCGCTAACTACCACCTGCACCATGTCAGCAGACAATGACCACCACTTGCACCATGTCCGCAGCCTCTGACATTTCCTGCACCATGTCCGCAGCCACTGACCACCACCTGCACCATGTCCGCAGCTGCTGACCACCACCTGTACAATATTCGCAGCCTCTGACCACCACCTGCAACATGTCCGCAGCCTCTGACATAATGTGACCAGATTTTTTAAATTAAAACCGGGAACCTATATATATATATATATATATATATATATATATATATATATATATATATATATATATATACTGTATTTTTTCATTGGAAAATGGTAATCTATTTTATAAGCATATTTTCCTAAAATTATATATGCAATGTATGTGGTATGTGTTTATGGAATGATTGTAAGATGTATATGTTATTTCTAACTTCTTAGAATTTTTGGGGATTTGACTATCAAATGTTAAGAAGATAAGAAAAAAACTCAGATGGAGGAATGGGGCGGCAAAATTCAAACCCAATCCGGGCAGGGGCAGCTCCAGACAATTTTTTTGGGGGTGCTATGGTGATGCTTGAGGTAAAAGCAGTGGCAGCCGGTGTGTTGGGGGCGCAGGGGCGCCGCCCCCCCATCCATGCGCCCAGCCCCCTAATCTACATGCAGGGGCGCCGGGCGCATGGAGTTCAATGGGTCCACCAGCAAAGGGTGGACCCGGGGCGCAGAGCAGTGCGCCCCGAGCACACCCATTGTGTGACAATAGCGAATGAAAATTTGCTATTGTCACATGGATCCTCCTCCTGGCCAATCAGGAAGCGTGTCCGATACGCACTTCCTGATTGGCCGAAAAGCAAACCCCATGCCATAGGCTGGGGAGGAGACGCTGCCAAGCCAGAGAAGCCTCGAGCCGCCACTGATGGAGAGGATGGAGAAGCTGCAGAGCCGGCAGCACACTGTTAGGGCCCTGGTGGCCCCCCGGCTCTGGCCAAGTGAAGGACGATGCTGTGCTGGAAATACCCTCGGAGCCACTGCCCACTGGGCGCCTCTGCCCATACCGTGTCCTTCCTGTGCTGGATCTTCATCTACCCGACCGAGCGGAGACCCGACCACAAGACCGTCCTATGGGAGGTGCTGCGGGAACCCCGGGGATGGCGGAGGAACGGTACCGAGACCTTCAACTTCAGGTATTCCCCCCCCCATATTATATATATATCCCCCATTACTGCCACCTACACTATATATACCCTCATCCTTCTATGTATTATATCCCCTGTCCCCTTATATCATATATAACCCCCATTACTGCCACCCCCATTATATGTACCCTCATCCTTATATCTACTATACTGGTGCGCTGGTCTCGGGGGGGAGGGGGGGCTTGGCACGTTGTTCACTCTGCATTGAAAGGGGGCACGCTGATCTCTGCATTGAAAGGGGGCACCATGTCCGCAGCCTCTGACATTTTCTGCACCATGTCCGCAGCCACTGACCACCACCTGCACCATGTCCGCAGCTGCTGACCACCACCTGTAAAATATTTGCAGCCTCTGACCAGGGCCAGATTAACGTAGGGGCTATTGAAGCTGCAGCTCCAGGCCCCTACCTTTATATAGGCCCCGGGTTGGCCACATTCACTGTTACCGCTCTTCTGTCACTTGTAAACACAGAAGTCTGGCTTCTATGCTCGCTTCCCCAGGCAGCTCCCTCAGAACCTCCCCACACAGCTCGAAGGCAAGGACAAGGAGGGACAGTTGCCGATGCATGGATGTGTTTATGGGCTTCAGAGACAGCATCCCATGTTGAATTAGGCATGCATGGCTGCACCTTTCCTCCTCTGGGTGCATGCCAAGGCACGGCCCTTAAGGCCCTTCAAAATCCTCAGCACCAAGCCCATGATGCTCTTAATCCGGCCCTGCCTCTGACCACCACCTGCAACATGTCCGCAGCCTCTGACATCTCCTGCACCATGTCTGTAGCCACTGACCACCACCTGCACCATGTCCGCAGCTGCTGACCATCACCTGTACAATATTCGCAGCCTCTGACCACCACCTGCAACATGTCCGCAGCCTCTGACATAATGTGACCAGATTTTTAAAATTAAATCCGAGAACCTATATATATATATATATATATATATATATATATATATATACTGTATTTTTTTATTGGAAAATGGTAATCTATTTTATAAGCATATTTTCCTCAAATTATATATGCAATGTATGTGGTATGTGTTTATGGAATGATTGTAAGATGTATATGTTATTTCTAACTTCTTAGAATTTTTGGGGATTTGACTATCAAATGTTAACCACTTAAGCCCCGGAAGATTTTACCCCCTTCCTGACCAGGGCCTATTTTGCGATTCAGCACTGCGTGACTTTAATGGACAATTGCGCGGTCGTGCGACGCTGTACCCAAACTAAATTGACGTCCTTTTCTTCCCACAAACAGAGCTTTATTTTGGCGGTATTTGATCACCTGTGCGATTTTTTGATCATGCGCTATAAACAAAAAAATAGCGTCAATTTTTCAAAAATAACAATATTTTTCACATTTTTTTTATATGAAATTCCCCAAAAAAAATGTAAAAATCAAAATTTTTTAACATTTTCGGCCAATTTGTTTTATGATACACATGTTTGGTAAAAAAAAAATCGCAAAAAGCGTATTTTGATTGGTTTGCGCAAAAGTTATCCCGTTTACTAACAAAGGGAAAGATTTTTGTCATTTTTGTTGTTTTTTTTTTTAACGCGTAATGGCGGCAATCTGCGTTTTTTTTTTGCAGTATTGCGACATTGCGGCGGACAGATCGGACCCTTGACTGACATTTTTGACACTTTTAGGGTTACCAGTGACATTTCTACAGTAATCAGTGCTATACATATGCACTGTTACTGTAAAATTACACTGGAAGTGAAGGGGTTAACTTTTTTTGAGAGGGAGAGGTTGTGTGTGTCCCTAGGGGCGTGATTCTAACTGTGATTGGCTGTGGCTTGAGGTGTAGGAACAGTGATCAACGGTCCTACATAGTAGAACCGTATGATCACTGTTTCTACACAGGGGAGAATGACAGGCGGCTTGTTTACATCAGCCGCCTGCCTTTCTCCCTCTGCACCGATGATCGCCGACATCGGGTCCGCCGGTCACACGCGTGGGGGGGGGGGGGGGTCCTTGACTGCGCAGGAGCTGGAGCGCGCCTCCGGGGGCGCGCGCTCGCTCCCTAGACCCTCACAGGCTAGCGACGTAGTACTATGTCGCTCCGCCTGTGAGGGGCTGACTGCCGACGTAAATAGTCGTGCGGCAGTCGGCAAGTGGTTAAGAAGATAAGAAAAAAACTTGGAGGGAGGAATGGGGCAGCAAAATTCAAACCCAATCCGGGCAGGGGCAGCTCCAGACAATTTTTTAGGGGGTGCTGTGGTGATGCTTGAGGTAAAAGCAGTGACGGCCGGTGTGTTGGGAGCGCAGGGGCGCCGCCCCCCCATCCATGCGTCCAGCCCCCTAATCTACATGCAGGGGCACCGGACGCATGGAATTCAATGGGTCCACCAGCAAAGGGAGGACCCGGGGCGCAGAGCAGTGCTCCCCGAGCACACCCATTGTGTGACAATAGTGAATGAAAATTTGCTATTGTCACACGGATCCTCCTCCTGGCCAATCAGGAAGCATATCCGATACGCACTTCCTGATTGGCCGAAAAGCAAACCCCATGCCATTGGCTGGGGAGGAGACACCACCACGCCAGAGAAGCCGCGAGCCGCCACTGATGGAGAGGATGGAGAAGCTGCAGAGCCGGCAGCACACTGTTAGGGCCCTGGGGGCCCCCCGGCTCTGGCCATGTGAAGGACAATGCTGTGCTGGAAATACCCTCGGAGCCACTGCCCGCTGGGCACCTCTGCCCTCACCGTGTCCGTCCTGTGCTGGGTCTTCATCTACCCGACCGAGCGGAGACCCGACCGCAAGATTGTCCTATGGGAGGTGCTGCGGGAACCCCGGGGATAGCGGAGGAACGGTACCGAGACCGTCAGCTTCAGGTATCCCCCCCCCATATTATATATATATCCCCCATTACTGCCACCTACACTATATATACCCTCATCCTTCTATGTATTATATCCCCTGTCCCCTTATATCATATATAACCCCCATTACTGCCACCCCCACTATATGTACCCTCATCCTTATATCTACTATACTGGTGCGCTGGTCTCGGGGGGGGGGGCTTGGCATGCTGTTCACTCTGCATTGAAAGGGGGCACGCTGATCTCTGCATTGAAAGGGGGCATGCTGGTCACTGTGCATTGAAAGGGGGGCATGCTGGTCTCTCTGCATTGAAAGGGGGCACGCTGGTCCCTGTGCATTGAAAGGGGACACGCTGGTCCCTGTGCATTGAAAGGGGGAACGCTGTGGTCCCTGTGCATTGGAAGGGGGCACGCTGGTCACTGTGCATTGAAAGGGGGCACGCTGGTCCCTGTGCATTGAAAGGGGGCACGCTGGTCCCTGTGCATTGAAAGAGGGCATGCTGGTCACTATGCATTGAAAGGGGGCACGCTGGTCACTGTGCATTGAATGGGGGGCACGCTGGTCACTGTGCATTGAAACGGGGGCACGCTGGTCACTGTGCATTGAAAGGGGGGCACGCTAGTCACTGTGCATTGAAAGGGGGCACGCTGGTAACTGTGCATTGAAAGGGGGCACGCTGGTCTCTCTGCATTTAAAGAGGGCACGGTGTGGTCACTCTGCATTTATGAGGGCACACTATACCTTGATTACTGAAGGTCCCTTTCACACTTTTGTGACCACAAAGTCACGCAATTTTTTACAGCGTTTTTTTGCCGCAAAGCAATGCCTATTACATTTTTCTGTTTGCGCCCCCCCAAAAAAATTTTGAGCACCAGCCGCCACTGGGTAAAAGTGAGGGTGCTAAAGCGGCACGCTACCACACACCTGTGGGAGTGGCCAAATGTGGGTGTGGTTTGCAAGTGGGCGTGGTCAGAAAGTGGAGATTTCTTCATGGCATACAATGGTGATCAGTATGTCCGGGCCTCTGTATACCAATAAAAAGCCAAAAAATTGCAGCACAACCCTACACTTCCTCTATACAATTCTACAAATGGACTTATAAGTGCATTGGTAAAACCTATAAATGAATATCCGATGCAAATCAACCAATATATTGCAATATAGTAGTGATGGTGTCACTAATATTTTGAAAAATTGCAGAGCTTCAATGTGCACATAATAATGAAACCCGCTACATACAATAATAATAATAACAGAGATGCAAATCAACCAGTGTATTAGAACATAGTAGTGATGGTGTCACCCTCTCTGCAAAAGGTAAGAAATATTGCAGAGTTGCAATGTGCAAACAGTGGTGAAACCCCCTATATAATCATAAACAAAATGTATAATTGATGTACATATTTTAAATTGTATTATTATGATTATATGGGGTTTCACCACTTTTTGCACATTACAGCTCTGCAATATTTCTTACCTTATGCAGAGAGGGTAACACCTTCACTACTATGTTCTAATACACTGATTGATTTGCTATTCTGTTATTATTACTGTATGCAGGGGATTTCATCATTATTTGCACATTGAAGCTCTACAATTTCTCAAAATATTTTTGCAGAGGGGGGTGACACCATCACTACTACTTTGCAATACATTGGTTGATTTGCACTGGGTATTCATTTATAGGTTTTACCATTGCACTTAAAAGGTCCATTTGTACAATTTTATAGATGAAGTGTAGGGCAGTGCTGCATTTTTTGCTTCTCTCATTGCTTTTGAGATTTTTTTACTTGCATGGCAGTTGTTTTACTTGATTTGTTATGTCTGTGTACTGGTAACCACTGGCCCTGGTAACCAATGGCCCTGCATATTGGTGGTCAGTGTGCCCCTGTATGCTGGTGGTCAGTGTGCCCCTGTATGCTGGTGTAACAGTACATGCAGGGTGCAGGAGTATGCTATGTGCAGGGTGCAGGGGGATGCTATGTGCAGGGGGATGCTATGTGTAGGGGGATGCTACGTGCAGGGTGAAGGAGGATGCTAAGTGCAAGGTGCAGGAGGAGGCTACGTGCAGAGTGCAGGAGGATGCTATGTGCAGGGGGATGCTATGTGTAGGGGAATGCTACGTGCAAGGTGCAGGAGGATGCTACGTGCAGGGTGCAGGAGGATGCTATGTGCAGGGTGCAGGGTTCAAGAGGATGCTATGTGCAGGGTTCAGGAGGATGCTATGTGCAGGGTTCAGGAGGATGCTCTGTGCAGGGTGCAGGATTCAGGAGGATGCTACGTGCAGGGTTCAGGAGGATGCCGTGTGCAGGGTGCAGGATTCAGGAGGATGCTATGTGCAGGGTTCAGGAGAATGATACATGCAGGGTGCAGGGTTCATGAGGATGCTACGTGCTGGGTTCAGGAGGATGCTACGTGCAGGGTTCAGGAGAATGTTACGTACAGAGGGCAGGGCTCAGGAGGATGCTATGTACAGAGGGCAGGGCTCAAGAGGATGCTATGTACACAGGGTAGGGCTCACGAGGATGCTACATACAGAGGGCAGGGTTATTAACTATTTTTTTTTCCTTTGTATGTAGTGACAGTATACATGTGATTTTTTTTGTGTGTGTTTGTGTGTATGTTTTGTCAGTATATGTGTGAATATATTTTTCTGTGTGTAATGTCACTCACAGGCAGCCTGTATAAAACATACACCTCACATCATTCACACACCACTCATCACAGGGACATTATAGGAGTTGGTCAGAGATCGCAGACACATTACAGGAGATGGTCAGAGATTGGAGACATGATACAGGAGATGGTCTGAGATTGCAGACATGTTACAGGAGATGGTCAGAGACTGCGGACATTGATACAAGAGATGGTCAGAGACTGCAGACATAAAACAAGAGATGGTCAGAGACTGCAGATGATGACGTCATAATGACGAAATGCATTGGGAGGAGCTAGCCTACGTCATGTCGTCACAGCCGGAAGTTGGCCATCACTCTGGTGGGAACAGAGGAGCGTTCTGTTGTGCTATGTTTAACATACCCTGCTTGTCTTATTATACCGGATGGTGAGTGCAAGTCCTGAACTCTTAATAAATTGTCTTAAGCATACAGTATAACACCATGGGCATGTTTTTCCGGCATTTCTCCCCTGTATTTTATGCCTGTCTGGAGTTATAAGGAGGATTGATTCCACATTCCACATTTTACTCTGTGTGGAGTTTGGCCAATAAAGGCTTTTTGCTGCTGGCTGATTGAATCCATGGATGTCCCCATTTACCTTCCAGGGATAGCGGGGGTTTAGTGGTCCCCTAAATCACTTACTGCTGTATCTGATCGTTTTGGTCTTCACCTGTCTGTAAGAGGCAGTGTGTGTGGTGGAAGGTTTATGTCACTACTCTGCAGTGTCAAGCACCTGGGTGAAAGTCCGTATTCCTGAATCTCCTGCATTATCCTCATACATGTTGGATTTTGATGAACATTATTTTATTTTATATTTTTATTCAACCAGCGCTGCTTGTGTGTATATTATATTTGAGCAATTTTCCAGTGTTTTGAGCTAGCTGCTGGTGCTCAGTACGGGGCACAGGTTTATTTGTATACACATGATGCAGGAGATGGTCAGAGATTGCAGACATGATTGATTCAGGAGATGGTCAGGGACTGTTTATGGGTGAATCCAGTGTAAAAGTGTATAGTATTGCAGGGCTGCTCCACTCTATTTAAACCAGCTCTGCAAAATCTAGTCAGTAATCTTTCTTTGAAAGTACAACCAAGTGACAGAACACAGCAGCACATCCAATTTCCAAAATAAAAATTGTCTTACAAACAGTTAACTGCTATAGTTTAGTGGAGGACAGTAAACAGTTAATGGGTCTGTGACGCTTCTAACCTGAACCAGCAGTAAATTCTAAAAAAAAAAAACCCATGCAGCCAGTGGCGGTTTTAGGCATGGGCGAACGGGGCAGCCGCCCGGGGCGGCATTTTTTCATGACACGTGGGGGGCGGCATGCCCAGGCCGCTGACCGGTACCGGTCCGTGGATCAAATGGTACCGGGCCGCCAGAGCCCCGTTCGCCCATGCCTAAAACCTCCACTGCCGCAGCCGAGGAGCAGAGCATTGCTCCCCCCCGAGCCCGCCTATTGTGTGACAATAGCGAATGAAAATTTGCTATTGTCACACTGATCCTCCTCCTGGCCAATCAGGGAGCGGGTCCTCACGCTTCCTGATTGGCCGAAAGGCAAACCCCACGCCATTGGCCGAGGAGGAGGCGCCGCGGGAGGACTGAGGAGACGTGAAGAGAAGTGAGGTAAGTGCACGGACGGGGCTCGCGGGGGGAACGCTGGCACTCTGCATTGAAAGGGAGCATTGCTGTGGCGCTCTGCATTGAAAGGGGGCATTGCTGTGGCGCTCTGCATTGAAAGGGGGCAATGCTGTGGCACTCTGCATTGAAAAGGGGCATTGCTGTGGCGCTCTGCATTGAAAGGGGTCATTGCTGTGGCGCTCTGCATTGAAAGGGGGCAATGCTGTGGCGCTCTGCATTGAAAGGGGGCATTGCTGTGGCGCTCTGCATTGAAAGGGGGCATTGCTGTGGTGCTCTGCATTTAAAGGGGGCATTGCTGTGGCGCTCTGCATTGAAAGGGGGCATTGCTGTGGCGCTCTGCATTGAAAGGGGGCAATGCTGTGGCGCTCTGCATTGAAAGGGGGCATTGCTGTGGCGCTCTGCATTGAAAGGGGGCATTGCTGTGGTGCTCTGCATTTATTGGGGGCATTGCTGTGGCACTCTGCATTTATTGGGGCCAACAATGCTGTGGCACTCTGCATTTATTGGGGGCATTGCTGTGGCACTCTGCATTTATTGGGGGCAATGCTGTGGCACTCTGTATTTATTGGGGGCAATGCTGTGGCACTCTGCATTTATTGGGGGCAATGCTGTGGCACTCTGCATTTATTGTTATGTTGTCATGTTATTTTTTTTTTTGGGGGGGGGGGGGCGCCGGGAGGGAGTCTTGCCCGGGGAGCAATTTAATGTAGAACCGCCACTGCATGCAGCACACAGAGCTCTGGCTAAATAGCTGAATAGAAGCTGAAATGGTTAACAGCCATGTGTCCCTGGTCTCATAGAATACTGCTACAGCCTCTTTAAGAAATCTTATCATTCAGGTCAGGCAATGTGCAGGTCATTAGGCAGATAAAAAAGTAAAAAAAAAAGTAAGGAGTGAGACAAGAGAGAGAGGAGGCTGATCGGTAACCTGCACACTGCCTGAACACATAAATATCTGGAAGACATAGCAGCTGACCAGTTCTGTGTGCTGCAGGATTTGTATTGCTATAGTGGTCATACCTTCTAGTATCTCCCTCCTGGCGCCCCCATTTAGCCCTGCTCCAGCACCTGTTTACAGTCAAATGTGGCAGGCTGGACCGGGGTGGGGGAGGAGGATTATACTGTCTGCTGACTGGCTGTGGATAGAAAGGAGGAGGAGCTCTGCCCACCCATCCCCGAGATCAGAGCTTCGATTTGACAGCTCCACTCACTCTCACTGGAACTGTACCCGTACGCCCCCAGCTTGCCCACCAATCCCTGCCTGTGCTGGATGGATGTTCACATGCTGAATATGCTGCTAGGCTATCATCAATAGGTAGTGGAATCCAGGGACAGAACCAGAGACAGATTTGGTCCATGGACAGTGTCCTCAGTCTGGGGACTGTCCCCGGAAACCAGGGATGTCTGGTCACCCTACTCTTACATCTCCTGCACCATGTCCGCAGCCTCTGACATCTCCTGAATAGTGTTGAGCGAACACGGACTGTATTATTCGTGTTTGTACCGAATAATTGGATTTTTGTTACCCGAACACGAACCCGAAAACTTTACTGTATATTCGGGTAAAAATCAGTGTTCGGTCATTTTATTTCTGGGTTTTGTATGCATTGGCGCGCTTTTCATGGTGGGCTTTCAACAGCCAATCAACAAGCGTTTAACTGGTGTGCCTTAAGCCATCCCAGCCATGCCTACAAATTGACACCGTTCCCCACAAACGCTTACTGTACAAACTAAGGAAGGTAGGTATGGATCATAAGGTGAGTACCTGGATAGAGAACTGGCTCCAGAGGAGAGTCCAGAGGGTGGTGATTAATGGGGAGTACTCTGATTGGGCGGGTGTGGAAAGTGGGGTCCCCCAGGGTTCTGTCCTGGGACCAATCCTGTTTAATTTATTCATAAATGATCTAGAGGAGGGGATATCTAGTACAATCTCAGTATTTGCAGGTGATACTAAATTAGGCATGCCAATATCTTCTATGCAGGATGTGGAAATCTTGCAAGCAGACCTGAACAAAATAACGGGGTGGGCAACTACATGGCAGATGAGATTTAATGTAGAAAAATGTAAAGTAATGCACTTGGGGGCCAGTAACCAGAAAGCAAGCTACTCACTAGGGGGGGAACCTCTGGGTGAGTCTAGGATGGAAAGGGACCTGGGGGTACTGGTAGACAACAGGCTTGGAAGTGGCATGCAATGCCAAGCCGCTGCAAGCAAAGCCAACAGAATACTGGGTTGTATAAAAAAGGGGATTCACTCCAGAAATAAAGAGATTATTCTTCCACTCTACAAAACTCTGGTCCGGCCACATCTGGAGTATGCTGTCCAGTTCTGGGCACCGGTCCTCAGGAAGGATGTGCTGGAACTGGAGAAAGTCCAGAGAAGGGCAACAAAAATAATTAGGGGAATGGAGGACATCAGCTATGAGGAAAGACTACAAGCACTGAGCTTATTCTCTCTGGAGAAGAGACGATTGAGGGGGGATATGATATCAATGTACAAATACTGTACTGGTGACCCGAGCATAAGGAACAAACTATTCAGAGTAAGGGAATACAATAAGACACGTGGCCACTCACTAAAACTTGAGGAAAGGCGGTTTAACCTTAAAGTGCGTAAGGGGTTCTTCACTGTAAGAGCGGTAAGGATGTGGAATTCTCTTCCGCAAGCAGTCGTATCAGCGGGGAGCCTTGATAGTTTCAAAAAACTATTGGATGGACACCTTAAAGACCACAACATACAGGGGTATACAATGTACGGTTAAAAGCAAACACACACACACATCATAGGTTGAACTGGATGGACTTGTGTCTTTTTTCAGCCTCACTAACTATGTAACTATGTAACTATGTAACTATGTATTAGTATCTGTGATTGGCCATCTGAAGCATGTGACCAAGTCTTTATAAGTTCGAGCCAGCGCCACTGCGGCGTCATTCTGCTGTGTAGTTCAGGGACAGAGCACACATCATACGTGCTGGCTGCTGATTAGGGACAGACAGGCAAAATTAATTTGTGTCCGGATAGAATTGAGGGACAGGTCAGAGTGTGTTAGGCAGGGCGAGTTGTAGGGCATTTTAGGGCGAGGCTGCTGATTTTTAGGGTCAGTTTTCTACAAACGATTTTGCTGTGTGGGGGGTTTGCAGTGACCGATCTTATCAATCCTTTTAGGGCGAGGCTGCTGATTTTTAGGGTCAGTGTGTTCTACAATCGATATTGCTGTGTGGGGGGGGGTTTGCAGTGACCGATCTTATCAATCCTTTTAGGGCGAGGCTGCTGATTTTTAGGGTCAGTTTTCTACAATCAATTTAGCTGTGTGTGGGGGGGGGGTTTGCAGTGACCGATCTTATCAATCCTTTTAGGGCGAGGCTGCTGATTTTTAGGGTCAGTGTGTTCTACAATCGATATTGCTGTGTGGGGGGGGTTTGCAGTGACCGATCTTATCAATCCTTTTAGGGCGAGGCTGCTGATTTTTAGGGTCAGTTTTCTACAATCGATTTTGCTGTGTGGGGGGGGGGGGGGTTTGCAGTGACCGATCTTATCAATCCTTTTAGGGAGAGGCTGGAGATAGGCAGGTGTCAGTGGTCCACATCGATTTTGCTGTGTGTGGGGTGCAGTGAACACAATCTTTTTTGCCCACTGAGGAGGAGGGAGAAAAGTCTTTTTCTATCAGTCACTGTGTGCAGCGTTTTTCCTTCAGTGCTGTGCTGTGCTGACTCTGATCATACACTGCTGTGTTCAGTGTTCACATGTGCTATTATTGAGTGGTTTCAAAAATCATACACTTTTTTCTATTCCACTATTCAATATACAGCCTTGGGTTAAAAAAATTAAATTGTGGCATAGTCTGTACTAATCTAGTTAAAAATTACAAACTTAAAAGGGGATTTTTTTTTCCCTCCATAGCCTGCAGCAGAGCTGAATGATATAAGACACTGCTGTTCACATGTGCTATTGATAAATCACACCAATTTTATATCATATTTTCTATTCCGCTATTCAATAAAAACCTTTGGGTATAAACAATTAAATTGCGGGATAGTCTGTGTTGGTACGTGTGAGATACACCTTTCCAATTTTTGGGGTTCATCTCATACTTCTGAAGATTTGAGGGTGCTGCCTGTTCCGTACTCCTCCTACACCTCATCCTGCCTTTAGGGGTACAAAAAATAGTAATTGGGGCCTAGTGTGGTTCTGTATGTGTGAGATACATACACTTTTTTTGATAATATTTTCTATTCCGCTATACAATAAAAACCTTTGGGTATAAACAATTAAATTGCAGGATAGTCTGTGTTGGTACGTGTGAGATACACCTTTCCAATTTTTGGGGTGCATCTCATACTTCCGAGGATTTGAGGGTGCTGCCTGTTCCAAACTCCTCCTACTCCTCATCCTGCCTTTTAGGGGTACAAAAAATAGTAATTGGGGCCTAGTGTGGTTCTGTACGTGTGAGATACATACACTTTTTTTGATAATATTTTCTATTCCGCTATTTAATCTACACCTTTGGGTAAAAACAATTAAATTGCGGGATAGTCTGTGTCGGTACGTGTGAGATACATACACCTTTTGATATCATATTTTCTATTCCGCTATTTAATCAAAACCTTTGGGTATAAACAATTAAATTGCGGGATAGTCTGTGTCGGTACGTGTGAGATACACCTTTCCAATTTTTGGGGCGCATCTCATACTGCCGAGGATTTGAGGGTGCTTCAGTCTGCCTCCTGCCTGTTCCGAACTCCTACTCCTCATCCTGCCTTTAGGGTACAAAAAATTGTAATCGGGGCCTAGTTTGTGTTTGTACGTGTGAGATACACCGTTTTGTAAAATTTGTCCTGTTCCGCTATTCAATATACACCCTGTTTGAGTGTAAAAAATTAAATTGCGGGATAGTCTGTATCGGTACATGTGAGATACACCTTTTAAATTTGTTTGGCGCATCTCCTTCCACCGCCAAGGATTGCAGGGCGCTTCAGTTTGCCTCCTGTTCCCAACTCCTCCTACTCCTCTTCCTCATCCTGCCTTTAGGGTACAAAAAATTGTAATCGGGGCCTTGTCTGTGTTTGTACATGTGAGATACACCGTATTATAAAATTTTTCCTATTCCGCTATTCAATATACACCCTTTTGGAGTGTAAAAAATTAAATTACGGCATAGTCTGTATCGGTACGTGTGAGATACACCTTTTAAATTTGTTTGGCGCATCTCCTTCCACCGCCAAAGATTGCAGGGCGCTTCAGTTTGCCTCCTGTTCCCAACTCCTCCTACTCCTCTTCCTCATCCTCCCTTTAGGGTACAAAAATTTTTAATCGGGGCCTAGTCTGTGTTTGTACGTGTGAGATACACCGTTTTTTATCCTTTTTCCTATTCCGCTATTCAATATACACCCTTTTAACATTAAATTGCGGCATAGTTTGCATATTTGACTGTGAGATACACCCGTGCGATACTGTTGTTGTTTTGTTCCGCTATTCAATAAACACCTTTCTAGGGCAAGATCTTAAATAACAGAAATATGAGGAGACCGTCAAATAGGGGCCGTGGCCTGGGTCGTGGTGCTGCTGGTAGAGCTCCTGTTGCAAGGAGAGGACGTGGTCGATCTGTGCCAGCTACACGCACAAGTGAAACACCTTCCTCAAGTGTGAGTAGGTGACAGAACCTGCATCAGTATTTGGTAGGGCATCATACGCCTCTAGAAGTGATGAGGCCAGAACAAGTGGAGGCGATAGTAGATTGGTTTGCTGCTGACAGTGCCTCCAGTTCCTTCACATTGTCTCCCACCCAGTCTACTGCAGAAAGGTCAGAGTTGGCACCTGCAGCCGATGTCCAACCGTCTTTCACCTCACCCCCTTGCAAATCAGGCAAGCAGTCTGAGCCCCAAGCCATACAGCAGTCTCTTCTTCTTTTTGATGACTCTGTCAGCAGGGTTTCCCAGGGCCATCCACCTAGCCCTGCCCCAGAAGTGGAAGAGATTGAGTGCAGCGATGTCCAACCACTTATTTCTCAAGATGAGTACATGCAAGGACCATCGCAGCACGTCTCCGATGATGACGAAACGCAGGTGCCAATTGCTGCGGCACTCAGAATTGTGGAGACCAACAAGGAGGGCAGGGGTGAAGACTGGGTGGAAGATGATGTGGAGGACGATGAGGTCCTCGACCCCACATGGAATGAAGGTCATGCAGGTGACCTGAGTAGTTTGGAGGAAGAGGCTGTGGTCGCACAGAGCCACCAGCACAACAGAAGAGGGAGCAGGGTGCAGAAGTGGAGCGGCCGTGCCCTAGACACTACGCCTGCTACTGCCCAAAGCAGCAAGGGAACGAGCGCACCAAAGTCAGCTCAAAGGAGTTTTTTAGCGTGGAAGTTCTTTAGAAAATGTGCTGATGACAGGACACGAGTGGTTTACACCCTGTGCAATCAGAGCCTGAAGCGAGGCATAAACCTTCTCAACCTGAGCACAACCTGCATGATCAGGCATCTAAGTGCAAAGCACGAGCTGCAGTGGAGTACACACCTTCAAAACCAAGAAACGTCTCTGGCTCCTCCTGCTTCCTCTTCTGCTGCAGTTTCGGCCGCTCCATCCACATCTGTAGTGATACCGGCACCTGCCACCCCGCAAACAGACGATCTGTCAGCAACACCACCACCTGGGTCACCAACCATCTCCACAATGTCCCGTGGAAGCGTTCAGCTTTCCATCTCCCAAACACTTGAGAGGAAGAGGAAGTACCCCCCTACCCACCCGCGATCCCTGGCCCCGAATGCCAGCATTTCAAAATTCTTGGCCTTTGAAATGCTGTCATTCCGTCTGGTGGAGACGCACAGTTTTAAAAACCTTATGTCGGTGGCTGTCCCACAGTACGTCGTGCCCAGCCGCCACTACTTTTCCAGGCAAGCCATCCCTTCCCTGCACAACCAAGTGGGGGAAAAAATCAGGTGTGCACTGCGCAACGCCATCTGTGCCAAGGTTCACCTAACTACCGATACATGGACCAGTAAGCGCGGTCAGCGGCGTTATATCTCCCTAACAGCACACTGGGTAAATGCAGTGGCGGATGGGCCTGAGGCGGATAGCAATTTGGCGCATGTCCTTCCACCACCGAGGATTGCAGGGCGCTTCAGTTTGCCTCCTGTTCCTAACTCCTCCTACTCCGCTTCCTCATCCTCTACCGCCTCCTCATCTGGACAGCGTAACACGTTCACCACCAACTTCAGCACAGCCAGGGGTAAACGACAGCAGGCAGTTTTAAAACTTGCCTGTTTGGGGGAAAAACCACACACCGCGCAGGAGTTGTGGAGGAGCATGGAACAGCAGACAAATGAGTGGTTGCTGCCAGCGAGCCTCAAGCCCGGCCTGGTGGTGTGCGATAACGGGCGAAATCTCATAGCAGCTCTGGGCCTAGCCGGTTTGACGCACATCCCTTGCCTGGCGCATGTGCTGAATTTGGTGGTGCAGAGGTTCCTTAAAAACTACCCCGATATGTCAGAGCTGCTGCAGAAAGTGCGGGCCGTCTGTGCGCACTTTCGGCGTTCTCACCCTGCTGCTGCTCGCCTGTCAGCGCTGCAGCGTAACTTCGGCCTTCCTACTCACCACCTCATATGTGACGTGCCCACAAGGTGGAACTCCACCTTGCACATGCTGGAAAGACTGTGCGAGCAGCAGCAGGCCATAGTGGAGTTTCAGCTGCAGCACGCACGCGTGAGTCGCTCTGCGGAACAGCACCACTTCACCACCAATAACTGGGCCTCCATGCGAGACCTGTGTGCCTTGTTGAGCTGTTTTGAGTATTCCACCAACATGGCCAGTGCCGATGACGCCGTTGTCAGCTTAACTATCCCACTTCTATGCCTCCTTCAAAAAACAATTCGGGCGATGATGGAAGAGGATGTGGCACAGGATGAGGAGGAGGAGGAGGAGGAGGATGAGGTAACATTTCCAAGGCTTTCAGGGCAGTCATTCACAAGGGGCTCCGAGGGTGGGTTCCTGCACACACAAACGCCAGGGACACAATTGTCCAGCAGGGGCACAGTTCTGGAGGATGAGGAGGATGAGGAGGAGGAGCTGGAGGAGGAGATGGAACCATGTTCACAGCAGGGTGGCACCCAGGCCAGCTCATGGCCATCACTGGTGCGTGGCTGGGGGGATACAGAGGACACAGACGATACACCTCCCACAGAGGACAGCCTTTCGTTGCCTCTGGGCAGCCTGGCACACATGAGCGATTACATGCTGCAGTGTCTCCACAATGACCGCCGAGTTGCCCACATTCTAACTTGTGCTGATTACTGGTTGGCCACGCTGCTGGATCCCCATTACAAGGGCAACGTACCGTCCTTAATTCACTCACTGGAGCGCGATCGCAAGATGCGCGAGTACAAGCGCACGCTGGTAGATGCGATGCTGCTGGCATTCCCACCTGACAGTGGGGCCACAGTGGAAGCACAAGGCAGAGGAGGAGGAGGAGGAAGAGGTCGCCAACGCAACCAGGGCACCGCCAGCACCTCAGAAGGCAGAGTTAGCATGGCCGAAATGTGGAAAAGCTTTGTCAGCACGCCACAACAAACAGCAGCACCAGCAGCTCATATGGAACGTCTTAGCAGGAGGCAGCATTTCACCAACATGGTGGAGCAGTATGTGTGCACACGCCTAGACGTACTGAAGGACGGGTCTGCCCCCTTCAACTTCTGGGTCTCCAAATTGGGCACATGGCCTGAGCTTGCCCTTTTCGCCTTGGAGGTGCTGGCGTGCCCTGAAGCCAGTGTATTATCTGAACTGGTATTTAGCACGGCTGGGGGCGTTATCACAGACAAGCGCAGCCGCCTGTCCAGAGACAATGTGGACAAGCTCACGTTCATTAAAATGAACCAGGCATGGATCCCACAGGACTTTTCCGTACCTTGTGCAGAATAGCGATGGATACCGACCTTACCCAGCCATTGTTCTATTTTTGCTATTTCTCACTCTTTTGGGGTGTACCCTCATTTAAAATTTCTGAAAAAAAGCAGTGTTGGCTACCTCGTCCTCCTCAGGGCCAGATTAACATAGGGGCTATTGGAGCTGCAGCTCCAGGCCCCTACCTTAATATAGGCCCCAGGTTGGCCATATTCACTGTTACCGCTCTTCTGTCACTTGTAAACACAGAAGTCTGGCTTCTATGCTCGCTTCCCCAGGCAGCTCCCTCAGAACCTCCCCACACAGCACGAAGGCCGGACAAGGAGGGACAGTTGCCGATGCATGGATGTGTTTATGGGCTTCAGAGACAGCATCCCATGTTGAATTAGGCATGCATGGCTGCACCCTTCCTCCTCTGGGTGCATGCCAAGGCACGGCCCTTAAGGCCCTTCAAAATCCTCATCACCAAGCCCATGATGCTCTTAATCCGGCCCTGGTCCTCCTTCACCGCCGCTTCCATCTACACCGCCCATAGGTGTGCGCAGCCTATTGCATTAGGGTGTGCACCCCAAAGTTTAAATACACATGCATGTGTTTGCCTACATGTACATGGCCCCGATACATTACTCTCCCTGCCGGCAAAGTGAAATAGAGCAGAGCAGGTCCGAGGGAGATCTTTCCCATCTCCTCACTGGCAAACAGAGCGATAATGCTATGTGCCCTAGGTGATTAGAGTGTGCCCAGGTACACCCGACACACCCTGTGCGCAGGCCTATGACACCGCCACATCCACCACCACCTCAACCTCCCTCCTACTCCATATGGGCCTCGTCCTTCAGAGATGAAGAACATTGTTTTCTTTTTCTTTTTTTTTTTTGTTGTTTTAAGTTATTTCCCTATCCACATTTGTTTGCAGAGCACTTGCCATGCTCTTAACTACGTTTTGCTGCCATTTGCAGTACTCTAGCCCTTTCCATTGGTGTTTTAGAGCCATTTTAGTGCCTGAAAGTTCGGGTCCCCATTGACTTCAATGGGGTTCGGTGTCCGGGAAAAGTTCGGCAAAAGTCCGGGACACGGACCCGGACCTTTTTTTAAAGTTCGGCCGAACCCGCCGAACACGGACATCCAGGTGTCCGCTCAACTCTACTCCTGAACCATGTCTGCAGCCTCTGACATTTCCTGCATCATGTCTGCAGCCTCTGACATCTCCTGCACAATGTCTGCAGCCTCTGACATCTCCTATACCATGCTAGCAGCCTCTGACATCTCCTGTACCATGTCCACAGCCTCTAACATCTTCTGTACCATGTCTGCAGCCTCTGACATCTCCTGGACCATATCTGCAGCCTCTGACATCTCCTGTACCATGTCCGCAGCCTCTGACATCTCCTGCACCATATCTGCAGCCTCTGACATCTCCTGTACCATGTCCGCAGCCTGACATCTCTTAAACCATGTCTGCAGCCCCTGATATATCCTGCACCATGTCCACAGCCTCTGACATCTCCTGGAGCATGTCTGCAGCCTCTGAAATATCCTGCATCATGTCTGCAGCCTCTGATATCTCCTGCACCATGTCTGCAGCCTCTGACATCTCCTGCACCATGTCTGCAGCCTCTGACATCTCCTGTGCCATTTATTTGTCTCTTATATAGCTTTCCTTTTTCCTGTGGTCTTTACATTTTTTGCCCCATCTCCTGTACCATGTCCGCATCATCTGACATCTCCTGTACCATGTCCGCAGCCTCTGACCATCTCTTCTCTTTTATCATGTCTGTAGTCTCTGAGAGGAGAGAGGAGTTTGCTCTTATATATACTGTATGAAGGTGCTTTCATATCTGTCTTATCGACTGTATATATAATTGTGCTGTTACACCAATATGTAAGATATAACATAATGCATAGTTATGATAAAGTTTATATATTTGGTTATTATACTGCCATATTGTGGTAATTATGGTTGTTGCACTTGCCATTCTGTTTTCCCTTCTGTGTTCCCTCCTGTCCCCTCCCATTGATGATGTATTTCCTGTTCCTGCTTCTTTATGCTTGTGGGGCTAGAGATGGCCACATCTGTCTAGGTCTTTTACACAATCTGCTTGCATCCGGGAACACATTAACATGTTTTGACCTGCAGATACCATCTTCAATCATCTGACACATTTTGTTGTCTGCTATCTACTGCTTGCAATAAAACCTATGTGGATGGAGAGAAATGGTGTCTGGTGAGTTCAGCTATCTGATAACAATTGTCCGCGGTGGTTGCATCTGCTTATACAGGCCAGGAATAGGTCTCAGCAAGGGATAAGTCACTACTAACACAATTGGAGTCAGAATAGTGAAAACATGTGGTAGAATCCTTACAGCCTGCTTTGTAGATGTGTATGTTTAATCTGCAATCAAGCTCAGTGCCATCCGCCATCTTGTGAAAGCACATGGTCGCACGAGCTTACTGCAAGTCATCTGTGAATGTTTAATACTGTTTCTCTGCATTGGACTATGTTATCCCACCTGTCTAAGCTGCTGTTCATCTTCTTAAAGAGACAGTAACCATCTTTTGCAAAACTTAAAAACTGTCTACACAAGGCTCCGAGCACTCTTTTATCGCTGAATCAACAGAGATACATCATGCCTCTGACCACACAAATGTACAGGGAGAAGATTCTGTAGATATCGCAGAGCAAAGTGTAAGACCCAGGGCTTTTTTCCAGCAGGAATGTGGGGGAACGCATATTCCGGCACCTCCTGTACTGAATGTACTGTATGTAATGGCAAGGGGTTCTGGGGTGTACTGGGGTGTTTTATCCTATCTTATGTGATCCTCCCCTTCTTCCACAGTCCCCAATCCATTTCCGGATACCACAGAGCCTTGGAGGCGCTATGCACATGCTATGTTTGGTGTGTATTGCTAGCAGGATTTTTTTCAACAGGAACGCAGTTCCAGCACCTCCAGTACTGAATGTACTGTATGTAATGGCAATGGGTGCTGGGGTGTACTGGAGGGTTTATTATTGCTGGCTGCTGGGAGATCTATTGTTGCTGGGGAGGTCTATTGTTGCTGGTTTGTTGGGGGGGGGGGCTTATGTCATGGGGGGGTCAATTGTTGCTGGTAAGGATCTGCTGTTGAGGGAGGGGTCTATTGATGCTGGCTGCTGGGAGATCTGTTGTTGCTGCTAAAGGGCTTTTGTTGCTGGGGTGGCATTTTTTTTTTAGCAAGGGTCCATTGTTGCTGGGGTAGATCTATTGTTAAGTGTGGGGGGGTATATTTCTGCTGGCTACATGGGATCTATTTTACTGCTTTTGTTGCTATCATTACATACAAAAACATGCACCACAAACTTATACTTACCTGATACCTGACTAGGGGCAGAGACAAGAATTGACTCACAAATGGGGAGTTCTTGAACCTATTCACAAAGAAAAAAAGCCCTGGTAAGACCCAAACGCACAATAATACCAACACAGAAACTTAGGGAAAACTACGAAACCACTAGAGATGAGTTCTGCAGCCATCTGTCAGATCTGTGGGACAGAACTATATACCACATGTCAGTTTTAGAATATAAGGAAAGGGAAAGGAAAAAAATATATGGAGGGGGAGGAAGGGGAGGGGGGGGGGGGGAAGAAGGAGAGGGACAATGGGAAAAATTGTGGGGATTGGTGGGACTTTAAATGAGACCTCTGCCCTAAGTCTCCATCCCTAATGTATACAAAAAAAGAGATAGAGCACATAGTGCTCAAAAAATCGTTTGGGACTTTATATGAGATGTGGCTGTAGTGCACATGATGTTGTAATGATAACTCCTATACCTAGGCTGGTAAGCACAAAACAAGTATGGAATCCATTAACATCACGTGTTTTAATAATATGTAAAATGGCAGTTAACAACAATGTATAGATACAATACAGCAATGGTGAAATCGGTATGTATATATAAAATTTAAATAAATTCTGTAACAACATTTGACAGACAGTAACAGGGTATTACAAGACATTCTGGTATGCATGATAAACCTTGTAGATGAATTATTTGCCTCATAAGCTCGACGCGTTTCGTGAAATATTTATTCACTTCCTCAGGAGCAGGCATAGTCATAGCATCTAAAAAATATACACATGATTATATGATACAGCATCAAAAAAATGGAAGAATGTTTAGTAATGGTTGCGTAAGAGTGGAACTTACACAAGGATATGAAATGTCAATGAGGTAATAGGATCGCCCGAAAACAAGTCCTAAGTGGGAACTGAGAGAGCGGTCACCCCAGGCACAGTCAGAGCGCAGGGTCCATGATGTGATAAGGAAACTCAAAGGAGGTATTGAAGGGCTCAGCTTGATAGTAGCATAAAACTGTACAAAAGAGTATATATATGTATATGCATATATCTTTTTACATCAAGCCAGTGATCTATGTACGAAGATCATCAGGATAAGAATATAGAGGAAATGAACTCAGACCATATAGAGAAGAACCCAATCAAAATACCAAAAGGTGAGGTGGGGGTATATAGCTGTGAGAACAGTCATTACCATATAGAGAAAGGAGTGAAACAAACGTGAGGACTGTGAAAATGAATGGACAAGTGACTCACCTGCAACACCAAAGCGGGGAGTGCTGACAAAATGACAGAAATGAAGTGACTGCCACCAAAAATTAGGAAAGTAAGAAAAATCCCATAGGTGAGAGTGCCAAGGATAGTGACTAGAAAATGAGTTGAAAGGTGAAGTGAATGGAATACAACAAAAGGACCTACGCTGGGACCGGGTAGGGACGGCTCTCAGCGTCACACTGCTGTTCAGCAACGAGGGAGTCCATCGGGCAAGCGTGTGTTGCCCAGAGCGGTCTCCCTCAAATGAACGCTGATGGGATCACGTGTGAGGACGCCAGCGCCACGTGTGACGTCGTGCCCGACACGGATGGATGTGACGCCGATGCGTCGCGGCCACAGCCGAAGACCCCGCCCCCACACCGACCAATGGGTCGGAGGGGGGGGAGGAGGACGGATGCGGACGGGGCACATCGCAGTTCCCAGGAGGGGACCATACAGGAGATACAAGGAACCCCCTGACAATAAATGGAAAGAGTGTGGGGTATGAATGACATGGAAGATAAATATACAATCCCGGGGGTATTATAACATGTACATAAGCATAGTGCCAAATAACCTGAATAAACAAGGTTGGGGTACAAAATTAAAACCACTGGTTACACATCTCCATCCCTGAATCAATATTAGAATATAAGGAAAGGGAAAGGAAAAAAATATGGAGGGGGAGGAAGGGGAGGGGGGGAAGAAGGAGAGGGACAATGGGAAAAATTGTGGGGATTGGTGGGACTTTAAATGAGACCTCTGCCCTAAGTCTCCATCCCTAATGTATACAAAAAAAGAGATAGAGCACATAGTGCTCAAAAAATCGTTTGGGACTTTATATGAGATGTGGCCGTAGTGCACATGATGTTGTAATGATAACTCCTATACCTAGGCTGGTAAGCACAAAACAAGTATGGAATCCATTAACATCACGTGTTTTAATAATATGTAAAATGGCAGTTAACAACAATGTATAGATACAATACAGCAATGGTGAAATCGGTATGTATATATAAATTCAAATAAATTCTGTAACAACATTTGACAGACAGTAACAGGGTATTACAAGACATTCTGGTATGCATGATAAACCTTGTAGATGAATTATTTGCCTCATAAGCTTGACGCGTTTTGTGAAATATTTATTCACTTCCTCAGGAGCAGGCATAGTCATAGCATCTAAAAAATATACACATGATTATATGATACAGCATCAAAAAAATGGAAGAATGTTTAGTAATGGTTGCGTAAGAGTGGAACTTACACAAGGATATGAAATGTCAATGACGTAATAGGATCGCCCGAAAACAAGTCCTAAGTGGGAACTGAGAGAGCGGTCACCCCAGGAACAGTCAGAGCGCAGGGTCCATGATGTGATAAGGAAACTCAAAGGAGGTATTGAAGGGCTCAGCTTGATAGTAGCATAAAACTGTACAAAAGAGTATATATATGTATATGCATATATCTTTTTACATCAAGCCAGTGATCTATGTACGAAGATCATCAGGATAAGAATATAGAGGAAATGAACTCAGACCATATAGAGAAGAACCCAATCAAAATACCAAAAGGTGAGGTGGGGGTATATAGCTGTGAGAACAGTCATTACCATATAGAGAAAGGAGTGAAACAAACGTGAGGACTGTGAAAATGAATGGACAAGTGACTCACCTGCAACACCAAAGCGGGGAGTGCTGACAAAATGACAGAAATGAAGTGACTGCCACCAAAAATTAGGAAAGTAAGAAAAATCCCATAGGTGAGAGTGCCAAGGATAGTGACTAGAAAATGAGTTGAAAGGTGAAGTGAATGGAATACAACAAAAGGACCTACGCTGGGACCGGGTAGGAACGGCTCTCAGCGTCACACTGCTGTTCAGCAACGAGGGAGTCCATCGGGCAAGCGTGTGTTGCCCAGAGCGGTCTCCCTCAAATGAACGCTGATGGGATCACGTGTGAGGACGCCAGCGCCACGTGTGACGTCGTGCCCGACAGGGATGGATGTGACGCCGATGCGTCGCGGCCACAGCCGAAGACCCCGCCCCCACACCGACCAATGGGTCGGAGGGGGGGGGGGAGGAGGACGGATGCGGACGGGGTCATCGCAGTTCCCAGGAGGGGACCATACAGGAGATACAAGGAACCCCCTGACAATAAATGGAAAGAGTGTGGGGTATGAATGACATGGAAGATAAATATACAATACCGGGGGTATTATAACATATACATAAGCATAGTGCCAAATAACCTGAATAAACAAGGTTGGGGTACAAAATTAAAACCACTGGTTACACATCTCCATTCCTGAATCAATATTAGAATATAAGGAAAGGGAAAGGATAAAAATATGGAGGGGGAGGAAGGGGAGGGGGGGGGAGAAGGAGAGGGACAATGGGAAAAATTGTGGGGATTGGTGGGACTTTAAATGAGACCTCTGCCCTAAGTCTCCATCCCTAATGTATACAAAAAAAGAGATAGAGCACATAGTGCTCAAAAAATCGTTTGGGACTTTATATGAGATGTGGCCGTAGTGCACATGATGTTGTAATGATAACTCCTATACCTAGGCTGGTAAGCACAAAACAAGTATGGAATCCATTAACATCACGTGTTTTAATAATATGTAAAATGGCAGTTAACAACAATGTATAGATACAATACAGCAATGGTGAAATCGGTATGTATATATAAAATTCAAATAAATTCTGTAACAACATTTGACAGACAGTAACAGGGTATTACAAGACATTCTGGTATGCATGATAAACCTTGTAGATGAATTATTTGCCTCATAAGCTCGACGCGTTTTGTGAAATATTTATTCACTTCCTCAGGAGCAGGCATAGTCATATCATCTAAAAAATATACACATGATTATATGATACAGCATCAAAAAAATGGAAGAATGTTTAGTAATGGTTGCGTAAGAGTGGAACTTACACAAGGATATGAAATGTCAATGAGGTAATAGGATCGCCCGAAAACAAGTCCTAAGTGGGAACTGAGAGAGCGGTCACCCCAGGCACAGTCAGAGCGCAGGGTCCATGATGTGATAAGGAAACTCAAAGGAGGTATTGAAGAGCTCAGCTTGATAGTAGCATAAAACTGTACAAAAGAGTATATATATGTATATGCATATATCTTTTTACATCAAGCCAGTGATCTATGTACGAAGATCATCAGGATAAGAATATAGAGGAAATTAACTCAGACCATATAGAGAAGAACCCAATCAAAATACCAAAAGGTGAGGTGGGGGTATATAGCTGTGAGAACAGTCATTACCATATAGAGAAAGGAGTGAAACAAACGTGAGGACTGTGAAAATGAATGGACAAGTGACCCACCTGCAACACCAAAGCGGGGAGTGCTGACAAAATGACAGAAATGAAGTGACTGCCACCAAAAATTAGGAAAGTAAGAAAAATCCCATAGGTGAGAGTGCCAAGGATAGTGACTAGAAAATGGGTTGAAAGGTGAAGTGAATGGAATACAACAAAATGACCTACGCTGGGACCGGGTAGGGACGGCTCTCAGCGTCACACTGCTGTTCAGCAACGAGGGAGTCCATCGGGCAAGCGTGTGTTGCCCAGAGCGGTCTCCCTCAAATGAACGCTGATGGGATCACGTGTGTGGACGCCAGCGCCACGTGTGACGTCGTGCCCGACACGGATGGATGTGACGCCGATGCGTCGCGGCCACAGCCGAAGACCCCGCCCCCACACTGACCAATGGGTCGGAGGGGGGGGGAGGACGGATGCGGACGGGGCACATCGCAGTTCCCAGGAGGGGACCATACAGGAGATACAAGGAACCCCCTGACAATAAATGGAAAGAGTGTGGGGTATGAATGACATGGAAGATAAATATACAATACCGGGGGTATTATAACATATACATAAGCATAGTGCCAAATAACCTGAATAAACAAGGTTGGGGTACAAAATTAAAACCACTGGTTACACATCTCCATCCCTGAATCAATATTAGAATATAAGGAAAGGGAAAGGAAAAAAATATGGAGGGGGAGGAAGGGGAGGGGGGGGGGGAAGAAGGAGAGGGACAATGGGAAAAATTGTGGGGATTGGTGGGACTTTAAATGAGACCTCTGCCCTAAGTCTCCATCCCTAATGTATACAAAAAAGAGATAGAGCACATAGTGCTCAAAAAATTGTTTGGGACTTTATATGAGATGTGGCCGTAGTGCACATGATGTTGTAATGATAACTCCTATACCTAGGCTGGTAAGCACAAAACAAGTATGGAATCCATTAACATCACGTGTTTTAATAATATGTAAAATGGCAGTTAACAACAATGTATAGATACAATACAGCAATGGTGAAATCGGTATGTATATATAAAATTCAAATAAATTCTGTAACAACATTTGACAGACAGTAACAGGGTATTACAAGACATTCTGGTATGCATGATAAACCTTGTAGATGAATTATTTGCCTCATAAGCTCGACGCGTTTCGTGAAATATTTATTCACTTCCTCAGGAGCAGGCATAGTCATAGCATCTAAAAAATATACACATGATTATATGATACAGCATCAAAAAAATGGAAGAATGTTTAGTAATGGTTGCGTAAGAGTGGAACTTACACAAGGATATGAAATGTCAATGAGGTAATAGGATCGCCCGAAAACAAGTCCTAAGTGGGAACTGAGAGAGCGGTCACCCCAGGCACAGTCAGAGCGCAGGGTCCATGATGTGATAAGGAAACTCAAAGGAGGTATTGAAGGGCTCAGCTTGATAGTAGCATAAAACTGTACAAAAGAGTATATATATGTATATGCATATATCTTTTTACATCAAGCCAGTGATCTATGTACGAAGATCATCAGGATAAGAATATAGAGGAAATGAACTCAGACCATATAGAGAAGAACCCAATCAAAATACCAAAAGGTGAGGTGGGGGTATATAGCTGTGAGAACAGTCATTACCATATAGAGAAAGGAGTGAAACAAACGTGAGGACTGTGAAAATGAATGGACAAGTGACTCACCTGCAACACCAAAGCGGGGAGTGCTGACAAAATGACAGAAATGAAGTGACTGCCACCAAAAATTAGGAAAGTAAGAAAAATCCCATAGGTGAGAGTGCCAAGGATAGTGACTAGAAAATGAGTTGAAAGGTGAAGTGAATGGAATACAACAAAAGGACCTACGTTGGGACCGGGTAGGGACGGCTCTCAGCGTCACACTGCTGTTCAGCAACGAGGGAGTCCATCGGGCAAGCGTGTGTTGCCCAGAGCGGTCTCCCTCAAATGAACGCTGATGGGATCACGTGTGAGGACTCCAGCGCCACGTGTGACGTCGTGCCCGACACGGATGGATGTGACGCCGATGCGTCGCGGCCACAGCCGAAGACCCCGCCCCCACACCGACCAATGGGTCGGAGGGGGGGAGGATGGATGCGGACGGGGCACATCGCAGTTCCCAGGAGGGGACCATACAGGAGATACAAGGAACCCCCTGACAATAAATGGAAAGAGTGTGGGGTATGAATGACATGGAAGATAAATATACAATACCGGGGGTATTATAACATATACATAAGCATAGTGCCAAATAACCTGAATAAACAAGGTTGGGGTACAAAATTAAAACCACTGGTTACACATCTCCATCCCTGAATCAATATTAGAATATAAGGAAAGGGAAAGGAAAAAAATATGGAGGGGGAGGAAGGGGAGGGGGGGGAAGAAGGAGAGGGACAATGGGAAAAATTGTGGGGATTGGTGGGACTTTAAATTTGACCTCTGCCCTAAGTCTCCACCCCTAATGTATACAAAAAAAGAGATAGAGCACATAGTGCTCAAAAAATCATTTGGGACTTTATATGAGATGTGGCCGTAGTGCACATGATGTTGTAATGATAACTCCTATACCTAGGCTGGTAAGCACAAAACAAGTATGGAATCCATTAACATCACGTGTTTTAATAATATGTAAAATGGCAGTTAACAACAATGTATAGATACAATACAGCAATGGTGAAATCGTTATGTATATATAAAATTCAAATAAATTCTGTAACAACATTTGACAGACAGTAACAGGGTATTACAAGACATTCTGGTATGCATGATAAACCTTGTAGATTAATTATTTGCCTCATAAGCTTGAAGCTTATGAGGCAAATAATTAATCTACAAGGTTTATCATGCATACCAGAATGTCTTGTAATACCCTGTTACTGTCTGTCAAATGTTGTTACAGAATTTATTTGAATTTTATATATACATACCGATTTCACCATTGCTGTATTGTATCTATACATTGTTGTTAACTGCCATTTTACATATTATTAAAACACGTGATGTTAATGGATTCCATACTTGTTTTGTGCTTACCAGCCTAGGTATAGGAGTTATCATTACAACATCATGTGCACTACGGCCACATCTCATATAAAGTCCCAAACGATGTTTTGAGCACTATGTGCTCTATCTCTTTTTTTGTATACATTAGGGATGGAGACTTAGGGCAGAGGTCTCATTTAAAGTCCCACCAATCCCCACAATTTTTCCCATTGTCCCTCTCCTTCTTCCCCCCCCCCTCCCCTTCCTCCCCCTCCATATTTTTTTCCTTTCCCTTTCCTTATATTCTAATATTGATTCAGGGATGGAGATGTGTAACCAGTGGTTTTAATTTTGTACCCCAACCTTGTTTATTCAGGTTATTTGGCACTATGCTTATGTACATGTTATAATACCCCCGGGATTGTATATTTATCTTCCATGTCATTCATACCCCACACTCTTTCCATTTATTGTCAGGGGGTTCCTTGTATCTCCTGTATGGTCCCCTCCTGGGAACTGCGATGTGCCCCGTCCGCATCCGTCCTCCTCCCCCCCTCCGACCCATTGGTCGGTGTGGGGGCGGGGTCTTCGGCTGTGGCCGCGACGCATCGGCGTCACATCCATCCGTGTCGGGCACGACGTCACACGTGGTGCTGGCGTCCTCACACGTGATCCCATCAGCGTTCATTTGAGGGAGACCGCTCTGGGCAACACACGCTTGCCCGATGGACTCCCTCGTTGCTGAACAGCAGTGTGACGCTGAGAGCCGTCCCTACCCGGTCCCAGCGTAGGTCTTTTTGTTGTATTCCATTCACTTCACCTTTCAACTCATTTTCTAGTCACTATCCTTGGCACTCTCACCTATGGGATTTTTCTTACTTTCCTAATTTTTGGTGGTAGTCACTTCATTTCTGTCATTTTGTCAGCACTCCCCGCTTTGGTGTTGCAGGTGAGTCACTTGTCCATTCATTTTCACAGTCCTCACGTTTGTTTCACTCCTTTCTCTATATGGTAATGACTGTTCTCACAGCTATATACCCCCACCTCACCTTTTGGTATTTTGATTGGGTTCTTCTCTATATGGTCTGAGTTCATTTCCTCTATATTCTTATCCTGATGATCTTCGTACATAGATCACTGGCTTGATGTAAAAAGATATATGCATATACATATATATACTCTTTTGTACAGTTTTATGCTACTATCAAGCTGAGCCCTTCAATACCTCCTTTGAGTTTCCTTATCACATCATGGACCCTGCGCTCTGACTGTGCCTGGGGTGACCGCTCTCTCAGTTCCCACTTAGGACTTGTTTTCGGGCGATCCTATTACCTCATTGACATTTCATATCCTTGTGTAAGTTCCACTCTTACGCAACCATTACTAAACATTCTTCCATTTTTTTGATGCTGTATCATATAATCATGTGTATATTTTTTAGATGCTATGACTATGCCTGCTCCCGAGGAAGTGAATAAATATTTCACGAAACGCGTCGAGCTTATGAGGCAAATAATTCATCTACATGGTTTATCATGCATACCAGAATGTCTTGTAATACCCTGTTACTGTCTGTCAAATGTTGTTACAGAATTTATTTGAATTTTATATATACATACCGATTTCACCATTTCTGTATTGTATCTATACATTGTTGTTAACTGCCATTTTACATATTATTAAAACACGTGATGTTAATGGATCCATACTTGTTTTGTGCTTACCAGCCTAGGTATAGGAGTTATCATTACAACATCATGTGCACTACGGCCACATCTCATATAAAGTCCCAAACGATTTTTTGAGCACTATGTGCTCTATCTCTTTTTTTGTACACATGTCAGTTTTGCCGCGTTTTGATGATCAACAGACTAAATTAGGAGACTCTATAGATCACCTATCTACAGCAAACCAACACTATCAGCAGCTGTCTGCTAAATACACAGCTTTCTTAAGGGACTCTAATATAGAGGGCTCTTTAGCAGAACTGACTAGGACAGATGAACTAAACCAACAAAGAGATCTCTTAGTGCAAGATGCTAAGGATAAGGCAGAACCCCACATTGCTCAACTGCAAGAGACCAGATCTCATAAATCCACATCAACTCACAACACGTTCTTCTAGATCTTCTTGCTCTAGAGTCTCAACATTAAGTGATTAGCTAATAGAGGCCTGTGTAAGTCTTGAAGCAAATAAACGTGAAGTTCATTTGCCAGAAAGAACTGGGGTAGCAGCTCACCAAGCAGAATTGAAAGCTCACCAAGCAGAGATAGAAGCTCAGAACAAAGCTCACCAAGCAGAGATAGAAGCTCAGAACAAAACTCTTCAAGCAGAGATGGCAGCTCGCCAAGCAAAGGCAGAATCGCAAATAAAGATTCTGCAAATTGAAAAAGAGGAAGCAGCCGCCCTAGCAAGGCTAAAGTTCTTGAACAAGCAATAGGAGATAGTACTAATTTGGACTGTTCTATTCCAGCAGAAATGGAAGATCCAGTTGAACGCACCAGTGAATACGTGCTAAGGCATAGTGTTTGCAATGATACAGAAACATCTCCTGTACCGCCTACTAACATTACTGTTCAGATTATCAACATAGAGACCTCCAACCTACAAAAGCCTGAGCCTCTTCAAGTCCACAACGCACCTACACAGCAAACCGCATCACAGCCTGTCAACGACAAGGTGACTCCAAGCGACAAGCCACAGTTCAAGCAACAGCCAGCAGAAGCCTTAGAGACTAAGCTAAATGCTCTTGCAACATCATTTTATCCTGATAAACCTCACCCTTATTCTCCAGAGAACTTTCATGCCCAAGGGGTCCCACAAGTTACTTTGGCACCAAAGAGTGAGAGATCAGACCTGTCTGACTTCGCCAGATATATAATTTGCCAAATGCTCATTAAGATTAGCCTCTCAAGGTTCAACGACTGTCCAGAGAACTAAGGGGCTTGGATATCAACCTTTAAAGCTGCTATTGTTGAACTCATCCCTAATGCCAAGGAGGAACTTGATTTGCTTATAAAGTGGCTGGGGCCAGAATCTGCAGATCGTGTTAAAAGACTGAGAGCAGTACATGTTGACTACCCAGATGCATGTCTTGCTGCTGCATGGGCAAGAGTTGAGCAAACCTTTGGTAGCTCTGAAGCCATAGAAAAAGACTGCATAACTTTCCAAAAATAGGTAGTAAAGATCATCCAAGCTTCAAGAACTAAGCGACCTCCTCATGGAGTTAGAGTAGGCAAAGGCAGACCCTCGTCTACCTATGCTAAGCTTTCTAGACACTGCTCATGGCGTGAATCCAGTGGTGTCTAAACTGCCGTACAACCTGCAGGAGAAATTGGCACAACAGGTCTCAAGATATAAAAGAGACTATAATGTATCCTTTCCTCCATTCTCATATTTTTTCCTGTTTGTCAGTGAACAAGCCTGGATGAGAAATGATCCCAGCTTTAGCTTTTGTGAATCTAGCCTGCCTGCTTCATCATCATCAAGGTATGATAACAAAGCTAAACATAGAGACTTAAATAGAGCTGTATCTACTAAAAAGACAGACATCTCACCTCCCATTTCCTCTCCTGCTCACCAGAATGGTACAGGTGATAGAGATCCTAATCGTCAGTGCCCTATTCACAAAAAAACACACCCTCTTAAGAAATGTCGTGGGCTTAGGGCAAAGTCTGTCCAAGAACGCAGGGAGATTCTCCAGAAACTTGGAATATGCTATAGGTGCTGTACTTCCTATGACCATTTTGCTAAAGTTTGTAAAGTTATCATCAAGTACACAGACTGCAGTAGTGATAAACACGTGACAGCTATGCATCCTGCACAACTTCCGGACAATCCACAGCAGCCATCTACATTGAACCCTGCCTTCAAATCATGGTGGGGAGCAATGAATCATGCTCCAGCCACAACAAATGTTTCATCTTCATGTACTGAAGTCTATGGAGAAGGATCAAGCCACAAATGCTATGCCAAGGTATGTCTAGTGAAAATATATCCAAAGGATCAAACTGGGACAGCTACCAGGATGTATGCCATAATAGATGAGCAGAGCAACAGATCCCAGGTTAAACGTAAATTCTTTGAGATCTTTGGCAAAAAGGGACATGCAACACCATATACTCTCAACACTTGTTCTGGTCACGTAGAATCCTTTGGCAGAAGAGCCGATGGGTTCATGGTCTCCCATATCAAGGTGAAGAAGGGCATACCCTTACCAACATTAGTTGAGTGTGACCAAATACAAGACAACAGGGAAGAGATTCCTACTCCAGAAGCTGCGTATCACCATCCCCACCTAGGGCATCTGGTTCCTGAGATTCCTCCAACGGACATGGATGCCGAAATCTTAGTCTTGCTGGGAAGAGACATTCTCAGAGTACATAAAGTACGCCAGCAGTGCAATGGATCTGACAATGCCCCATATGCACAAAGACTTGATCTGGGCTGGGTGATAGTGGGTGATATATGCTTGAACAGAATGCGAATGCCATCTGAGATTAACTCCTTTAAGACTCATGTGCTAAGAAATGGGCATGCATCTCACTTCAGAGAATGCCCTCATCACTATGAAGTAAAGGAGAAGCCGCTTGACATCATCCAGGTATCTGATGTTATTCCCATTCATTGTGATGACAACTTAGGTAGCACAGTGTTTTGTACTACACCTGATGACAACAGAATAGCCTTATCAATTGAAGATAGAGAGTTCATTACAATAATGGACAGTGAATTCTTCAAGGATGAAACTAACAGCTGTTTTGCACCATTACCTCTTCGTGCTGCAAGAGTTAGACTTCCAAAGAATTGTGAACAAGCTTTATCCAGATTAAACTCACTTCAGCGAACACTAAAGAACAGGCCTGAAATGAAGAACCACTTCATTGCCTTCATGAAAAGGATCTTTGACAATGATCACGCTGAGCCAGCTCCACCTATTCTAGAACATAATGAGTGATGGTATCCGCCTTTCTTTGCTGTGCATCATCCACGTAAACTAAAGCAAATCAGGGTAGTGTTTGACTCCAGTGCCAAGCATCAAGGCGTATCCCTGAATGATGTTCTCCTCACTGGTCCTAACCTAACCAACAACCTTGAAGGAGTACTTATGAGGTTCAGAAGAGAGCCTGTTGCTATAACTGTTGACATTGAACAAATGTTACATTGCTCCATAGTAAGAGAAGACCATACAGTAGAAACTTCCTAAGGTTTCTGTGGCATCATTACAACAACATAAAAAATGAAGTGATTGAATACCGCATGAAAGTACATGTCTTCGGAAACAGTCCCTCGCCTACTGTCGCAACATATGGTCTACAAAGGACTGTTCTTGATGGTGAAAGGGAGTATGGCACAGATGCTTGACACTTTGTTGAGAGAAACTTCTGCGTGGACCATGGACTCAAATCCTTATCCACCAATGAAAAAGCCATAGACCTGCTCCAAAGGACTCAAGGTATGCTTTCTGAGGCCAACCTCAGACTCCATAAGATTGCCTCAAACAGTGCTGCTGTGATGAAAGCCTTTCAGCCTGGCGATCATGCCACAAGATTTAAGGATTAAATCTGGGAATGGACATGTCTCCTGTTCAAAGAAGTCTGGGCTTACGGTGTAACTAATTAAAAGACACTTTTGGCTTTCAAGTCAGCACTGCAGACAAGCCATTCACCAAACGTGGTGTTCTGTCAGTGGTGAACAGTCTATACGATCCACTGGGATTTGTGGCTCCCATCGCCATACAAGGTAAATCCCTATTAAGACAGCTATCAGAGACTATTCAAAATTGGGATGCTCCACTAAAAACAGACAAATATTCAAGGTGGGAGTCCTGGAAACAATCTCTACATGCCTTGGATGGAATTGACATACCACCCACTACACTTCAGCTTCCTTGCTGCAAGTCAGAGAAAAGAGATTCACATCTTCTCAGACGCATCCACTGAGGCCATAGCAGCTGTAGCATACCTCAAGGTAAGAGACTCTCACAATCAAACCCATGTAGGGTTTCTGTTTGGCAAAGCTAAGTTAGCACTTAAGTCTGAACACACAATTCCCAGGCTTGAACTTTGTAGGACTGTGCTAGCTGTGGAAGTTGTAGATTTTACACTGCGTGAGCTAGACGTTCAGATAGATGACATCAAATTTTACACAGACAGCAAAGTTGTTTTGAGCTATATATACAATCGGACAAAATGCTTCTATGTCCATGTCAGTAACCGTGTAGAAAGAATCAGAAAATCCTCAAGGCAACAATGGCATCATGTTCCATCAGAGTTTAATCCTGCTGTTCATGCCACCAGACCAAAGTCTGCAAGTGTCTTTGGAATTTCTTCTTGGTTAACAGGACCTGAATTCCTGCTGGATCATACAGAAAAAACTTCAGCTGAGGTCTTCGGTCTTCTAGATCCTGATAATGATCCAGAGATTCGTCCTGAAGTCAATACTCTTGTTACCAGATCTGAGCAAAGATTCATTCTGAGTTGCCAATGCTTTGAACGTTTCTCCAAGTGGACAAGGCTTGTACGCACTATTGCAAGGTTAGTCCATTTCGCTCACTGCTATCACACTAAGTCAAATGATGCTGACTGTCAAGGCTGGCACTTATGCCAAAAACCTCTTCATGCAAAGGACATTGCTGAAAGTGAACTGATCATAATACGCAGTGAAAAACAGAATGTCTTTAGTACAGAAATGAAAGTTGCCAGACAAGGAACTGTAAAGACTTTCCGCAGACCCATTACAGAACTTGTTTTACTCTTGCCTTTTGGAAACTGAACTTACCTACTGGGTTTGTTGGATCTAGTTTCTGTCACAAGAAGAAAGTGTGACTTTGATTGACACTTCTTCATGCCTTATCTAGTTATTGTTGTTGCATATATATGCATGTTTTTTTTGTCTTTCAAGTCTTCAAAACAACTGCAAATTGCACCATTGTTTATTTGTATTTGCATAACTACCGTTATGATTAACATAGGGGTATTTACAATACTAGATGCGGAGTGTGCGGTTACTCCAATATGTAAGATATAACATAATGCATAGTTTTGGTAATGTCTATATATTTGGTTATTATTCTGCCATCTTGTGGTTATTATGGTTGTTACACTTGCAATTCTGTTTTTCCGTCGATGTTCCCTCCCATCCCCTCCTATTGATGATGTATTTCCTGTTCCTGCTTCTTTATGCTTGTGGCGATAGAGATAGCCACATCTGTCTAGGCCTTTCACACAATCTGCTCGCATCCGGGAACACATTACCATGTTTTGACCTGCAGATAACATCTTCAATTATCTGCCACATTTTGTTGTCTGCTATTCTTACTGCTTCCAATAAAACCTATGTGGATGGAGAGAAACGGTGTCTGTTGAGATCAGCTATCTGATAACGATTGCATCTGCTTATACAGGTCAGGGATAGGTCTCAGCAAGGGATAAGTCACTATTACAACAATTGGAGTCATAATAATAATACACTCTTCAAATGGGCTTTAAAATTCATGGTTTTCTCCTTTATGAACAAGAAAATTATGTTTGGCTGGTATAATAATGTTATGAGGCTGGTATGAAATTATTTCTAGGGCAGGTTTTTATTCTTAGTCCGGCCTTGGTAATCAGCTGTGCCCAATCACAGTTGATCACTTGTAAACAGACTTGCCAGCTATCAGCAGTCCTTTCCTCTCCTGCTGTGTCTATGTGAGGAAAGGAGAGTTGGTAATCAGAAAGCCTGTCAGCACATTGTTTACACTTATAATCTGGGGCTGCCCCATCAGTACCATTCAGTGCCCATCAAAGCAGCCTATCAGTGCAGCCTATCAGCAGGGCCGGTGCTACACTATTTTACACCCTAGGCAAGACCAGCTACTTGCGCAACCCCCCCCCCCCCACCCAAAATAAATAAAAAGGGAAGGGGTTAAAAACTCCTCTATGTCATTTCCAGTGACCCTGATCTGATGGTTCCTCCATGTAATGCTGTCATACCTAGGGACCCCCATATTCCTCCATGTCACACCTGGGGACCCTGATGTCCCCCTATATCACACCCAGGGACCCTAATGTTTTTCCATGTCACATCCTGGGACCCCAATATTCCTCCATGTCATGGTGTTATACCCAATGACCCCGATGTTCCACCATGTCACACCAAGGGACCCCTGTGTTCCTCCAAGTCATGCTGTCATACTCAGTGACCCCAATGTTCCTCTATGTCATACCAGGAGCCCCTGATGTTCCTCCATGTCATACCCGGAGACCCTGATGTTTTTCCATGTCACACCTAGGGGACCCTGATGTTCCTCCATGTCACACCTGGGGAACTCAATCCCCCATGGCACACCCAGGGATCCCAATTCCTCATTGCACACCTGGTGACCTCAAACCCCTGTTACACTCATGACCCCTATCCCCCATGTCACACCTGGTGACTCTGATTCCCCATGGCACACCTGGTGACCCTGATTCTCTTTCACACCAGGGATCCTCCATGTCAAACCCAGGGACCCTGATCCCCTGTTCTGTGGACACTCACTGGGCAGTATGAAGAGAGTGGCCCGCACTCTGCCCTCCTTGACCATGATCCTGCTGATTCCTTCTCCTGGACCACAGTGCTCACCACAGTTTCAACCGGCTCCTGGTGGAGGGAGAAGCAGCAGTCAGAGAGCTCCGCATATCCTTCATCACCAACCTCCTTAGACCATTCCGGTGCCTTGTCTCTTCTGCTCCAGTAAAGGTGCCGCCCTCCAGTGCCAAGCTCCGGCTCAGGTTCAGCTCTCCTCCACTCCCTGCTTAATACCGACCCAGGGAAATGAATGGCTGCCCACCAGCTCAGTGTAGAGAGTTACATCCTGCCCAGGGTTTATGCCACTCAGCTCCAGACAAAGAGGATCATCATGCAGGCAGCACTCCGGTGGGCTCCCTTCCCTTCCTCATGGCTGCGCCCCTAGGTGGTAATGCGCCCTAGGCGGCTGCCTAGTTCGCCTAGTGGAAGCACCGGCCCTGCCTATCAGTGGCCATCACTGCAGCCTATAAGTGCCGATCATTGCCTCCTCATGAGTGCCGCCTATCAGTGCCCATTAGTGCAGCCTCATCAGCGAACATCAGTGAGGAAGAAAAAATACTTATTTGCAAAATGTTATAACTGAAACTAAGAAAAACTTTTTTTTCAAAATGTGGTCTTTTTTTTAATTGTTTAGCAAAAAATAAAAAACCCAGTGAGGATTAACCACTTGCCGACCGCTTACCGCATATTTACTGTAGCGGTGTGGCTCTCATAGGCAAACCGACGTAGATCTACGTCGGTCGCCTGGTGGCAGTTAGGGGGCGAGCGCGCTCCACTGGTGGCGCGCTCCCACTCCTGATCGTCAGCGGGGAAGTCGATGCAGCAGGCAGGCGGCTCCGATTGCCACCTGACACCCGCGATCGTTCCCCGCCGAGAGAGAAGAACAGTCAGCTGTTGTAAACACAGCTGACTGTTCTTCTCCCTGAAATGATCATAGAGCCCCTGTGATCCTTCTATATAGGATTACAGGTCTCTATGGTCATTCCACAAGCCACGCCCCCCACAGTTAGAAACACGCCTCTAGGTACACATTTAACCCCTTGATCACCTATACTGTTAACCCCTTCCCTGCCAGTGTCATTATTACAGTAACAGAGCATATTTTTAGCACGGATTACTGTAGTAATGTCACTGGTCCCCCCAAAAGTGTCAAAAATGTCAGTCTGGGGTCCGATCTGTCTTTCCCGTAGTTAGTAGACACAATAACTTTTGCGCAAACCAATCAAAATACGCTTATTGCATTTTTTTTTACCAAATATATGTAGTAGAAAAAAAATTGGCCTAAAATGTTAAAAAATTTAGATTTTTTTTTTTTTTTGGGAATGTCATATAGCAGAATGTGAAAAATATTGTTATTTTTCTCAGAATTGTCTTTTTTTTTGTTTATAGCACAAAAAATAAAAGTTGCACAGGTGATTAAATACCACCAATAGAAAGCTATTTGTGGGGAAAAAAGGTCGTAAATTTAGTTTGGGTACAGCATTGTATGATTGCGCAATTGTCAGTTAAAGTCACGCAGTGCCAAGTTGCAAAAAGTGGTCCGGTCATTAAGGGGGAAAATCCTTCCGGTCTTAAAGTGGTTAAATACCACCAAAAGGAAGCTGTATCTGTCTCAAAAAATGATAAAAATGTAATTTGGGTACAGTGTTACATGACCTTTCCATTCAAATTGCAACAGCGCTGAAAGCTGAAAATTGGCCTCGGCAGGAAGGGATGGAATGTGCCCGTTATTGACACGGATAAAAAAAATCACTGTAAATCATTTCAATCACTCATTGCTTACTATATTACAATATTTCCACAATCTTCTTTGTGATTTTTCTACTGATTATGATTTGGGGACTACCTTGCTCCAGGGTCCTCCCCTTCTATCTCTCCCCTTAGCTCAACCCTTTTCCCCAATTAACACTTTCCCTTCTCACTGTTACTGTTCCCTCTTTTTTTCTTTCTTTCAATGCTGCATATTGTTTACCAGACACGTGAGTCCTATTCTAGGCTTGTTACTTGAAGTCTGGGTGTGAAATATAAACAAAGGTGTTCCTGACTAATACATTTGTATTTTGTTCACTACACAGTATGTGGTTTTGCACCTCTCTTCATCTAATAATTCCACATAATAGAACTTTCCTTATCTTGTACAATGGAATGTGGCTTTTATTGATGATGACAACTTTTGCCTTCCATGTTTTTTTTTCTGTAATGTGTATTGTAAATTGTACACCTTCAATAAAAATTTATTGCAACAGAAAATCACGAGTAACCTTCACGGCAGCATAGTTTCAGCCTGAAGCGTCCTTTGAAACTTTTTTTAAATTGTTGGCAGCTATCTAATCTAAAACTGTTGGCAGCTATCTAATCTAAAACTATCTAACCTCAATATACAGAACTTCTTGATCAACCAAGATAGTTCTTTAAAGTCACAAGATTTCATTTAGGAAAAATGTAGTAGAGGGTTGCCAGAAATCCTTTTAACCCCACTGGGCTGGGTTTTTTTTCGTGGGGGCCACATATTTGCAAATCTCCCTCTGTGCTGGGAGTGCACCGCATGGCGTGCTCCCAACCCAGAGACCAGGACTCACGAGAGCCCCGGGCCCCGTACTAATGGTCGGGACCTGAAACTCCTGATTCCGGGTCACCTGGTGACTCTAATAGCCTCTGGTTGGCTATCATATTGATCAGTTACTGTGAAGCCTGCCCCAGTGTTTTCTCTCTATGTGAATGGAAGAGAAAGATACATTGTATCCAAAAAAAAGTGTGTTAAAAACAAAATAATATAACTAAAAGAAAAAAAAATACCTAGATCAAGATTTAATCTAGGTCAGTGCCAGAGTTAGTGTTTGGGTCAAGGTCAGGGTCAAAGGTCAGGGTCAGTATGTTTTTTGGACAGGATTTTTTTTTTTTTTTTAAATTAGTATCAGTGTCATTTAGTGTCAGTGGATTCATAAAGTATTGGTGATGATATGTACGGTTTTACTAACACATGTCAAAGTTGTAAAATTGTTACTTGCTGAACTGTACTTGAACTTGACTTCTGACACTCTGGTTAACTCAAAAGTCCCGAACACTGCTCCCTCCAGTCCTTGCTGACTGAAGTAGCCTCTGTATACTGCTTCTACTGCTGCAACTCTCAACACTGTACCCTGCACACTGCACGCTGTACACTTGAACACTTCAGGGCCCAACCGCTGGCACCCCCTCTGTACTTCAGGGTCCTCTCACTAGGCACCCCCTCTTGTAATGGAATATTGAATTCTAATATTTTTATATGAAATGAACATCATATATTGAACTTTTTTTGACTCCCATCTGTGTACCTGACAATTGCTTACAGCTGACATCATAAAACAAGCTGTGTTATATCTAGACCGGGAAAGCTAGTTTTTTTTTACTACTTTTTGTATTATAGCTAGAGGCAATATCTGAGAAGGTCTTTTTTAGCTAGAACTGGTTATCTGGAAAAACTTGTTTATGGTACCTATAAACGATGCTGGGAGGGAATCACCTGTAGGGGGGCTGTGAGAAGGACTAAAAAAAAAACCTGATTTAAAAAACCTGATCAACATGTTAACATAGAATGGGGGTTGGTTGGGGAGGTATATAAATATACAGCCAGAGCCCTAAAAAATTCTGTTACTATGGGCTGAAGTCTCTGAGCACAGACCTCCAGAACATCGGGAGGTCTATGTAATGTATCACTTTTATTTTTTCTTGTTTCTCCCTTCTGTAACTCTTTCCATCTTACAATTTGTCCTATAATATTGATAGCATTTGTATTTCCATTGTAACATCATTTTTTTTTATTGTATTATTCACTTACTTTGCGGTTCATTCTATTTAATGTTATTAATGACAAGTTTCTCTTCTGTAATAAATGTTTTCTCTTATTTAGCACAGTGGTTATTCATTATTAATATTCTTTTACTGTAAGAGATACAATAAGGTGGATATTAAAATATAAAAAGGTGTAGATCACTTATTATATTTATAATCGCAGTAAGGATCAAAGGAATAAGTGTGGTAGGAAAAAATCGCCATAACACTCTACACTTCAGGGTCCACACACTGACACCCTCTCTGCTTCTTTTCAGGGTCAACACTGGCACCCCCTCTACTTTTGCTCCTTCACCAGCTAGCTAGCTCCTGGATCCCCACAACCTTCACCGGAGTGGTTCCCTCTCTCTCTAGGCAGACCCCCAGGGGCAGTTTGCAGTACTCACGAACTGGGAATGCTTTCCTGAAACTGGACCCCTCTCAGCTCCATTAGTCCTCCGCACCCGATCCTCTCTGCAGCTTAGCTCTCTCTGTCCCCTCAGGCAAGCCGCCTGGGACACCCAATTCCTCTGACAGGAGGAGAGACAGCCGCACTCTCCCTCCTGGGATTCTGCCTACCGCCAAAGACACTGCGTCATGTGCTCCCTTCAAACTTATACCCACTCCCAGAATGCTGTGCGGCAGAATCTGCCTTTCTGGGGTAGATACTGGCCTGAGTGTGCCATTGGCTGAGTTTCCTCCACTGCCCAATGAGAGCCCTCTCATAGAGCACAGTGGGGAGACTCCCCAGTCTCAACTGCCACACCTGGGAACCATGACAACCTGACTGAAAACATGGCCTTGCTGTTAAGCAGACAAGGCCTACTATACTTTTACCTAGCACCTACTTTGTAGGGTGCTACATCCACCCCACACCAATCTGAGCCATGTCCCCACTGACTCTGAGGCAGTCGCCTCCTATCAAAAACTTTGGCCAAAAACTCATGAGTATCCCACAAACCTGGAAAGGGGGAAAAGGGAAAGAACAAATGTACAAATAAGTTATGGTGAAAAAATATAGCTATACATTACTCTGCTGTACAAATATACAAACAATTTTAGGTGCATGAGATGATGCACCCCCACCCCACCAAACGAACTTGCTTGGTAGGGATTTCAAACAAACACAATTTACATTCCCTAGCTGTCTTTCTCTAAGATTAGCCCACCTGTAGAGAAATGGAAGGAAAAGTTAGCCAATTGCATACATTTCAGAAAATACAAGACTAACTGTCTGAACAGTTGAGTGAAAAGACCCTCCTACTCAGGGGGGACCTTTTCACTCCCTTCCCTGACTACCTCTGCTGATCAGTGTCTTGACTCGCCGGGTCCACTCCTTGCGAATAAGAAGTCTGTACCCTAACACTGGCTAACTATGCAGAGTCCTTTTCTGAAGTGAGACACAGCGCCCCCTGGCTGTCTCTCAGAGCACTTCTTGTAGGAAACAGGGCAAGTCACTGGAGCCTGGGTGACCTGCAGTCCTGCTGAGTCAGGGAAGTAACAACAGGGGTCCTTCAGGGCATCCCCCACCAAAGTTCTGGATACACACTTGAATCTGTAGCAATCTGCGTCTTCTCTTTACTTGAACTGTGGAAAATTTCCCACAGTATTTGTAATCCACATAGATCCTGGCCCAGTGGCCCAAGGGATCTGACATAGCAAACATTTCCTCAAGACCCTGGCCCGATGGCCCTAGGGGTCTGCAATTGAATTTGAACATTCTTTTCAACAAAAACTTGTAAATTCAGCATTACATTTTCCTTATCTTGTACAATGGAATGTGGCTTTTATTGATGATGACAACTTTTGCCTTCCATGTTTTTTTTCTGTAATGTGTATTGTAAATTATACACCTTCAATAAAAATTTATTGCAACAGAAAATCATGAGTGACCTTCATGGCATCATAGTTTCAGCCTGAAGTGTCCTTTGAAACTTTTTTTAAATTGTTGGCAGCTATCTAATCTAAAACTGTTGGCAGCTATCTAATCTAATACCTAATACCTCAATATATAGAACTTCTTGATCAACCAAGATAGTTCTTTAAAGTCACAGGATTTCATTTAGGAAAAATGTAGTAGAGGGTTGCCAGAAATCCTTTTAACCCCACTGGGCTGGGCTTTTTTTCATGGGGCCACATATTTGCAAATCTCCCTCTGTGCTGGGAGTGCACCGCATGGCGTGCTCCCAACCCAGAGACCAGGACTCACTGAGAGCCCCGGGCCCCGTACTAATGATCGGGACTTGGAACTCCTGATTCCGGGTCACCTGGTGACTCTGATAGCACACGTACCGATACAGACAATGCCGTAATTTAATTTTTTTCACCCCAAAAGGGTGTATATTGAATAGCGAAATAGAAAAAATTTTATAAAACGGTGTATCTCACACGTACAAACACAGACTAGACCCCAATTACAATTTTTTGTACCCTAAAGGGAGGATGAGGAAGAGGAGTAGGAGGAGTTCGGAACAGGAGGCAAACTGAAGCGCCCTGCAATCCTCGGCGGTGGAAGGAGATGCGCCAAACAAATTTAAAAGGTGTATATCACACGTACCGATACAGACTATGCTGTAATTTAATTTTTTACACTCCAAAAGGGTGTATATTGAATAGCGGAATAGGAAAAATTTTATAAAACGGTGTATCTCACACGTACAAACACAGACTAGGCCCCGATTACAATTTTTTGTACCCTAAAGGCAGGATGAGGATGAGGAGTAGGAGGAGTTCGGAACAGGAGGCAAACTGAAGCACCCTGCAATCCTCGGCGGTGGAAGATGCGCCCCAAAAATTGGAAGGTGTATCTCACACGTACCGATACAGACAATGCTGCAATTTAATTATTTTTACCCCAAAGGGTGTAGATTGAATAGCAGAATAGAAAATATGATATCAAAAGGTGTATCTATCTCACACGTACAGACCCAGACTAGGCCCCGATTACTATTTTTTGTACCCTAAAGGCAGGATGAGGAGTAGGAGGAGTTCGGAACAGGTAGGAGGCAAACTGAAGCACCCTGCAATCCTCGGCGGTGTAAGATGTGACCAAAAAATTGGAAAGGTGTATCTCACACGTACCGATACAGACTATGCCGCAATTTAATTCTTTTTACCCCAAAGGGTGTAGATTGAATAGCGGAATAGAAAATATGATATAAAAAGGTGTATCTCACACGTACAAACCCAGACTAGGCCCCGACTACAATTTTTTATACTCTAAAGGCAGGATGAGGTGTAGGAGGAGTTCGGAACAGGCAGGAGGCAAACTGAAGCACCCTACAATCCTCGGCGGTGGAAGATGCGCCCCAAATATTGGAAAGGTGTATCTCACACGTACCGATACAGACTATGCCACAATTTAATTCTTTTTACCCCAAAGGGTGTAGATTGAATAGCGGAATAGAAAATATGATATCAAAAGGTGTATCTATCTCCCACGTACAGACCCAGACTAGGCCCCGATTACTATTTTTTGTACCCTAAAGGCAGGATGAGGAGTAGGAGGAGTTCGGAACAGGCAGGAGGCAAACTGAAGCACCCTGCAATCCTCGGCGGTGTAAGATGCGACCAAAAAATTGGAAAGGTGTATCTCACACGTACCAATACAGACTATGCCGCAATTTAATTCTTTTTACCCCAAAGGGTGTAGATTGAATAGCGGAATAGAAAATATGATATAAAAAGGTGTATCTCACACGTACAAACCCAGACTAGGCCCCGATTACAATTTTTTATACCCTAAAGGCAGGATGAGGAGTAGGAGGAGTTCGGAACAGGCAGGAGGCAAACTGAAGCACCCTGCAATCCTCGGCGGTGGAAGATGCGCCCCAAAAATTTGGAAGGTGTATCTCACATGTACCGATACAGACTATGCCGCAATGTAATTCTTTTTACCCCAAAGGGTGTAGATTGAATAGCGGAATAGAAAATATGATATCAAAAGGTGTATCTATCTCACACGTACAGACCCAGACTAGGCCCCGATTACTATTTTTTGTACCCTAAAGGCAGGATGAGGAGTAGGAGGAGTTCGGAACAGGCAGGAGGCAAACTGAAGCACCCTGCAATCCTCGGCGGTGGAAGATGCGCCCCAAAAATTTGGAAGGTGTATCTCACACGTACCGAAACAGACTATGCCGCAATTTAATTCTTTTTACCCCAAAGGGTGTAGATTGAATAGCGGAATAGAAAATATGATATAAAATTGGCGATTTTTCAATAGCACATGTGAACACAGCAGTGTCTTATGTTTTATGTCACGGTCAGTTCTGCAGCAGGCTATGAAGGGAAAACAAAAAGAAAATTCCCCTTTAAGTTTGTAATTTTTAAATAGATTAGTACAGACTATGCCACAATTTAATTTTTTTTAACCCAAAAGGGTGTATATTGAATAGTGGAATAGAAAAAAGTGTATAAAATTGAAAATCACTCAATAGCACATGTGAACAACACAGCAGTGTCTTATGTCACGGTCAGCTCTGAGTCAGCAGCAAGCAGGCTATGAAGGGGGGAAAAAAAAAATTCCCCTTTAACTTGTAGTAAAATATAGCTGATGAACGCTGCACACAACTGACTGATAAAAAAAAGATTTTTTTCTCCCTCCTCCTTCTCCTCCTCAGTGGGCTCAAGTGAGGGCAAAAAGATCGTTCACTGCACCACCCCCCACACAGCAAAATCGATGTAGACTGTCCCTGCCTAATCTCTGCAGCCTGTCCCTAAAATGCTCAAATAACTTTCCCTGCCTACACTCCGACCTGTCCCTGCATTCTTTTCGGACCCAATTTTTCACTGTCTGTCCCTAATCAGCAGCCAGCACGTATGATGTGTGCTCTCTCCCTAATACTACAGCAGAATGACAATCGTTTGTAGAAAACTGACCCTAAAAATCAGCAGCCCCGCCCTAAAATGCCCTACAACTCGCCCTGCCTAACACACTCCGACCTGTCCCTCAATTCTATCCGGACACAAATTAATTTTGCCTGTCTGTCCCTAATCAGCAGCCAGCACGTATGATGTGTGCTCTGTCCCTGAACTACACAGCAGAATGACGCCGCAGCGGCGCTGGCTCGAACTTATAAAGACATGGTCACATGCATCAGATGGCCAATCACAGCTACTAATACATTAGTAGGCATGGCTGGGATGGCTTAAGGCACACCAGTTAAACGCTTGTTGATTGGCTGTTGAAAGCCCGACATTAAAAACGCGCCATTACATACAAAACAGGAAATAAAATGACCGAACACGGATTTTAAACCCGAACATACAGTAAAGTTTTCGGGTCCGTGTTCGGGTAACAAAAATCCAATTATTTGGTACGAACACGAATAATACAGTCCGTGTTCGCTCAACACTAGTGGTATGGCCACAGTAAAGACAAAGCTGCTTTATCACCCAACATCTAAATTACATTCATCTTCTTTATTAGTATATGTACAGTAAAACCATTGCTGAAAAAAATAACAAGTTTCAATTTAAGCACAGTTGTCATACTTCCTTTCATTGAGATGTAGCAGAATTTCCAGGCATTGGGCCTGATGAGGGTCTGCCATTGCTACCGGAAACACCAGCAGCCCCTTTAAGCTGAATACCCAAGTGTGAGATTGGAGTCAAAAACCAGTCCGGAATCTTTGATTTGTTTTGTTTATTTGATATAGGGGATGGGAGAAGGGAATGAGTGGGATACTCCTCTGGGTCAACTAGGTACAAATGGGACACTTTGAAGAAAAAATGCCTTTCAGCGATGTCTTGACGCCGGCTGGATGCCGACCAACGCTTGCTGGCGCTTGAAAAATGGTGACTTGCTGAACTGTACTTGAACTTGACTTCTGACACTCGGGTTAGCTCAAAAGTCCCAAACACTGCTCCCTCCAGTCCTTGCTGACTGAGGTAGCCTCTGTATACTGCACACTGTACGCTGTACACTTTAACACTTCAGGGCCCAACCGCTGGCGCCCCCTCTGTACTTCAGGATCCTCTCACTAGGCATCCCCTCTACACTTCAGGGTCCTTTCACTAGGCACCCCCTCTACAATTCAGGGTCCACACACTGGCACCCTCTCTGCTTTTGTTCAGAGTCAACACTGGCACCCCCTTTACTTTTGCTCCTGCACCGGCTAGCTAGCTCCTGGATCCCCACAACCTTCATCTGAGTGGTCCCCTCTCTCTCTAGGCAGACCCCCAAGGGCAATTTGCAGTACTCAAGAACTGGGAAAGCTTTCCTGAAACTAGACCCCTCTCAGCTCCGCTGGTCCTCCGCACCCGATCCTCTCTGCAGCTCAGCTCAGCCTTTTGTCCCCCTCAGGCAAGCCACCTGGGACACCCGGTTCCTCTGACAGGAGGAGAGACAGTCGCACTCTCCCTCCTGGGACTCTGCTTCCTGCCAAAGACACTGCGTCATGTGCTCCCCTCAAATTTATACCCACTCCCAGAATGCTGTGCGGCAGAATCTGCCTTTCTGGGGTAGATACTGGCCTGAGTGTGCCATTGGCTGGGTTTCCTCCACTGCCCAATGAGAGCCCTCTCATAGAGCACAGTGGGGAGACTCCCCAGTCTCAATAGCCACACCTGGGAACCATGACAACCTGACTGAAAACATGGCCCTGCTGTTAAGCAGACAAGGCCTACTATACTTTTACCTAGCACTTACTTTGTAGGGTGCTACAGAGATATGAGGAAGTAAAGGCACAAACACTTTCTGGTAAATGCTGTATATTCCTCAAAACCACAAAGGTTATAACAGTGATATGTAAATGTATATATGTGGACGTGGCTGAGTAAAGGCAAAATCTGTTTCTCCACAAAGGATTTAAGTCAACTATGTATAGGACAAATGCCTTTGCAGACTCAATTATTACCTTGTAAAAGTAGGAGTGACAACATCAATTTGCTGTACATAGCTTGTACAGAGAGCAGAGCTGTGGGACAGACCCAGCAGGCCCAGGGCCGGATTAAGAGCATCATGGGCTTGGTGCTGAGGATTTTGAAGAGCCTTAAGGGCCGTGCCTTGGCATGCACCCAGAGGAGGAAGGGTGCAGCCATGCATGCCTAATTCAACATGGGATGCTGTCTCTGAAGCCCATAAACACATCCATGCATCGGCAACTGTCCCTCCTTGTCCGGCCTTCGTGCTGTGTGGGGAGGTTCTGAGGGAGCTGCCTGGGGAAGCGAGCATAGAAGCCAGACTTTTGTGTTTACAAGTGACAGAAGAGCGGTAACAGTGAATATGGTCAACCCGGGGCCTATATTAAGGTAGGGGCCTGGAGCTGCAGCTCCAATAGCCCCTACGTTAATCTGGCCCTGAGCAGGCCCATCCAAACAGTCACCCAGCAAAAGGAGGGAGAAGAAGAGAAGAAGGTATGATACCAAAACCCAGTACTAATCATACTTCCTAGTCTAATTACTGGTCTGTAGATTTTGTAGAAGCAATTATGAGTAGTCAGATGAACCTTGTAAAGAACTTGTTTATTTCCAGCCAGCCATGAGCCTGGTGTAAACCTTTTTTAGTTTCAATTCATAACTTCTTTCTTCCTATTCCCACCCCCAGGTCCTCAGACCTCTATGTAAAAACATACATATTCTACACTAACTAACTGTGACCAGTTTATCAAACCCACAGGTTGTCCTCATCCGTACCACCTGCCCAGGCTCCAGAAGAGAAAGGCGTCTGGCTGATTTGTCATGGCTTACCTTTCCTTTTTGCCTGAGTGTAAATAAAGCAGCCTGAACATCAGTCTCAACTCCTGGCAGGAGCAGGGATGGGACCATGGAAATCAGAGTCTTGGTTCTTTGTGATAGTAAACATTGTGCCGGAGAAGGCATTTCATCCCTAGGTGTGTTGTGGAGGCTGAGTAGGGCTGCATAAATGTCAGAACCATCACGTGCACCTTTTTCTAGGAGATGCTTGGCCGATCTTACACTACGCTCTGCAAGACCATTGGCTCTAGGGTAATTGGAACTGATAGTGACGTGCTGAAAATCCTACTGGTGAGCAAAGTTCTTGAATTATCTGCTTGAAAATTATGTTGCATTGTCAGTCATCAATTGATAGGGAATTCCATGTGTGGAGAATATCCGATTTAATATCCTGATCATTGTGTTACTGGAAGTGTTTGGGAGGACACCAAATTTCCACCAGCAAGAGTACGAATCTACCAAGACCAGGTAATCCTTGTTTGATCATTAAAATATGTTAGCTGCTGTGGCAGCCCAGAAGAGGCGGGGGGGGCCCAAACTTAAATAGGCGGCTCCTCCCCTCCCCCCTCCTCAACTCCAGGCTCCGCCTTTCCATTTATCTTGAAAATGAATGACTCATATTTATCTAGTTCATCTGAAACAGCAAAACTGAGAAGAGTGTAAGCTTGTACCTTTTTTGACTTGTCTGATAGTCCTGCTTTGCTGTACACTTCCCATTCTCTTTTGAATTTCAGCCAGTTGTTAGCAGTGATGGGAATAACGCTGTTATAAGTAAACGGTGTTACTAACGGCGTTACTTTTCTAAGTAATGAGTAATCAAATTAATTACTTTTTTCCCAGCGGTAACGCCGTTACTGTTACTAATGCGGCGTTACTGTAATTACAATTCATCTACCACTAGAGGGTAGAACTAGCAGTAGAAAACTAACTTCTCTATGATGATCAGCTGAAGTCATCTCCAGGCTCTCGGCCTGCCGCTGTCTGCTCCTCGGTCCGGAGAGACTCCTTCTGACTGAGGCCTGAGCACTGCTGATTCTTGGAGTCCTGGTCCTGGAGTACAGCGCTTCTGCAGGTACCACTCAGCAAACACCACCACCACGCAGCCATCCAGGTACCAGTACCACTCAGCAAGCAAATACCACTCAGGTACCCCACCACCAGCCACCACGCAGGTACCACTCATACCACTCAGCAAATACCACTCAGGTACCAGTGTACCACGCAGCCGGTACCACTCAGCAAATACCACTCAGGTCCCACTTAGCAAATACCACTCAGGTACCAGTGTACCATGCAGCGGGTACTACTCAGCAAATACCACACAGGTACCACTCAGGCTCAGCAAATACCACTCCGGTGCCACTCAGCAAATACCACTCAGGTACCAGTGTACCACGCAGCCGGTACCAGTCATCAAATACCACTCAGGTACCACTCAGGATTCACCACAGTACAGTACAGACAGTAGACAGTACATATGATATCAAGGGCAAGGCTATATGGTCTTAAATTAAAAAAAAAAACACTCTTATGGAAGCCTCCTCATCATCTCCAGCACCTTCATTGAACCATTATTATTATTATTACAAGTCCTTTGAGAGATTTTTTTGTGTTACTGCTGTTCAGTTCACACACACGCACAGACACAGTCGCACACACCGACGACGACCAGGAGTCAGAGCGATTTCAGGTCCAACAAGTTCAAAGGTAGCTTTCGCAAACTGGAAGTTTAAGCACTACTTTTCTCTCGTTGAGGTGAAAGACAAGAATGTTTATGTAATGTGCAACTTATGCACAGGAAATAAGAGCCTCTCCATGTCGGTGGCAAGTAATTCAAATTTAATGAAGCACCTCACATCGCCTAATGCCGCCACAAAAGTAGTGGCAAAGACAGCTGATAACGTGAGCTCCGCTATCAAAGGAGGAGATGGAGCCACGACATCAAAGCAACTGAAACTTGACTTTTCACCACTGCAAACTCGTATAACACAGACAGAATTAAACAAAATAATTTCCAGATATATAGTTGAGGAGATGCTGCCGTTGTTTACATTTGAGTAGGATTCTTTCCGGGCAATCATTGTGAAAATACCTGGGAGACAGGGGGTAGGCCCGCCATGCAAAAATACTTTTTCAAAGTACATAGGTGCAGAGTATGGCAGAATGAATGACGACCTCAAAAAGACCTTTGAACATGTAAACTATATTTACACAACAGCCAATATTTGGACGACACATAATAAAAGCTATCTTGGTGTAAACGCGCATTGGATAAATCCAATCAGCATGAAGCGAGTGAAAGCAGCACTAGTATGCAGAAGATTCAAGGGATTGTCATACTCATGACATTACTGCAGTTGAGCTTGACAACATTCACTTATCCTATGGCATATCCCATAAAATTACATCAACTGTCACGGATAATGGCTCCAATTTCATCAAGGCCTTTAAAAGATACCAGCAGCCAGTCGAGGAGGACACTGAGGAGGATGATGAGGAGGAGGTGACTTTTACGGACATTAATGATGTATTGCAAAACGGTGGTGATGATGATCGTGGTGAAATTGTGATTAATTTGCCGCCACATCAGAGGTGTGCTGCTCACACTTTAAACCTTGTTTTATGTACTGATGTTGACAAGTGGTTACTGTCAAAACCACAAACAAAAGCAATATACAGAAGCGCTACTGCTAAATGTACAGACTTATGGAACATGGCTAGTCATTCAACGGTGGCTGCAGAGACCATGGATGATATCATTGCAAAGAAGCTGATGGTCCCTTGCAGTACAAGATGGAATTCATTGTATGATGCCCTGGCTGGAATCAGTGAGATTCCTAGGTGTGAGCTGAACAACATCTCGTCCAAGTTTGGGATGACAGCCATTACAGAACGAGAACATCAGTTCATCAGGGAGTACTGTACTGCCATGAGGCCACTTACAGTAGCCTAAGACATTCTTTAGGGAGAAGACAACTGTTTCCATGGTAAACTCCTACCCACACTAGAGACATTGATTTTCAAGACCTTGGAACTGAAGAATGGCCTGCAAATCCTAGTTGACCTTCTAGGGGCAGTTTTGACGGTAAGAACTTTAATTTATTTAAATATAAGAATGGATGGATGAATAAATGCATGCATGGATGGATGATGAGTGCTGGGAAGGAAGGAGTGTATGGAATGAATGATTCTCCGGTTAGACCTCCTTACCATTCCCCTCAATGGAGGAATGGAGGAGCACCTAGGGGAAGGAGAGATAGCGAGGGGTACTCACAAGTCCCCTACACCTCGTACTATCATCAGCAGAGGCCTCCACCCCCCCTCACATAAGGGTGCACCTAAAAAGAAAAAGGGAAAGAAAGGCAAAAATCATAATGCCTCTAATAATAGATTCGCCCCCTTGGATGATTACCAAGGGGAAGGATATGAGAACTATGGGGATAGGTTCATTTCTCAACACCCACACCCCGCCCCCTATAGATCCCATCACTCTCAAGATCAGTGGTGGGAACCGCCAAGGCATACTGAACACCCTCAAAGGTATCCGGGTTTTTTTCAAAAGAACCGATACGATTATGATCGGAACGCAGATCAAGGAGAGGGACAAGAGGGGGCTGGAGGAAGCAAAAAGAAAAGGAAAAGAATATAAGAGGAGGCGGTATTTTTAATTTGAGCCAGATTACCTTGACGGATGATGAAACTTTTGTCTTGGATCGTGGTCTCAAATATGTGCCTTTTAAGCCTCTAGATAAGTTTGGTGTCTTCATGGACATTCAGAAATACACTTGTAAACTGAATGTTAAGCGATATATGATTTCTAACCCTGTGAGGGATCCTGTGACTATCAGGGAGGGGGTAAGGCATTCGGGGTTGTCCAATGCCTCCCTTTTTAATCCCCCAGCTTCCCTTGCCCCTTCATTGGGTGTGTTTAGGGATTTAGTCATTAAGGATTTGGATACCCTCAATGTCAAGAAATCATATAGCGATAAGAGATTCACCTCAGGACTAAAAAGTTTACAGAAAAGGGAGGATATTGTAGTGAGACCTGCAGATAAGGGAGGTGAGATAGTGGTTCTGGGAAATGTCCAAAATCCTCTCTGACCGGGAAACTTACCTCCCTCTGAAGGGCAATCCTACCCTTAAATATAAGGCTGAATTAACTTTGTTGGTGAAGCGGGGATTTGAGACCAATATCCTCAATAAAAAAGAGAAGGCGTATCTGGTCCCTGTTGCCCCAAGAGTACCAGTAATGTACTACCTTCCGAAAGTCCACCCTCCTGGCCGCCCAATCATCAGCGGGATAGATTCGGTAACTTCCCGAATAGGGAAATATATTGATGCCTATCTGCAACCGCTGGTGGTTGGCACGCCCACTTTTTTGCGGGACTCTACGCAGGTCCTGAGGTTGTTGGGCGATGTGGTGTGGAGGGAGGGCTACGTCTTGGCTACGGCGGACGTGGCCTCCCTGTACACCATAATTTCCCACTCTGACGGCCTGAATGCTGTGAAATCTTTTTTACAGCGGGATCCCCTTCTTATCCCTGCACAGAGATCTTGGGTACTCAGTCTCCTCTCCTTCGTCATGACGCATAACTACTTCTGGTTTGGGGGCTCCTATTATCTACAAACCAAGGGTGTGGCCATGGGTGCTAAATTTGCACCGAGCATGGCCAAACTGTTCATGGCGAAGTGGGAGGAGGACTTTGTACTCCAAGATCAGAGACCGGAGCTGGTCCTATGGAAACGATACATTGACGATGTAATTGTTGTCTGGAACGGCACCATGGAATCTTTGGATGTTTTCTTCCGGGAACTTAATAACAACATCTTCAGTATTAAACTGCAGCATGAGGCCAGTGATATAAATATCCATTTTTTGGATTTGGATATCAAGGTCAGTGGAGACTCTTTGGTGACCACAACCTTTTTTAAGACCACGGACAGAAATGGTTTTATTGGAAGGGATAGTTTCCATCATCCCTCCTGGCTAAAAGGCAGTTCTTAAGAGTAAGGAGGAATTGTTCGTATCTAGCAGATTTCTTTCAGCAGGCCAATGTCCTTAAGGGACGTTTTCTGGATAAGGGTTATGCTGAGGCAGATCTGGAAAAGGTTATTCATGAGGTGGCCAATAAGGATAGAGCTTTGATGCTAGCGGATACACCGAGGGATAAGGCTTTCAATGGTAAAGTTGGGGTACCCTTTGTAACAACTTATACCCAACAATACAGGGATCTTAAGCAAATCTTTTCTAGGCATTGGAAAGTGCTTCAGAACGATAGAGTACTGGCTCCAGTGATAGGCGATCAACCCATGGTGGTCTATCGAGGAGCCTCCGTTGAGACTTCGGGTGGCTCCCAATGTGGTTGACCGACCACTTAAGTCTACCTTTTTTCCCCAATTAAAGGGGTTTTTCCGTGTCGCAAGTGTGTGGTTTGTAAGGCAAATGCGATTAAGGATAGGAAAGTCCTCTCCTTTCGGTCCAATGTCACACAGAAGGTTTATATCATTGGTTCCTTTATTACATGCTCCACCAAAAATGTGGTGTATCTTTTGGAATGCCCCTGTGGCTTCCAATATGTCGGGAGGACGATTAGAACTATGCAGATAAGGGTTAACGAACATTTGGGGAACATCAGATGAGGGTTCCCCAAGCATAGCGTCTCCCGACATTATTTGGAATGTCATAGAAAAAAAGCCACAGGAACTTCAATTATTGGCATAGACAAATTTACAGCCCACTGGAGGGGCAGCAATGTAAGACGTGAAATTTCAAGAAAAGAAACACGTTCGATGTTTGATATGAAATGCTATACGCCGCACGGTTTAAACGTTGACTGGGATGTCAACTGCTTTATCAATAATGGCTGACCCCCGTCACATGTGATAGTCCTTTTCGCCAGCCTTTCGCCTTTATATATTTATTTACATTCACTATATGGTATTTTTAACATAGCGTTTATACTGAATAATTTTTAGTATTTATTCAATATTTGTTCTTAAAGCGGAGTTCCGGGCACAGATGTCATTTTTTAATAAACATACCCCCGGGACAGTCAGGGCTAGCACATTCCACAATGGCTAGCCTCTGATCTGTCCCGGTTCGCACTTACCTTTTAGAAGAAATACTTACTTATAAAATTTCTTCCACAGCGTTTCCATCTCTCTTGTGGGCAGCTGAAGCCGGCGCGGTCCTCTTCTGTGTCTTCTTCCGCGTCTTGTTGTCCCAGAATGCGCCGCACTGGCCCCTCTCGTCACTTCCGGCGCGACGCCGCATTCCTCCACAGCTTCTGGGCATGCCCAGAAGCTGTTTAGCAGGGGAATGCGGCGTCGCCCGGAAATGACGAGCGGGGCCGGTGCCATCGCATTGATTCCTGGGAGCTGTGACGTTCAGCTCCCAGGAATCATAGCGAGGCAGGAAGTGACGGGGTGAGCCGCGGCTCCGAGGGAGGAAGTACTCTGAGGTGAGTATCTTCGATCTTCAATTGCAAGGTAAGTAAACAAAAAAAAAAATAACTACCCAATTCCTTTTCAGGTGAGGCATACCGAGCGGAGGGGCACAAAAAAAAATCTCGTTTTTGTGCCCGGAACTCCGCTTTAATGTAGTTCATTATGGACTTATTCAGTATGGATCATTCCATTGTTTCTTCCCTTTGGAGTGAATGTATTTTTCTACCTATTATGAAGGAATGTACTATTACTGATCATTAGTATACAGGTTGTTTTATTAATTGTGGCAAGACTTTGATCATTTTTTTATATCTATATATAGTATGACTTATGGGATAAGTTTTTATGTTTTTATGTGATCATGATCATGTAAACATTACTATATTATGCATGTAACTATTATGGGGTTTTTTCCGTTTCCTCATGATATATTTTACCTCTTTAACCTCCGGGCAGCTCCAAATCAAATGGTAAAAGGTTCCCCGTTCCCGTTTACACATAGGGCAGGCGTCCGAGGCGTCCCGTCTGTATTTGGCCGTCAGAGTGGGGGTAAGGTATGCTCGATGAAGGATTTAGGGGAAGCCAATTTGCAAGTGTCAAGGGCATCGCTCCACTCGTTATCCTCCAGGTCTCCCACATCCTCCTCCCACCTAGCCTTAGGAACATAAGCCAGGACAGTGGACGCCGGCTCGTGCAACATAGTATATAAAATTGAAATGAGGTGACTAGGATTTGAGCAGCTAACCACCTCCAGCACAGGAACAGGAGGAAGTTCGGGTAGAGGCTGAGGAAATTGTGCTTGGAAAGCATGTCTCAGTTGGAGGTAATGATAACGCATATGAGGGGGAAGATGGAACCTGTTGGAGAGGGACTCCAGGCTCCTAATAGTACCATTAGTGAGGATATGTGACAAGAAAATGACACAGTGTCGGACACATACATGCACATCCGGCACAGTCTGGAACTCAGGGAGGGAGGCATTACACCACAAAGGGGTATATTCGTGAAGGCCCGGGAGGGACAGCTTGCTCGAAACCACGTCCCACAGCCTCCGATAGTGATACAACATTGAAGTCCTGCTGTCCCTGTTAACCGCTCCCCGAACACCCGAAACAATGACAGACAGCGGATCTGTGAGTGCATGGGTTCGAGACGGCGCAAGGAACGCCAGGAACCTATCCCTATCAGATGAATTAAAATGGAAATAATGAGACAGCTGAGCTGCAATATAATATAAGTTAAAATCCGGGAGAGCCATCCCTCCAAGAGTGGTAGCATTCTTTAGCTTCCGCCAGGACAACTTGTGCCTGGAAGATCCCCAGACAAACGGTTTAAGAAGAGATTCCAGCTGAAGAAAATATCAGAGTGGAAGATACATCGGGGAATGCCACAAGACGTAGAGCAGTTTTGGAAGCACCACCATTTTTATGAGATTAATGCGTCCCATAACCCCCAGTGGCAATCGGGCCCAAGTTTGAGTCCGCGTTTTGACCATGGTAAGGAGAGGTAGCAAGTTGTCCGGGACATAATCAGACGCCCTCCTCGTGACGTGAACTCCCAAATATTTAATGCGGTCCACCCTACACAAGGGGAACTCCAGGGTATGGGGAATCTACGAGATGTCGTCGATAGGCAGGATTTGGGACTTATCCCAGTTGATTTTTAAGCCCGAAAGTGGCCATAGCGGCCGATCAAGGACAGCGCAGTATGGAGAGAAGCCTCCGGGTCCGCAAGAAACAACAGTGTGTCGTCCGCGTACATGCTAATTCTTTCCTCGAGGGGCCCTACACGTAGGCCACCTATATCCGGGTGGGTCCTAATAGCAATGGCCAGCGGTTCCGCAACTAGAGCGTATAACAGTGGGGATAGCGGGCACCCCTGACGCGTCCCTCTGCTAAGGGGGAAAGGATCAGATGTCCAGCCGTTGGCCAACACTCTGGCCACCGGGGCCTGGTACAGCACCTGCACCCAGCGGACAAAATGCGGGCCAAAGCCAAACCGCTCCAGGCATCACCAAAGAAACCCCCACTCGACTGAGTCGAAAGCCTTGGCGGTGTCAAGGGACACCACCACTCTAGCTCCCACATTATCATGCGTGGCCTGTAAATCCATAAATAGCCTTCGCAAATTGAAGGAAGTGTTCCTGCCGGGCATAAAGCCAGACTGGTCAGTGTGGATCACCATGTAGATTTTGTAGAAAAAACGATGAGTAGTCAGACGAACCTTGTAAAGAACTTGTTTATTTCCAGCCAGCCATGAGCCTGGTGTAAACCTTTTTTAGTTTCACTTCCTCAGACCTCTATGTAAAAAGAAATATATTCTACATGGTCCAAACAACTGGTGGTTAAAAAAAATAAAATAAAAAAATCCTGCAAGGCAATGTCATAATGTGCTAGTATGCATTGCATATGAGAGACTTACCTTAGAACAAAGCCCTTTTGTGCCACAATGTCACCACTGAGATGGCTGACATTTTCTCCCAGTCCTCCTTCCTGGTTCGGGGCCTCAGACTACATGAGTGGTTGGGAGCACGATGACCTCACTCCCATGCATGTGTGTGGGAGCCACCATTTCCAGCACGGGCTCTGAAGGTCCGGCTCATAGTGCCAGAGTGCATGCGCTGATGATGTCATTGGCTGCATGCACTCTGAAATTTCTCTGTGCAAGTTTGGGAGATATTCACAGTACCTACAGGTAAGCCTTATCATAGGCTTACCTGTAGGTACAAGTGGTTGTACAGAGTTTACTACCACTTTAATTTGTACTTATTTGTGAGGCAGAGGAGAGCACCACATGGAGAGGAGAGGCAGAGGCAGAGGAGAGCACAACGTGGAGAGGAGGGGAGCTGTGATTGCTGTGCTTTGAAGGGGAACAGACATCGGGGGAACAGCTGAGGGAGACTCGACAGAAGCCAGTGACTGAAGGGGGACTGCCAACGCAACGTGACAGACACCAGGCGGCGGGGACAGTACTGCAGACGTGCAGGGACTGACTGACAGGACAGGAGACAGCAGAAACGTGAGTGTGCTGAATCAGCTGTTTGGCTGAGTGAGGGGGAGGGGGATCACACAGACAGTGTGTAGGGAGACTGACAGGGGGAGGCTGCAGGATCTTCCATCAGACAAGGACAGACCAGGGCAAACAAGCAGTAGATCTGACAGTACCTTGATACCTGCAAGTACCTGGGACCACCGAACGGCGGCGGAGGACGGCCAGGGGGGCTGAAGGACTGGGAGTGAGCTGGTGACCCGGAACAGCAGCACGTGAGTAGGTGACCGATCAGCTGTTTGGCAGCTGGTGGGGGGGAACCAGAGGGGAATAACTAGGGACTGTAGATGACTGACTGCTCTGCGACTGACTGCTCTGTGACTGACTGCTCTGCGACTGACCGGGCTCTGCAACTGACCGGGCTCTGCGACTTACCGGGCTCTGCGACTGTGAGTGTTGTGCGACTGTGCTCAACGACTGCGACTGACCAGGCTGTGCGACTGACTGGGCTGTGAGCGACTGATCGGGCTGTGAGACTGACCGGGTTGTGCAACTGTGAATGTTGTGCGACTGACCGGGCTGTGCGACTGAGAGTGTTGTGCGACTGAGAGTGTTGTGCGACTGAGAGTGTTGTGCATCTGACCGGGCTGTGCGACTGAGAGTGTTGTGCGACTGACCAGGCTGTGCGACTGACCAGGCTGTGCGACTGAGAGTGTTGTGCGTCTGACCGGGCTGTGCGACTGAGAGTGTTGTGCGACTGAGAGTGTTTTGCGACTGAGAGTATTGTGTGTCTGACCGGGCTGTGCGACTGAGAGTGTTGTGCGACCGAGAGTGTTGTGCGACTGAGTGTGTTGTGCATCTGACCAGGCTGTGCGACTGAGAGTGTTGTGCGACTGAGAGTGTTGTGAGTCGGACCGGGCTGTGCGACTGAGAGTGTTGTGCAACTGAGAGTGTTGTGCGTCTGACCAGGCTGTGCGACTGAGAGTGTTGTGCGACTGAGAGTGTTGTGCTTCTGACCGGGCAGTGCAACTGAGAGTGTTGTGCGACTGAGAGTGTTGTGCGACTGAGAGTGTTGTGCGTCTGACCGGGCTGTGCGACTGACTGGGCTCTGCGACTGTGAGTGTTGTGCGACTGTGCTCAATGACTGCGACTGACCAGGCTGTGCGACTGACTGGGCTGTGAGCGACTGATCGGGCTGTGCGACTGACCGGGTTGTGCAACTGTGAATGTTGTGCGACTGACCGGGCTGTGCGACTGAGAGTGTTGTGCGACTGAGAGTGTTGTGCATCTGACCGGGCTGTGCGACTGAGAGTGTTGTGCGACTGAGAGTGTTGTGCGTCTGACCAGGCTGTGCGACTGAGAGGGTTGTGCGAATGAGAGTGTTGTGCGACTGAGAGTGTTGTGCGTCTAAACGGGCAGTGCAACTGAGAGTGTTGTGCGACTGAGAGTGTTGTGCGACTGACCAGGCTGTGCGATTGTGAGTGTTGTGCGACTGAGTTTCAAGTGAGTGTAGCGGAGTACCAGAGGGTGAGAAGGTAGAGTTAGGAAGCCAGGAAACCGCCACACAGGACAGACTTTAATTACTAAATCCCCATTAGATTAGATTAGTAGGTACAATGCCCGGCGGGTGTGGAGATGCGACTCGGTGTACATCTTGTGATATGTATGCGTTCCTCGGTCATGCGATCGAGGGCGAATACAAATGCGCAAAATGTAAGCACGTTGCTTCCCTGGAAGCTCAGGTCCTGAATCTAGGGAAGCAGCTGGCAACACTGAGACGAATGTCCATACCGGAGGAGAGCCAGGATTGTACCAATCAGGTGCAGACAGGGGCCTGCACAGAGGTGGGCGGAGTATCGGAGGTGCAGGCATCAGAGCAGAGCAGAGGGGTGACAGTTAGGAGGGGTAGAAGGGGACAAGGCAAGGAGGCTGATCCTGGGCTGGAGCACCCCAATAGATACGCCCCGTTGTGTGATGTTGGGGAAACCAGTCAGGGACCAGCATTGCTGGAGCAGAGCGACGCCCCTAGCTGCCAGGGGAAAATCTCCTCCAGTGAGGCCGGGAGAAAGGGAAAGGAAAGACAGGTGCTGGTGGTAGGGGACTCAATTATTAGAAGGACAGACAGTGTAATCTGTGACAAAGACCGTGTGCGCCGAACAGTCTGTTGTTTCCCGGGCGCTCGGGTTCGGCACATCGCGGATCGGGTGAACAGATTATTGGGTGGGGCTGGGGAAGACCCAGCTGTCATGGTACACGTGGGTACCAATGACATAGGCAGAGGAAGACGGAGAGTCCTAAACGATTTCAGGGACTTAGGCGCTAAGTTGAGGACTAGGACCTCCAAGGTAGTATTTTCCGAAATACTACCTGTACCTCGAGCCACACCAGAGAGGCAGCGGGAGATTAGGGAAGTTAACGAGTGGCTGAGGAGCTGGTGTAGTAAGGAGGGTTTCGGGTTCCTGGAGAACTGGGCCTACTTCTCAGTCGGTCACCGGCTCTTTGGTAGGGACGGATTGCACCTACCAGCCGTACTGGGTGCGAGGATGGCCAAAAAGTTAGAGGGGCTTTTAAACTAGGGAATGGGGGGGAGGGTACAGATGTAGAATTAGCCAGTGGAAAGCAAGTTTCAGAGGGCAGAAATGGGGGCATTAGCGGTAGGGTGTTCGGAGCTCCTATACCCAGGGTGGGTACGGGGAAAAATCAAGAGAGCAGCCTAAAAACATCAAAATTACGAGGCTTATATACCAATGCCAGAAGCCTGGCCAACAAGATGGGAGAGCTGGAGCTGCTGATGTTTGAGGAGGACTTAGGGGCATATCTGAGACTTGGTTTGACAGCTCTCATGACTGGATGGCGACCATTCAGGGGTATTCCCTTTATCGCAGAGATAGAGAGGGTAAAAAAGGGGGAGGGGTAGGTTTGTATATTAAGAACAGTATACAGGTAAATATGAGGGATGATATTAATAATGGAGCTATGGACGAGGCAGAATCCCTATGGGTAGAGCTTCAAAGGAAAGGCATGGTGGGGAAGGTAATATTGGGCGTATGCTATAGGCCCCCAAACCAGAGGGAGGAGGGTGAGGTGGACCTCATGTTACAGATAGGATTGGCAGCAAGGATGGGAAATGTCATTATAATGGGGGACTTTAATTATCCTGATATAGACTGGGCAGAAGGAACCGCGCATTCAGCAAAGGCTCGGCAGTTCCTAAATGTTTTGCAGGACAATTTCATGGGGCAGATGGTGAATGCACCGACAAGAAACAATGCGGTACTTGACCTACTGATTACCAACAATACAGACCTGCTCACGGATATAGAAATATGGGACAACTTAGGGAACAGTGACCATAGGTCAATTGGTTTCAGTATTAATAACAGTAATAGGAAACACAAGGGTAATATAAGGACACTGAATTTCAAAAGAGCCAATTTCCCTAAACTGCGCTCGCTGCTAGAAAATATCAAATGGGATAGAACCCTGGGAACAAAGAACACGGAGGAAAAATGGGAGTGCTTCAAGAGCATACTTAACAAGGGGGTGGGCCAGTGCATTCCACAGGGAAATAAATTTAAAAGAGAAAAACTAAACCCTGGGTGGCTAAACTCCAACATAAAAATGTATATTAGAGCTAAAGAAAAGGCCTTCAAAAAATACAAGACTGAGGGGTCATTGGCAGCATTTAAGCATTACAAAGAGTGTAATAAGAAATGTAAAGACGAAATCAGGGCGGCTAAAATAGAACACGAGAGACATATAGCGGAGGAGAGTAAAAAGAACCCCAAGAAGTTCTTTAAGTATATAAACAGTAAGAAAGCGAGGCCAGAACACATTGGCCCCATAAAAGATGATAAAGGAAAAATGGCCACTGAGGACAGAGAAAAGGCGGAAGTGTTAAATAATTTCTTTTCTTCAGTCTTCACAAAGGAATCGGGGGGCTACACGAACCCCGCTTGTAAGGCCGAACTAAATAATACACCTCAGGAAGTGCCGCCATGGCTAACAGAGGATAGACTTAGAGCTAAACTAGAGAAACTTAACATAAATAAATCACCGGGACCGGATGGCTTGCACCCAAGGGTTCTTAATGAGCTCAGCCAGGTGATTGCCAGACCATTATTCTTGATCTTTAAGGATAGTTTACAGACAGGTATGGTGCCAGCTGATTGGAAAAAAGCCAACGTGGTACCAATATTTAAAAAGGGGCCGAGATATATCCCGGGTAACTATAGGCCGGTCAGCCTAACATCAGTAGTCTGCAAAATTTTGGAGGGGATGATAAGGGACCACATACAAGACTTTAGTAATGAAAACGGTATTATAAGTAGTAATCAGCATGGATTCATGAAAAATCGTTCATGCCAAACCAATCTATTAACCTTCTACGATGAAGTGAGCTGCCACTTAGATAAAGGTAAGCCTGTGGATGTGGTGTATCTGGACTTTGCAAAGGCCTTTGACACCGTTCCCCACAAACGCTTACTGTACAAACTAAGGAAGATAGGTATGGACCATAAGGTGAGTACCTGGATAGAGAACTGGCTCCAGGGGAGAGTCCAGAGGGTGGTGATTAATGGGGAGTACTCTGATTGGGCGGGTGTGGAAAGTGGGGTCCCCCAGGGTTCTGTCCTGGGACCAATCCTGTTTAATTTATTCATAAATGATCTAGAGGAGGGGATATCTAGTACAATCTCAGTATTTGCAGATGATACTAAATTAGGCATGCCAATATCTTCTATGCAGGATGTGGAAATCTTGCAAGCAGACCTGAAATAAAAAAACGGGGTGGGCAACTACATGGCAGATGAGATTTAATGTAGAAAAATGTAAAGTAATGCACTTGGGGGCCAGAAACCAGAAAGCAAGCTACTCACTAGGGGGGGAACCTCTGGGTGAGTCTAGGATGGAAAGGGACCTGGGGGTACTGGTAGACAACAGGCTTGGAAGTGGCATGCAATGCCAAGCCGCTGCAAGCAAAGCCAACAGAATACTGGGTTGTATAAAAAAGGGGATTCACTCCAGAAATAAAGAGATTATTCTTCCACTCTACAAGACACTGGTCCGGCCACATCTGGAGTATGCTGTCCAGTTCTGGGCACCGGTCCTCAGGAAGGATGTGCTGGAACTGGAGAAAGTCCAGAGAAGGGCAACAAAAATAATTAGGGGGATGGAGGACATCAGCTATGAGGAAAGACTACAAGCACTGAACCTATTCTCTCTGGAGAAGAGACGATTGAGGGGGGATATGATATCAATGTACAAATACTGTACTGGCGACCCTAGCATAAGGAACAAACTATTCAGAGAAAGGAGATACAATAAGACACGTGGCCACTCACTAAAACTTGAGGAAAGGCGGTTTAACCTTAAAGTGCGTAAGGGGTTCTTCACTGTAAGAGCGGTAAGGATGTGGAATTCTCTTCCGCAAGCAGTCGTATCAGCGGGGAGCATTGATAGTTTCAAAAAACTATTGGATGGACACCTTAAAGACCACAACATACAGGGGTATACAATGTACGGTTAAAAGCAAACACACACACACATCATAGGTTGAACTGGATGGACTTGTGTCTTTTTTCAGCCTCACTAACTATGTAACTATGTAATTACTTTTAAACCTTTGCCCCTCTAATTTAAAACTGTGTCCTCTTGTGGTAGTTTTTCTTCTTTTAAATATGCTCTCCTCCTTTACCGAGTTGATTCCCTTTATGTATTTAAAAGTTTCTATCATATCCCCTCTGTCTCTTCTTTCTTCCAAGCTATACATGTTAAGGTCCTTTAACCTTTCCTGGTAAGTTTTTTCCTGCAATCCATGTACTAGTTTAGTAGCTCTTCTCTGAACTCTCTCTAGAGTATCTATATCCTTCTGGAGATATGGCCTCCAGTACTGCGCACAATACTCCAAGTGAGGTATCACCAGTGTTCTGTACAGCGGCATAAGCACTTCTCTCTTTCTACTGCTTATACCTCTCCCTATACATCCAAGCATTCTGCTGGCATTTCGTGCTGCTCTATTACATTGTCTTCCCACCTTTAAGTCTTCTGAAATAATTACTCCTAAATCCCTTTCCTCAGATACTGAGGTCAGGACTGTGTCAAATAAGGCAAGGAGGCTGGTCCCGGGCTGGAGCAACCCAATAGATATGCCCCGTTGCATGATGTTGGGGAAACCAGTCGGGGACCGGCATTGCTGGAGCAGAGCAACGCCCCTGGCTGCCAGGGGAAGAACTCCTCCAGTGAGGCCGGAAGAAAGGGAAAGGAAAGACAGGTGCTGGTGGTAGGGGACTCAATTATTAGAAGGACAGACAGTGCAATCTGCCACAAAGACAGTGTGCGCCGAACAGTCTGTTGTTTACCGGGCACTCGGGTTCGGCACATTGTGGATCGGGTGGACAGATTACTGGGTGGGGCTGGGGAAGACCCAGCTGTCATGGTACACGTGGGTACCAATGACATAGGCAGAAGAAGATGGAGAGTCCTAAATGATTTCAGGGACTTAGGAGCTAAGTTGGGGACTAGGACCTCCAAGGTAGTATTTTCAGAAATACTACCTGTACCTCGAGCCACACCAGAGAGGCAGCGGGAGATTAGGGAAGTTAACAAGTGGCTGAGGAGCTGGTGTAGTAAGGAGGGTTTCGGGTTCCTGGAGAACTTCTCAGTCGGCCAACGGCTATTTGGTAGGGACGGATTGCACCTAAATGGGGAGGGTGCAACCGTACTGGGTGAGAAGATGGGCGAAACGTTAGAGGGGCTTTTAAACTAGGTGATGGGGGGGAGGGTACAGATGTAGAATTAGCCAGTGGAAAGCAAGATTCAGAGGGCAGAAATGGGGACATTAGCGGTAGGGTGTTCGGAGCTCCTAAACCCAGGGGGGGTATGGGGAAAAATCAAGAAAGCAGCCTAAAAACATCAAATGAGGATATATGTAACCGGTCAAAATTACGAGGCTTGTATACCTATGCCAGAAGCCTGGCCAACAAGATTTGAGAGCTGGAACTACTGATGTTTGAGGAGGACTTAGATTTTGTGGGGATAACAGAGACTTAGTTTGACAGCTCTCATGACTGGATGGTGACCATTCAGGGGTATTCCCTTTATCGCAGAGAAAGAGAAGGTAAAAAAGGGGGAGGGGTATGTCTGTATATTAAGAACAGTATACAGGTAAATATGAGGGATGATATTAATAATGGAGCTATGGACGAGGCAGAATCCCTATGGGTAGAACTTCATAGGGAAGGCACTATGGGGAAGGTAATATTGGGCGTATGCTATAGGCCCCCCAACCAGAAGGAGGAGGGGAGGCGGACCTCCTTTTACAGATAGGATTGGCAGCAAGGATGGGAAATGTCATTATAATGGGGGACTTTAATTATCCATATATAGACTGGGCAGAAGGAACCGCGCATTCAGCCAAGGCTCGGCAGTTCCTAAATGTTTTGCAGGACAATTTCTTGGGTCAGATGGTGAATGCACCGACAAGAAACAATGCGGTACTTGACCTACTGATTACCAACAATATAGACCTGCTCACGGTTATAGAAACTTAAGAAACAGTGACCATAGGTCAATTAGTTTCAGTGTTAATTATAGTAATAGGAAACACAAGGGCAGGGTTTATTTTTGCAGTGGCATGCAATGCCAAGCCGCTGCAAGCAAAGCCAACAGAATACTGGGATGTATAAAAAAGGGGATTCACTCCAGAAATAAAGAAATTATTCTCCCACTCTACAAGACTCTGGTCCGGCCACATCTGGAGTATGCTGTCCAGTTCTGGGCACCGGTCTTCAGGAAGGATGTGCTTGAACTGGAGAGAGTCCAGAGAAGGGCAACAAAAATAATTAGGGGAATGGAGGACATCAGCTATGAGGAAAGACTACAAGCACTGAATTTATTCGCTCTGGAGAAGAGACGATTGAGGGGGGATATGATATCAATGTACAAATACTGTACTGGCAACCCTAGCATATGGAAAAACCTATTCAGAGAAAGGAAATACAATAAGACACATGGCCACTCACTAAAACTAGAGGAAAGGCGGTTTAACCTTAAAATACATAAGGGCTACTTCACTGTGAGAGCAGTAAGGATGTGGAATTCTCTTCCGCAAACCGTCGTATCAGCAGGGAGCATTGATAGTTTCAAAAAACTATTAGATGGGCACCTTAAAGACCACAACATAGAGGGGTATACAATGTACGGTTAACAGCAAACACACACACACATCATAGGTTGAACTGGATGGACTGATGTATTTTTTCAACCTCACTAACTATGTAACTATGTATACTTAGGAAATTACCAAATCGACAGGTGGTGACAGTATTAGGTGGTCGTTACTTCTAATTAATTTCTCATAGTACAGAATGTAACCTACTATCACTTGACATTTTGATACACTGTCATGGCACTACCATATGCAATTTATAGATAAATGGAGTTATGGTTCTATTTTTTACAAACAGGTAGCAATCAACCAAGAGATTTTGTTTTATACACTAGCTTTTCCTACTCTTTCCCATCAAAAGAGGCACCAGGTAGGGCTTCCTTCTTTCTCCTTTGCTATTCTCATTAATGTAGTTCAGTGCGGTGCTACAGCAATATGAAGAAGGATATATTGCCTTTTATTCTTCTCTCCCTCTACTGAGATGCTCATGTTATGCTGCACCATTCTTCTCCAGCACACAGGAGAAGAGCTAAAGTCAAGCAAGCCCAAAGACTTCTATGCGGAGCTCCAAGACTTCTGTGAGTTGTAGTTTCAGATGGCAGCCATATAATGCGATGAAGTGACTACTTACATTACAGATCCCAACAGGCACTGTGCAGCAGGGGTGGGGAGATCATTTTTATTAAACTGCCCGGGAAAATTCTTCCTATTGACCGCGAGGAAATTAGAGAGAGAGCGCCTCTTTCTGGATATTCGCCTGCCAGTGGGAGACCAAAGCATGAAACTCAGAATGAGGACACCTGGGAACAGAGTAGCACCGCCCACATCACAGCATCTGCACCACTGCGGTAGGGTGACTGGATCATCCACTCGCTCAATGCTTCCCACCGCTGTAGTGAGACATCACTTGCAGCATCCTGAGGACTGGTGAGAGGGCTATTCGCTCGTTGTTGCTACTGCTAGCATGGACAGAGCCACTGAAAGCAGGACACCAATTGTACCCAATCCAAATCGCTCCCATACTGCACTCTATACAATATTTATTCCAAACCTAGACTGCACCTATACCAGCCCTATACCACTTTATACGGAACCTTTGCTGTATCTGAACCACATCTACATTCCACCTGTGCTGAGACTATATCGTAGCCATACTGTACCTATACTGCATGCAGCTTAACTGGGTGTCACAGTTTGGGGTTAGGCTTGGAGACCAGTACCCATAGCAGATGAAAGACTCCCATCAACCAGCAGGATAAATACATAAGCAGATCACCCTGGCAGATGATGCAGGCTCACCTGAGGTGTGGAGTCTAATGTAATGTTCCGGTACCTCTGATACCCTTGCTTCCATATTTCTCCTCTCTTAATTGCGTCCCATCTTGTATAACAAAGGACGCATATACCTTTAAGACCGGATGACATCACTGCCGAGCGCCGCTATGAGCGGCTATTTCAATCGCTGGTTTGCTCTCACTCATGGCTCGTTCAAACCCACATGTTCATCGCACCTACGCCTGAGAAGTCGGAGCTGCTGACATACATTCCTTGCTGAACTGAAGCCGGAAACCTCGCTGGTGATCCGTATCTCGCTACGGGATCACCCCTCTCCAATGGACACTGTTATTCCTAAACCTATCTAAGTGATAAGTACCCCGCAGGGGATTCTTGCTACCAATCTCCTACTGTCATCTACTGCAATTACCAAGACTATCTATCTATCTATTCACTATCACCTGCATAAGACTGTTAGCTCTTGGGACTACCTTGAACTATCCTTGCACTAGGTTACTCTGTCTAAGTATACTCCATCTGTGTCCTCTTACCATCTGCACTATACTTGACATCAGAACCTATCTGCTTTACCATCACCTGCAACTCTCCTAATACTACTTCTAGTGCTCACCATACAATAGCCTGTCTCTCATCTATATCCTCATATACTCTATCCCTCCATTAAACATCTATTGGTATATATATAGTATATAACAGGCTGTACACGGTGATGAAGTCCTGAGAGTTGGATATGTTGTTCAACAAATTCTCTACAAGGCTACTGAGTGTAATAATTCTGCAGCTGTAAATCCATCCACAAACAAAAACGCATGAACGTTACAGATTGAACGAGCCTTTAAAAAAAATATGGATTCAGCAGAATTATCCACTCATGTACTACAATTAAAACAGCAAGTAGATGCATTGATCCATGCGCTTACAGAGGTAAAAAATGACAATCAAACCTTGAGACAGCAGCTTGGCCGTCTCACACAGCCTCCTGCTGCTCAGCCCCGTGAGCCCAAGATAAACCCTCCTATAGTGTTTTCTGGTGATCGGAGCAAATTCCGTGAATTTAAAAACGCATGTCAATTGTTTTTTTTGTTAAAACCTCTAACCTACACCACTGACCAAATTAAGGTTTGTACTATCATCTCCTATTTAACGGGTGAACCCCCGGGCCTGGGCAGATGCTCTCTTTGAAAAGGATGATCCACTCCTTAATTCTTATCCCTTATTTCTAGCACAACTTGCTACTTTATATGAAGACCCCAACAAGCAGAGTACCGCTGACACACAATTACGGGCCTTAAAACAAGGAAGGAGACCTGTTGAAGATTTTGTGGTGAATTTTAAAAGATGGTCCCCTGATTCAGGGTGGAACGACACATCTTTGCGAACGCAGTTTAGACTCGGCCTATCTGAGGCCGTTAAAGACGAGCTCGCCCGAGCGGATTTACCTGGCACTCTAGAGGGACTGATCCAGACCAGTATCAATATTGACAGACGACTACGAGAAAGAAAGGCTGAGAAGATGGGCTCACCATTTTCCAGTCCTTCTCGGATGTTGCCTGATGACCCTACTCCTATGGAAGTAGGAATGATACGTCCACCTCTGACCCTTTCTGAACGTGCCAGGAGGAAAACTGAACATCTTTGCATGTACTGCGCATCCCCGAATCATTTGGTAAACGACTGTCCTCTTGTCCGCAGAAAAGAGGGTGAGTGTTCAAATGTCTTGCTAGGGGGACTCACACCTTCCTTCTCTAATCCTTATCTTTTTGTTCAATTAACATTGCAGTGGGACCAAACTAGGATCACCACCAAGGCTATGATTGACACAGGATCTTGTGGAAACTACATTGACATTTGTTTTGTCTCCCTTAATAAAATACCTATTGTTTCAAAACCCAAACCTGTCTCCGTTAGTTTTATTAACGGTACCCCTTTATCCTCTGGTCCTATCACCAGTCAGACACAGGCACTTCTTGTAACTGCTGACAAGTCTCATGTGGAGACCACCACCTTTGATGTATTAACTTCACCACATTTTCCAATCATTTTGGGACTTCCCTGGTTACACATACATCAACCAATCATCGATTGGAAAACAAAAACGTTAACCTTCTCTTCTCACTATTGTGAGACGACGTGTAACCTCCCCACACATGATAGGATCCTGTCTGTACTGCCGGATGACATTATTCCTAAGTGTTATCAAGATTTATCGGAGGTTTTCCTTGAGAAAAACGCTCAAATGCTACCTCCTCATAGGGACTATGATTGTTGTATCGATCTGCTCCCTAATAGCAAGTTGCCTTACGGACATGTATATCCTCTCTCACAGGATGAACTCTCTCACCTTAAGGAGTATCTGGATGAAAACTTGGCAAAAGGATTCATCCGACCTTCTACTTCTTCCACTGCGGCTGGGCTCTTCTTCGTCCGCAATAAGGACTCTAGCCTTAGGCCTATCATTGATTTCAGACAATTAAATGCCATCACAATAAAGGATCGTTATCCTTTACCCCTTATTCCTGAACTTATCGAACAGGTGCGTGGGGCTTCTTTCTTTTCAAAATTGGACCTAAAAGGGGCATACAATTTAATTCGAATCCGTAAAGGGGATGAATGGAAGACGGCATTCAGAATCAGATACGGACTGTTTGAGTACCTTGTAATGCCATTTGGGCTATGTAATGCCCCCGCAGCCTTCCAACGGTTTATAAACGAGATATTCCGAGACTTGCTTGATGTTTGTGTGGTAGTATATTTGGACGATATACTTATCTATTCTCATTCTATACCTGAGCACATAAAACATGTGAGACTTGTGTTGTCAAGACTACTTGCACATAACTTATATGTTAAATCAAAGAAATGTTTGTTTCATAAAGAGGAGGTACTATTCCTAGGATATATTATATCTAAAAGTGGAATCAAAATGGACATGAGCAAAATATCCTGCATTCTGGATTGGCCTGTGCCAACCACTCGCAAAGCATTACAAAGGTTCCTAGGATTCTCTAATTACTATAGGAAATTCATTAAAAACTTCTCTGCGATTGTGAAACCTCTCACACAACTTACAAGCACGAAGAGACCATTTAATTGGACAAAAGAAGCAAATGGAGCATTCTCTCTGCTGAAATCAAGCTTTACCACTGCTCCCATACTATGCCATCCAGACCCATCCCTTCAATACATCTTGGAGGTAGATGCGTCTAATATGGCAGTAGGAGCAGTTCTCTCACAACGACCAACAAACACCTCACCTCTTCACCCAGTTGCTTTCTTTTCAAAGTCATTAAGTAGCCCCGAGGTGAACTACCCAGTAGGTGAGAAGGAGTTATTAGCCATAAAACTGGCATTAGAGAATTGGAGACATCTACTTGAGGGCACTCAATTGCCAATTCTGATATATACTGATCACAAAAACCTCCAATACCTTCAGACTAATAGAACTCTTTCCCACCGGCAGGTACGGTGGTCGTTATTCTTTCTGAGATTTAATTTTTTAGTAACTTACACGCCCGCAGACAAAAATAAAAAAGCGGATGCACTCTCACGACTAGCCGAGGAAGATTGCACTGAGGTTCCCTCAGTTCCTATAATACCACTTGAACGTATTATCGGAGTCGTTCGCTCACTAAAGGAGGAGATTTTGCACAGCATAGGGTTAGATTCACCTCCACCACAACTAACTACTGACGCAGAAGGCTTCCTCTACTACAACGATAAATTATACATACCCCCTACTATGCGAACCAAGATCTTAGAATTGTCGCATGATGTACCTATGGCAGGACATATGGGTATGACTAAAACTCTCAATCTACTCACTAGGCAATTTTGGTGGCCAGACATGAAGACAACCGTAAAAAAGTTAGTTTCATCTTGTGATATCTGTGCAAGGTCTAAAATTGACAACATGAAACCATCAGGATTACTTTGTAGTTTACCGATACCCCACGTTCCGTGGGAAGTGGTATCCTTAGACTTCATAGTGGAATTACCACCTTCCAAAGGATTCAACACCATCTTGGTATCAGTGGACCATCTGACCAAGATGGCACATTTCACCCCTATCCGAAAACTACCTTCATCCAAACAAACAGCAGAATTACTTGTGAAACATGTCTTTAAGTTACATGGTATTCCAAAAACACTGCTGTCTGACCGTGGTTCACAATTTATCTCAAAGTTTTGGCCTCACTTCTCCCTACCACCCTCAGACCAACGGACAGACAGAGAGAGTTAACCAGTGCATTGAACAGTACCTGCGTTGCTATACTTCGTATCTACAGGACGATTGGGCAGATCTCCTCCCACTGGCGGAATTCGCCTATAACAACGCTACTCATAGCACTACTAAGCAAAGTCCGTTTTACCTGAATTATGGGTTTCATCCCACACTCCTTCCTCCACGTATCTTACCATCAAGTAATCCAGTGGCATCTGATTATCTTGCCCAGATAAAGGATTCTCTGGGATTACTCAACAATACCATATCTCATGCTCATAGCCAACAAAAAAAGTACTACGACCTCCGTAGGAAACCCTCTCCCCAATATGCCATTGGGGATCTTGTTTGGCTTTCTACAAAAAATCTGAGACTAAAGATCCCTAGTAAAAAACTTGGACCTCTGTTTCTGGGACCTTTCCCAATGGAGAAGCTTATTGGTAAAGCTGCAGTACAACTCACATTGCCAGTAGACCTCAAGATACATCCTGTCTTCCATGTGTCTCTACTGAAGCCCCATGTTCCTAACCAAGGAATAAGGCCTACTATCTCACCTCCACCTCCTGTACAAGTGGAAGGTGGAGAAGAATTTGAGATAAAGGAAATTTTGGATTCCCGTTTCAATAGAAGAAGACTCCAGTATCTTGTACGATGGGAAAATTATGGGCCCCAAGATGACACCGGGCTGGATACCTCCGATATACATGCCCCTAGACTGATTCGCAATTTCCACTCGAAAAATCCGGAAAAAACAGTTCTAGAGGCCTTCCGGAGCCGGCCTTAAGGGGGGGGGGGGTACTGCAATGTTCCGGTACCTCTGGTACCCTTGCTTCCATATTTCTCCTCTCTTAATTGCGTCCCATCTTGTATAACAAAGGACGCATATACCTTTAAGACCGGATTACATCACTGCCGAGCGCCGCTATGAGCGGCTATTTCAATCGCCGGTTTGCTCTCACTCATGGCTCGTTCAAACCCACATGTTCATCGCACCTACGCCTGAGAAGTCGGAGCTGCCGACATACCTTCCTTGCTGAACTGAAGCCGGAAACCTCGCTGGTGATCCGTATCTCGCTACGGGATCACCCCTCTCCAATGGACACTGTTATTCCTAAACCTATCTAAGTGATAAGTACCCCGCAGGGGATTCTTGCTACCAATCTCCTACTGTCATCTACTGCAATTACCAAGACTATCTATCTATCTATTCACTATCACCTGCATAAGACTGTTAGCTCTTGGGACTACCTTGAACTATCCTTGCACTAGGTTACTCTGTCTAAGTATACTCCATCTGTGTCCTCTTACCATCTGCACTATACTTGACATCAGAACCTATCTGCTTTACCATCACCTGCAACTCTCCTAATACTACTTCTAGTGCTCACCATACAATAGCCTGTCTCTCATCTATATCCTCATATACTCTATCCCTCCATTAAACATCTATTGGTATATATATAGTATATAACAGGCTGTACACGGTGATGAAGTCCTGAGAGTTGGATATGTTGTTCAACAGATTCTCTACAAGGCTACTGAGTGTAATAATTCTGCAGCTGTAAATCCATCTACAAACAAAAACGCATGAACGTTACATCTAAGCACTAAGCAGTGTTATAACATAACAAAAAGTCCCTCCTATCGGTATTAATCAATCAACTCTCACAGGGTGCACCTAAGAATGTTTACTTTAATAAAAAAGATGTGTTTGATGTGTGTTTTTTCTTATAGTAAGGGGTGAACTGAGAGATACCTCTCTACCTCAATTTGTCATTGAACTCTATCTCCTCTTAGTGGCTCTTACTTCTAATCTTCCAGGACTTAAAAAGCGTCCTGACTGCAATAAAAAACTGACTCATGGCCACTTATAACTAAGAGATATGAGAACAACTTAGACATGAAACCCCTCCCACCAACCAAAATACCATATCGGAATGTGATAGTGCACCCAAAACCAATAAGAAAAATACCCTACATTTTTCACTGTAAAAAAGAGCTTTGTCGGGGGTGTATACGAAGAAAATAAATAAATAAAAAAATAAGTGCTCAAAATGAAAAGTGCTGTAACCACCACATGGCAAATTTATTTATTTAGTTGTTCTCATATCTCTTAGTTATTAGTGGCCAGGAGCCAGTGTTTTATTGTAGTCAGGACGCTTTTTAAGTCCAGGAAGAATGAAAATAATAGATTGAATTTAGGAGCATAGAGTAGGGTGATTTCTATCAGTTGATTAGTACCCCTATGCTTCCATTTGTACTTCCTTTAGTTGTTTACTGCAGTATAGAGAGAGCCACTAAGAGGAGATAGAGTTCAATGACAAATTGAGGTAGAGAGGTATCTCTCAGTTCACATAAGAAACACACATCAAACAAATATACTTTAATAAAGTCCTAAACATTGTTAGGCATTGTCCCTAGGTTTCCTTGTGCGTGGCCAGACATACCCTGTGAGAATTGACTAACCAGTGTTTTCCAGAGCTCTTAATGGCGGAGATGGGTTTTGCTGTATGTTAGTACCAGGTCGCAGTCCTCAGGATAACCTCACCAGGAGGTGAGAAAGATGGGGCCAAGTAGCAGATATAGCAGGTAGGGATCAAGCAGAAGCGTAGTCATTAAACAAGCCAAAGGTCAGTAGCAAGTGTTCGCAAGTTAGGATCAAGCAGAAGCTTAGTTGAGGAACAAACCAAAGGTCAGTAACAAGTTGTAGCAGAGATGCAGATGGCAGAAGAAGAGACAAGAATGAGATATTGTCTGAAAAGAGTACAATAATCTGGCAAAAAGTAAATACAAAGGCATGGCTAATATAGGAAGTTCATGGGAGGAACAAAGGGCTCAAAGTTCAGAAAAACAAGATTCAAGGCAGGATCATTCAAGGAATTGTCCAGGTGGCTGTTTATCATCCCAGGTGGCTCAGCAAGAAGGGACACGGCAAAACACAGTCGAAGTTGTAGGTTCAGACCTGGGTCCTGACACTGGGATTGTTGTTAAGTATACTGATGCTCTTAACAGCAGAAGAACATCTCAAAGGACTGCCCTCCCCGTAATAATTATTTTGCAAGCCCCCTTCACTACCATCCTCCTTTTCTTTTGGACAGTGCATACCCAGTCAGCCTAGGGTCTCAGTATAAGCTTTCTTTATATATGTATAAAGTTATGTAGCACTAAGTAAATCAGTACTGTATATCATTTTATTTATTTATTCTTACAGCAGAACAACACTATTATTAGTATTATTGTCTTTATTGTGGGAGCACAATTGGTAGTTGCAGCAGCTGGACTTTATTGTTTGGTGTATGAAACTTGTTCTTATTTACATTTTGGGTTATTCACAGGTAGTGCAGGGGTTTATACTTTTGTATTTATTGCAGTCAAAGACTAGCACCGCTGCCATAAGTGTACTCTGGCAGTATAGTTCCAGCACTCGGTAGATTAAACCACTGCTACACCTGAGGTGGCCTTGCTACTATATACTGTACAGTATGCTTATCTGGACAACAAATGTCACCTTATGCCTAGTCCTAAGGCCCCTTTCACATAGGCGTTCAGATCCGCCAAAAAAACTGATAGACGGATCTGAACGGACACCCCATGCATCTCTATGGGGCATCGGATGTCAGCGGAGACATGTCCGCTGACATCCGATCCATCAAATCTAGATGGATGGAAACCCTATTTTCCATCCATCCAGCAGATCGGATCGTATCGGATGAGAACGGACAGACGGTCCGTTCCCACCGGATTCCCCCCATAGAGAACAGCGGGAACTGACAGCTGTGTCTCCGCACACAGCGCGGAGACACAGCTGCCATCCACCTGCTCAGCGGGGATCGGCTGATCGATCCCCCGCTGAGAAAAACGCAGTCCGCCTAACGGACTCCCTGTGTGAAAGGGGCCTTACTGTTAATCATTTTGTATGCTAAATTGTATCATTACCATTGTTAACCCATTTTATGCTTGCCTAGTTATCAACAGTATATTGTCAAAATATATTAGGTTTGCCTTTACTACCTGGTTTGGTGCCGGTTTTCTTTGATATAGCACTACTTTTGGGTACTACCGTGTTTAACCACCTCCCACCCGGCCATAGTACATATACGGCCGGGCGGGAGTCTCGTCCTTCTGAATGGACGTTCCGGAACGTCCTTCAGAAGGAGAGAGATCGCGCTGCCGCGGGCACGCGCAGCGGCGCGATCTCGATGTGCCTGTGTCGCTTGGACACACGGCAACAACATTCGGCAGGAGGGCCCTGTGATTGGCCCTCCTGATCACATGACAGCTGTGTCCAATCACAGCTGTCATGTAATGTAAACACAGCCGTTGTAACGGCTTTGATCTCTTCTTTTCCTCACACAGATCCTGTCAGTGAGGAGAAGAAGAGACAATCTGTGCTGCAGCCAGGGGATCAGTGAGTTTTAAGCATTTTTTTGCTATTTACACACTGATCACCCTGTTAGTGTCCCCAAACACAGTGTCCCCAAACACAGTGTCCCCAAACACAGTGTCCCCAAAACACAGTGTCCCCAAAACACCAATATAAAAATCATCAGGCGCACATCTGTCCGTGGATCATCCCGCGCACACCGTCACCTGATCTGCTACACCTGTCTGATCTGACACATCTGTCCGTGGATCATCCCGCGCACACCGTCACCTGATCTGCTACACCTGTCTGATCTGACACATCTGTCCGTGGATCATCCCGCGCACATCGTCACCTGATCTGCTACACCTGTCTGATCTGACACATCTGTCCTTGGATCATCCCACGCACATCGTCACCTGATCTGCTACACCTGTCCGTGATCTGACGCACCTGTCCCAGTGAACATCTGCCGCATCTCACTTCAACACCTGTCCCAGAAATCATCTGTCCACATGGCGAAAAAATTTTATAGCGGCGAAGAGGCTGTCCAAATTATTCAGAGTATGTCGGATGAGAGTACCGGGGAACTCTCTCCGTCAGACTCGGATAGCGAGTATGAGCCAGTAGAAAGCAGTGGCTCAGAAATGGAAACGGAGGATGACAGAATCCTTACAAAGAGGATCAGGAGATTTGAGCAGGCGCAGGCTTCCACCAGCAGCGCAACAACTCCGCAGGCATCCACCAGCCGCGCAACAACTCCGCAGGCATCCACCAGCCGCGCAACAACTCAGCAGGCATCCACCAGCCGCGCAACAACTCCGCAGGCATCCACCAGCCGCGCAACAACTTCGCAGGCATCCACCAGCCGCGCAACAACTCCACAGGCATCCACCAGCAGTGCAGCACTCCACGCAAACAGGGCATCATCCCTGCATGACAGGCCAGCTGCTGGTAACGGGGCGTCCCACCCACAACGAGGCAGGGCCCATACTAGCCTTCCGGATGTTCTGTTATATCCGACATGGCTGCCCGATACTTCAGCAGAACCTGTAATTCCCCCTTTTACAGCACAGCCAGGCCCTCAAATCCCATCAGATAATGTAACCCCACTTTATTATTTTAATTTGTTTTTCACGAATGATCTGCTGAACTACATCGTGGAGCAGTGTAATCTGTACGCCAGCCAACATATTGCCAGCAATCCGGATTCATCCTATGCCCGCCCCTTTGTTTGGAAACCCCTCACCGTGGAAGAATTTAAACTTTTCCTTGGACTGACCCTCAACATGGGTCTGACAAAAAAAAATGAACTCCACTCCTACTGGTCTACCGTACCTTGCCATCATATGCCAGTCTACTCCTCTTTGATGCCCAGACACCGTTATGAAATGATAATGCGATTTTTACATTTCAACGACGATGCCCAGTGCCTCCCCCGAAATCATCCAAATTATGATAAATTATTCAAAATTCGGCCCCTAATCAATTTTCTTTGCTCCAGCTTCAAGCAAATGTTTACCCCTGATAAAAACATTTGTGTGGATGAATCCCTAGTCCACTTCACCGGAAGGCTTGGGATAAAACAATACCTCCCAAGTAAACGTGCCAGATATGGGGTAAAGTTTTACAAAGTATGCGACAGGGCCACGGGCTACATTTTTGATTTCAAAATTTATGAGGGAAAGGACAGTCAGATAAACCCCCCTGGGTGCCCTACCTATATCGGGACAAGTGGCAAAATTGTCTGGCAGCTGATTGAACCACTGCTTGGGAAGGGCTACCACCTATATGTTGACAATTTTTATACAAGTCTCCCACTTTTCCGCCATCTATACCTAAAAAACACTGTGGCCTGCGGGACAGCACGGTCCAACCGCAAGGGCTTCCCACAGAGATTGATCAGCCAAAGATTAAATCGGGGGGAAAAAGCCAGTATGCGCAATGAAGAGGTACTAGCTCTGAAGTGGAAAGATAAAAGGGACGTCTACATCCTTTCCACAATACATGAGGACACCCTGGTGGAACTTCAGACAAGACGAGGTCCCATCCAGAAGCCAAAATGCATCCATGACTATAACCTATTCATGGGGGGGGGTGGATATGAGCGACCAGCTGATGCAGCCCTACTTGGCCACCAGGAGATCACTGTTCTGGTATAAAAAAGTCGCATTTATATAATTCAGCTAGCCCTGTTCAATTCCTATGTCATTTTTTCCAAGTGTACCCAAGGATCCCTAACCTATTTAAAATTTCAAGAGGACGTTATCATGGCCCTTCTCTATCCCCATGGCCACCCCCCCGAACAAATTCGCTCTGATGCATTAGCCAGACTTCATGAAAGGCACTTCCCGGATATCCTCCCTCCTACCCGCACAGGCTGCAGACACCAAAAAAAATGTCGTGTATGTTCAAGTAGAGGAATTCGCCGCGACACCAGATACTACTGTCCCCAATGTCCCTCCCAGCCAGGCCTCTGTATTGTAGGGTGCTATCGTGTTTATCACACTTCAGTACACTATTAGTAAAGACATTTTCCCAGTTTCCACTATCTGCTATTTCTGTGTATGACCCGGACTGTTTATCGACTATGATGTGAAGATATTTTTCCAGTTTCTGCTATTTTTGTGTATGACCCGGACTGTTGAATGACCATTCTTTTTGCCTGCCTCCTGGAACTGATTATTTGCTCTGCCACTGTACTATTCAACACAGGGGTCTCACACAGGTGAGGGGATCCAGAATAGAAATTCCGAGTGGAGAAAACTTTTTTTTCTCCAGGTTTTTGTTTTCTCGGATTAGGGTCTGGATCTCGGAGGCTTCAAAGAGATTTGGGTGGGAGAAGCCTCTACCCCTGTCCTCAGGTCTTACCTGACCAAGGCCCCCAAGCCTTATAGTGCTGCCTGCTGCCACCTGAACTGGCCATGCCTATGCCTGCCACCTGAACTGGCCATGACTATGCCTGCTAACTGAACTACTGCCAGGACCAATACTTTGGAATATCCCTGCCTGCTGCCTGGAAAATTCCTGAACATCTCCATTGGCTGCCTGGACCAATGCTTTTCCTGTGCTGGGACCGTATTCGTGCCTGCTAAAACCACAGGTAATCATTATTTTTTACCCTTTGCTCAGCAGAATGTATTTTGGGTTGTAATTCTTGATCTGTACATGCTATGTGTTAGAAGCCTGACTGTGCTACTTGGATGTTGGGCCTCTGTATGTGGCCAGGCTGTGGAAAAGTGTAACACATGTGGTATTGCCATACTCAGGACGAGTAGCAGAATGCATTTTGGGGTGTAATTTTTGCTATGTACATGCTTTGTATTAGAAATATCTTAGAAATGGACAACTTTGTGTAAAAAAAAAATACGTTTTTATTTTTTCCACATTTTCCAAAAACTTGTGGAAAAAAATGACATCTTCAAAAGACTCATAATGCCTCATAGAATTTACATTGGGGTGTTTTCTTTCCAAAATAGGGTCATTTTGTGGGTAGTTCCATTGTCTTGGTGCTCCAGGGCCTTCAAAAATGTGATAGGTACTCAGGAAATGAAATGTGTAATTTATGCCTTTAGAACGCCTGACTGTGCAACTTGGATGTTGGACCTCTGTATGTGGCCAGGCTGTGGAAAAGTCTCACACATGTGGTATCGTCATACTCAGGACGAGTAGCAGAATGCATTTTGGGGTGTAATTTTTGCTATGTACATGCTATGTATTAGAAATATCTTATAAATTGACAACTTTGTGTAAAAAAAAATACGTTTTTATTTTTTCCCACATTTTCCAAAAACTTGTGGAAAAAAATTACATCTTCAAAAGACTTATTATGCCTCATAGAATATACATTGGGGTGTTTTCTTTCCAAAATGGGGTCATTTTGTGGGTAATTCCATTGTTCTGGTGCTCCAGGGCCTTCAAAAATGTGATAGGTTGTTAGGAAATGAAATGTGTAATTTATGGCTTTCGAACGCCTGACCGTGCTACTTGAATGTTGGGCTTCTGTATGTGGCCAGGCTGTGGAAAAGTCTCACACATGTGGTATCGCCATACTCAGGACGAGTAGCAGAATGCATTTTGGGGTGTAATTTTTGCTATGTACATGCTATGTATTAGAAATATCTTATAAATTGACAACTTTGTGTAAAAAAAAATACGTTTTTATTTTTTCCCACATTTTCCAAAAACTTGTGGAAAAAAATTACATCTTCAAAAGACTTATTTTGCCTCATAGAATATACATTGGGGTGTTTTCTTTCCAAAATGGGGTCATTTTGTGGGTAATTCCATTGTTCTGGTGCTCCAGGGCCTTCAAAAATGTGATAGGTTGTTAGGAAATGAAATGTGTAATTTATGGCTTTCGAACGCCTGACCGTGCTACTTGAATGTTGGGCTTCTGTATGTGGCCAGGCTGTGGAAAAGTCTCACACATGTGGTATCGCCATACTCAGGACGAGTAGCAGAATGCATTTTGGGGTGTAATTTTTGCTATGTACATGCTATGTATTAGAAATATCTTATAAATTGACAACTTTGTGTAAAAAAAAATACGTTTTTATTTTTTCCCACATTTTCCAAAAACTTGTGGAAAAAAATTACATCTTCAAAAGACTTATTTTGCCTCATAGAATATACATTGGGGTGTTTTCTTTCCAAAATGGGGTCATTTTGTGGGTAATTCCATTGTTCTGGTGCTCCAGGGCCTTCAAAACTGTGATAGGTTGTTAGGAAATGAAATATGTAATTTATGGCTTTCGAACGCCTGACCGTGCTACTTGAATGTTGGGCTTCTGTATGTGGCCAGGCTGTGGAAAAGTCTCACACATGTGGTATCGCCATACTCAGGAGGAGTAGCAGAATATATTTTGGGGTGTATTGCAAGTTTATGTATGTCATGTGTGAGAAATACCTTGTTAATTTAACAATTTTGTGGGAAAAAAAAAAAATCTTCATTACCAAAACTATTGTGGCCAAAAAATTGCAACTTCAAAAAACTCACTATGCCTCTTACTAAATACCTTGGACTGTCCTCTTTACAAAAAGTGGTAATTTGGGGGGTATTTGTACTCTCCTGACATTTTAGGGCCTGAAGAAATGAGATAGGTAGTCAGTACATCAGGACTGTTAAATTTTCAATGATACGTAGCCTAGCTTGAGGGCGCTCTAACTTTCACAAAAACCTATTTTCATACACTTATCAGGATTTTTTTTTACCAAAGACATGTAGCAGAATACATTTTGGCCTAAATTTATGACAAATTTTGATTTTATTGGATTTCTTTTAAAACAGACAATAGAAAATATAATTTTTTTTTTTTTCGCTATTTTTTCGCTTATATCACAAAAAATAAAAAATCCAGCGGTGAATAAATACCACCAAAAGAAAGCTCTATTTGTGGGAACAAAATGATAAAAAATTCATTTGGGTACAATGTAGCATGACTGAGTAATTGTGATTCAAAGTGCGAGAGCACCGAAAGCTGAAAATTGGTCTGGGAAGGAAGGGGGTTTAAGTGCCCAGTATTGAGGTGGTTCATTTTGGCACCAAAAGACACAGTAGGGCTTATTTTCGGGGTAGGTCTTCTCTCCCTCCCAGCCTGTCAGGAATCCCATGTGTGAACCTAGTTTAATGTTTCTAAAATCCTAGAATCCACTTTATTAGTGTTTTATATAATGTCCAGTGAGTGTTTCTGTAATAGAATAGTGTGAAATACCTTCGATAGCTGATCTCCCAATCTGCTGTCCTTCTCCTCTCATAGTGGTCAGAGGGGGATCTTAGCCCCTCCCATCTGTTAGAATTGTGTGAATTACCTTTGTTACTGCGTTGCTCAGTGCTCAGCTGATTTCCCACTGCTCTTGCTTCTCTTCTCCCCCCCGCTGACAGCTGGGGGTCACGGAAACGCCAAGCAGCTGTCACGTACCTGATCCGAAGCCGGAGTGTAGAGAGGGCTCCCCCTTGTGGCTAGGTGCAGAGCACCCCTGGAAGTGGGACAGGAAGTGCTGTGCCCGAAGTAGCACGGGTTGCCGGTTGGGATGAGCAGATGAAAGCAGGAACCAACTTGTTGTGAAGTTCCAAGCAGGTCTGGAACACTTTGGCAAGCCAGGCAGTTACAAGGTACAAACAGGAACAAACTGGGAGAATACTGGAGCGAAGTCAGGAGCCAAGCCGAGGTCAAGTATTGGAGAAGACAACAGGAATCCAAGAGCAAGCCAAGGGGTCAGGAGCCAGGAGAAGCAAAGTCAAACAGTCCGGGTCGGCAACAGGAAGACAAGATCAGCAGGTTTACAAGGCACAGGGAACACGGGAGGCTGTTGATCTTCCAGCAACTAGTTGTTGTGGCTGCTGGCTTTAAATAGGCCGTTTGGCGCCAAGCGCCATTACACATGGCGTACGCATTGGCGCACGCACGTTCCTGACTGCGTTTGCCCGTGTTTGGGCGCGAATTCGCTGATTAGCCAGGATGTTGGTAGTTCCCTGACAGTGCCCCCCCCCCCGAGGGGCAGCCTCCGGATGCCTAACAGAGCCTGTTTTTCAGGGAATTTCTTGAAAAAGTCACATAACAGTCTGGGAGTGTGTATATTTCTTGCAGGTTCCCAAGAACTTTCCTCCAGAGAATAGCCCTTCCATTTGATTAGATACTGGACTTGCCTTCCTCTACTACGGCAGTCCAGGATGGATTCCACTTCATATTCTGTTTCTCCATTTACCACAATCGGAGGTGGAGGCAAGCTATCTCTTCAAGGAAAAGGACCAGGATTGGCCGGTTTAAGCGAAGACATGTGGAAGATTCACCCATCCTGTACGTATTTGGAAGGCATAATTCAAAGGCCACAGGGTTGATCATTTTCTTGATCGGGAAGGGGCCAATGAACCTTGGACCCAGCTTCTTGGATGGGAAGGCCAGCTTAAGATTAAGAGTGGACAGCCACACTTTGTCTCCCACCTTCAAGGCCGGGCTATCTTTCCTTCTCTTGTTGTAGCATTCCTTATAGTCTTCTTGTGCCTTTTGCATGGTCTTCTGTAATAGCAGAAAGTTTTCTTGGAGGAAGGCTACCCTATCTTGAACAGCAGGTACCGCAGTTTCAGACATAGGGTTAGATAACAAGGATGGGTGAAACCCATAGTTTGCAAAAAATGGAGACTGGTGGGTGGAAGCATGAATTGTGTTATTATATGCGAACTCGACACACAGGAGTAAGGCTACCCAATTGTCTTGCGAAAATGTGGAAAAGCAGCGGAGATATTGCTCAAGGGTTTGGTTGGTTCTTTTTGTTTGACCATTACTTTGAGGGTGATATGCTGAAGATAAGCAGACTTCGATGTTTAAGGCTTTACAGAGAGACCTCCAAAATCTGGAGGTTAATTGCACTCCACGGTCGGACACGATGCTGCCGGGTAGACCATGTAGCCTCACTATTCCCTTGACAAAGGTATGTGCCGTGTCCACGGCCGAAGGAGTGCCAACCATGGGAATAAAGTGGGCCATTTTAGATAAGCAATCCACTATCACCATGATTGTGGAGAATCCCTCCGAAGAAGGTAGGTCCACTATAAAGTCCATGGACAACATTTTCCACGGTTGTTTTGGGACAGGAAGTGGTTTCAACAGACCCCAGGCTTGGACGTGGCTGCCCTTACTCCGAAGGCAGGTCGTACAGGAACTCTCATAGTATCTTACAGTCCTTTCTTAAGCCTGGCCACCAATAGGATCGCTGAATCAGTTCCAAGGTCTTACGGACCCCAAAGTGACCGGCAAGTTGATGGTTATGAAAAGTTTTAAGGACAGTGAGTCTGGCTTCCTGGGGTACAAAGAACTTGTCTTCATGCAAAAAAAATTTTCCCCGTTTTTTGAGAGTAGCAGTCTCAGGAGCAGTGCAGCGGGCAGAGGCTAGTTCAAGGGTGGTCCTAAGATCAGGCTGGAGTAAAAGAAAGTTTTGGGAGGACAGAATTGTACTGGGGGTGACATCCACAGGAGTTTCGGGGAACATCCGCGAGAGGGCATCTGCCTTCCCATTTTTAGAGCCTGGCCGGTACAGGAGGTGGAAGTTAAACCTCGAAAAGAATAATGCCCATCTGGCCTGCCGAGGTCTTAGGCGTTTGGCTGATCTGAGATATTCGAGATTCTTGTGGTCCGTGAATATCATTATTGGGTGGGCTGCGCCCTCCAGCAAATATCGCCATTCTTCAAGCGCAGCCTTGATGGCCAATAGTTCTCGGTCCCCTACATCGTAATTTTTCTCGGGCTGACTGAGCTTTCGAGAAAAAAACGCTACAGGGTGAAGCAATGCCTTGGGTCCCTGGCGTTGAGATAGGACTGCTCCCGTGGCTACTTCTGAAGCATCGACTTCAAGGACGTAAGGCAAGGCCGGGTCTGGGTGTTGTAGCACAGGAGCACTGGTGAATACAGCCTTGAGCTTGTCAAATGCACTTTGGGCCTCTGGGGACCATTGGAAACAAGTTTTTTGCCGAGTCATTTGAGTAATGGGGGCAATGATGCAGGAAAAGTCCTTAATAAACCTTCAATAAAAGTTTGCGAAACCCCCAAACCTTTGGATGCCCTTTTTGTCAGTGGGGGCAGGCCACTCCAGGATGGCAGACACTTTCTGAGGGTTCATTGCTATTCCATCTGTGGAGATAATCAGACCCAGAAATTGTATGGATGGCTTCTCGAATTCACATTTTTCTGCTTTAGCATAAAGCCTGTGTTTTCTGAGGGTGGCCAATACTTTTTGTACATGTATTCTGTCCAACTCCAGGGTGGTAGAAAAAATAAGAATGTCGTCTAAGTAAACGATGAGGAAATTGTCCAGGAATTCTCTGAAAATATTGTTTACTAGGTGCTGGAAAGTGGCGGGGGCATTACACAGTCCGAAGGGCATAACCAAGTATTCAAAATGCCCGAAACGGGTTCGAAATGCAGTTTTCCACTCATCGCCCTCGCGGATCCGCACCAAATTATAGGCACCTCGTAAGTCTAATTTAGTGAAGACTTGAGTGATTTTATTCAGGTCCCTAAAATCCACACATGGCCTATGGGTGTGGTCCTTTTTCTCCATGAAAAAGATTCCGGCTCCAGCCAGAAAAGAAGAAGGACAAATTAAACCTTTCCTGAGGTTTTCGTCGATGTATTGCCGTAGGGCTTCAAGTTCAGTCTCTGAAAGCGGGAAAATACGGCCAAAAGGGATCTCAGCACCAGGCAATAACTCTATTGGGCAGTCATAGGGACGGTGAGGTGGTAGAGAGTCCGCCTTCTTTTTATCAAACACGTCCAGAAAGTTATGATAGACGGAGGGAACATCTTGGCTGGCATTGGAGACAGGCTGAATGGAAAGATAGCTGGCAGGAGGTGGTATCTCAGGAGCCATACAATTTTGGAGGCAGTACACTGATTTGAAGTATACTTCCCCTTTGGACCAGTATATCAGCGGGTTGTGTGCCCGTAGCCACGGAATTCCCAGAATTACAGGAAACATGGGTAAAGGAAGGACATCAAAGTGAAGAAGTTCCTGATGGCCAGGGCCGGTAGTGGCAAGTACGGGTAAGGTTTCCTGAGTGATGGGCCCGGACCTGGGAGTGGTGCCGTCTGCAAGGTGGATTTCCAGTTTATGGCTTTTGGTCTGGAGTGGAATATGAAGGTTTCTTGCTACAGAGATATCCAGGAAACAGCTGCAGGCTCCAGAATCAATGATTGCTGGCAGCTTGATCTCCCCTTCCGCCACCTGTAATGAAACAAGAAGGACTAGGTGAGGGGGAGAAGGTCCCGGAATTTGGAGATGCATATGGTTGGAAGCAGAGGGCTTACTTGGTCTCACCAGGCAGTTGCGGAGAAAGTGTCCATCTTCCCCACAGTAAAGACATAAGTTCTAATGCCTGGAACAAAGTCTTTCAGCAGGGGTTAAAGCTTAACGGACCACCCCGATCTGCATAGGCTCTTCAGGAGACATTGGGTTGGTAGCAGTGGGTTGAGGTGTAGGAGATGGTGGCACCTTGGGTAACATCCAAGTAGGCTGAGAAGACTGAGCTCGTTCAGACCGACGTTCCCACAAACGTCTGTCCAACTGGATGGCGAGTTGGATGAGCCCCTTTAATGAGGTGGGGGTCTCTACTCGTGCCAACTCATCTTTCAGGGTTTCAGACAGGCCTAACCGATATTGGTATTTGAGGGCAGCCTCATTCCACCCTGTGTCTGCAGCCCACCTACCAAAGTCCACTGTGTAATCCTCTACAGGGCATCGGCCTTGCTGTAGTTTATGGAGCGTAGCCTCGGCAGTGGCCATACATTGTGGGTCATCGTACAGCTGGGCCATAGCCTTGAAGAAAACCTCAACGGAACTGACAGCAGGATCCTTCTGTTCCAGTAAATGGTGGGCCCAAGACTGGGGTTCATCAGACAACAGGGAAATAATAAACCCCACTTTAACTGTCTCTAAAGAAAAAGTTCTGGGTTGCAGGGCCAGGTATAGCAGGCAGGCACTTTTAAATAACTTGAACTTTCTGCGATCCCCCGAGAAATGTTCAGGTATAGGTACTCTTGGTTCAGGAGGTGGAGCCATCATAGTAGGAGTTGGAGCTGACTGTCCTAAAGTTGAAGGAGCAAAGGTGGAGACTGCAGCGGGTGGGTTTGGAGTTGCTGCCAGAGATGGTGTAGTCAGGTACTGTAGACGACCTTCCAGTTGGAAGTAACCATCTTGAAGATTCTTCACCGCCTGGGTTAATGCTGTGACTTGCTGGCACAGGGCTTCCAGCGGGGAGGCACCTCTCTCGGCTTCTGTCATGGCTGGATGATACTGTCACGTACCTGATCCGAAGCCGGAGTGTAGAGAGGGCTCCCCATTGCAGAGCACCCCTGGAAGTGGGACAGGGTTGCTGGTTGGGATGACCAGATGAAAGCAGGAACCAACTTTTTGTGAAGTTCCAAGCAGGTCTGGAACACTTTGGCAAGCCAGGCAGTTACAAGGTACAAACAGGAACAAACTGGGAGAATACTGGAGCGAAGTCAGGAGCCAAGCCGAGGTCAAGTATTGGAGAAGACAACAGGAATCCAAGAGCAAGCCAAGGGGTCAGGAGCCAGGAGAAGCAAAGTCAAACAGTCCGGGTCGGCAACAGGAAGACAAGATCAGCAGGTTTACAAGGCACAGGGAACACGGGAGGCTGTTGATCATCCAGCAACTAGTTGTTGTGGCTGCTGGCTTTAAATAGGCCGTTTGGCGTCAAGCGCCATTACACACGGCATATGCGCATGCGCATTGGCGCACGCACATTCCTGACTGCGTTTGCCCATGTTTGGGCGCACATGCGCATTCGCGCCAATGCGCAAATTCGCTGATTAGCCAGGATGTTGGTAGTTCCCTGACAGCAGCGCTGTAACAAAGATATTTCACACAATTCAAATCTAATACTCTTAGCTTCTGTGACCCGCTATGAACACTGCAGAGGGGAGGGGCTGAGATCCCCCTCTGACAGCTTTGAGAGGAGAAAGACAGCAGACCGGGGAATCAGCTGAGTGCCAAGCGGCGCTGTACTGAAGGTATTTCACACTATTCTATTAAAAAAACACACAGTGGACATTATATAAAACACTAATAAAGTGGATTCTAGGATTTTAGAAACACTAAACTAGGGCTTATTTTTGGGGTAGGGCTTATATTGCAGCCCTTCCCAAAAATAACAGTAGGTCTTATTTTTAGGGTAGGTCTTGTTTTCGGGGAAACATGGCAAGTGTTACTTTCAGTGAATTCCTGTGATATTGTATGCTTGAACACTTAACCTGGTTTGCTGAGGTTCTTGAGAAGGTCAAGGCAAAGAACAGAGTACCCATCCTATCCAGTGGCTTCTACGGGTGCAGCGCTAAATTAGAAATCCTATTCCTAGCCCTTTTCCTGTATTCTAATTCAGATGTTGTATTCTGTTTGGTTTATTGTTAAAAAAAAGAACAAAAAAACTACTGTAAAAATGTGGTGAAACAGAAAATCATGTGTAAACTTTATAGCAACATAGTTTTATATAACTGTCCTTTGAAATTATTGTTATGTTGGCAACCATATAATCTAATAAATACCTCACTTCAATATGTACTTTAGAACTTCTTGATTAACCAAGATAGTCTTGTAAGTCACAAGGGCTGGGTTGACAAATCTGTAGTAAAGTGTTACCAATATTAATTTTAAATAGTAGTTATTACTAAAAAAAATAATTGATATGTGGGCGGGGCCAGTTTATTGGTACCCAAGATGAAATAAAAATACTGGATGAACCCTCTGCACACTGCAATACCCTTTCAAGCAAACTATGCAATAAAAATGTTGGGATCTGAGCACAGGTATATCTTGTTTCTGTTGTATTGCAGGTCAATGGCCAGACCTAAACCGTTCTCCCCCATTATGTGTCTTAGTGCCCCAGGTTGGCACTGTGTTCACAGGAGCATTTGCAGTGGCTAAGCAGAGTAGGACTGGCTAAAGAGGGAATACTTTGATGCAGTTGGCCAGCTTAAACATGTATTGCAATATGTGTGAACTAAATATCCCTATTTGTTATTGTAAAGTTTGCGTGAAAGGGTATATAGCAGTGTGCAGAGGGTTTATCCAGTATTTTTATTGTTAATTTGAGGTCAACCCCCTTTAGCACCTGGTAGATTATATGCATGTACAAGCTATTGGGATCTGAATAAACGAATATCTTGTTTCCAAAATGGAGTAAAGGCACACAGAGACTGAGTAAAGTGGCACCGTTATTATTTGGTTAATTAAAAGTAATCAATAACATGTGCAGGACAGGGGCAAGGTGCGTACTTAACAGTTTATAAAACAATGTGACATCACAGTCTTGATAACACAGATGACTCAGGTACCACAAATCTCAGCTATGATGGACTTGAGGTGTCCCTTTAATAATGCTTATGTAACATGAGCAGCATCTAAGTAAAGGGGGTGGCAGAGCAACAGTTCAGGGACACTTAGCAGACTGATAAAACTATCTGTCCCAGCTGTAGTTTCCCAAGATAATAGAGCCATACCTCCCAACTTCTGAAATGGGAATGAAGGATACCTATTAACAGAAGTATGTAGATATAAGACATACACTCCTGCCAGGGCCCACTTAAATAAGAATTGTATATGTAACACCCTCCTAGGTAGGTGCTAGAGAGTGAGTATTGTTTTGGCTCTGTCTGTCTATCAGAGGAGCAGCAGGCAAATTCTATATTGCTTTCTGCTTAACAGCGAGCAGGATCTGTGAGTTAGGTCTGCTCATGGTACTCAGTGTGTGATTCATCTGGTCTAGGGGAGTGTTTCACACTGGTCCAATAGGGAGGCATATTGGACAGTGGAGAAAACCTGACCAATGGGTACACAGGCTTTGATACAGCCCCAGTTATTGACACAGACTGCTGTCTCGGTGCATTGTGGGGTGTGGTATAAATGCCAGGAGCACGTGTGCTCGGGGTCTTTGGCTGGTGAGCAGAGTCCCGGAAGGAGGGTGGCGGCTGCCTCCTTTTCTGCAGCAGTTGGTGTATGGTTACAGGCAGTCGGCCTGGTGAGCCAGAAGAAAGGAGCTGAACCCAAAGGTCTAGGAGAGCTGACTAGAGGGGTTGAGACACTGGAGAACCTGGAAAAACAGTATCGTGAGTACAGAGGATCGTGTCTAAGAGCCTGACCAGGAAGAGGGCCACCCCAGAGCAGAGTAGTCAGAGGGCGGGTGCCAGCTGGTGGAAAGAAAGGGGGTGCTAGGAGAGTACCCTGAAGATAATGTGTAACCAAGTCTTTTGTTCAGAGACCCAGTATCTACAATTCATCTAGTGGCAAGGTGAAATTAGCAACTGGGCTGCATCTTCAGAAAGAAGTCCTCAGAATCGTGAATAGTTCAAGTTCCGGAGTATCCCACTCTTCCCTTCTCTCATCCCTAGTCATAATAAAACAACACAAAACAACCAAAACCCCTAGACTGTTCATTGACTGAGCCTGAAAAGTAAAGTGTTAAGTTTCTGCATGCAGTTGTTAACGGTAACCCAGGGGGATCCGAAAAGTGATCAATCCAGCAGTCCTCTAGGTGGCAGTGCTACATTTGGGGGCATGGTCCGGGATTCGCTCTGGGTTACTGCAATGGTTGCTAACGGCAACGGCTGGAAAATCTTGCAAAGCAACGCATTGTTTCCCCAAGAAATGTTCTGGAGTGTCAGCTCTACAGCAGGGACTAGGGAGAGTGGGATGAAGAGTTAAGTTCACAGTGATGGCTGCCAACAGCAAAGGATGGACTTTTGTCATGTAGATAATCTGTTCTCTCAAGAAATATGCAGGAGAGTTAGTGAAGAGGAGATGCACCATATTCTACGAAAGGACTGTGTCTGCTTTACAGTAATCGGTGCAAGTGTGGACGGAGAAAGTGGTTACCTGGGACACCGGGATCGGTGTGTCGGGGGTCATGTCTGGACATGCACTACCATCAAAAATGTTGACCATGCTATTCATGACAGCGGGACAAGTTTCCTAAGTGGTGTGGAGAATGATATCGGTGTTTATGCTGTAAAGAAAAATGTTGACCGTACAATTCATGACAGCGGGACAATTTTCCAAGACAGTATAGCGAGTGATGTCTGTAAATGTTCTGCAGAGAAAAATGTCGGCCGTGCAATGCCTGACAGAGGGACAATTATCCAAAGCAGCAAGGGAGATCAGTTGGCTTGGAGGTGCAGTTGAGGCCCAGGTGCAGACAGTCATGGCGGATGCATGTGGATTGAGGAGAACGCTCTGCTGTACAGTGATCTTCATGCTGGCCGAGCAGAGTTTGAGCGGCAATGAAGAGGTTACTGTACCGTGCGGGAAAGCATGTGCTGAAGAGATCTTCCTAGCAGGAGGAGCCACCGCCGGAGAATCAGCTAATCTGGAGTTATGGGCCGAGTTGCCGCCCACGAACGGCCATCTGAGAAGAGGAAGGGAGCCAATAAATTACTTCTGCATTCGGGTGTAGCTGGCAGGGAGACACGTGTGTGGAGGAGCAAGATGGCGGGTGCCGGAGTGAGCTAGAACACAGAGGCTACCCACGTGTTGGCAGAGATCCAGCAGAGCGGACTAGGATGCCAATATCGACCCTGTGGGATACAGGGGTGCGACTTGTGCCCGCTGGAAGACTGGCATTGTGTACCGGTGCTGGCGTGGAACATCTGGGCCTGGTATGTAGTCAGTGTCTGAATGTTACCATGCCGATGCAAGCATGTAGCCAGTGCGGGCACTGCAGCAATTTGCTGCTGTAGGCAGAGAAGAGTGATTGCCAGCCCAGAAGACTGAATGTGCTGTGGGAGACTGGGGTCACTCATGCTTTGTCAGCTTCTGAACAGGGAATCCCTGTGGGTAGAGGAAGAGGAGTACTCAGGATGCCGCTGGGGCCGGGATCAGTAGCACCTGCCTGTACTATGGTGTGCCAAGTGAGGGAGACCCATACTACAGAAGCAATGTGTGTACAGGTAGTGAGGGCCGAGGAACGATCACCTGATGCACAGAAGACTGCAGTGGCGAAACCAGTGGCATTACTTAAGTGGCAGAGGGGAGTCGATGGCTTGCGGTGGGGAGGACTGTGAGTGTGAGCAGTGAGGAAGAAGCCAGGGCCATTGATGTGGGGTCTCCCAGCTTCCAACATCGTTACGGATCCTTGGAGGAGGGGATAGATGTTTGAAAGTAAGAGGAAGAGACAGAGTGGGACTGGGGAAAGATGAAAGGAGCAGTTCTAGCATTCCTGATGAAAAGACAAGGGTTTCAGTGGTACATGGTCAGTTTGCCAAGAATCTGGGGTTTTGCGAGGCCTATGCTACATGGGTCCCAGACCTATCCCCACGTCGAACCTACACTCGGGCTCGGGAGCAAAACAAGGCCCATGCCTCCCTCAGCAAAAGAGAAGAGACCTTGTATTCCCCACCTGGGAGAGGAAACAGACAAACTCTCCCCAGGTTCTCCAGACCACAATGGCTAATACAGAGAAAGGTGGTATTGGAATACGGATACAACTATCCATATGCTCCTAGGGAGATAATGTTGGAGGTAGAGGCCAAGAAAGAGGCTTGATGTAACGAGGCTGTGTGGAACTTTCTCTACATCCTGAAACCCACAACCAGTCTAAGCCTGAGCTGTGGAAGACCTTTCAGTCTGTCAAAGCTAACTGGAACTTGGGGCTGGCCATTTACAATGACCGTGTAGAGGTCCACCGCCCAAACGGATCTTGCCAGGCTTGGTCCATCCGTGTTCGAGATTCAGAAAGGAAAGCTGTTTCCCACATCCAGACTACTATTGCTAAGGATGCAGGATGTTATCCTTTGCAGAGCGACCGATCGGCCATCTTTTGTCCAGTGTTGTTGTGTTGGTTGAAATGTGCTCTAGACTGCACACAAATTTTTTCGGCCAACAACAACCAACTTCAGAAGTGATGTCATGTGCTGGTTTACTTTCCGTGTGTTTTTTCTTCTCTGAGCATGCCCAGTCTTGCTCATCTGATTTTTATCTGCCGAAATCTGTACTGACTGACGAACAATCGGCCATTCTGTTGACGGCCAACAAAAATTTTATAGCATGCACACCAGATTTTGTTCGGCCGAAAAGTCGCAGTCGGTTGTCGGAAGCATCATACTAACAAGCCGACAATCGGCCGATCGGACGTTGGCCGAAAATTCACGGCCAACAATCGTTGCGTGTGTACGAGACATAAGTTTGCTTGAAGAAGAAGAGGGGCTAGAGTGCCTCAAGTTAAAGTTGAAACTGCAGTTCATAGTTCAAGTTGTTGATAGGGCCAAAACCCTATTCCCAATACCCCTTCCCCTTCTATCCTTGCAATAGGGATTGAGAAAGAAGCAAAACTGCCACCACTGGTTTGATCAAAGGGGGCTGACCCTCTAACTTCACAAAGAGACTCTTGTTAAAGGAGGACTCTAGTAGTCATTTGATTTTGCTCAGTGAAGATTCTTTGGGCCATTGGGCCTTGGTCATTCACTACCTCAGAGTTAAAGGGACACTCTATAAAAAAATGTGGGTCATCAAGCCATGAAGGAAAGTTTGGAAGAAGAGGATCCTTTCACAAAGAAACTTTTCTAAAATGACACTTTGCGAAGATTCTTTTGGGCCAGTGGGCCAGTTGGAGGAACTTTGTGCAAATCGCTACCTCGGGAAAGCAGGTAGTGGCTTGAAGTCTCTGGAGAGAAAGGGGATGCCAAAAGTGAAAAGGGACCCTGAAGAGACTGAGAACCATCACAAGTCGGAAAAGTTTGCTCAGGCTCCAGCAAACAACTTGTCCTAAAGGAAGACATGTTGCCTCGGTGCTACAGGTGAGAAGGACACTGTGAGCACCAGTCGGATGGACTTGTGAGCTTGTGAACTTGTGGGCTTGAGTGAAATAGGAGGAGAGTCAGTGGCCGGATGCTAAAAAGGGACTGTGCCTATTTCAGTCACAAAACGTGACACGTAAAGTCAGGAGTAACCAGGAGTAACGCCGAGTCAAACATGTCAGTAGTGAATTCTACGTGAATGTGTAGATAGGGACTTTGCTGTGAGAAGGTCGTCTCTGAGGAGAGGGCAGTCTCACTGGTTCAGATATATTCGTAATGTGCCTAATTTACATTTTCTTAAATTTTTGAGGAAGAATTTTTGTAGGGGGCGGCTGCCCCAGAGCCAGTGAGGACATGGCTCGTTTGGCGGGAGGGGGGGGGGTTAATGTAGCACCCTCCTAGGTAGAGAGTGAGTATAGTTTTGGCTCTGTCTGCCTATCAGAGGAGCAGCAGGCAAATTCAATATTGCTTTCTGCTTAACAGAGAGCAGGATATGTGAGTTAGATCTGCTCATGGTGCTCAGTGTGTGAGTCATCTGGTCTAGGGGAGGGTTTCACACTGGTCCAATAGGGAGGCATATTAGACAGTGGAGAAAACCTGACCAATGGATACACAGGCTTTGATACAGCCCCAATGATTGGCACAGACCGCTGTCTCGGTGCATTGTGGGGTGTGGTATAAAAGCCAGGAGCACATGTGCTCGGGGTCTTTGGCTGGTGAGCAGAGTCCCGGAAGGAGGATAGTGGCTGCCTCCTCTGCTGCAGCAGTTGGTGTATGGTCACAGGCTGTCGGCCTGGTGAGCCACAAGGAAGGAGCTGAACCCAGAGGTCCGGGAGAGCTGACTAGAGGGGTTGAGACAGTGGAGAACCTGGAAAAACAGTATCGTGAGTACAGGAGATCTATTATAAGGACCTGACCAGGAAGGGATCCACCCCGAAGTAGAGTGGTCAGAGGACAGGTGTCAGCTGGTGGAATGAAAGGGGGTGCTAGGTGAGTACCCTGAAGATAGTGTGTAACCAAGTCTTTTAGTCAGAGACCCAGTATCTACAATTCATCTAGTGGCAAGGTGAAATTAGCAGCCTGGCTGCATCTTCAGATAGAAGTCCTCAGAATTGTGAATAGTTCAAGTTCCGGAGTATCCCATTCTTCCCTTCTCCCATCCCTATTTATAATAAAACAACAAAAATAACCAAAACCACTAGACTGTTCATTGACTGAGCCGGAAAAGTAAAGTGTTAATTTTCTGCATGCAGTTGCTAACGGTAACCCGGGATCCAAAAAGTGAGCAATCCAGCAGTCCTCTAGGGGGCAGTGCTACAAAGAAAACAATGATTGGTTAAACCCACAAGGGCTTTTTTTTGCTACTATTCCTTTTTATTGGCTTTAGAATATACAAATGCAGTGATTAAAAAATTGGATGAAAGGTGTAGCACTGGGTAAACACTTTTTGATAGATAAGTAGTGAATTTTATAAAGAACTATATAGATCAGATCAAAATGAGGGACAAATAAGGAGGAAAGAGGGACAAAGGGACTTGACAAGAACCTCTCCCTAGCACTAAATACACTGTCCCTAACCAACGTCCCGGTACTCTATCCCATACTCTATCCACTTCATAAATGCATGTCAACTGCAGTGGGACTGTTATTTATTAGCAGTGCCCTCACTAAAGATGGCCATGGAAGTCATCCAGTGTTTCCCTGCTGTCATCTACGAAGGATTCAAAGGAACAAAGCCCTTCTCATTCTCCATTCCCTCTGTACAGAAGCCAGAAAAACAGCACCACCTACAGAAGGGAGAATAAACTGCACCTGCCAACAGGTAGACTGGTACCTGAATTCTGCCTGTAGTTTACTAGGTTCTACAGTTACCATGAGTGGAGCTGCCACCAAGGACCAGTCCTTTTACTCTTATTGCTTGCTTCCACGTCACAGTATCACACAGCTATAAATCAACCAACCAATCCATCATGAAGAGAGAGGAAAATATTTTAAAGTATAAAGCAGGTGTAGCACCCTACAGGTAGGTGCAAGGTAAATGCATAGTGGGCTTTGTCTGCCTAACAGCAGGGCCATGATTGTTTTTTTAGTTAAGTGTCATGGCTTCCAGGTGTGTCTGCTGAGAGGGGAGTCCCCCCCACTGGCTTTGTGAGAGGCTTCTCATAGGGCAGTGGAGGAAACCCAATCAGGGACACATTCAGGCTTGTAACTACCCCAGAAGGCAGATTCTGCTGCAAATGATTCTGGGAATGTGTATAAGACTGAGGGACGTGCGTGACTCGTGGTCTTTGGCGGGAAGCAGAGTCCCAGGAGGGAGAGGGCGGCTGTCTCTCCTCCTGTCAGAGGAAGCGGATGTCTTGGGTGCTGCCTGAGAATCCAGAGAGTGCTGAGTTGAGCTGAGGGGGATCCGTGTGCCAATAAAACCAGCGGAGAGCGAGAGGGGTCCAGTCCCAGGAAAGCCTACACAGGTCGTGAGTACTGAGAATTGCCCCTGGGGGTCTGCCTAGTGCTAGAGGGGACCACTCTGGAAAAGGTTCTAGGATCCAATTATCAGCTAGCTGTAAAGGGGGTGCCTGGTCAGAGGACCCTGAAGTGATAAAGGGGGTACCTTTAGTTTGGGCCCTGAAGAGTCAGTGCACAGTGTGTAGTGCATCAGTTAGGAGTTGCAGCCATACAGGAATCCACAGCAAGCTACCTCAAGGCAGAGCAAGGCTGGAGGGAGTAGTCAGAGACTTTGCAGTGCAAGCAGTGTCAGACGTTCAATGCTCTACAGTCCTGGATCTTTTGGACTTAAGTCGGAGTTCCAGCACAGCTTTTAGAGATACAGTGTGTTCAAAGCGCCAGTAAGCGTTGGCTAGCGGCTGGCGTCAAGACAGCGCTAACAGGCATTTTTGCTATAAAATCCCGAAATTGTACATAGTCGAGCCAAAGGAGTATCCCGCTCATTCCCTTCTCCCATCCCCTAAAACTACAATAAAACAACCAAACAAAGATGTCGGAGTTGTCAATGTGTCAGTTCTCACACCCAGGGTCACAGCTCACATGGGCTGGAGAGGTAACCGGTAACAATGGCAGACCCACCTCAGGCCACAGGCCTGGAAATATTGCTACATTTGGGGGCTTGTCCGGGATTTTGCCATTAGTTACTGGGCCAAAAAAGAAACGTCCAAAAAAATAAATTTTTGAGTCCAGAACTGTTATTCAAGCACCAGGCTGGGTGTGAGACTGTAGCTGCGGGAGGCAGGGAGAGTGGGATGAAGTTGGAGGTCCACATGGAAGGGTGCTTGTGGCAAAGCAAATGTTCCAAGAAAAATTGTAATGTAATGAAGACTTTTCATATGGACTATGGAATGTACTCTGCTATCAGAAAATGGAGAGAAGGAGGTAAAAGTGTCAAAGTGTATGAATGCTGCAACTGCTTAGCAGTAGGAAGTACCAGGGTGGGCAGTGAAGATGGCGTCAGGGGTCCCGGGGTGAACAGAGAAGAGGACGCCGGAGGTCCTGGTGAGGACAATGAAGATGGAGGCCGGGGCACGGGAAGAGAGGTGCCAGGGGCCTGGTAGTTGTGCATGCTATATGGAAGGATGTTGACCATGCATTTGACAGCGGGACATTTATTCTCTATAGTTGCTGCCCCGATACTGTGGGGATCGTAGTTGGCCATGCCAAGAGGGGCAGTGGGGCTAATCCTGGAGCCAGTATGAAAAATGAGGATTGCACGTGTGTGGCAAGGAAGAAAGGTATCAGCCGTGTGACCGGCAGCGGGATGCTACTCTTGCCGAGCAAGGAGGGACAGCTGGCTTCAATGAAGGAAGGCGCAGTTGTGGCCCTAGTGCAATTGAGATGGGTGGATGCATGTCTAGCAAGTGACATGGTCCGCTTAGCAGTTATTTCCCAGAGGCTTGCAGTGAAAAAGCATGGCAGGGGAAGAGTTAAAGTACAACGCAGGAAAGCGCGCCACATGCAGATCTGCCCAGCAGGAGGAGTCATCGCCCAATATGGCAAAAGGGTGGAGACAGCGGGAACATCCGGCCAATCAGGAGTGACCAAGGGGACTCTATTAATATCCCCTTCTTCGGGTGTGGCCATGCAGGAGACACGTGTAGGAGAGAGAGACATGTCGTTCGTGAGAGGAGTGTTCCCGCTATTACTACCACCATGGGTGAAAATCCAGTGGAGCAGAGCCGAGAGCAGATCCGCCAACCCGATCCCCCTCTAGTTTGGGATACCAGTATCCGGATGGTGCCGGACGGCGGACTAACGTTGTGCACCGGAGGAGGCCTTAGAGTGGTATGTCCCCAGTGTGCCAATGTTACTCTGAGGGTGCAGGCGTGGGTTCAATGTGGGCAATGCAGTGATCTGCTGCCCAGGGCAGAGAAAAGTGAGGGTAGTTCCAAGAAGCTCACCATTATGTGGGAGACAGGCCTCACTCAGGAGGTCACTGGGAAGGAGTCAAAGTTCCTCCGCCGAGCCGGGAGGGGCCTGTTCAGACTCATGATGCAGCTGGAGGCCCCACCAGCAGTCGGTTGGCCTGTAGTCTGTGGGAAAGGGGCTCAGTTGCAGAGCTCCATAGGGAGGGGATCCGTGTCCACCCAGACAGTTGAAGAGTGGCCAGAGAAACCTACCTCAAGGGCCATAGCGGGAATCCCCCCCCATCGGTGTTCCACAGTCTGTGAAACCAGCTACAGTCCAAGCGACACCTACCAGCAGTGAGGGTGACAAGGGCCCTGTAAGAGTTGATTTCCCATCCTTCTACATGAAGTATGGATCACTTGAAGGAGGAATGGATGACTGGGGATCAATTAACGAAACTGAGTGGGAATGCGGGTCAGAAGCTGGGAGCAGCTCCCCAGGTCCCTAAGTGGCTGTGCCTTTGGATCAGGAAGCCCAGGAGGCTATAGAGAGGGGGGAACTAGCCCAAAATTTGGGGTTCTGCGATGCCTATGTTGCCAGGGTCCCAGACCTCACCCCCCCCCAGGCAACATTGCTAGGGCCAGAGACCAAAACACTGCCTATGAGGAGATGATACAGAGGGTATGTACCCCATTTTCTCCACCAGGGAGAGGAAACCGGAGGACTCTCCCCCATCTGTCCTGGATGCAACGGTGGATGCAGAAGAAAGTTGCACTGGAGTATGGCTACGATTACCCCTATGCACCAAGGGAGGTAATGCTATTGGTGGAGAAGTTTAGAGATTTCTGGTGCGACAAACTAATTTGGGATTTCTTGTTTGTCCTGAAGCCTTACAGAGACTCCACGGAGGAGGGTCTGAAAGAGAAATTCCACAAAGTTAAGACTCAATGATACTACTGGTGCTCAATCTATATAGACAGCATGGAGGTCCGTCGCCCCGATGGGTCAAGACATGCTTGGTCCATCCATGTCAAGGATGAGCAAGGGGAATATGTTAAAGTGCCTCACCCTGAATATTATATATGAGGACTGCCAATATTTCTCTTCAAAGGAATTCAAGAAGCAAAAGACAGACCAACAGACTGTGTGGCCGGCTGGCCATCACAACTGACCAAGGAGACTTTAAAATGATATAATGCTGAAGTAAAGTTGCAAGTGTGTAAAGTTTAAAGCAGACACCTTGGGCCATCGGGCCAGGGTCTTTTGAAGTCAAGTGTTACAGTTTCAGACCTTTTAGGGCCATTGGGCCCGGGTCTTGTGGAAAGTAGTTTTGTGCTAGATCCCTTGGGCCATCGGGTCAGGATCTTTTGTGGATTACAAATGGCTGTGTGGGACGTCATCCACAGTCTTGAAGATATTGCTACAAAGTTCAAGTGTGTTCAGGAACTTTGGTGGGGGGTGCCCTGCTGGACCCCTGTGATGTTTCTCTGACTCAGCAGGACTGTAGGTCATGAGAGACTGTGACCTGCCCTGTTTCCTTATTGAAGTGCTTGGAAGGACAGCAGAGGGTGCTGTGCTTCATTTCTACCTAAAAGGACTCTGCCTAGACAGCTAGTGTTAGGGGTCAAGCTCTTCAAAGGAGCAGAAGACCCTGGGGTGTCAAGACACTGGATAGTAGAGGCAGTCAGGGAGGGAGTGGAAAGTTTGCCCCTTACAGCCAGTTAAGGAGGGTCTTTCCACTTAACTGTTCAGGTAGTTAGGCTTGCATTTCATGTGTGTATGTAGTTGACTAACTTTTGCTTCCTTTTCTCTATACAGGTGGGACCACCTTAGAGATAGACAGTCAGGATGATTGCATTGTATTTTTCTTGTTTTGTTGTTCTCCACCAAGGAAGTTTATTTGGTGGGGGGTGCATCAGTTCCATGCACCTTACATTTTTGTAAGAATGTGTACAGCAGAGTGTAAAGATCTATTTTTTTTAAATAATTTATTTGTAAATTCGTTTTTTTCCCTTTTCCCCCTTTTCCAGGTTTGTGGGATACTCCTGATTTTTTTTTTAATCTTTTTATTGCTTTTTAACATATAACAACAACAACCTAGTGCATAAGGTTCACCATACTGCAATACAGGGTCACATAATCAACAGCTGCAAGCCACCCACACAGGGGCGAGAAAATAACATTAAGCATCAAGCCAAGTCCCAAAACCTATGGAACATAGACTGGAACGCAATGAGCAAGGAGGGAGCAGAGAGCGGACAACAGATCACCGATCAGCCAGGCCTCCCCCACCACGAAGCCAGGGGTCATCAGGTACTTAAGCAATCAGCCAACAAGGCCGAGGAGGAATCCGACAGCCATTTGGCCCAGGCCCTGTCGTGTTTCTTGGAGCGCCCTCTGTGATGATATGTGTCAAGATACAGTGGTATCACCGAATCCACCAGTGACCTCCATCGCTGAATCAAGGGGGGGGGGGGGGTGCTGTTTCCAATGAAGCACAATGTTCTTCCTAGCATAAAAAAGGAGGAGACCCATGAGAGTACGATCCGCTACCCTGGGCAGAAGATCATCCAACAGGCCCAACAGGGAGGTCAGCTGAAACTTGAAGAACACCATTAACCACAAAGAACACCCTTAAACAGTAAGCAGAGAGCTCCGGGCAGGTCTAGAAAATGTGTATGAAATTGCCCAGGGCACAGCCGCACCTCTAGCACTCCGGGGAGTGGGAGGCATGAATCTTCTGCATGCGGTCGGGGGTAAGGTATGCCCTATGAGCTATCTTGTATTGAACCAGCCAGTCCCTGAGAAAAAACAAAATCTTGAAAGGAGAGTCTTACACGTGTAGCCAGTCCTCCGAATCATGTCCGGAACATCTAAAGCCAAACGTGAGTGGAGGCCAGAGAGCTCCAGAGAGAAGACCCGGAGGAGATGGGCGTGAAGGACCGAAGTGGCACGTTCGGAGCAGTCGTAGGACCCGCTCCAGATCTGACTGTACCATCTGCGACACCGCATGTGGGAACTGGGCCCTGAAGGCGTGGGACAACTGCAGGTAGCAAAAAAGATGGGAGGGCGGCACGTCATTGGAGGTAAGTAAATGGTCAAATGAGGGGAGAATAAGGTCCGAGGTTAAGTCAGAAATCTTCTTTATACCATACTTAGTCCAGGCCGCAGGGTTGGGGAGAGAAAACAGATGGGACAGGGTGGGGTTGATGCATAAGGGCACGTTGGGAGAGACAGCGGTGCTTGGGTACGCCTCCAGCACCAGTCCCTGACGCCAGGGCCTGAGCGTCGTTTGCATGGAGGAGGTCAGGGCATATGGAGCCTTAGGGCCCCGAAACAACAGGTGAGACAACGCCTCCACTGACCCCAGCACCGCCGCCTCCACAACAACCGCAGAGTTAGAGGCATCTGGAGCCAACCACCACGCCGTCGTGACAAGTTGAGAGGCCAAAAAATATTTATGACAGTCTGGAAAGGCCAAGCCCCCCTGTGAGAGGGGGCGCATGAGAGTAGAAATTTGTAGCGGGGGGGGGGGGGCAGGAAAGAAAAAAAATGAGGAAAAAAGTTTGTTCAGGTTAGAAAAAAAAAGATTTAGGGTACTATTAGGGCGAGTGGCGAAACAAATAGGTAAGTTTAGGGAGGAGTTTCATTTTCACCAAGTTAATGCGACCCAACAGTGAGAGCGGGAGGTTCTCCCACGCCTTCAACCTGGCCCTGAACTCCACAACCACCGGATCAAGGTTAAGGGAAATAAAGTCCGCCGGTCTCCTGGATACTCGCACCCCCAAGTATGTAAAACTATCCACCCACTGCAACGAGACATCAGCCGGGGCGCTCCGCCTGACCCCATCATCAATCGCGAGCAGCTGAGATTTAGCCCAGTTAACACGTAAGCCCGTTACCCTAGAGAAGCTATTTAGAATGATAAGGACACCCTCAAGGGAAGGGTCCGCATCATGTAAAAATAGCAGAAGGTCATCCGCATACAGTGCCACCCTCTCCTCCAGCCACGCCACCCGCAACCCCTTGATATTCGGAGAAACACGGAGCGCCTCAGCCAGTGGCTCCATAGCAATGGCAAATAGGGCCGGAGAGAGAGGGTAGCCCTGCCCCGTACCTCGGGACAGTGGAAATGGGGAAGACTGCCTGCCACCCAAGCGAATGGCTGCCACCGGGGACCTATATATAATCTGCAGCCATCTGATGAAAACGAGAGGAAAGCCCATCCTCCTTAGGATCTCTCACAAAAAGAGCCATTCGACAGAGTCGAATACAGAGGCGTAACTAGGGTCTCCAGTGCCCTTGGCGAGGAGCTGTATCGGTGCCCCCCCCCCCCCCCCCCCGAGACAGAGAGAGCGTTTGACAGAGAGAGACAGAAGGGGAGGGTTTGACAGAGAGATGGGGTGACAGAGAGAGAGATGGGTGACAGAGAGAGAGGGGTGACAGGGAGAGAGAGAGAGAGAGGGGGGAGTGACAGGGAGAGAGAGAGGGGGGTGACAGGGAGAGAGAGAGAGAGACAGGGGGGGTGAAAGGGAGAGAGAGAAATGGGACTCAAGCCCGACAGAAATATTCCATCTGGAATTCTGCAAGCACCTCCTCCAAGTCCACCGGAGCACCTCTAACAGTGCCTGCTGGTCTGAGCTGGGCAGATTTCCCTTACTTCTTGCAATACAGAAGAGGGTGCTATCATTCTGGGATCATCTACAAAAAAGCAGTCCTGACTCGTACCATCATAAGGCCCTACTGACCAATAAGAACCAGCCCAAGCCTAGCGGTCTGCAACAACTCATCAGCGCCTTGCCTATCCCAACCTCCCAACAGTCTGGCCTGACAAAATCACAAATAAAAAACATAACAAATTATTCAGAAGAAAAATATGTTGAAGAATGGAGAAATGAAATAACAAACTCGAAGAAACTAACTGTTTACCAGTCACTGCAGAGAAACTACAAACTCACCCCATACCTGGAGGTGCTACAAGAGCCCAAAGACAGACAGACCCTGAGTCTGTACAGACTGAGCGCCCACAGCCTGGAAATGGAATTAGGATGGCACAGACAAACCTACAAGCCCAGTGAGAGCAGATTGTGCCAGCAGTGTGACCAGTGGGTCCTGGAGGACGAGGGCCAATTCCTGCTACAGTGCCGGAAGTACTCATCAGTGAGGGACACTCACTTCCAGAGACTCTCTGCTTTCATCCCGGACTTCAATTCTATAGAAGAGAAGAGGAGCCAAAGGTGAGAATAGCTGCACAATATGTGACAGCGTGTCACAGACTGAGAGGGAAATGAAAAACTGAGGACTTAAAAATCCATTACATGAACTCACCCCCATTCCCTTTTATATTACCCATTACCCCCCCCCCCCCCAAACTCAACTGCTTTGGCAATGCTAAAATGTATTTGGCCCTGCCAATAAAGCTTGTCCCTGTAACAAGATCTATGTCGGCAAGACAAAGAGGCTGCTGCGCATCAGAATAGGAGAACATTTAAAAAGTATCAGGCTAAAAGAAGAAACACCTATTGCCCAACACTTCATTGAGAAACATGGAGGTGACCCAAAAGGTCTCAAGGTTAAAGGTTTCTGGGCGCTGAATATTTCAGCACGACGTGGCGACTTTGATAAGATACTTTTACGCCAAGAAAAAGCCTGGATTTTTAGGCTCTGCACTATGGTACCCTAAAGCCCCGTACACACGTACCGATCGTCGGCCGACCGATCGGCCGTGTTTTGTCCCCGGGCTGTCGTGTCCGCTGAAAAGTGCAAAAGACTGCACACAAATTTTGTCGGCCTACAACAGCCAACTGCAGAAGTGATGTCATGTGATGGTTAACTTTCCCTGTGTTTTTTCTTTTCTGAGCATGCCCAGTCTTGCAAATCTGCTGTCTGTCAGCCGAATTCTGTACTGACTGGCAAACAATCGGCCGTTCTGGTGTCGGCATACAAAAATTTTAATGCTTGCACGACAGATTCTGTTCGGCCGAAAGTGCGCTGTCGGCTGTCGGAAGCATCTTACTAACAAGCCGAAAATCGGCCGATCGGTCGTCGGCGGAATCTTTTCGGCCGACAATCTGCACGTGTGTACGGGCCTTTAGGATTGAATAATGAACTCAGTCTTAAAATTTTCCTTGACCCATAAATAGGTCCCTACCCCCCTCAATCTCTCCCTGCTTGATGATAGGGATCCCCCCAATGTGGCCCTTAAGTATGGAACCTAATCAGGGCATCTAAATTGATAAGCCTTTCTGATAATTGGTATCTCAATCCCTATTTTAACACCATCTAAAACTTTATTAACACATTACTAAATTATTCTCGGTAGCCTCTTTCATTGCGACCTTGGCCCTTTGAAAATTTAAAAATTTAAAAATTTAGATCTAATAACTCTAATGACTAGGGTATCGCATTTCCCTTTTAGTCTGGGCCTATTAGAGGTTCCCTACTCCTCTCAAGCAATTACATGGAATATATTTCCTAATGCAGTCTGGCTTGATGTTACACGGGATGATGACACCATCTGGTTTAACATAAATCTCAGTGGCCTGGGGCATCACGGACGAATGCTACCGGGCTGGAAAATCTGGCCCGAGACATCGCCGACAACTGACTTCCCTCACAACCAAACCCCCCCCTTTGTTAAATAGTAATTGAATCCTTCCTCCATGCTGCCATGATCTCTGCGACCTTGTATCAAGCCCTGCTTGGCTCTATACATGTTTGATTCATGGTATTTCATCCCTCTCCTTTTCAATAAATGCCATTTTCTTATAGATAATAAAGAAATTGCTTAGTCTGCTATATTTAACCACTTTTAACACGAGTCAGTTTGCTATGTTATAATTTTAATTCAGCCTTACATTGATCATGATCAAGGTGATACACTGTCTACACCACTAGATGGCCCCCGATATGGCAATACCAAAAGCCGTGATAAATTACATCTAATTAGGATGCCGGCTACTTAAACAAAGAATACACTACGCCATGACGTTCTGAAGAAGCGTGCATGAACGTCAGACGCCAACACTCCACCAGCCCTGCAGGAGGTTCTCTGTCTCTGTGTGGACCAATGAGACACGGTAGCGTAGGACGCTACGGCAAGACGGAGAGACACACTTCCGGGTCTCTGGATCTTTGAACATCGATGTCTACGAGAGGCTAGGGGATGGGCGATCCAGCCCGAAACTAACCCGAAGGATGCTTAGTCCACCTCAACACGGGGGGACTATCCATAGTGCCTGCTGAGAGAACGGCCGGATATGGCATCTAGGACTCCACTGAGGACTGTCTGGAGACCAGGAGGAGGAGCTATCGGTAAGACAAAATTTACTACCTCATTACGGGACAGTTACCTAGCCACTATGGACGGGTGGATTTCCGATGAATAGCCCCCTCACTCTCCACCAATAACCATCCGGGCCACGATTAATCTCGCTAAGCAGGTCAGCGGGCACCCCCCACAGAGAGGAACTTTTCTCCAACTTGGTGACTCCTCTGCTGGAATCCAATCCCATTTCCCTACTCTACATTATTTCCTCTCACTGCTCCGAACACACCATGTCTCTACCTGCAAATTGTCTACAGCAATATACCACTGTGATAAGTTACAACCCATTACTACGATGTTGGCCACAGCAGGATCCTGCTAGACTGTCACAGGGAAAAACATGGGCTTACACCCAGTGGCTATTTAGTGCACAAACCATTTCCCTCTATTCGACATATACTCTCTGGACACATGAACAGTGATGCACTTAGTACTTGCCATCCTCAGTGATCATTTGCATCCAGTTGCTCACACAGCTCACTGCCTATACCTGCCTTCATAGTGATAGACATTTGAGATATCACAGGCCAACTTCATATTATTTAGACTATTCTAGGCATGCTGAGGCATCCCAACCCCCAGGGACTGAAGAAGTGACCACAAGTTTTCAATAACAGATCACTCCTCTCCCTCGGAATTGATGCAGACAGGGTCTATGGGATAGGTGGAGAGTTGGTAACGGATGGTGCTGTTCCACAGCACATTCCACCCACACAGATTCAAGGGGTCAACTTCACACTACCTGTGTCACACACAGTATGTGTAGTTTTAAATTTATTTTTTGTATTTACATGTTTCTGTATTGCACCACTCAATAAAGTATTTTTTTGCACTTTATACCCTGTGAGCCCGGTTTATGCAACCCTTCTGAGAGGGTCTCTCCCCTCTCACATCTCTTGGTTTTCATACATTGCGTCTGGTTGCCTGTGGTTCCCGGTCATATTTACCGCTAGGGTATTATTGAACTTCAACTTGAATGACCGCAACAGGTCAGTGTTTTACTTCCCAATTGTACCTGAATCTCCAAATCCTACTGGGAGAAGAGGAGCCAATGGTGAGAATAGCTGCACAATATGTGAGAGCGTGTCACAGACTGAGAGGGACATGAAAAACTGAGGACTTAAAAATCCTTTACATGGACCCACCCCCCATTCCCCCTTTATATTTCCCATTCCCCCTTTATATTATCCCCCCCCAACTCAACTGCTTTGGCAATGCTAAAATGTATTTGGTCCTGCCAATAAAGCTTATTTGAATTGAATTGAAAGAGAGGGTGGTGACAGGGAGAGAGAGAGAGAGGGGGGTGACAGGGAGAGAGATAGAGGGGGTAACAGGGAGAGAGAGAGAGGTGACAGGGAGAGGGAGAGAGAGAGAGAGAGAGAGAGGGGTGACAGGGAGAGAGAGAGGGGGGTGACAGGGAGAGGGGGTGACCGGGAGAGAGACAGGGGGTGACAGGGAGATAGAGAGGGGTGACAGGGAGAGAGAGAGGTGACAGGAAGAGAGAGAGGTGGCAGGGAGAGGGAGAGAGAGAGAGAGAGAGGGGTGACAGGGAGAGAGAGAGGGGGGTGACAGGGAGAGGGGGTGACAGGGAGAGAGAGAGGGGTGACAGGGAGAGAGAGAGGGGGTGACAGGGAGAGAGAAAAGAGGTGACAGGGAGAGAGAGAGAGAGGAGGTGACAGGGAGATAGAGAGAGGAGGTGAGAGGGAGAGAGAGAGGTGGCACAGAAAGAGAGGGGGTGACAGGGAGAGAGAGGGGGTGACAGGGAGAGAAAGAGAGGGGGGGTGACAGGGAGAGAGAGAGGGGGTGACAGAGAGAGAGAGAGGGGGTGACAGGGAGAGAGGGAGAGAGAGAGAGAGCAGGGGTTGACAGGGAGAGAGAGAGAGGGGGTGACAGGGAGAGACAGTATCCTCAAAAAACAGATCCTCACCTTCCTGACACAACACAACGTCCTCAGCAGAAGTCAGGCAGGGTTCATGCCATACCATCGCACTACAGACCACATCTACACCCTGCACAGTCTGATCAAGAACCATGTCCACAATACAAGACATGGGAAGATATTCGCCTGTTTTGTGGACTTTAAGAAGGCCTTTGATTCAGTGTGGCACCCAGGCTTATTCCTCAAACTATTGGAGAGTGGAATAGGAGGGAAAACATATGATGTCATCAAGGGTTCATATACCGAGAACAGCTGCAGCGTAAAGGTGAATGGAAAAAGAACAGAGCACTTCCGGCAGGCCAGAGGAGTCAGACAGGGCTGCAGCCTAAGTCCAACCCTCTTCAACATCTACATCAATGAACTGGCTGCAGCTCTAGAATCCTCTCCAGCACCTGGACTGACTCTGCATGACACCGAGGTGAAGTTCCTGCTGTATGCAGATGACCTCCTACTTCTGTCACCAACAGAGAAAGGCCTACAAGACAGCCTGGAAGTGCTGGAGAAATACAGTGCCACATGGGCACTACCCATCAACTCAAAGAAAACAAAAATCATGGTCTTCCAAAAAAAGAACACAAAGAGGCCTTCATTTACACTAAACAGCCGCACTCTTGAGGAAACTAACAGCTACACTTACCTCGGCCTAGAAATCAACCAATCAGGAAGTTTCAAGCCAGCCATAGAGGCACTAAAAGACAAGGCACTCAGAGCCGTCTATGCCATCAGGAGACAAATGTCTCACCTAAAACCCCCAGTGAGAGTCTGGCTTAGAATCTTTGATAGCGTCATCACCCCAATCCTTCTTTACGGCAGTGAGATTTGGGGTCCTGTCACCTACCCAGACCAATCCAAATGGGACTCAAGCTCGACAGAAATATTCCATCTGGAATTCTGCAAGCACCTCCTCCAAGTCCACCGGAGCATCTCTAACAGTGCCTGTCGGTCTGAGCTGGGCAGTTTTCCCTTACTTCTTGCAATACAGAAGAGGGCGCTATCATTCTGGGATCATCTACAAAAAAGCAGTCCTGACTCGTACCATCATAAGGCCCTACTTACCAATAAGAACCAGCCCAAGCCTGGCAGTCTGCAACAACTCATCAGCGCCTTGTCTATCCCAAACTCTCAACAGTCTGGCCTGACAAAATCACAAATAAAAAACATAATGAAATATTCAGAAGAAAAATATGTTGAAGAATGGAGAAATGAAACAACAAACTCCAAGAAACTAACTGTTTACCAGTCACTACAGAGAGACTACAAACTGGCCCCATACCTGGAGGTGCTACAAGAGCCCAAAGACAGACAGACCCTGAGCCTGTACAGACTGAGCGCCCACAGCCTGGAAATGGATTTAGGATGGTACAGACAAACCTACAAGCCCAGGGAGAGCAGATTGTTCCAGCAGTGTGACCAGGGGGTCCTTGAGGACGAGGACCACTTCCTGCTACAGTGCCCTAAGTACTCATCAGTGAGGGACACTCACTTCCAGAGACTCTACGCTTTCATCCCGCACTTCAATTCTATAGAAGAGAAGAGGAAACTCCAAATCCTACTGGGAGAAGAGGAGCCAATGGTGAGAATAGCTGCACAATATGTGACAGCGTGTCACAGACTGAGAGGGACATGAAAAACTGAGGACTTAAAAATCCATTACATAAACCCACCCCCATTCCCTTTTATATTACCCATTACCCCCCCCCCCCCCCAAACTCAACTGCTTTGGCAATGCTAAAATGTATTTGGTCCTGCCAATAAAGCTTATTTGAATTGAAATTGAATTTAATTGGGTGACAGGGTGAGAGAGGGGGGGGGGGTGACAGTGAGAGAGGGGGGGTGACGTCTGACCTGCAGTTGAAGAGCGTGCAAGTCTTTGGAGTCAGCCCGCGTGCAATCTCCCAGCTCCCAGAGATGCGGTCCTCCGCCTCCGACATCCGGGACCAGAATTTATCAAGATCATGGCTGAAGAGGCTGACGTCCGTCGCCAAGTAGTCCATTTTGACCGTGAGGGTGTCTTTGCATGCCTTAATGGCCTCCAGGATATCGGATGGGGACGGATCCGAGGAGCCCCCTGAGCCGGCCACGGTCTGAGTGCCCACAGACATCTTGGGAAGTGAGGGCCGCGTGTCCAAGATGGCTGCCGCGGGACCTAGAGAAGAGCCCAAAGTCCCGGATTTTTTAAAAGAACGCAGCTTCCCCGGAGACAGAGGAGGAGCCCGCGAGGTACTGTCCTTTTTCCTGAAACCCAGGGTGAAGGTAAAGGGGTACCGAGGTGAAAATAGAGGCCGGAAAGGATGATAGGATCAAGTCAGGATCAGAGCTTAAGCACAGTGCGACCACTCAGCTTCACATCCCGGCCACGCCCCCGGGATACTCTTGATTTTTGCCAGAGTTTTGATAGAAGGCAGCTGCCTCAGAGTCAGAGTGACCTGACTCATTTTGGTGTGGGGTGGGTGTAGCACCCTACAGGAAGGTGCTAGGTAAATGCATAGTGGGCTTTGTCTGCCTAACTGCAGGGCCATGATTGTTTTTTTCGTTAAGTGTCATGGCTTCCAGGTGTGTCTGCTAAGAGGGGAGTCTCCCCACTGGCTCTGTGAGAGGCTTCTCATTGGGCAGTGGAGGAAACCCAATCAGGGACACATTCAGGCTTATAACTACCCCAGAAGGCAGATTCTGCTGCAAAGGATTCTAGGAGTGGGTATAAGTCTGAGGGGCGTGCGTGACTCGTGGTCTTTGGCGGGAAGCAGAGTCCCAGGAGGGAGAGGACGGCTGTGTCTCCTCTTGTCAGAGGAAGCGGATGTCTCGGGTGCTGCCTGAGAGTGCTGAGTTGAGCTGAGAGGGATCCGATGTGCCGAGAACCAGCAGAGAGCGAGAGGGGTCCAGTCCCAGGAAAGCCTACAAAGGTCGTGAGTACTGAGGATTGCCCCTGGGGGTCTGCCTAGTGCCAGAGAAGGTTCTAGGATCCAAGTATCAGCTAGTTGTAAAGAGGGTGCCTGGTCAGAGGACCCTGAAATGATAAAGGGGGTACCTTTAGTTTGGGCCCTGAAGAGTCAGTGCACAGTGTGTAGTGCATCAGTTTGGAGTTGCAGCCATACAGGAATCCACAGCAAGCTATCTCAAGCCAGAGCAAGGCTGGAGGGAGTAGTCAGAGACTTTGCAGTGCAAGCAGTGTCAGACGTTCAATGCTTTACAGTCCTGGATCTTTTGGACTTAAGTTGGAGTTCCAGCACAGCTTTCAGAGATACAGTGTGTTCAAAGCGCCAGTAAGCGTTGGCTAGCGTCGGCTGGTGTCAAGACAGCGCTAACGGGCATTTTTGCTATAAAGTCCCGAAATTGTACATAGTCGAGCCAAAGGAGTATCCCACTCATTCCCTTCTCCCATCCCCTAAAAACTACAATAAAACAACCAAACAAAGATGCCGGAGTTGTCAATGTGTCAGTTCTCACACCGAGGGTTGCAGCTCACGTGGGCTGGAGAGGTAACCGGTAACAATGGCAGACCCACCTCAGGCCGCAGGCCTGGAAATATTGCTACACAGGTAACCTAAGGTAACTGAAACTGGTTAAGCTTTATAATGCAAATGTTAACCTCTGCAGACCAATCTGAGTTCCAGTTTGACCCATGCTTGTTGGCAGCCCTGTTATGCCACCAGCTGCTGCCAAGCTGACCAGGGACACCTCTCATCTTCTTCATGCTAGGAATGAGACTATGCACAACTCTGCTACTTTAGTTACTCACACTCTCCTGGCCTGAGGCCCACCTCCAGTAATTAAGGAATGTCCACGCATACAGTCATTTAACAAAATATTTTCTATGGCAGAAAAACAACAACTGTACTGTACCTCTATCCTTCACCTTCAAAACAGTGTCAATACTTTAACACAGCGTAAATGCATATTAACACCAACAGTCCAACCATCTTTTCTGTACTCCTCCTCAACACAGGTCCCTCTCAGGTGGGTTCTCCTCCTGAGTCTGCACACACCTACCCAAAGGGTTCTCTTCTTTAGGTTACAGGCGTGCATGTTGTACACCAGGAGTAGACTATTCTCATAACTTCTCTGCCCTAGGCTCCTCCCACTCCACAATAACCCCTGCTTACATGCTGGACCTCACTATTGGTAAGTGAGGCCACCTTTAACTCTATGCAACCAATAGTAAAGCATGGGAAGTATTGAAATGGAAATACACTTACTCTGCACAAGCTGAGATGTGCATAATAGAGCTTCAATGGTTCTAGGGTTCACAGGATGCTCCAGCTGTCAAATGAGACAATCTGTAACACTAGTGTATGTGCACAACAGATTTCCTTCTTAAATATAACTTTTATGAACAGCTTCACATATTTGAAAATGCAACCTGAAACATATACAGTACATCATAGTATTGGAGTGTCACTATAGCTTCTATATGTACAGGACAAGCTTAGTTAAAAAAATAACACGAGTAACTGTAAAGACATCTGCCATGCTTCTATCCTGTGACATATGAGGTAGTACAAGCTTAGATTATATGCAAAACCAATAACTTCAATCTCATATAAAAATGTTAAAATGTTAATTTCATTTGAAAAATAATTTGCAAAGTTTTTATTTCTACAGCTTTAATTATAATATGATCTGTCTTGAAGGTCCATGTTCAGATGCTCCCTAGATATGTCATGTTGCCATCATTGGAGTGCATGTAGACAGGAAGTGTCTGCTCTATCATATACACTACAATGTTTACTTCACACTTCACTGTATTTTATGTGAAACACAGAAAATGCAAACAATGTACAAAGCAGCGTGCAGTTGGTGTACAGTGTGTGTGGCGGCAATAATTCACACAGTTGAGTGTAATGTAAAACTTGTATTTAAGTACTGCAACAACGGTTCACAACAAATCTGATGGGAAGGCTATAATGTATAGAGAGAAATAGCCGCACTCCAACTTGAAGGTGAAAAATATAAAATCTGTTTTATTCGTATCCAAAAGATAAAATCAATTCAAAGTGTATCCATAATATAGTCAGAGACAAGAGATGAACGCATAGTAGTTGACGCGTTTCACGGATAAACGTCCGCTTAGTCGTAACCATGGTTACGACTAAGTGGACGTTTATTCATGGATACACTTTGAATTGATTTTATCTTTTGGATAAAGTTTTCAAAAACACGAAAAACAGATTCCACTGATGGCATCTGTTGAGAGGGAGTCAAATATGGCCTTGCTGTTAGGAGCCCAATCACGAAGGTGTCCAGAAGAGATGCAACCCTATGCTTTCCCTCCAGGTAAGGAACCTTTTCCTAGCACTAGTACTGTCCCTACTCTATCAACTCGACAAAACCCAGGAGCCAGGGCCTTAAATAGGCTTTGCCTGACCCAAGATGGCTGCCAAACTCACATGGGGCAGCAGCATCCAACCGGATTGCTTCCCCAGTGACCTAGGAAACTATAGAAGAACTGTGTTCCTTTTGACTTTCTCTCCAGCTAGCTACAGGTTCACTGCATTTGAGCGCCACCTGTAGGGGAGAAATTAGACTGCACCTGTCTACAACTGTGCCTCCTACATTTTCCGTCAGAGTGTTCTCTGCATAACCCTGCAGAGAAAAATCTAATAGGAAGAGAGGACAGTAACTCAATTTTGAGCAGTCAGATGAAAGTGATCTTCTCTGCATGTTTTTTTCCAGATTTAATCATTCAAGTGGAGTTTCAGAGTGCCGTAGTATGTGAAGCATGAAACATGTTTGTAGAGCACACCGCAGAGCTTTATAAATGTGTATCTTTGATTTTTTTCTTTAAAGCAGTGGTATGAACACAGTAAAACTACGTTCGCACTTGAATAGGCTACTGTACTCACAAAAAATGCCCCCGATCCTTTTTTTAAAAATGTGACCGCATGGTGATGGAGAAACATGCAGTTTTGCCTACAGGTCAGGAACATGTGCGATTATGCATGTATTTCCAACCCACACATATGTGAACCTTGGCTAAGGCCATAACACAGCTTTAAAACCTGACACCAAAATATTCTTCTCCTTTAATCAGTATATGCTTTTATGTTCCTTTCTTTAAGGTATGAGGAAGTTCACACAAAGGTTCAAATTCCTATAATAGCTAAAGAGGATATAAATCCCCTTTGTGTGAACCAAATCTCTTTGCAAACTCATTTATTGCCTTGTAAATTGTTCTGTCAGATGTACTTTGCATACCTGTAGTACACTCCACGTAGGAGCTACAGATGAACAGGGATCCCCCCACTCCTGTATAGCCAGGCACACCAAATCTTCACAGGGACACAAAGTCAGAGAATAGTCCGTAGCTTTGTTTTTTTTTGTTGTTTATTAGGGGGTTAACAACTCTGATGGGGATAGGGATTTAATGAGATTCCGACTTGATGGTAACAACAACTTCAGGGACAACTTATACATACAGTGCATTAAGAAAGCATTCACAACACTTACATTTTTGCACGTTTTATTATGTTACAGCCCTATTCCAAAATAGATTAAATTCATTATTTTTCTCAAAATTCTACAATTATTACCCCTTAATGACAACATGAAAGACGTTTGTTTTGAAATCTTTACAAAATTATTAAAAATAAAAAATTAAAAAATCACACGTACATACGTATTTAGCCTTTGCCAAGACACTCATAATTGAGATCAGGTGACTCCTGTTTTCTCTGATCCTCCTTGAGATGTTTCTACAAATTGATTGGAGTCCACCTGTGGTAAATTCAGTTGATTGGACATGATCTGGAAAGGCAAACACCTATCTACATAAGGTCCCACAGTTAACGATGCATGTTAGAGCACAAACCCAGCCATGAAGTCCAAGGAATTGACTGTAGACCTGCGAGACAGGAATGTATTGAGACACAGATCTGAGGAAGAGTACAGAAACATTTCTGCAGCATTGAAGGTCCCAATGAGCACATGAGCCTTCATCATCTGTAAATGGAAGACGTTTGGAATCACCAGGACTCTTCCTAGAACACGCTGCCCAGCCAACTGTGTGATCAGGGTAGAAGGACCTTATTCAGGGAACCTGATAGTCACTCTGACAGAGGTCCAGCATTTTTCTGTAGAGAGAGGAGAAAATGACAGAAGAACAACCATCTCTACAGCACTCCACCAATCAAGCCTGTATGGTAGAGTGGCCAGACAGAAGCCAATCCTCAGCAAAAGGCACATGACAGCCAACCTGGAGTTTGCCAAAAGACACCTGAAGGAATCTCAGACCATGAGAAACAAAATTCTATGGTCTGATGAAACAAAGATTGAATTCTTTGGCCTGAATGGCAAGCGTCATGTGTGGAGGATACCAGGCACAGCTCATCACCTGGCCAATACCATCCCTAAAGTGAAGCATGGTGATAGTAACATCATGCTGTGGGGATGTTTTTTTAGTGGCAGGAACTGGGAAACTAGTAAGGATTGAGGGAAAGATGAATGCAGCAATGTACAGAGACTTCCTTGATGAAAACCTGCTCTAGAGTGCTCTGGACCTCAGACTGGGGCGAAGGTTCGTCTTCCAACAGGACAACAACCCTAAGCACACAGCGAAGATAACAAAGCAATGGCTTTGGGACAACTCTGTGAATGTCCTTGAGTGGCCCAGTCAGAGCCCAGACTTGAACCCGATTAAACATCTCTGGAAAGATCTAAAAATGGCTGTGCACCGACGCTCCCCTTTCAACCTAATGGAGCTTGAGAAGTCCTGCAAAGAGGAATGAGAGAAACTTCCCCAAAATAGGTGTGCCAAGCTTGTAGCATCATACTCAAAAAGATTTGAGGCTGCAATTGATGCCAATGGTGATTAAAAAAAAAAAAAGTGGTGAGCAAAGGCTGTGAATACTTACAGTATGTACATGTGATTTTTTTTTTTTTTCATTTTTTTTTTTTTATAAATTTGCAAAGATTTTAAACAAATTTCTTTCATGTTTTCATTATGGGGTATTGTTTGTAGAATTTTGAGGAAAATAATGAATTTAATCCATTTTGGAATAAGGCTGTAACATAACACCATGTGGAAAAAGTGAAGCGCTGTAAAAACGTACCCAACGCACTGTACAGACTCCTCGTCATCTTTCCTCCTGCAAACACTTCTGCTGATCCACTCCTGATATAACTGACAGACTCCTTGTCACTTCAGCAACATACCCTTACAGGCAGGAACTCACAGTGGCTTGAAATAGCACATGTGGAGTGAAACAGTGTTTAACCTTTCCTTCTGATTCCTCTGTGGCCACTGATCCCAGTACTACTTCTACAGGGAATGCTAGCCATCCTGACTGCATCTGCCTCTTCCATGAGCTCTTCTGGCTGTCTCTCTACACCAGTCTTCCTGATTGACTCTTCACCAGATCACTCGGCTGACTCTCTGGAGATCTCTCAGGGGAAAGGTAGAAGATTTAAGCACACCGCTCTCTTCAAGGGAGACTGGCTACATGTGGCAGTCTCCCCCCTTTGTTAGTCCCTACCAGTTTTGAATTACTCACTCTGTCCTGTCTTGCTCTTGTGCCTCCAGGAAAGCCTCCTTGTGTCTTTGGCATGATCTTTCCGGCACCTGAGCCCCAGCCTAATGAAGGGCATCCTCCAGATTAGGGTGTACCCCTCAGGGCCACTGACAGCTTCCTCAACACTGTATCTCCATCTTCCACCCGACTACCCTGCTGGCATGGCTTATCAATATTTAAAGGCTCCCTGCCAGGCCCACTCCTGGGGACTGGCCAGAGACCTCTAAATATGCTGAGAGGCACCTCCTAGCTTCCGTCCACTGTCTTCCAGAATGTTCTCCAACATTCTGGAAATGGGGGGAGGCACCAGAGAGCTGCTAAAATGAGTCATTCAGCCATGAACTCTAATGACCCTGACTCAATTACAGACTCATAAATTTACAGCATGAGTCAGGATATGGTTTACCCACTCTCACTTTTAGCACACACGAGGGCTCTACATAACCTTGTAGAGAACAGTGCACACTCCTATGCTTTACAAAAGGGCAACTTGTTTTTATTCTCTTTTTATTCTCAGCAGAATGACCTATAAGTATCAATCCTTTTCTTAATCAGTATATGCACAGGGACTTTGCTGATCCACCCACCACAAGCTGTCTGCAGAAAACTACATGAGGGGGTGGATACAAGACCAATCACCCTGCACAAGAATGAAGAGCAGCAGTGACCGGTCTTTATTCCAGGAAGCTCTTGCACAAAGGCAAAGTTTCACACTGGATTACTACATAGCTCTGGAAGAAATTGACAAAGCACACCAAAATTCAAATACAAATATGCATGCCTCTGTGTAATGTGCCTTTATTTACTACACAAGCAAATATCACAAACGAAGGGAATTTTTCGTTGAACACCTGGTATACATACACACATCATAGATTACCTAACAAGCTAATTTGGATTACAAAAAAAAATTCAAATAAATAGATTTTAAATATATACATCCTAGTATTAGAACAATGTTGACACTATTAAGCATTACACTGAAATATCTATCATCCCAGAAATGGTAGACCGACTAGGTAATCTCAGGCTGTGGAGAGGCTAATGAGATCAAAACAGGAGACAAGAGAAGGGTTACAAAATCCCCAATGGACAAAAATTTCCCAAAAGATGGCATCAAAAATCTATAAACTGTCCTGAATGCTCCACAATCTTACAACTTCACATACAACACTATTTTGTGTAAATAACCATGTCTGAAAGGGAAACATAGGGGAAATTTTACAAATTTGGAGCCATCTTTGCCTGGGACCTGTCTGCCTCCACCTCCAAATCAGTTAGCTGTCTGTCTTTAATTACTACTTTCATGCTGGTTTGGTTTGTAGCCATGGACGATTTATTCCTTTAGTGCAAAGTCCCCCTCTGTCATAAAACGTAAAAGTTTTTTTTTTCCACATTATGTGACCTGCAAAGAAAACAAGATTTTCTTAGCCTGAGATTAGAGTGGAACTATGGGCAAAATAAAAACAAAATACATTATGTATATGATGCAGTCTGTCAATAGCATTAGGACTGCAGCTTTTGTTTTTCTGAGTTCTCTTCCTGTCGATCCAGCCAGAAAGTGTGTTATTTTTTAACTTTCTTTAAAAGACCAAACTATCTGACAAAAGTGGCAGTTAGGGGGATGAGGCAAAGCTCTTAACACTGACAGGGGTGCTTACAATGGTCAATTTTTATTTATTCATTTAAAGCCTTTATTTATCCCAAAAGGAAACAAAAACTGTTTCTGTAACTGCTTAAAAAGAATTATCAGGAGTTCAGTTTATATTTTTATGTAAAATCCATCAAAATCTACTGGTCAATATAACACCACCCTATTATGGTTTAGCCTGCAGTTCCCTGCCAGTGAAATTATAACCTCCTTGCTGCAGTGGTTCTGCTGGGCCTGTGATTCTATTCACATGTTGTTTGGCTTCTGTGTTCACATATGGGTGTCGCCTGCTATGCTGTACAAACAGCAAAAAAAAAAATTCCCAGTACAATTACCAGATAGCCAGCAAAAAAAAAAAAACACAATTTAGCTATGTCGAACAGTTCATGTCAAAGACATGTTTAGTTGCACATGTTTGCAGATATACACCATATTACCAAAAGTATTGGGACACCTGTCTATACACGCATATGAACTTTAATGGCATCCCAGTCTTAATCCGTAGGGTTCAATATTGAGTTGGCCCACCCTTTGCAGCTATAACAGCTTCAACTCTTCTTGGAAGACTGTCCACAAGGTTTAGGAGTGTGTCTATGGCAATGTTTGACCATTCTTCTAGAAGCAAATTTGTGAGGTTAGGCACTGGTGTTGGAGAAAAGGCCTGTCTTGCAGTCTGCGCTCAAATTCATCCCAAAGGTGTTCTATCGGGTTGAGGTCAGGCCAGTCAAGGTCTTCCACCCCTAATTCGCTCATCCATCTCTTTATGAACCTTGCTTTGTGTACTGGTCCAAATCATTTGGTGGAGGGGGGGTTATGGTGTGGGTTGTCTTTCAGGGGTTGGGCTTTGCCCCTTAGTTCCAGTGATGGGAAATCTTAAGGCAACAGCATATCAAGACATTTTGGACAATTTCATACCCTCCTCAGTCCTCTCCAGTAAATAAGGCCCACTGTCATACCCTCTGCACTCCTCTCCTGCACATGCTGCCCACTTTCAAACCCTCCGCACTTCTCTTCTGTACATATTGTATGGGGCAGTGTCATTGCTTTCTTCTTCATTGCTCTCTCCTTGCAGACCAGATGCTGGTTTGAGCATCACACGAGTCAAAGCTCAGTGATGTGGAAATGCTGCACTGTGTGTCATCTGCAGGACTGCTCAGTGCTCACTGTGGACTGGTCTGGAGACAAGTTGTTAGACATCACAATGGTAAATAAATTAACAATGTTGCTGGATGTGGGCCTGTGCTGTGACTGTCTCTTTGTTGAATTAGGCTGTTTGTGACTGTCTCTTTGTTGGATGGAGATGTCCTTTTTGCTGGACTGGGCTCTCTCATTGCTGGATTGAGCTGTCTTTTTGCTGAATATACGGGGCTGTCTCTTTGCTGCTCTTTGGCCAAAATATCAAAATATTATTTCTTACTGTTAAATCTTTTAAGCACTGATGACTTGGAATACACTTTTCATTTTCCTATATTAAGTAGTAAGAGTGTTAAAATAAAAGGTAGGTGCACTGAAGGACTCAGTGGGATGGCCAGTGGGTAGATTCAGTAGGATGTGTGAATTACAAAAATGATAACCCGCGCTAAAAGTTGAATGTGTTAAAAAAGTAGTGGTAGGTTATTTGTACTGCAGCTGCTGCCCACTAAGTAAAAACGCAGAATAATGAATATGCCAAAAAGCAGCGCTTGCAATAATATAAATAGTCAAATATAAATACTTAAGTGTAAATAACATAAATACATAAACAATAAAGTGCAATAGTACTGAATTAGATCTAGATCATACGTAAGTGCATAAAGTGCAATTGTGCTAAATCCAAACAATATTAAATACAATGGTAATGAGCCAAAATAAGGTGCTCAATATAAGTGCAAAAGTGCAAATAATAACGGTATCAATGTCCACAATGTAACAATTCAAAGAATTGCTCAAATTAGTAGTCCCTTAATTAAGGGCAATGGTGCTCAATAAGGTGCTGATGCCAAAGGTGCTATGGTGCTCCACACAGTGGAAGCACCATAGCACCTTTGGCATCAGCACCTTATTGAGCACCATTGCACTTAATTAAGGGACTACTAATTTGAGCAATTCTTTGAATAGGTACATTGTGGACATTGATACCGTTATTATTTGCACTTTTGCACTTATATTGAGCACCTTATTTTGGCTCATTACCATTGTATTTAATATTGTTTGGATTTAGCGCAATTGCACTTTATGCACCTACGTATGATCTAATTCAGTACTATTGCACTTTATTGTTTATGTATTTATGTTATTTACACCTAAGTATTTATATTTCACTATTTATATTTTTGCAAGCGCTGCTTTTTGGCAGATTCAGTGGGATGGCTAGTGGACAGGCCCTGGGAAATGTTGATGGTCAGGCCAGGGGGGCCTTGGCCTAAAGCTGTATAAGGGGCCCCAACATTTTTGATAGCTGCCCTGCTGCTGCAATTAAGGGAGGTTCAACCTCCCTCAACTTCCCTCTCCTGAACAGTGAAGTATTGCATACAGGATAGGAACATTTTGATTGCTGGCCGTGGGAAACGCAAAACGCGACAAAAGCGCGGTATATCACAGCCATGTGTACATGAAGGCTAACTCTACAGTTTTGTGAGTCTCAAAGTAGGAGCACATATAGCAGTGATTAAATTGAGGGCAGGTTTATCTGAAGGGAGCACACTCCTCCTTAAAGAAGAAGGGAAACACATTGGATGCTCAGCAAGAGCACAATGACTAGTGATGTCGCGAACCTAAATTTCGCCGTTCGCGAACGGCGAACGCGAACATCGGCAAATGTTCGCGAACCGGGTGAACCGCCATAGACTTCAATAGGCAGGCGAATTTTAAAACACACAGGGACTCTTTCTGGCCACAATAGTGATGGAAAAGTTGTTTCAAGGGGACTAACACCTGGACTGTGGCATGCCGGAGGGGGATCCATGGCGAAACTCCCATGGAAAATTACGTAGTTGACGCAGAGTCAGGTTTTGATCCATAAAGGGCATAAATCACCTAACATTCCTCAATTGTTTGGAATAACGTGCTTTAAAACATCCAGTGTGTGAATACGATCAGGTATGATGTTGTATCGGTCAAGTAGTGTAAGGGTTACGCCCGCTTCACAGTGACAGACCAAACTCTGACAGACCAAACTCCCCGTTTAACAGTCAGTCAGTCAGTCCATTTGCACAACCGCAAACTCCCCATTTGCACAAGGTTGGATACCAAGCTAGCCATGTCCCGTTCCTTGTCCTCACTGACATCATTGAAGGTCTCTTCCTCCACCCAGCCACGTACAACACCAAGGGTCCCCGAAAGGTGACAACAAGCCCCCTGGGACGCCTGCTGTGGCTGGTATTCCACCTCCTCAAAGCCACCTTCCTCCTCTGACTTCTCTTCTTCAGACTCCTCTCTCTGTGTTGCCACAGGTCCAGCAATTGACAACGACAAGGCTGCTTCTGGTGGTGCTGGGGACCACAACTCTTCCTCTTCATGCTCATCTACAGCCTGATCCAGTACTCTTCGCAGGGCATGCTCCAGAAAAAACGCATATGGGATGAGGTCGATGATGTTGCCTTGGGTTCGACTGACCACCAGGTTTGTCACCTCCGCAAAAGGACGCATGAGCCTACAGCCATTGTTCATGAGCATTCAGTAACGCGGCCAAAAAATACCCAGCTCCGCAGAAAGAATGAAAGAAAATGAATGTTTTTCCTATGAAAAATTATCCCGCGGATCGCTTTTGGCCTGTTCACAATGAAGCAACGACCTTATCATCTGGGGTGTGCCAACACACTCCTAGAGGTGATCGCTTCATTGTGATACGCAAGCCCCTTCACCACGACAAGGTAACGATCACAAAGGGGAATTGACACATGTATGTGCCTTTTTTTTTGTTTTTTTGCAGCCACAGTGTAGCACCAGAGGCCAGAAAAATTAGGCATGTACACATGCATGAAAAAGTAGGTATTGTTGCAGCCGCTGCTTTAGCAGTGGCCTGAAAAATTGAGGTTTTCAAGGCAGAAAGTGCACTAAATAGTGGGACCAAACCCCCATTTTTATTTATGGATTGTCTTCAAATTTGGTAGTTATTTCTTTTGCATTTGCGCGCTATTCGTTTTTAATATACATGTCTTTTGGTTCATAGCTGCAGCAGCTTTAGAAATACATGGGCATGCTCCCCCAAATTTTTTGCCTGTTTATTATGTATTCGGTCTGACCAGACTATCGAGGTTGAGCAACCCTCCCCACCCCCCCACACACACCTGTACTCAATCAGTGTCCACCATCAAGTGGATATAGGAGGAGTCCCCTGTAGTGCATTTGCACATCCTTCCCAGCAAGGAGTATTATCTCCAAGGGTTAGAAAGGCTGGATTCATCTCTTTTTCATGGATAGTGTAGGACCCACTGATAATGGGGTACTTTGACGCAGTAGTGGGCTTGAGCACGATATGGCCATATGGTGGGACCAAACCCCCATTTTTATTTATGGATTGTCTTCAGATTTGGTAGTTATTTCTTTTGCATTTGCGCGCTATTCTTTTTTAATATACATGTCTTTTGGTTCATAGCTGCAGCAGCTTTAGAAATACATGGGCATGCTCCCCCAAATTTTTTGCCTGTTTAGAAAGTGCACTAAAACATTGCGGCTTGAACCGTAGTTGGTGGCGGAGACGTCACATAAGTCATCCGGCATGCAGAGAATGATTAAATACAGCAGCGTGTTGACCATTTTTAGCCCAAGGCATCTCAGTCATCACCAGGCCTTTTTTAGTCGAATGCATCCCCCACTGTCAGTCCCTTCGGGATCCATGCCTCATTCATCTTAATAAACGTGAGGTAATCAAGACTTTTTTGACCTAGGCGACTTCTCTTCTCAGTGACAATACCTCCTGCTGCGCTGAAGGTCCTTTCTGACAGCACACTTGAAGCGGGGCAGGCCAGAAGTTCAATGGCAAATTGGGATAGCTCAGGCCACAGGTCAAGCCTGCACACCCAGTAGTCAAGGGGTTCATCGCTCCTCAGAGTGTCGATATCTGCAGTTAAGGCAAGGTAGTCTGCTACCTGTCGGTCGAGTCGTTCTCTGAGGGTGGACCCCGAAGGGCTGTGGCGATGCGTAGGACTAAAAAAGCTCCGCATGTCCTCCATCAACAAGACGTCTGTAATGCGTCCTGTCCTTGCCGGCGTGGTTGTGGTGGTAGGAGGAGGATTACTTTCACCTCTTCCCCTGTTGGATTCCCGTTGTGCTGTGACATCACCCTTATATGCTGTGTAAAGCATACTTTTCAACTTATTTTGTAGCTGCTGCATCCTTTGCGCCTGCCGGTAATTAGGTAACATATCAGAGACTTTCTGCTTATACCGGGGGTCTAGTAGCGTGGCCACCCAGTACAGGTCGTTCTCCTTCAGCCTTTTTATATGAGGGTCCCTCAACAGGCATGACAGCATGAAAGACCCCATTTGCACAAGGTTGGATGCCGAGCTACTCATGTCCAATTCCTCGTCCTCACTGATGTCATTGAAGGTGTGTTCTTCCCCCCAGCCACGTACAACACCACGGGTACCAGATAGGTGACAACGAGCACCCTGGGATGCCTGCTGTGGTTGGTGTTCCTCCTCCTCAAAGCCACATTCCTCCTCTGACTCCTCTTCCTCAGACTCCTCTTCCAGTGTTGCCGCAGGTCCAGCAAGCGATGGTAAGGCTGTTTCTGGTGGTGATGGTGACCACAACTCTTCCTCTTCCTCTTCACGCTCATCTACGGCCTGATCCAGCACTCTTCGCAGGGCACGCTCCAGGAAGAAAACATATGGGATGATGTCGCTGATGGTGCCTTCGGTGCGACTGTCTAGGTTTGTCACCTCCTCAAAAGGACGCATGAGCCTACAGGCATTGCGCATGAGCGTCCAGTAATGTGGCAAAAAAAATACCCAGCTCCACAGAGGCTGTCCTAGCACCCCGGTCATACAAATACTCGTTGACCTCTTTTTCTTGTTGGAGCAGGCGGTCGAACATTAGCAGTGTTGAATTCCAACGTGTCGGGCTGTCGCAAATCAAGCGCCTCACTGGCATGTTGTTTCGCCGCTGAATATCTGCAAAGTGCGCCATGGCCGTGTAGGAACGCCTGAAATGGCCACACACCTTCCTGGCCTGCTTGAGGACGTCCTGTAAGCCTGGGTACTTCTGCACAAAGCGTTGTACAATCAGATTCAACACATGTGCCATGCACGGCACATGTGTCAACTTGCCCAAATTCAATGCCGCCAACAAATTGCTTCCGTTGTCACACACCACTTTGCCGATCTCCAGTTGGTGCGGGGTCAGCCACTGATCCACCTGTGCGTTCAGGGCGGACAGTAGTGCTGGTCCGGTGTGACTCTCTGCTTTCAGGCAAGTCAACCCCAAGACAGCGTGACACTGTCGTATCCGGCATGTGTAATAGCCCCTGGGGAGCTGGGGGGGTGCAGTTGGTGTGGAGCAAGATGCAACAGCAGAAGAGGACTCAGCCGAGGAGGTTAGCAAAGAGGATGGAGTAGGAGGAGTAGAGGAGGTGGCAGCAGGCCTGCCTGCAAGTCGTGGCGGTGTCACCAACTCCTCTGCAGCAGAGCCACGCATTCCATGCTTGGCAGCCGCCAGCAGGTTTACCCAATGCGCAGTGTAAGTGATATACCTGCCCTGACCGTGCTTTGCAGACCAGCTATCAGTGGTCAGATGGACCCTTGCCCCAACACTGTGTGCCAGACGTGACATGATTTCATTTTCCACAATAGAGTACAGGTTGGGGATTGCCTTTTGTGAAAAATAATTTCGGCCGGGTACCTTCCACTGCGGTGTCCCAAAAGCGACAAATTTTTTGAAGGCCTCAGACTCCACCAGCTTGTATGGTAAAAGCTGGCGGGCTAAGAGTTCCGACAAGCCAGCTGTCAGACGCCGGGCAAGGGGGTGACTCTGTGAGATTGGCTTCTTACGCTCAAACATTTCCTTGACAGACACCTGACTGTGGGCAGATGAGCAGGAACTGCTGAAGGTGAGAGGTGGAGGGGCGGGTTGTTGATAGGGGGCATGGAGGACAGCAGTGGTTGACGTGGCTGAAGATGCTGGACCAGGAGGAGGATGGTGGCTTTCAGTTTGTGTGCTGCTTTTACTCATGTGTTGATCCCATAGGCGTTTGTGATGTGAGATCATGTGCCTTCGCAAAGCAGTTGTACCTAGGTGGGTGTTGGACTTTCCACGACTCAGTTTCTTTTGGCACAGGTTACAAATGGCATCGCTGATATCAGAGGCAGACACACAAAAAAAATGCCACACTGCTGAGCTTTGCAAGGATGGCATTCTGGTGGTGGCAACAGCTTGCGTTGATTGGCGTGCTGTCTGGCTGACCCCGGGTGCCGAATCTACATGCTGTCTGACTGCGCCACTAGCTCCTTGCGATGACCTCCTCCCCCTGCTTCCAACTCGTCTCCTCCTCCTCCTCTCTGTCTCCCCATCTGAACTTTCCCCCTCTTCTTCTGCTCTTCGAGCAGGCACCCAGGTGACATCCACAGACACATCGTCATCATCAGCCGCTTCACTTGACAACTCAGCAAAGGCAGCAGCAGCAGGTACAACATCATCATCATCATCACAATGTACGTCCATGTGTATAATGCTGCCTGACTGAGACATATCCCCGTTATCTACATCCTCTGGCACTAATAGTTGCGCATCACTTATTTCTTCCAACTGATGTGAAAATAACTCCTCTGACGGATCAAGTGAAGTGGCTGTGGTGCTAGTGTTGGTGGTGGTGCCGGCGGGCTGGCGAGTGGTAAATTGAGAGGTGCCCGAAGCTGAGCTGGAGGAGGATGGTGCATTAAGGTTCCGAGCGGAAACTGTAGACGATTGGGTGTCCTGTGTAAGCCAGTAGGGATGATCGAACGGTTCGGGTCCACCATCGGTTCGGCCCGAACATTGGGTGTTCGAGGTTCGGCCGAATTTAGAACTTTTTGCCCAAAAAGTTCGGAATTCGGCAACCAGAACCGCCCAAAATGCAATGCTTCAGGAAATGGGCTTTAAAAGCCCGTGATTGGACCAGAACCATTAGAAAAAGCCAATTGAGGGGGCAGGAGAATGCTAGGAATGTGATTGGAGTGACTAGGGGGTCCCTAGACCAATCATTAGTGAATACGCCCCCCAGTATATAAGATCGCCCCCGCCATATTCCCAGCATTGTTATACTGGACATGGAAGAGAGTGGAAGCAGTTCTGTTAATTTTACTTTAAAAGTGTCATTTAGCTATTTTTAGTGTGAGGAAAGGGATATCTAGTGTAGTTAGAGTGCTCCTTTACACTTAAGTTAGCTTCAAAAATTTAGTTGAGTTGCTTCGGGACAGGATTATGGCTTCTCACCAGCAAGCATTTTTTATGCTGCAGGGGCTGCCACTGCCAGTGCTTTTTTGAGGACATGTTTGATGTCAGACATGACATCTGAACATGTGTATAGGGGGTATATATAGACATATATGTCTGAATATATATCCCTAGACATATATAGGTGTGATAGTAGCAGAAATAAATGCTTGCGCTAATGAAATCATTTACAGTAATATATTTCTGCTACTATCACACCTATATATGTCTAGGGGTATATATTCAGACATATATGCCTATATATACCCCCTATACACATGTTCAGATGTTTTGCCTGCCTCAAAAGAACCCCAAAAAATGCCAAAAAAAACGCTAGCGTCAAAAAAAAAAAATGCCCAGGTGTGTTTTTGCTGGCATTTTTTGGGGGGTTTTGGAGGCAGGCAAAACATCTGAACTTGTGCACAGTACCACTATACACAAGTTCAGATGTTTTTTCTGACTGGAAAGAACCCAAAAAAATGCCTGCTTTGAAACCGGCAAGGTGTTACAGCAGCGAAGCCATATTCCTGTGCTCAAAGTTTTCTAATATAAACAATCCTTTTTTTTCTGGTTCTGGACATGCTACAGAGCTGAAACTTCACAGGTACACCTTTTAGGCCCCCCCCCCCCCCCAGACACAAAATCACACAAACGAAGTTCTTAAAAATTGTCATTTTTGATAAAAAAGCCAATTATTGAAAAATTAAAAAAAAAAAAAAAAAAAAAAGAGATTTTTTGATTTTTACTTTGGATTTAGTAACTGGGGGGTCTAAAAAGTGTACATGTGAAGTTTCAGCTCTGTAGCATGTCCAGAACCCCCCCCAAAATTAGCATTTTCTTATAATTTTTATTAGAACAGGAATACGGCTTCTCTACGGCGCTTTTTCTTGCATTTATCGGGCATTTTTGGAGGCAGGCATGACTTTTTTTGGATTTAGTGTCTGGGGGGTCTAAAAAGTGTACCTGTGAAGTTTCAGCTCTGTAGCATGTCCAGAACCAGAAAAAATATCATTTTTCAGTAGAGCAGGGATGGTGGGACCCCTCTTTTACACTTATATGATCTTTTTTGGGGGGTTCTAGACATGCTACAGAGCTGAAACTTAACAGGTACACATTTTAGACCCCCCAGACACAAAATCACACAAAATAAGTTCTTAAAAATTGTAATTTTTGATAAAAAAGCCAATTATTGAAAAATTAAAAAAAAAAAAAAAAAAAAAAAGAGATTTTTTGATTTTTAGCAAGAAATCACAGCACCACGACCACGACGGCCCTTGCGGGATGGCCTGCCTCTGCCTGTCATTTTTTTTTTTTAATGTGTTGTACTATGAGTGCAAGGTGCTGTGCCACCCTATAGGAGTGTTGGGCAGTGGGTACAGTACACTCTGTGGACCTGACAGTCACTGGCAGCCCAGGCAACTGCAATTATAAAAAAATATATATATTTTTAATTTGCAAGCTGCTGTGCGACCGTATATATCAGTGGTGGGTGGGCAGTGGCACAGTACACTCTCTGTGGACCTGACAGTCACTGGCAGCCCAGGCAACTGCAATTATAAAAAAATATATATATTTTTAATTTGCAAGCTGCTGTGCGTCCGTATATATCAGTGGTGGGTGGGCAGTGGCACAGTACACTCTCTGTAGACCTGACAGTCACTGGCACCCAGGCAACTGCAATTATAAAAAAAATATATATTTTTTTACTTTGCAAGCTGCTGTGCCACTGTATATATCAGTCGTGGGTGGGCAGTGGCACAGTACACTCTCTGTGGACCTGACAGTCACTGGCAGCCCAGACAACTGCAATTATAAAAAAATATATATATTTTTAATTTGCAAGCTGCTGTGCCACCATATATATCAGTGGTGGGTGGGCACGCAGTGGCACTGCAGTGGGCACAGTACACTCTGTGGACCTGACAGTCACTGGCACCCAGGCAACTGCAATTATAAAAAAATATATATATTTTTACTTTGCAAGCTGCTGTGCCACCGTATATATATCAGTGGTGGGTGGGCACACAGTGGCACTACAGTGGGCACAGTACACTCTGTGGACCTGACAGTCACTGGCAGCCCAGGCAACTGCAATAATAAAAAATATATATATTTTTTTTAATTTGCAACAAGATGCTGTGCCACCGTATATATATCAGTGGTGGGCAGTGCACTGCAGTGGGTACAGTACACTCTGTGGACCTGACACAGCACTCACTGCAATTATGACAGAGGAAAAAAAAAATATTTTTTAAAATGCATGGTACTGTGCCTGTGCCACCCGAAATGAGTGTGGTGTGCACACAGTACAGTCTGTGGTGGGTCTGTGGCCTCTCACACACAGCGGGCAGGCAACTGCACTGTACAATAGATATATATAAAATCCTCAATTACCAGCCCTTAAAAGGGCTTTTGGGAACACTATATATATATATATATATATATATATCAAGAAAAAACTCAATTACCAGCCCTAAAAAGGGCTTTTGGGACACTATATATATATATATATATATATATATATATATATATATATATATATATATATATATAAAAAATTACACAAATACCAGCCCTTAGAAGGGCTTTTTGGGGTGCTGTCAGGAATAGGATGCTGTCCTTACAGCAGTAGTGGACCAAGAACACTGACTAGCAAGACCAGGAACACTGACAACTGTCCCTAGCTATTAACAGCAGCAGCAGCAGCAGCTCTCCCTGCTCTCACTAACATACACTGCTTCAGAATGATCTAAGATGGATGCTGCCCTTGCTTATTTATAGGAGGTGGGAGGGTGTGGGAGGGAGGTATGCTGATTGGCTGGAAATGTGCCTGCTGACTGTGAAGTTCAGGGTCAAAGTTTGCCTCAATGATGTATTATAGGGGGCTGACCGAACATCGCATATGTTCGCCCGCAGCAGCGAACGCGAACATGCTAAGTTCGCCGGGAACTGTCCGCCGGCGAACAGTTCGGTACACCTCTAACAATGACAGCAGAAAGCATCCCATTCATCCCCATGCACAATCGTCCCCTATACTGTGGCTTATTTTCCTTTCCCTTCTATCACTTCCTGGCCTGCCTCATAGTTTGCTTATAACCTGGTTTGCTTTGCATTACTTGTATTCTGTTTCATTAGGCCTTGGGGGTTGGTAGTGACCTAAACCAAAAACATTGTTGGAAGTTAGTAGAATCAAGGTAGAGGAATAGGATAGGCAGCATATGCAGTCTTCAAGGGATGGCAGACCCCTAGCAAATTCAATCTGTTACATCAGCATCAGGGCCTGATAGCTCTAGTCGAACAAGGACTGGTTCATTTTGATGAAAGTCAGCTGATCAACAGAGTCTGTGGACAGACGCACTCTTTTGTCCGTCACAAAACCTCCAGCAGCACTGAACGTCCTTTCGGAAAGCACGCTGTAAGCAGAACAGGCCAGTAGCTCTGTTGCATATTGAGCAAGTTCTGTCCAGTGGTCCATCCTCAAGACCCAGTAAGCCAGTGGATGCGCAGCTGGAAAGGTCTCCAAGTCTGCTCTTGCGCCTAGATAATCATGCACCATATGATGGAGTCGCTGGTGATGGTTGCTTAAACCCAAGGACAAAATAACTATTTAAAGGCATCGGTCAGCCGGCCGCCTTCTCCATCATTCCTCTTTTGGCTGAACGATGCCTCAGAAACACGTCCGGAGAATGTGGACCTCCCAGTGTCTGAAAAGGCGGTACACAAATTTTTTTTCAAGGCCTCCTCAAGATGTTTCATCCTCTGCACCCTCTGCGAAGGCAGGATGAGCTCTGCAATTTTACCCTTGTAACGTGGTTCAAGAAGGGTTTCCAACCAGTAATTATCCCTCTCCTTTCGCAGGCTTTGCAGAATCAGGGAGCCCATGCAACGTAAGTTGGAGGAGGCATGAGCTTCTGAGTCCTCTGGTTCGCTAAGGATGACATTGTCAGCAGGAGCAACCACTCCCCAAGCACGTACAACTCCTGTGGTTTTGGGGAATTTGCCGAAATCCTCCTCCTCCTCCTCTTCCTCCTGTGTGTTTTGTGGCCCTCCAGGAATGATATCTGCATAAAGGGGGCCTTGTGAGGAAAGGAAGTCCTCCTCTTCCTGCCGCTGTTCTGCCTCAAGTGCCCTGTCCATGATTCCACGCAGCGTGTGCTCCAGCAGGTAGACTAGCGAGATAGTGTCACTGATGCATGCATCGTCCCGGCTTACCATCTGAGTGGCCTCCTCAAATGGTGACAGGACGATGCATGCATCCTTAATCAAAAGCCACTGGCATGGCAAAAAAAAGCTAAGCTCCCCTTACCCTTTCCTTGTGCTATACTCACACAGGTACTCATTGATGGCCCTCTGCTGTGTGTGCAGCCACTGCCGCATTGCCAATGTTGAGTTCCACCTGGTGGGCATGTCACAAATGAGGCGGTTGGTGGGCAGGTTGAATTCCCGTTGAATGACAGATAAGCCAGCACTGGCATTGAACGAACGGCGGAAATGGCCACAGACTTTCCTGGCCTGCCTCAGGAGATCTTGGAAGCCCGGGTAACTGGTCAAGAAATGCTGAACCACCAGATTCAGAACAGTTGCCAAGCATGGAACATGTGTCAATTGTCCCTGTCAGAGGGCGGAGAGAAGGTTGGTGCCATTGTCGCATACAACCATTCCTGGCTCAAGCTTTCGTGGTGTCAACCATCTCTGAGCCTGCCCCTGCAGAGCTGACAGAATCTCTGCTCCGGTGTGACTACTATCCCCTAGACAGACCAACCGAAGCACAGTATGGCATCTTTTAGCCTGACTGCTTGCATAGCCCCTTGAACGCTTAGGGAGCACTGCTGCTGCAGAGGAGAATTGAGCAGAAGAGGACATGGAGGAGGTGTTGGTGGAGGAGCCAGATGTGGCAGAACCAGCACCAGCTTTTTGGAGGCGTGTTGGCAAAACAAGCTGCAAGACCGAACCCTGCCCTGCATCCTTTCCAGCTGGCAGCAGAGTTACCCAGTGCGCCGTGAAAGAAATGTAACGTCCCTGTCCATGCCTGCTGGACCAAGAGCCAGCAGTAATTTGCACCTTGCTGCTGACCGCTTTTACCAACGAGGCCAAAACACTACCTTCCACATGACAGTAGAGAGCCGGAATGGCCTTATGTGAAAATAAATGCCTTTTTGGGACTTGCCACTGTGGTGCAGCACATTCCACAAATTTGTGAAAGGGAGCCAAGTCTACCAGCTGAAAAGGCAGCAACTGTAATGCTAACAATTTGGCCAAGGTAGCATTAGGACGCTGAGCATGTGGATGGCTGGGACACTATTTCTTTCTATGGTTCAAATACTGGGGTAGTGAAATTTGCCTGCTGCTCAAATCAAGTGGTGGTGTACTGCTGTAATGTTCTGGTACCTCTGGTACCCTTATTCCACTTTCCAATTCAGTGTATGCGTCCCACCATTCTCTTCTGGTAGGTGCGCATACACCTTTAAGACCGATGCTGTCATCACTGAGCGCCGCAGAGCGGCTATTTCAACCGCCGGCGTTCTCACTCACATGTTCGTTCAACCTGCCTTGAAGCTCATATGCTTACAAGCGTACCTCGCTGTCGGAACCTCGCTGCTGATCCCTGTATCCCGCTACCGGATCACTCGCTCATACCGAACCTCTCTACTACTGCTTGCTATTAGTGATAAGTACCCCGCAGGGGAATCCTCCATAACCTTCCTACTAAGCTTACACTATCTAGCTCTGCATATTAAGGACTGTAACTATCATCTGCACTGTTGTTTTAGATTGCTAGCTCTTGAGCCTTCTAACATCTATCCTTGCACTGGGTTAGTCTCTCCTGTATGTCATCTGCTGTCCTACCACCTACTACCATACATGATTGCTAACCTATCTGCATCCTACCTGTTACCATCTATACTCTCATGAACATTTCTCTCAAGTGCTGTTCACCTATTTGTCACTGTTCATACCTGTCTCTTCAACTCATCACCACTATACTGCTATATACATCTATCACTCCAGGAACATCTTATTGAGTGTGTATATTTGTATGCTGAATCAGACAGACCACAGTGATGAGTCTTGGGAGTTGGAATTGGTATTTTAACGTATCTCTACATGACTACTGAGTGGATTTTTTCTGCAGCTGCAAATCCATCTTGTTTCAGAAAACGCAGGAGCGTTACAACTGCTAGCAGATTGGGTGCAAGTCTCTGTGCCACTCATTGCTATACCATCATCCCTCTCAATGCTGGTATTTGAGAAGGCATGAGGTATAGTAGTGTTAGAGATCGTAGATGAAGAGCAAGGTGCCTCTTTCAGGTGCTTTTGCCAACGGACTGCATGACAGGTCATCATATGCCTTGTCAAGCATGTGGTGCCCAAGCGGCTGGTGTTCTGCCCACACTTGATCCACTTTAGACAGATGTTGCAAACAGCAATGCTGCGGTCTACTGCCCAGATGCTGAAAAAGCCCACACTAATGAACTTTTTGGAGTCCGCAGGGATTTTGCAGCACCCTGCACCCGTGGAGCTCTGTGCTGTGACGCAATAGGTTGGCTACTGCTAAGGCGGCCCCTGGAGCACATCCTGCCTCGTTGGATTGTGCGTCCTCCTTATCCTCCCCCTCCTCTATCCTGTCAGACACCCAAGTACAGTCAGTGACCTCATCATCCCTTCCCTCCTCGTCACTGGAGCAAACTTGGCAATATGCTTCAGCTGTATCAACATGACTGCTGGATTCTTGACCGTCATTGTCACCCCCTCTCTTTAGGCTCACGTTATTCCCTTCATCAACCTGGGAACCAACATCACAGCTTTCAAATTGCTGCGCATACTCCAGGAGCATGTCACTGACACTATGATCGAATAGTACAGGTGACTCCTCCATGCATGATGGTCGGGCAACTGAAGGAGTAGCTGTGGAGAAGGAGCCTGTGGAACGGGCCAATTTTGGCAGCTGCGGTAGAAGGCAAACTACAGGGAGTGTGGGTGTCAGAGGAAGAGGATGAGGATGGCTTATTGATCCACTCCACCAACTCTTCCACGTGTTGTGGATGAATAGCACAGGCAGCACTGGAAATAAAGGACAGGCGTGCCCCGCCTGCAGAGGATGCACTATGTCAACTGTGACCACCACTTTTCACAATGGACACAGATGCTGCTTGCCTTCTTTTTGTGGTCTGTGAGCGTCGGCCTCTCATTGTTAACCTTTCTGACATGATGTTGATACAGATCAATATAGGGTATATGCAACTGACCAATAGATACTCAATGACCTGATATGATGTAATTGATAGCCCTATAGATGAGCTGTGGTGGTTATAGATGTACGCAAGTGACCGATTCATAATACTCTCACTGATATCTGATATAATCTATAATCCTATAGATGGATGATCTGTGATCCCTATAGAAAGATCCACAACTGAGCAAAGGTTACTCTGGCTAATTTCTGCAGTGATCTCTATTTCTACAGGTCTGAGACCCCTATAGAAAGATCCACAACTGAGCAAAGGTTACTGTGGCTGATTTCTGCAGTGATCTCTATTTCTACAGCTCTGAGACCCCTATAGAAAGATTCACAACTGGGCAAAGGTTACTGTGGCTGATTTCTGCATTGATCTCTATTCCTACAGGTCTGAGACCCCTATAGAAAGATCCAAAACTGAACAAAGGATACTGTGGCTGATTTCTGCAGTGACCTCTATGTCTACAGGTCTGAGACCCCTATAGAAAGATCCAAAACAGAGCAAAGGTTACTGTGGCTGATTTCTGCAGTGATCTTTATTCCTACAGGTCTGAGACCCCTATAGAAAGATCCAAAACTGAGCAAAAGGTTACTGTGGCTGATTTCTGCAGTGATCTCTATTCCTACAGGTCTGAGACCCCTATAGAAAGATCCAAAACAGAGCAAAGGTTACTGTGGCTGATTTCTGCAGTGATCTATATTCCTACAGGTCTGAGACCCCTATAGAAAGATCCAAAACTGAGCAAAGGTTACTGTGGCTGATTTCTGCAGTGATCTCTATTGCTACAGCTCTCAGACCCCTATAGAAAGATCCACAACTGAGCAAAGGTTACTGTGGCTGATTTCTGCAGCGATCTCTATTCCTACAGGTCTGAGACCCCCATATAAAGATCCACAACTGAGCAAAGGCTACTGTGGCTGATATCTGCAGTGATCTCTATTCCTACAGGTCTGAGACCCCTATAGAAAGATCCGAAACCGAGCAAAGGTTACTGTGGCTGATTTCTGCAGTGATCTATATTCCTACAGGTCTGAGAACCCTATAGAAAGATCCAAAACTGAGCAAAGGTTACTGTGGCTGATATCTGCAGTGATCTCTATTCCTACAGGTCTGAGACCCCTATAGAAAGATCCAAAATGGAGCAAAGGTTACTGTGGCTGATATCTGCAGTGATCTCTATTCCTACTGGTCTGAGACCCCTATAGAAAGATCCAAAACTGAGCAAAGGTTTCTGTGGCTGATTTCTGCAGTGATCTCTATTCCTACAGGTCTGAGTCCCCTATAGAAAGATCCACAACTGAGCAAAGGTTACTGTGGCTGATTTCTGCAGTGATCTTTATTCCTACATTTCTGCGATCCCTATAGAAAGATCCACAACTAAGCAAAGGTTACTGTGGCTGATTTCTGCAGTGATCTCTATTCCTACAGCTCTGAGACCCCTATAGAAAGATCCAAAACTGAGCAAATGTTACTGTGGCTGATATCAGCAGTGATCTCTATTCCTACAGGTCTATGAATATTTTAGAATGTTGCAGAAACTGACCGATGAACAATACTGTGTCTGGTATCTAATCAAAAGAAAGACAGCTCTCCCTACCTCACACAGGAACCTTGGCCCTCCCTACACTGCTACTCACTCACTGGCGCTATACTGTCTGATATGATGTAAAGAAATCAATCTATCCCTACCTCACACAGGAACCTGGCCCTCCCTACACTGCTAGGAATGTCTCTCTGCACTGTCTGCCTCAAAAAAAAAAAATACTATCTCCCTGCCTGAATCATTTGCCTGTCCCTGTCTGATCGCCCGCACAATGACACTTCACATTACGCGTGCGCGAGCAGCCTTTATATAGTGTGGGGCGTGTACTTGGCCCCTGAGCCATGATAGGCTAAAGGCAGCCTGCCTTTAGTCCAATCATGGCAGAGCTCATTTGATTGGCCAAAGCATGAGGTCAGGTTGCATGCTTTGGCCAATCACATAACGCGCTGCACGCTCTGCACGCGTGCAGTTCATTATGGGAAACTCTAATTTCCCGCGAAGAAGCACATTTGTTTGTCATTCGATGAACCATTGAATTGGCGATGTTCGAGTCGACCTTACCTTCGACTCAAACTCAAAGCTCATCCATATTGATCATATCCCCCCCTTAATTTACTCTTCTCAAGAGAGAATAAATTCAGTTCCTTGAATCTTTTTTCATAGCTGAGCTCCTCCGTGCCTCTTATCATTTTGGTTGCCCTTCGCTGCCCTCTCCAGTTCCCCGATATCCTTTTTAAGAACTGGTGCCAAAAACTGAGGTCTTACTAATGATCAGGGCCGTCTTTTTCCATAGGGCAAAAAGGGGCATTTGCCCAGGGCCCTGTCATTGTTGGGGGCCCAAAAAGCTGCTGCCCCTGGAGCCTTGAATAGTTCTGTAGCGGTCAATTAAGCTGTCCCGTCCTCCCCCGTTTGCTGTTGCACAAGACAGGCACTGAGAGAGGAGAAGGACAGTTGCGGGCTCTATGTGTAAGAGCTGGCTCAGCTGACAGGGAGTGAGGCAGAGCGTCTCTCCGTACTTCCCCCTCCTCCCTCCTCCCCCCTCCTCTTCTCAGAGTTCAATAGCACAGAACAGCGTGAAGTGTTGTGGCTGCTCTGATAGGCGGAGACTGCACTGTGTGTGTGATGGGAAAAGAGCACGAGCACACACATAACAGAACTGTGCAGGCAGCATCTCTGCACTGACTGTGAGGAGAACTGTGAGTGGAATGGGGTGAATTTGTGAAAAGAGGTGAGAACTGTAAAGGGGTGGGGGGGGGGGGTGCAGAGGTGGCTGTAGACATGGGGGGAAGGGATAAAGAGGTGGCTGTAGACATGGGGGGAAGGGATACAGAGGTGGCTGTAGACATGGGGGGAAGGGATACAGAGGTGGCTGTAGACATGGGGGGAAGGGATACAGAGGTGGCTGTGGACATTTGGGGTACTAAAATGTTTTCCTGCTGTGAATATTTCCCCAGATCTAGCTGCCTGCATGACATGGGACATCCTTCAGAACAGACAGGTTAGCTAACTAAAGTGAGAGAGTTTTATAATGGTTTACCTTCAGCTTTACAACCATGTTGTCTCATATTAAAGGTTTAAAACTGCCATTTATTTCCCTGTAATCATTTATTCTCCACACAATTTAGGAACCCATAAAAACATGATTTGGCTTTGTAGCATTCTATGTAAACTGGATAAACCTGCGATGTGTATTTATTCAAAATAGAAAAAAAAAGTGCAGATCTGTTTGATTTCCAATCCAATTCAACCCTGTGACACACTAAACTAGTTCAATGGTTTTCATTTTCAGTGGCTGTGGACATGGGGGGTACAGAGGTGGCTGTGGACAGGGGGGATGTAGAGGTGAGTTTGGACAGGGGGGGGTACAGAGGTGACGGGGGGCGTACAGAGGTGGCTGTGGACAGGGGGGATGTAGAGGTGAGTTTGGACAGGGGGGGGGTACAGAGGTGACGGGGGGGGGGGGTACAGAGGTGGGTGTGAACAGGGGGTACAGAGGTGGCTGTAAACAGGGGGGTACAGAGGTGGCTGTGGACAGGGAGGGTACAGAGGCGGCTGTGGATGGGGGGGGGGTGTAGAGGCAGCTTTGGATGGGGGGGAGGGTACAGAGGCGGCTGTGGATGGGGGGGTGTAGAGGCAGCTTTGGATGGGGGGGTACAGAGGTGGCTGTGGACAGGGGAGGGATACAGAGGTGGACAGGGGAGGGATACAGAGGTGGACAGGGGAGGGATACAGAGGTGGCTGTGGACAGGGGAGGGATACAGAGGTGGCTGTGGACAGGGGAGGGATACAGAGGTGGCTGTGGACAGGGGAGGGATACAGAGGTGGACAGGGGAGGGATACAGAGGTGGCTTTGGACAGGGGAGGGATACAGAGGTGGCTGTGGACAGGGGAGGGATACAGAGGTGGACAGGGGAGGGATACAGAGGTGGCTGTGGACAGGGGAGGGATACAGAGGTGGCTGTGGACAGGGGAGGGATATAGAGGTGGCGGTGGACAGGGGAGGGATACAGAGGTGGACAGGGGAGGGATACAGAGGTGGCTGTGGACAGGGGAGGGATAAAGAGGTGGCTGTGGACAGGGGAGGGATACAGAGGTGGCTGTGGACAGGGGAGGGATACAGAGGTGGACAGGGGAGGGATACAGAGGTGGCTTTGGACAGGGGAGGGATACAGAGGTGGCTGTGGACAGGGGAGGGATACAGAGGTGGACAGGGGAGGGATACAGAGGTGGCTGTGGACAGGGGAGGGATACAGAGGTGGCTGTGGACAGGGGAGGGATACAGAGGTGGACAGAGGAGGGATACAGAGGTGGCTTTGGACAAGGGAGGGATACAGAGGTGGCTGTGGACAGGGGAGGGATAAAGAGGTGGACAGGGGAGGGATACAGAGGTGGACAGGGGAGGCATACAGAGGTGGCTGTGGACAGGTGGGTGAAAAGAGGTGGCTGTAGACAGGGGGGGTACAGTGGAGGCTGTGGAAAGGGGAGGGGGTGAACAGAGGTGGCTGTGGACAGGGGGATACAGAGGTGGCTGTGGACGGGGGGTGGGGTACAGTGGTGGTGGCTGTGGAAAGGGGGGGTGGCAGTGGTGGCTGTGGACAGGAGGAGTGGCTGTGGATGGGGGGGTACAGAGGTGGCTGTGGAAGGGAGGGTACAGAGGTGGCTGTAGATGGGGGGGGGTACAGAGGTGGCTGTGAACAAGTGGGGTACAGAGGTGGCTGTGAACAAGTGGGGTACAGAGGTGGCTGTGAACAAGGGGGGTACAGAGGTGTCTGTGGACAGGGGAGGGATACAGAGGTGGCTGTGGACAGGTGGGTACAGAGTATATGGTTGTTTTTTGGGGTAGACAGCGAAATTGCATGGTCAGGGGGGCCCAAGAAAATGCTTGCCCAGGGTCCAAACATTATTAAAGACGGCCCTGCTAATGATTTGTACAGGGGAAAAATTATATCTCACTCTCTGAAGTCCATGGCTCTGGTAATACAAGAAAGAACTTTGCTTGCTTTGGAAAACCGCAGTTTGGCATTGCATGCTATTATTAAGCTCAGGATCTACCAGAACCCCCAGATCCTTCTCCGCTATGAATTCCCCCAGTTCTACTCCCCATAGTATGTATGATGCATGCATATTCTTAGCCCCCAAAACTTTACATTTATCAACATTAGAGCCTTATTTGTTTATTTTTTTTTTTAATCAGAAAAAACTTTATTGATATTGGCACAAAGCAGAAATACATTGTACAAAAGGTATAAGAATCACTTCAAAGAAATATACAACCATAAAGGATCTCAGAATACAATGCTTTCCAGTACAAAATGAACATAATAGAAAAAAAAGGGGAGCAACAATGCCATTCCATATCCAACTTGAATAAAATATAGAAAAATAATAAAATCAAACCAAACACAATGTGCTGCTATCATCCCAGCTGCCAAAAACTCACTACCACCTACAGTACATAAGCAAGCGATGTAAGACAAGTTGAGGGGGAGCCACTGCAGGGGAAGCCAACCAGGAACACCATATGCTCTCAAATTTCAACTGTGTTTTCCTGTGATAATAAGTGTGTTTTTCACGTATCAAAATAGAATTAACAGAGTGGATCCACTGCGCACCAGTGGGGGGGCTGGAAGACATCCACAATCTAGCAATAAGCTTTTTAGCCCAATACAACAGTCTGAGCAAAGCCACAAAAATATGTGGATGATAAAGAGTCTCATCCAAGCCACCCAGCAGACACACCAATGGATCCAACTGAAGCTGAACCTGATATACTCTATTTATAGTGGATACTATAAAGCGCCAATATCGTACCAATTTGGGGCATTTCCATAGCATATGAATGAAATCACCAGTATGCAATTTGCACTTGGGACATAGGGGCGAAGAACGTCTGCCCCCACACGTGAAGTTGTCTCGGGGTCCTATATGTACAATGTAGCACAAACAAATGGGATAGTTTATGGCTAGCTGATACAGAGACCAGGGAGCATGCCTCAAGGATTTGTTCCCATCGATCACCGTCAATGGGACCAAGGTCCCTTTCCCATTTCGCCCTACAGGGGAGCAGGGAAGGGTCCTGGAGGGAAGATAAGATAGTTGTGTATATTCTAGAAATAATGCCTTTTTTCTCTCTATCCCTAAAAATGGATTCCAAAAACGGAGATTCAATCAACCTCAGAGGTGTATGTCGACCCTGGCTCCGAAGTGCGTGAGATAAACGCATATATTGATATCGACAATTTCCAAGCTGCGGGTATTCCACCTGCAATTGTGCCATAGGCTTAATAACCCGGCCGCACAGCTGGGAAAAATATTTAACCCCGGCTCGGACCCACCCAGGGAAAGTACCCAACCTGGCCACCTCTCCATATAAACGATTATTCCACAGAAGGGCACGGGCAAAAAAGCCAGAGAGACCCAGATTCTGTTTTACCGCCTTCCACAGTCGGACAAAAAGGTATGAGGTAGGGCAATGGGGAGGTAGCTCAGGAAACCCCATCTCCATCAGAGAGAAGGAGGTATATCCAGAGTAAGACAGTGTAAGCAAAGCCCTGGAGGGGTCCACACAAGAAGGGAGGTCCCATCCCGTGAAGTGCTTCAACTGTGATGCAAAAAAATACATCTGGGTATGAGGGAGGGCCAGCCAACCCCTATCCTTGGGATATTGCAGAGTTTCAAGCTTTAAGCAGGCCACACCACCCCTCCATATAAGTGCCCTAAACTGGGAGTCCACCCTATCAAACCATTATCTAGGTATCCACATCAGGGAATTATGTAGGATATAAAGTAACTGTCACGTACCTGGTGGGTGGAGCCTGAATATGCTGAGGAAGGCCTCTCTTACACCTCTGACTCGGGGCCCCTGGTAGTGTAAACAGAAGGCGCGGGAGTACAGAGTTGCACGAGTGCCTGATGGCGTGCTGGTGCTGGTTTATGGCAGAGTAGGACGTCAGGTGGCCACAGAACTCCAGTGGAGAGAAGGCAGCGGGTGTGATTGGGAGCTTCCAGAAACTGAAAGTAAGCAGAGTTAAACAAGCCGGGTCATACACAGGAAGAGCAGATCAGATGAAATCGGTGGTGCAGAAGGATCGTCAAAGTCAAGTCGAGGTCAATGCAGGCAGGAGGCAGGGGTGGTCAAGAGCAAGCCGCGTGGGTATTTCACAGGTGGAGACAGGTAGCAGAGGCAGGAACAACAGGGGAAGCTGAAGACGAGACAGCACTGAACCTGTGTGCTGATCCAGCTTAAATAGTGCTCTTTCTTGATGAGAAGGGTGGAGCCGGGATTAGCCTGTGAGTTTTAACTCATCCTCTGCCAGAGCCTTCCTGACATGCCCCCCCCCCCCCCCAATGGGCAGCCTCCGGATGCCCAACTGGGCCATTCTTTCTGGGTGGGCCCGGTTGAAAGCCTGCATGAGTCTTCTGGCATGGATGTTTTCTTCAGGTTCCCAGGAATTGTCTTCAGGACCATACCCCTTCCATTTAATCAGGTACTGAACCTGATTCCTCCTTTTCCTGCAATCCATAATTAGTGATGTCGCGAACCTAAAATTTGCCGTTCGCGAACGGCGAACGCGAACCTCGGCAAATGTTCGCAAACCGGCGAACCGCCATAGACTTCAATAGGCAGGCGAATTTTAAAACCCACAGGGACTCTTTCTGGCCACAATAGTGATGGAAAAGTTGTTTCAAGGGGACTAACACCTGGACTGTGGCATGCCAGAGGGGGATCCATGGCAAAACTCCCATGGAAAATTACGTAGTTGGCGCAGAGTCTGGTTTTAATCCATTTAGGGCATAAATCACCTAACATTCCTAAATTGTTTGGAATAACGTGCTTTAAAACATCCAGTGTGTGTATACGATCAGGTATGATGTTGTATCGATCAGGTAGTGTAAGGGTTACGCCCGCTTCACAGTGACAGACCAAACTCTGACAGACAAAACTCCCCATTGTCATGGACATGCAATAATAATGTCTGGTAGTTTACCTGTTCCTCATCCTCATGTCTGCATTAAGGGCCAGACTCTTCCTTCTGGCTGCTTTTATCATCTCTCTTCCCTGTTTGGCTCCACCCCAGGCCATTCCAGGAAGTCTATATTAACCAGTGCACTGCAGGTCAGCTTTGCTGTTCCCTGTTGCTAGTTTCCTGTTTCCTGTGTGCTTGATCTACTGTTCTGTGTACCGACTTTGGCTTGTCTCTGACTATTCCTGTTTGGCTGTTACCCTGACCTTTGGCCTGTCCCCTGGTTACCCTTGTCTGCCTGTTACCCCGACCTCGGCTTACCCATCACCATTCCGTGTGTCCTGAGTGGCTGCTTCCCTTCTCTCCCTACGGAGCGTGACCTGGGGGACCCCAGGGGCCGCGACCTGGGCCCAGCTGCAGCCAAGTCCATCCTCACCACTAGAGGCTCTGGTGAACACCTGCTGGGTCTTAAGACTCCGCGCCCTGGGGAATCTTGGGCTCATGTTCCGGTCCATCCGCAGCAGTCTGCTATCGGTTTCACTACCTTGCGCTGCGCCCCTGCCTCCAACAAGGTGTAGTTGTCACCTGGCCACAGGTGACCTGACACCCATTTAACAGTCATTCAGTCCATTTGCACAACCGCAAACTCCCCATTTGCACAATGTTGGATACCAAGCTAGCCATGTGCCGTTCCTTGTCCTCACTGACGTCATTGAAGGTCTCTTCCTCCACCCAGCCACGTACAACACCAAGGGTCCCCGAAAGGTGACAACAAGCCCCCTGGGACGCCTGCTGTGGTTGGTCTACCACCTCCTCAAAGCCACCTTCCTCCTCTGACTTCTCTTCTTCAGACTCCTCTCTCTGGGTTGCCACAGGTCCAGCAATCGACAACGACAAGGCTGCTTCTGGTGGTGATGGGGACCACAACTCTTCCTCTTCATGCTCATCTACGGCCTGATCCAGTACTCTTCGCAGGGCACGCTCCAGAAAAAACGCATATGGGATGAGGTCGATGATGTTGCCTTGGGTTCGACTGACCAGGTTTGTCACCTCCGCAAAAGGACGCATGAGCCTACAGCCATTGTGCATAAGCATTCAGTAACGCGGCCAAAAAATACCCAGCTCCGCAGAGGCTGTCCTCTTTTTTTTTAACCACTTTACCACCGGAGGATTTTGCTGTCTTCCGTCCAGGCCACTTTTTGCGATTCGGCGCTGTGCGACTTCAACTGACAATTGCGCGGTCGTGCGACGCCGTACCCAAACGAAATTTACGTCCTTTTTTTCCCACAAACAGAGCTTTCTTTTGGTGGTATTTGATCACCTGTGCGATTTTTACTTTTTGCGCTATAAACAAAAAAAGAGCGTTTATTTTGAAAAAATAACAATATTTTTAACATTTTTTTATATGAAATTCCCCCCAAAAAAGATGTAAAAACCAATTTTTTTAAAAAATTTTGGCCAATTTGTTTTATGCTACATATGTTTGGTAAAAAAAATCGCAATAAGCGTATTTTGATTGGTTTGCGCAAAAGTTATTGCGTTTACTAACAAAGGGAAAGATTTCTGTCATTTTTGGTGTTTTTTTTTTAACGCGTAATGGCGGCGATCTGCGATTTTTTTTGCGGGACTGCGACATTGCGGCGGACAGACCGGACCCCTGACTGACATTTTTGACACTTTTGGGGGTACCAGTGACATTACTGCAGTAATCAGTGCTATAAATATGCACTGTTACTGTAAAAATGGCACTGGCAGGGAAGGGGTTAATTTTATTGGAGAGGGAGGGGTTAATGTATGCCTGGTGCTTACTGACGTGTAGGGGGGGAGGTGACTGTGTGAGTCATGGACAGATCGGATGTCCAGCTATGCTGAACAGTCCGATCTGTCACTCCCTGTCACTATGGAGATCCGCCCGCTGTGTTTACACACAGCGGGCGGATCTCCAGACTCGATCCCCGACGATCGGGTAAGAGCAGCGGCGATCACCGCTGCTCCTCCCCTGGCCCGACTCCCGCTGTGAATGAAAACAGCGGGAGCGAGCCTCCGGCGGCGCGCAAGCGCCGCCCAGAAGGGGGAGTGTCCAATCACGTTAATACTACGTGGCTGGACGATAACGAACCACTCTGCCGCAGTAGTATTACTGTGAGCGGTTGTAGAGTGGTTAAATTAAAGAAAATTAATGTTTTTTCTATGAAAAATGATCCCGCGCATCGCTTTTGGTCTGTTCACAATGAAGCAACGACCTTATCATCTGGGGTGTGCCAACACACTCCTAGAGGTGATCGCTTCATTGTGATACGCAAGCCCCTTCACCACAAGGTAACGATCACGAAGGGGAATTGACACATGTATGTGTCTTTTTTTTGTTTTTTTGCAGCCACAGTGTAGCACCAGAGGCCAGAAAAATTAGGCATGTACACATGCCTGAAAAAGTAGGTATTGTTGCAGCCGCTGCTGTAACAGCGGCCAGAAAAATTGAGGCTTTCAAGGCAGAAAGTGCACTTTGCGGCTTGAACCGTAGTTGGTGGCGGAGACGTCACGTAAGTCATCCGGCATGCAGAGAATAAATACAGCAGCGTGTGGACCAAGGCATCTCATCAGGCCTTTTTTAGTCAAATGCATCCCCCACTGTCAGTCCCTTTGGGATCCATGCCTCATTCATCTTAATAAAGGTGAGGTAATCTAGACTTTTTTGACCTAGGTGACTTCTCTTCTCAGTGACAATACCTCCTGCTGCGCTGAAGGTCCTTTCTGACAGGACACTTGAATCGGGGCAGGCCAGAAGTTCTATGGCAAATTGGGATAGCTCAGACCACAGGTCAAGCCTGCACACCCAGTAGTCAAGGGGTTCATCGCTCCTCAGAGTGTCGATATCTGCAGTTAAGGCAAGGTAGTCTGCTACCTGTCGGTCGAGTCGTTCTCCTTCAGGTCGTTCTCCTTCAGCCTTTTTATACGAGGGTCCCTCAACAGGCATGACAGCATGAAAGACCCCATTTGCACAAGGTTGGATGCCGAGCTACTCATGTCCAATTCCTCGTCCTCACTGATGTCATTGAAGGTGTGTTCTTCCCCCCAGCCACGTACAACACCACGGGTACCAGATAGGTGACAACGAGCACCCTGGGATGCCTGCTGTGGTTGGTGTTCCTCCTCCTCAAAGCCACATTCCTCCTCTGACTCCTCTTCCTCAGACTCCTCTTCCAGCATTGCCACAGGTCCAGCAAGTGATGGTAAGGCTGTTTCTGGTGGTGATGGTGACCACAATTCTTCCTCTTCCTCTTCACGCTCATCTACGGCCTGATCCAGCACTCTTCGCAGGGCACGCTCCAGGAAGAAAACATATGGGATGATGTCGCTGATGGTGCCTTCGGTGCGACTGACTAGGTTTGTCACCTCCTCAAAAGGACGCATGAGCCTACAGGCATTGCGCATGAGCATCCAGTAACGTGGCAAAAAAATACCCAGCTCCGCAGAGGCTGTCCTAGCACCCCGGTCATATAAATACTCGTTGAAGGCTTTTTCTTGTTGGAGCAGGCGGTCGAACATTAGGAGTGTTGAATTCCAACGTGTCGGGCTGTCGCAAATCAAGCGCCTCACTGGCATGTTGTTTCACCGCTGAATATCTAAAAAGTGCGCCATGGCCGTGTAGGAACGCCTGAAATGGCCACACACCTTCCTGGCCTGCTTGAGGACGTCCTGTAAGCCTGGGTACTTCTGCACAAAGCGTTGTACAATCAGATTCAACACATGTGCCATGCACGGCACATGTGTCAACTTGCCCAAATTCAATGCCGCCAACAAATTGCTTTCGTTGTCACACACCACTTTGCTGATCTCCAGTTGGTGCAGGGTCAGCCACTGATCCACCTGTGCGTTCAGTAGTGCTGGTCCGGTGTGACTCTCTGCTTTCAGGCAAGTCAACCCCAAGACAGCCGCCAGCAGGTTTAACCAATGCGCAGTGTAAGTGATATACCTGCCCTGACCGTGCTTTGCAGACCAGCTATCAGTGGTCAGATGGACCCTTGCCCCAACACTGTGGGCCAGACATGACATGACTTCCTTTTCCACAATAGAGTACAGGTTGGGGATTGCCTTTTGTGAAAAAAATTTTTGGCCGGGTACCTTCCACTGCGGTGTCCAAATAGCGACAAATTTTTTGAAGGCCTCAGACTCCACCAGCTTGTATGGTAAAAGCTGGTGGGCTAAGAGTTCCGACAAGCCAGCTGTCAGACACCGGGCAAGGGGGTGACTCTGTGACATTGGCTTCTTACGCTCAAACATTTCCTTGACAGACACCTGACTGTGGGCAGATGAGCAGGAACTGCTGAAGGTGAGAGGCGGAGGGGCGGGTTGTTGATAGGGGGCAAGGAGGACAGCAGTGGTTGACGTGGCTGAAGATGCTGGACCAGGAGGAGGATGGTGGCTTTGAGTTTGTGTGCTGCTTTTACTCATGTGTTGATCCCATAGGCGTTTGTGATGTGAGATCATGTGCCTTCGCAAAGCACAAAGCAGTTGTACCTAGGTGGGTGTTGGACTTCCCACGACTCAGTTTCTTTTGGCACAGGTTACAAATGGCATCGCTGCTATCAGAGGCAGACACACAAAAAAAATGCCACACTGCTGAGCTTTGCAATGACGGCATTCTGGTGGTGGCAACAGCTTGCGTTGATTGGCGTGCTGTCTGGCTGACCCAGGGTGCCGATACATGCTGTCTGACTGTGCCACTAGCTCCTTGCGATGACCTCCCCCTGCTTCCAACTCGTCTCCTCCTCCTCTCTGTCTCCCCATCTGAACTTTCCCCCCTCTTCTTCTGCTCTTCGAGCAGGCACCCAGGTGACATCCACGGACACATCGTCATCATCAGCCGCTTCACTTGACAACTCAGCAAAAGCAACATCATCATCATCATCACAATGTAGGTCCATGTGTATAATGCTGCCTGACTGAGACATATCCCCGTTATCTACATCCTCTGGCACTGATGGTTGCGCATCACTTATTTCTTCCAACTGATGTGTAAATAACTCCTCTGACAGATCAAGTGAAGCGGCTGTGGTGCTAGTGTTGGTGGTGGTGCCGGCGGGCGGGCAAGTGATAAATTGAGAGGTGCCCGAAGCTGAGCTGGAGGAGGATGGTGCATTAAGGTTCCGAGCGGAAGCTGTAGAAGATTGGGTGTCCTGTGTAAGCCAGTCAACTATGTCCTCAGAATTTTTTGAGTTCAGGGTACGTGGCTTCTGAACACTGGGCATTATTCTAGGGCCAAAGGAAATCACAGCACCACGACCACGACGGCCCTTTCGGGGTGGCCTGCCTGGCAGGTTCTGGAGGTAACATCACAACTGACGGAGGTACAGGGCTTCCGGTGGAGGATGAGGAAGCAGCACTGGGAGCGGTGGTAGTAGAGGAAAGGGATTGGACCCGTTCCTCCAGTTGAACATAACCCTCCTGTAAGCTCTTCACGGCTTGTGTGAGGCCAGCCAGGTGTTGACAAAGTTCATCCATGGGAGAGGTTCCTCGCTCAGGCTCAGACATGGCTGTCTCGTACTGTCACGTACCTGTTGGGTGGAGCCTGAATATGCTGAGGAAGGCTTCTCTTACACCTCTGACTCAGGGTCCCTGGTAGTGTAAACAGAAGGCGTGGGAGTACAGAGTCGCACGAGTGCCTGATGTCGTGTTGGTGCTGGTTGATGGCAGAGTAGGACGTCAGGTGGCCACAGAACTCCAGTGGAGAGAAGGCAGCGGGTTTGACTGGGAGCTTCCAGAAACTGAAAGTAAGCAGAGTTAAACAAGCCGGGTCATACACAGGAAGAGCAGATCAGATGAAATCAGTGGTGCAGAAGGATCGTCAAAGTCAAGCCGAGGTCAATGCAGGCAGGAGGCAGGGGTGGTCAAGAGCAAGCCGGGTGGGTATTTCACAGGTGGAGACAGGTAGCAGAGGCAGGAACAACAGGGGAAGCTGAAGACGAGACAGCACTGAACCTGTGTGCTGATCCAGCTTAAACAGTGCTCTTTCTTGATGAGAAGGGTGGAGCCAGGATTAGCCTGTGAGTTTTAACTCATCCTCTGCCAGAGCCTTCCTGACAGTAACTGAGGTGCCCAGATCATTTTAATTAAATTCACCCGACCTGTAACAGTAAGGGGAAGCTTACTCCAACAAGCGCATTTAGCACGAAAACGAAGTAGAAGGGGTTTGAGATTCAGGGTAATATAATCTTTAGGGTTGACAGATATCACAACACCTAAATACCTGAAGGTGGAAACCACCTGCAGCTGTGAGGCAATAGACGGCAGTGTCCCCGGGAGGGGGTCCAGAGGAAGCAAAACCGACTTGTCCCAATTAATGGCAAAGCCAGAAAATGTGCCAAATTTGGTAATGAGGGACATGACCTCCTGCAAGGATCCACCCAGGTCCCCCGGATACAGTAGGGCATCATCCGCATAGAGGGAGATCTTATCCTCCCTATCTCCGCTGCAAAAACCCACTATAGAAGGGGAGTCTCTAATCAGTATGGCAAGTGCCTCAATTGCTAAAGCAAACAGCAAAGGGGAAAGGGGGCAGCCCTGTCTGGTACCCCGGTAAAGGGAAAAAGGGTCAGAAAGAGTCCCATTCATTCTGATGCGTGCCCTAGGCCCAGTATAGAGCAGTTGAACCCATGAGATAAATGCAGTACCCAATCCGAACCGACGCAACACCCCCCACAAATACCTCCACTCGACGCTGTCAAAAGCTTTGGCAGCGTCAAGTGAAAAAATGGCTCTGCCCCCCGGATTATCAACTGGGAGTTGAAGGTTTAAAAACAGCCTACGAAGATCCAAGGAAGTTGACCTGGCAGGGATAAAACCCGACTGATCAACATGCACCAACCCAGAAAAAACCTTCGCCAATCTGTTAGCCAGCACTCTAGCCAACAGCTTGACATCCGTGTTGAGTAAGGCGATAGGCCTGTAGGAGTCCGGGTGTATCGGATCCTTACCAGGTTTGGGAAGAACGACCACTATCGCCTCACGCATGGAGTCCAGCAATTCGCCTATCCTATGAGCCTCATTCAGGGTAGTCAGTAAGGCCGGAAGGAGAGTATCCCCGTATGTTTTGTATAGTTCGACAGGGAAGCCATCAGTCCCGGGCGACTTATTGTTTGCCATCTGGGAGGCAGCCAGTGACAACTCTTCAACAGTCAGGGGTCTACCCAACTCCTGCCACTGAGACCGTGAAACTTGAGGGAACTCCCAATTGACCAGAAAGTCCTCCAGGTCCGCTTCTGAGGGGCAGACCCTAGAGGAGTACAGGTCCCTAAAATAATCAGTAAATACCGAAGCAACCTGGGTAGAGTCCTGAGCCAGTATTCCATCGGGAGCCTGAACCGCTGCTATGTGCGAGATACCCTGTTGCGACCTGGCTATAACAGCTAACAAATGACCAGTATTTTCCCCTTCATTAAAATAACGTTGTTGTATAAAAAATCGTTTATTTTCTGCAGCAGTAATAGAGACCTGTTTATAAAGGGCCTAGGCCTCCAACCAACGCCGTTCATGAACAGGAGTAGAGTCTGACACAAACGCCAGCTCTGCAGCACCGGCCCTGGCGAGTATTTGATTCTCCTAGTCCTTAGTCTTAGATTTGATTGCTGAAATTTGAGTAATAAGAATCCGTCTAAGATGGGCCTTCAAGGCATCCCACACCAACAAAAGGAAAGCATATGCAAGGAAAGGATCCCCCTGGACGGGACTATGACGGGTACTGACTCAGGTATATATCAAAAAATTATTTATTTATATAAACAATATGTACAAAAATTGGCAAATGGGCAAGAATAATACACAATTGCACAATTAAAATATGTTAAAAAACACGACGACTCTTTTTTACAATTCAGATAGGAAGTTACTGATCCAACATGGAGGAACCTGAGGTATGGTGCTGGAGACCCTACGCGTTTCAATATAAATCTTCCTCAGGGGTCTTTTGACCGTGGTTACAATTTTTATTATAATTTAAGTATTCTATGAATGGATAAAGACAAAAATTAGTTTACATTATAATATACAGTATATTCATTACCATCTGTTTTCATCAAATGTCACTTTAAATATTACCATACACATACCATGTATTGCGTCACTAAATCTGAAAGAGTCGCCTTAATTTAAAAGTCGATCGTTTGGCACCGCCGAGAGTAACATGCCAGGAACTGTCCCAGAGAGCCACATTGAGCGTCCTGGTCCCTCCTACTACCCCTGCCTGTGGGTTGAAGAGTGCTGAGTGTGAAACTGGGGGAGACGGACAGAGAGGACAGACCGTCACAGCATCACACGGGGTCCATACCCAAACTGCACCAAAGCATCCAGTTTGCAATTCTGAAAGAATTAATTCAAAATATGTATATATATATATATATATATATATGCAATTGAAATAATGAATCAGCAGTATGTATCGACAATACTGACTGTAAATTATTATACTTTTAAAGAATCTTAGGTTCTATATATTCAAATGTATCTATATTGCTCCACAGCATATATATTATACATAGATGCAGGTGTTTGATACTGAATGTGTTAAATGTCATAAAGGGTGTTTAATTTCTAGAAATTCAAGTGCATAGATATGTACCCACCTCTGATGGCTGTATTTTTGGAGGGGGAGAGGAAGGAGAGAGGGAAGTGATCACACTTTCGGTTTGACTCTCCAATAGGTGTGGTGCTTCAGAAAAAAAGAACCATCTGTTTAAAATACAAAAAAGATTTATGTGTATATATAGAGGGAAGGTATTAACCATAATCCCAACATGCCAAATAGCAAGGCAAGGTTTCATATAGTATTATCAACAGTTTTTGTTTTGCTATTTACCTCCACTCAGGGGGCCCTCCAACAAGCAGCTGATCCGACTTTGCAATTTGTAACAAGTGCACATAAATATGGTTAGGTTTCTCAGTAGTATTGAGGCTTTCCACCTGGGAGGACAGGGACACACTTGGAAATTCTTGATGATCCAAAGGAGGTAAATAGCAAAACAAAAACTGTTGATAATACTATATGAAACCTTGCCTTGCTATTTGGCATGTTGAGATTATGGTTAATACCTTCCCTCTATATATACACATAAATCTTTTTTGTATTTTAAACAGATGGTTCTTTTTTCTGAAGCACCACACCTATTGGAGAGTCAAACCGAAAGTGTGATCACTTCCCTCTCTCCTTCCATACGGGGTATGGACCCCGTGTGATGCTGTGACGGTCTGACCTCTCTGTCCATCTCCCCAGTTTCACACTCAGCACTCTTCAACCCACACTCTCCCCAGCAGGGGTAGTAGGAGGGACCAGGACGCTCAATGTGGCTCTCTGGGACAGTTCCTGGCATGTTACTCTCGGTGGTGCCAAACGATTGACTTTTAAATTAAGGCGACTCTTTCAGATTTAGTGACGCAATACATGGTATGTGTATGGTAATATTTAAAGTGACATTTGATTAAAACAGATGGTAATGAATATACTGTATATTATAATGTAAACTAATTTTTGTCTTTATCCATTCATAGAATACTTAAATTATAATAAAAATTGGAACCACGGTCAAAAGACCCCTGAGGAAGATTTATATTGAAACGCGTAGGGTCTCCAGCACCATACCTCAGGTTCCTCCATGTTGGATCAGTCACTTCCTATCTGAATTGTAAAAAGAGTCGTCCTGTTTTTTAACATATTTTAATTGTGCAATTGTGTATTATTCTTGCCCATGCAAGGGGTGCTGAGGACCTAGGTTAATAGGAAGTGCCACATCCCTAGTTAAGTACAAGAAGAAATGGTTCCCCTGAGTGGGACTTTAAAGGCACATAGATATTGGAAAATATATAATGGTATGAAAAATCTTTTTTATTAAATATGTAATACAATAGGAGAGATAAAATACCATGTGTAGACAATAAGCAGCAAGACAAAAAAACTCATAACGCTAAGATGGATACCCAACATGTTTCAAAGCCATAAACATTATTTGCTCCTTCTTCAGGGGTTGTTTCTCAAAGCGGTACTCTAATAATATAAAAAGAGGTATGAGACCCATATTTTGTAGAAGATTAAATGTTGTACAATATTCTTGCATTTCGCAAAACATAATAGATAGATAATGAGTACTTACAGAGTTTTGAGTCAAAGTTGAGCTTACAAGGTATACACAATGATTAAAAACAACTGAAGGTACAGATCCGTCCGGCAATATATGTGGCAGAGTAAATTGCACTTATGGTCAATCAATAAGCATCTTAATTGGTGGAATTGAGAAGGTGCCCTAATATTAGCTGAACATCTGAACTCCTGGAGGAGGAGGAGCCAGGAGCAATCCCAGATGGTATAAAGTATCCCCAGAGGAGCAGGATATAACCGATCTAAAAAAATAGGCAAATAGTTGCTGGTAAATGGGATGGATGTTACTTGAATGGGGTGCAAAAAAATTTGTTTTTAAAAAAATGCAAAAATAATTGCAGAAAGGTCCATAAAAGGATCCAAAATTGGGGTAAAAGTATATAAATGACCATAGAAGAAAGCAAATAAACCAGTAACAATACCTTAACAAGGGATAAACTTAGATGAGCGTCCTCTCCACACAGCAGCCAGCAGACGAATGCGCTGGCTGAATGTGAGGAGAGGCAACCATTTGAATGCTTAATGATTGCAGCTGAAAGGTGTCAGCTGGCATCCAGGTAGGACTTCCTGGAGCGCCGGTGCCGAGACCGCCCCCGACCCACGTGATGCGCTGACAGCGTGACGTGGTGTGGGCGGGATCGGCATCTGCGCTCCACCGACACGGGGGACGAAACCGGAAGTGTAGAAGTACACTCCGGCTTCCTGTTTAGTCTGAGCCGGACCGAAAGGTGCAGCAACGATGGGAAAAGACCAGACTAACACATCGTAAGAAGCAATGTGTGTCTCACCCGTGCCGGGATGGACAGCTGGAGAGGACAAAATTTAATGATAGAGAATAATAAAGCAAAAAAGTCATAACTATAATGATTGTGTTATTGTGTACATAATGTACTCCTGGCTGATGAAAAGAATTACTTTAAGTTGAGAATACACAATATGCCGGAAGGTTAACCATTCAGGTGCTTTGTCATTACAAACACAAATTCCACAATGAACAGAGGAAACAATGGGGGGAATGTAAAACATATAGAATGGAATACAATATGATTATTTTTGCAAGGAAAAGGCATAAAACAGGCAGAAAGAAATGTCATGATATAACAATAGTACATTAATACATTGTACAATAATGATATGAGGTACTCAATATAAAAAATAAGAAATTAGATATCAACCCATAGAAAAGTCGCAGTGTAAGCACATGCCAAATATAATTCAAAGATAGCCCAGGTGGAAAGGACATACAGAGAGAAAGTAGACTTGCCATTAGTTGTGAAGAGATGACATAAAAAACTGTTGATAGGTAACTGAAACATGAAATCTAAATTTCCATGCCCCCAGAGTTAAAGCCCTCAAGGAATGGTTTATAAGAAATAGTGCCATTTAACCCTGGAGGTTCTGTGGCCATAAGATGGTAAATCCATTTTTGCTCAAGTTGGAGGAGGACTTTGTTCCAGTCCCCTCCCCTTGGGCCAGGATGAATATGATCCAGGATCAAGAATTTGATCTTGGGCATTTTGCCAAGATGGACCGCAGCTACGTGTCTACCAAGAGGGAGGTCCGGATCGACCTTTCTCATGCTGAGGATATGGCGATAGGCTCTGCGCCAAAATTCCTGTTTGGTTTTACCAATGTAGAAGCATTTGCAACTACAAAGAAGGAGGTAGACTACGCCGATGGTGCGGCAGTTGGCAAAATGTTTGGCCTTCAGGATGGTTCCATTGGGCAGCAAGGGACCCCTCTGTGTGAACATATAGCCGCAATAGTTGCAGCTGCCACACATAAAAGTCCCTTTGTATTTGCAGCAGGTGGTAGATGAACTGTCAGCAAATTCGCTGTGGACTATCTTATCCCTAATTGCGGGGGCACGTTTGAAAGTAAAATTAGGTGATTCTGACAAATATTGGCCAAGAACAGGGTCTGACACTAGAAGATGCCAGTGCTTGGACACTATTCGTCTAACTTGGTGATGTTGTTGTATGAACGGAGTAATGATCCTAAGTGTCTCTTTAGTATCTGAAGTTTTGGTAGTGGACGGTGCAAGAAGTTGTTTCCTATCACTAGATGCCGCCCTTTGATAGGCATATTTGAGTGATTTTTTGGAATACCCTTGACGTAAGAGTCGCATCCGGAGCTTGTCGGCAGCCGCTCGGAATAACTGGAAATCCGAGCAGTTGCGTCGGAGCCTCAGATACTGACTCACTGGGATGGACCGGAGAAGGGATGTAGGATGGAAACTAGATCCATGCAAAATTGTGTTCCCTGCAGTAGGTTTACGATATAAGTTGCTGTGTAGAACCCCATTTTCGCTTTTAATGATTTCAACATCTAAAAATGTAATACGATGTGGATCGGTATTCATAGTGAATGAGAGGTTGAACTCATTCTTGTTCATGCGATCCAAACATGCGTTAAGTGTCTCCAATGGGCCATCCCAGATTAGAAAAACGTCATCGATGTATCTGCCCCAGAAGTTGATGTGGTCAGTATACATCGATAATGTGTCATCGTCCAGAAACGATTGCTCCCACTCCCCCAGGTACAGGTTAGCGCAGGATGGGGCACAACATGTGCCCATCGCTACTCCCTGCACCTGGAGGTAATGGGAGACGTTGAACGTGAACACATTATGTGTAAGGATATGTTGTAAGAGGTCTATAATGAACTCCCCATATGCGTCCAGTTGACCTAGACCAGATATGGAATGTTTTATGGCCGCAATGCCTCTGGAGTGGGGGATAGAACTATAGAGGGCCTCTACATCAATGGTCACTAAGGAGGCAGTAGGGGGAATCCACATATCCTCAATTTTATTCAAAAATTGAATTGTATCTTTGATAAATGAAGGCAACCTGTGGACCAAGGGTTGAAGGTAGGCATCCACAAGTTTACTTGTGTTATCGGTTATGGACCCGCGGCCCGAAATGATGGGTCTAGCAGGTGGATCAATGGTGCTTTTGTGTACTTTGGGCAACCCATAGAATGTCGGGGTGATGGGAAACTGGGTGCGTATAAACTCCCAGGTATGTTTCGGAAAGACGTTATTTAGATAAGCAGTATCTACCAAATGGTAGAATTCCAGATTGTATTTTAAGACTATGTCTGATGTTATACGTCTATACCAATAGGAGTTTTTGAGAATGTTGTTACACATTCGTATGTACTGGGTATTGTCCATTATTACGATGTTGCCACCCTTATCTGCCTGTTTAATGGTGCTCTGTTTGTTTGTGGCTAATTTACTAATTGCCTCTCTCTGTATTTGGGAAATGTTTGGTTGAGAAGTGGGGCGCGCTGGTTGAGAAGCGGTGCTTTTTTGCACCCCATTCAAGTAACATCCATCCCATTTACCAGCAACTATTTGCCTATTTTTTTAGATCGGTTATATCCTGCTCCTCTGGGGATACTTTATACCATCTGGGATTGCTCCTGGCTCCTCCTCCTCCAGGACTTCAGATGTTCAGCTAATATTAGGGCACCTTCTCAATTCCACCAATTAAGATGCTTATTGATTGACCATAAGTGCAATTTACTCTGCCACATATATTGCCGGACGGATCTGTACCTTCAGTTGTTTTTAATCATTGTGTATACCTTGTAAGCTCAACTTTGACTCAAAACTCTGTAAGTACTCATTATCTATCTATTATGTTTTGCGAAATGCAAGAATATTGTACAACATTTAATCTTCTACAAAATATGGGTCTCATACCTCTTTTTATATTATTAGAGTACCGCTTTGAGAAACAACCCCTGAAGAAGGAGAAAATAATGTTTATGGCTTCGAAACATGTTGGGTATCCATCTTAGCGTTATGAGTTTTTTTGTCTTGCTGCTTATTGTCTACACATGGTATTTTATCTCTCCTATTGTATTACATATTTAATAAAAAAGATTTTTCATACCATTATATATTTTCCAATATCTATGTGCCTTTAAAGTCCCACTCAGGGGAACCATTTCTTCTTATTCTTGCCCATTTGCCAATTTTTGTACATATTGTTTATATAAATAAATAATTTTTTGATATATACCTGAGTCAGTACCCGTCATAGTCCCGTCCAGGGGGATCCTTTCCTTGCATATGCTTTCCATTTAGCTAAGGGATGAGGGTAAACTAACTCAGCACTTCTCCCAATACATCCAACCTCCACACCCTCTTTGTTCACACCAACAAAAGTGTTGCCAAGCCTCCATTATGTAAGAGAAAATCTCGCAAGGCCGGAGAAACGGGATCACAAGCAGGTAGGAGAGTAAGCCAGAAGGGATTAACCCTCCACACTCGGGCACCGGCGGGCAGTAGTCCCCCCAATTGAATTATAAGAGGGGAGTGATCGGAGATATTTCTAGGGGCATAATGTACAGATTGAATCATAGAGCAAGCAACAGCATTACCCAAGCAAAAGTCAATGCGAGACAGGCCATTGTATGAGGCTGAGTAACAGGAGTAACAATGCGCATTGGGGTTCTTACTCCTCCACCATCCTGCAAGCCCAGTTCCACCAAAAGGCAAGAAAAGGGGGTAGGGCCCGAGGCACTCAGACAACTGGCCCCCAGGCGAAACCTATCCAAGCCCCTGTCCAGCACATTATTAAAGTCCCCCAAGACTATAACGGGTATAGTAGAGTAGGGACTCATAAATTGAGCCAAGGCCTGGAGTACCACTGGGGGAAAAGGTGGGGGCACATATATACAAGCCAACACACATTGAAAATAATGCAGCTTACATAAAAGAAAAATATAACTACCCTGGTCATCAATTTTAGAGGACAGCAGTTGGAAGGGTACATTGTCAGAAATCAATATACTGACCCCCCTAGAGTAAGCAGAGTGGGTGAGTGAAACTGGGTACCGTAATTACGGCGACGCAGCAGAGAAAGGGTGGAGGCCTGCAGGTGAGTCTCCTGCAGGCACACCACAGCAGGAGCATATCTCTTTAAAGTAGAGAACAGCGCCACCCGCTTCACATTATCACCCAGTCCGCGAACATTCCAGGAGACCACAGTACAGAGATTAGCCATGGTTCTTGTATACAGTAGAGACCCAGGATGAACACAACACAGTATAATGGGGATCAGTACGGTAAATAACATGAGAAGGAGCCGGGGTAAATGGATCAGGGGAGAACAGTATCCCCCATATAGCCCAAGAGTAGAACCACAGAGACTCAAAGAGTGGTAAGGTCAGCATACAGGTGTCATGAAAAACAAATGGCGTGGGGTTCCCCCAAAAATCCATATCAGACCTTTATCTGAGCACACAGCCTGGATGGCCAGGATGGGGGTGGGGTGAGCGAGTGCCCCCCCCCCCCCTCCTGAACCATACCAGGTCACATGCCCTGTGGTATACACTGCACTATCTGATCTCAACAAACTGTAAAAAGCAAAAATCTCTCTCCCTGCCAGCAATGTGTTAATAATTATAGAATTCCACTTATGAATCACCTGCTGGCCAAGGGATTCTAAACCCACAACCTTGCAATTGCAGGCCTGGTATTCTACCAGCTATGATACCATCAAGCACACTTAGGTTGAACACACTTTCCCTGCCTAAGTAACTAACTCCTATCTCACCCTACACACAGTGGATGTGATAAAGTTAGGGAGAGTGCATTCAGCTAAAGCAGGCTTAACAGTTGCGTTGGTGGTAGAATACCAGGCTTGCAATGAGAGAGGGCTGTGGGTTCAAATCCCCCGGCCAGCAAGTGATTTATTGGAATTCAGAGGTCAGAGTCAATGTTAATGCGGGAACTCAAAGTTCCCACGAAGAAGCCAATTTGTTCATCATTCGACGAACGAGCGAACAGCCAATGTTTGAGTCGAACTTACGTTCAACTCGAACTCAAAGCTCATCCCTACTTATTTGCCACATAGTTGACCAATGAAACAGTGCATTGAGGTCAGCTTGTAAGTTGGAGACATCCTGTAAGGAAGTTATTCTACTGCAAAGCTTGGTGTCATCTGCAAAGACTGAAATGGTACTTTTAATCCCAGACCCTATATCATTTGTAAAGATATTAGAAAGTAAGGGTCCCAACACTGAACCTTGGGGTACACCACTGATAACCTTAGACCATTCAGAGTAAGAATCATTAACTACTACTCTCTGAATTCTATCCTTTAGCCAATGTTCTATCCATTTACAAACTTATCTTTCCAAGCCTATAGACTTTACCTTACACTTTAGCCGTGTATGGGGAACTGTGTCAAACGCTTTTGCAAAATCCAAGTTTACTACATCCACAGCCCCCCCCTGTCCAGGGTTTTACTTACCTCCTCATAAAAATAAATCAGGTTTGTTTGAAAACTTCTGTCTTTCATGAATCCATGCTGTCTGGTGCTTAAAATATTTTCTTTCCAGCAAGAACTCATCTATGAGATCTTTTATTAAACTCTCCAGTATCTTAGAAGTTAAACTAACAGGTCTATAGTTACTTGACAAAGACTTTGATCCCTTTTAAAATATGGGCACCACATTGGCCCTACACCAATCCAGTGGTACTATTCCAGTCCTTAACCACTTGCCGACAACCCACAGTATATTTACTGCGGCAGTCAGCCACTCCTGGGCAAAGCGACGTAGTACTACGTCGTTCGCCCAGGAGCCTGCAGGGGGCGAGCGCGCGCCCCCGCTCATTCACGGGCACCCCGTGCGAGTGACCGGCCACTCGCCATCTACCGCTGGAGAAGGAGAAAGGCAGGCGGCTGATGTAAAAAAAAATGCCTGCCATTCTCCCTGGTGTAACTGCGGAGATCATACGATCCTGCTATGTAGGATCGTATGTTTCTGTGGTTACATCACAAGCCACACCCCTTTACAGTTAGAATCACACCCCTAGGGACACATTTAACTCCTTGATCACTAATAAAGTTAACCCCTTCCCTGCCAGTGTCATTTTTACAGTAACAGTGCATATGTATAGCACTGATTACTGTAGTAATGTCACTGGTACCCCCAACAGTGTCAAAATGTTATGATCACCCAGCTAGTGTGAGAAGATTATACAGTGGGTATGGAAAGTATTCAGACCCCCTTAAATTTTTCACTCTTTGTTATATTGCAGCCATTTGCTAAAATCATTTAGGTTCATTCTTCTTCCTCATGAATGTACACATAGCACCCCATACTGACAGAAAAACACAGAATTGTTGACATTGTTGCAGATTTATTAAAAAAGAAAAACTAAAATATCACATGGTCCTAAGTATTCAGACCCTTTGCTCAGTATTTATTAGAAGCCCTCTTTTGATCTAATACAGCCAGGAGTCTTTTTGGGAAAGATGCAACAAGTCTTTCACACCTGGATTTGGGGATCCTCTGCCATTCCTCCTTGCAGATCCTCTCCAGTTCTGTCAGGTTGGATGGTAAACGTTGGTGGACAGCCATTTTTAGGTCTCTCCAGAGATGCTCAATTGGGTTTAAGTCAGGGCTCTGGCTGGGCCATTCAAGAACAGTCACGGAGTTGTTGTGAAGCCACTCCTTCGTTATTTGAGCTGTGTGCTTAGGGTCATTGTCTTGGAAGGTAAACCTTCGGCCCAGTCTGAGGTCCAGAGCACTCTGGAGAAGGTTTTTGTCCAGGATATCCCTGTACTTGGCCGCACTCATCTTTCCCTCGATTGCAACCAGTCGTCCTGTCCCTGCAGCTGAAAAACACCCCCACAGCATGATGCTGCCACCACCATGCTTCACTGTTGGGACTGTATTGGACAGGTGATGAGCAGTGCCTGGTTTTCTCCACACATACCACTTAGAATTAAGGTCAAAAAGTTCTATTTTGGTCTCATCAGACCAGAGAATCTTATTTCTCACCATCTTGGAGTCCTTCAGGTGTTTTTTTTAGCAAAATCCATGCGGGCTTTCATGTGTTTTACACTGAGGAGAGGCTTCCATCGGGCCACTCTGCCATAAAGCCCCGACTGGTGGAGGGCTGCAGTGATGGTTGACTTTCTACAACTTTCTCCCATCTCCTGACTGCATCTCTGGAGCTCAGCCACAGTGATCTTTGGGTTCTTCTTTACCTTTCTCACCAAGGCTCTTCTCCCCCGATAGCTCAGTTTGGCCGGACGGCCAGCTCTAGGAAGGGTTCTGGTTGTCCCAAACGTCTTCCATTTGAGGATTATGGAGGCCACTGTGCTCTTAGGAACCTTAAGTGCAGCAGAAATCGTTTTGTAACCTTGGCCAGATCTGTGCCTTGCCACAATTCTGTCTCTGAGCTCTTCAGGCAGTTCCTTTGACCTCATGATTCTCATTTGCTCTGACATGCATTGTGATCTGGAAGGTCTTATATAGACAGGTGTGTGGCTTTCCTAATCAAGTCCAATCAGTATAATCAAACACAGCTGGACTCAAATGAAAGTGTAGAACCATCTCAAGGATGATCAGAAGAAATGGAAAGCACCTGAGTTAAATATATGAGTGTCACAGCAAAGGGTCTGAATACTTGGGACCATGTGATATTTCAGTTTTTCTTTTTTAATAAATCTGCAACAATGTCAACAATTCTGTGTTTTTCTGTCAGTATGGGGTGCTATGTGTACATTCATGAGGAAGAAGAATGAACCTAAATGATTTTAGCAAATGGCTGCAATATAACAGAGTGAAAAATTTAAGGGGGTTTGAATACTTTCCGTACCCACTGTATACCCCAAATAGGTGTATATCCTTCGCGCCTATGGTATTCCTATTATAAGGATGAGTTGGTAAAGGGTGGATTAATTAAGTGGTAGCAGCTGCTATAGAGTAAGTAGTAGTTGAGAAGGTAAACCCCAATAATGAGATTTATATAGCGCTTGCTAATATTAATCTAAAATAAACAGTATGAATTATCAAAGTGATATGGTGTATAACAAGTGGATGTGTTGTGTGGGATACACAATAAATAAGATAAATTACTAAAGTTAATATGCACAGAAATTCCACAGTATTATTCACAATAAATTAAAGTGTACATTGTGATATCAATAACAAATAAGGTGCATGGTGATATCAATAAATATATAAAAATAAGGTTGTGCCACAAAATGTCCAAAAAACCAAGTTCATAAGTGAATTCAGTGCATGTAAATTCGGTGCCAAATAAATAAAGTGCAGGTGCTAGGTGCGAATCCTCCAGTAGTCCAACTGCTGGTACTTGGGCGTGATAAGTGGGATTATAGGAAGTGTGCACTCACCAGATGTGGTGGGTCTTAACTACCATATGGTAAAAAGACCTTCAGAGCTTTATGGCCTCATCGGCCTGAAAGAGGTATCTGCTGGGCCTTGTAGACCCTCCGTGGTCCGGATCCCTCTCCTGGATATCGATCCTCAGGGTCCGTTTAAGGGGGAAAATAAAGTGCTCCAAATAGTGCAGTACCATTAAAGGTTGCCTTTATTCAATAAAGTTAATCGTACAGTAAAAGTAGTTCAGAGATTAAAGGTTTCGCTTGCTGAATAAGGTGCCTGTGGGTGGAGAGCGGTAACTTTCGGCTTGCGTTCCACCAGGCCGTGCAGCGTGCGTTCCACCTTGTGCCTGGTGGAACGCAAGCCGGAAGTTACCGCTCTCCACCCACAGGCACCTTATTCAGCAAGCGAAACCTTTAATCTTTGAACTACTTGTACTGTACGATTAACTTTTATTGAATAAAGGCAACCTTTAATGGTACTGCACTATTTGGAGCACTTTATTTTCCCCCCTAAACGGACCCTGAGGATCGATATCCAGGAGAGGGATCCCGGACCACGGAGGGACTACAAGGCCCAGCAGATACCTCTTTCAGGCCGATGAGGCCATAAAGCTCTGAAGGTCTTTCTACCACATGGTAGTTAAGACCCACCACATCTGGTGAGTGCACACTCCCTACAATCCCACTTATCACGCCCAAGTACCAGCAGTTGGACTACTGGAGGATTCTCACCTAGCACCTGCACTTTATTTATTTTGCACCGAATTTACATGCACTAAAGTCACTTATGAACAGAGATGTATAGTAACTAAGTAGAACTACTTCACTACTGTACTTAAGTACCGAAAGGCGGTATCTTTACTTTCCTAGAGTAGAATTTTTTTCTCCGCGCATAGGAAAATAAATGCTACTGTATGTATAAATTAAAGCTGCATTTGAAATAATAAAAAACAATATGATGTTTAAACTTTTGACTTCTTTCTTTAATAACTACATAACACAGTACTTGTACTTTTACTTTCAGTACTTGAGTAGCAATTTTTTTTCAAAACTACTGGTACTTTTACTTTCAGTACTTGAGTAGCAAAATTTTTTAAAAAACTACTTGCAATACTTAAGTACAAAAAATGTTGAATACTTTAGTACTTCTACTCAAGTCACTTTTTGATCGAGCACTTCCACTTCTACTCAAGTCACTTTTTGATCGAGCACTTGTACTTTTACTCAAGTATGGGTTTCGAGTACTTTATACAACTCTGCTTATGAACTTTGTTTTTTGGACATTTTGTGGCACAACCTTATTTTTATATATTTATTGATATCACCATGCACCTTATTTATTATTGATATCACAATGTACACTTTAATTTATTGTGAATAATACTGTGGAATTTCTGTGCATATTAACTTTAGTAATTTATCTTATTTATTGTGTATCCCACACAACACATCCACTTGTTATTCACCATATCACTTTGATAATTCATACTGTTTTATTTTAGATTAATATTAGCAAGCGCTATATGAATCTCATTATTGGGGTTTACCTTCTCACCCAGCTAGTGTCCCCAAAAACAGTGTCCCCAAACACAGTAAAAACACCTGTCAAACATCTGTCCAGGATCATCTGGAGCACACTGTCCGTGATCATCTGGTGCACATCTGTCCTTGATCATCTGGCGCACATCTGCCTGTGATTATCTGGCGCACATCTGATGCACATCATCTACCACACCTGTCTGTGATCTGCCACACCTGTCCGTGATCTGCCACACCTGTCCGTGATCTGCCACACCTGTCCGTGATCTGCCACATCTGTCTGTGATCTGCCACATCTGTCTCTGATCTGCCAATTCTGTCAGTGATCTGCCACACCTATCCGTGATCTGCCACATCTGTCTGTGATCTGCCACATCTGTGCCAGTGAACATCTGCCACATCCCCGTTAAACATCTGTCCCAGGAATCATCTGCGTACATCTATCGGCATGGCTAAAAAATCATTTAGCAGCGAGGAGGCTTTACATTTATTCCAGAGTATGTGAGACGAGAGTAGCGGGGAACTCTCTCTCTTTGTCAGACTCGGATAGTGAGTATGAGCCAGTAGAAAGCAGTGGCTCTGAAATGGAAACTGAGGAGGACAGAATCCTAACAAAGAGACTTAGGAGATTTGGCATCCACCAGCAGCGCAACAAATCCTGAGGCATCCACCAACAGCGCAGTGCTCCAAGATTATAGGCAGGCATCCACCAGTAGTTCTGCAAGTCCTTGTGCAGTAGCAAGCCCAAGCAGGGCATCATTCCTACACGATAGGCCAGATGCTTGTCCCATCCACAACGAGGCAGGGCCCATACTAGCCTCCCGGATATATTATTATATCCTACATAGCTGCCTGATACTTCAGCAGAACCTGTAATTCCCCCTTTTATAGCACAGCCAAGTCCTTAAATACAATCAGAAATTGTAACCCCACTTTATTTTTTTCATTTATTTTTCACGGGTGATGATCTGCTGAACTACATCGTGGAGCAGTGTAATCTGTATGCCAGCTAACGTATTGCCAGCAATCCCGATTCTTCCTTCGCTCACCCTTTTGTTTGGAAACCCCTCACTGTGAAAGAGTTTAAAATTGGGGCTGGATATTAACGACCAGCTGATGCAGCCCTACTTGGCCACCAGGAGATCACTGTTTTGGTATAAGAAAGTCGCCATTATTTGATTCAACTAGCCCTGTTCAATTCATACGTTATTTTTTCTAAGTGCACCCAAAGACCCCTAACCTATCCAAAATTTCAAGAGGACGTTATCACAGCGCTTGGCCGTGAACCTGAACAAATTTGCTTCAATACAATAGCCAGACTTTATGAAAAGCACTTCCCGGATATCCTCCCTCCTACCTACACAGACCACAAACCCCCCAAAAAATGTTGTGTATGTTCAAATGGAGGAATTCGCAGTGGCACCTGGTGCTACTGTCCCCAATGTCCCTCCCAGCCAGGCCTCTGTATTGGATTTATCACACTTTGCTACACTATTAGTGAAGTAAAGACATTTTTCCAGTTTTCCACTATCTGCTATTTGCTATTTCTGTGTATGACCCAGACTGTTTATCGACTATGATGTGAAGATATTTTTTTACGGTTTCCACTATTTTTGTGTATGACCCGGACTGTTATCAACTATGCCTCTGCCAACCATGTTTCTGCCTTACATATAAATTGACCTCGGCCTGTTAAATGACCATTCTTTTTGCCTGCCTCCTGAACTGATTGTTTGCCCTGCCACTGTATTAGTGGGATTCAAGACAGCACAGGGGTCTCACATATGTGAAGGACTCCAGAATAGAATTTCCGAGTGGAGAAAACATTTTTGGATTTTAGTCTGGAGACTTGGAGGCTTCAAAGAGATTTGGGTGGGAGAAGCCTCTACCCCTGTCCTCAGGTCTTACCTGACCAAGGCTTTAAGCCTTAAAGTGCTTCCTGCTGCCACTTGAACTTGTACACTTGAACAAAAAAAACTTGTGGAAAACAAATTACATGTTAAAAAAACTCATTATGCCTCATAGAACATACATTGGTGTGTTCTCTTCCCAAAATGGGGTCACTTTGTGGGTAATTCCATTTTCCTGGTGCTCCAGGGCCTTCAAAAATGTAATAGGTACTCAGGAAATGAAATATGCAATTTATGCCTTTAGAACGCCTGACGGTGCTACTTGGATGTTGGGCTTCTGTAAGTGGCCAGGCTGTTGAAAAGTCTCACACATGTGGTATCGCCATACTCAGGAGGAGTAGCAGAATATATTTTGGGGTGTAATTGTAAGTTTATCTATGCCATGTGTAAGAAACAACTTGACAATTTTGTGAAAAAAAAATAAATCTTTATTACCCAAACTATTGTGGGCAAAAAAATTGCAACTTCAAAAAACTCACTATGCCTCTTACTAAATACCTTGGACTGTCCTCTTTACAAAAATGGATCATTTGGGGGGTATTTGTACTGTCCTGACATTTTAGGGCCTCAAGAATTGAGGTAGGTAGTCAGTACATCAGGATTGATTATTTTCAATGATACGTAGCTTAGCTTGTAGGCTCTATAACTTTCACACAAACCTATTATCATACAATTATCAAGATTTTTTTTTTTATCAAAGACATGTAGCAGAATACATTCTGGCCTACATTTATGACAAAATTTGATTTTATTGTATTTCTTATAAAACAGACAGTGTTTTATATATAGTAAGTATTAGTACATGTTTCACAAGGTCAGTGCACTCTGTGTTCTCTGCTTTGTTTGTTATATCTGATCACCCTATCTGTCACAAGAGCAGCATGCTATTTCATGGGAAAGTAAAGAATTTTGCCTGTGTAACTTGGAAACATAAGCACTTGGACTAATTGGATCAAGTCTGAAGGCTGTGTGAATTTTACCAACAGATTTTGTTTTAAAAATAATTTTATCATATACAATATATCTTGGGATGCTTCCTCCTGGAACACCACTGTGTGGGTCTTTAGGTCCAATCCCTGTTGTCACCTAACCAGTAGTAAATCCTAAACATAAATCTTGTACATTTGCCTAAATTAGCCTTCAGCTCTCTGGGCTGGGGTCAGGTATTTTCATAGCAAGCACACAGAGCAGTGTTTACATGAAAATCCACGTAAGGCCCCGTTCACACTGGGGCGACGCTACTTCCTTGGGCGACCTCCGAGGTTGCGGCGCACTGCTCGCACCGCGACCTCGGAGCGGCCGGCACGGACTTCATAACATTGAAGTCTATGCAGGTCGCTCCGGGTCGCCCCAAAGAAGCTCCGGACCCTTTTTCTAAGTCGGAGCGACTAATGTCGCTCCTATTAGAACGCGTCCATAGCTTCTCAATGCAAGGCGACCTACGGCGACCTGTCAGGCGACCAGGTCGCCTGACAGGTCGCCCCAGTGTGAACGGGGACTAAATCCACTCTCAAGAGATTATACAAACATAAACATAAATATTAGTGAAACTAACAAACACGCATTAGAGTAAGATTATAACATTCTGGTGGCAGATGGAACTAGTAGTTTATTCCTTCACAAATCTGTTTGAATGAATGATGTGGCTGTGTCGGCAGAGCCCCGTACAGCTACGCAAATTTCAAAAGTGAAAGTTCTGCAGGGGAGAAGAACCCCTGCATGCTGTCACAGATGGAGGCGCTCTGGAGTTGAGATGGGTTTGCTTAGCAACATGTTACATGCTACTCCCTAAATATGGGTGTAACATGTAAAATGTTGCTAAAGCTGAAGCTAGCCTGTAGCCTGTATGTTTTAAATGATTTATTTATGGGGATTATTATTTTTTTTATCCAAGAAAAAGTTTATTGATAAATTAAAGATACAACAAACAGAGAAAAAACAACAGAATTGCTTAGTAATAAGACAATACAGAAAGAAAGAAATCACCAAATACATAATACATCCCATAACCGTGCTGCAGATATGATCAAGTTCACATTATGCATCACAGCTGAAAGCCAGTAACTACCAGGCCAACATCCAATCTTGCGCAGAGCACATAGCACACTTAGACTCTCTCATAGGGTACAGTTGGAACATTTGATTGCTCAAGCATTCAACCTACTGGGCACTGCAGTACCCTTGTCATGACCAGCTCCTTCAGGGACAGCCCTGGGACATCCAACCATGGAGACCATAGCCTGTTAAACTTGGTGAGTCGGCCCATGTGCTAATAAATATATCGCTCCAATAGGAGCATCTGCTCCCATATGAGCCACCACATCCTCACCGAGGGGGCAGACGCCGATTTCCAACGCAGAAGTATTACCTTTCTTGCTTGAAATAGCGACCTGGAGAGGACTAACCTAGTCCTCTCCTCAGGTACAACCTCCAAGTATGCCCAACAGACAATGGATAGGATTTAGGGGGACAGTCACTGAGAAAACACCACTCAGCGTGAAGACAACCTCATGGGAATTATTGTTGATTTCATGATTTATTGATATGCACATGGGACAGGGAAATTGTATGTAATAGAGCACATTGCAAATTAATTTATAAATCCATTGAATTGTTATTCTATGGTCCTTAGGTGGAGCTGACCAATAGCCAAACAGACAAATCCATGGATCCTTGAGTAAAGTAGTTTTCTGGACTGCATTGATAAACCTAGATATATTATTTAGTTATGTACAGTATCCAAGAAATGCGAGGCATAAAGAGAATCCAATAGACCACTTGTTAAATTAGCCCCCCCCCAACTTTTAAGATAGGGGCCCCAATTTTGTGAAAATAATCGAATGCATACCCTGCTCTCTATAGTAAAATCCAAAATTGGGTTTCCCTGCAAGTCTTATTTACAGTACTGTTCTAGACTTGAAGATAGTCCTGCAGTATTCAATCATACATCTTTTTGGGTATGCGATTCCTTAAGAAGTTTTTAGTTCAGTTTTAGCCATAATCCCTAAAATATCTTTGAAAGGGGGGGTTTGGTGCCTCAAGTCAAGGTTTGTGGGACTTTAAAGGGGCTAATACACAAGAAAGTATCTTAAATATAAATATAATATTTATTTCAAAATAACATAAAAGTAGTTATCATACATTTCTGGTTAGCAGAAAATATGTTACATGTGATGTATGGGCTAAGAACCCATAGGTGAGAGTGAAGGAGAATAGTATGAAAAAAGTGACATGGTGGAAATGTGACATTAGTCTCTCTCTTGTGGTCCGAACGTCTTGAGTTGGCGTTGGATCTTTGTATGAGAGAGTATTTTAATTCCTACGCGTTTCGGCGGGGGGCCTTTGTCAAAGAAAAATGTCAACCATCTCTGCAAGATATATGAAATGGTAGTGAGGGTATTTAATTTTTTGACCATCCTGAGACATTTGTTTCATGGTAGGTCATATAATACATACTTAGATAATAAGATGCCTGGGCCTGCTTGTGGTCCTCCGGTCCTCATATGAATCAACAGGATATAGCTACTGGGATATATAAGGTGGCGGTATTAATATACGTTTGTGTGTTTATAGTACATGTGCCAGTTGTATTGGTTATGTACTTACTGGGTAAATATATTCTCTGGACCAGTTGAGGGAAGAAGGTATTAGATCAACCCGTATTTGGTCAGGTCTGTATATGGAAGGGAGTATTTTATTAAATATTTAAGAACAATATTTACTTTTATATGTTCCATATTATTTTAGTACTTACTTTGCGACATAAGGTTATATAAGCAGTATTGGTTCCAGCATTGTCCACTAGGTGGCGTGTTGTCCCAACTGGTCTTGTAGTACTATACAGTTCCAGTGGTCTCCACTGTGGGGTGCTGGTCCGACTGTTCCTGTTCTAAATACAGTGAACAGGAAAAGTCTTGTCAAAAATATATCCCAATATGAAGATACCATCAGTGCATCTTTTGCACTGTGGTATACTTACAGTTTTTGTCCTTCAGTTTAGAAGAAAGAGAGGTAGAAGGTCCGAGTAGCGTGCTCCGAGCGTCCTCACCGTCCCTCAGCTCGAGGGAAGTGACGCCCTGTTTGAGATTCCCGGCCTTTTATATCGTTCGCGCATGCGCAGTGGGTGCATGTTTGTGTAACTGAAGATCCTTTCCGGATGACGCGTCGCGGGTGCGCGCGCATCCTGTCTTCGTTGTGAGCGGTACATTCGATGCGGCCGCCGACACAGGAGGCGGAGTTTGGGTCCCAGTTCAGGGTCCTATTGGCAGAAGATGACAAGAGGTCTGCTTAACTCCTTGTTCCCCGGTCTTAATCACCGGGGTTACCTGTGCCGGATGAGGTTTATTTGGGGAAAAAGACAAGCAGGCTTTTAAACTTCCAGGCGAGAGAATGTGTATAGCAATTAGTAAATTAATTTATTTTAAATAACGTGCCATTGGAAGCCGGTTTTAGGCTTTTTTAGAAAACATCCAAAGGGGAGCGTCATTTAGGTTATATATAATATAATATTAATATAAAATAGAGTTTATTTATTTTATTTTGAGCAGCAATTAGTACAAAGCTGTTCATGTGTGATATGGATGAGACATGAAGTTCTTGATTTTTGGTCAGGGAATGTTCGATCCCAGCAGGGTGTTTTAGATGTAATATCGGAAAGTTCCGGAGGGGGATAGTATTTTTCAAGGTAGGTTGTCCTCCATGTGTGGAGGGGGTTTTTTTTGGGAATAAATGTCTGACGTTGGGGTCTTTTGTTACTGTACCTCAATCGGTTTTCCCAGATACAAAGCCCTCCAAAAAGGGGCGGTAGCTAACATTTTCATTCAAGCCCGGTGGGTGGGCTGCATTTAGTTTCTTTATCCAGCGAAGTTCCATCTGGAGGAGCACTTTGTTCCAGTCCCCCCCTCTGGGGGGGATATGTATCCTGTCCAGTATGGAAAATTGGACTTTGGGCATATGGTTTTTGTGGTGGTTGGCCACATGGCGGCCTAATGGTAAGTAGAAGTTGCTTATGGACATACTTTGTAAATGCTGGTTAACTCTTATGCCGAACTCCTGTCGCGTTTTCCCTACGTAGAAGCTGCCACATTCGCACTCCATAAGGTAGACCACCCCTTTGGTCTTGCAATTTGCAAAATGTTTTGGGGTGAACTGGTCTCCGTTCGGTAGTGTCTTGTATGTGGATTTTTTAATAACTGAACATTGTGCGCATGATCCGCATGGAAAAGTGCCTTTAGTTTGGCAGGGATCTTTTTTGGTTTTAAACTCGCTGTGGACCAGTGTTTCTTGTAGTGAGGTTGTTTTCCGGTAGGTAACAAGTGGTTTTTCTGTTACCAGTTCTTTTATATTAGGGTCTTCAGTCAATATAGACCAATTTTTTTGTAGTATTTTTTTTAATTGTTTATGTTCATTGGAAAATCGCAAAATCAACCTTGTTGGTTGTTGCGTTTTGGCCTTGGGGGCATGTTTCTTGAAGAGGATGTCCTGTCTGTTTTTTTCTTGGACTTTGTTAAATGCCTTTCTGAGGCACGTTTTAGTATATCCTCGTTCCTGTAGTCTCAAGTTTAAGTCATATGCTTCTTTTTTGTAGTCCACTTCTTTTGTGCAATTCCTTTTTAGTCTCAGGAACTGACTATAGGGGATTGATTTTTTTAGAGATTCCGGATGAAAGCTGGTGGCATGTAATATTGTGTTTCCTGCCGTTTCTTTTCTATAGAGCGTTGACATCACGTTCCCTTGGTTATCCTTATAGATGTACGTGTCTAAGAATGGAATTTTGGTTTTATGATATGACATGGTAAAAAACATGTTATGGTTGTTTTTGTTCATTTTTTCAAGGCATTTTTTCATGAGATCTTCGGGTCCATTCCAGATTACTAGGATGTCATCCAGGTATCTTTGCCACAAGAGGATGTTTTCTGTGTATTCTGAGTTTTCTTCTGCTGTCAGGAATTCGTTTTCCCAGTCACCGAGGTATATGTTGGCATAGGCAGGTGCACAACTTGTGCCCATGGCAACTCCGCAAACCTGGAGGTAATAGTTTCCACCGAAAGAGAATGTGTTGTGGTTCAATATAAACTTTAGCATGTTGAGGATAAACTGGTTAAACTTCCTGTCGCGGTTGCTCTGTTGGTTAAGAGTTTTTTCTACGGTTTTTAAGCCGTGTGAGTGAGGAATATTATTGTATAGGGCCTCTACATCTATGGTAACCAGTAATGCGTCTTTTGGAACTGTGAGGCCTTCCAGAATCTGTAGCAAGTGTACCGTATCCTTTGTGTACGATGTCAGTTGGGTCACATGCGGTCTTAAGTAGTTGTCTATGACTTGACTTGCCTTCTCCGTAATATTCCCGTTCCCCGAGATTATGGGTCTGCCGGGTGGGTCTATTGGATTCTTGTGGATTTTTGGCAGTGAGTAAAAAGTTGGGGTTCTCGGATGTTTAGTTCTAATGAATTCCCAGAGGGGTTGAGATATAGCCTTGTCATTATATGCGCTGTCTACTAGTTGGTAAAATTCCTCATTGTAATTTCCTATCATGAGAGGTGAGATGGCTTTATAGCATTTTTTGTTTTCCAATATTTGCATACACATATATTCATAGTGGTCGTTGTCCATCACGACGACGTTTCCTCCCTTGTCTGAGGGTTTGATAGTGATATTTTCAATCTCCTTGAGTTCTTTTAATGCTCTTTTTTGTGAGGGATTTAAGTTGGTTGTTTGGGTGTTTTTTTGTATTTTTTCGACGTCTTTTGACATTTGCCTGACAAATAGCGCGATGGTGGGGTTCGTACTTAGTGGTGGGAATTTGTGTGACTTTTTTCGGAAAATGTCAGTTGTTGCAGCTTCCTCTATTTCATCCTCGCTATCCGTGGGTTCATCATTTTCTTCAGAGTCACTCAGGCCTCCTTCTTCCAGTAATAAGTTTAAGTCTCGGATGGCTCGAAATTCTGCGGCCGTCAGTGGTGTGGGTTGTTCCTGAGTTGTTGGTTTTTTCTGATGCAAAAATTTCAATAATAGATTCCGTGCGAATAAATTAATATCCTTTATAGCCTCAAAGGTATCCATAGTTTTATTGGGGCAAAAAGACAGTCCTAGTGATAGTACCTTTTCTGTTCCGGTGTTAGGTTGTAGGAGGAGAGGTTGATCACATTCAGTCCCTCGGTTCCTCTAGTTGTTGCTCCTGTTGTACCTGTGTTAATGGTGGTTTGGTTTTGGTTTTGGCTTTTTCTCGAACTAAAAAAGGCCCCTTTTGGGGTTGTTTTGGGTTTTCATCCCTGTTTTTTTGGGATCTTGTGAAGATCTGGTAGTTGGTAGGTCTACTGGTTGTGGGTACTTCAATAATTTCTTGTTCTTGGGTGTCAAATTCCCCTGGTTCATTATGTGTTCCCCATTCTCTTCTATCATAATTCCTTTGCGGGTTTTGTTGGTAATTTTTTGTTGTTTGGTTTCTACCTCTGCCTCTGTTGGTATCGGTCCCAGAGTTGTAGGATGATGAATCCGTAGAATAGTTGGGGTTTTTTGTTGGTTTGTTCCTGTTCCTGTTTGCTCTTGATGTATTTGACCATCTATATGCTCTGCCTTGGGTAAATGCGTTTTTGTCTCGCCAGTATTTTCTTTCCTTTTTTTGTAATATTTCTTTTCCATATTCCTCTAGGTGTGTCTTAAGTTTGGTTTCCTGTTCGCTATATAGTGGTGCATTTTTAAGGGGGGTAAGTAGTTCATATACTGATTTTATTTCCTCATCTAGGTTTTTAATTTGTCTCCGGTATTCCTCCTGTAGTAATATCATGAGGTTTTTGGAGCATTCATTTAAAGTGTTTTCCCATTCTTTCTTCATTTGTTCAGTTATGTGGTCCATAGTTGGGAAGATTTGAATGCGCGGTCCAGCTGGGTTTATTTTTTCCTTTATGTATCTGTTAAAGCTTTGGATGTGCCAATACAGTGCAGATTTTCTTACCAGGTGTTTCCTGAGGTTTGAAAATAATGCTAGTACGTCTGAGTCCATTTGTTCTTTCTCTTGAAATTTATCCTGGATCCCCTGCATTAGGGAGTCCCATTCCGTGCCCATCAGTTCCTCCATGTTTGTCTCCATCATACATGCACAGGTACTTACCAGGTCAATATTTTTTGGCCTGTATAGTAGTTTTGTTTGGGGTTCAAATCCCTTCGTCACTCCTGTTACAGTTATATGCTGAACTGGAGAAAGGGTTTTGTTTGTACCCTTTAATATATTAGTTTTCCTATGCCTTGCTGGTCAGCATAGGAGGGGGAAGAGTTGTTTTTTTCTCCTTTGGGGAATCTGTGAGGCAGTGGGTGTGTTTTCCACCCGGGGCAAATTTTTGGGTATGCGATTCCTTAAGAAGTTTTTAGTTCAGTTTTAGCCATAATCCCTAAAATATCTTTGAAAGGGGGGGTTTGGTGCCTCAAGTCAAGGTTTGTGGGACTTTAAAGGGGCTAATACACAAGAAAGTATCTTAAATATAAATATAATATTTATTTCAAAATAACATAAAAGTAGTTATCATACATTTCTGGTTAGCAGAAAATATGTTACATGTGATGTATGGGCTAAGAACCCATAGGTGAGAGTGAAGGAGAATAGTATGAAAAAAGTGACATGGTGGAAATGTGACATTAGTCTCTCTCTTGTGGTCCGAACGTCTTGAGTTGGCGTTGGACCTTTGTATGAGAGAGTATTTTAATTCCTACGCGTTTCGGCGGGGGGCCTTTGTCAAGGAAAAATGTCAACCATCTCTGCAAGATATATGAAATGCTAGTGAGGGTATTTAATTTTTTGACCATCCTGAGACATTTGTTTCATGGTAGGTCATATAATACATACTTAGATAATAAGATGCCTGGGCCTGCTTGTGGTCCTCCGGTCCTCATATGAATCAACAGGATATAGCTACTGGGATATATAAGGTGGCGGTATTAATATACGTTTGTGTGTTTATAGTACATGTGCCAGTTGTATTGGTTATGTACTTACTGGGTAAATATATTCTCTGGACCAGTTGAGGGAAGAAGGTATTAGATCAACCCGTATTTGGTCAGGTCTGTATATGGAAGGGAGTATTTTATTTACGTCAGACATTTATTCCCAAAAAAAAACCCCTCCACACATGGAGGACAACCTACCTTGAAAAATACTATCCCCCTCCGGAACTTTCCGATATTACATCTAAAACACCCTGCTGGGATCGAACATTCCCTGACCAAAAATCAAGAACTTCATGTCTCATCCATATCACACATGAACAGCTTTGTACTAATTGCTGCTCAAAATAAAATAAATAAACTCTATTTTATATTAATATTATATTATATATAACCTAAATGACGCTCCCCTTTGGATGTTTTCTAAAAAAGCCTAAAACCGGCTTCCAAATGGCACGTTATTTAAAATAAATTAATTTACTAATTGCTATACACATTCTCTCGCCTGGAAGTTTAAAAGCCTGCTTGTCTTTTTCCCCAAATAAACCTCATCCGGCACAGGTAACCCCGGTGATTAAGACCGGGGAACAAGGAGTTAAGCAGACCTCTTGTCATCTTCTGCCAATAGGACCCTGAACTGGGACCCAAACTCCGCCTCCTGTGTCGGCGGCCGCATCGAATGTACCGCTCACAACGAAGACAGGATGCGCGCGCACCCGCGACGAAAGGATCTTCAGTTACACAAACATGCACCCACTGCGCATGCGCGAACGATATAAAAGGCCGGGAATCTCAAACAGGGCGTCACTTCCCTCGAGCTGAGGGACGGTGAGGACGCTCGGACCACGCTACTCGGACCTTCTACCTCTCTTTCTTCTAAACTGAAGGACAAAAACTGTAAGTATACCACAGTGCAAAAGATGCACTGATGGTATCTTCATATTGGGATATATTTTTGACAAGACTTTTCCTGTTCACTGTATTTAGAACAGGAACAGTCGGACCAGCACCCCACAGTGGAGACCACTGGAACTGTATAGTACTACAAGACCAGTTGGGACAACACGCCACCTAGTGGACAATGCTGGAACCAATACTGCTTATATAACCTTATGTCGCAAAGTAAGTACTAAAATAATATGGAACATATAAAAGTAAATATTGTTCTTAAATATTTAATAAAATACTCCCTTCCATATACAGACCTGACCAAATACGGGTTGATCTAATACCTTCTTCCCTCAACTGGTCCAGAGAATATATTTACCCAGTAAGTACATAACCAATACAACTGGCACATGTACTATAAACACACAAACGTATATTAATACCGCCACCTTATATATCCCAGTAGCTATATCCTGTTGATTCATATGAGGACCGGAGGACCACAAGCAGGCTCAGGCATCTTATTATCTAAGTATGTATTATATGACCTACCATGAAACAAATGTCTCAGGATGGTCAAAAAATTAAATACCCTCACTACCATTTCATATATCTTGCAGAGATGGTTGACATTTTTCCTTGACAAAGGCCCCCCGCCGAAACGCGTAGGAATTAAAATACTCTCTCATACAAAGATCCAACGCCAACTCAAGACGTTCGGACCACAAGAGAGAGACTAATGTCACATTTCCACCATGTCACTTTTTTCATACTATTCTCCTTCACTCTCACCTATGGGTTCTTAGCCCATACATCACATGTAACATATTTTCTGCTAACCAGAAATGTATGATAACTACTTTTATGTTATTTTGAAATAAATATTATATTTATATTTAAGATACTTTCTTGTGTATTAGCCCCTTTAAAGTCCCACAAACCTTGACTTGAGGCACCAAACCCCCCCTTTCAAAGATATTTTAGGGATTATGGCTAAAACTGAACTAAAAACTTCTTAAGGAATCGCATACCCAAAAATTTGCCCCGGGTGGAAAACACACCCACTGCCTCACAGATTCCCCAAAGGAGAAAAAAACAACTCTTCCCCCTCCTATGCTGACCAGCAAGGCATAGGAAAACTAATATATTAAAGGGTACAAACAAAACCCTTTCTCCAGTTCAGCATATAACTGTAACAGGAGTGACGAAGGGATTTGAACCCCAAACAAAACTACTATACAGGCCAAAAAATATTGACCTGGTAAGTACCTGTGCATGTGTGATGGAGACAAACATGGAGGAACTGATGGGCACGGAATGGGACTCCCTAATGCAGGGGATCCAGGATAAATTTCAAGAGAAAGAACAAATGGACTCAGACGTACTAGCATTATTTTCAAACCTCAGGAAACACCTGGTAAGAAAATCTGCACTGTATTGGCACATCCAAAGCTTTAACAGATACATAAAGGAAAAAATAAACCCAGCTGGACTGCGCATTCAAATCTTCCCAACTATGGACCACATAACTGAACAAATGAAGAAAGAATGGGAAAACACTTTAAATGAATGCTCCAAAAACCTCATGATATTACTACAGGAGGAATACCGGAGACAAATTAAAAACCTAGATGAGGAAATAAAATCAGTATATGAACTACTTACCCCCCTTAAAAATGCACCACTATATAGCGAACAGGAAACCAAACTTAAGACACACCTAGAGGAATATGGAAAAGAAATATTACAAAAAAAGGAAAGAAAATACTGGCGAGACAAAAACGCATTTACCCAAGGCAGAGCATATAGATGGTCAAATACATCAAGAGCAAACAGGAACAGGAACAAACCAACAAAAAACCCCAACTATTCTACGGATTCATCATCCTACAACTCTGGGACCGATACCAACAGAGGCAGAGGTAGGAACCAAACAACAAAAAATTACCAACAAAACACGCAAAGGAATTATGATAGAAGAGAATGGGGAACACATAATGAACCAGGGGAATTTGACACCCAAGAACAAGAAATTATTGAAGTACCCACAACCAGTAGACCTACCAACTACCAGATCTTCACAAGATCCCAAAAAAACAGGGATGAAAACCCAAAACAACCCCAAAAGGGGCCTTTTTTAGTTCGAGAAAAAGCCAAAACCAAAACCAAACCACCATTAACACAGGTACAACAGGAGCAACAACTAGAGGAACCGAGGGACTGAATGTGATCAACCTCTCCTCCTACAACCTAACACCAGAACAGAAAGAGGTACTATCACTAGGACTGTCTTTTTGCCCCAATAAAACTATGGATACCTTTGAGGCTATAAAGGATATTAATTTATTCGCACGGAATCTATTATTGAAATTTTTGCATCAGAAAAAACCAACAACTCAGGAACAACCCACACCACTGACGGCCGCAGAATTTCGAGCCATCCGAGACTTAAACTTATTACTGGAAGAAGGAGGCCTGAGTGACTCTGAAGAAAATGATGAACCCACGGATAGCGAGGATGAAATAGAGGAAGCTGCAACAACTGACATTTTCCGAAAAAAGTCACACAAATTCCCACCACTAAGTACGAACCCCACCATCTCGCTATTTGTCAGGCAAATGTCAAAAGACGTCGAAAAAATACAAAAAAACACCCAAACAACCAACTTAAATCCCTCACAAAAAAGAGCATTAAAAGAACTCAAGGAGATTGAAAATATCACTATCAAACCCTCAGACAAGGGAGGAAACGTCGTCGTGATGGACAACGACCACTATGAATATATGTGTATGCAAATATTGGAAAACAAAAAATGCTATAAAGCCATCTCACCTCTCATGATAGGAAATTACAATGAGGAATTTTACCAACTAGTAGACAGCGCATATAATGACAAGGCTATATCTCAACCCCTCTGGGAATTCATTAGAACTAAACATCCGAGAACCCCAACTTTTTACTCACTGCCAAAAATCCACAAGAATCCAATAGACCCACCCGGCAGACCCATAATCTCGGGGAACGGGAATATTACGGAGAAGGCAAGTCAAGTCATAGACAACTACTTAAGACCGCATGTGACCCAACTGACATTGTACACAAAGGATACGGTACACTTGCTACAGATTCTGGAAGGCCTCACAGTTCCAAAAGACGCATTACTGGTTACCATAGATGTAGAGGCCCTATACAATAATATTCCTCACTCACACGGCTTAAAAACCGTAGAAAAAACTCTTAACCAACAGAGCAACCGCGACAGGAAGTTTAACCAGTTTATCCTCAACATGCTAAAGTTTATATTGAACCACAACACATTCTCTTTCGGTGGAAACTATTACCTCCAGGTTTGCGGAGTTGCCATGGGCACAAGTTGTGCACCTGCCTATGCCAACATATACCTCGGTGACTGGGAAAACGAATTCCTGACAGCAGAAGAAAACTCAGAATACACAGAAAACATCCTCTTGTGGCAAAGATACCTGGATGACATCCTAGTAATCTGGAATGGACCCGAAGATCTCATGAAAAAATGCCTTGAAAAAATGAACAAAAACAACCATAACATGTTTTTTACCATGTCATATCATAAAACCAAAATTCCATTCTTAGACACGTACATCTATAAGGATAACCAAGGGAACGTGATGTCAACGCTCTATAGAAAAGAAACGGCAGGAAACACAATATTACATGCCACCAGCTTTCATCCGGAATCTCTAAAAAAATCAATCCCCTATAGTCAGTTCCTGAGACTAAAAAGGAATTGCACAAAAGAAGTGGACTACAAAAAAGAAGCATATGACTTAAACTTGAGACTACAGGAACGAGGATATACTAAAACGTGCCTCAGAAAGGCATTTAACAAAGTCCAAGAAAAAAACAGACAGGACATCCTCTTCAAGAAACATGCCCCCAAGGCCAAAACGCAACAACCAACAAGGTTGATTTTGCGATTTTCCAATGAACATAAACAATTAAAAAAAATACTACAAAAAAATTGGTCTATATTGACTGAAGACCCTAATATAAAAGAACTGGTAACAGAAAAACCACTTGTTACCTACCGGAAAACAACCTCACTACAAGAAACACTGGTCCACAGCGAGTTTAAAACCAAAAAAGATCCCTGCCAAACTAAAGGCACTTTTCCATGCGGATCATGCGCACAATGTTCAGTTATTAAAAAATCCACATACAAGACACTACCGAACGGAGACCAGTTCACCCCAAAACATTTTGCAAATTGCAAGACCAAAGGGGTGGTCTACCTTATGGAGTGCGAATGTGGCAGCTTCTACGTAGGGAAAACGCGACAGGAGTTCGGCATAAGAGTTAACCAGCATTTACAAAGTATGTCCATAAGCAACTTCTACTTACCATTAGGCCGCCATGTGGCCAACCACCACAAAAACCATATGCCCAAAGTCCAATTTTCCATACTGGACAGGATACATATCCCCCCCAGAGGGGGGGACTGGAACAAAGTGCTCCTCCAGATGGAACTTCGCTGGATAAAGAAACTAAATGCAGCCCACCCACCGGACTTGAATGAAAATGTTAGCTACCGCCCCTTTTTGGAGGGCTTTGTATCTGGGAAAACCGATTGAGGTACAGTAACAAAAGACCCCAACGTCAGACATTTATTCCCAAAAAAAAACCCCTCCACACATGGAGGACAACCTACCTTGAAAAATACTATCCCCCTCCGGAACTTTCCGATATTACATCTAAAACACCCTGCTGGGATCGAACATTCCCTGACCAAAAATCAAGAACTTCATGTCTCATCCATATCACACATGAACAGCTTTGTACTAATTGCTGCTCAAAATAAAATAAATAAACTCTATTTTATATTAATATTATATTATATATAACCTAAATGACGCTCCCCTTTGGATGTTTTCTAAAAAAGCCTAAAACCGGCTTCCAAATGGCACGTTATTTAAAATAAATTAATTTACTAATTGCTATACACATTCTCTCGCCTGGAAGTTTAAAAGCCTGCTTGTCTTTTTCCCCAAATAAACCTCATCCGGCACAGGTAACCCCGGTGATTAAGACCGGGGAACAAGGAGTTAAGCAGACCTCTTGTCATCTTCTGCCAATAGGACCCTGAACTGGGACCCAAACTCCGCCTCCTGTGTCGGCGGCCGCATCGAATGTACCGCTCACAACGAAGACAGGATGCGCGCGCACCCGCGACGCGTCATCCGGAAAGGATCTTCAGTTACACAAACATGCACCCACTGCGCATGCGCGAACTATATAAAAGGCCGGGAATCTCAAACAGGGCGTCACTTCCCTCGAGCTGAGGGACGGTGAGGACGCTCGGACCACGCTACTCGGACCTTCTACCTCTCTTTCTTCTAAACTGAAGGACAAAAACTGTAAGTATACCACAGTGCAAAAGATGCACTGATGGTATCTTCATATTGGGATATATTTTTGACAAGACTTTTCCTGTTCACTGTATTTAGAACAGGAACAGTCGGACCAGCACCCCACAGTGGAGACCACTGGAACTGTATAGTACTACAAGACCAGTTGGGACAACACGCCACCTAGTGGACAATGCTGGAACCAATACTGCTTATATAACCTTATGTCGCAAAGTAAGTACTAAAATAATATGGAACATATAAAAGTAAATATTGTTCTTAAATATTTAATAAAATACTCTCTTCCATATACAGACCTGACCAAATACGGGTTGATCTAATACCTTCTTCCCTCAACTGGTCCAGAGAATATATTTACCCAGTAAGTACATAACCAATACAACTGGCACATGTACTATAAACACACAAACGTATATTAATACCGCCACCTTATACATCCCAGTAGCTATATCCTGTTGATTCATATGAGGACCGGAGGACCACAAGCAGGCCCAGGCATCTTATTATCTAAGTATGTATTATATGACCTACCATGAAACAAATGTCTCAGGATGGTCAAAAAATTAAATACCCTCACTAGCATTTCATATATCTTGCAGAGATGGTTGACATTTTTCCTTGACAAAGGCCCCCCGCCGAAACGCGTAGGAATTAAAATACTCTCTCATACAAAGATCCAACGCCAACTCAAGACGTTCGGACCACAAGAGAGAGACTAATGTCACATTTCCACCATGTCACTTTTTTCATACTATTCTCCTTCACTCTCACCTATGGGTTCTTAGCCCATACATCACATGTAACATATTTTCTGCTAACCAGAAATGTATGATAACTACTTTTATGTTATTTTGAAATAAATATTATATTTATATTTAAGATACTTTCTTGTGTATTAGCCCCTTTAAAGTCCCACAAACCTTGACTTGAGGCACCAAACCCCCCCTTTCAATCATACATCTTCTGCTTGTCTTGAGGTTTGGGTATTGAGAAGTAAACATGTGGGTCTTTTGGAGATAGGAACATGCTCTACTCTTACAATAGTGTGTTAGTTAACAGTACTATAAAAAGTGGATCCGGGATATGTATCAAGTATACAGTATAATGCTGGTGTCACACAACTGGTGGAGGAACCTGAAGGGATGAGAGTGGCCTCTCATATACCTCTGGCTTATGGCCCTTGGTAGAGTGAAAAGGTGGTGGGAAGGCACAGAGTGGCATGAGTGATTTGTAGATATTGCCAGCAGCTGGTACAGGTAGATGAGCTGAATGTCAACAGAGTCAGGTTGGGGAGCTGACAGAAGGTCAGCAGAGACTAGCCCAGCAGCAGGCAGACAATTAGCAGAAACAAGCTGGGTGACAGGCAACATATTAGCAGTGACTAACTGGGCAGGAAGCAGATCATTAGCAGATAGTGGCTGGGCAGCAGGCAGATGATCAGCGAAGTACGGCAAGCTGGGCTGGAAACTAACAATCAACTCGTGTATAATTGCTTAAGCAGAAGTGCAGTTGGAATTCAGGTGAGAGTTGGTTATTTGTTGAGCAGACCAGGAACAGAAGGAGCAGATAGGGGTGAACTCCAAGTGAAAGCCAGGGACAGTATGGGTGGATATCAGGAGTAGACAAGGCAGGCAGGGTCAATAATGGGGTGTGAGAACTGAGGATTTTCTCATTATGTTTGCAGTAATATAGGGATGGAAATCACGTCTGTTTGGTTTCTCTCCAGGCAACAGTTGTGTTTTTGAATAGGGAATTGGTTCTAAGGGGAAGAGAGGTTGGATATCTTATTCTGGAGGAGAGATACATTTACATGTTAAAGTGAAATTCCTGCCTAACAATAACTATTTTTAAAAAATGTTCCCTCTCCCCTTTTGCTACCTATCCTGCCTACCCAATGTAAAAAAAGATCTGTATAATTATCTTTTTTCAGTCCGCTTCGTTCCAGTCACATACTCCTGCAGCTCTGGCTCCCCTGTTTTATTGGATGGCAGCTACAGGGGAGAGGAAAGAATGCTGAAAACTGCTGGGTTATTTGAACCTATGGGGACATTACCACTCCTGAAAATGCCAGCCTTTATTGAGTGCTCCCCTGACACAGGAGAGCCCAAGCTGCAGGATTACGTGACTTGACCAGAGCAGACTGAAAAGGTAAGTATGCAGATCTTTTTTAAATAGGGTCCTGTCCTGTTGTTATTATCTCACATGCGCATTGCCAAACAGCTAGGTATGTGCTACTTTATATGTGTGTAGTGGTCACCTTGCTGGGACTCTATAACTAGTTTTTGCTCAGGGCCCAATAACCAGGTAGTCAGAGATCTGGTTGCATGACAGATTAGACTAGGGAGTAAAACACAGCATAGACTGTCTTTGAATTCCAGTGCCATACCACAGTTTCTGCTGGTAAAAAGCTGCATTCCAGGCTAATTGGACAACAGCTGGAGGATTTTCCCATTATTACAGATATTGTCTTCAGGTCTCCCAAACCAAGACAGATGCCGCATTATGATAATCCCCAGGGGCCACTGTAACTGGGCTTTGCTGAAAATTCATCTGAAAGCAGCTCTATTAACCACTTTAGCTCCAGAGGATTTTGCTGCTGTGTGACTTTAACTGACAATTGCACCGTCATGAAATGATGTACACAAACGAAATTTACAAACAGAGCTTTCTTTTGGTGGTATTTAATCACCTCTGCGCTTTTTATTTTTTGCGATATTAATAAAAAAAAGAGCGAAAATCTTGAGATAAAATGAGATTTTCTACTTTGTCTTTTAAAAAATATCCAATATACTCAATTTCTGTCATATATTTTGGCCAAAATGTATTTAGCTACATGTCTTTGACAAAAAAAAATCTCAATAACAGTATGTTTATTGGTTTGCGCAAAAGTTATAGCATCTACAAACTATGGTGTAAATACTGGAATTTATGCAGCTTTTACTTTCTGACTGACTATCTCATTTTATGGAGTGCTAAAATGGCAGGGCAGTACAACCCCCCCCCCTAATTACCACTTTTTGGAAAGTAGACATCCTAAGGAATGTCCTGAGAGGCATGTTGAGCTCATTGAATATTTAATTTTTTTTGTCACAGGTTTTTGAAAAATGACTAAAAAACTTTTTTACACAAAGTTGTCATTGAAATGATATATTGCTCACACATGCCATGGGTATATGTGTAATTACACCCCAAAATATATTCTGCTGCTTCTCCTGAGTACAGGGATACCACATGTGTGAGTGTTTTTGGGAGCCTAGCTGTGTACAGGACCCCAAAACCAATCACCACCTTCAGAATTTCAAAGGGCGTAAATTTCTCATTGCACTTTCTCGCTACCTATCACTGTTTCGGAGGCCCTGAAATGTCAAGATAGCACTAACCCCCCCCCCCCCAAATGACCCCATTTTGGAAAGCAGACACCCCAAGATATTTGCTGAGAAGCATGGTGAGTCCATGGAATAATTTATATTTTGCCACACGTTTCAGGAAAATTATTATTATTTTTTTGTTTACACAAAGTTGTCACTAAAAGATAAATTTCTCACACATGACATGGATATATGTGGAATTACACCCCCAAATACATTCTGCTGCTTCTCCTGAGCACAGGGATACCACATGTGTGAGACTTTTTTGGAGCCTAGCTGTGTACGGGACCCCGAAAACCAATCACCACCTTCAGGTTTTCTAATGGCATAAATTGTGCATTTCACTTCCTCATCGTCTATCACAGTTTCGGAGGACCTGAAATTTTAAGATAGCACAAACCCCCCCCCCCAAATGACCCCATTTTGCAAAGTAGACATTTCAAGTTATTTGCTGAGAGGCATGATGAGTTCATTGAATATTTTATATTTTGCCACACGTTTCAGGAAAATTATTATTATTTTTTTGTTTACACAAAGTTGTCACTAAATGATATATTGCTCACACATGCCATGGGTATATGGGAAATGACACCCCAAAATACATTCTGCTGCTTCTCTTGAGTATGACGATATCCCATGTGTGAGACTTTTTGGCAGTCTAGCAGCGTACAGGACCCCAAAAACCAATCACCACCTTCAGGCTTTCCAAGGGCATAAATTGTTGATTTCACTCCTCACTACCTATCAAAGATCAGAAGGCCATGAAATGCCAAGACAGCACAACCCCCCCCCCCCCCCCCCCCCCAAAATGACCCATTTTTGGAAAGTAGACACCCTAAGCTATTTGCAGAGAGGCATGTTGAGTGTTTTGCAGATCTCACTTTTTGTCACAAAGTTTTTGAAAATTTAAAAAAGAGGGGAAAATGCATTTTCCTTTTTTTTTCTTCATTTTCCAAAATAAAGGAGAGCTGCAAAATACTCACCATGCATCTTAGCAAATACCCTGGGGTGTCTACTTTTCGAAAAGTGGTCATTTTGGGGGGGGGGGGGGGGTTGTGCTATCTTGGCATTTCATGGCCTTCAAAACTGTGATAGGTAGTGAGGAGTGAAATCAACAATTTACGCCCTTAGAAAGCCTAAAGGCGGTGATTAGATTTCGGGGTCCTGTACGCGGCTAGACTGCCAAAAAGTCTCACACATGGGGTATCTCCATGCTCAGGAGAAGCAGTAGAATGTATTTTGGGGTGTTATTTCACATATACCCATGGCATGTGTAAGCAATATATCATTTAGTGACAACTTTGTGTAAAAAAACAAAATAAAAAAATAAAACATTTTTCCCGAAACTTGTGGCAAAATATAAAATATTCCATGGACTCACCATGCCTCTCAGCAAATAGCTTGGAGTGTCTACTTTGGAAAATTGGGCCATTTGGGGGGGGGGGGGTTTGTGCTATCTTGAGGTTTCAGGGCCTCTGAAACTGTGACAGGTAGTGAAGAAGTAAAATAAGCAATTTACGCCATTAGAAAACCTGAAGGTGGTGATTGGTTTTCTGGGTCCCGTACACAGCTAGAGTCCCAAAAAATCTCACACATGTGGTATCCCTGTACTCAGGAGAAGCAGCAGAATGTATTTTGGGGTGTCATTTCACATATACCCATGGCATGCATGAGCAATATATCATTTAGTGACAACTTTGTGTAAAAACAAAACAAAATAAAAAACAAATTGTCACCTTCCCGAAATGTAGGGCAAAGTAAAAAATACTCCATGGACTCAATATAGCTCTCAGCAAATAGCTTTGGGTGTCTACTAGGGATGATCGAACTTTTCAAAAGTTCGGTTCGGCCAGAACATCCGAACTTCCCGAAAGTTCGGCCCGGATTTCAGAACCCCATTAAAATCAATAGGACCCGAACTTCGGTAATCAAAAAACACCATTTTGAAGCCCTAAAACCCAATAAATGCCCCTAAAAAGTGCCTAGGGTTCTGGGTCATACCCCAGGGACTATAAATCACACAAAAAAAGTTCTTAAAAATTGTCATTTTTGATAGAGAGCCAATTATTGAAAAAATTAAAAAAAAAAGAGATTTTTTGATTTTGACTTTGGATTTATATATACCACTATACACAAGTTCAGATGTTTTGCCTGCCTCCAAAGAACCCAAAAAAATGCCCAAAAAAAAAGCTAGCGCCAAAAAAAAACGCCCAGGTGTGCTGTTGCAGGCATTTTTTGGGGGTTTTTGGAGGCAGGCTAAACATCTGAACTTGTGTATACGGGTATATATACACACATACTTATATGTATATACACACCTAGACATATATAGGTGTGATAGTAGCAGAAATATATGCTTGCGCTAATGAAATCATTTAAACTAATATAGTTACGCTCCTATAACACCTATATATGTCTAAGTGTAAAATACATATAAGTAGGTGTGTGTACACAAGTTCAGATGTTTTGCCTGCCTCCAAAAAACCCCCAAAAATGCCTGCAACAACACACCTGGGCGTTTTTTTGGGCATTTTTTTGGGTTCTTTGGAGGCAGGCAAAACATCTGAACTTGTGTATAGTGGTATGGGTGTGTATATATACCCCCTATACACAGATGTCATGTCTGACTCCAAACATGTGCTCAAAAAATCACTAGCAACGCCTACAGCCAAAAAGAATGCTGGCGGCGGCAAAGCCATATTACTGCAGCGAAAGTGACTTGAGAGAAACTAGCTTTTCTCTATAGCGGTCACCCTGCTATGGAAGGGTTTTGTCACCCTGCCATAGCAGTCACTGTCAGTTAACCCTACACTACACTACGGTCCCCTTACACTTAACACTTTCCCTACAGAAACTGAATAAATTAAAGCTAACTAAAGTGTAAAAGAGCACTCTAACTACACTAGATATCCCTTTCCTCACACTAATAAATGCTAAATGACACTTTTAAAGTAAAATTAACAGAACTGCTTCCACTCTCTTCCATGTCCTGTATAACAATGCTAGGAATTTGGCGGGGGCTATCTTATATACTGGGGAGCGTATTCACTAATGATTGGACTATGGACCCCCTAGTCACTCCAATCACATTCCTAGCATTCTCCTGCCCCCTCAATTGGCTTTTGCTAATGGTTCTGGTCCAATCACGGGCTTTTAAAGCCCATTTCCTGTCCCATTGCATTTTGGTCGATTCTGATTGCCGAATTCCGAACTTTTTGGGCAAAAAGTTCTAAATTCGGCCGAACCTCGAACTCCCAATGTTCGGGCCGAACCGATGGTCGACCCGAACCGTTCGATCATCCCTAGTGTCTACTCCAAAAAGGGGTCATTTGGGGGTTGTTTGAACTGTCCTGGCATTTTATGCTCAATCTTGTTTTTATATTTCTTTATTAAATTTTCCAGGTAAAAAATTATTTACAACACTCCAATCGCTGGAGAATTTTTTCATATACATTTTACACATATTACCTTTTATCCCTTTTTTTCCCCCCCCTCCCTTCCTTATCCCTCCCCCCCCCCCCGTCTCTTCTTATCATTCGACTCCTATTATTTCTCTGTATTCCCTTGTGTCCTTAAACTCTTGCCACTCATCCCAAATCTCCTCTTCATTCCCCTGTTCTTCCTCCTCCCAGGTCCTCAGCTGCTCCAACTTTCTTATTTTCTCTACTTTTAACAGCCATTCTTTCCTGGAGGGGGCCTCTTCTTTTTGCCAATTAAAGGGAATCAAGCTCTTAGCTGAGTTTAATAAGTGAGGGAGTAATGTTTTTTTATATTGTTTCACTGACATATGGGTTCCATGAAACATGCATTTCCAAGGATCCAAGGGAATATCTATTTTAGTAATTTTACTTATTAATTCTATAACTTCACTCCAGAATACTTTAATTTTTGGGCACTCCCACCATATATGGGCTATAGTCCCTACCATCTGACATCCCCTCCAGCAAAGTCTTGAACTCTCTACCTGAATTCTTCCCATCTTATCAGGAGTGTTGTACCACCTTGTGATCAATTTATAGTTCATCTCCTCCGTGTTGGTGTCTATCGCGGATTTATGTACTAATTGAAGGCTCCTATCCCACTGTTTGTTGTTACTACACGGGCCGAGGTCTCTTTCCCATTTTTCTTTTAATGTTATTCCTCTCTCTTTTGTTATTGTTAATAGTATTTTATACACATTCGAAATATTGTTTATTATCTTATCTTTAAGACATAATTGCTCAAGAGGGCGGAGGTCGTTTTTATCTCTCAATGGCTGCGGTAGTGACAATGTGAAGTGCTTTAGTTGGATATACCTCCACTCATTTATCTTCCAGTTTTCTTTCCTTTGTTTCAGCTCCGCCAAGGTTATAATTTTCCCCTTCTCTACTATATCCCCTAATTGTGCTTCTCCTTCTTCTATCCATTTACCTAATTCCTTCTCTTCCCCTGGTGCAAAAAATTTTGTGCCCTGTAACGGGATCAGTGGTGAATTGTGTTTCCAATTTTCTTTTTTATGTATATTATCCCAAACCTTAATAGCATGTCTTGTGATTATATGCGTGTTAGTGTCCAGATTTCTAAACCTCTCAGGTATCCATATAACTTTTGCTAGGTGTGTACCACTCATCGTGCTTTCTATTACCACCCAATTTCTATCATTATTTTTTTTTGTCCATTCTATCACCCTTGTGAGTATTGCTGCAAAATAATAATTTTTAAAGTCGGGTAGGGCTAGTCCCCCTTGTCCCTTACCTTTACATAGTGTAGTGTACTTTACCCTTGGCTTTTTGTATTTCCAAATAAAGCGGGATATTAATCTTTTCAGTGTTTTAAAAAATACTTGAGGTAATGAAATCGGAATCATCTGGAATTTATATATAATTTTTGGCAGGATTATCATTTTTATCGTATTTATTCTCCCTATCCAGGAAAAAATTCTCGGAGATAATCTATTTAATTCTGATCTTACTTCATTCAGAAGTTCTAGAAAATTTGTTTTGTAGAGTTTTTCTGGAGTTGGGGTTAATTTTATCCCTAAGTATTTAATCTCATCTTTTCTCCAGTTGAACTGAAATTCTTTTTTTAACATCTCCTCTTCTTGTTTAGGGATATTAATATTTAATATTTCTGATTTTTTTTGATTAATTTTTAAATTGGATAGTTCTCCATATTGTTTCATTATTTTAATTATGTTGGGCAAAGTAATCCTCGGATTACTTATGTAAAGCAGGATATCATCTGCAAAGGCAGATACCTTATACTCCACTTGTCCCACCTTTATGCCCCCGATGTCCACACTATTTCTAATAGTTGCCAGTAGTGATTCCAAAGATAAGACAAATAACATCGGAGACAAGGGACATCCTTGTCTTGTTCCATTGAGCATTTTAAACGAGTCTGACAAAGTTCCATTGACCTTTACCTTTGCAGTTGGTTGATTATACAAAGTTTTGATCCAGGCTAACATTCTAGGTTTTATTCCCAACTCCACTAGGGTGTTTATCATGAACTCCCAGTCTACCCTGTCAAATGCTTTTTCCGCATCTATTGACAGAAGTAGACTGGGAGCTCTGCTTTTTACCATATGGTCTATCAACAGTATAGTTTTTATCCCATTGTCCCGTCCCTGTCTCCCCGGGATGAATCCTACTTGATCATTGTGTATCCACTCCCCCATTAGGTTCTTCATTCTAGTGGCCAAAATTTTTGTGAATAATTTAGTATCAACATTAAGTAGGGAGATGGGTCTAAAACTAGAACATAGTACCGGGTCTTTTCCCTCTTTCCGTATAACTGTGATTGATGCTGACAGGGCCTCTCTACTCATCTCGTACTGAGTCCCTATTCCGTTTATATATTCTTTAAATCTTGGGATTAAAATGTCCTTAAATTTTTTATAATAACCCATGGTAAACCCATCCGGTCCTGGGCTTTTACCTAGACTCGTTTCTTTAATAGCTCTCTCTATTTCTTGTTCTGAGATTGGTCTTTCTAGGAATGTTAACTTTTCCTCATCTATCTTTGTCAATCCTGCGTCTACAAGGTATTTTTTGATTTTCTCCCTCCTTTCTGTTTCATTCCCCTGTATCTCACCTTTCTTTACTGCATACAGATTTGCGTAGTAGTTTTGGAATTCTTTGGCTATTCCTGTCGTTGTTTGAATTATTTCCCCATTTTTATTTTTAATTTTATCTACAAAATTTTTTCCTTTCTTCTTTTTCAGGATTTTTGCTAGGTTTTTCCCAACCTTATTACTTTCAATGTATTTTTCTTTTATGCATCTTTTCATTTCCTGCTTTATTTCCTGTTCTAGTAGATCTTTCAATTCTTCTCTCTTCACCTCAAGTAAATTATTTATTAATATATCTTGTGTATTTTTATGTTTTTGCTCTAATTGATGTACTTCTGTCATTAGCCTAATCTTATCTTTTATTCTTTCTTTTTTCCTTTGGGTCCCCTTTGAGATAAATATGCCCCTCATATAAGCCTTATGAGCTTCCCATACCATGTCTTTTGGTGCATCTTTTGTATCGTTTATTTGAAAATAGAATTCCAACTCTTTCACTATTTCTTTTTCCCACTTTTTATCTCCAAAAATCTCCTCATTTATTTTCCAAGCATCCATCCTAGGCCGCTCTTTCGCCATTTTTATTTTTACCATAATGGGGGTATGGTCCGACCAAGTCTTGACCCCAATCTCAGCCTCGCTTACCCTTTCGATCCACCTATGTTCGATTAGTATATAATCCAATCTTGAGTATGTTCCATGTACACTTGAGTAACATGTATAATCTCTATCTTTCGGATGGAGAATTCTCCAAATATCTGCCAGTTGATTTGTAAATAATTTTTCCTTTATTTTCTTTGCCTGTACTTTATTTATCCGTAGGGTTTTTGATGTGGTATCTACTTTTGGGTCGAGGCAGAGATTGAGGTCCCCTGCCAGTATGACTCCTCCTTTTTTAAACTCCATTAATTTTCCCAGTACTTTACCTAGGAAGTCTACTTGTCTCTCATTAGGGCTATATATATTTACTAGGGTCAAATCTTCATCTCCTATTTTTCCTCTTAGAAAGAGGTATCTTCCCTCTGGGTCTACCATTCTCGACTCGAGAGCAAATCCAAGGTCCCTAGAGATGCCAATGGCTACTCCCTTGGACTTCCTCCCGGGTGAGTCCGCGTAATACCAGGTAGGATGGCTCTTAGAATATAATCTAATATTAGTTGCATGAGATAAATGAGTCTCCTGTAAGAATGTCAGATCTGCCTTCAAATAACTAATTTCTTTTAAAATTTTTTTCCTTTTTTCTGGAGAGTTTAAACCTCGGACATTGTAAGATAATATGTTAACTATAACCATTGTTTCTTAATCTTCATTACTGTCTTTCTCTATCATCTCTTCAACTCTAAGGTGGCCATAAAAACTGTTCAACCAACACCAGGGATCCCTAAGAGATGGCATTAATCCCTCTGATTTTTCTTGTCTTTTGGGTTCTCTTAATTCTTGTATTTTCTTATAGGAGACGTTTTGATCTATTGACTTCTTTTTCCCTCTTTCTTCCCCTTTCCTCTTCCCACCCCTACCCTCCCCTCCCCCAACTATTCCCGGTCCCTCCATCAGGGTTGTCGATTCTCCTTCCTCCCTTTCCAATCGACTTGTGGCCGAGGTCGAGCTCTGCTAGTGGTCACCGTTCCCTCCCATCTTCCCTACCGTAGGGTCTAATGGTGACGGCCCGCTGATCTCCATAGGGCCACCTGTTTTTTATTCTTACTTGCTCCTCCTCCCCTCCTCCCCTTCTTCCGCCAGCCCTCCCCCCCTCCCCCAATCCCCCCGGTCCCCCCAGTCCCTTTTCATCCTTTTGTTTTCATCTTTTTCTTCTGTTTCCACTGATTCAATTCTCCTTCATCAACTTCTTCCTCTGGGCACTCCTGGTCTGTCCAGCCTGGAATATCTATGAGTGGGATTTTTACTGCTTCACAAAAGTCTTTGGTTTCCTCTGGGTATCTAAGTAGTACTGTCCTCCCATCTCTTCTCACTCCTAAGCCTGCAGGGAAGTTCCAAAAGTATTGTATATCTTTTTTCTTTAATATTTCTACCATTGGTCTAAGAATGCGTTTTCTGTTAATTGTCTCTTTTGCCAGGTCTGGGAAAATCTGAATGTCCTCCCCGTCATATTTTAATTCCGGTCTACTTCTCATTTTCTCCCAGATCTGGGCCCTTGTCTCGTATTTATGGAATCTTGCAATCACATCTCTTGTTTTCTCTTTTGGTAGATTGGTTGGTTTACGCAACCTATGAATTCTCTCAAACTCAATTTTATCTGTGGTCGCCTTTCCCAGCAGAGGGTTAAATAACTTCTCCAGGGTTTCTTCTAATTTTTCTGTTGGCCCTTTCTCTGGTAATCCTCTTATTCTCAGATTTTTTCTACGATTTCTATTCTCCTGATCTTCGATTTTGTATAACATATTTCTCTGCTCCATTTTCATTTTTCTCATTTGTTCTTTTAGATTTTTTAGTTCTTTTCCTTGGGACTCCACCTTCTCTTCTATTTCTTCTACTCTGCCCAGAATATGCCCAAAGTCGACGTGTAAGGTAGCCATCTCGGCTTTAATGGATCTTTCAAGGCTGGCAAACATTTCCCGCATTTCTGATTTTGATGGTGGATAATCTTTTTCATTAAATTTCTCTTCTCTATTCATGTCTCCATCCTCTATTGTTATACTGCTTTCTCTTGACACTTGTAGGCTTTCTTCTCCACTTACTCCTATATGCTTTTGATTCTTAATTTTCTTGGTTCCCTCTGTATTTTGTTTGGGTCTAACAACCGGTTGATCCTCTTGCTGTGTGTTTTGATCTTTTCCCTCAGATGTCATGTATTTTTTAATTGTTCCTGGGCTTGCTGTAGTTTTTGGAGGTTTCCCTGCCACTTCCTTTGCCGGTTTACCTCTCATTGTGGATTCGGATCTGGGGAATAAGCCCTCAGTATAGCTTCCTCTTATGTCTCAGTATGAACTAAATATCATATATATCATTCAGTGATTCAGGTAAGAGAGGTCCCACACTTTTTGCACGACAGTCTCCCTAGTTCTTAAGCTATAGACTCACGCATGATAATATAGCTGTGCTACCAGGTGAAGCAGTTTGTTGAAATCAAACGTATGAAAACCCTGGTGGTTTCCCCTCTCACTCAAGCACTCAGACTCCCGCACATCTCTCAATGCGCGCAAGCAAGATCTGAGGGGCCTCCGCACTCACCCAAGTGAGTAGAGTCTCGCACTTTTTCCAGGGCCGTTCAACTGGCTCCTAAGCATACACTCGTAAATAAATACTGTAGCAGTGCTTTCTGAGAAAGCTAGTATTTGAGATTGGTCATATAGGAATTCTGGGGGGTTTCCCCTCTCATTCAAACAGGCAGAGTCCCGAACCTTTTCAACACAAACCCACCTTCTCTTAAGCCTTATACTCTTAGATGACAATATGTCTTTGCTTTCAGAGAGGGCCGGTATATTATATCCAATGAAGGAGGATTCTAGGGGGTTTCCCCCCTCCCTAAGTAAGCAGAGTCCCACACATTTTTTCCAAACAGTCCCAACAATTCTTAAGCTATACACTCATGAAAGATAATCTAGCAGTACTTCCAAGGAGGGCTGATATTGAAATCCTGTGCAATAAGTCCTGGGGGGTTTCCCCTCTACCATAAGTAAGCAGTGTCCCGCACAATTTTCAGAACCATCCCCCTGAATCATTAAACTGTAAACTCATAGATGAAAATATACAGATGCTTTCACAAAGGTCTGGGAATGAGATCAGGTGTAGTGCAATTCTATAGGGGTTTCCCCTCATACTTTGGTAAACAGATTCCCGCACATTTTTTCTCAACAGTCTCGTTGACTCTTAAGCTATATACTCCTGGGTGATAATTTAACAGTGCTTCAAGGAAGGCTGATTTTAGGATCCAACGCAGGGGGGTTCTAGGGGATTTCCCCTCTCGCTTAAATAAGCATAGTCCCGCACTATTTTCAGATAAGTCCCTCTGTTCTATTAAACTGCATGCTCATAGATGATAATAAGACAGTGCTTTTTAAGAAGAGCTAATGTTGAGAAATAAACGTACAACCTCTCTGGGGGGTTTCCCTCGCACTCAAGCAAGCAGGGTCCCACACCACTTTTCCATCACAGTCACATTAGCTCTTAAGTTATATAAGTAAGCAGAGTCCCACACATTTTTTCCAAACAGTCCCGACAATTCTTAAGCTATACACTCATGAAAGATAATCCAGCAGTACTTTCAAGGAGGGCTGATATTGAGATCATGTGGAATAGAATCCTGGGGGGTTTCCCCTCTACCATAAGTAAGCAGCGTCCCGCACAATTTTCAGAACCATCCCTCTGACTCATTAACCTATAAACTCATAGATGAAAATATACTGATACTTTCACGAAGGACTAGGAATGAGATCAAATGTAGTGCAATTCTATAGGGGTTTCCCCTCATACTTTGGTAAACAGAGTCCCGCACATTTTTTCTCAACAGTCTCATTGACTCTTTAAGCTATATACTCCTGGGTGATAATTTAACAGTGCTTCAAGGAAGGTTGATTTTATGATCCAACGCAGGGGGGTTCTAGGGGATTTCACCTCTCGCTTAAATAAGCATAGTCCCGCACTTTTTTCAGATTAGTCCCTCTGTTCTATTAAGCTACATACTCATAGATGATAATAAGACAGTGCTTTTTAAGAAGAGCTGATGTTAAAAAATAAACGTACAACCTCTCTGGGGGTTTCTCTCGCACTCAAGCAAGCAGGGTCCCACACCATTTTTCCATCACAGTCACATTAGCTCTTAATTTATACACTCCAAAATGATGATAGTATTTTTAAGAAAGACTGTTTTGATATCGTTCATATGAAAATTCTGGGGGGTTTCCCCTCTCACCAGTCCCCTTCGGCTAATCTGTGGCGTCCCTTGTAGAGTGGTATGGTGGGGATGATTACGATATCCAATGTTGCTGGGTCTCTCCAGACTGGATCCCTCCAGCACTGGCCCCTCGACGGTGTTCACTCCAATCAAACCTTCTCTCCTGATCCTGGACGCCGGCTCTCCCAGCTTCTCAGCAGCTCCTGCACTCGGCGGCCACCTCTCCAATACACAGCCGATTCCAGTCTCCCGGAGGGACCCAGGGTGCTCGTTCTCCCTCCTCCAAGCCTCAGGGGGGGTCGGCAACCAGGACCGGGTCGGGGCCTCCGGGTAGCAGGGTGGGTGGGGGGGCAGCGGGATCCAGCTAGGCAGGCATCGAGGCTAGGTGAGAGAGCATTCCCTCACATCTCTCTGGGCGGTGGCTCAGAGACTCAGCAGGCCGTCGGGATCAGCTCCATTAGCAGGCTCCTCCCTCCATCCTTTATGCTCAATCTTAGCCACACATCACCCACTCTTCTAACCACTTGAAAACCAAGCCTTTTTGTTTACATGAAAAAATATATTTTTTTTTTACTAGAAAATTACTTTGAATCCCCAAACATTATATATTTTTTAAAGCAGAGGCCCTACAGAACAAATTGGTGGATGTTGCAAATTTTTTTGTCACACAGTATTTACGCACAGATTTTCCAAACGCAATTTCTGCGAAAAAAAATAATTTTTTTTAAAATTTAATGCACAAGGTTACCACTTTGGACTTACAGAGGAGGTCTACTGCAAAAAAAATTACTGCCCTCAACCTGGCGTTCATTGCATGCTGCAATTGTGGTCTATATATGACACTAGACCAAACGCTTGCATGCGCCTTTGGGGAAAGCACAGGGGGACAGGGGGGGCTTGATTTTTTTTTTTTTTGCCTTTTTATGTTATTTAGACACCTTTCCTTTCATTTTTTTTTTTTTTTATCATTTTTATTGTTATCACAGTGAATTTAAATATCCCTTATGAGAGCAATCTGTAGTGACAGATACTCTTTTTTAAAAAAATTGGGGTCTTTTAGACTCTAGATCTCTCCTCTGACCTTTAACCACTTTACCACCGGAGGATTTTGCTGTCTTATGTCCAGGCCACTTTTTGCAATTCGGCACTGTGTGACTTTAACTGACAATTGCGCGGTCGTGCGACGCCGTACCAAACTAAATTTACGTCCTTTTTTTCCCACAAACAGAGCTTTCTTTTGGTGGTATTTGATCACCTGTGCGATTTTTACTTTTTGCGCTATAAACAAAAAAAGAGCGTAAAATTTGAAAAAATAACAATATTTTTCACATTTTTTTATATGAGATTCCCCCTAAAAAAATGTAAAAATCTAAATTTTTTTAAATTTTTGGCCAATTTGTTTTCTGCTACCTATGTTTGGTAAAAAAAAATCACAATATGCGTATTTTGATTGGTTTGCGCAAAAGTTATTGCGTTTACTAACTAAGGGAAAGATTTCTGTCATTTTTGGTGTTTTTTTTAACGAGTAATGGCGGCGATCTGCGATTTTTCTTGCGGGACTGTGACATTGCGGCGGACAGATCGGACCCTTGGCTGACATTTTTGACACTTTTGGGGGTACCAGTGACATTTCTACAGTAATCAGTGCTATAAATATGCACTGTTACTGTCAAAATGACACTGGCAGGGAAGGGGTTAATTTTATTGGAGAGGGAGGGGTAATGTATGCCTGGTGCTTACTGACCTGTGTGGGGGAGGTGACTGAGTGACACAGGAACAGATCGCATGTTCAGCTATGCTGAACCCTGCAATCTGTCACTGTTTGTCACTTAGGAGATCCGCCCACTCTGTTTACACAAGCGGGCGGATCTCCAGACTCGATTCCCCGACGATCGGGGAAGAGCGGCGGCGATCGCCACTGCTCCTCCCCTGGCCCGACTCCCGCTGTGAATGAAAACAGCAGGAGCGAGCCTTCGGCGGCGCGCGAGCGCAGCCCACAAGGGGAGGAGTGCAGTGACGTAGGTCTACGTCGCTGGACGGAATCGAGCCACTTTGCCGCAGTACAGTCCCAGTGACTGGTCGGCAAGTGGTTAAAGCATCTAACCACACCAAGATTGGTGTGATAAGATGCTTTCCCAATCTCCCAATGGCGCTGTTTATTTCTTGCGAAACAGAAGTCATGAAATGCTCGTAGCTTCCGGTATCTAAGGCCATAGAGATGATTGTAGCCATTCTCGTCTCCAATCAGCCCTATGGTTAGATAATTTAACCCCCCGCTGCACCCTCGGGTTAACCGGTGGGACAGGAGAGCCAGAGAAAAACAGTGAAAGGCGGCGGGAGGGGGGGGGGAATCCCCTCCCACTCCTTGTAAAAGCAGTCTAGCAGCTTATTATCTGCTAGTATCGCTTTTACATGTAAGCCGACCGCTGGCTGTAAAAAGCGATACCAAGATGATGCCTAAATCTTCAGGCATCACCCTGGTATAACCACTCAAAGTTCAGCTTTCCTGGTCCTTGTTTGGCATATATTGTAGGTTTATTTTTTTTCATGCAGCCTGTGGGCTGAACGAAAAAAAGAGAACCTAATAGAAATCTCCCCTAGAAAATGTGTAGTACACACATCATTAGCCGCCCAAAACATCCAAACCCACTTTCTAATGATGGGTATACATGACAAATTCCATGTATGTACCGATTGTTTTTTTAACTACGGTGGTGAAATCACCTCCTACAGCGCTGCCATCAGAGATTTCCATATATGCTGAGCGCAAATGCTGTTTGTGTCAGAATATATAAAATCAGTGTGGCAGCTGATGAGTGTGCCTGCAAGGCAAACTGGTTAACAATAGAATAGAAATAAAAGATTACATTGGTACCTGAAAAGTAAAAAATGGTTACCAATGAAAAACAGTAACAAAGTACAGTAAAAGTAAAGTAGGAAGAGTAGAAGTAGAAGAGCAGAGTAAAAACAGAAAAATAACTCAAACAACAACTATTTTTGGCTTTTTATTTTATATTCTTTTTGTAATTTGTATGTAACTTTTTTTTGTAATTTGTTTTGTAATTTTCTTTTTACACTTTTTTTTTTAGCTGCAACATTCCAGCTTAGGGTCTCTCAAAATGTCGATAGCCATCGAACATCTTTCGAGACCCTGTGTTAGTGTGCCCTAGACTGTGCCGTGCTGTACCCTACGCTAATACTCCACTAGTGTGTGGTAGCGTTGGAAACATTCCCCGATGCAGAGACCAGGTTGGTCAGGACAGAAGGGACAATAAGTGTGGGTGTCGCGTCTAAATCCGCGCCTGCTACAGACACGACATCTTTGGGGGGTGTCTTTGGGTAGGGGTACTCGGGAGGACATGTGGAAAATGCCTCTCATGCAGCCGGCTCACTGCATCTGGTAGGGGAAGTTGGGCAGGAGCACCTCCTGGATACAGGTAGGCACTGATGATCTCTTCCTGGAATTCTAGGAAGGATCCAGTTCATTCTGATGCTTTGTATAGTACAGAGGCGTTCAGCAAATCCAATTGGAATAAATAAACAGACACTTTTTTTTGTACCAGCGTCTGGCTTTACGGGCAATTAAGTACGGTGATAAAAGCTGGTCGTTGAGGTCCACCCCTCCCATATTAAGGTTGTAGTTGTGGACACAGTGGGGGCTTCTCCAAAACACCAGTTGCCGAATGAATTTGGACTGTCGTGTCTGCGTGAAGGGAGGACAGAAGGAAAACATTCCGTGTATCCCTCCACTTCACTGCAAGCGATTTGTCCGTTTTCAAGCAGGCTCTCTCCCCCGACTAAGACGGGAATCTACAAGCCGTTGGGGGAAGCCCCGGCGATTAGGTCGCACGGTGCCACATGCGCCAATTTGTAATTCGAGCAGGTCACTAAAAAGTGGCACGCTTGAATAAAAATTGTCCACGGACAAATGGTACCCCTTTCCGAAGGGTGACACCAAGTCCCAAACTATCTTGCCGCTGCTCCCTATGTAGTCTGGGCAGTTGGGGGGCTCCACAGTGCTATCTTTACCCTCTGTAACAGGACGTCAAGTAAATGTGACAGGAAGTCAGCTAAATCTGTGAGTGTTGTCACAGATCGGAGATACAATTCACCAATTACTATAGGGTGTCGGCTGCAGAAGACAGCAGGAAGGTCTAAAGACGTTGAACAGACTTCAGCTGTTCGGAATGAGGAAGTTAAAGGCTTCTAAAATTTGTCCAAAGGAAGTCTCAGGATGGCTGCCTCCGGAAGCTGTCTCCTGAAGCCGTGTGGGCTGGGAGAAGGAGGACAGTCAGACATGTGCCTCCCGACAAGCTGTGTGAGCATGGGAGAAGACCCCTTGAAGTGATGTGCGCTAAGGAGGGTAACCAGTTGTGAAGACTTCTCAAGGTAATACACGTACTATTTCTATGTGGAAGAAATAAAGGAATGTTTGCCATGTGAAGAGACAAGCAAAGAGACATTCTCATTGTGAAGAGTAAAGGGACCTGTTAAATGAACATGTGCTGTGTGAAGAGATAAAACATGGACTGTTGAGTATCCGCTGTAGGATAAGAAAGTCTGCCCAACAGTAGGTTGGGGACAGACTCTTAGGTAGGTTCCAGTGTGAGAAGGTAGCCGCCCACAGAGGCAAGGATTTATTTTGTCTTTTATTTTATTTTGCTGGTTTTGACGCTTGCAGTCTGGTGAAGAAAAAAGGCATTAATAAACCAAACTGTTGTTTGCAAGCCCTTCTCGGCTATCTTCTTGTGAAAACGCACCCCCCAAGGGGTCATCCACGCCTACCACCGAGCTAATCTCTTACACCTCGTAAACATGGAAACTAACTGTATAGCCTGTGGCCCTGTCACATAGCTTATACAGCTTGACCCAGTATCTGGCACGCTTGCTGGGGAGATACTGCTTGATAGCAAGGCAGGCAGTAAACTTAATCAGGGAATCAACGCAGACAACTTGTTGGGGGGTAAACAAGGCTGCAAACCGCTGATTGAAGTGGTTTACGGGGGGCCGAATTTTGTGGAGCCGGTCATATTCAGGTTCTCCCCGAGGACGAGAGTTCATTGTCATTGAAGTGCATGAACTGCAGAATTTGCTTGCATCTCGCCCTGGACATGGAAGCAGAGAACACGTGCCTATAGTAAATTGGGTTAGTGGACCAATATAACTGCAACTCACTCCTTTTGGTAATGCCCATGTTGAAGGAAAGGCCCAGAAAAGTTTTAAACTCGGAAACCGTTATAGGTTTTCAGCCGAATGGTCTGGCAAGGGACGAATTTGGGTTGGTGGCGATGAATTGACTAGCATATAAATTGCTTTGGTCCACAATAGATCTGAAAAGATCTTCCGTGAAAAACAGCTCAAAAATTAAGGGGAGTAAAATTGGCTGTTTCCACATGAATTCCAGGTTGGGCAGTGAATGGGGAAAGTACGGGCGCAGTAGAATCAGTGGGCTGCCAATTAGGATATGCCAGCACATCAGGGAGGGCACTATGCGCTCTACAAGCCTGTCTTCGAATTTGCGGTGGCTGTGGGCCACTACCCGTGCTAACTTCAACTGCACCTATGGGACTCGCCACGTCACCAAGTGATACTGCAGTGCTGGTATGTCTAGGTCCAGGGTGTACTAGGCCGCTAGGGCTTTCCAGTTCACCAGAAGTGTGAGCGGCACTAGTACTGGCTCTCTGCTCCATACGAGCACTCTGCAATTCCTGCACCTCAGCAACTCCAGAACGGGGTCGGGAATGCCTGACCTTAGCAGGGACCCGTCCGTCGTCTGAGCTATTTGTCAGGGAGTCACTGCTGTCTACAGGCTCATATACTGACCCTGATTCTGCCAGTAAGGCTTCCCCATCGCTCTCATCTGACATGGTCAGTATGCTGTAGGCCTCTTCACTACTGTACCACTGCTTGGATATTTTAGCAACTAAATGTACAGGTACAGTAGTGTGACTCACAGGTAAAAAAGCACCTGGTTGTCTAGGACTATTTCAACCGCTACCAAAAAACTGCTAGTGCTAGCAGGGATCAGGCCTGACTCTGCTAACGCAGCGGTTTTGTGTGTTGTGTTTTTTGGAAGTGACAGTAATCTATTGATTACTGCACTGGCCTGGGTGAGGTGGGGTTGGCTGGGTGGAAGGGCTAAAGGCAGGTGCTGGCAGGTGATGTGACCAATCTTGCTAACGCTGCGTTGTGTGTGGCTCCCCAGAACTAGACTGTAAGTATATTAAATGTGATTATCACATGTATTGTGTGTGCTAGGATGATGTGTATCTGTGATAATCTAAGTTGTAGTCAAAGCAAGTGCAGTTTTGCTACATGTGACAGGAAGGTTGGTCATGAAACACTATTGCTTAACCTTCATGTTTGGAAGGTGGTATTGGGGAGCATTACTGGACATGTTAGTATTTCTAAGCTTTATCAAGCCACCCTCCTCTAAATTTGTGTTAGTTTCCCCACAAAGGAAATGGAGTGCTTTGGACCTCTAAATTCTTTGGGGCCATGTTAAAGAACTCATGTCCTGATTTAGTCAACACTTAAAATGCGTGTGGCTTGGCTTGAACATTGTGTGTGTTTCACAACCTTTAAGAAATGCTCTTCCCCGGTAATGTCACACATTCCAGTTCACAATTTGTGTTATTTTGGTGCAGCTTCTCATGACCAAATGCCATCTGGCTCTGTGGGCCCAAAAAAACGTGGTGATGGTAAGTTATGTGTGCTTTTGCTGTAATGTGTCTACTTAGTAAGTGGAGAAATGCTACATGTGTATGTCCCAGATCAGGCTTCAAGTAGTTCTAAAGGCAGCAGGTTCTTTATGTGAATGCATTCTATGCATTAGTATTCCAAGTGATAGGTGTGCATATTCCCCATTAGACTTACCAGGCCCATTTTCTTAGTGGACAAATTTTCGCCCAAACACTTGTCCGGTCTGGACTCCCCCTCCTCCTTAGCTGAGGTGACAGCATGCCAAGATTGCCTCCTGATTCTGTCACTCCAAATCATTGAGACCATCGGAAGGGAGGGGGGCCAGGCTGGCTCACAGCCTAGTGCCTGAACAGGCACAGGGTGCTTGGCTTCATCTCATGTGCCTCCATAGCAAGCTGCCTGCTGTGGGGTCAATCAACAGGAGGGAGGTGCCTAGAGGGGTGTAGAGGGGCCATTTTAAGAGGAGGATCATGACTTCTCTCGTCCCAAAAAAGCTAGAGCGGGTAAGTCTAACCTGATTAGTTTTGCCCAGCCACCCCAAAAGGAGATGTTACCAACACTTTGAACACGCAGGGCTGAGGCAGAAACAACATCTGAGAAACACAATCAGCACAAAAGCATGGAGTACGTATCCTTAAAGCTACAAGCTTCACCCAGAAGAATGAAGCTTGCACTGTACAAGTTTGCATCACCACCGTATCAATGTCTAACTAAAACTTTCAGGGAAGTGTGGAGTGGGAAGGAGTGGGTGTTAGAGTGTTTTCATGACTGCCTAACCTACAGTTAGCGTGAGTCCATTCCTTGAGAAACTTTTTATTCTCTCTTAACACAGCTGTGATGGAGCAAAGGGGATCTGAGGCAAAGAGGGATCAACCCCTGCCACCAGTCGTCGTAAAAATTCCAAGTGGTGAGTCTCTACTATGTGTCTGTTTCAATCTATAGACAGTAAGAGGGAGAGAGAACTCTAAATAAATTCCAATGGTGATAGAGATAGATGTGTGCACATGTTTCGTGTTGACCAATTGAACACAACACCTTACATTCTTCAAAATGATTGGTTGTGTTGACATGAAAAGCCTTTTACTTAGCTTTGGTGGAACTGCTACTAACATTCCAAGCCATCTTGTGTAACCTTTTGAACAATTTGCTGTGGAAGTTTGAGGTCAAGGTTTACAACAGCAATTTATCATATTTGCTCCAGAGTGTTGAGAAAAGCCACCCAATAGACTAAAAAGCATATTTGTTGAGGCACATTAATTACAATCCTTGTTTGGGTCATTTTGCATCAAACTAATGTTTTTTTTTCTACCCAGGGCACACCCACCTCACCGTGGAGGTGGCCAGTAGGCATCTGAGGTGGTGTGCCGCTCGGATAGCCCTCTTGGAGCAGCAGTACGGGGCTCTGTCTGACCCTGAAGAGCCCTTTGTTCGCAATTGCACCCCATTGGAGTGATGTTTTGGCCATGTTTTGTTTTTATGTTGCACGTTGCAACTAACGTTTCTGGCAGTTGATATATTTAAATAATATATTTTTAAAGAAAAATATTTTATATTCCTACATTTTGGAGTAAAATAAATATTTATGTTTTATTACAAAATTAGTTTGTTTGGTGTACACATCTAATCTCTTGTGTGTTGTATTTGTTTAGTTGATTCTGAGTGGTGTGGTCTGTAATTGTTAGCATGTTGTATTTTGTTTATGTTATCCATGAGACTTGTTTTGAGGCTAAATGTGAAGGGAGACCTTTTTGGGTCATTATGTGAACATTGAGTTTAGAAAATGGAAATGTAACCATATGTTTGGAGATAGAGAAGCACGTGTGTAGAAACGCCTACATTAACCAGGGCCCTTACTTGATCAGCAGGCCTCCTTGACTCATTTTGGAGCCGATACTCGGCAAGCAGCATCTGGGCCACATCCAGCAGAGATGGACGAGGTGCGGTAGGTGACAATCCCGCTGCATCCAATGCTGCCTGAAATCAGAATAAAAATACAATATATTTAGAAAACATCATTACAAAAGAGTTCGGATTAGTTAGACAACTTAACACCCCAAGCAGAACTTAGAACAGTTGGATGTGCTTCTAATAAGTACTTGTTCATTGTAATGTTATCCAAGCTAGCAACACTTCTGATAATGGGTACATACAGTGTTATGTTTGTATTACTAATATGACAAGGGCTAAACAGTTTTGACATGAAGCTGTTCACAATTAACCCTGGTCTGGTAGGTTGATTCTGGTTTTGTTAAGTCTGTTACTACACCAATGACTTTCATCATCTACGTAAGTTGTCTAAAATCTCGCCATAAATAGGCTACAGGACAACCCAACAAAACGACACACATGAATTTGGACATGGAAAATCAAAGACTGGCCGGACTTTAAAGGTCCAGGATGTTTTTGCAACGTTTGTAGCCCCCGAAATTATACAATAATTCCCTGACGTTAAGGATCTAATTCTTGTGTTGCTGGTGCATCGTCAGAATGTCCTTGCACAAATTTAACACAGACAATGTAAGCCACATCTAGCCCAAAAACAGTACTACCATTGAAATGTTACATTTGCACCTTGTTCCCTTATATCACATACCCCAGCATTGGATGCAGAATCGTCGCCAGCTCCTGATCCAACTCCAGCTGCTCCTTCAAGAGGGGCCTGATGTTCTTTGAAAAAAAAAAGAAAATAAAAGGTTAATTAAATAACCCTATGCAGTAATGATTAGGGGCAGATTTCCATCCTAGCTTCAGGAATTAAGCATTGAGGCCAAACATTCAAAAGAGTTTTCCTGGGCTCATAGGACACTTGCTAAAACCCTCCCAAATGATAAGAAGTCATGGTTTGAATACTAATTACGGCACCCATTAATGATGACAACGGTGTTTTGCAGGGTAAACATCTAAAAGGCAACACTCTTTCTAAAGAAATGACATGTGCTACAACTTGGTTAATAAGATTCCTAAAAAGATACATTTGCTATACATACCAACACCTTCCTCCAGGCCTTGCTGCACTGGGGGGGGTTACCTGCTGCTGATCTTCTGTAAAGAGGACATGGCAATATGAGCTATCTTGGAAAGGATAAAATATACATCTACATTGTTTTGCACAGTACGATATGGGACCTACCAGGAGGAGAGTCAACACTGATGTCACCAGCCGTGAGTCCGTCCGGGTTGCCAAGCTGCATGGGCTGTGGAGGGGCTGAGATCCGTGCTACAGATGAACAAATTGCAGGTTGGGGGAAAAGAAAAAAGGACAATTGGAAGGCCAAGTATAAAATTCTATTCATGTCACACATAGGATAGTAGTTCATCTTTTCACAACAACTCACACAATTTACTATCCTATCAATTTAATATCCTACCTTGGCGCAAAGCATCCAAATCTACACCCTCTCTGGAAAAGATGGTATCGGGGCCAAGAATCCTCAAAAAAGGTAATTCGTAATTCCATAGAGAAGCTTGTGCACTTGGATCCAGCCGACCTTGCCGGTCATAAAGACCCTCCGCAGCCCATGCAGTTAGCTTATTCCGAACGGACCCACGGATTTCGTTGACCCTCTTCCGCACACTGTCAGTCGGGCGGCGTTGACCACCCAGTGCATTTACGGCATCCCGGATTTCATCCCACAATCTTCGCCTCTCAGTGACAGAGGTAGTCTGGGCCCTGGTCCCATGTATACGATCATATCTGGCCATATAGGCCTGGACCAGGACCCTGCTCTGATTGGGGGAGAAACGGGGAAGCCAGGGTAATGTGGACAAGCTGCCTCTGGTGGAAGGACCCTCTCCAGGAGTACTGGGAGAAGAGGCAGCTTGTCCACTTGGTGTGTTAACACCTCCCCCGGCTTCCTCCTCCGGTATGGAGACGGTGAACTCCCTCCTAGATACAGCTGGAGCCTCCCTCACACCAGAGCCAGACGATCTGCCCCCCCTGGCCACCCTACCCGCTACCCTACTACTTCTCCTAGGCCTTCCAGTGGGTGGGGCCATGGGAGCATGAGGTGGGCAGATAATCTGGCTGTCCGGCAGCAGCAAATAGCCCAAAACGCCACAATCTGAAATGAAAAAAGAGAAAAAAGGAAAGAGAAAACAGAAAAAAACATGAGTTGCAGAATGCTCTAATATACAGTATAATTAGTGAACAGTTACAGAACACACTTACCAAAGCTAGCCACTGCTTGGTTTCAAAGCCGCGTTGGTGGTGGTGGTGTTGGTGGTGGCAAATGTGAGCCTAGGAGGCTGCAAAGAAAAAAAAAATAGAAAATGATTACAAAACGCATATGGTCAAACATCACACGAGGCCCTCCAAACACTTACCTAAGGGCACAAACTAAGTCTATTAGTGGTGGTAGTGGTGGTGGTGGTGGTGGTGGTGGCAAATGTGAGCCTAGGAGGCTGCAAAGAAAAAAAAAAATTTACAAAACGCATATGATCAAACATCACACGAGGCCCTTCAAACACTTACCTAAGGGCACAAACTAAGTCTATTAGTGGTGGTGGTGGTGGTGGCAAATGTGGGCCTAGGAGGCGGCAAAGAAAAAAAAATACAAAATGATTACAAAACGCATATGGTCAAACATCACACGATGCCCTCCAAACACTTACCTAAGGGCACAAACTAAGTCTATTAGTGGTGGTAGTGGTGGTGGTGATGGCAAATGTGAGCCTAGGAGGCTGCAAAGGAAAAAAAAAAATTACAAAACGCATATGGTCAAACATCACACGAGGCCCTCCAAACACTTACCTAAGGGCACAAACTAAGTCTATTAGTGGTGGTAGTGGTGGTGGTGGTGGCAAATGTGAGCCTAGGAGGCTGCAAAGAAAAAAAAAATACAAAATGATTACAAAACGCATATGGTCAAACATCACACGAGGACCTCCAAACACTTACCTAAGGGCACAAACGAAGTCTATTAGTGGTGGTAGTTGTGGTGGATTTTAGAGGCAAAAGGAGGCTGCAAACATTAAACATACATGAGAAATCGCATGACCTACATACGTGCACATAATAAATTACAGTTAGCAGGAAAGCAAAAATGGGGTCTTTGAAAGCTAGGAAGGTAAGGGGGCAGGTTCTAGACTGCACACCTTTACCAAACATGAGAAAACACATGTAAAAACCACATGCACATGGGGCTAACTGACAATGATTAAAAGACACTTGAGGGGTTCCCAAGGTATTGTGGGTTGGAGGGGATTCACCATAGACAACTAAAGCACACCCAAGATAAGTACAAATTATCTCCTTCAGGAAACAATAACGGTGAGCAAGACCACACAGACAGACATATCTATATATATATATATATATATATATATATCTATATCTACAATATATATCTACAGATACAATTGTCTTACCTAAAGATAATGGGCGTTGTGGGTCATAACATCTCTAACATCCATCTATAACATCCATCGATAACTCTATAACATCCATCAGCCATATTGGACATGTGCTCATTTTATAGCTGGCTCACAGGTGTGGCAATTAACGGCCGTTTGAATAAATATCTGCGCATGTGCGAATTCCCGCGCTCAAAATGGAGAACCAAAACCCAAGCGTTTTAGAAGGTGCGATGTTAGCATTTATCGGTGCCCTGTTTGAGGAGGCCATAGCACAGGAGGCAGTAGAAGGTGGGGAAGCAGGTGCTGGGGAAGCAGCTGCAGCAGCACCTCCAGTCCGTGTGCCCTTACCTCGCCAGCCACGCATTTTTGCTCCAAGGATATATTTGGACAAGTTGCGGGATTCTGATGTCAGGAGGAAGTTCCGGCTCGAGCGAGCAACTATTCTACACCTCTACCAGCTGATAGAGAACAAAATTACAGCGGACACACAGCGTGGCCATGCGGTGCCCGACATGGCCAGATTGCTGGCCACTTTGTATATCTTAGGGCGTGGCAGCTTCTAAGCCACTTCTGGAAGTATAATGGGCATTAGCCAGCCCACAGTTTCAAGGGTGTTCATGTTGGTCATTGATGCCATAGTGGATATAGTGCCCGATTTTATGCACTGGCAACAGAATGAAAATGAGTGGAATGAAGTGAAGTTGGGCTTCTACCAGCGGGCACAGATGCCGCAAATCCTAGGGGCAATAGATGGCACCCACATAGCCATCAGGCCACCAAGGAGCGACGAAATGGAGTACCGGAACCGCAAACAGTACCACTCCCTGAACGTCCAATTGGTGTGTGACGCCAAACAGCGCATAATGAGTGCCAACACTGGTCACCCAGGGTCGTGCCATGATTCCAGGATGTTACAAAACAGTACTCTGTACCAGGAGTTTGAAAGGGGCCATATGCCAGAAGGGTGGCTTATTGGTAAAGTATTATTTTGTGACAACAACATAAACTGTAAGGTTACATAGACATAGGAATAAGCTACATAGGTGTACCACCTTGATTTAAGCAAAGCCTACATAAAATGAATGTGTTATGAGTTGGCAGGCTGTTTGCACACAACCAGATCATCAGCCTACCAGCTCACAACAGAAAGATTTCCAAAGTTGTCTTCGAGTCAAATGAAGGTGGTTAACCAATGTGTAAATGGTGTCCTAAAGCCACACAAGCAAAACATAAAAGTGATTCCAATGGTATTGCCATATCCCAAAAGTACTTTGCATAAGTGAGTCAATATTGTTTTCATCACTCTAGTTTAACTTACATTCCAGAAGTAATGCCTATGCTAATGTAATAGGAACAAAATATGGGAAAAGTTGGAACTTGCAAGAGAAACACACCACTTTGTGTGTCCTTTTTTCCGTTTGTATTAGTGATTTAGCCAGTTAGACAGAGTTGAGATGTTTCATATGAGTTTTTGCACACAGATGAGCAGGTTGTTTTCAAAAATGCATCATTGTCTCCCATTTTGAGGAGTCATCTAAAGTCACATGATATGAAGAACTAATGTATATATTTTTTTCTTTTCAGGGGATGCTGGTTACCCGCAGCTGACGTGGCTGATGGCTCCAATCAGGTACCCCCAGGGCCGAGCAGAACTGAACTACAACAGGGCCTTGCGGAAAAGCCGGAGTATAATTGAGTTGACCATAGGTCTTCTAAAATCCCGGTTTCTCTGCTTGGCCCGGCCTGGGGGGGAACTCCTGTACTCTCCTGCAAAGGCTTCCAAGATCATCCTGGCGTGCTGCGTGTTGCACAACATGTGCGTTGCCCGGGATGAGTCCTGGGAGCTGACGGAGGGGAGGGAGCCAGAGGTCCGTCAGCTGGCGGCCCCCAGGCGGCGGAGCACCGCTGCAGGTATGGCCACCCGGAATACCCTGGTTGCTAGCCACTTTACATGTAAGTACTGTAACCGGTCGAGATACAGCATGTGTATTAACTTGCTAGTTTGCAGAGGTGCCACTCACAGGGAGACAGATGGTAATTATCATCTGCCAATGACACTTGCCATTGTAGTCAACATTTGTAAACTGTGTTACTTGAGCAAGAACATGCACCTCTAACCATAAACATGTTGGTATTGTGAATAGTGGAGAGGGCTGAGAAGAGCTGGCAGGTGTTCAGTTGTGTCTATGCCACCTGTGTAGTTATTGCTAACATGAACGGCTGCTTGGTATCTTATGGTGTCCTAATTTTTCAGAATCTGGACATCTTATATTGGAATCATGGCACGTACCATGAGAAGCCTGTGGTGATGGGCTGTCTGGCGTCACAGGTGTGTATTCAAATGTTTGCATTAATGATTTCTGGTTTGTGTAAGTTGTGAGAAAATGTGTTATTTCACTCGTGATGTAGAAATTAAATGAAGTTCAGAATGAAGCAAACGGGCATTAAGATGTAATTTTCATGATGAAATGGCTTATCCTTTGCTTTATTTTTCCAGGAGTGGTACTGCTTGCGGTTGTAGCTGGTAGAAACCCACCTTCATGTACTCCACTCGTCTTCATTTGTGGTCAGTGTATATTTTGTGAGGCACATGGCCAGAACTGGCATCGATGACCAACATGAACACCCTGGAACTTCCGAAGTGGCTTGGAAGCTGAACAGCAACCTGGCCATGCCTGTCCTCTATGAGCTGGTAGAGGTGCAGAATTGCTTCTTGACTCTGCATGAAGTTGCTGAAGATATCAGAATCCTGTATCCTTGCCTAATGTAGCCATGGAGCAAAGATCGTGGGCTGGCGCTGTAAAGGCACACAGACTTAAGACTGTCAAATTAGCTTGCTGCATCCCTCCTTATGCTGTAATTCCATGAAAAATAAATACTTTTGAACGGAACAAGGAGTCTGAAGCTGCAGTGTTTATAAATTCGGCTGTCAGTGTCAGGACGGAGCCATCAGCTCCTTCTGACACAGCGGCATGGGGAGGGGGGGCGGATGTAACGATCGTGCGAGCCGGACGTCACGATCGTGCGGGGCGCATGCGGCCCGCGGCCCGCAGGTTCCCCACCCCTGATCTATAGGATTATAGATTTTATCAGATATCAGTGAGAGTATTATGAATCGGTCACTTGCGTACATCTATAACCACCACAGCTCATCTATAGGGCTATCAATTACATCATATCAGGTCATTGAGTATCTATTGGTCAATTGCCTATACCCTTTATTGATCTGAATCAACATCATGTCCGAAAGGCCTACAAGGAGAGGCCGACGCTCACAAGCCACGAAAAGAGGTCAAGCAGCCTCTGTGTCTATTGTGAAAAATGGTGGTCACAGTCGACATAGAGTATCCTCTGCAGGCAGGGCACCCTCGTCCTTTATTTCCGGTGCTGCCCGTGCTATTCAGACACAACATGTGGAAGAGTTGGTGGAGTTTGCTCCAGTGACGAGGAGGGAGGGGATGATGAGGTCACTGACTGTACTTGGGTGCCTGACAGGATAGAGGAGGAAGAGGAGGAGGAGGGGGAGGATGAGGAGGACGCACAACTCCAATGAGTCAGGATGTGCTCCATGGGCTGCCATAGCAGTAGCCAACCTATTGCCTCACAGCACAGAGCTCCACAGGTGCCGGGTGCTGTAAAATCCCAGCAGACTCCAAAAAGTTCATTATTGTGGGCTTTTTTTAGCACCTGTGCAGTAGAGCGCAGCGTTGCTGTTTGGAGCATCTGTCTAAAGTGGATCAAGCGCGGCCAGAACACCAGCCGCATGGGCACCACATGCTTGACAAGGCATATGACAACCTGTCATGCAGTCCGTTGGCAACAGCACCTGAAAGAGGCACCAGATCAAAACAAGCATACATCACATTGCTAGCATTACAGTTGCTGTCTTTTCAGCTGGTAGACTCGGCACCCTTTCGCAAATTTGTAGAATGTGCTGCACCACAGTGGCGGGTCCTAAAAAGGCATTACTTTCCGCGTAAGGCCATTCCGGCTCTCTACCGTCATGTGGAAAGTAGTGTTTTTGCCTCGTTGGACAAAGCGGTCAGCAGGAAGGTGCACATTACTGCTGACTCTTGATCCAGCAGGCATGGACAAGGACGTTACATTTCTTTCACGGCGCACTGGGTAACTCTGCTGGCAGCTGGGAAGGATGCAGGACAGGGTTCGGTGCTGGAGCTTATTTTGTCACCACGCTGTCATGGTCTTACCTTCTTGCTGTTCTCCTTCGTTTGACATGTGCTGGCGGCCATCTTGGTTTCTGGGTTTCTTGTAGCCTCCCACCCTGCGGCTCCTCCTTCCCACTGGGAGGAGCTGGATACCTAGCTCATATATATAGGAGGTCTGTGGCTTCAGTTCCCTGCTTGGTCCTCCTGTGTTCACATGCTACTAAGACTGCTGCTACTTCTGGTTCCTGATCCTGGCTTCGTCTGACTACCCTGCTGGTTCCTGATCCTGGCTTCGTCTGACTACCCTGCTGGTTCCTGTTCCTGGCTTCGTCTGACTACCCTGCTGGTTCCTGATCCCTGGCTTCGCAAAGACTCTGCATCGGTTTCGCCATCCGTTTGGACTTTTGCTTTATAGCTTGTTTTTCAATAAAGCTTTCTTATTTTCACTTATCTGTTGTTGTACGTCTGGTTCATGGTTCCGTGACATTAGGACCAAGCCATGAATTCTGACGGTACAGGGCCATCCTCGCTACCCACGCTGGTTGCCAGACTTGATCAGCAGGATCACCTGTTGGGTCGGTTCGCCGTGGTGTTGCAAACCCTGCTTGAACGCACGGTACCCCAGGCCACGAATTCTGACGGTGCAGGGCCATCCTCACTACCCACGCTGGTTGCCAGACTTGATCAGCAGGATCACCTGTTGGGTCAGTTCGCCGTGGCGTTGCAAACCCTGCTTGAACGCACGGTTCATTTCGATCCCGTTGCCGATGGGTCGGTTGTCGCTCCTGGGTCCGCTCCTACTGCCGCTCCGGTTGTTGCGCCAGAGTCTACCCCGACACCTGTTGTTGCGCCTGCGGTGTTTCGGGGTATGTCCGGTTCTGCCCCCCTTCCACAGCGCTTTGGGGGAGAGCCAACTCAGTGCCGAGGTTTCCTTAACCAGGTGGGCATTTATTTCGAGTTTCTGCCACATGCCTTTCCTACTGAGAGATCAAAGGTGGGCTTCTTAATCTCGCTGCTCTCGGACAAGGCCTTGGCCTGGGCCAGCCCTTTATGGGAGAACAACAATCCGGTGGTTGCCGAGTTTTCCGGTTTTGTTGCTTCTCTTCGGAAGGTATTCGATGTGCCGGCTCGTGCTGCCTCTGCTGCGAAGCTCCTTATGTCCATCAGACAGGGTTCACGATCCGTAGCTGAATACGCCATTGAGTTTCGTACCCTGGCAGCAGAGGTGGGCTGGAATAATGAGGCTCTGGTCGCTGCTTTCTCTCATGGTCTCTCGGATGCCTTGAAGGATGAGGTTGCAGCTAAGGACCTACCAGTGGAGCTCGAGTCTCTTATTTCTTTCCTGATTTTGATTGACACCAGACTCAGGGAGAGACCTTCCTTTAAGGAGAGTCTGCGGAGGCCTCCTAACAGATTGGCGCCTACCTTTGTTGTCCCACCCGTGCCTCCCTCTCCTCCCACGCCTCCTGGGGATGACTTGTCTGGGGGTGAACCCATGCAGCTGGGGTTTGCTCGCCTGTCCGAGGGGGAGAGGGTACTCCGGAGACGCGAGGGCCGATGCATGTACTGTGGTCTCGGTGGGCATTTTCGGTTGGCATGTCCGAACCGTCCAGGGAAACGCTCGCACCTGAGATCCTGTCGGGGGCAGATCTTGGGTGGAGTCTCCTTGTCCCCGGTTTCCCGTGTTGACAAACCACTGATCACTGTTGTCCTTTCCTGGGTCGGGGGCTCGGTGACGACCCAGGCGTTGGTGGACTCTGGTGCTGGTGGTTTGTTCATTGATAGTGTGTTCGCAGCCGCCAATTCCATTCCTCTGCAGGCTCGAGGTTCTCCTCTGGCTCTTGAGGCGATAGACGGCAGACCCCTTCTGCCGCCACACGTGACTCATGAGACCCTTCCAGTGGGGTTAGCCATTGGTGCCGTCCACAGAGAGTCGGTCTGCTTCCAGGTTATTTCGTCTCCACACTACTCGGTGGTCTTGGGGTACCCCTGGCTCCAGAAGCATAATCCGATTTTCGATTGGAGATCGGCCGAGATCCTCTCGTGGTCACCGCAGTGTGGGGCTAGTTGCATCCATGGGCCTGTCAAGTTGCTGTGTACTTCCTCGGACTCTCTGTTGCCCCCTGAATACGAGGAGTACCGGGATGTATTCGATAAGGTGCGCGCGGTTGCCCTACCTCCGCACCGCCCATACGATTGTGCCATCGAGTTACAATCTGGTGCCGTTCCTCCTCGTGGCAAAGTCTATCCACTGTCGGTAGCGGAGAATGAGGCCATGGAGGAGTACGTGAGGGAGGCGCTTTCACGTGGACACATTCGCAAATCCTCGTCCCCGGCAGGGGCTGGATTTTTCTTTGTGAAAAAGAAGGGCGGTGAGTTGAGGCCTTGCATCGATTACAGGGGTCTCAATCGCATCACGATCAAGAACGCTTACCCGATACCCTTGATTTCCGAGCTGTTCGATCGCCTTAAAGGGGCCACGGTCTTTACCAAACTCGACCTGAGGGCGGCATATAACCTCGTAAGGATCAAGGCGGGCGATGAGTGGAAGACCGCGTTTAACACCAGGACCGGTCATTATGAATCCTTGGTTATGCCCTTTGGGCTGTGCAATGCGCCCGCAGTCTTTCAGGAATTCATCAACGATGTTTTCCGTGACCTGTTGCAGCAGTGTGTGGTGGTCTACCTGGATGACATCTTGGTATATTCTGAGTCCATGGAGACCCACATTCTGGATGTCAAACGAGTGTTGCAACGGTTACGAGAGAACAAGCTGTTCGGTAAGCTTGAGAAATGCGAATTTCACCGATCCCAGGTAACCTTCTTAGGTTACATCATTTCCGCTGAGGGGTTCTCCATGGATCCTGAGAAGGTTTCGGCTGTCTTACAGTGGCCCCAGCCCAGTGGTCTTCGCTCCCTGCATCGCTTTTTGGGCTTCGCCAATTATTATCGGAAGTTCATCAGGGACTTTTCCATGCTAGCCAAGCCTCTCACGGATCTGACCAGGAAGGGCAGTAATTCCCAGGTCTGGCCGCCCGAGGCCATCCGAGCTTTTGAGGCTCTAAAGTCCGCCTTTGTGTCGGCTCCGATTCTGTCGCATCCCAACCCTGGGTTGCCCTTTGTCCTCGAGGTGGACGCGTCTGAGACGGGAGTAGGCGCCCTTCTGTCTCAGCGTAGAACACCAGAGGGTCCTCTGCTTCCTTGTGGGTTTTACTCCCGGAAACTGTCTTCCGCGGAGTGCAACTACCAGATTGGTGACAGGGAGTTATTGGCCATCGTGCAGGCTCTTAAAGAATGGAGGCACTTGCTCGAGGGTTCGGTGGTTCCGGTCCTCATCCTGACGGACCACAAGAATCTGACCTACCTCTCTGAGGCCAAGAGATTGACACCACGTCAGGCCAGATGGGCTCTGTTCTTGTCACGTTTTAATTACGTGGTCTCCTACCTACCCGGTTCCAAGAACATCAGGGCTGATGCCTTATCACGGCAGTACTCCGACCTGTCCAGGGAGGAGTCGATTCCGACTTCGGTCATACCTCCGAATCAGATCCTGGCTGCCATTCGCACCAGCCTGACCTCTCCCCTGGGTGAGCAGATTTTGGCGGCTCAATCTGGTGCTCCCTCTGGGAGACCCAACGGCAGATGTTTTGTGCCTGAGGAGTTGCGCACTCGGTTGTTGCGAACCTACCATAACTCCAAGACCGCGGGGCATCCTGGAAAGAATCAGCTGTCCTGGGCTGTTTCACGTCTGTTCTGGTGGCCTTCCCTACGTTCCGACATCGCCGCATATGTAGCGGCATGCTCCGTTTGTGCCCAGAGTAAGTCCCCTCGGCACCTTCCGTTGGGCCTTCTGCAACCCTTAGCCACCGGGGAGCGCCCATGGTCACACCTGGGGATGGATTTCATTGTGGACCTCCCTGCATCCCGAGGCCATACGGTCATTCTCATGATTGTGGATCGGTTTTCCAAAATGTGTCACTGTGTTCCTCTCAAGAAGTTACCCTCTGCACAGGAGTTGGCCACGATTTTTGCCAGGGAGGTCTTCCGGTTGCACGGTTTGCCCAAGGAGATTGTGTCGGATCGGGGGAGTCAGTTTGTGTCCAGGTTCTGGCGTGCCTTTTGCTCCCAGTTGGGGATTCATCTCTCCTTCTCCTCGGCCTACCACCCTCAGTCCAATGGGGCCGCAGAACGTTCCAATCAGGCCTTGGAGCAATTCCTTCGTTGCTATGTCTCCGATCACCAAGACAATTGGGTTGACCTCCTGCCTTGGGCTGAGTTTGCCAGGAACACGGCGGTGAACTCTTCCTCTGGGACGTCTCCCTTCATGGCCAACTATGGGTTCCAACCTGCCGTGTTACCGGAGGTATTCTCTCCCCAGGATATTCCGGCTGTGGAGGATCACCTTTCCGTCCTACGTGCTTCTTGGGTACAGATCCAGAAGTCCCTTGAGGTCTCTGCGCAGCGCCAGAGACTCCAGGCTGATCGCAGACGAGCGCCTGCTCCTTCCTACCAGGCCGGAGACCGTGTATGGTTGTCCACCCGCAACCTCAACCTTCGAGTGCCCACTCCCAAGCTGGCGCCTCGCTTTGTTGGTCCCTTCCGAGTGCTTCGCAGGGTAAACCCGGTAGCCTATGCCCTTGCGCTTCCTCCTGGCATGCGGATCTCCAACGTGTTTCATGTCTCCCTGTTGAAGCCTCTGGTGTGTAATCGTTTCACTTCCTCGGTTCCTCGGCCTCGTCCGGTCCGAGTGGGCAATCGTGAGGAGTATGAGGTGAGCAATATCCTGGACTCACGCCTGGTCCGCGGTCGGGTGCAGTTTTTGGTTCATTGGCGTGGTTATGGTCCAGAGGAGCGTTCCTGGGTTCCCTCCGCAGATGTCCATGCTCCTGCCTTGCTCCGAGCCTTCCACGCACGCTTCCCTCAGAAACCGTTCTTTACTCCGCGGAGGAGGGGCCCTTGAGGGGGAGGTACTGTCATGGTCTTACCTTCTTGCTGTTCTCCTTCGTTTGACATGTGCTGGCGGCCATCTTGGTTTCTGGGTTTCTTGTAGCCTCCCACCCTGCGGCTCCTCCTTCCCACTGGGAGGAGCTGGATACCTAGCTCATATATATAGGAGGTCTGTGGCTTCAGTTCCCTGCTTGGTCCTCCTGTGTTCACATGCTACTAAGACTGCTGCTACTTCTGGTTCCTGATCCTGGCTTCGTCTGACTACCCTGCTGGTTCCTGATCCTGGCTTCGTCTGACTACCCTGCTGGTTCCTGTTCCTGGCTTCGTCTGACTACCCTGCTGGTTCCTGATCCCTGGCTTCGCAAAGACTCTGCATCGGTTTCGCCATCCGTTTGGACTTTTGCTTTATAGCTTGTTTTTCAATAAAGCTTTCTTATTTTCACTTATCTGTTGTTGTACGTCTGGTTCATGGTTCCGTGACACACGCCTCCAAAAAGCTGGTGCTGGTTCTGCCATATCTGGTTACTCCACCACCTCCTCCTCTTCCTCCATGTCCTCTTCTGCGCAATTCTCCTCTGCAGCAGCAGTGCTCCCTAAGCGTTCAAGGGGCTATGCAAGCAGTAAGGCTAAAAGATGCTATGCTGTGCTTCAGTTGGTCTGTCGAGGGGATAGAAGTCACGCCAGTGCAGAGATTCTGTCAGCTCTGTAAGGGCAGGCTCAGAGATGGGTTGACACCACGACAGCATGAGAATGAAGAAGAAAGTGGCACTTCCAGACCCAGGAACTTGGAAACTTGAGTTTATTTCTTCAAATCATAGGTACAACATCAGACAAGACCACAAGACAGACTGGACAGCAGACGCGTTTCCCACCTTGTGCTTATTCATTGCTGATTGCACACAGACAAGTGCCTCCTCTTTATGAGCCAGGTAGTATCACTTTCTCCAATCAAAAGTGTAATTGCCGGGACACAAACACCTGGCTCTAACAAAGGGAGACTCAATCATCTGAGTGCTAGCAACACCCACACACATGCAATATGTATTCTCAATCGTTGTTCCGATATATAAAATTACAAATTCTTCCTACAATCTGCATGTGTGTGTGCAAATCCACAATGTTCAATATGTATAAACAGACAGATATACAAAAAAAGGTATGTAAAATCATTAATAGAAAAAAGAAAAAAAAAAAAGAAGAATTCTTCCATAAATCACACAATACATAGCTGACAAATAAATGCATATATGTGGATACAATAAGAAAAGATAAAGAGGCGCTCTAAACATAAAAAACTGTAAAAATAGGAAAATGACAAAGTCACTCCCTAAAGCATGAATGTCACAATAGAGCGCATCCTTTGTGTTGAAAGACTAGCTGAGCACTGAGAAGACTCACCCTCCCCCCCTCCTTTTTTTTCACTTTTATGTTTGACACCCATATCACTGAAAGCCAACATTCATCTGGGAAAAAACCTTTTCTCTTCATGTGTATGTGTATAAAAAAGAGACAAACTTCAACCGATCACATATGAGAGTTTGCCATATTCTCATCTCGGACATGTGAATATTTTTGGAAATAGATACAATCAAAAAATAAATACTTGTAAACAGTGGAAGGAACTTCACAAAATGTTACAATTAAAAGGTGTATCTACACAGCTCCAATAAATATTGGTCCACATACTTGATCCACAGTTATTAATCCTATCGGGAAGATAATAGTATATATATAAAGAATTATTATTATTAGACCCTGGTATAGGATAAACATATAGTCTGTACGTATATTTTATGCAGATATACTATTTATATATACCACGACAGCATGAGCCAGGAATGGTTGTATGCGATAATGGCACCAACCTTCTCTCTGCCCTCCGACAGGGACACTTGACACATGTTCCATGCTTGCCACATGTTCTGAATCTGGTGGTGCAGCATTTATTGAGCAGATAGCCGGGCTTCCAAGATTTCCTGAGGCAGGCCAGGAAAGTCTGTGGCCATTTCCGCCGTTCTTTCAATGCCAGTGCTCACTTATCTGACTTCAACGGGAATTCAACCTGCCCACCAACCGCCTCATTTGTGACATGCCCACCAGGTGGAACTCAACGTTGGCAATGCTGCAGCGGCTGCACTCGCAGCAGAGGGCCATCAATCAGTACCTGTGTGAGTATGGCACAAGGACAGGGTCAGGGGAGCTTGGCTTTTTTTCGCCACGCCAGTGGCTTATGATTAAGGATGCATGCATCGTCCTGTCACCATTTGAGGAGGCTACTCAGATGGTGAGCCGGGATGATGCATGCATCAGTGACACTATCCTGCTAGTCTACCTGCTGGAGCACATGCTGTGTGGAATCATGGACAGGTCACTTGAGGCAGAACAGCGGCAAGAAGAGGAAGACTTCCTTTCCTCACATGGCCCCCTTTTTGTAGATATCATTCCTGCAGGGCCACAAAACACACAGGAGGAAGAGGAGGAGGAGGATGAGGATTTCGGCAGCATGGATGTAGAGGAAGAGGATAGCATACAGCAGTCTTCAAGGGATGGTTTTGATTTCCCAGAAACCACAGGCATTGTACGTGGTTGGGGAGAGGTTGCTCCTGCTGACAATGTCATCCTTAGTGACCCAGAAGCTCATGCCTCCTCCAACTTGTGTTGGATGGGCTCCCTGATTCTGCAAAACCTGCGAAAGGATCCGAGGATTCGTGCTATTAAGGAGAGGGATAATTACTGGTTGGCAACTCTTCTTGATCCACGTTTCAAGGGTAAAGTTGCAGAGCTCATCCTGCCTTCGCAGAGGGAGCAAAGGATGAAACATCTTGAGGAGGCTTTGAAAAAAAAATTGTGTACCGCCTTTCTAGACACTGGGAGGTTAACATTCTCCGGACGTGTTTCTGAGGCATCGTACAGCCAAAGGAGGAGCGGTGGAGAAGGGGCCAGCTGGCCGATGACTTTAAAAATTTCGAGATCGAACCAGGAAAAAACAGACGCATAACTGAAGCTTCTAGTTATACGTTTGACGGCTGACGTCACATCCCTTTCCGGTGGATGGAGTGCAGGCTGGTTACGGTGTCCACCACACCAGGAAATACTGCCTTTTTAACTTGGAAATCTTGTGAGTGCATTAATTTTGTATTTTACTTAATAAAGCTTCTTTAATATACTACACTATGGAAGCATGTTCTCTTTATATGGTGGCTGGTGTGCGGAATTGAGGAGGAGCTTGCCCCGGAGTATAGGAGGAAATTCTGGAGTGGCCCACATCCCTATAGGAAGTGCAAGGTTTACCCCTGTGGAGATCTGAAAAGCCCAGACCTTACCTGCCTCTGGTAAGTAGGGAGGAAAGAGGGGAGCACGATTTGCAGCACTGATCACAGTGAGAGATCACAAATGTGATATACCTGCACAGTGGACACCGGTCACTTTTAAGCATTTATGAACTGCATTATTTAAGGACTATAGAACAGAAGGAGGAGAAGTTTATGGACGATTCGCACTGACACTTGTCACTTTATTATTAATATTTGTTCACTGGATTTATATTATTTATGAGATATATATATTCACTGAATTTATTTATTTATATGATGCATTTGTAATTAGAGTTCTTTGCTGTTATACAGCTATATATTGCTGGCACTTTATATTTATATTTATTTTAAATCACAGATTATATTACTCATTTATACTTTTTATAGATACAGCACTAATATTGTTAAGAACTTTACATCTATTTGTCTCATATATTATAGACACTATCACATGCACATCAGATTAATTTAGGATGATCACATGTTGAGTCACCAACTTACATTCATTTTTTACACTTAGGAGTATATTAAGAGTCCTTTAAACTTAAGAGCAGCGCGGATTTATTTGCATTCAATCACCTTTAAGCCCCTGTTCACACTGGGGGGGGCCTGTCAGGCGACCTGGTCGCCTGACAGGTCGCCTTGCATTGAGAAGCTATGGACCCATTCTAATAGGAGAGACACAAGTCGCTCCGACTTAGAAAAAGGGTCCGGAGCTTCTTTGGGGCGACCCGGAGCGACCTGCATAGACTTCAATGTTATGAAGTCCGTGCCGGCCGCTCTGAGGTCGCGGTGCGAGCAGCACGCCGCGACCTCGGAGGTCGCCCCAGGAAGTAGCGTCGCCCCAGTGTGAACGGGGCCTAAAAGGAAGTATTCCTTTTCTATCAGCAGCAGCCCATTTTTTTCACTGTGCACCTGATTATAATTATCTATTTTCCTAAGTGTAGGTATAACCCCTTTTTCTAAGGTCCCGTTCCTGCACCCAGCAAGAGTAACTGCGAGGCCTTGGTTACGGTGTTCAGGCACCACCTTCCGCAAAGGCCCAATTTTTGGCACTTGTATAGCACATGCAATTTCAAATTTGCATGGAATTCTTACCAGCAGGTCCCGTTCCGGCACCCAGCAAGAGTAACTGTGAGGGGTTGGTTACGGTATTCAGGCACCAGCAACACCAAAGGCCCAATTTTTGGCACCTGTATGACAAGTACATGCGATTTCAAATTTGTATGGATTTTTTAGCAGCATGGCCCATTCCTGCACCCAGCAAGAGTAACTGCGAGGGGTTAAGGTGTTCAGGCACCATCAACAACCAAGGTCCAATTTTTCTGCCCCCGTATGAAAAGTACATGTGATTTGAAACTTGTATGTATATTTGTATATGACATTTTTTGCTTTAGAAATGTCAGTATAGCTGCAGCAGGCTACATACGGCGTAGAGATGCACTACTTTACAGGCACATTCAGGGGACCCCCAGGCATGATATTTGAAGGAATTTTTCATTTTTATAGTTTCACTTTAAGCCTTATTAAAATCAGTAAATCGGTGTTCCTTTAAAAACTATCGTTTTTAAAAACTTTTTTTTTCATTGCTACATGTTCACCAGGTCAGGACCTGGACCCCCATACACTTTTTTTGGGGTAATAACTTGCATTTAAGCCTTCAAAATTAGGCCGTTTGATGTTCGAGGTTCGAGTCCCATAGACTTCAATGGGGTTTGTTTGTTCGGACAAACTTTTCCTCTGTTCGCGGTGTCCTGGTGCAAACCGAACTGGGGGGTGTTCGGCTCATCACTAGTGACTACCGTCCAAAACACTGGCAGGAAGGACTTGCCCTGGCACAGGACCGGTGACTGGAGCTACCAAAAGAGCCAACTTCGTGAGACTGTCTCGTGTGAGACTGAGCAAACGGGACTGCTTCAAAGGTCTAAACCATCAGACCTAGAGCCCTCATGCATGCCCAAAAGGAGGACGGATTGGTCTCTATCAGCAACTGGACCGCCCTTTGCAACTTCTGAAGCTTGTCCAAGGGAAGGAAGACCCTCGCCAGAGCAGAGTTGAGAATCAGCTCCAGATAAGTGACCCACACAGATGGCGTCAGGGCAGATTTTTTTAAATTGATCGTCCACCCAAATTCTTGAAGGGTCTGAATGGCGATTGAGTTGTTGTTCAGCAGATCCGAATGGGAGACTGCTCAAAACAGGAGATCATCCAGATATCCCACAATGGAGATACCTCGTTTACGCAACAAGGCCAGCACAGGGGCTAGAACCTTGGTAAAAACTCTGGGAGCTGAGGCGAGACCAAAGGGCAATGCCACAAATCGAAAGTGCTCCTCTGCCACCGCAAAGCGGGGGAATCGCTGGTGTCCCTCAAATTTGGGAGCGTGGAGATACGCATCCTTGAGATCGATGGAGGCCAGAAAATCCCCCTGATTCAATGATGCCACCACTGACTGAATGGACTACATTAGAAACTTCTGCACCCACACAAAGCGGTTCAGAGCCTAGAGGCCCAGGATTAGACGCACATTTCCCTCCTTTCTGGGCACAGTGAACAGGTTTGAATAGAAACCTTGAGAGCGTTTCCTGCGGAGGAACCTGCACAATCACCCCTTGAGCCAGGGGATCTCACACAGCCTCCTGCAGATCCTACAAACGCTCCGGAGACAGGTGAAGATTTGACTGAAAGAACCTGTCCCCTGGCCGGGACCAGAATTCGATCTTGTACCAGGAGTAAATCAGTTTGCTAACCCAATCATCCTAAATGAAAGAAGTCCAGGGTTCCTGAAAGAAGCGCAGACGTCTCCCCACCCGAGACTGACTTGTCAGCAGCCCAGGACTGACCGGCCTTGGGCTTGCCCCAGTGCTTTTTAGCTCCTCCAGAAGCTCTGAACGGCTTACCTTTTTCTTGCACCCCGGAGGCATGAAAAAAATGCTTGTGAGCAGAAAAGGAGAGACCCCACTTAGTACGGGGTGTCTTACCCTTGGAGGATTGAGGAGGAAGAGTACTTTTCCCGCCAGTCAGGCCCTTGATCAACGCATCCAATGAGTCGCCAAACAACTGCTCTCCCAAAAAGAGGCGATCAGCTAGGGCTTTCTTAGAAGCTTGGTCAGCCGACCAGCACTTCAGCCAAACCATGCGCCTTAAAACAATTCCCATGACCGAAACCGTGGCCATCAGGGGAGCTGCATCCATAGACGCATCGCACAGGAACACCGGAGCCTGGATCACCTGGTCCAACAGTTCCAGCTGTTCCGGAGGAACAGTTTTGGGGGTCCAAAGACTCCCGCAAACCCCTAATCCATTCCGTCACCGTCTGTGAGACTAATACAGATACAAAAACCGGTTTCGAAATAGAACCCGCCATCACATGAAGATGGCAGGAAAGGGATTCCACCCGCCTGTCCACTGGATCCGTAAAGACCGGGGAATCCTCCACAGGCACAAGGGTAGATTTGTTTAATCTGGAAACACGATGGTGTCTCCAACCGTCCAATGGTTGGAGACCTTTTCAGCAAAAGGGTACCGGCGTTTAAAGCAGTTTGGCCCAACTAATACGTGCTTAATGCGCCGCCATTGTTCATTCAAAATATCGTGAAAAGTGTCGGGACAAGGGAAATCCCTGTCAGTCTTTGGAGATTTCTGGGAGCCAAAAGCCACCCGCGTCCCTGCCGGCATGGGCTCATCAGCCAATTTTAAAGTATACCGTACTGAAATAATCCACTGCAGCTGAAAAGAACAGGTCCTCTTCACCATCTGACTGCAAGGACAGCGACCCCTCAGGTAGGGGAGCGCCTGGGGCGACCACATCAGTCTCTGATTTAGAGATTCATAGGACACCTCCATAAATGGAGAAGGCAGCGGCCGTTTTTGGCTATCAACCTTTTTCATGACTAAATCAACTTTAGTCACTAGGCTTTCCAGGGCTGCTGAAATTGCCGCCAGCGACTGTGATCCGGACTGTCCGGGAGTAGCACAGAGTGGGTTTGAGGGTGATTTCACAGTTTGGGACTCCATATTGCAAGTAGCAAAAAACAGAGTACTGTCGCTTTAAGAGCGCCGACCGCGGCACCCTCCAGTAGTCTGCAGGGAACCCCCTTTAAACTAAACAGACAGCAGAATGTGCAGGAATATGCCCGCAGGAACCCCAAGTACTGTACCACCTCAGACAAACCGTCCTCCTGATTCTTCCAGCAGCATGGCGAGAAAAACAGGAAGTGACCTCAGCTAGCAGCAGGAAACAAAATCACAGCAAGTGATTCCCCCTGAGGAAGGTCACGCTGCTCAGCATAGCACAGGGGCTACACAAAGATGGATGGCCATGCATATCAATAGTAAGCTTCAGGGAAAATTACTGGCCCATTCAAGTCTATGGGGAAAAATTCACATTGCCCACACTTAATATGGCAGCACCAACGGCGAGCCATGCAGCCAGGGGCCGACACACGAAGGCCTCTGGAACCACAACAGGGACCAGCAAGCCCAAGGTACCATGTCACCCCCCCTGGCACTCCAGACATACAGCCACCACAGGGACAGGGAAGGGGGGAGGGTAGGACACACAGACCTGGCACCGGGCAGGCCAGGGGGATCTCTTGGGAGGCACAAATCCCATTATCTCCAGGATAGGGCCCACGTTCCCTCAAGCCCAGCAGGGGCAAGGGGGCACATTTACTCACCATACCATATGCTCCGGGCAGACTGCCTCCTATTCGAAGTGGGGGTGCTGCCAGCCCAGGGGTACGCTGAGACTCAGGGCGTTCCAGGTCGTCGCGTCTCGGCAAGGCATCCGCTCGCAGGCTCGTCCCCATCCGAAAAAGGGGCACCGTCGTGGCTAGGCCTAGGTCAGGACTATAACCTGCTCATGCTCGTAGGCCAGACTGGGGGGACCATTAGGATCTAGATTATCCAGTGCGAAGCCCCAGCCGGCATCGTTGCTTGTAGATCATCAGGAAAATTCTTCCCTGAACACTAGCTAGCAAGTGAGTAAAGAGAAATAAAAGAAAATATTCTGAAAAGAATAAAAAAACTGGGACCGGAGTTCCAGCAGGAAACCTAGGTCCTACTCTTTCTCTAGGCAGAAACAAACTGATGTGCTGGGCTGTGGCATTGTGGGTTATGCTTGGAGGGACAGCCCCGTGGGTGTGTACATGTTAAAAGTTTTGTACTAACAGACTGCCTAGACTACTCCTGCAGGTGGAAGCATAACCCACACAGCCCATGGAGATAAGGCTGTGTCTGTCGATGGACTATAGGGATCAGGAAGGAATTTTTTCTGCTGTAGCAAATTGGATCATTGCTGGGGGTTTTTCACCTTCCTCTGGATCAACTGAGGGTATAGGATTGTGTATATGGGATTGTATGGTTGGGTTTTTGTAGCAGAATGGACACTAAGAGTGTGGTTTGTGTTGAAAGAGGGAGGGAGCAGTGTCCCTCAGGAGATGTGTCGGGGTTTGTTATTGTTAAATACCTGCATTCCATTGTTCTATTGTTCCTGTCTGGCTAGAGTAAGGTTATTATGGGATGTTCAGCTTTGTGTGTGGGATGGCTCGAAGAGGGAAGGGTTTTCCTAGATTGTAGATCCCTTGTGTTGGTGTTTTCAATAAACAAACTCAGTCTAGTTTGACTCCCAGAACTGTGTGTTGTCCAGTTACTGGGGGGGTTTTGCCTTGGATGTTTTAGTACTTCCTCAGCTTCAAGGATGATACAGCGGAGATACCTAGGCTGGGTATTGGAGCTCCGTTACATTGGTGGCAAGCGGTGGGATGCAAGCCTTGCAGCAAGAGGAAGCAGTTTGTACAAATTCGGTTACACGAATGGAAGCATGAATGGAGACGAACTATGCTGGATTAAAACGAGCCACGTTAAAGGATTTGCTGGAAGCGAGAGGGAAGATAGCCAGCAATAAAACCAAAGCCACACTGATTGCAGAGCTGACCGAGGAGGATCGGGCATGCAGTATGGCTACGGAAGCAATGGATACAGAATTTGACAAAGAAGTGAAACGCAGGCTAGGGTTTTATGGAGAAAACCCCTCAATAGAGCTGGTACAGGCAACTTTAGCCCAAGTGGATGCCTTTATCACAGCAAGAGAGGACCGGGAGAACCAACTCCGGCTGGCAGAGCAGCGTGCCTTGGAGAGACGGCCAACTACTACACAGGCACCAGAGACAAGATTAAAGGTACCACATGATGCCTTTAAAAAGTTTGTGGAAGCAGAGGAAGAGATCGATGGCTTCCTGCAAGATTTTGAACGGCAATGCAGGCTGTACAAAGTACCCCTGACAGACTGGGTACGGATCCTAGCTGGTAAACTGTCAGGCCACCACAAAGATCAGGACTAATCCCTAAGCGCCCAGAAAATCGATACCACAGGCACAACGGAGTGCAGTGCCATTTGTGCAAGAAATTTGGGCACTATCAGAGAGACTGCACTCAGAATTGGAACCACGCTTCATGGATTCGAACAGGATCCCCACTACCACAGAGGGGGCGAATCTCCTCCAAACACCAGACACCCAGATACCCGTCCCGCAGTGGGGTACAGTGCCACAGGTGCAAGCAGTTTGGGCACTATCGACGAAACTGTACCCAGAGCAGGAACCAAGCTGCAGGGATCCGACCAGGGTCACCCCCTTAATCACGGACAACGGTCCCCTACTATGCCGCAGAGGTTCCCCCAGTCGTACCCAGGTTCAAACCCACCGAGGAGCAATTGGGTACCCTTCACGAAGCTAACCTGGTGCAAGCCACTACGGAGAACAGACAGCACCATCTACAATCTGTCCAGTTAAATGGAAAGCCCGCGCAAGGTCTCCGAGACACAGGAGCCACTCTCACCTTGGTCAAGCAACACCTGGTCCCAGATGCCGCCCGAACCGAAGGCTCAGTAGTGGTACGGATGGCAGGGGGAGCAGTACACCGGCTACCCACTGCAAGGGTCCACTTGAATTGGGGTGACGGATCAGGTCTGATTGATGTGGGGTTGATACGGGAGCTCCCCACCGACATCTTACTGGGGAACGACCTAGGCCAGTTGCCCTCAGCGTTCCTGCCAGTCCAGATCCCAGGCCCACATCACGGAGACCTACTGGCCTTCTGAGGTCCAGACACTTTAATGTTTGGATTGGGAGCAGTATTGAGCCAGGTTGGAGAAGATGGCAGAGAAGAACCCGTAACCTACTTGAGCAGAGAGTTTCTCTCCAGGGAAGTGAGTTTCAGCCCTACTTGTTCGGACAGCAATTCACCCTACTCACGGATCACAACCTGTTGGTATAGCTAAACCGAGTGGCAGGGGACAATGCCCGGTTGTTGTGCTGGAGATTGGCGCTACAACCGTATGACTTTACTATTCACTACCGCCGTCGGAAAAGAGAATGGCAATGCTGACGGGTTATTGCGACAAACTGAACTGGAAAAATGATCTGTGAGTACTCCCCGGACATCCCCAAGCCGATCCGTTATGGATCAGACTGTGTATGCCGCCTTGTGGTTAAGGGGGAGCAGTGTAGCAGAATGGACACTAAGAGTGTGGTTTGTGTTGAAAGAGGGAGGGAGCAGTGTCCCTCAGGAGATGTGTGGGGGTTTGTTATTTCTTAAATACCTGCATTCCATTGTTCTATTGTTCCTGTCTGGCTAGAGTAAGGTTATTATGGGATGTTCAGCTTTGTGTGTGGGATGGCTCGAAGAGGGAGGGGTTTTCCTAGATTGTAGATCCCTTGTGTTGGTGTTTTCAATAAACAAACTCCAGTCTAGTTTGACTTCTAGTACTGTGTGTCGTCCAGTTACTGGGGGGGGGGGGGGGTTTGCCTTGGATGTTTTAGTACTTCCTCAGCTTCAAGGATGATACAGCGGAGATACCTAGGCTGGGTATTGGAGCTCCGTTACAGTTTTCTTTACTGTTTTTTTTGTTTTTTATTGATTGAGCCAGATGGACTTGTGTCTTTTTTCAACCTGACTATGTAACTATTCTGGTCTTATACCCCCAACTGCCACCTTTTGAGCTTACCCCACTTTCTGCAATAAAGGAGTCTACATATATGCTGAGCCCAATCTTACACTAGACTGCTGTTAAGCACCAACGGTTTTAAAGGGCCGCAACATAGCCAGCAGAAGTTCCTCACAAAGACTTGCCCAAGTCATTCTATTCCTGAGGGCAGAACTGGGTTGCTGTTACAGAGTTTACATTTGAAGGCCTATGCCTAGCCCCCTTGTCCTGAGAGCTCTCAAGTTACTTAGCCTGCTACATCTCTTTATAAATCTCTTTGGTCACTTGAGGACTCTCTCATGCGGAGAGCTGCTGTTTACGCTCCTATTATTGCAGTGTAAGCTGGGTTTGCACTAATTTTGATGTGTCAATCTGTTTTGTTACACTTGTGACTTTAATCTGCCAATACAGGTTGAAGGAAAGAAAAAGTTTTTCCCATGAACACAGTCAGTGTTGATGGAGGAATCCCTCCCCCTGAACTATTGTATTCAGATAGTGGGAAGCTTCCCAGGCCATCAGAACAAAAAGATTAGTCAGCAGCTTTAGCCACCAGCAGTGATCACACAAAAAAAAAATCACAAAAGACTGATTGTACTGAAGTCGATCGATGGATCGACTTCGGTACAACCAGCCTCCCCATAGACGGAACCGACCAAACTTCTATCCGTCTATGACCGGCCTTACAGTTCACATTCAGACTACAATTTTCAGTTTAAATACAACCCAATTCCAAAAAAGTTGGGACACTACAAATTGTGAGTAAAAAAGGAATGGACTAATTTACAAATTTCATAAACTTATATTTTATTCACAATATAATATAGATAACATATCAAATATTGAAAGTGAGACATTTTGAAATGTCATGCCAAATATTTGCTCATTTTGGATTTCATGAGAGCTACACATTCCAAAAGTTGAGACAGGTAGCAATAAGAGGCCGGAAAAGTTAAATGTACATATAAGGAACAGCTGGAGGACCAATTTGCAACTTATTAGGTCAATTGGCAACATGATTGGGTATAAAAAGAGTCTCTCAGAGTGGCAGTGTCTCTCAGAGGTCAAGATGGGCAGAGGATTACCAATTCCCCCAATGCTGCCGCGAAAAATAGTGGAGCAATATATCAGAAAGGAGTTTCCCAGAGAAAAATTGCAAAGAGTTTGAAGTTATCATCATCTACAGTGCATAATATCATCCAAAGATTCAGAGAATCTAGAACAATCTCTGTGCGTAAGGGTCAAGGCCAGAAAACCATACTGGATGCCCGTGATCTTGGGGCTCTTAGACGGCACTGCATCACATACAGGAATGCTACTGTAATGGAAATCACAACATGGGCTCAGGAATACTTCCAGAAAACATTTGAAGTTCTTTTTGGAAAACTGGGACGCCATGTCATCTGGACTAAAGAGGACAAGGACAACCCAAGTTTTTATCAGCGCTCAGTTCAGAAGCCTGCATCCCTGATGCTATGGGGTTGCATGAGTGCATGTGGCATGGGCAGCTTACACATCTGGAAAGGCACCATCAATGCTGAAAGGTATATCCAAGTTCTAGAACATATGCTCCCACCCAGACGTCGCCTCTTTCAGGGAAGACCTTGCATTTTCCAACATGACAATGCCAAACCACATACTGCATCAATTACAACATCATGGCTGTGTAGAAGGATCCGGTTACTGAAATGGCCAGCCTGCAGTTCAGATCTTTCACCCATAGAAAACATTTGGCGCATCATAAAGAGGAAGATGCGACAAAGAAGACCTAAGACAGTTGAGCAACTAGAAGCCTGTATTAGACAAGAATGGGACAATATTCCTATTCCTAAACTTAAGCAACTTGCCTCCTCAGTCCCCAGACATTTGCAGACTGTTATAAAAAGAAAAGGGGATGCCACACAGTGGTAAACATGGCCACGTCCCAACTTTTTTGAGATGTGTTGATGCCATGAAATTTAAAATCAACTTATTTTTCCCTTAAAATGATACATTTTCTCAGTTTAAACATTTGATATGTCATCTATGTTGTATTCTGAATAAAATATTGAAATTTGAAACTTCCACATCATTGCATTCTGTTTTTATTCACAATTTGTACAGTGTCGCAACTTTTTTGGAATCGGGCTTGTAGTTGTGTGCAAAAGTTTCCTTCTAATCTTGTGCCATTATACTGATTTATTTTTTGGATGGTACTGTGAAGATTCATGAACATTGGGAATAATATTTTCATTCATTAAAACTGATGGTGTTTGAACCACAGAAATGTATCAGCTGAAAAAGCCATACTCAAAAGTTCCTGCCTACTAGAAAGCCTGAGATTACTGAAGCTGTAGCTATAAATGCATTTGGCCAAGCAAATGTAAGCCTTTCACTGCACTGGTGACAGGATGAAAACATGAAGCCTCTTTACAAAAGAAGACATTTATATTGATGGGACAGAAAATCATTAACCCCCATGCACAATGGGAATTAAGCCCTGGTCCATAGTGCTCGGGCATTTAACTGTGGGCTGTAGGCACAGGTGCCCCTTCCAACGCTGTTTCCGGTAGCCTGTCATGGTCTCTTTAACATGAGTGTCCAGGGAGCTGTAAGAACAAGTGGTCGAGACCTGGTTTTACTGTTTTTAACCCCCCACCAAAAGGCTAACCAACAGCTGCAAGGTGCTGTTTATATGCCACAGCAAACTTGTGCCAAAGATGTGGTAAATTTAACGTGACGTGCTAAATGAACAGAAAGTACAGATGGCGTTTGTCTTGCATGCAAGTCTTAGGTAAGACAAATGCTTGGCTCTTGGTTGCAGTACGTTAGTCCTATTATAAAAGGATGTTGGAAAAAAAAAAAAACAACAGCAATTCAGGAGGCAGCAGGATTTCTTTCCAAACTCCTTAGCCATGCTCTGAAAAGTAATCCACCATTGATCGCTTTTAAGAGCATTGGCTAGTGTGAACCTAGCTTATGAGAGGCTGAAAGTTGTTGAGGCTGGACAAAGCTGTATGGTGCACCTAGTGGTGTGAACATTTAGGCTGGGTTCACATATATGAAAATTAAAAGCGTTTTAGACCACATCCAATACGCATGACATGTGAATGTGACCGACTCTCAATGGAGCTGGCTCACACATGTCCAAGGCAGCCGCAGTGCGGTTTGGAAAAGGGTCCTGTGCGTTTTTGTGTTGGGTTCAGGTGCAAATTCAGGGAAAAAATTGTCCCTGAATCGCAGAACACAAATGCACCAGACGCCAGACTTCAACCCACAGCCGGACAAGTTTGAACCCAGCCTGAAGGCAGTATGCGCCCAGGGCCAAATGCAAGATGTCTGCTTTCCGGGCCTTTGCTCCTGGGCACATACTGCCCTAAACAATCATACCACTGGGTGAACCATCCAGCTCCACCAAGCTGCAGCAGCTGTTAGCCTCTCATAGAGTTTTACATGCTGCTATCAGTGGAGCTGGACAGGGAACCAGTAACCTCTGCCTACAGCTCTGGCCCTCCACCCAGAGCCCCAAAACCAGGGCAGAATGCCAAGCGTACATGGGGCCATACTCTGTGGTTCTCTATTTGTACTTACAGAGGAAGCAATTGTAGTGCTCACTGCTGTAAGTGCAGCTGGATTTGTTGGGTCTTTCCCCCACACAGCCAGGCAACAGGAGTTTTCACAGTTTCTTCACAGGGTCAATAAACAGTATAGGGGGTTTTGGTTTTGTTTTGTTTATTTAGGACATAACTTGAATAGGGAATAGGGACGCCCAAACTGTAGAACTTGAATAAACTCTTGAGAACTTGCTAATGTCTCTGGATCACAAAAGCTGACTTCAACTGTGCTGTCCACCCATGGGAGTGATGGTGCAGCTAAGATAAAAAGAAAAAGCTTCCAAATTGAAGATACAGGTGCTTCTCCTTGCAGGAATGCCAAAGCACCTGGCAACTTCTGTCCCAAGCTAAAGATATAGGGTTGCTTCTGGCTGCTTTATGCTGGCTCTAAACTGTCCCCTGGTCCTGGACATGTAAAGTATTAAAGCCTTACTGTCCTCTCTATACAGGCTTTGGGTAGGTTGAAATGAAAGTTACTCACTCCTTCCCCTTAAATGGTTCCTGGAATCCAAGAGGCTGCTGTAAGGGCACTCTGCTATACAGGCCAGGCCTTGCCTATCAGGACGGCTTCTCAGCTTAGCTGAGGCTGGTAGAGGTGTAAAGCTTTCTACTGCTCCTTCTCTCCTCCTATCGGTCTCTTTCTTCCTCCTCCCCTTCCTTTAGCCCAGGTGCAGAGCCCCCCAGCACAAGGGATCCCTCTAGGCAACAGGACCCTGGATTCTGCTCTCTTGACTGCCAGGCTTCTGACTACTTATGGGATTGTTCCCTCACCTACTGACCCTTGCCTCCTCAGGGATGGGTGGAAACCCATAAATATTTAGTGTATCTAAACCCAAGAACAAAAACATAATATATTGCATCTTACCAGGCTGGCAACTGGGCTGATAACACTGACTGAGAGTTCAATACACCCCAGGAAGTTGCAAGCTCAATGGATTTCTGCAAGATCAACAGGTATTTGTTTGCACTTATCAAGCTGATAACAAAATGGTTTAAATGGTATCTTTAACAGACCAAAACAGAACACATGAACAGAACAGTTTATTGTTTTTTTTTTTTTAATCAAATTTTTTTTTATTATTTTAATCAGATTATACAAAGTATATCAATTGAATTATAAAACAACAAAGCAATCCGTTCTCTTAAAGCCCAAATAACATTCCTTGCATAACCCCTTTTTCCCCATCTCCACCCGCCCCCCACCCTACCTCCAATACCTCTGACTGAGAAATCTGCTCTGTATTATCCCATAATTGTATGTAATTTCCAGTTTCCTTGAAGTCTTTCCATGCTTTCCATTTTAATGCAAAGGCTTCTATCATATCCTCATCTCCACAGCACAACCTTTCCATGTTCTAAATATACTCCACTCTATTACACCACTCCTCCATTGTAGGGGATTCTAATTCTAAACATGTCTTCGGAATTGCTCCTTTTGCAGCATTCAATAGATTCGGGACAATGGTATATTTATATTTCTTGAAGGAGCCCTCTACATTATGAAACAAACATACCCAAGGGTCATCCATCACTCTTACTCCAGTAATCTGTTCTATAAGATGTTGTATTTTTAACCAGAATATTCGTATTTTAGGGCAGTCCCACCAGATATGTATCATTGTACCTTCCATTTGACACCCCCTCCAGCATAATTCTGATTTCTCTACTTGGGATCGGTGCGTGATAACCGGTGTTATATACCATCTGGCTAAGAGTTTATAATTCATCTCTATAGTATTAACGTCTCTAGCGGTGCAGTGGGCTGCTCTCAAGACTTTTTTCCCCATCCTCCCCCCAATCTCACTCCAATATCTTTTTTCCATTTCTCTAAGACAGTGGGCCTCCTCTTACCCAGCAGATCAGAGAGCACTCTGTACATCTGTGACAGACCATGTATTATCTTCTTATGCGGATCATATCGTTTTTCCATTGGAGTTAATTCACTTCCTGATCTGATGGGTAGTGGTAATGTGCCTACAAAATGTGCTAATTGTCTATAACTCCAACCATTTAGTGACAAAGCTTTCTTCATATTAAGTTCCTCTAAAGGCAAAATCTTTCCCTTATGAACTATGTCTTTTAATTTTAATTCTCCTAACCCCCACCCCGTATTTTCCCTCTAATCCTGGTGGAAAAACCGTTGTGCCTACTATGGATATTAACGGGGAGGTATACTTCCATCCGGTCTGCTTATAAAGAGCATCCCAGATCCTATGCACCACCTTCGTCATATCATGCATCCCCTCATGTATTTCCCTAAACTTTGGTGGGATCCAAATATTTCTATCTAATTGTGTTTGACTTAAAGCGGAGTTCCACCCTGGATTTTTTTTTTTTTTTAATACCCCCGGGACAGTCAGGGCTAGTACATTCCACAATGGCTAGCCTCTGATCTGTCCCGGGTTGCACTTACCTGTTAGGACAAATAATTACCTTGCAAACGTCTTGTCCAGCGCTGCCATCTCAGATGTGGGCAGCTTGAAGCCAGCGAGATCCCCTTCGGCGTCTTCTTCCGCCTTCTTTGGTCCCACGATGCTCTGCGCCGGCCCCGACGTCACTTCCGGGTCGCGCGCGTCATCCCTCTACAGCTTCTGGGCATGCCCAGAAGCTGTTTAGAAGGGGATGACGCGCGCGACCCGGAACTGACGTCGGGCCGGTGCAGGCGCAATGATTCCTGGGAGCTATGACTTTCAGCTCCCAGGAATCATTGCAGACCCAGGAAGTGACGACGGGCCGCGGCCGAGGAAGGAGGAAGAAGGAAGTAAGGTAAGTATTTTTTCTTCGCTACGAGGTAAGTAAAAAAAAAAAAAATATGCGATTATCCATTTCTTTTTCAGGTGACCTGGAGCGAGAAGATGGAGGTAAGTATAAAAATAGGGTGGAACTCCACTTTAACATAAATTCTAACCTCACCCATCTTTTTTCTGTGTCTTTTTTGGTCCAATTTATCATACGTGAGAGTATCGTTGTCGTGTAGTATCTCTTAATGTCTGGTGCTCCTAATCCCCCTACTTATTTATTCCTGCTGAGAGTCGCCCACTGCACCCTAGGTTTTTTCCCTCGCCAGATATATTTCAGCATCATAGTTTTTAATGTCTTAAAATATGCTTATGGTATTGTAATAGGCAGCATCTGAAATTTATACAATATTTTAGGCAAAATCATCATCTTAAACATGTTGACTCTACCGAGCCAAGATGTTATATTACCTGAAATTCTCCTAATACTTAAATTTATCTCCTCCAAGAGAGGGATATCATTGTCTAGGTAAAAGTTTTCCTCGGAAGATGACAAATTTATCCCCAAATATTTTAATTTTGACTTTGCCTAATTAAATGGGAATTCCTCCTGTAAGTCTAGGACTTCTTTTATATTTAAACCAATGTTTAGAATTCCAGATTTAGTTGGATTTATCTTAAAGTTAGATAATTCTCCATATTTCCTCAGGTCCATAATAATATTTAGCAAACTAATTCTTGGGTTTCTCACGTAGAAAAAAAATATCGTCCGCATAGGCTGCCATTTTATGTTCGTCTTGTCCTATCCTCACCCCCCGTATATTTTCATTATTTCTAATTGTTGCCAGGAGAGGTTCCAATATTAGGACAAATAATAAAGTTGAAAGGGGACAGCCCTGTCTGGTCCCATTCTGCATTACAAAATAAGATGATAAAGTACCATTTTTCTTTACCGTGGCTCATGGACAACTATATAAGGCCCCAATCCATTTTTTCATTTTAGGTCCCACCCCCAGAAATTCTATTGTCTCCATCATGAATCTCCAGTCCACCCTATCAAATGCTTTTTCAGCATCAATCGATAAAAGAAGGGCCGGGGACTCGTGTCTTTTTGAATTGTGTATTAATAAATGCGTTCTAATTCCATTATCTTTCGTTTCTCTGCCCGGTATAAATCCCATTTGATCTGGATGAATCCAGTCAGCCATTATATTTTTCAACCGAGTTGCTAAGATCTTCGCATACAATTTTGTGTCTATATTTAACCACTTAAGCCCCGGAGGATTTGGCTGCTCAAAGACCAGGCCCCTTTTTTCAACTTGGCACTGCGTGATTTTAACGGACAATTGCGCAGTCATGCAATGCAGTACCCAAACTAAATTTACGTCCTTTTTTTTCCCCACAAACATAGCTTTCTTTTGGTGGTATTTTATCACCTCTGTGCTTTTCATTTTTTGCAATATTAATAAAAAAGTGCAAAAATTTTGAGAAAAAATTACATTTTCAAAAATATCCAATATACTCAATTTACTGTATGTCATATATTGTGGCCAAGATATATTTAGCTACATATCTTTGACAAAAAAAATCTAAATGAGCATGTTTTTATTGGTTTGCGCAAAAGTTATAGCGTCTACAAACTATGGTGTAAATACTGGAATTTATGCAGCTTTTACTTTCTGACTGCCATGGGTATATGTGTAATTACACTCCAAAATATATTCTGCTGCTTCTCCTGAATACAGGGATACCACATATACTAAACTTTTTGGGAGCCTAGCTGTCTACGGGACCCCGAAAACCAATCACCACCTTCAGAATTTCAAAGGGACGTACATTTTTCATTGCATTTTCTGACTACCTATCACGGTTTAGGAGGCCCTGAAATGTCAAGATGCCACAAAACCCCCCCAAATGACCCCATTTTGGAAAGTAGACACCCCAAGCTGTTTGCCGAGAGGCATGGTGAGTCCATGGAATATTTTATATTTTGCCACAAATTTTGGGAAAATTTAATTTTTTTTTAAATTTTTCTTTTAACACAAAGTTGTCACTAAAAGATACATTTCTCACACATGACATGGGTATATGTGGAATGACACCCCAAAATACATTCTGCTGCTTCTCCTGAGAACAGGGATACCACATGTGTGAGACTTTTTGGGAGCCTATCTATGTACGGGACCCCAAAATCCAATCACCACTTTCAGGTTTTCTAATGGCGTAAATTGTGGATTTCACCTTCGCACTACCTGTCACAGTTTTGGAGGCCCTAAAATTTCAAGATAGTACAAAACCCCCCAAATGACCCCATTTTGCAAAGTAGACACTCCAAGCTATTAGCTTAGAGGCATGGTGAGTCCATGGAATGTTTTATATTTTGCCACAAGTTCCGGGAAAATTATTATTTTTTTGTTTGTTTTTTTACACAAAGTTGTCACTAAATTATATATACTGCTCACACATGCCATGGGTATATGTGAAATGACACCCCAAAATACATTCTGATGCTTCTCCTGAGTATGGGGATACCTTTTTTTACCTTTTCGGAAAGTAGACACCCTAAGCTATTTGCAGAGAGGCATGTTGAGTGTTTTGCAGATCTCACTTTTTGTCACAAAGTTTTGGAAATTGAAAAAAGAGAAAAAAAATGCATTTTTCTGTTTTTTCTTCATTTTCCAAAATAAATGATAGCTGCAAAATACTCACCATGCCTCTCAGCAAATAGCTTGGAGTGTCTGCTTTGCAACAAAATGGGGTCATTTGGGGGGGAGGGGGTTTGTGCTATCTTGGCATTTTCAAGCCTGAAGGTGGGGATTGGTTTTTGGGGTCCTGTACCCGGCTAAACTGCAAAAAAGTCTCACACATGGGGTATCCCTGTACTCACTGTACTTTGCAAAATGGGGTCATTTGGGGGGGGGGGGGGGGGGGTTGTGCTATCTTGAAATTTCAGGGCCTCCGAAACTGTGAAAGGTAGTGCGGAAGTAAAATGCACAATTTAGGCCATTAGAAAACCTGAAGGAGGTGATTGCTTCTTGGGGTCCCATACACAGTTAGGTTCCCAAAAAGTCTCACACATGTGGTATCCCTGTACTCAGGAGAAGCAGCAGAATGTATTTTGGGGTGTCATTTCACATATACCCATGGCATGCATGAGCAATATATCATTTAGTGACAACTTTGTGTAAAAAAACAAACAAAAACAAATTGTCACCTTCCTGAAACTTAGGGCAAAATATAAAATACTCCATGGACTCAATATGCCTCTCAGCAAATAGCTTTGGGTGTCTACTTTTCAAAAAGGGGTAATTTGAACTGTCCTGGCATTTTATGCTCAATCTTAGCCACACATCACCCACTCTTCTAACCACTTGAAACCCAAGCCTTTTCTGTGACTTTTTGTTTACATGAAAAAATATTATTTTTTTTTACTAGAAAATTACTTTGAACTCCCAAATATTATATATTTCTTTAAAGCAAAGGCCCTACAGAACAAAATGGTGGATGTTGCAAATTTTTTTGTCACACAGTATTTGTGCACAGATTTTCCAAACACAATTTCTGTGAAAAAAAATAATTTTTTTTATTTAATGCACAAATACACTATATAATTCCAAATTGTTTGATAAAATGTAAAAGATGCTCTTATGCCGAGTACATAGATACCAAACATGACATGCTTTAAAAATTGCGCACGCCTGTGCAGCGGCAACAAACTACGTACATTTTTAAAAGCATTTAAAAGTCTTTACAGGTTACAACTTTAGACTTACAGAAGAGGTCTACTGCAAGAATTACTGCCCTCGATCTGGCGTTCGCGGCAATACCTCACATGCATGCTGCAATTGCGGTTTACATATGACACTAGACCAACGCTTGCATGCGCCTTTGCGCGCAAGGATGGGGGGGGGGGACAGGGGGGCTTGATTTATTTTTTATTTTTATATTGATAGCAATCTGTACTCTTTTTTTAGAAAATTGGGGTATTTTAGATTCTAGATCTCTCCTCTGACCTTAACGCATCTAACCACACCAAAATTGGTGTGATAAAATGCTTTCCCAATTTCAAAATGGCCCTGTTTATTTCTGGCGAAACAGAAGTCATGAAATGCTCCTAGTTTCCGGTATCTTAGGCCATAGAGAAGATCAGCTCTATGGTTAGATAATTGAACCACCGGCCGCACTCTTGGGTTAACCGGTGGGACAGGAGAGCCCGAGAAAAAACGCGGAAGGTGGCGGGGGGGGGGGGGGGGGTCCCATCCCACTGCTTGCAAAAAAGCAGTCTAGCGGGCAATTATCCGCTAGGATTGCTTTTAGATGTGGGGGGCTGGCTGTAAAAAAACAATACCAAGATGATGCCTAAATCTGCAGGCATCATCCTGGTATAACCACTGAAAGTCCAGCAACGTACCAGTACATTGCTGGTCCTTGTTTGGCATATAGTGTAGGTTTTTTTTTTTTCATGCAGCCTGTGGGCTGAACAAAAAAAAGAGAACCTAACAGAAATCTCTACAGGAAAATTGTGTAGTATACACACCATAAACCGCCCAAACATCCAAAACCACTTATTTAATAGCGGGTATACATGACAATATTCCACGTATACCTAAAGGTATTTTAACTGCAGTGGTGAAATCAACCTACCACAGCGTTGCCATCAGAGGTATCCATATATGCTGTTTGTGTCAGACTATTGTAGCACCACCCCCGCAGGAGCTGCTGATTAGATTATTGGGTCTACGTCCTGCCTTCCAACCCCTGAAATTGGCTCGAACCCTCCCTAGGCACAACTGACACGAAATGGGACTATAATACCAAATGGCTACAGGAGAACACAGTTCAGGATATATCACCCCAATAAGTAATAATAACTTGTTACCTTTCTCCAGCCGCAAACCCTCTGGGTGACACAAGGTGCAACACACAGACTTTTGCTTAACCAAAGTAGCTTTACTGAGAGTTAAAGTACAAGTTGACTCCAAAAGACATCACAAGAGTCAACTAAGAAAGATAAAGTTATTGACACAATAATAAACAATATAATTAAGATAGCTATTTTTGTATACTTATGCAACTAAAAGATAACTCATAGGCTTTCTTTTACCCAATTCAGGCTATACTTTACACACGTCTAGTCTCTTGTATCAGGTAGGCAGAACCTATTTGAATCCCATACACAGTTCCTTCCTTTTGGTTTGGAATCTTCGCTAGCAATCGTTGGTGCACAAGCTATTTGTAATCCAAAAGTAAGGATATATAGTCAAAAGGGGTGAGAAAAAAAAGGTTACAATCACCCGCAATGTTACTGCGTAATTGGGCGTATTAAGACACCTTATGTACTTGTGTTTAAATGCTTAGTCTCCTGGAAGGTGCACTAGGCCGCTGAGTGTACTGCATACTATCTGAAGTGTAGTTAGCACCGGCTAAAGTTACTTTCTTCCAAGCGAGAAACAGATTTGGGCATGTGCCCTGCTCACCAAACGGCCTCTTTCTTCCCGAGCTCTCCACCTCCGATTTCTGTCACCAGCCGCGCTTGTGGTTAGATGTGGGCAACACCAGTCTCTGCAGAGCATCAATGGGTTCTCTGGGAAGGCTCCTTTACTGAAGATGAAATGCTTCCACTCCGTCACTTCAGGCTCAGGCTTCAGGCCTAGTCCGCAGCATCAGCCCACAGCACTTGCTTCCTTCTAGCTGTTGTGTCAGGAGACAAGAGAGAGAGCCTGGCTCCTCCCTTCCTTTATAAAGCTTCCCCCAAAAGGCTGTGCGGTGAAGCAATGCACCCTGGTGTTCCAACTGAATTGTGGGTATCGTAGTATCTGATGAACATCACCAAGCTGCAGTGTGGCAGTTTGGCCACTAGAAACTTCTGATGAAAACCACCAAGCTGCAGTGTGGCAGTTTGGCCACTAGATGGAGCCGAGTTCCTTCAGAATGTTATACAGTCTACTAATGAACAATTGTAAATGGGAGGATGCCCGCTACACACTCCCCCCACTTTAGAAACTTTGGTCCCCAAAGATAACGACAGCATGTATCCTGTCACATACGTTGGAAAAAAAACAATTAACTCATGCACAACGGTAAACCATGTCCCTTATCAGAAGCAGAGTTCAAACCCAACAACTGCACATTAAAACACAGGGCCGACAGCGGAACCTCCCACCAATTGTTGGGGGAGGGAAGGTGGTTCTGTTCACAAACCCCCGACACTTGAGTGGCTTGTACAGATGTGCCTGGGGGTGAGCTAGGGTTGTCCTCCACTAAATCTGCAGTGGAAGAACTAGGCTGATCAAGAGTTCTCTTAGAAGTAAGGACAGCTTCTTCCGAGCATTTCCCCAATTGGTCGTAAGTTAGTCTTTTGGGTGGGTGAATGACTCTTCTTTCCCTCTGTTCTTTGGGAGTCACAATCTTAGAAGTGCTGGAACCAGCCGCTCTTGGGGATTCTTCAAGAGCTTCCTCCTCTAGTCCCAACGCATTGGACTCTGGGGTTTCAGAAGCAGTTAATTCTTCTTCAGAGAAAGGTGCAACCTCCTCCTCAGGATCTTCACCATCAGCTACTTCTTCTGTAAGCATGTGGAAAGGCACAAATTCAGGAGCTTCTGCCCGAAGTGTTCCTCTTTCAACCAGTTCGGATGAAGACAGGTACGCAGTCGTGGGTTCTGGTAACTGAGATGACCACATCCAATCAGGTACCTCCTCTTCATCTTCCAGATCTTCAATTGGAGAATCTCCATCCCTCACATCTGGAAATGCTGTTTGAGATCTGGTAACTGGCCTGTGCCCTTGAGACGTTGAAGGGACTTCATGTGAGACTGTGTCAGGAGGTAGGCGAAATGCTTCTGAGAGAGGTAATAGGTGGTTCCTATGCCAAGTCTTCAGTGGGCCCACTCTCCCTTCCGGCCTAATCTGATACACAGGAAGGTTTGGCAGCTGCTTACAGATGACATAGGGCTGGGATTTCCAACGGTCAGCCAACTTGTGTTTCCCAGGGATACCCAAGTTCCTCAACAACACTTTATCCCCTGGCTGCAAATCCTGGATCCTAACTTTCAGGTCAAAGTTTCTTTTATTTCTCAGCCCCCGTTGATCAGATGAGACTTGGGCTTTTTCGTAGGCCGTTTTTAGGCTCTTCCTCAACCGGTCCACATACCCCTTGTGAGATGCTGCTGAGGTGTGATCAGGTGATATGCCGAAAGCCAAGTCCACTGGCAGCCGAGCCTCCCGCCCGAACATTAATCGGTATGGGGAGTATCCTGTAACATCACTGACAGTACTATTGTAGGCATGTACGATGGCAGCTACATGTTTACTCCAGTGCTGTTTCTTTTCCGAGCTCAGGGTCCCCAACATGTTCAAAAGAGTCCGGTTAAACCGTTCAGGCTGAGCATCCCCTTGTGGGTGGTAGGGAGTAGTCCTAGTCTTTTGGATGCCTAACAAGTCTAGCAACTTCTTAATCAGCCGGCTTTCAAAGTCTCTTCCCTGATCTGAATGGAGGCGTTGCGGTAAACCATAGTGCACAAAGAACTTTTCCACTAATACTTTGGCCACTGTTGTGGCTTTCTGGTCTTTTGTTGGAAACGCCTGGGCGTATCTGGTGAAATGATCTGTTACCACAAGGACATTCCCTTGACCACTCAAGTCAGGCTCCAGGCAAAGGAAATCAATGCACACCAGTTCCATAGGCCCCTGACTTTGCAGATGGCCCATTGGGGCTGCTTGACGTGGCAAAGTTTTCCTCTGGATGCAGCGAGCACAAGAACGACAGTATCCTTCAACTTCACCCCGCATACAGGGCCAGTAAAACCTGTCTCTCACAAGTTGGAAAGTCCTTTCAGGCCCCAGATGACCATGATTGTCATGGAGAGCAGCCAAGACTCCTTCCCTGAATTTAGCTGGTAGGAACAGTTGCCACTTCTCTTCCAGATCATCAGAGGGGCCCCTTCGGTAGACCACCCCTTGGCGTATCTGTAGCCGGCCCCATTCTTTATGCAACAATCGGGCTTCCCGAGGGGAGTCTGTTAGAAGCAGCTCAGGGCGCTGAGTCTCTATGGCCTTCAGCAAAAGTTTCCCCAAAGGGTCTTTTAACTGCTCCTTCCTCAAGTCCCCTTTCGATAGCCTAGGCAAACCACCTTCTTCAACCTGGGTCACCCTGCAATAACACCTGGGTACTCCAGCAGCTGAGACCCCAATCTCTTCGGCTCTTGCTCCTCCACTGGATCGAAATTCCGTTCCCTGACATAGGGCGCGCACTCCCTCTGAGGTCAAGTGGGCCCATTCTTCAGTAGGATCGTTGGGGGCATGAGACCTTCTGGAGAGAGCGTCTGCATCCCTATTCCCAACACCTGGTCGGTATTTTAAACTGAACATAAAGCTAGAGAGAGCGGCTAACCACCTATGTCCTGTAGCGTCCAGTTTGGCAGTGGTCAGCAGGTAGGTAAGTGGATTATTATCCGTTTTGACTATGAATTCTGCTCCATATAAGTAATCTTTCAGTTTGTCTACTACAGCCCACTTCAAGGCCAGGAATTCCAGCTTGTGTGTGGGGTAATTCCTCTCGGAAGGTATCAGACTTCTGCTCACATAAGCAACGGGCCGCAGGTGACCGTCATGCTCCTGGTACAACACCCCACCTAGCCCATCTCTGCTGGCATCGACATGTAGTTCGTAGGGTTTTGAGGGGTCTGCGTAGGCCAACACAGGGGCAGTGGTCAGGCTCTTCTTCAACTGAATGAAGGCTTCCTCACATTTCGAGGTCCACTGATCCTGAATAGATTCCTTGGGCTTTCTAGGCCCCATGGCGGGTTTCACTGGTTTGACTAGTTCTGGAACATCATCTTCCCCTTCGGTTCTGAGTAATTCATTGAGGGGTCGGGCAATTTTGGCAAACCCTTCCACAAATCTCCTGTAATAGGAGCAGAAACCCAGGAATGATCGGAGCTCAGTCACATTTGTGGGCCTCGGCCAGGAAGTAACAGCATCCAGCTTCTCTGGGTCGGTGGACACTCCTTCTGCAGACACAATGTGACCCAGGTAATGGACCGAGGACTGGTAAAACTGGCACTTCTCCGGAGAAAGTTTCAGGCCTTCTTCATATAACCTCTTTAGGACCTTTTCCAACCTCTCTTCATGCTCTTCTAGGGTTCTGCCGAACACAATAATATCATCCAAGTATACCAGTACCTCTATCAGGTTCATATCTCCAACAGTTCTCTCCATCAGTCTTTGGAAGGTGGCTGGGGCTCCTGACAACCCTTGAGGCATGCGGTTAAACTCAAAGAACCCCACGGGGGTGATGAAGGCTGTCTTCTCCCTATCCTCAGGGTTCATGGGGATCTGGTAGTATCCGCTCTTCAAGTCCATCACACTGAACCACTTGGCCCCTGACAAACTTTGTAAAGCGTCTTCAATCCGGGGGGTGGTATACTGGTCTGGAATAGTCCTTCTGTTCAGTGTTCGGTAGTCGATACAGAGCCTCAGGGACCCAGTTTTCTTCCGGACTACCACTATTGGAGAAGCGTACGGGCTCCTGGATTCTCGAATAATCCCTGTTCTCTTGAGTTCCCCCAACTGCTCCCGTAGATCTTCTAAGTCACCCAAGGGAACCCGTCGGACTCTCTCCCGAAAGGGTTTATCTTCATGTAGGCGGATATTATGGGTGGCACTCTTTGCACACCCCACATCGAATTCATCTCTAGAGAATATTTCTTTCCATCGAATCAGTTGGGCCCTGGCTCTCTTCTTCCATTCCGGTGGGAGGGCCGTATTTCCAGAGCAGAGCTCCTCTATGGTGATTTCGCCCCCGTCCTCCCTCTTCAAATCTGATGGGGCAACTGGGGTGACCGGGTTCACCTGGCCCAACAGCACCCTGGCCGGCACCTTCACCGGAGTAGTAGCAGTATTTCTGACACTCACCAAAACCTTCCCATGACTTTTCTGTAATGCCTTCAATGGGATCACTTCGGGGATCACTTCTATCCCTTTCTGTGCCTCCGATGGGCCTGATTCAAGAACCATGAAAGGGCCTGGCTGCTTCCAAGTGAGCTTGACAGAAGCCCTCAAGCAGGTCACCTCTCCCGGCTGCAACACCTTCTCTGTTTTATCCAGCTTCCAGATCTTTCCAACTCCTTCGGCAGGGGCCTTCTGTTCCAGACCTAGACGTTGATAGGCCTGCCTTAACATGGGATGAACTTTCAGAGTTGGGGCATCCTGTCCCTGGACTAGTTGTGTCAGCAATCGCCTGACTAGGTCAGTGTTGGTCCCTATAATGAGGGAACTCTTATTGGCCCCTGGTGGGCGAGGGCATACCACTGCTAAAGTATCGAAGGTTTCAGCTTTGCCGGCCAAGGAGGGGTCAAAAGTTAATTTGATTGGCAAATACCCGTCATAGGGAAAACTTTGTGTTCCAATACCCCATATCTCCAGGTCTTCCAGCCTCTGCAGGGGCAGATGTTTGAGGTGTCTATCGTAGAAATCCCTATACAGGAGAGTCACCTGGGCTCCTGTGTCCAGTAAAGCCTTTGTATAAATTCCTTCCACTTGGATTGAGACTACAGGGGAAGGCCCCACTAGCTTGACAGGAAATTCTTTTGGAGTAGCCCTTCTGCCGGGCTCAGCTACCTGCACCCGTACTCCTTTCCTTTTTGAGTTTCTACCGGGCCTCATCTCCTCCTGGGCCTGGTGTGCATTGATTTCCCGCCTCTTATCGGCCCAAGTCGTGGAATGAGAGGCATTTAAAGAGGGCCTTACTCCCTGACTGTGGCTCTTAAATTTAAGGGATCTCTTGGAGTCCATTAAAACTGTTGGGCGCCCGGTTGACTCCTTCACCGGAGCCCTCTGAAGTTTTCCGCCGGCTTGCGGTGTTTGAAGACAGCCTCCTCTGGACTGGGACATACTCCTCTGACATGCCCTACCCCTCCACAATTGAAACAGGTTATCGGCCTCCTAGGTTTCTGTTCTGGTTCAACACTGGAACTAGGGTGTTTAGCAGGCTTCTCTTCTGTGTTTCTATTAGATAGAGCAGATGCATGACTGTTCAGGATGGATACCATTTCTATTAGCTGTGACACCTGAGTCTTTAAGAGCTCAACTTGTGAGTCGCCTTCTTCCGCACTTATCACTCTAACTTGGGCGGTTGTTTCCCGTTCTTGGCTCTTCCTTTTGTTATCCAACATGACCTCTTCTTCCCGGACCATCCTGATCAGATCAGGGTACTCCAGGATGCCACCGTCCTGGCGAGTTCGCAATAGTATAGCAATAGGGTCTAGAGGTTGAGCTCCCCTCAGCACCTGTTGTGCTCGAGTCTCATCCACCTTCCGGGGATCCAACCCTTTTTTTAACAGAATCTGATGTATGATCCTATCCAGACGCCCGATGAATTCAGACAGTTTTTCTCCTTCCTTCTGGTAACAGTGCTCCAGTTGGTAAAGAAGTTCAGTAACCTTTTCTGTCCGGCCAAACACATCTTGTAGAATATCCAGATAGTCTTGTGCAGTACAATCCTTCTTGCTTAGCTTGAGGTTGCGTACGGCCTCCAATGCAGGCCCCTTCAAACTCTCTGTGATTCGCTGCTTCTTATGCTGTTCTGGTATCTCCCACTCCTCCAAGGCCTGAGTAGCGTTATCTAGCCACTCCTCGAATCCATCTTCCACTGAGGGTACAGGTTGCTTCCCAGAAAAAGTCCTGAGCTTCCTGTATCCAGCCATCAGATAGTTTGGAGGATCCTTGTTACATTTGGCTACTATTTCCCCCAGGACAGCGCATAGTTCTGAGCTAAGGGTAGTCAAAGGTGGTGCACTGAATCCCTCCTTTTTGGCACTTTCTTCTGTGCTCAGTCCCCCTGTAGTAGTGGGTATAGGGTCTTCCTCTTCACCTTCTGGATGTATCAGGAATAACTCTACTAATCTATAGTTTTTATGCTGGTGCCCTTGAAGTGATCTGGGACCCCCTTCTTCCATTCACACAATGCGTAGGTGTGTTGATTGGTGGTATCTGTCCTCATGTCCATCACCCAAAGTTTCCTGTCCTTGGAATATGTTCTCAGAACTGAGAGTAGTTGTTCCTCTGTCCAGTTCTCTCCCTTGATTCCAATCACCAGACCATGGCCGATAAGGACATTTTCTTCTCTGCACCACCGGGCTGCAGCGGCAGGGTCCATTTCTGTGCGAACAGCGATTTTGTCACTGAGAGGGAACTGTTGCAGGACCGTAGATATCCCGGACGAGCCCCCACGTGTAGCACCACCCCCGCAGGAGCTGCTGATTAGATTATTGGGTCTACGTCCTGCCTTCCAACCCCTGAAATTGGCTCGAACCCTCCCTAGGCACAACTGACACGAAATGGGACTATAATACCAAATGGCTACAGGAGAACACAGTTCAGGATATATCACCCCAATAAGTAATAATAACTTGTTACCTTTCTCCAGCCGCAAACCCTCTGGGTGACACAAGGTGCAACACACAGACTTTTGCTTAACCAAAGTAGCTTTACTGAGAGTTAAAGTACAAGTTGACTCCAAAAGACATCACAAGAGTCAACTAAGAAAGATAAAGTTATTGACACAATAATAAACAATATAATTAAGATAGCTATTTTTGTATACTTATGCAACTAAAAGATAACTCATAGGCTTTCTTTTACCCAATTCAGGCTATACTTTACACACGTCTAGTCTCTTGTATCAGGTAGGCAGAACCTATTTGAATCCCATACACAGTTCCTTCCTTTTGGTTTGGAATCTTCGCTAGCAATCGTTGGTGCACAAGCTATTTGTAATCCAAAAGTAAGGATATATAGTCAAAAGGGGTGAGAAAAAAAAGGTTACAATCACCCGCAATGTTACTGCGTAATTGGGCGTATTAAGACACCTTATGTACTTGTGTTTAAATGCTTAGTCTCCTGGAAGGTGCACTAGGCCGCTGAGTGTACTGCATACTATCTGAAGTGTAGTTAGCACCGGCTAAAGTTACTTTCTTCCAAGCGAGAAACAGATTTGGGCATGTGCCCTGCTCACCAAACGGCCTCTTTCTTCCCGAGCTCTCCACCTCCGATTTCTGTCACCAGCCGCGCTTGTGGTTAGATGTGGGCAACACCAGTCTCTGCAGAGCATCAATGGGTTCTCTGGGAAGGCTCCTTTACTGAAGATGAAATGCTTCCACTCCGTCACTTCAGGCTCAGGCTTCAGGCCTAGTCCGCAGCATCAGCCCACAGCACTTGCTTCCTTCTAGCTGTTGTGTCAGGAGACAAGAGAGAGAGCCTGGCTCCTCCCTTCCTTTATAAAGCTTCCCCCAAAAGGCTGTGCGGTGAAGCAATGCACCCTGGTGTTCCAACTGAATTGTGGGTATCGTAGTATCTGATGAACATCACCAAGCTGCAGTGTGGCAGTTTGGCCACTAGAAACTTCTGATGAAAACCACCAAGCTGCAGTGTGGCAGTTTGGCCACTAGATGGAGCCGAGTTCCTTCAGAATGTTATACAGTCTACTAATGAACAATTGTAAATGGGAGGATGCCCGCTACACTATATAAAATCAGTATGGCAGCCGACAAGTACCTGCAAGGGAAACAGGTTAACAAAAGAATGAAAAACAAAGTACAGTAAAAGTATAGTAGGAACAATAGAAGAACATAAAAATAACTGAGACGACAACTTTTTTTGGCTTTTTTATTTTATATTTTCTTTTTTTGTAACTTTTTTTTTATTTTTTTTGTATTTTTCTTTTACACTTTTTTTTTGTGAACTGCAACTTTCCAGCTTAGGGTCTCTCAAAATGTCGATAGCCATCGAACATCTTTTGAGACCCTGTGTTAGTGTGCCCTACACTATGTCGTGCTGTACCCTACACTAATACTCCACTAGTGTGTGGTAGCGCTAAAAACATTCCCCAATGCAGAGACCAGGTTGGTCAGGACAGGTGGGACAATAATAACGGGTGTCACGCCTTAATCCGCGCCTGCTACAGACACTACATCTTCCTTGGGGGCGTCTTTGGGTAGGGGTATTTGGGAGGACATTTGAAAAATGCCTCTCATGCAGCCGGCTCACTACATCTGGAAGGGGAAGTTTGGCAGGAACACCTCCTGGGTACAGGTAGGCATTGATGATCTCTTCCTGGAATTCTAGGAAGGATCCGGTTCGTCCTGACACCCTGTATAGTAAAAAAGGCGTCCAGCATAGCTAATTGGAATAAATAAACAGACACTTTTTTGTACCAGCATCTGGCTTTATGGGCAACTTAGTACAGCGCCAAAAGCTGGTCGTTAAGGTCCACCCCTCCCATTTTAAGGTTATAGTCGTGGACACAGAGGGGTTTCTCCATAACGCCAGTTGCCGTAGTAATTTGGACTGTCGTGTCTGCATGAAGGGAGGACAGAACGAAAACATTCCGTGTATCCCTCCATTTCACTGCAAGCAATTTGTCCGTTTTCAAGCAGGCTCTCTCCCCCCGACTAAGACGGGAATTTACAAGCCGTTGGGGGAAGCCCGGTGATTAGGTCGCACGGTGCCACATGCAATTTGTAATTTGAGCAGGTGACTTAATAGTGGCACGCTTGAATAAAAATTGTCCACGTAAAAATGGTACCCCTTTCTTGGATAAGGGTGACACCAAGTCCCAAACTATCTTGCCGTTGCTCCCTATGTAGTCTGGGCAGTTGGGGGGTTCCACAGAGCTATCTTTTCCCTCGTAGACCCAGAAACTAACTGTATAGCCTGTGGCCCTGTCACAGTGCTTATACAGCTTGACCCCGTATCTGGCACACTTGCTGGGGAGATACTGTTTCATAGCAAGGCGGCCAGTAAACGTAATCAGGGGCTCGTTAACGCAGACAACTTGTTGGGGGGTAAACAAGGCTGCAAACCGCTGATTGAAGTGGTCTACGAGGGGCCACATTTTGTTGAGCCGATCATATTCAGGGTCTCCCCGAGGACGACAGATTTCATTGTCATTGAAATGCATAAATCGCAGAATTTGCTCGTATCTCACCCTGGACATGGAGTACACGCGCATATGGTGAATTCGGCTAGTGGACCCATACAGCCGCAATTCACTCTTTTTGGTTATGCCCATGTTGAGGGAAAGGCCCAGAAAGGTTTTAAAAATCAGAAACCGTTATAGGTTTTCAGCTGAATGGTCTGGCAAGGGGCTAATTTGGGTTGGCGGCAATGAATTGACCAGCGTATAAATTTGATTGGTCCACAATAGATCTGAAAATATCTTCTGTGAAGAACAGCTCATAAAAATTCAGGGGCGTAAAATTGGCTGTTTCCATGTGGATTCCAGGTTGCCAGTGAATGGGGGGGGGGGGGGGAAGTACGGGCGCTGTAGTATCAGTGGGTTGCCAATCAGGATATGCCAGCGCATCAGGGAGGGCACTATGGGCTCTGTGGGCCTGTCTTCGAATACGCGGTGGCTGTGGGCCACTACTTGTGCTAGCCACCACACCAGCTTCAACTGCACTTATGGGACTCGCCACATCACCAAGTGTTACTGCAGTGCTGGTTGTACTAGGTCCAGGGTGTACTAGGTCGCTGGTGCTCGCCAGGCCACCAGAAGGCTGAGCGGCACTAGTACCGACACTCTGCTCCATACGAGCAGGCTGTGATCTCTGCACCTCAGCAACTCCAGAATGGGGTCGGGTACGCCTGGTTCTAACAGGGACCCATCCGTCGTCAGAGCTGACTGTGAGGCTTCCCCATCGCTCTCATCTGACATGGTCAGTATACTGTAAGCCTCTGCACTACTGTACCACCATTTGGTCATTTTAGCAACTAAATTTACCGGTACAGTAGTGTGACTCACAGGTAAAAAAAAGCACCTTGTTGTCAAGGACTATTTCAACCGCTACCAAAAAAACTGCTAATGCTAGCAGGGATCAGGCCTGACTCTGCTAACACAGCGGTTTTGTGTTTTTTTGGAAGTGACAATAATCTATTGATTACTACACTTGCCTGGGTGGGGTGGGGTGGGCTGGTCGGAGGGATTAAACGCAGGTGCTGGCAGGAATCAGTACTGATCGTGCAAACACTGCGTTTTGGGAACCCTAAGCTATGGGGACACTAGTATAGTTCTGATCAGATCAGATATTGATCTGTTCAAACACTATACTAGTAATGGAAGTGTATGTGTGTGTGTGTATGTGGTAATCAAGGGGTTATTTCTAACTATGCGCCGGGGATCTGCGCTATCTTAGACTGACGCTAACACTAACTAATGTCACCTGTGACACTAATAATAGTGATCAGAAAAAAAAACTGTACACTATAAAAGTGACACTGTGACAGGGCAATGAAGCAATGAAGGGGTTAACTGGGGGTGATCAGGGGGTTAAATCTTTATTAGGGGGGGTGGCGGGGAACCTAAACCTACTTGGGACAGAAATTTACTCGCTAGCGCTAACTGAAGTCACAATCACACTATCACAGATATACCTAAAAACACTATATTACCTGTGTATAGTGTGCAATGTGACAGGGGGGGAAGGGGTTAACTAGGGGTGATCAGGGGGTTAAATCTTTATGGGGGGGTGGCGGGTATCCTAACCCTAAAAGGAATTGCCGCAAGCGCTAAACCTGGTCACAAGTCACACTGATACAGGTATATAGGAAACTGCTATATACTGTATGCAGTGTGTGTTGTGACAGGGGGTGTAGGGGTTAACTGGGGGTGATCATGGGGTTAAATCTTTATTGGGGGGTGGCGGGGACCCTAATCCTCCTTGGGACAGAAAAGAACTCACTAGCGCTAACTCAAGTCACAATCACACTAATACAAAATACAGTAAAACACTATATTACCTGTATATTAGTGTGAAATGTGACAGGGGGAAGGGTTAACTGGGGGTAATCATGGGGGATCAAGGGGTTAAATCTTTATTGGGGGGGTGGCGGGTATCCTAAGTATAAAAGGAAGGGCCGCAAGCGCTAAACCTGGTCACAAGTCACACTTATATGGGTATATAGGAAAATGCTATATACTGTATACAGTGTGTGTTGTGACAGGGGGTGTAGGGGTTAACTGGGGGGGCGATCCGGGGGTTAAATGTGCCTATCTACGTGTGTGTGCGGGTGCTTGGTGCAGTATTCACATTTTAGATCCGCTCTCTCCTCTCGATGAATCCAAAAAGGATTTGGGGAGGAGAGAGCAGGTCTTTTCTGTGCCTGTGTTTACATGACACAGGCACAGGTCAGTATCTGATTGGGCAGGACCGATCAACAGATCCAGGCCAAAAATCATTGGCCTGGACCTGATGACTGATCGTTTCTGAACCCAATCGGATCATCAGCGGGGCCAGGGGCATGCGGGAGCGGGGCCAGGGAGCGAGCGACATACCGATACATCGCTTTGCCTGTAGGGGGCTGACTGTCACAGAATATAGTCGTGCGGCGGTCGGCAAGTGATTAATAGGGCTATAGGTCTATATCTAGAGCATAAGGTTAGATCATTACCTTCTTTAGGGCTTACAGTTATCTGTGCTTGTAATGATTCCATTCTCATTTGACCATCTTTTCCTATTTCGTTCATATATAAACATAATTTGGCGGTTAGGATATCCTCAAATCTTTTATAATAACTAGATGTCAATCCATCCGGGCCTGGACTTTTTCCCTATGATGTATTTTTTAAAGCATTATTTATGTCATCTTGTATAATTGGTGTCTCTAATGCAGCTAACCTCTCATTGTCTAGTGATGGTAATTTTTAATCTTAAATATATATCTCTTGTTTTTTTGTTTTCTATTTTGTTCTTCCTCTAAGGAGCCTATTTGTCTGACCTCATACAGGTTTTTATAATAATCATGAAAGGCGCTTGCAATTTCAGTAGTAGCAAATACTGTAACTCCTTTACTATTCTTTATTTTCCCTATAAAGTTATTAGATTTTTTATTCCTTAATAATCTAGCCAGATGTTTTCCCAGTTTATTACCCCATTGGTATCTAGCCTTGGCTACCCTGTTGAAGATTCGTCACATCTCTTCTTCTAATAAATCCCTTAATTTACCTCTCTTTGATATCAGTTCTTTAAATGTTTCTGGCTCTACATTCAGTTTATGTGTCTATTCAAGTTTGTGCAATTCTATTACTATATTATTTATTTTTGCCGATCTTTCTCTTTTTTTCCTGGATTCAATCGCAATTAGTATCCCTCTGATGTAGACCTTATGAGCTTCCCAAAGTGTAGCCAAGGAGCTATCAGTGGTTTCATTTAATAAGAAGTATTGTTCTAATTCTTCCTCTATCTTTTTTCCAACTTCACCATCCCGTATCAATTCTTCATTTAATCTCCATATATTTGCTTTACCTTGGGTACTAAAGTTCTTTATTGTTACAGTAATCAGAGTATGGTCCGAGATTGTCACAGATCCTATTGATGTGTTAATTAATTCCTCTAATAACCTGTGGTCTATCAATATGTAATCCAATCTCGAGTACGTTGAGTGCACAGGCGAAAAAAATGAAAAATCTCTTTCCCTGGGGTGTTGTAATCTCCAAGTATCTACTAGTTGACATTTATACAGTTTATCTCTGATTTTTTCTTAATTGAATTCCATCTTTCATCTTTCTTTCACGTACTACTTATAGAGGGATCCATACAAAAATTCAAGTATCCTGCCAGGATTAAACTACCTTTTTTAAATGCTAACAATTTGTCCATTATTCTTTTTAGATATTTTATTGAGTTCCAATAGATTTTTGCCAGGGTATAGGCCGCTCCAAACAACTGTCCCCTCAGGAAGATACATCTACCGTCTGGATCAACCAGTCTGTCCTCCAGGGAGAATCTCATATCCCTGGCGAATCCTATTTCCACCCCTTTAGCTTTTTTTATAGGAGAGTCTCCATTAAACCAGATTGGAAATTGTTTTGAGAATAGCTTTATATTAGTATATTGGGCGATATAGATCTTCTGCAAGAAAACAATCCTTGCTACATTTCGTCTATGCTCCTCCAGTAATTTATGTCTTTTAGTCGGTATATTAAGCCCCCTTACATTATATAAAATTAATTTTATTGCACTCATTATCTCTCCTCTAATTTTTCCTGCCATATCTCTTCCCAATCCCAATGGGGAAGGGAAGAGAAAAAACAGAGGAATGCTTTCTTTACATAACGCAAAAATTGCCTGTAACACAAACTGCAGAACATGGCTACAAGGGAAATAGAAAGGAAAGTGTAGATTTCTCTGTACTAAAATCTCTTTCTCCAATTCCCTTCCCTTCCTCCCTATCCTGCCCCCCACCCGCAACCCCCTTAACCCACTCCCCATTCTTCTATTAATGGTATTGTGGTGAATTAATGAGGTAGAACCCTACCTAGAGGTCCCCTCCTACTCTCTGCTCTCTCTAGGGGTGATGCTCAGATGGCACAATGTGATATCCCCCCCCCTTCAATACCCCCCTCTTATAAAGGGGGTATAGGAGGAAGTACCAGTCCCTCTCAGCAACCGTGCCCTTATTCAAAAATTCTGCTTCTTGTCAGGTCCCCCCCCCCCCCACCTACCCTCACGCCCCCACCTCCTCTCCCCTTCCCTTAATTTGTATTTAAATTCTTCATCTTTTCCTTCTTTGGGATTAAACTCCACTCTTCTTCGTGATTTATCTCTGGTTCTGCCACTTCCACAGTCCAGCTTAGGATCTTGGGGATGGGAATGTCTATTTTTCACAAAAGTCTTGGATTTCTTCAGGAAATCTTATTCTGGCCGGTTTTCCATTTCTTCTGCCTATCAAACAGGCTGGAAATTCCCAATTATATTGTATCTCTTAACCAAAAACATGTGAAAAAGTGAAAAATCCCAGTGAAGCACACATAGATAAATGAATGTATAAATAAATAAATAAATGTTCAATAGCAGGAGAATAGTGATATTGTGATGATCCAGTGAGATTCCAGTGTAAGCTGAACAGAAACACACCAACAAAGTGTCTGCCACCTTTGTGCTCCACTCCCCTCAGCTAGAACACTCACCCCCACTTTTGCCCTCCACTCTCATGGATAGGGCTAATCACGCTTTGGAATATTCACCACTGCACAGGATATAGGGAATAAGGGATCTCCTGGCCAGGTTCAAAACCAACACTACGGCGTATTACCGGGGCGCCATGTTTATGTGGAGCGGCATCTTGTGAAGGATCCATTATTCCCTATATCCTGTGCAGTGGTGAATATTCCAAAGCGTGATTAGCCCTATCCATGAGAGTGGAGGGCAAAAAGTGGGGGTGAGTGTTCTAACTGAGGGGAGTGGAGCACAAAGGTGGCGGACACTTTGTTGGTGTGTTTCTGTTCAGCTTACACTGGAATCTCACTGGATCATCACAATATCACTATTCTCCTGCTATTGGACATTTATTTACTTACAGTATGTATACATTTATTTATCTATGTGTGCTTCACTGGAATTTTTTCACTGAATTATTTTCACTTAAATATATGGTTCACTAATTAATTTTTGGATTGGACTTTTAGATTCACAGTGATTATTTGAACACATGTGTATATTTATTTAATTATTTGGTCATCTTGATCACATATATTGTGTGCACTTTTCTGAGTTGAGCACTGCTAGGTGGGATCATATTATTTCACATGTTTTTGGTTTATTTTTAAGCAGCAGCACAATCATTTTGAAAGTTTTTTTCTCTGATGCAGGATCAGCTCATTAGCACAGGAGCCTGCTAAATATAATATTGTATCTCTTGCTTCTGCATCAATTCTGTTAATGGTTTCAATAATCTTTCTTCTTAGGGTTGCTTGGGACAGATCTGCAAAGTACATCAGTACCTTCGTATTTAACCAGAGCTTTCTTCCTTAGATTCGTCCAGATCTGTGCTTTATCTGAATAGTTCTGAAACCTAATGATTACATCTCTAGGCACATTAGCGGTAACATCTCCTGGTTTTCTCAATCGATGCACTCTTTCAATACCGATTGAATCCGACTCCGATTTCTCCAGTAGTGGATTACATATTTTTATCATTTTCTCCTCTATATCTTCACCATGTTGTTCTGGTAATCCCTGGATCCTTAGGTTTTTCCACCTGCTCCTGTTTTCCTGATCTTCCAAAGATATGCCAGATGCCTGTTTTCAGTTTTTAATTACTTCACCTTCCCTTTTAAGGTTTTTACCATTTTCAATTGTCCTTCCTGCTTTTTTTCTAGATCCTCCCCCCGATTTAATAAGTGGCTAAGATCTTTGCTAATTGTTGTCAAATCTAATTTTAGGGAGCATTCCAGTGACTTAATCATGGTCGCCTTCCTTTCTTTAGTTAGTGGATGGGCTTTTTGCAAGTCCTCTAAATGTTGTTCCTTTTCTGTGTCCATCTCTAGGGGCTGTTCTAAGAGGCTTTGCTCCTTCAGTATTGGGTCAGGTGATAGTCTGTCAGAGTCCCTTTTTGTTTCTCTTTGCTTTTGTCGCGCCCCTTGTGGTTTCCCGGCCAATGTCTTATCTGCTTTATCTTCCTATATCATAAACTTTTTTTTATAGTATTGGGGATAGCACTGGTCCTTAAAGTTTTCCAGAGCCACGCCACCGGCAGATCTGCCCTTCATTAGTAGTTTTATTTAGGGTCAGTCTCTTTTACACTCCTGTCTCTCTGTCGTTTAGATAGTATTTATCACAAGTCCCTCTGAATATCAGGACAACTTCCTGGAAATCACTCAAAATTTGAGGTTTACCATAATAGACTGTAAAATTTTAGATAAACACAGATAAGATATAGATATGTCACAGGTTTCCCCCTTAAATGGTTATGCTTTAAATGTAATCAGGACGATTTATACCGATCATTTCAAGCTTATAACAGTTTCTCTTCACATTGTACATTGAGCTTATAGAGGGAGGTATTCCAAGAGATCTCAAAGAAAATCTCTAAACAATCAGAGCAACATGCTGGAGTACAGCCAAGAATATCAAAGTTCAGGGTGCAATGTTATCCCAAGATAAACAGGGTGTATTGCTGTAGTCTTGGTAACCCTTTTAGGCTAGTCAGATGAGGGTATATATGAGGTGAGGAACATCAGCATCAAAAATAATTTATAAGACCAGAGATCAATTTCTGAAGTTTCTAAAGCTTTAAGGCTAGGGATGGTATTTGCATTTCTATTGTAATAATATAATATTTTACAGTTCACTAGCCAATACAATCCTGGGAAGCAGGAATCCAGTATAGGTTTTCACCTTTAAATGCTGGCTCTCGCTTTTTATTATTATTATTTAGGAATTCCCTTTAGGGATCTCTCACCTCACAATAGTTAGTCCCAACCTGACCCAGTACCTCTCCTCTGTGTTTTCAGCCTTACTGTTCTCTGGCAGTTTCAGCTGCAGGGCTCAGACCATCAAGGTATCCAATCATCCCTTCTTTCTCCTTCCTCCGTATGTTCTCTGCAGTTCTCAGGTCCAGGAGGGGAACGCTCAGAGGCACGTAAGAGCCGAGGGGGGGGGGGGGCTGAAAGGCTCCCAAGCTGCCTGCACTCCTCAGCATCAGCAGCGGCCTGGGGGATCAGAATAGGGGGTCATGGAGCATGGCTGAGCAGATAGTGCGGGGCTAGAGATACAGACAGAGCTCCTCGTTGCGGGCATCGATGCCTCAAGCTCTCTTCCTCCCTCAAGTCACGTGCATGTCATCCGGCTCCTTCCCCTCCTGAGTGAAAGTTAAAGTGTATGATAACCTCAACAATAAACTTCTATTTCATTTTCATGATCAAAAATGTAGTAAAGGGATGTACCGCACAGAGAACAGCCATTCTCATTTCTCCACTCATGAAGGACTTAAAAAACAGCCAGGTGAAAATACAGAAGAACTCTATGATATCTTATACTGAACCTAACACTTCTCTGCTAGTCACTTAGGATTACAACAATGGGACAGTCCATCCATCATCACACATTTTACATTAAAAGTGGAAGGCTAAAAACACTCCTATGTGCTTAAATCCTAATTGCGAGATCTGATGGATGGCTATAAATTCCATAATTTTCTGCCAAGGCATCAAATGTTCTAATCTGCAGAATATATTATAACGCTCTGCCAGTGTACACACTTAATATGAAAGAAGAATGCTGTTTTTACATGTCAAAGCCAGGAAGTGTGGCTTAAACTACAAAGCAGGAAGCGAAAGATAGGATCTCTGGCACACTCTGCATAGTCCCTCTGCCAGGTGAGACCTTTAAGTTAAGGTGACCAGATTTTTAAAATGAAATCTAGGGACATACTTTTTTTATTATTGGCTCATATTGGCTATATTTCTCACATTTCGCCCATGAGATTTAATAAAAAAAGATACTTCTTAGAATGGTTTGTGATATGACTACCAAATGTTAAGAAGATAAGCTAGAGAAAAACCACACAGAGAGCGGTATGGAGTGTATGCTGGCTCCGAGTATGTGCAGGAGAGTGTTGTGTATGGAGGTGAGTAGTATGTGCAGGGGGAGGGGTATGGAGTGTATGGCGGTGGGTAGTATGTACAGGAGAGAAAGAAAAAGTGCTGTGCTGCTAAACAACTACAGATAAAAAACCAACAACCCTCCCCAACCTATCCAACACACTACAAAAAGTGCCTGAATACCAAATGGATAATAAATTAACCCCAATAAGGGTAAATGAGAATAAGTTGAAAACCACAAGTGCATATTTAACCACTTCCGGACCGCCCGCCACGTATTTCCGTCACTAATTTGACATTAAATACTGCTGTTATGGCAGCAGCTACCTGCCAAAACCCTGGTATTTCTTTACATGGCTGGCGGTCATCTTTCACATAAAAGCGGTCCCAGCAGCGGATTCGCAGTGGGATGACCTCTATTGGCGGCGGGCCCAATGGTAGCGGTGAAAATATTCCGGTCCTTCTCTGTCCCAGGCAGGAAGTCGAGTGAGGGTAAGATGGCTCTATGGCCTTGGACAGCCTTTCTCAACCTTTTCAACACAGGAGAACCCTTGAAATAAATTTCTGGTCTCGGGGAACCCCTGCTAAAAATTAAAAATCTACAACTCATGCCACATTAGTATGACAGTCAGTGGGAAGACTGCTCCTTACTCATGTCCTCATTGGGAAGAATTATAGCCTTACAGATAGCTAAAAAAAAAAAATTGTGTCATTGGGAACTTATTGGAGAGGCAGAAACTGCCCATTGCTCAAGGAACCCCTAGCAACCCCAGGAGGAACCCTAATTGAGAAACCCTGGCCTTGGAGGACCGGAGAAACGTCATACGTTGCTTCCGCCCAATGGCCTTAAAGGGACCTTTTTTTTTTTTCTTGCTTTTAAGTGTAGATGTGAGATCTAAGGTCTTTTTGACCCCAGATCTCACATTGAAGAGGACCTGTCCTGCTTATTTCTATCACAAGGGATGCTTACATCCCTTGTAATAGGAATAAAAGTGATCAATTTTTTTTTTTAAAGGATAGTGTAATAATAAAAAATAAAAGGTAAAATAAATAGGACAATTTAAAGCGCCCCGTCCCTCAGAGTTTGCGTGCAGAAGCAAAATATGCACAGGTCGCGCCCACATATGTAAACATTGTTCAAACCACATGTGAGGTATCATCACGATCGTTAGAGTGAGAGCAATAATTCCTGCCCTAAACCTCCTCTAACTCTAAAATGGTAACCTGTAGAAATTTTAAAAGTGTCGCCTATGGAGATTTTTAAGTACCAATGTTTGTCGCCATTCCACGAGCGTAAGCAATTCTGAAGCATGACATGTTGGTTATCTATTTACTCGTCGTAACATTCTCTTTCACATTATAGAAAAATTTTGGGCTAACTTTACTGTTTTCTTATTTTTTGATTTTAAAAAAATGTAAAAATTGCTTTTGTAAGACCGCTGCGCAAATACGGTGAGGCATAAAGTATTACAATGATCTCCATTCATTCTCTAGGGTCTCTGCTAAAAGTATATATAATGTTTGGGGGTTCTATGTAATTTCCTAGCATAAAATACTGATTTTAACTTGTAAACAAGTGTCAGAAACAGGCCTGGTCCTTAAGGTCCGGTTCACACTGATGCGATGCGGGAAGGCTGCGAACTCGCAGCCTGTTCCCGCATCGCACACGCACCCCCGGCAGTTTACACTGCCATATGCAATACGCTGGGGGTGTCAATGTAATCTTAACGACACCCCCAGTTTGATCGCATATCGCAGTGCGATCGTGCAGTTCGCACAGGAGCGGATCGCACAAGTGTGAACCGCTGTGCGATCCGATCCTGATGCGGCTGCAAAAATGCCTGTGCGTGTTTGCTGCGGGAGCGATGCGAATTTAGCCATACAGTTTGTATGGCTAAACTCGCACCGCACAGCTGATCGCATGTAATGTCGGAGCAGTGCGCTCCGACATTACATGCGAACCCCGCACACGCACAAGTGTGAACCGGGGCTCAGTGCTTAAATAAATGAAATTAAAAAGAAAATATATATGTAACTTTTTGTTTATTAAAAATCTCACAAGTATAATACAAAACCATACTGTATTTACATATATAATAAATAAATAAATATATATACATAAACAAAAATAGCTTACATCAGCATAGAAACAGAAAATTGTTACTATCATGACTAAACTCAACAAAGCCATAACCTCCACCTAAACACCCCCACAGGCTAAGAAACAATTACACATTGAACCCATGCATGCAGCCTTTTTTCAAAAATCCAATCTTATAAAAATCTAGAGGACGTGAAAAGACAAAAAGAAAAGCCACACACCCAGAGACTGACAGACAGCAACTACGGGGAACTGAATTCCTCCACACCTTTGTCCAGGATCCCGGCCGCCACCTGTCCTTCTCAAGACCCCGAATCTTCCCAACCTCACCCAGAATGTTGTGCACCACCACCTCGACAGGAAGGACTATTTTCTGAGTGGAAACCTGACACCGTGCATTCCACGTGAAGTAACGGACTACTAAGCTAACTAGAAAAAGTGTCTCAAAATCAAAATCCTGATGTGTCTCAAAAGACCCGTATGACCACTCCTCATAACTTAAGCAGGAAAGGAAGAAAGTAAAGAGATACCCAGAGCCCCATCCACCCGCTTATAGACTTCTATATTGAAGGGGCACTGAAGCAAGAAATGGTTCATCGTCTCCTCCACACCGCCACTAACCACACTTGGACAACCCCGGTTCTCCACAGAGCGATGCTTCAAGTTACCCTTTATATAGAGTCTGCCATGGAACGAGAGCCAGGCCAAATCCTGAAACTTCAAAGGGATTCTCTCCAGGTTAATCAAACGCAGACCCTCCATCAAAACAGGACCTGGGCAATCCCTCAAGGCCAGTGGCTCGTTAAAGGCAGATTCAACAGCCCTCTTTTCCAGGGCCTTCCTAGGAAGAGACTTAATTTCCACTGCCGAAGCATTTTCAGGCATGGGGCAACGTAAGCCGGGAGCTTACCATGTTGGACCCTCAGGCTTTTCACTGGTCCACCATCCTCCCAACTTCGCAGAAAAGGCCTAAACCAGGACTGAAAAGTACCAACCCACCCAGGCGATTTCTCTGCCAGCATGTTACCAAAATTATGTTTAAAAAACATCAGAGAAAAAAATACCACCAGGTTGACCATACCTAGGCCACCCATCCACCTGGGAAGGTATGTTACAGACCTCTTAATGAGATTCAGTTTGTTCCCCCATAACATCTGGGAAAAAAAGCTGTAGATCCTTGCATAGAGACTGAGACACTGGCAAAATACAGACAAAAAAATAAAGACAAAGACTTACAGAAATACTGGGATCAGGTAAGTTTTAATCAGATCAATCCTTTCCCTGTAAGATAGGTTTCCATTCCTTCCAGCTGGCAACCTTGGAATCGGCATCTTGTAGCCTGCTTTTCCCAATTTGCAAAGCCGTAATCGCCAGGACCAAATTTGATGCCTAAATCTTTAATTTCCTGCGAGGGCTCTGGGAAACTGTCCTGAAGTTAAAAGCTATCGCCTTCTTCTCCCATCCAAAAATCTTCACTCTTATCCTGATTGATCTTTAAGCCAGATGCCTCAGCATACTGCTCCATCACCGAGACCACCTCCTCCGCTTCCTCTGTCCCAGAGATGAAAACAGACACGTTATCAGCATAGGCCACAACCCTCAAAGGGGGCTCACCAGGAATGCCCAAAGGAACCCCCTCACAACGCTCCACACTCTAATCTCCTGGATGAAGGGATCGATTGCGAACATGTATAGCAGAGGACTCAAAGGACACCCCTGACGCACACACGAGCCAACCTCAAAGGGCCATCCAATCAAACCATTCACAAGCATGAACCTTTCAGCTCCTCTGTACAAAGTCTTCAGCCAATCAATAAACCCCCCCTCCAGGCCATACTTGCCAAGAAGCAATCGTAGGTACTCATGATTGACCCGATCAAAAGCTTTTGCCTGATCCAATGCCAGCAGGTACTTTCCCCAGCCTGCAGCCCTGCATCGTTTCAGGGCATCCCGGACAGCTAACACAGCTGAAAAAGTGCTTCTACCCTGAACCAAACAGTGCTGGTGGTGAGAAAGTAGATTGCTGCTACAGACAATAAACGCCACAAAATGATTTTTGCCATTATCTTCCTATCAACATTGAGAAGGCTAATGGGCCGCCAATTCACAATTCTTGAAGAGTCTTTATCCTTTGACAGAAGAATCACTGCAGATTGTCGCATGGAGGCAGAGAATAAACCCTCTTTCAGACAGCCATTAAAAATCTCCACCAAATACGGGGCCAGAGTAACCTTAAAGTGCTTGTAAAACTCAGCTGTCAATCCATCTGGCCCAGGCGGCTTGTTAATGGCAAGCTTATCAATAGCCTTAACCACCTCATCTGCAGTGATGTCCTCTGCCAAACTCACCAAAGAAACGCCATTTCCCAGTCCTGGAATAGAATCCATAAAACCTGACATGCCTGTCCGATCAAGGTCCCTCCTGCCCAGGAGGTCAGCATAATACGACCTGGCAGTTTTCAGGATCCTTGACTTGGACTTGGTCAAGGAACCCGTGCTGTCAACTTGGCCTACAACTGACTTAACTGCTCTTGTTTGCAATTCTGGTAAGGGTCGGGCGAGTGATATTTCCCATAATCCCGTTCCAGAACCAAAGAGGCATGCCTGTAATATTGACAATCCCTAAGTAAGAGTTTAACCTCAGAGATCATCGTTGGATCTCCATTATTCGAGACAAGCCTATCAAGTCATTCACAAACGCTGGTAGGTGACATACTTATCAAGCTGTTTATTTCTTCCCATGGCCTTGAAAAACCCAACGATCCTTTGTTTTGTAAGCTCCCACCACTCTGACCTACTGCTGCAAAAGTCCATGATCAATACCTGTGCCTGAAAAAAATCCTCAAAGGATTGACTCACTTTCTCATCATCCAGGAGTGCCGAATTCAGCTTCCAGGTACCCCTCCCCCTAGGTGGTGTATCGGGGCTATTCAGAGTCACAGACAGAATACAGTGATCAGAAAACTCCACAGCCTGACACACTGGTGCCGAGAAGGCAAAGTTCCCCTTTAAAAAAAAAATATCTATTCTACTCTGACTACTGAAAAGTGAATCCTGTGTCGTCTGGGCAGCAGTGAATGTGCACATCAACCAGACCTGCCTCCCTAGCTATTTTGTTTAACCACTTACCGCATATTAACGTACCGATACGTCGGTACACTTTGCGGGTTTATACCGGGATGATGCCTCTAGTTAGAGGCATCATCCCGGTACCGTGGTTTGAAGCCGACGGTCGGCTTTCCGTCGGTAACGACCGATGCGGCTCGGGAGCCGCTCGATCGCTACCCGGGGGGGCGGGAGGGGACGTCCCCCCCCTCCCGCCGCCTTCCGTGGCTTTGCCTGGGGCTCCCGTCCCACCGGGAGCCCCGAGCACCCAGCCGGCACGTCCGCCGGCTGGATGGAGTCCCGATGAATGCCGTAAACGGCATCGATCGGGTCTCCGATGACGTAACCCGGAGGCGGCGTCCATGACGTCACTTCCGGGTTACTGTGCTGCAAAAGGCGGCAAATTTAAAAAACGGCTGTATGCAAAAATGCAGTTTTCGGCGTTTTGCATACAGGGAAGTGTAGTGGAGGGGTCTAGGGTCTTTTAGACCCTCGATCCCTCCATAAAGTGTACCTGTCACACATATTGCTGTCACAAGGGATGTTTACATTGCTTGTGACAGCAATAAAAGTGATCAGATTTTTTTTTTAAAAAAAAACCTGTAATAAAGTTTAAAAAAAAAAAAAAATAAATAGGAAAAAAAAAAAAATAATTTTGCCGCCCCCGTCACCGTTGGCTCGCGCACAAAAAAAAAACGTATACGCAAGTCGAGCCGCGAATGAAATCGCTGTTCAAACCCCACATGTGAGGTATCGCCGCGATCGCCAGAGCGAGCGCAATAATTTAAAAAAAAGAGCTACACTCTACCTCTAAACTGGTAACCGTTAAATAAATTTAAAGCGTCGCAGATTGAGATCTCTATTGACCGTAGTTTGTCGCCATCCCACGGGGGGGCGCAATTTTAAACCGTAACATGTTGGGTATCTATTAACTCGGCGTGACATCATCTTTCACAATATACAAAAAAATGGGCTAACTTTACTGTTTAGTATTTTTTAAATGCAGTGAAATGTGATTTTTCAAGTTTTTTCCAAAAAAATGGCGTTTTAAAGACCGCTGCGCAAATACCGCTTGACAAAAAGTTTTGCAATGACCGACATTTTATTCTCCAGAGTTTTTGCTAAAAAAATATACATAATGTTTGGGGGTTCTAAGTAGTTTTCTAGGAAAAAACTGAATTTTTGTAAAATCTTACCTGTAAAATTCCTTTCTCTGAGTCCTCCGACAGTCGCCGCCATCTTCATATTCGTCACAATGGGGTATTAGACTTTGCTCCGTAGGAGTAGCTAGGCAACAGAATATGTTAATATTAAAGCTTTTAACATATCCCACCCCCAGGGGGTGGTCCCCTCAGTCAATACCCTCCTACTTCCTGTATCCATACCTCAGTTTCAGTGGAATAGCAGTAGAGTATACAACCAAACCCCAAAAGAGGGGCGGGGGCGGCGACTGTCGGAGGACTCAGAGAAAGGAATTTTACAGGTAAGATTTTACAAAAATTCCGTTTTCTCTTACGTCCTCCGACAGTCGCCGCCATCTTCATATTCGTCACAATGGGGACGTCCCAAAGCAGTGCAAACATGAGGGGTGGGAAACGCAGCCGCGCCTAAAGGCAACGCAGTCTCCACATCAGAGAAAGGAACCTTACCAAAGGAAGGAAACCAGCTGGGCAACATGAAAAAAATTTGCTCAACAGGAGCAACAACCCAGGAAAAACAAATAACCTAGGGATAAAAAACATATCCCAAATAGCCAAGGGTCCAAAACAAGGGACCCTAAGGAACTGCCGCACTAAGAACCTTGCGGCCAAAGGAAGCATCTGCCGATGCCTGAACATCCACTCTGTAGAATTTTGTGAAAGTGTGCACGGTCGACCAAGTCGCCGCCTTACACACCTGGGCCACAGAAGCCCCATGACGACAGGCCCAAGACGTACTCAGAGATCTGGTAGAGTGCGCCTTCACAGGCATAGGAGGAACTTTTCCCTTCAAAGCATATGCCTGCTCAATGGTCTGTCTGATCCATTTTGCGATGGTAGAAGCCGACGCCGCCATGCCCTTCTGAGGACCTTCCGGAAGGACAAACAAAGAATCCGTCTTGCGAAAAGACTCAGTCGACTTAAGGTAAACCCTAATCGCCCGAACAACATCCAAAGAGTGCAACCTCACCTCCTTCGGATGTTTAGGCTTCGCGCAAAGCGAAGGCAAGACAATGTCCTCATTGAGGTGAAATTCCAAAACTCTCTTCGGAAGAAAGGAAGGATTAGGTCGCAAGACCACCTTATCCAAGTGAATGACCAGATACGGAGACTTGCAGGACAAAGCCGCCAGCTCCGACACTCTGCGAGCCGAAGTGATCGCCACCAAAAAGGCGACCTTCTTGGACAACATAGACAACGAGATCTCCCTGATCTGTTCAAAAGGAGCATGTTGTAATACAGACAGAACGAGATTCAAGTCCCAAGGTTTTTGAAAAAAAGTGCTAACCAAGGAGTTAGAAGCCACAGGACGTTGAAAAAGAACGGCCAACGCAGACACCTGACCCTTGACCGTAGCCAGCGCCAAACGCTGGTTGACACCCGTTTGAAGGAAGGACAACACTCTAGAAACCGAGTATGTGCGAGGTGAAAACCCCCTGGACTCACACCAGGCAAAATAGGCCTTCCAAGTACGGTAATAGACCTTCCCCGAGGAAGATTTCCTCGCGTTGATCAAAGTGTGAATGACCTCAGGAGAGAGACCCCTATCCTTCAGGACCTCGGTCTCAACAGCCAGGCCGTCAAAGCCAGCGACTGTAAAGTAGGATGGAATATCGGCCCTTGAGACAGGAGATCTTCTCGAAGAGGCAGACGCCACGGGGCGTCGACCGCCAGATTCACGAGGTCTGCGTACCAGGACCGGCGAGGCCAGTCCGGTGCCACAAGAATCACTGTGTTCTGTTCCGAGTGTAACCTGCGAAGGAACCTGGACAGCAATTGAATCGGTGGAAACGCATACATCAGTCGGTACTGATGCCACGGAGCTACCAACGCGTCCGACGCGTCTGCCCGAGGATCGCGTGTCCTTGCCACGAACCTTTTCGCCTTGTTGTTCAGACGAGACGCGAACAGGTCTACCTCCGGAAGACCCCACTTTGCGCACAACATCTGGAAGACATCCGGGTGGAGGGACCATTCCCCCTGGTCCAGGGTCTGGCGGCTCAGATAATCCGCCTGCCAGTTCTCCACCCCCAGAATGTGAACCGCCGATATCGCCGGGACGTGTGTCTCGGCCCAAGACAGAATGTCGGCCACTTCCCGAGCTGCTCGGGCACTCCTGGTGCCCCCTTGGTGGTTGATGTAGGCCACCGCCGTGGCATTGTCCGTCTGCATCCGAACCGGACAGCCCTGCAGCCTGTCTGTCCAACGTCGAAGGCAGAGACATATCGCACGCAATTCCAGAATGTTGATCGGAAGGGAGAATTCCTCCTCCGACCAAGTTCCCTGGACGGACAGAACGCCCAGAACACCACCCCAGCCCGCCCACCCCAGCCCGACTGGCATCCGTGGTGATCACCATCCATGAAAGAGGACGAAAAGACTTGCCCCCTGACACCGTGGAGCCACCACAGAAGATCCCTTCTGGTGCGATGGCTCAACGAAATCTGGAGATCCAGAGATTGCGGTCGCCCGTCCCACCCGGACAGGATCTCTGCTTGGAGATCCGGCGTGTGAAACTGGGCGAAGGGAATCGCCTCGAAAGCCGAGACCATCAATCCCAGACATCTCATGCATGACCGGAGTGACGAGCACGGAACGTCCCTGAGGGACATGACTGCTTCCTGAAGAGTCCTGAGTTTGTCGTCCGGTAGGAAGACCTTCGCCTGGACCGAGTCCAGGATCATTCCCAGGTAGGGAAGATGAACCGACGGGCACAGCGTCGACTTTGGAAAATTTATCGTCCAACCAAACTCCTGTAGAGTTTGCATCGTGATGGACAGGTCCTTCTCCAGACCCTGGCTGGTCGCAGACCGAACCAGAATATCGTCCAGATACCCCAGGACAGAGATGCCCTGGGCTCTCAACAAAGCCAGAACCAGTGCAAGCACCTTGATGAAAACCTGTGGAGCCGAAGCGAGACCAAAAGGTAACGCCACGAATTGGTAGTGATCCTCCGCAATGGCGAATCGGAGGTACCTCTGGTGACCCCCGAAAATCGGGATGTGAAGGTATACATCCTTCAAGTCGATGGAAGCCATGAATTCCCCCGGAACCAGGGCAGCCACCACCGACCGCAGGGATTCCATGCGGAACTTGCGAACCCGCACAAAGCGGTTCAGAGCCTTTAAGTCCAGAATTGGACGAACCTTGCCCTCCTTCCTGGGCACGGTGAACAGATTGGAATAGAACCCCCGAAATCTGTCCCGATGAGGCACCGGAACCACCACTCCCTGAGCCCTCAGGTCCCGCACCGCCAGGTGCAGATCCCGCAAACGCTCCGGAGACAGTTGAAGATTTGAGGGAAAAAATCTGCTCTCCGGCCGAGAGAGAAACTCGATCTTGTAGCCAGACCGAAAGATTTCCTGAACCCACCTGTCCCGAACACGGGCCAGCCAGGGTTGAAAAAAACCGAGCAAGCGTCCCCCCACCCCATGATTCCCTATATCAGTGTATCCAAGGATTCTCCAAAAAGGCGAGATCCATCATAGGGCAGATTGGCTAAGGTCTTGCGCGAAGATTGGTCCACAGACCAACACTTCAACCAAACCAGGCGGCGAGACAATACTGCGACGCTGTGTACACGTGCAGCCAACGGTACTATATCCAAGTCCGCATCACACAAATACATGACACCCTGATGGATTTGATCCACCATATCCAATGTCGCCGGTGAGGCCGAATCAGCCACCAGGACGCGCCTAAGCACCTGCGTCCAACTCGCGACAGCCTGGGCTGCCATAAGAGAAGCAAATAGAGCTTTTAGCATTGAACCCGTAATAGAATAAGTATGACGGGCAAGAGACTCCAGCCTCCTGTCCGTGGCATCCCGGAACACCGGGGTATCCTCTGCAGGAATCGCAGTGGACTTGTTCAAAACTGCTACCGCATGATCCACCGGAGGCGGTACACACCACCGCTCATCAGTAGCGGGCGTAAAAGGATAACGCAGCTTGAACCTACTTGGCACAGCAAAAGGCTTGCTTAAATTGCGCCATTGTTCCTTAACAGCGTGCTGAAAATCATCAGTGCAGGGAAAGACCTGCGATGTCTTGAGTATTTTCTGCGTCCCATAAGCTGCCAGGGCAGCAGGAGGACATGTTTCATCCTGCAAACACAGTGTTTGTTTGATAAACCAATTCATCCATGAGTGCAAGCTCTTCAGGCGAGCCAGGGGGAGAATTATCAACCCCTTCAACCTCAGCCTCCACCTCGGACCCCACAAGATCCAGGGAGGAACGGGACCCCGATAAGGAGACCCCAGCCATAGCAGCCCCATCACCATCACCCTCTGAATCAGAGGAAATTGAAACTCTGGGCCGTTTTGTGGATTGAGCAGCCACAAGCATTTGCACCTGAGCAGCAAGGTTAGCCACAACCTCAGCCAAATCCCCCCCTGGGGGGGAAACAGCAGTCCCTTGGCCTCCCACCAAAGTGGCAGGAAATTTGCTTTCCTGAGAATCCATTGCCCCCAAATAATATGCTGGAGAATAAAGGGTTAACTGCCCCTATAACAAGCGTGGCGAGCGCAGCCCACCGCACACACACAGTAGCACAAATAGACCCCCACAGGGATAAAAGCTCAACTCAGGCAAGGATATAGGAATAGAGAGGATAAAAAACCTTGAGAGACCACTGCTGTTGCTGCTGCCTCGATCGGTGCGCCCAGGGAAAAGGAAGTGATGTAACTCAGGGCGCTCTATTAAAGCCTATGGAAGGCTACAAGAAAATGGCCGCCTGCAGTGTTAACATGCGGCCGGAGCGAGCGCTGCCAAAATGGCGCCATTTGGCGCCGAAAACGCCGCTCCTCCACCACAGTGAGGACAGCAGAAAAAACACTACAGTACAGTAAAACATGGCGGACCGCCGCAGCGGTCGCTGTAATGTGCCCAAACATGATACATCATGCCCCACAGCACACAGCCTGTCACACATCCACAGTCTGACACAGATAGTGCAGCACAGCCCCCCTCCTTGCAGCCCATATAATGCAGCCAGAGAGATAGGGAGCTTAACAGTGTGAACAGAGGCAGGGTTACACATTCCCAGACTGACACCCCCCAAACAGACAGGTCCCCACACAGATACACTTACCTCCTAGATGGCGTGGGAAACCCGCACAGGTGAACAAGCCACTGCACATGTGACAGGGAGAGTCGCATCCAGGACGCAGAAAAAACTGGAGTTGAGAAACCGCACAGCGTCCAGTGAGGTAGCCACCTCACCATAGCATCCCTGCAGCGAACAGGGATGGGTCGTTCACTGTGCCAGGAGCATTACCTGACTGAACGCTCGAAGGCAGGCTGGGAAGCCACTGACCCACAACCTGCGACCAGGGGGATCAGCCCGAGACCCAGCCCGCACGAATCCTCTTCATCAGAAGAACTAACTAATGCTGACAAAAATAACAGCTAAAGAGAGAGAAAAAACTCAAACAAAAATCAAAAAAAGAAGAGAAAGGCTGAGACAAAATGCCCCAGCATAGAGACATCCAGCTACTCCTGACAAGCTAGACATTGAAACTGAGGTATGGATACAGGAAGTAGGAGGGTATTGACTGAGGGGACCACCCCCTGGGGGTGGGATATGTTAAAAGCTTTAATATTAACATATTCTGTTGCCTAGCTACTCCTACGGAGCAAAGTCTAATACCCCATTGTGACGAATATGAAGATGGCGGCGACTGTCGGAGGACGTAAGAGAAAATACTGGTTTTAACTTGTAAACAAAAAGTGTCCGAAATAGGGCTGGGGCTTAAGTGGTTAAAAAAAAGCCATCACAGTCCAGCCTGGCTCCGGTACCTTTGCTGTCCTTAGTCCTAGTGAAAGGTGTTAAAATCACCACCGAAAACAACTTGCTGGGCTGTAAAAAAAAAAAAGGCTTGATCTTCATGAAGAGGCATTTCCTGTCCCACTTTGTCTGGGGCCCATAGATGTTAATCAGGCACAGGTCCTGCCCCCATGGAGACATCTAAGACCATACATCTCCCCATTTCTACCTCAATAATCCGCCAACAGGTTACCATGCCGGAAAAAAGTACCGCAACTCCAGTGGAGGGCCCACGCCTCCATTCCCTCTTCGCCAGATGAATATCGGCCAAACTAGACAACCGGGTCTCCTGCAAAAAGAAAATATCAGCATCAAACCTGCTGAGCAAAAATAAGGCCATGTTACGAGCACTTACTGATTTTATACTGGCGACATTAATGGTCGCCACTTTTAAAGGAGAGGGAACCGCCATTAGGATGATTGGGGTACACATTTCTTAGCCTGCTTACCCCCTTCCCTACTTGGAGACCCTGCACGCTTTAGTGTCCTCTGTGATTCCTCCTCCACTGAAATCACAGACTCATCAACCGAAGAACCTTCATCCTCCACCTCAGAAAACACCTCAAACTTATTGGACACCTCCACCCTCCCAGGTTCAGGTACAGGCACACCCTTCTTCTTCCTCTTCCCAGACTTTCTTTTAGCCTCCAACCACACCAAATCTTCATGAGACAACTCTGACTCTGACTGTAAAGCCCCCTCCCCCTCCATTCCATCATCACCCACATCATCATGCAACCTACTCACTCCACTCACCACAACAGTCCCCCCATCCTTCACCCCAGTACCCCCACCATCATTCACTCCATCCCCCGGCGCCTCGCGCCCTCCAGTCCTCAGACGATGAGGGGGGGGTCGGTGAAACCTTGCACACCGGTCCAGCTCCCACCACAGCCCCTACTACTACTGGGGAGACTGACACAGGAGGATCAGACACAACATCCACTGACACTGACTCAGGGGGCACGACACAAGGGGATGACACAACTTTGGGCGGACCATCAAACACTGACTGCACTGAGACAACAGGGACAGAGACATTGGGGACCCCTGACACAGCCCCCCTATTCTCTGTCTTCCCCATGTCCAGGCAAAAAAACTCTTCCACTATAGCAAACTTATTATGCAAGGCCTCAGGGCACTGGCTGTATGCATGCCCAAACTCATCACAGAGATTGCATTTGATCTTATTGCAATCCTTAGCCAGATGCCCCAGGCCCTGACACAGAGAGCACTTCATCTCTGGACATGAGGAGGCCAAAGGCCCCCGAGAACTGCACTTGTTACAGAGGTTGGGCTGGCCAGGGTAAAACGCAACAATCCTATCTTTCCCAATGAAGGCTGAGGAGGGAAGATGCTGTACCACATTCCCACACACATGCAACCTCATCTGCACCGACCACCCACCTGTCTCTATGCCTCTCTGATCCACAATCTTTTTCAGAGGGGTCAGAAGCTCCCCAAATCTCCTTAGCCGGACAGACAAGTCAGCAGAGGGAATGGATTAATTCCTGACCAGGATGGTGACATTCTTCACAAGAGGTTGGCGTGAGACAAGTTTAAGAAAGAGTCCCTCCCACTCCCGCAGACCCCTATACACACGCTCACTTCTCCCAAAAAACATTGAGCGACTGGGGGCTAACAAAGGAGAGGTCATACTCATAGGAGCCTACTGGATTAATCAGAGCAAAGATGTCATCTGCCTTGAAACCCATCATCAAAATCTTGTCCACAACCAACCTCCTGATATGGGGGGCACCCCCACCTTCCCAACTAAGCAGCACTAAATTCCTCCACCTAAAAGACAGGGGTGCAGATGGCAGACCTGCAGCAGTCCTCCCTCCTGAACTGCCTGCCTGATGTGACTGCCTTATCCCAGCCAGAGCCCCAGCATAAGTTTTTTTAGCAGGATTAGACACCCCAGATCTTAAAGCTGCACCATTGGCTGCAGGAGTATAAGAACCCCCACTCTGTAAATCACCACCAGAGGCAGCAGCAGCTGTCACTCCATCCACCAACACACATACATTCCCCTTTCCAGCATTACAAGCAGCCTTATCATTCACATTAATTTCCCATTTGTAGCACTACTACTCCCAGCAGACCCACTCACACCAGATGCTGCTGTCTTCACCTCCTCCTCCCCAAACATATTCCTCTTAGGTAAAAGCCTTCCACTCCTTGTAACGCTTCCTGGGATTTCAGTAACACCTTTCACAGTGTAGCTGCCATTTCCTTTCCCACCATTATCTGCTATACCTGCAGCATCCAGCGGGGACTGTGCAGAAACAATGGCAGATCCCTTCCCCCCAGCAGAGTTCAAAGTCATAGTTTTCTTACTATCAAAGTTCAGAGTCAGACTTCTTAGGCCCCCTTCACACACAGAGTCCGTTCAGATCCGCCTGTCAGTTTTTTTGGCGGATCTGAACGGACGCCCCATGCATCTCTATGGGGCATCGGATGTCAGCGAAAACATGTCCGCTGACATCCGATACGTCAAAACCGGGCGGATGGAAACCTTATTTTCCAAAAAGGTTTCCATCCGTCTGGCGGATCGGATGAGAACGGACAGATGGTCCGATCCCATCCGATTCCCCCATAGAGAAGAACGGGGACCTGACAGCTGTGTCTCCACACACAGCGCGGAGACACAGCTGTCATCCAACTGCTCAGCGGGAGATCGGCGGATTGATCCCCCGCTGGGAAAAACGGAGTCCGTCTGATAGACTCCGTGCATGAAAGGGGTATCAGCAGAGCCCAGTCCTGCAGGCACAGCAGCCATCTTCTCTGCAGAGCTTTGAACACACACAGCAGGTTTTCCCTCCAAAACACTGCTCTCCATGCTGCTGTTCATGCTGTCAGTTTTAGCAAAGTATGACTTTTCAATAAGTTTTACCTTTACAGGTCCAGGTACAGAGTCATTGCCATCGTCCTCATCAGCAGAATCCTCTGAAAAGCGAAAAGTTCTTCCACTCAAGGGAGACTCAATCTCCTGAATAAAGTTTAGCATGCCTCCACCATTTTCCTCTACCTCCTGTGCTGTTCCTCCAGCTTGATGGGGAGGGAGGGAGGCAGAGGCCGCTATTTCCTCCGGTGAAGCAGATCCTGAGGTGGATGGGGAAAATATATATGTAGCACCCTCCTAGGTAGGTGCTAGGTAAAAGCATCTTATGCTCCTTCTGCTTATCGGGGGAGCCTGATCTATTAGGTTGCCTGTTGCATGTTCCCAGGTGTGATTCACTGGGTCTAAGGGAGTGTCCCCACTGCAACCAATAGGGGATCCTGTTGAACAGTGGAGGAAACCTAGCTAGTGACACGTTGGCTTTTGTGAGATTCCCAGTGGGAGGGCACTCCTACAGTGCATCCTGAAATTGTTCATAAAACATATGACAGGGTGTCTTTGGCGGGAAGCAGAGTCCCAGGAGGAGGCTGATGGCTTGTCTCTCCTCCTGCTGTATGAGGAAAGTGGTCTTTCAGAGACTTGGTTTGAAGGCTTTCATGATTGGCTGGCGACCATTCAGGGGTATTCCCTTTAGAGATAGAGAAGGTAAAAAAGGGGGAGGGGTATGTCTGTATATTAAGAACAGTGTACAGGTAAATAGGAGAGACAATATTAATAATGGAGCTAAGGAGGAGGTAGAATCCCTATGGGTAGAACTTTAAAGGGAAGGCACGATGGGGAAAGTAATATTGGGCATATGCTATAGGCCTCCAAACCAGAGGGAGGAGGGGGAGGCAGACCTCCTTTCACAGATTGGAATGGCAGCAAGGATGGGAAATGTAATTATAACAGGGGACTTTAATTATCCAGATATAGACTGGGCAGAAGGAACCGCCCATTCATCCAAGGCTCGGCAGTTCCTAAATGTTTTGTGGAACAATTTCATGGGTCAGATGGTGAACGCACCAACAAGAAATAATGCGGTACTAGACCTACTGATTACCAATACGGACCTGATCACCAATATAGAAATACGAGGCAACTTAGGAAACAGTGATCATAGCTCAATTAGTTTCAGTATTAATCATAGTAATAGGAAACACAATGGTAATATAAGGACACTGAATTTCAAAAGAGTCAACTTCCCAAAACTGCGCTCTTTGCTAGAAAATATCAATTGGGATTGAACCCTGGGAACAAAGGGAGTGCTTCAAGAGCATACTAAACAACGGGATTGGCCAGTGCATTCCAAAAGAGAATAAATTTAAAAGAGCAAAAGCAAACCCTGGGTGGCTAAACTCCAACATAAAAAGGCATATTAATACTAAAGAAAAGGCATTAAAAAAAATACAAGGCTGAGGGGTCATTGGCAGCATTCCAACATTACAAAGAGTGCAATAAGAAATGTAAAGGCGAAATCAAGGCGGCTAAAATAGAGCATGAGAGACATATAGCGGAAGCAAGTAAAAAAAAACCCAAGAAATTCTTTAAGTATATAAATAGTAAGAAAGCGAGGCCAGAACACATTGGCCCCATAAAAGACGACATCTGGCCACAGAGGACAGTGAGAAGGCGAAAGTGCTAAATAATTTCTTCTCTTCAGTCTTCACAAAATAATTTGGGGAGCTACACTAATCCAGCTTGTAATGCTAAATTAAATAATAAACCCCAGGAATTACCCCCATGGTTAACAGAAGATAGACTTAGAACTAAACTAGAGAAACCTAACATAAATAAATCACCGGGACCGGATGGCTTGCACCCTCAGCCAGGAGATAGCCAGACCATTGCTCTTGATCTTTACGGATAGTCTACAGACGGGAATGATGCCAGCTGATTGGAAAAAAGCCAATGTGGTACCAACATTTAAAAAAGGGCCGAGATATATCCCGGGTAACTATAGGCCGGTCAGCCTAACATCAGTAGTCTGCAAGATTTTGGAGGGGATGTTAAGGGACTATATACAAGACTTTAGTAATGAATACTGTATTATTAGTAGTAATCTGCATGGTTTCATGAAAAATCATTCTTGCCAGACCAATCTATTAACCTTCTACTATGAAGTGAGTTGCCATCTAGATAAAGGAAGGCCTGTGGATGTGGTGTATCTGGACTTTGCAAAGGCATTTGACATTTCCCAACAAACGCTTACTGTACAAACTAAGGTACATAGGTATGGACCATAGGGTAAGTACCTGGATAGAGAACTGGCTCCAGGGGAGAGTCCAGATGGTGGTGATAAACGGGGAGTACTTGGATTGGGCGGATGTGGAAAGTGGGGTCCCTCAAGGATCTGTCCTGGGACCAATCCTGTTTAATTTATTCATAAATGATCTAGAGGAGGGGATATCTAGCACAATCTTAGTATTTGCAGATGATACTAAACTAAGCAGGGCAATAAATTCTATGCAGGACATGGAAACCTTACAAGCAGACCTGAACAAAATAATGGGGAGGGCAACTACATGGCAGATAAGGTTTAATGTTGAAAAATGTAAGGTAATGCACTTGGGCGTCAGAAACACGAATGCAATTTACTCACTGGGGGGGAACCTCTGGGTGAATCTAAGATGGAAAAGGACCTAGGGGTACTAGTGGACAACAGGCTTGGCAGTGGCATGCAATGCCAAGCCGCTGAAAGCAAAGCCAACAAAATACTGGCATTTGTAAAAAAGGGGATTCACTCTAGAAATAAAGAAATTATTCTCCCACTTTACAAGACTCTGGTTCGACCACATCTGGAGTATTCCGTCCAGTTCTGGGCACCTGTCCTCAGGAAGGATGTGCTACAACTGGAGAGAGTCCAGAGAAGGGCAACAAAAATAATTTAGGGGAATGGAGGATATCAGCTATGAGGAAAGACTACAAGCATTGAACTTATTCTCTCTGGAGAAGAGACGCTTGAGAGGGGAAATGATATCAATGTACAAAAACTGTACTGGTGACTAGGGATTATCGAACTTTTGAAAAGTTTGGTTCGACCAGAACACCCAAACTTCCCGAAAGTTCGGGTCCGCATTCCAGAATCCCATTGAAATCAATGGGACCCCAACTTCGGTAATCAAAAAACACAATTTTGAAGCCCTAAAACCCAATAAATCCCCCTATAAAGTGCCTAGGGTTCTGGGTCATGCCCCAGGGACTATTAATCACACAAAAAAAAGTTCTTAAAAATTGTCATTTTTTTATAGAGAGACAATTATTGAAAAAATTGAAAAAAAAAAAAAAAAAAAGAATTTTTGTAAAATCTTACCTGTAAAATTCCTTTCTCTGAGTCCGACAGTCGCCGCCACCTCTAAGTCATCACTATTGGGGTATTGACTTCCGCTCCGCAGGAGTAGCTAGGCATAAGACTTAGTCAAAAGAACAAAGACATTTGCATATACACACCCATGGGGGCTGTCCCACTGGTCAATACCCCCCTGCAGTGAAAACTCCAAACTCAGTTTAGTAGCATAGCAGTAAGTGTACAAGAAAAACCCCAAAAGAGGGGTGGGGGCGGCAACTGTCTCTTACGTCCTCCGACAGTCGCCGCTACCTCTAAGTCATCACTATTGGGATGTCCCAAAGCAGTGTAGACATGAGGGGTGGGAGACGCAACCGTAGAAAAGGCAACGCAGTACCCACATCAGAGAAAGGAACCTTACACGCATAGTAAGAGAACCTTCTGGGCAACAGAAAAGGCTCAACAGGAGCAACAGCCCAGGAAAGCAAATAACCCAGGGGATAAACAACCCCAAACATCAGGGACCCACAACAAAACAAGGGTCCCTCATGACACTGCCGCACTGAGAACTTTGCGGCCAAAGGAGGCATCAGTTGATGCCAGAACATCCACCTTATAGAATTTTGAAAAGGTGTGCACTGACGACCAAGTCGCAGCTTTGCACACCTGGGCCACCGAGGCTCGATGCCAGTAGGCCCAGGATGCACTCAAAGATCTGGTAGAGTGTGCCTTAACAGGGTAGGGTGGAACCCGTTCATTCAAAGCATAGGCCTGTTCAATGGTCTGTCTGATCCATTTGGCAATGGTTGCTGCAGACGCAGTCATGCTCTTCCGAGGTCCCTCAGGAAGGACAAAGAGGGAATCCGTCTTCCGAAAGGATTCAGTGGACGACAGGTAAACCCTGATCGCCCTGACAACATCCAAGGAATGCAAAGCAACCTCCTTGGGATGCTTAGGCTTCGTACAACGCGAAGGCAGGACAATGTCCTCATTAAGGTGGAACTCAGAGACCACCTTAGGAAGAAAAGACGGGTGTGTTCGCAAGACCACCTTATCCTTGTGAATTGCCAAGTAAGGAGAGCGGCAAGACAACGCCGCCAGCTCCGATACTCTGCGAGCCGAAGTGATCGCCACTAAAAAGGCAACCTTCTTAGACAGCAGAGGCAACGATATCTCCTGGATGTTCTCAAAGGGAGAATGCTGAAATACGGACAGAACCAAGTTCAAGTTCCATGGAGGTAAAGGCTCCCTCCTGGGAGGAGCCAAATGTCACACACCTTGAATGAGGGTGCGAATTAAGGAATTAGACGCCACAGGGCGCTGGAAAAGAATAGCCAGTGCAGACACCTGGCCCTTTATCGTGGCCAGCGCCAGGCGCTGGTCCACCCCCGACTGGAGGAAAGCCAACACTCTCGACACCGAGTACGAGTGAGGGGAGAACCCCCTGGACTCACACCAGGCGAAATAAGCTTTGCAGGTACGGTAATAAATTTTACCAGAGGAGGTTTTCCTAGCCTTAATCAGGGTAGGAATGACCTAAGGGGAGAGACCCCTGTCTCTCAGGACCTGGGTCTCAACAGCCAGGCCATTAAAGCCAGCGACTGTAAAGCAGGATGGAAGATCGGTCCCTGAGACAGTAGATCTTCCCGCATTGGCAGCCGCCAAGGAGGCGCCACCGCCAGGTGAACAATGTCGGCGTACCAGGACCGGCGTGGCCAGTCCGGCACCACCAGAATCACCAGGTGCGGTTCCGAGGCTAACCTGCGAAGGAACCTGGACAACAACTGAATCGGAGGAAAGGCATACATCAGACGATACTGATGCCAAGTGGCCACCAACGCATCCGAGGCGTCTGCCAGAGGATCGCGCGTTCTTGCCACAAACCTTTCCACCTTGTGGTTTAGCCAAGACGCGAACAGATCCACGTCCGGGGATCCCCACTTCGCACAAAGCATTTGGAAGACTTCCGGGTGTAGGGACCATTCCCCCTGGTCCAGGGTCTGGCGGCTCAGATAGTCGGCCTGCCAATTCTCTACAACCGGAATGTGAACTGCTGAGATTGACGGGACATGAGTCTCGGCCCAAGACAGAATGTCGGTCACCTCCCGGGCCGCCCGGGCACTCCTGGTGCCCCCTTGGTGGTTGATGTAAGCCGCCGCAGTAGCATTGTCCGTCTGTACCCGAACCGGACGGCCCCGAAGTCGATCCGACCACTGGAAGAGACAGAGTTTGATCGCTCTCAATTCCAATATGTTGATCGGAAGGGAGGATTCCTCCCCCGACCAAGTGCCCTGGACAGACAGGTTGCCCAGGACTCCACCCCAGCCCGACAGGCTGGCATCCGTGGTAATCACCATCCACAGCAATGGACTGAAGGATTTTCCTTCTGACACAGCCGGGGACTGAAGCCACCGGCGACTCAATGAGACACTCAGATCCAAGGACTGAGGTAGTCTGTCCCACTTTGCCAGGATCTCCGCTTGAAGAGACCGTGTGTGAAACTGGGCAAAGGGTATCGCCTTGAAGGCCGATACCATCAACCCTAGGGACCGCATGCAGGTCCTGAGTGACGAGGATGGCTTGTCCCTGAGGGACCTGATCTCGTCCTGTAAGGTCCGGAGCTTGTCCTCCGGCAAGAACACCTTTGCTTGAGTAGAGTCCAGAACCATTCCCAGATAGGGAAGATGAACCGAAGGAGACAAGTTCGACTTCTGTACGTTGATGGTCCATCCGAACTCCTGGAGCGTCTGTACCGTGGTGGACAGATCGCGCAGTAGGTTCCTGGCGGACACTCAATCTTAAGAGGAGATCGTCCAGATATCCCAAGACCGCAATGCCCTGAGCCCTCAGCAGGCCTAGAACAGGCGCCAACAATTTTGTAAAGACCCTTGGAGCCCAAGCGAGACCAAAAGGTAACGCCACAAACTGATAGTGGTCCTCCGCTATAGCGAACCGAAGGTACCTCTGGTGACCCTCGAAAATGGGGATGTGTAGGTACACATCCTTCAGGTCTATAGAGGCCAGGAATTCCCCTGGACTCAGGGAGGCCACCACCGAGCGGAGAGATTCCATACAGAACTTTCGAACGCGCACAAAGCGGTTCAGAGCTTTCAGGTCCAGAATAGGACGCACCTTGCCCTCCTTTCGGGGCACAGTGAACAGATTGGAATAAAACCCCCAAAACCTGTCCCGATGAGGCACAGGGACAATCACCCCCTGGGAAGGAGGTCCTGCACCGCTTGATGCAGGTCCTGCAGGCGCCCTGGGGTCAAATGAAGATTTGAGGGAAAAAATCTGTCCGCTGGCCGGGAAAGGAATTCGATCTTGTACCCTGATCAAATGATTTCCTGAACCCACCTGTCCGGAATTCGGAGCAGCCAAGGTTGGAGGAAACTGCACAAACTTCCCCCACCCCTGAAACGGGTGAGGGCTCCCCTTCAGGCAGAGGCGGATTAACCCGCCCCACCAGCACTGCCGGACTTCTGTTTGCCTGTCCAGGGCTTCTTCTGGCTACCTTGGCCCTTGAAGGGCTTGCCCTTGGTTTGATTCCGAAAGGCACGAAAGGACCCCTGGTTGGGTCGAGAGGCGGAACCCCGCTTGCCACGAAAGGACTTGTGCTTCGGGTTCTGGGGCAGCATGGTGCTCTTGCCCCCCGTGACGCCTTTTACCAAGGTATCCAACGCCTCGCCAAAAAGGGGAGAACCAGCATAGGGAAAATCAGCAACTGTCTTCTGTGATGTCTGGTCAGCCGACCAGCTCTTCAGCCAGATCAGTTGACGGTTAAGCACCGCGACACTAGATAGGCGTGCTACCAAAGGGGCCTCATTTAAGGCCGCATCGCACAAATACATGACTCCTTGGTGAATTTGATCCACCATATCCAGCCTGGCAGGTGGGACAGAATTAGACACGAGGTTGCTCCTAAGCACCTTAGTCCAATCAGCCACCGCCTGAGCCACCAGAACGGACACGAAAACAGGCTTGAGCAAGGAACCCGCCACCGTGTAGGAATGGCAGGCCAGAGACTCCAACCTCCTGTCTGTGGGATCCCGAAAAACCGGGGTCTCCTCAGTAGGAATCAAGGTAGCCTTGTTCAATACTGCCACAGTGTGATCCACCTGTGGAGGCACACACCATCGGGATTCCGTAGCCGGTGCAAAGGAATAAAGTAACTTAAACCGACTAGGTACCATGAATGGACGTTTTAAAGTGCGCCACAGTTCATTTACAGTGTAATGAAACTCAGCGCGGCAGGGAAAAATCTGCGCCGACTTGCGGGTCCTGTGTGTACCAAAAGAGGACACAATGCCCGGGGGACTGGGCTCATCCTCCAAATGTAGAGTTTCTTTTACAGAAACAATCAACTCATCCATGGTCGCGCATTCAGGCGACCCCGGGGGAGAAACATCAACCCCCTCCACCTCCGCCCCCCCCTCAGACCCCAGCGGGTCTAAGGATGAGCCAGACCCTGAAAAGGGCACGCTTGCCGCAGCAGCCATATCACCATCTAAATCAGAGGTGAGAGATAATCTGGGCCTCTTCCTAGCAGCACGTTCAGCCATCACCGCCTCCATTTTGGTCACTAAGGATGCCACTACAGCGGCCAAATCAGGCATAACAGGGGCCACAGCAGGACTGGGGTCCCCCACCAGGGCTGGAGGGAATTTGCTCTCCTGAGATTCCATTGCCCAAGGTGAAAATAACAGTGCAATAAAAGGGTACTGTCCCTTTAAAACCGCTGCGGCGTACGCAGCCCACCGCTATATGTACAGTGACCAAAGACCCCAATAGGAGAAGAAAACTGAGCCAGAAATGACAAAACAGAAGGTTATGGAAAAGACAGTCTGCAGAGCCCCACAGAGTGTTACCACCTAGATCGCTGCTTCAGAGGAAAAGGAAGTGAGGTCGTGAGAGGCTGAACTATAAGCTGCAAATGACCCAGGGAAAATGGCTGCCCATAGAACTGAATGGGAGACTTCGGGGAGAATGGCCGCCGACATGTGCATGGAACGATCGTTCTGCCACACGCAAGATGGCGCCAGATGGCGCCAAAACAGCATGTAAATCAGCCCACAGTGAAGCCAACATGCTTGCCGAAAGTAAAGATGGCGGACCGCGCGGTTTTTCCCCGCTGCGGCCACCGCACACACAACGTCTGCACCCCCAAACACACACCGAAGTGACACAGGGGAAGGGGCCCCCACATATATACACCGCACCACAGTGCATGTATAGAGAAGACCCCCACAGGGATCGCAATAGGGAGCCCCACACCGGCACAGACACGGGGGGACACACAGCAACACAGGACTGCCACCCCAGACAGAGGCCCCTCACAGAAGTACTTACCTGTACCAGATGGCGTGGGGTGCCTCTCAGAACGGAAAGCCGCTGTCCTCATCTGACAGGGAATGCCGTTTTGCCAAGGACATTACACTGCATATCGCAGATGTGTCCAGTGAGGTAGCCACCTCACAGCTGCATCCCTGCTGCGAGCAGGGATGGGTCGTTCATAATGCCAGGACGAACCATGGCTGAACGCTCGATGGCGGGCTGGGGGTCCCTCTGACCCTCTGCCCTGGAGAACCAGGGCGGCCAGTCCGATTCCCAGCTCCGCATGAATCCATCTTCATCCGAAGAGTCGACTAAAAACTAAAGCTGACAAAAGAAACAGCTAGTATAACAAAGAAAAAACTGACATTTTTGAAAGAAAATCAAATAAAAAAAAGATCAGAAGGCTGAGACCGGAGCCCCAGCACAGGGAAAGCCTAACTACTCCTGACGCTAGGCAGAGTTGGGAGTGTTCACTGCAGGGGGGTATTGACCAGTGGGACAGCCCCCATGGGTGTGTATATGCAAATGTCTTTGTTCTTTTGACTAAGTCTTATGCCTAGCTACTCCTGCGGAGCGGAAGTCAATACCCCAATAGTGATGACTAAAGCCCCATACACACGTACCGATCGTCGGCCGAAAAGCTTCGGCCGACGACCGATCTGCCGATTGTAGGCTTGTTAGTATGATGCCGCCGACAGCGCACATTCGGCCGAAAAGAATCTGTCATGCAAGCATTAAAATTTTTTTGTATGCCGACACCAGAGCGGCCGATTGTTCGCCAGTCAGTACAGATTTCGGCCGACAAACCGCAGATTTGCAAGACTGGGCATGCTCAGAAAAGGAAAAACACAGGGAAAGTTAACCATTACATGACATCACTTCTGCAGTCGGCTGTAGTCGGCGGACAAAATTCTTGTGCAGTCTTTTGCACTTTTCAACAGACACCGACAGCCCTGGACAAAAGACGGCCGATCGTTCGCCGACGATCGGTACGTGTGTACGGGGCTTTAGGTGGCAGGGACTGTCGGAGGACGTAAGAGAAAATGAGATTTCTTTGGATTTAATGTCTGGGGGGTCTAAAAAGTGTACCTGTGAAGTTTCAGCTCTGTAGCATGTCCAGAACCAGAAAAAAAAAAAAGATTGTTTGTCTTAGAATTGCAGTAGAGCAGGGATATGGCTCCGCTATTTTCCCACCTGGCCGTTTTTGTTGCAGGCGTTTATTGGGCTTTTTTGTGGACATCTTTGGAGGCAGGCATGACATCTGAACTCCTGTGTAGGGGTATATATACACACACACACACACACATATATATGTATATATACACATACACACATATAGGTGTGAAAGTAGCAGAACCCTATGCCTGTGGTAATGAAATTATTTGCAGGCATAAGGCTCTGCTCCTATCACACCTATATGTGTGTATGTGTATATATACATATATGTGTGTGTGTGTATATATACCCCTATACAGAATTTCAGATGTTATGCCACACCTGGGCGTTTTTGTTGCAGGCGTTTTTTTTGGGAATTTTCTGGGCGTCTTTGGAGGCAGGCATAACATCTGAACTTCTGTATAGAGGTATATATACACACACACATATATGTATATATACACATACACACATATAGGTGTGATAGGAGCGGAGCCCTATGCCTGCAAATAATTTCATTAGCGCAGGCATAGGGTTCTGCTACTTTCACACCTATATGTGTGTATGTGTATATATACATATATGTGTGTGTGTGTATATTTACCCCTACACAGAAGTTCAGATGTCATGCCTGCCTCCACAGACGTCCACAAAAAAGCCCAATAAACGCCTGCAACAAAAATGCCCAGGTGTGACAGGAGCGGAGCCACTACCCTGCTCTACTGCAATTCTAAGAAAAATTATCTTTTTTCTATGGCGGTCACCCTGACATGGAAGAGTTTGGTCACCCTGCCATAGCAGTCAGAATCAGTTAACCCTACACTACACTACAGTCACCCTGACACTAAACACTTTCCCTACAGAAACTAGATTATTAAATCTAACTATAGTGGAAAATAGTACCCTAACTACACTAGATATCCCTTTCCTCACACTAATAATTGCTAAATGACACTTTTGAAGCAGGAGTAACAGAACTGCTTCCACGCTCTTCCACAGCCCCAGTATTAAAGTGCTAGAGATTTGGCGGGGCTATGTTATATACTGGGGGGCATATTCACTACTGATTGGCCTCTGGACCCCCTAGTCATTCCAATCACATCCCTAGCATCCTCCTGCCCCCTCAATTGGCTTTTACTGATGGTTCTGGTCCAATCCCGGGCTTTTAAAGCCCAGTTCCTGTCCCATTGCATTTTGGTCGGTTCTGGTTGCCGAATTCCGAACTTTTTCGCAAAAAGTTCAGGATTCGGCCAAATTTCGAACAGTCAATGTTCGGGTCGAACTGATGGTCGACCCGAACCGTTCGATCATCCCTACTGGAGACCCGAGCATAAGGAACAAACTTTCAAAGAAAGGGAATACAATAAGACACGTGGCCACTCACTAAAACTAGAGGAAAAACGGTTTAACCTTAAAATACAAAGGGGGTTCTTTACTTTCAGAGCAGTGGGGATGTGGAATTCTCTTCCACAAGCAGTGGTATCAGCAGGGAGCATCGATAATTTCAAAAAACTATTAGACGGGCCCCTTAAAGACCACAACATACAGGGATATACAATGTGCGGTTAACATCAAACACACACACACACATCATAGGATGGACTTATGTCTTTTTCCGAACTCACTAACTATGTAACTATGTCTTAGGCAGTTGGCCTAGTGAACCAGGTGTGGAGCTGAGCTGCAGAAGATCCAGTGGAGCTGACAGTGGAGCTGCTGGCAGAGTCTTCCGGGAAAAACAGTGTCCGTGAGTACCTGGGGACTTGCCAAAGGGTCTGCCCAGGAAGGGAGACCACTCCAGTGAAGTCAAAGGATCAAGGGGCTAGCTCACATAGAGTGTCAGAGTAAAGGGGGTGCCGTGTAGAACCCTGAAGAATAGGGATAAAGGGGGTGCCAAGTAGGGCCCTGAAGAGTGATTAACAATACATTTAAATGAAATGCATTCTTCTTCACTATAGTGGCCAGGTGAAGCAGCAGCCTTGCCGCATTCAGCTAATCAGAAAGTCCCAGTCATAGTGTATAGTTATTCAGTTGGAGTATCCCACTCATCCCTTCTCCTATCCCAGTTCTCAAATAAATCAACAAAACCAAAAACCCCTGGACTGACTGAGCCAAGCACTTAGAACATGCTATTTTGTCAAGTTATTGCTATGGGTAACCCAGGGGAATCCGTAACCAGCAGCACCCAAGGGAGTAGTGCTACATATAAACACCCACCAGTCCCTCTAGTCAGCAGGCAGTGAGATAGATGATAATCAAATATATTTATGTAACAATATATACAAGAACTATCACAATATAAATAAATCCTGAAAAAACAATGAACAACCGGCTGACCATCAAATAAATATGTGCAAAATTCATAAAATATTCAATGAAATATAAATATAGTGAAAATATAGTGCAATCAGTGGTGCAAATTCCCAGATGAAGTCATAAGTGCATGAAGTAACACGTAGGATGGAAGTGTGGTGATGTCACGTCCGGTACGCAGCTGGAAGCTGCCATATTGGCACACCCAGTCTCTGTATTACATGCAGTTCATGGGTTCTTGGAGCCCTTTTATGTGGGTACTGTATTATTTTATTGCCTTTTATCGAGTTATTAAAGCATTCTATACTATGGGAAGCTTCTTGTCTTCTTTCTTCTGAGCATCTATCTATATCTGAGTGAACTGCTGGTATAGGATTGTTTATATGGGATTGTGTGGTTGGGTTTTCTTTACTGTTTTTGTTTTTTTATTGGTTGAACCAGATGGATTTCTGTCTTTTTTCAACCTGCCTAGCTATATAACTATGTAACTGTGTGTGGCAGTGGGTGGTATGTGTAGGAGAGGGGTGTGGAGTGTATTAAGGTGGGTGGCATGTGTAGGAGAGGAGTGCAGAGTGTATGGTGGTGAGCGGTACATGTAGGAGAGGAGTGTGGAGTGTATGGCGGTGGGTAGTATGTGCAGAAGAAGGGTGCAGATGATATAAAAGTATATGGTGTGAATGAGTCCTAATTTATTGCTCCAGCACTGCAGAGGCCACTAGGCAGTGGCATGCATAGAGAAATTGAAGTTGGCTGTACAGCACTAGTACTGGCCTCCTACCCTAATGAAGACACTGCTGTCACTGCCCCACTCCCCATCTCAAGCCCCTTTCTCAAGTCCCTGCACATAAGTTTCCAAATCTTGCAAAACCCGCCAACTCATCTCCCTTCACACAGCCAGCAGAACAAACTCCTGCAGACTCACTAGCAACAGGAAGCTCCACCTCCACTGCTATAGTCTTTCTGCAAGCAGCACTGGAGGATACCGAGCGGGGGCGCTGAGGAGTGCGGAGAGCGGCGGAGAGAGGAGACTTCAGGTCAGCACTGTAGTCACATAGCAGTGCTGTATTCATATGGAGGTGCCATACAATTACTTAGCAGCATTGGTGCGGCTGCAGAGGGAAGCGGTCAGGGCCGGACTGGCAATAAAAACCAGCCCTGGAAATCATTTCATACCAGCCCCATAGCATTATTATTCTAACTCAACAGCATAACATCATTATTTTCTAGTTCATAAAAGGGAAAAAAAAGCATTTTAAAGCACATTTGAGTGTATTATACTCATCCGTGCCCATCAATGCAGCTTGACCAGGGTCCCATCAATGCAGTGTGATCAATGACCCATCAATGCAGCGTGATCAGTGCCCCATCAATGCAGCGCGATCAGTGCTCCATCAATGCAGCCTCACCAGTTCCCATCAATGCAGCCTCATCAGTGCCCATTAATGAAGCCTCACTAGTGCCCATCAATGCAGCCTTACCAGTGCCCATTAGCTCAACCTAATTAGTGCCCATCAATGCAGACTCACCAGTGTCCATCAATGCAGCCTGATCAGTGCCCATCAATGCAGCCTGATGAGCCCCACCAGTTCCCATCAATGCAGCCTCACCAGTGCCCCATCAGTGCAGCCTAAACAGTGCCCCATCAATGCAGCCTCACTAGTGCCCCATCAATGCAGCCTCACTAGTGCCCCATCAAGGCAGCCTCACCAGTGCCCCATCAAGTTATGTACATCACCACAGTATGTTGTGCCTCACCAATGCCCCATCAACACAGCAAGATCAGTGCCCCATAAATGCAGCCTCAACAATGCCCCATCAATGCAGCCTCACCAGTGACCCATCAATGCAGCCTCACCAATGCCCCATCAACACAGCCTGATCAGTGCCCCATCAATGCAGCCTCACCGGTGCCCCATCAATGCAGCCTCACCAGTGCCCCATCAATGCAGCCTCACCGGTGCCCCATCAATGCAGCATGTTCTGTGCATGGGGATTAGAGAGCCACCGGATTACACAGACCAGGGATCTCCCGCTTACCCGGTGCGGTCGCTGTTGTGCAAAGTACTGCCTTCTGGACTGGCTTCTATGATAGATGACAACAGTGTACTGTCTAATATAGGAGTCGGTCCAGGAAGTGGGACTTTGTATGACAGCGGCTGCTGTGTAAGTGCGAGATCCCTGCTCTGTGTAAACTGGCGGCGGTCCCCCCCCTTCCCCTCTGAGGCAGCCCAATAGGCCCAGCAGGACCCATGGTAGGGCTGACCCTAGGCACCCCCCTCTGCCCCAGTTCACGGTGCAACCCCCAAGCTGTTCACCCGCCAAGCTGTTCGGGCAGAGCCACCATGCAGAGCATCTGACACTCTCTCATTGATTTGGACATAATTCTGCGATTCCTGGGTGCAGAAATGCACCGCTTCCTGAAACTGTGCCCCCAACCATCACATACACACACATACACAACATACTGTGGTGATGTACATAACTTGTGTTGGAGCAATAAGGTTCATCAACACACTACAGGCTTATTCACACAAGCGTGTGCACGTTATGAGGGGCATAATGCACATGTGCTATTGTGCACAAACACCTCAGTGCAATGTCTTGAATGCGCTTGAGTTTTTTTTAAATCACATTAGCTCAGCTCTATGTGCAAAGTGTTGGCACTCATTGCATTGAGATAAAATATATGCCTGCATCATTTTATTGCAACGCACACATACGCAGCATACACATAGCACTGCGAATCAGATATTACCACAGCACATAATGTAGGGTAAGCCACCATCCACATTTTTAGCACAAGTTACTTATTTACAGATTTGCCATTTTAAAATTCCCTAATATGTGTTGTTTCTTAACGCAATACAGTTTTTTTCTTTTATAGTTGGTAGGAAATGTGTAAGCTGTGTTGTGTTTGTGTGCAATAATAAAGATTTATTGCATTTTTATTGATAATATTGTTTTTGATTATTAATACTACCTCAACAATCATGGAACCTATAAACTCAGTGGCACCATCTGTTTACTCTGTCAGGGCTGTGCTTTCAGAAAATGTATTTTACCAACTCCGAAAGCTGTAGCTAAAAATTATAAAAAAGGGAAAAATTGCAAAAATGATCTGGCGACCTGAGCTTACAAGTGAAGGGCAGGGCCTGGCAGCGAAAGGGTTAAACTCCACACTTTTAACATATTAAAAAGACAAAATGCGAAACTTTGGCTCAGACACACCTAAGTGGCATATTCCAGGACATGCAGATTATGTTTGTAATTACAACCTTTATACTGTTTCCTTGTGATGTTATCTTGCATCCTGGATAATTACGGTGCATTTACTTTGCATACAAAAATCAACTAAGTGCATACAGTCAACAAGGCTAAAACGCAGACTCTAAACGTGATTACCATAGAAAAAAGCCAGCAACTCGGTACTCCTATTGTCAATCTATTTTATGAGGAAGGCTGTAATTGCCGAAACGAGTTAGCATTTTATGTACTGACTCTATGCTATGTAGCAAATAAAGATTGACAAGAAGAGTACAGAGTTTCCAGCTTTTTTCTTTGGTGGACAAGCCTTCAGCATCTTTACTCCAGGCACAAGCAGTTGAGCTAGGGTACGTTTTTTGTTTTCTAAACATGATTAGGTTTGGGTGGCGAGCCATCATCATTTATAGGCTACTATCTTGCATCTTAGAAAAGAAAACAGCAAAACACTGGTAAAATATACATCTTTAGTCCTTGTTCATGCCAAAGTGAATTGTCATGCAATTTGACAGTTAAAAATCGCATGACAAGTTGCCCCACTTTTTTTGGCAATGGAATTGTTCAAATTGTTGTTACTCAAGTCACAGCAGCTTTGAAAAAGGTTCCTGCACTACTTTTCTGCAATTTCATTGTGACTTGCATTGACTGTTAAATGAAGTCGCAAGCCACAATGAAATCAGAGATCCAAATTGCACTGACCTGCGGCTTTAAAATTGCGTGATTTCAAAGCTGCACTGGTGTGAATCAGGGCTTACTGTTTTTCTGGTCTCATTGTGATTCTGTTCAGTATTTTGTTCTTTATCCAGCCTTGTCATCCAAGGCAGGCAACAGCCCTATTTCTTGGTTCAGTCTTGCACCTCTTGCCTGCTTGTTGGACAATGAGTTGGCATAATCACCTCTGTCCAAAGAGCAGGGAGGTGACCAGGGAAGCAATAATGTGCATTATTTTGAATGGAGTGGGAAGGGAGTAGAACACCTCTTGTTTTTGGGGGTTTTTTTTGCTGTCTGTGTCCCCATTAGGGAGATTCACCCTCCATATTTGTCATGTTTACCATTATCACCAAAAGAAAATCCCACATTTTGCAGTGCCCCCAAGTGTGTCTTCCAATGAGGACACTAGTTTTGATGACCCTGGGGATTTCATCTAATTTCCTGTATTGGCTCTGGGCCAGGAAGTGAAGGGAAATCTCCTACATAGGACATAGATAGCAAAAGACTAAAATTCTTACAGGGCTTTTACACTCTATTACTATATCCAAAATGAGAAAAAAAAAGGTGTCTTTAGTTCTACTTTAAGGCACTGTTCACACATTCATTTTTAAGTGCAGTTAAATACCTGTGAATCTGCACATAAAATGCATATGTGAAGTCAGAGAATGGGCATAATTGTTGAAGCTCACATAAAGTCCACAACTGCTGAACAATCTGCCCTTTACAACAAATGTGCGCAGGACAGCATCTCTGAAAGTAAAGCACATAGAACATTGAAGGGAATGAGCTTCTGTACCAGAGGACCATGCCACATTTGACTCCTGTCACTAAAAAGAGGACAGTTCAGTTACAGTGGTAGAGGATCTCGATTTCCGCTGTGACATACATACGGAAAAGTTAGAATTTTGCATACACAACTTGAATTCTTGGATCTATCCTCATTATTTAAATACTACACAATACCCAGTTATTGCTGCTGACCATGTACCCCCTTACCTTTATGGCCTTCCTGACTTCTTTGGGGCTGTCTTCGAATTGCAAATATCCTTTAAGCTGCTCCTGATTACGATGTAATTCCTGCTAAAAGTACAAAGAGCAGAGCTCCTTTGGCTTTTTACCAAACTTGTAAAGCCTTCAAAGTAATTTTCTCAGTATACTTTTTTATGCAAGAAAATTCCAAGAAACAAATTAAATTCTGTTGTGAATGTTTTTATTAATTATTTCAGCGTTTAGGAAACAAATTATAATGCTGTAGTTTACATTTTGTGGAACATTTCTCAATTGACAAAGAACAAATGCAGCCAAATGCATGTTTTGATTAATATCTAAAATTAGGAATCTGTGAACGGATTTCTACTATCATGTCCTAAACTGAACATTTTCCATAGTATGACCAGAACTATGCCATCAACGTTGCCATAAACAGATGTGATGGGGGCTGCAATAAGTCACATGAAATCCAGTTACTAAATTAAAAAGATGTTCAACAACAAAGTCAGAAGAAAAACAAGATAAAACAAGATTAATAGCAATTAAAGGAATTTACATTGCTTTGCTAAAGATTTTTCCTCAAAGGTCCAGGTTATCACTGTTCATAAATTCTTCCCAGATTTGATCCATAATGTGGCTTGGGAAAAAATCACTTTTATCAAACAGTAAGATGTCTTTCACTTTCAGTACAGTATTTACTGGATTGCGAAGACTTGAAAAAGCTGCAAATTGAAATAATTATTTTTATTTAAAAGTATCACATGGGAATAGGAAAACCTACCATACTATTTTTTATTGTTGTAGCCACATATCATACTAATGTGTAACATGCAAACGTGCAGGGCAAGAGAATATGCCATAGATGGTCACAGGGAACATACACTATATTACCAAAAGTATTGGGACACCTGCCTGTTCTATCGGTTGAGATCAGGACTATATATGCAGGCCAGTCAAATTTCTCCACTCCAAACTCGCTCATACATGTCTTTAGGGACCTTGCTTTGTGCAATGGTCTTAATCATTTGGTGGAGGAGGGATTATGGTGTGGGGTTGTTTTCAGGGGTCAGACTTGGCCCCTTAGTTCCAGTGAAGTGAACTCTTAAGGCGACAGCATACCAAAATATTTTGGATAATTTGTATGCTCCCAACTTTGTGGGAACAGTTTGGGGATGGCCCCTTCCTGTTCCAACATGACAGCGCATCAGTGCACAAAGCAAGGTCCATAAAGACATGGGTGAGCGAGTTTGGGGTGGAGGAACTTGACTGGCCTGCATAGAGTCCTGACCTCAACCAGATAGAACACCTTTGGGATGAATTAGAGCGGAGACTGCGAGCCAGACCTTCTCTCCAACATCAGTGCCTGACCTCACAAATATGCTTCTGAAAGAATGGTCAAACATTCCCATAGACACACTCCTAAACCTTGTGGACAGCCTTCCCAGAAGAGTTGATGCTGTTATAGCTGCAAAGGGTGGGACAACTCAATATTGAACCCTATGGACTAAGACTGGGATGCCATTAAAGTTCATGTGCGTGTAAAGGCAGGCATCCCAATACTTTTGGCAATATAGTGGATCTTATCAGTAAATGGACATGGATACTATTATTTCTTCCTGCTATTGGAGTTAAAATAACAGGTATTGTATTGTCATCAACAGAGCAAATAGAAGAAGGCTGGATGTGTGTCTCCTCAGACTATTTAGGCCGGTTATTGACAGAGTGATTTTCTTTCCTGCAACCCAAGAAAATTGCTCGATTCCCCCATCAATACAGTTGGTGTTAATGGGCGAATCCCTCCCATGGAGCAATTGTGTGCTCCCAGGGTGAGAGACAGGGGAAGCCCTCCTCGCTGGGAGAATACAGTGATTATTGCTAGCCGCTATAACAGCCGCTAGCAATAATTGCATGTAAAATCCGACAGGCTGGTTGTACCCAAGATGATCGATCAACTTGGGTACAATCAGCCTGCCCATACATGGTTTGAATCTTGGCCGGTTCCTGCTGAACCGGCCGAGACTGAACTGCCTATGGCGGCTTTTACTACAAGTAAAATGGTGGTGAGGGTAGGGGGTGTAATGGGGGCAGCACTGCAAATTCTAGCCAGCCGAGGCAGGATCTGCACCAGAAACATCACGATCTTTATAACAGGGCAAGTATACAAAAAAGACTACTACCTTTCAACTATAAAAGAAACGGTTCTGTTTTAAATAGAACATATGTCATCTTGGTCATGAAATCGCACGATTACCCATTTTTAATGTTTTATGTATCCTGCTTTTTTGCCAGCATTGCATTTTACTTTTAGCTAAAATTGCTTCAGATATTTTAAGTTAATACGCTTTAAAGTGATTGTAAAGCCATTTTTTTAAATTAAAATAACAAACATTTTCTACTTACCAAGCCCTATGCCTCCTCTTCTGGGGTCCCCCTAAGCACTCTAGTCTTTTTCCCTTCTCCAAGTTCCCCCATAGAAAGCTGCTTGCTATGGGGGCACTCTTGCGGGTGCACCCCCAAGCTGAGCTGTGCGCATCCATAGACACACACTGCATGGTTTGGCCCTGCCCCTTTCTCACTGGATTTGACTGACAGCAGCAGAAGCCAATTGCACCCACTGCTCTCAGTAAAGCCCGTGATCACAGAAAGAGAGCAGAGCAGGGCTGCTGGTAAGGACAGCATTGGATTGAAAGTGGTGTCAAGTACAGTATCTCACATTTTTGTAAATATTTTATTATATATTTTCCCCCTCACATTTTTGTAAATATTTTATTATATATTTTCATGTGACAACACTGAAGAAAATAGAATTTTTGTAAGAACTTACCGTAAAATTATTTTCTCGGAGTCCTGACAGTCGTCGTCCATCCATATTAGCCTTCACTAGTGGGTAATGACGCCCTCTGCAGGAGCAAGCTAGGCAGTTTACCAGGTAATAAAAACCTTTTAATACCTAGACGACCTCTAGGGGGCCATTATCCTGAACCAGATATCACTGTTCCTCAGTTTGTAGCAAGTAGTACCGGAAGACAATAACCCCCAGATCAAAAAACCAGAGGGGCGGGGGCGGCGACTGTCAGAGGACTCAGAGAAAAGAATAGGTTCTTACAAAAATTATATTTTCTCTTGCGTCCTCTGACAGTCGCCGCCCATCCATATTAGCCTTTACTAGTGGGATATCCCAAAGCAGTGCAGGTGTGAGGGGTGGGAAGACGCAACCAACCTAAAAGGTAACGAAAAAAACCGGGCCCGAAACCAACCTGAGCCCACAGGGCAACAAGCCCAAAAATGGGAGAAAACCCAGAACAAAAAAAAACACCACAAGGAAGAGACGTCTCTTCAAACAACCGCCGCACTCAAAACTTTGGGGCCAAAGGAAGCATCCGAGGATGCCAGTACATCAGTTCTGTAGAATTTTGTGAAAGTGTGCACAGATGACCAGGTCGCCGCTTTGCACACTTGAGCCACAGAAGCCTGATGGCAAAAAGCCCAAGAGGCACTGACGGCTCTAGTAGAATGGGCCTTTACTGGAAAGGAGGAACCTGACCCTTGATTGAATAGGTCTGAACAATCGTCTGTCTGATCCACTTAGAAATGGTTGCCGCGGACGCAGCCGAGCCCTTCCGAGGTCCCTCAGGAAGAACAAACAGGGAATCAGGCTTCCGAACAGACTCCGTGGCAGATATGTAAACCCTGACCGCCCGGACCACATCCAAGGAATGCAAGGCCACCTCCTTGGGATGCTTGGGCTTCGCACAAAGGGAAGGCAACACGATATCCTCGTTGAGGTGGAAAGACGAGACCACCTTGGGAATAAAATTTTGATTGGGTCGCAGAACCACTTTATCCTTATGAATCGCCAGATAAGGAGAACGGCAAGAGAAAGCCGCCAATTCAGACACTCTGCGAGCAGATGTGATAGCTACCAGAAAAGCAACTTTCTGGGACAACACAGGCAGAGGAATATCTCTGATGTTCTCAAAGGGAGGCCGTTGTAACACAGACAACACCAAATTCAGGTCCCAGGGAGGCAAGGGAGCCTTCCTCGGGGGAGCCAGATGCAGCACCCCTTGGATGAAAGTGCGAATCAAAGAATTCAATGCCAAGGGAGGCTGGAATAGGATGGCCAAGGCCGACAACTGACCCTTGATTGTGGTCAGCGCCAACGCTGATCCACCCCTTCCTGCAAGAAGGCCAAAACCTTTGCCACCGAGAAGGAATGAAGGTTTGCGACTCGCACTTGCGACTCGCACCAGGCAATATACGCTTTCCAGGTGCGATGATAATTTTTTCTAGAAGTAGCTTTACGAGCCTTCAATAAAGGTAGGGATGATCGCATTTGGAGGACCCCTTTCTCTCAAGACTTGGTTTTCAACAGCCATGCTGTCAAAGCCAGAGACTGTAAAGCAGGAAGGAAGATCGGCCCTTGAGACAGAAGATCGTCTCTCAGCGGAAGCCGCCAGGGAGGCTCGAAGACCATCTGCATGATGTCCGCATTCCAGGACCGACGCGGCCAGTCTGGGGCCACCAGAATGACCTGTATACGTTCCTGCGGAGGAACCTGGACAACAGTTGAATCTGAGAAAAAGGCATACATTAGCCGATACCGGTGCCAAGGCACCACTAACGCATCCGTGGCATCTGCCAGAGGATCACGGGTTCTGACCACGAACCTTCCCACCTTGTTGTTGAGACGGGACGCAAACAGATCCACATCAGGAGTCCCCCACTGGGCACACAGGAGGCAAAACACCTCCGGATGCAGGGACCACTCTTCCTGGTCCAAGGTCTGGCGATTCAGATAGTCCGCCTGCCAGTTCTCCATACCCGGAATGTGAACACCCGAAATTGCCAGAACGCGTGTTTCGGCCCAAGACAGGATCTTGACCACTCTCTTGCCTGCTCGGGCACTCTTCGTGCCCCCTTGGTGATTGATATAAGCCACTGCCGTGGCGTTGTCTGTCTGCACCCGAACCGGACACCCCTGAAGTCGAGATGACCAACTGAACAGACAAAGCTTGATTGCGCGGAGCTCCAAGACGTTTATCGGCAAGGAGGCCTCCTCTGCTGACCACGTCCCTTGGGCACAAAGCATGCACAGAACTCCTCCCCAGCCCGACAGGCTGGCATCCGTGGTGAGCTTCGTCCACAGCAGAGGCCGGAAAGGACTGGCCCTGTGTCAGGGTCGGCGACTGGAGCCACCAAAAAAGATCCAACCTCACTTGGTGGCTCAGAGAAATCCTCCTGTCCAAAGACTGAGGTGCTCTGTCCCACCTGGCCAGGATCTCCACTTGCAGAGTTCTTGTGTGAAATTGAGTAAACGGGATGGCTTCGAAGGCCGAAACCATCAGACCCAGAGACCACATACAAGGAGGAGAGATCGTTGTCCCTGAGGGACCTGATCTTGTCTTGCAGAGTCCGGAGTTTGTCCTCTGGAAGGAAAACTCGTGCCTGAGCAGAGTCCAGGACCATCCCCAGGTACTGAAGATGAACTGAAGAAGTCAGTGCCGACTTCTGAAAATTGATGGTCCACCCGAACTCTTGGAGCATCTGAACCGTCATGGACAGATCGTGTGTCAAAGTTGCACACAAGCTCGACCTTAACAAGAGGTCGTCCAGATAACCGAGGACCGCAATCCACTTTAAACGCAGCAAAGCCAGCACTGGAGCCAAAACCTTGGTGAAAACCCTGGGAGCCGAAGCGAGACCGAAGGGCAATGCCACAAACTGGTAATGCTCCCCTGCCACCGAGATATCTCTGATGACCCTCGTAGACAGGGATGTGCAGATACGCATCCTTCAAGTCGATGGAGGCCAGGAAGTCCCCTGGACTCAACGACGCCACTATTGACCTGATGGATTCCATCCGGAACTTCTGCACCCGCACAAAGCGGTTCAGAGACTTTAAGTCCAGAATCGGACGAACCTTTCTGGGCACCATGAACAGGTTAAAATAAAAACCGCGAAACCTGTCCTGTGAAGGCACTGGCAAAATGACTCCTTGGGCGAGCAGATCTTGCACCGCCCCCATGAGATCTCTGAGACGATCAGGAGTCAGCTGGAGGTTTGATGGGAAGAACCTGTCTGCGGGGCGAGATCGAAACGCGATCTTGTACCCTGAACGAATCAGCTCGTGAACCCACCTGTCCCGAATGCTGGACAACCAGGATCCCTGAAAGCAACACAGGCATCCCCCCACCCCTAAAACGGGGGAGGGCATCCCTTCAGGAAGTGGTGGACTGGGCCGCCAAACCAGACTGACCGGGTTCTTGTGACCACCGGAGGGCTTGAATGAATTTCCTTTTTCCTGCGCCCCGAAGGCACAAAAAGACCCATGCTGAGCATTGAAAGAAGGCCCCCACCTAGCGCGGGCGGACTTACCCTTAGTGACTTGGGGCAGAAGAGTACTCTTACCCCCCATAAGCCCCTTAATGAACTCATCCAGAGTGTCCCCAAAAAGACGACTCCCCACATAAGGGACATCAGACACAGTCTTTTTGGAAGGGTGGTCAGCCTACCAGCTTTTCAGCCAAATAATGCGGTAGCTCGCAACCCCGACCGCAGACAGCGGGTACATCCCAGTTTGGGTAATCTGATCCACCATTTTAAGGGCAGTCGGAGAGGCCAACTCCGCCACCAGGGTGCTCCGAAGCACCTTGGACCATGCCGTGAGAGCCTGAGAGGCCATCACTGAGGCAAACACGGGCTTGAGCAGTGAGCCTGCCACCAAGTAAATGTGGCAGGAAAGCGCCTCCACGCGCCTATCAGCTGGATCCTTGAACACCGGGGAGTCCTCCAATGTCATCAAGGTGGATTTATTCATCCTAGAGACAGTGTGGTCCACCTTAGGGGACACCATCCAATGTTTGTCCACGGCCTCCAAAAAGGGATAGCGGTGGGAAAAACGCTTAGGTACCACCAGCATATGTTTAATGCGACGCCACTGGTTATTCACAATTCCGTGAAACTCCTCAGGGCAGGACCCGACTTCTGGGCCCTTCGGAACCCAAAAGCAGCCTGCTTACTTGACTGAGATGGCTCATCGTCAAGATTTAGATCTGCCTAATGGCGCTAATAAAAGGGCATCCATCTCAGAGCGTTCCTCCTCCCCCTCAGAAACTGAGGACATGGACCCCTCCGGGGGGACATGGTCTGAGGCAACCAATTCAGGCTCTGAGTCAGAGGACTGGGAGGGCATAGGCCATTTTTTAGAAGAGCGTTCTGACATCAGAAGATCCACTTTGGACGCCAAAGTCGCAAAAGCAGCAGATAATGAGGCCATGGAAGAGGATTTAGGAGTACCCAAAGCCCCCACCAGGTCTGCAGGGAATTTTTTATCCTGGGAGCCTTTTGCCAATAAAAAATAAATGGGATGCTGGCCCTTTAAATCGGCGGTTCCCACGGACCCCCACCGCAGCCTGCACTATTTGAAAGAGCCCCTTGAGATAATACAAAATCCACAAGAAAAAACATTTTTTTCAGTAAAATGACCAAGGAAATAGCAAAAATCCCCCCACAGTGTCAGTACTTGCCACACGCTGCTCTGTGAGAAAATGGAAGAAAAGGAGGAAGTGACCTCACGCCCCTAGAGGCCTATGCCCATGAGCCACAAGAAAATGGTGCCTAATGAACCTCAATGTTAAAAGTCACTGGCAAGATGGCCGCTGCTCTTACTAGACAACATGGCGCCCGATCGGCAACAGGACAAGGCCCTAAAATGGCTGCTGCCCACACACTGAGCACAACCACCTGCCCTCATCCAAGATGGCGACCGCGCTAAACAGCACCAAAATTAGCACATACATGTGGTCATGCCACCACAGGGGACCCTAGGGAGAACCCCTCACAGCTATGGAGCCCCCCCCCCACACCCCCCAGGTACAGCAAGTACCCCACACAGTGCCCTCAGCAGGGCCAGGGAGGAAGGGAAAACACACCAAGCTGGCCAGAAGGGGGATCCCACAGAGACCACCAGCCCTGCTATCCCCTAACAGTGGGCCAACAAACCCCCCCAAAAAGGACCTAGTCCCAGGGACAAGGGGGTGTCAGTACTTACCAGTCCAGGAAAGCGGGCATCGTTCTGATACGGGAGACCTCCCACCCTGAGTGGGGGTGCCGTCAGCCAAGGAGGGATGCTAGCAACACGCTGGCGTTCCGGAGTTGAGACACCCTCGGCGAAGATGAAAACTCCGCAGGCTCGTCCCCATTCCGAGGGGCACTGTCGTTGCGAGGCCTGGGCACACCAGTAACCTGCGACGCTCATTGGCAGGCTGGGACTCCATAAGGATCTATATTATCCATTGCGAGGCCCAGCTCTGCTGTCACTTGTAGTCCTCCAGGAAAAGTTCCCTGACTAACTAGTGATAGTGAGAGAAATAAAAATCTACTTTCAGAATAAAAAAAAACAGATTTTGGGAAAAAAAGATAAAGAAACCGAGACCCTAGGTCCCAGCAAGGAAAAGCTTGCCTACTCCTGACGCAAGGCAGCATAAAACAGAGGAACAGTGATATCTGGTTCAGGATAATGGCTGAGGTATGGCCCCCTAGAGGTGTGTCTAGGTATAAAAAGTTTTTTATTAACCTGTTAAACTGCCTAGCTTTCTCCTGCAGAGGGCACCATTACCCACTAGTGAAGGCTAATATGGATGGGCGGTGACTGTCAGAGGACGTAAGAGAAATTACAACTTGCTACAATGTAAAGTAGTGAGTGTGCAGCTTGTATAACAGTGTAACTCAACACACAGCCATTATTATCTAAACCGCTGACAACAAAATTAAGTACACCCCTAAGTGAAAATGTCCAAATTGGGCCCAATTAGCCATTTTCCCTCCCCGGTGGACACTGGAACTACAACAACTTTCGGTATCATGTGACTCGTTATTGTTATAAGGTCTTAGGTGTGAATGGGGAGCAGGTGTGTTAAATTTGGTGTTATTGCTCTAACTCTCTCATACTGGTCACTGGAAGCGCAACATGGCACCCCATGGCAAAGAACTCTGTGAGGATCTGAAAAAAACAATTGTTGCTCTACATAAAGATGGCCTAGGCCAATGATGGCAAACTCTGGCACCCCAGATGTTTTGGAACTATTTTTCCCATGATGCTCAACTTCACTGCAGAGTGCATAAGCATCATGGGAAATATAGTTTAAAACCATCTAGGATGCCAAGGTTCGCCATCACTGGCCTAGGCTATAAGAAGATTGCCAAGACCCAGAAACTGAGCTGCAACACGGTGGCCAAGACCATACAGCGGTTTAACAGGACAGGTTCCACACAGAACAGGCCTTGCGATGGTTAATTAAAGAAGTTGAGTACATATGCTCAGTGTCAGATCCAGAGGTTGTCTTTAACGTATAGACGTATAAGTGCTGCCAGCATTGCTGCAGAGGTTGAAGGGGTGGGGGGTCAGCCTGTCAGTGCTCAGACCATACGCCGCACACTGCATCAAATTGGTCTGCATGGCTGTCATTCCAGAAGGAAGCCTGCAAACAGTTTGCTGAAGACAAGCAGACATGGATTACTGGAACCATGTTCTGTGGTCTGATGAGACCAAGATAAACTTGTTTGGTTCAGATGGTGTCAAGCGTGTGTGGTGGCAACCAGGTGAGGAGTACAAAGACAGTGTGGGTTATTTTTCAGTAAGTTTTAAACTACTAAGTCTTTCCATCACTTTTTATTACGTTTCAAATCATTTTGAAGTTTTTCCAATTATTGTTTTCAACGTCCACTTCTTGCTACTATCAGACCGTTTAGCGGTCTATATTTTATTCAAGTTTACCTAAGCCACCTATAAGTCTTGCTAATAGCTCCAAGAGCCCCCATAGCAAGCTGGGATTCTCCAATGCCCCAAGTCCTGTAGTCAGCTCCTCTGGACCTCTGGGTTCAGCCTTACACCACCGGTACACCAGGCCGACCGCCTGTGACCACCACCAACTGCTGCAGAAGAGGAGGCAGCCGCCACCCTCCTTCTGGGACTCTGCTTCCCGCCAAAGACCTCTACCTCATGGCTTTTTATACCGTCCCATAATGCACCACTCTCTGTGCCAACCCCTGGGACAGTACCAAAAGCCTGTGTGTCATTGGTCAGGTTTCCTCCAGCATCCAATGTGCCTCCAATTTGGATCAGCTAGGGACACTCCCTGAGACCAGATGAATCCCACACTGGGCACAATGAGTAGACCTGAAAGAGTGTATCAATGTGCTTTAATTAAATATTAAAGTTCATGGTATATTTCAGCTAGTACCCATTCTAAAATGGAATGTGGGCTCTTGCAATGACATTAACGAGTCATACTAACACACCTCATTCATACATCCTTGACACTTGGCAGTTGTATTTTTGCATATAGACTACAGACACATTGATAGGTGTTTACATATTAAACACACCTCAGCCATTCATCTTGGACACTTAACAAGTTAGGCTCCACATACAGATTACAGACAACACCTGAACTCATTGACAATTACTTACATGTCAACACATCAGACATCTGAGCAGAGACGGAACGGCCCTTTCCATAAACACAATCTCAGACACACTACACCCCACAGTTACAGAAATGTATACGGAAAACAAAAGCCTTTTCATGTATTGTTTTAGTAGAGATATATTCTAATGTTAAACTGACCCATGAATTGTACACTAGTTTAAACTGTTTTTTTTCCGCTCAAATGTCCCATAAATATGGGAGCCGAACTGGAATAAATCAGATGTATTTCCATTAAAGCTTGAGTGCTCAATGCCTGTACATCTCCTGGCCAGCAGACAGAAAATTCCCTACACTAGGGAGGTTGGGACTGAAGGGTCGTAAATCATCTTATACCTGCCTCTTGACGTGAACGAGCTAACAGTTTGGTGTCAGAAGCTTGGATCTGCCATACACAGTACTGGGTGAGTAATTATTTTTTTATTATTGCCACCCTATACTGTCAGAGCAGATTAACGGTACCCGGTTAACGCTATTGTAGCGCCTCCCAGGAATCTGATATTCCTAAAGAAAATAGGGGTCTGATGCCCCAGTTAGAAAGAAAATAAGGGGTCTGATGCCCCAGGGTCTGATGCCCGGTTACAAAGCAGTACTGTGTGTGATAGTGAATTTTCCCTCTAAACATTGTATATTTGCTGTATAGACACTTAAGTGTATTTTTAGTCGTTATATATGATTGCATGCTATTGTATAGATGTATATGTAGATTGTATGTGATATTAAGCTGAGCTTGAAGGTATAAACATACCCACCGAGGATAGTTAAAAACAAACCATAAATTGGGTGTATATAAATCTGATTAGAAAGATGCAGGAAACCACATAAGTTGGAAACTAGGTTTTCCAATAAAGTCTAAATACTGACCTCACCATCCCTATATATATATAAACCTTCAAACTCAGCTAATCTCACTTCATATTCTGAGCTTAGAATAATGGGCAATTCTCAAGGTAAGGAGAACCGCAAGGGAAAAATGAAATGTAAGTTTAGAAAAATTGTATGAAAATTGTATCGTGTATGGGCAACCTTAGTCGTGTGTGAGATCCATGGATTGTTATGTTGTGTTAGTTTTAATAATGTTCGAAAAGCGCTGTATCAACAAAACATTTGATAACACTGAATGAATACTGGTTGCATAATGATTTGTTTTGTGTTTATTACTTATGTCTTAAAGTGATGTGCCTTTGCCACAAGTACAACAAAAGGTAACAAATCCGTGCTATGCTGGTCATGGCAACGTCTAGAAGCAAGAAAATATATATTTGGTGTGTAAAGTGTGACCTAAAGGACTAAAATTGTATTTCTATTCTTAAATCGTGAGCAATTTGAACTTTAAAATTGAGGTAAATATTAACTTTTTAAAACTAAAAAATTTGGTGTTTTTCAGCCTCCCTTTCTTGGCACAGGTAATTGCAAGGCTTGGGAGTGTAAACAGTTGTATTGTCATACAAATTGACTGAGCTGAGTAAACTTGAAGAGATAAATTTGATTTAGGACTTTCAGAACGAAGGACGATCACAGCCTTCAACGACAACTCACCAATGGGAGTATTGTTTCTAAATTGTTTTTTTCTGGTTTATTAGACTGTTTTTATGGGTGTTAGAAAGTTCTTATTTATTGGGTGTCAGATATGTGATGTGTTCTAATTTGACATATATGAGCTCTGGCATTAATGAGTTTCTATGCCTTAGATAATTAAGCTATCTCCTGTCTTATAAAGTTTTTATTATATTGTGAGATGGAAGAATAGGATGGAATTGGATAAATTGTTGCTCTATTATTACACCTATAGTGTGCTAAGAATTATAACGAATATATGTCAGTGTTACTGCAAATTGTTAAAGTTACTTGGTATTGCTAAGATTTAAACTTTAAGACAAGGTAACCTCCTGTTGTTAATTCAATTAGCCGCATGGCCAGCCAAGCCATCTCTTTTCATTCTAAGGTGACTCATTGCCCCAGGCTTTGCATATTAATGTCCCTTGAAGTCAAGCATTATGTCTCCAAGGCTATTTCAAACCTGTTTGGTTTCAACTTCCTGTTTGGTGTCACTGGGCAACTGTGCCATCCCTTATAAATTTATGTTTGCATGGGTACTCACTTCTAGCTGTTTTGTGTGTCTCTGTGTGTCCATGTACACAAGACAGCTTGAATTTTACTCCCTACTGTTTAGTGATCACAGCATCTTAGCCATGCAAGGGATTCTCAGTTGTATATTGACCTTTAGTTCTAGGTAGCTGCCTGCTTGGGTGAGTAAGAGGACTGCAAGTTAACCCATCTCCACCTTTGGAGAAGACAAGGCATGTTCAACCCCTCCAAGGGCCCTCACCATTGTTGCATGTGTGGACATGCTGTGTTCTCCTCAGATAGTGCCATTAGGTATTGTCAGGGTCCAGACTAGTAGCAGGAGCGGTGCAAGGAGTGGATCCGCTGTGTCAGTGAGGGATTGGCCTGGACCGTACCAGAGGATCGGTTCTAAGTAGTTACTGGTTTTCACCAGAGCCCGCCGCAAGGCGGGATGGGCTTGCTGCGGCGGTAACTACCAGGTCGTGTCCTCTGGTAGCGGCTCAACCTCACCGACTGCTGATATAGGCGCAGTACAAGAGGGACAGGCAGAGGCGTAGTCAGACGTAGCAAAGGTCAGGGCAGGCAGCACAGGTTCAGAGGCGGTAGTCGTTAGCAAAGGGTTCGGCAACAGGCAAAAGGATAACACAGGTAACGCTTTCACTAAGGCAACAAGGCAACAAAGATCCGGCAAGGGCAAGAAGGGGCAGGTCACTTATATATGAAACAGGAAAGAGGAAACAGAGAACAGGAAACAGAGAACAGGAAACAGGAAGGGAGATTTGGACCAGGCACCAATTACTGGTGCACTGGCCCTTTATATTTCAAACAGCCGGCGCGCGCGCGCCCTATGGTGCAGGGACGCGCACGCCGGGAACCACGTGAGCGAGGAGCGGAGGAGAGAGCCGGAGCGGGCACAGGTGAGAGGATCTGGGACGAACGCCGCGAGCGCTCCGGTCCAGGAGCAGGGATCGGAGCGCTCAGCGTTACAGTACCCCCCCTTTGGTCTCCCCCTCTTTTTGGTACCCAGAAACTTGAGGATGAGGTTACAGTCCAAGATATTCTCCTCTGGCTCCCAGGATCTCTCTTCAGGACCGCAGCCCTCCCAGTCCACCAAAAAATATCTTCTCCCCCTGACCAATTTAGAGGCCAATATCTCCTGAACGGAGAAGACATCCGAGGTACCGGATACAGGCGTGGGAGGAAGATTCTTGGGGGAAAAGCGATTAAAGACCGCAGGCTTGAGGAGGGAGACATGAAAACAGTTGGGAATTTTAAGGGAGGAAGGGAGATGGAGTTGGTAACACACAGGATTGATCCTCTTCTTGACCTTGTAGGGTCCCAAATAACGAGGACCAAGCTTGTAACTAGGAACCCTGAAGCGGACATACTTGGAGGAGAGCCAAACTCTGTCCCCAGGAACCAGGACAGGAGGAGACCGACGTTTCTTGTCCGCTTGGATTTTCATGCGGGATGAGGCCTGTAAGAGGGACAGGCGCGTCTCACGCCAGATGGCAGAAAAGTCTTGCACCAGATCATCCACTGCAGGTACACCAGAGGAGGAGGATAACGGCAGAGGAGGCAGAGGATGACGACCGTAAACCACGAAGAAGGGAGACTTGTTGGTGGCGGAAGAGTCTTTGTGGTTATAGGAGAACTCCGCCCACGGGAGGAGGTCGACCCAATCGTCTTGACGGGAGGAAACGAAGTGGCGAAGGTAGTCGCCCAGGATTTGATTGACCCGCTCTACTTGTTCGTTGGTTTGGGGGTGGTATGAAGAAGAGAAATCCAGCTTGATTTTAAGCCGTCCACAAAGAGCCCTCCAGAACTTGGACACAAACTGGACTCCTCTATCGGAGACAATATGTGAAGGCAGGCCGTGTAACCGGAAGATGTGTCGGAGGAAATGCTTGGCCAACTGAGGTGCGGATGGTAAGGCTGGCAACGGGATGAAGTGCGCCATTTTCGAGAAGCGATCTACGACGACCCAAATTATAGTTTTCCCGTGAGATGGTGGTAGGTCCGTAACAAAGTCCATCGCGATATTGGACCAAGGGGTCTCTGGTATGGGAAGTGGCTGGAGAAAGCCGGCGGGTCTTTGGCGAGGGGTTTTGTCTCTGGCACATACAGAGCAGGACTGTACAAATTCAGAGATGTCCTTCTCCAAGGATGGCCACCAATATCTCCTGGAGATAAGTTGTAGAGTCTTTCGGATGCCAGGATGTCCTGCGAGAAGAGAAGAATGTCCCCACTTAAGAACCTTTAGGCGAAGACGGGGAGAAACATAGGTCTTTCCGGGAGGGAGGTTACGCAAGTCTATAGGTGCCACGGTGACCAGACATTCCGGGGGCACAATGTGCTGTGGCTTGACTTCCTCTCCTGTGACATCAGATGAATGAGAGAGGGCATCGGCCCTGAGGTTCTTGCTCGCTGGACGAAAGTGGATCCAGAAGTTGAATCTGGCAAAAAATAGAGACCAGCGAGCTTGGCGAGGATTTAGTCTCTGAGCAGACTGGAGGTAAGATAAATTTTTATGATCCGTGTAGATGTTCACGGGATGTACCGATCCTTCCAGTAAATGCCGCCACTCCTCCAAGGCCAGCTTGATGGCGAGTAATTCTCTATCCCCAATAGAATAATTTCTTTTTTGCGGGAGAGAAAGTCTTAGAGAAAAACCCGCAAGTAACCGACTTGCCTCTCGTAGTCTTTTGCATGAGCAAAGCACCAGCACCAACAGAGGAAGCGTCTACTTCCAGGTAGAACGGCTTCGTAGGATCCGGTCTGGACAGAACTGGGGCAGTGGCAAAGGCAGACTTAAGAGCACTGAAGGCCTTCTCGGCCTGGGGTGGCCAAGATTTCGGGTTAGCCCCCTTCTTGGTTAGGGCTACAATTGGTGCCACAAGGGTGGAGTAATGCGGGATGAACTGTCTATAATAGTTTGCGAATCCGAGGAATCGCTGGATGGCCTTAAGGCCAGAGGGACGAGGCCAGTCCAGGATGGCAGACAGTTTAGCAGGATCCATTTGTAGTCCCTTGGCAGAAATGATGTAGCCCAGGAAGGGAAGACTGGTACGGTCGAACAAGCACTTTTCAAATTTAGTGTAGAGACGGTTCTTTCTGAGACGGGAGAGTACTAAGCGGACATGAGCACGGTGTTGATCCAAGTTAGTAGAGAAGATGAGGATATCATCCAAATAGACCACGACACAGGTATAGAGCAGGTCTCGGAAAATGTCATTAACGAACTCCTGGGAGACCGCTGGAGCGTTACAGAGTCCGAAAGGCATGACTAAGTACTCAAAATGCCCGTCTCGGGTGTTAAAAGCCGTCTTCCACTCGTCACCCTCTCGGATGCGAATAAGGTTATAGGCCCCTCTGAGATCCAACTTGGTGAAGTACTTGGCGCCTTGTAACCGGTCAAAGAGTTCCGTAATCAGGGGAAGAGGGTAACGGTTCTTTACAGTAATGCTGTTGAGACCCCGAAAGTCTATGCAAGGCCTAAGGGTACCGTCCTTCTTTGCAACAAAGAAGAATCCTGCTCCGGCAGGAGAAGAGGATTTCCCGATAAACCCTCTCTGCAGGTTCTCCTGGATATACTCTGACATGGCTAGAGTCTCTGGAGGGGAGAGAGGATAGATTCTTCCCCTAGGCGGTGTAGTGCCAGGTTGCAAGTCAATGGGGCAGTCATATGGCCTATGTGGAGGCAACACCTCCGCTTGTTTCTTGCAAAAAATGTCTGAAAAATCTGCATATGGTTCAGGCAGATCAGGAGGAGGAGAAATAACAGGTGCAGACTTGACTCGTACCGACTTGAGACATCTGCCGAAACAAGCCGAACCCCACCTTCGAACCTCTCCGGAGGTCCAATCCAGAACGGGACAATGGCGCTGGAGCCAGGGCAGACCCAAGAGGAGTTCTAAGGTGCAATGGGGTAACACAAAAAACTCCAATCGCTCAGAATGCAGGACTCCGATGTCCATCTGGAGGGGCTCTGTACGGAACTGCATCATACCATCGAGTCTCTCTCCATTAACTGTGGAGATGAAGATGGGCTTCAGTAAACGAACCACAGGGATGTTGAACTTGTTCACCAACGAGGCGTCTATGAAGTTACCGGCGGAACCGGAATCCAGAAAGGCAGAGGCAGCAAAGGAGATTTTGGCGGACACGGAAATCCGCACGGGAACAGTAATGCGTGGAGAGGAGGTATTCACACCTAGCAACGCTTCTCCCACGTTGACTAGGTGCGGACGTTTCACTGACGCGGTTGGACGGAGAGGACAGTCCTTTAAAAAGTGCTCAGTACTGGCACAGTACAAACAGAGGTTCTTGTCTCTACGGAGGTTCCTTTCTTGCGTAGTCAGGCGAGACCGATCCACCTGCATGGCTTCCTCGGCGGGAGGCCCAGAAGAGGGTTGCGGTGGATGCTGGAAGATAGGAGCCAGACGAGGAAAGCGTCTGGGACGAGCACTTCCCTTTTCCTGTAGCAGTTCCTCTCGTCGCTCAGCAAAACGCAGGTCAATCCTGGTGGCCAAATGGATGAGGTCACTCAAGTTGGTAGGGACTTCTCGTGCAGCCAGGACGTCCTTTATGGCGCTGGACAAGCCTTGCTTAAAGGTAGCACAGAGTGCCTCGTTATTCCATGAGAGTTCCGAAGCCAGGGTGCGGAAACCGATAGCATAGTCTCTGACAGAGGAACTCCCCTGGGACAAGTTCAATAATGCAGTCTCTGCTGAGGCAGCCCGGGCTGGCTCCTCAAAAACACTCCGGAATTCCTGAAAGAAACTCTGGACACTGGCAGTGGCAGGATCGTTGCGGTCCCAAAGCGGTGTAGCCCAGGCCAGGGCCTTCCCCGAAAGCAGGCTAACGACAAATGCCACCTTGGCTCGCTCCGAGGGGAACTGGTCAGCCGACATCTCCAGGTGAAGGGAGCATTGGGATAAGAATCCGCGGCACAACTTGGGATCACCGTCGTACTTGGCCGGCATGGACAGACGGACTCTAGAAGTGGCGGCAGCCACAGGCTGCGGTGGTGAAGCAGATGCAGGCGGTGGAGGCGGCTGCTGCTGTGCTGGAAGAAGCTGCTGCAGCATGGCGGTAAACTGTGCCAGCTGTTGACCTTGCTGAGCGATCTGCTGCGACTGCTGGGCCACAACTGTAGTAAGGTCCTCGATACTAGGCAGAGGCACATCAGCGGGATCCATGGCCGGATCTTACTGTCAGGGTCCGGACTGGTAGCAGGAGCGGTGCAAGGAGTGGATCCGCTATGTGAGTGAGGGATTGGCGTGGACCGTACCAGAGGATCGGTTCTAAGTAGTTACTGGTTTTCACCAGAGCCCGCCGCAAGGTGGGATGGGCTTGCTGCGGCGGTAACTACCAGGTCGTGTCCTCTGGTAGCGGCTCAAACTCACCGACTGCTGATATAGGCGTAGTACAAGAGGGACAGGCAGAGGCGTAGTCAGACGTAGCAAAGGTCAGGGCAGGCAGCACAGGTTCAGAGGCGGTAGTCGTTAGCAAAGGGTTCGGCAACAGGCAAAGGATAACACAGGTAACGCTTTCACTAAGGCAACAAGGCAACAAAGATCCGGCAAGGGCAAGAAGGGGCAGGTCACTTATATATGAAACAGGAAACAGAGAACAGGAAACAGAGAACAGGAAACAGGAAGGGAGATTTGGACCAGGCACCAATTACTGGTGCACTGGCCCTTTATATTTCAAACAGCCGGCGCGCGTGCGCCCTATGGTGCAGGGACGCGCACGCCGGGAACCACGTGAGCGGGGAGCGGAGGAGAGAGCCGGAGCGGGCACAGGTGAGAGGATCTGGGACGAATGCCGCGAGCGCTCCGGTCCAGGAGCAGGGATCGGAGCGATCAACGTTACAGGTATCCTTCCTGTCTTAAAATTACCTGCCTTCCTGTAAGCCCTGAACCCCAGTGCTGCAAGTGGTTCTTACTAGCATTTATTTTGCTGCCTGCCTGTAAGACCAGAAGCCCAGTGCCGCACTATACTCCTGCCATTTTTTGTAAATTTTGTCTTCTGTGCTATCCAAGTTCTTGTCTCTGTACTTACCTGCTATTCTTGCTGAAGTCAGAATGACTCCAGACCCAAGAACAGCTTCAAGCTATCTCCCTTTGAAATTTTGATAGGGAGACCCTTCCCAACCCCATGGACAATGAATCCAATAATTTTCATACCTGGAGATCTGCAGCAGATACAAGAGGAATATGTGGCAAAATTAATTGAAAAAATTAAACAGTGATTATGGTGATATTTCGCTCTCGTTTCCTTAGCCAACAGGTGCACCGACCCACCCATTCAAGCCTGGAGACAGAGTCCTGGTGAAGGCCCCCCCCCCCATAAGCTGACGTCGCTAGACCCACCCTACGGACCTCCTGCGACAGTTCAAGCAGTGACCAGAACAGCGGTATTGACAGACGACTCCCCGGTTTGGATCCACGCATCGCGACTGAAGGAAGCCCCACCTCTGGACCCCACGACTGCGGACCGGAGATTGTACCGAGCATCGAGAGGTGGACCAGGACCAGACCGGATGGGATGGAACAGACCAGAAGATGAGAGCCTGAGGAAGATGCAGATCATTTCCGATTGGTGGCTTAATTAGAGTGGACTTACATCTGAGCATTTACCAGGAGGAGGACAAGGAACTTTCATTTGGGATTTTCTTTCCACAGACTGCCAAGGACATTGTTTAACGTACTAGCTGCCAGGGATTTAGTCTGACCGATCTGATGATACGGGGGTCGAAAGGGAATGTTTTCCTCCCATTGAACGGGGGGTTTATTTTTGCCCTTTCCTGGCAAAGGCTTTAGGAGATGTTGAAGATTCACATGCTATAGTCAACAGGTGGTATGTGCTGCCATGGTCTATTTGTAGTGACTTTATTGCCATAATATGGAGTTTAGATTTTCAGGCCATACATTCTTGCAAGCTATGGCCCTCCCCATTGAACATGTCTGTTTTTGATTTGATAGAATTCTAAGAAGTTATATCCCTATGTGCATACAACCAAGTCGCCAGCCTACATACACCTTAGAATATAATGTCACCTGTTTTGTGCAAGTCAGTTACCAATAATATGACGTGCACTCATACAATAATGCAACCCAGTTATGTCAAGAATGTCCAGCTCCCTAAGGGATGGTTACTATCATGTGGGACTCATAGTTGGACATATATCCCAGGAGGGCACATAGTGCTATTCACAGACTCTAGGTGACCCCACCCTTATGAATAAGGTTGGGATCAAAGGTTGGGTTGAAAGAGTGTATCAATATGCTTTAATGAAATATTAAAGTTCATGGTATATTTCAGCTAGTGCCCATTCTAAAATGGAATGTGGGCTCTTGCAATGACATTAACGAGTCATACTAACACACCTCATTCATACATCCTTGACACTTGGCAGTTGGATTTTTGCATATAGACTACAGATTGATAGGTGTTTACATATTAAACACACCTCAGCCATTCATCTTGGACACTTAACAAGTTAGGCTCTGCATACAGATTACAGACAACACCTGAACTCATTGACAATTACTTACATGTCAACACATCAGACAACTGAGCAGAAACGGAACGGCCCTTTCCACAAACACAATCTCAGACACACTACACCCCACAGTTACAGAAATGTATAGGGGAAACAAAAGCCTTTTCATGTATTGTTTTAGTAGAGATATATTCTATTGTTAAACTGACCCATGAATTGTACACTAGTTTAAACTGGTTTTTGCCGCTCAAATGTCCCATAAATATGGAAGCCGAACTGGAATAAATCAGATGTATTTCCATTAAAGATTGAGTGCTCAATGCCTGTACATCTCCTGGCCAGCAGACGGAAAATTCACTACACTAGGGAGGTTTGGACTGAAGGGTCGTAAATCATCTTATACCGGCCTCTTGACGTGAACGAGCTAACAAGACCTAACTACAAATCCTGTTCCCTGATAAGCAGAGTGCATAACGATTTTGCCTGCTGCACTTCTGGTAAGCAGAGAGAGACAAAACGACATTCTCTACCTAGCACCTGACTAGGAGGGTGCTACATATACATATTTTTTTCAATGTTTGTTCATTGGATTATGTTCATATTTGGATATATATATATTTTACTTGAATTGAATGCAATGATCCTAAATGCTGCATTATTAATTTTGATTTAATTAACACAGGTGTAATAATACATTATCCCCTGAAGAAGCCAAATCTGTTGGCGAAACATGTTGGGATTATCACCCCAGAAGTATTACTAACCTTGGACCATGTTAACTAGTCTCCAGAATATCAATCTGGAGTATTTTTAATATCATTGCTGTGCAACCACATTTTCAAAATACAAATCCACTCCAGTAACATCTAGAAAGTTAGGTGTAGCTCTTAATTGTGTCCAGGGAACTCTATGTAGCTTTGTGGAGTGGAGTTGTGCTGACTGCCACAAGTGGGTGTGACAACACAAATTTGATCAGAAAAAAATCAGCGTGGGGTTTCCCCCAATCCAAACCAGGCTCTTAGGTCTCTATTATATGATAAATAATTGTTAATGACTAAATAGAATTTTATTAGAATGCTGACTTCTAGTTATATATGTTTATGCTTTTATAATGGTACTATATATTCTATGTATTCTATGTATAAATCTGATCAACACAGGGGCTTAATGGTTAAATGGCTAAATGGTTAGTGCTCTGATCTAGCAACAGTTAGGTCATGGGTTCAAATGCTACCTCTCACCTCCCTAAAGTTTAATTGGTGAATAGATATGTGCGTAGACAAAAGCATATTTGCCATCAGCCTGATAAAATGTATCTCTCGCTGATGGCACTTATACGTTCGCCAAAGCATATATGCATTTGCCATTGCAATTCTAGGGAGGTGGTAGCATTGGTGGGATTTCAACTAGTGACCTAAGTGCTGCTAGCTAGGAGTGCTAAAGATTAAGCCACTGTGCTGAGTAGAATTAGGAGGTGGGGTTAACCCATACATGTGCTGCCATGGAGTCCATCAGGAAAGGAAAATTACAGTAAGTATTTGATAGGAAATTTTCTGTTTTTTCCCCTTTTTATAAGTGATCACATTCCCTCTGTTCTCAGCTAAATAAGAGCTGGGGAAGCAGAAGTAGCAGCTCACTGAGCTTCCCAGTGAATGCTGTGCAGCAGGGGCATGTCAGGACAAGTCTGATCTTTGGAGGAGAGCACACTGAGTTCCCTGCATAGCTAGAGAACTGACCACAATTTGTTCCCCTGCTTAGTGTGGTCAGTTTTTAAATAGAAAAGCAAGGGGACTAGCAGGAACACCAGGGATTTCAGACAAATGAAGCAATAAAAAGAGAACAGGATACTTTCTCATACAACTATATGGTACAGCAGGCACCTATTAGGAATATGAAATGTTGGGGTAACAAACGCTTTAACCACTTTAGCCCCGGAGGATTTGGCTGCTCAAAGACCAGGCCCTATTTTGAGATTGGGCACTGCGTGAATTTAACGGATAATTGTGCAGTCGTGCGACGCTGTACCCAAACAAAATTGACATCCTTTTTTTCCCCACAAACAGAGCTTTCTTTTGGTGGTATTTGATCACTTTTGCGATTTTTTTTTTTGCGCTATAAACAAAAAAAAGAGCAACAATTTTGAAAAAATAACAATATTTTTCACATTTTTTTATATGAAATTCTCAAAAAAAATGTAAAAATCAAAATTTAACATTTTAGGCCAATTTTTTTTCTGCTACATATTTTTGGTAAACAAAATCGCAATAGGCGTATTTTGATTGGTTTACGCAAAAGTTATTGCGTTTACTACCTACGGGAAAGATTTATGTCATTTTTATTGTTTTTTTTTTTTTAATTAGTAATGACGGCGATCTGCGATTTTTTTTGCAGGACTGCGACATTGCAGCGGACAGATCGGACCCCTAACTGACATTTTTGACACTTTTGGGGGTACCAGTGACATTACTACAGTAATCAGTGCTATAAATATGCACTGTTACTGAAAAAATGACACTGGCAGGGAAGGGGTTAACTTTACTGGTGATCAAGAGGTTAAGTGTGTCCCTAGGGGCGTGAATTAATCACAGAGACATGCGATCCTATACAGCAGGATCACATAGCCTCTGTCATTACTTCAGTGAGAATGACAGATGGCTGTGTTTACATCAGCCGTCTGTCCTTCTCTCACTGCTGCGGGAGATTACGGAGTGGCCGGTCACACGCGCTGGCTCCCCAGCTGCCAAGCGGGGGAGGGAGCGCGCCTCCAGCGGTGTATGATCGCCCCTAGCTGCTCCTAGGCGAGCGCCGTACATGTACGACGCTTTGCCTTGGAGTGACAGACTGCCGCCGTACAACTGCCGCGGGCGGTCGGCAAGCAGTTAATACATAGAATGCATTAAGATAAAAAAACCTTCTGCCTTTAGAACCACTTTAAAAATTATACTCTGTTCAGTGTACATGCGCAATTACATGTCTGTTATCACCTTTATTAGCTAAAAAACTAGTAACTAAGAAGACTCAATTGATGAAGGCAAGATTGAATTATAACTAAAGGCTCAACCGACTGGGGGAATACTGAGCCGCTATCACAATGGTATATAGGCTATGTGGCATCTTACACATGAAGAAGATAAACTTATTAAAATGACATGGTTTATTGATGGAGCCCTCTGTACTGAATGAAATGCGACATTGCAATATAGTGCAGAATGAAAAGGTCAAAATTGAATCAGTAAGTTAATTAGTTCAACTGTTAAAAGAAAATTGCCATAATCATGAAGACTATTACTTTTACATTTAAAATAGCTGACAGATTGTTTTTAAACAGCTTTATGACTTTATTGATCAAAATCATCTCACCTTGGAAGTTGTACATTGCAATTTAGATTGTCTTTTTGGTTAAAAGAATTCTGTTGGCAACAAAGAACCATACCTAACACACTGTGATTACATTTTACCTCTCGGCTTGACTTTGTTAGCTTTGAATCTTTACACATGTCATTTGTTAGATTATTGTATTGAAACAGAAGACGTACGGTTAGCTTTTCTATTTAAACAAACAATAGTTACAATGAATTTACACATTTAAGTGTGGACATATTTTCCTTGCACAATGCAAACTGGGGGAAAGTGTATGAGAAATGTATGTGTTACATGTGTATTATTCTAACTGCAAAGCAAACCAAGATGCAATATGTCAGTATGACCAGTCAAGGATCACCAGCAGACACGCGTTTTTAGTGGAAATGAGAAAAAAACGGAATTTTTGTAAAATCTTACCTGTAAAATTCCTTTCTCTGAGTCCTCCGACAGTCGCCGCCATCTTCATATTCGTCACAATGGGGTATTAGACTTTGCTCGGAAGGAGTAGCTAGGCAACAGAATATGTTAGTATAAAAGCTTTTAACATGTCACACCCCCAGGGGGTGGTCCCCTCAGTCAATACCCTCCTACTTCCTGTATCCATACTTCAGTTTCAGTGGAATAGCAGTAGAGTATACAACCAACCCCAAAAGAGGGGCGGGGGCGGCGACTGTCGGAGGACTCAGAGAAAGGAATTTTACAGGTAAGATTTTACAAAAATTCCGTTTTCTCTTACGTCCTCCGACAGTCGCCGCCATCTTCATATTCGTCACAATGGGGACGTCCCAAAGCAGTGCAAACATGAGGGGTGGGAAACGCAGCCACGCCTAAGGCAACGCAGTCTCCACATCAAAGAAAGGAACCTTACCAAAGGAAGGAAACCAGCTGGGCAACATGAGAAAAACTTGCTCAACAGAAGCAATAACCCAGGAAAACAAATAACCTAGGGATAAAAACATATATCCCAAACAGCCAAGGAGCCCAATACAAGAGACTCTAAGGAACCGCCGCACTAAGAACCTTGCGGCCAAAGGAAGCATCTGCCGATGCCTGAACATCCACTCTGTAGAATTTTGTGAAGGTGTGCACGGTCGACCAAGTCGCCGCCTTACACACCTGGGCCACAGAAGCCCCATGACGACAGGCCCAAGACGTACTCAGAGATCTGGTAGAGTGCGCCTTCACAGGCACAGGGGGAACTTTCCCCTTCAAAGCATAGGCCTGTTCAACAGTCTGTCTGATCCATTTGGCGATGGTAGAAGCCGACGCCGCCATGCCCTTCCGAGGTCCCTCAGGAAGGACAAACAAGGAATCCGACTTGCGGAAAGATTCAGTCGATTTCAGGTAAACCCTAATCGCCCGAACAACATCCAAGGAATGCAGCTCCACCTCCTTCGGATGTTTGGGCTTCGCGCAGAGCGAAGGCAGGACAATATCCTCATTGAGGTGAAAATCCGAAACTCTTTTCGGAAGAAAAGAAGGGTTAGGTCTCAAGACCACCTTATCCAGATGGATGACCAGATACGGAGACTTGCAAGACAAAGCTGCCAGTTCCGAAACCCTGCGAGCCTAAGTGATCGCCACCAAAAAGGCGACTTTTTTGGACAACATGGACAACGAGATCTTCCTGATCTGTTCAAAGGGAGCATGTTGTAGCACGGACAGAACAAGATTCAAGTCCCAAGGAGGCAGAGGTTCCCTCCTAGGAGGGACCAGATGTCGCACCCCTTGAATAAAAGTACTAACCAAGGAGTTAGACGCCACAGGACGTTTAAAAAGAACGGCCAGCGCAGACACCTGACCCTTGACCGTAGCCAGCGCCAAACGCTGGTCGACACCCGTTTGAAGGAAGGACAACACCCTAGACACCGAGTATGTGCGAGGTGAAAACCCCCTGGACTCACACCAGGCAAAATAGGCCTTCCAAGTACGGTAATAGACCTTCCCCGGGGAAGATTTCCTTGCGTTGATCAAAGTGTGAATGACCTCCGGGGAGAGACCCCTATCCTTCAGGACCTCGGTCTCAACAGCCAGGCCGTCAAAGCCAGCGACTGTAAAGCAGGATGGAATATCGGCCCTTGAGACAGGAGATCGTCTCGAAGAGGCAGACGCCACGGGGCGTCGACCGCCAGATTCACGAGGTCCGCATACCAGGACCGGCGAGGCCAGTCCGGCGCCACTAGAATCACCGTGCTGCATTCCGAGTGCAACCTGCGAAGGAACCTGGACAGCAATTGAATCGGTGGAAATGCATACATCAGTCGGTACTGATGCCACGGAGCTACCAACGCGTCTGACGCGTCTGCCCGAGGATCGCGAGACCTTGCCACGAACCTTTTCACCTTGTTGTTCAGACGAGAAGCGAACAGGTCCACATCTGGAAGACCCCACTTCGCGCACAACTTCTGAAAGACATCCGGGTGGAGAGACCATTCCCCCTGGTCCAGGGTCTGGCGGCTCAGATAATCCGCCTGCCAGTTCTCCACCCCAGGAATGTGAACTGCCGATATCGCCGGGACGTGAGTCTCGGCCCAAGACAGAATGTCGGCTACTTCCCGAGCCGCACGGGCACTCCTGGTGCCCCCTTGGTGGTTGATGTAAGCCGTGGCATTGTCCGTCTGCACCCGAACCGGACAGCCCTGTAGTCTGTCCGTCCAACGTTGAAGGCAGAGATTTATCGCCCGCAATTCCAGAATGTTGATCGGAAGGGAAGATTCCTCCTCCGACCAAGTCCCCTGGGCGGACAGAACGCCCAGAACACCACCCCAGCCCGACAGGCTGGCATCCGTGGTGATCACCGTCCAAGAAAGAGGACGAAAAGACTTGCCCCCCGACACCGTCGGGGACTGGAGCCGCCACAGAAGATCCCTTCTGGTGCGATGGCTCAATGAAATCTGAAGATCCAGAGATTGTGGTCGCCCGTCCCACCTGGACAGGATCTCCGCTTGGAGACCCCGCGTGTGAAACTGGGTGAATGGAATCGCCTCGAAAGCCGAGACCATCAATCCCAGACATCTCATGCACGTCCGGAGTGACGAGCACAGAACGTCCCTGAGGGACCTGACTTCCTCCTGAAGAGTCCCGAGCTTGTCGTCCGGCAAGAAGACCTTCGCCTGGACTGAGTCCAGGATCATTCCCAGGTAGGGAAGTCGAACCGACGGACCCAGCATCGATTTCGGAAAATTTATCGTCCAACCAAACTCCTGTAGAGTTTGCAACGTGACGGACAGGTCCTTCTCCAGACCCTGGCTGGTCGCGGACCGAACCAGAATATCGTCCAGATACCCCAGGACAGAGATGCCCTGGGCTCTCAATAAGGCCAGAACCGGTGCAAGCACCTTGGTAAACACCCGCGGAGCCGAAGCGAGACCAAAAGGTAACGCCACGAACTGGTAGTGATCATCCGCAATGGCGAATCGAAGGTACCTCTGGTGACCCTCGAAAATGGGGATGTGTAGGTACGCATCCTTCAAATCGATGGAGGCCATGAATTCTCCCGGAACCAGGGCAGCCACCACCGACCGCAGGGATTCCATGCAGAACTTGCGAACCCGCACAAAGCGGTTCAGAGCCTTCAAGTCCAGAATCGGACGAACCTTGCCCTCCTTCCTGGGCACGGTGAACAGATTGGAATAGAACCCCCGAAATCTGTCCCGATGAGGAACCGGAACCACCACTCCCTGAGCCCTCAGGTCCCGCACCGCTAGGTGCAGATCCCGCAAACGCTCCGGAGACAGTTGAAGATTTGAGGGAAAGAATCTGCTCTCCGGCCGAGAGAGAAACTCGATCTTGTAGCCAGATCGAACGATTTCCTGAACCCACCTGTCCCGAACACGGGCCAGCCATGGAAGCGGAAAATCGAGCAAGCGTCCCCCCACCCCAGAACCGGGTGAGGGCGCCCCTTCAGGCCGCACTGTTGTGGGCAGCGGATCCGGACTGGCCGGATTTCTGCTTTCCTGTCCACGGCTTCTTTTGGGAGCCCTGACCTTTGAATGGCTTGCCCTTATAGTGCGACCGAAAGGCACGAAAGGACCCCTGAGAGGGTCGAAAGGAAGCATGCTTCTTACCAGGAGCCGCCTTAGCCTTGTGGGATTGGGGCAAGAGCGTGCTCTTACCCCCCGTGATCCCCTTTATCAGCGTATCCAAGGATTCGCCAAAAAGGCGGGAACCTTCATAGGGCAGATTGGCTAAGGTCTTGCGCGAAGATTGGTCCACCGACCAGCACTTCAACCAAACCAAGCGGCGAGACAACACCGCCACACCGTGTACACGTGCTGCCAACGGAACCATATCCAAGTCCGCATCACACAAATACATGACACCCTGATGGATTTGATCCACCATATCCAATGTCGCCTGAGGGGCAGAATCAGCCACCAAAACGCGTCTAAGCACCTGCGTCCAACTCGCGACAGCCTGGGCTGCCATAAGTGAAGCAAACAGAGATTTCAGCATAGAACCCATAATAGAGTAGGTATGACGAGCAAGAGACTCCAGCCTCTTGTCCGTGGCATCCCGGAACACCGGGGTATCCTCAGCAGGAATCACAGTGGATTTATTCAAAACCGCTATCGCGTGATCCACAGGAGGCGGTACACACCAACGCTCGTCAGTAGCGGGCGTGAAAGGATAACGCAATTTGAACCTACTTGGTACAGCAAAAGGCTTGCGTATATTACCCCATTGTTCCTTAACAGCGCGCTGAAAATCATCAGTGCAGGGAAAAACCTGTGAAGTTTTGCGTCTTCTCTTCGTCCCATAAGCCGCCAAGGCAGCAGGGGGACATGGCTCATCCTGCAATCGCAGCGTCTGCTTGATAGAAGCAACCAATTCGTCCATGAGTGCAAGCTCTTCAGACGAGCCCGGGGAAGAATTATCAACCCCTTCAACCTCAGCCTCCACCTCGGACCCTACAAGATCCAGGGAGGAACGGGACCCCGACAAGGAGACCCCCACCACAGCAGCCCCATCACCATCACCCTCAGAATCAGAGGAAATTGAAACTCTGGGCCTTTTAGTGGATTGAGCAGCCACCAGCATTTGCACCTGAGCAGCAAGGTTAGCCACAACCGCAGCCAAATCCCCCCCTTGGGAGGAAACAGCAGTCCCCTGGCTTCCCACCAATGTGGCAGGGAATTTGCTTTCCTGAGAATCCATGCCCCAAAGTATGTGGAAAAATAAAGGGTTAACTGCCCCTTTAAACAGCGCGACGAGCGCAGCCCACCGCACACACACACACCACACAAGTCCACCCCCACAGGGAGAAAGTACAACTCAGGCAAGGACACAGGGATAGGGAGGTAAAAACCTGGAGAGACCGCTGCTGCTTCTGCCTCGATCGGTGCGCTCCGGAGAAAGGAAGTGCTGACATGCAGGGCGCTCTATGAAAGCCTATGGAAGGCTACAAGAAAATGGCCGCCCACAGCTTAACCATGCGGCCGGAGCGATCGCCGCCAAAATGGCGGCATTTGGCGCCGAAACACCGCTCCTCCATGCAGTAATGCAAGGCAATGTAAAATAATGGCGGACCGCCTCAGCGGACGCCGCAAAGTGCACAAACATGATACAATCATGTCCCTCCGCACACAGTCTGGCACACAGTAAAATCACACAAACTGACACATGACCGTGCAGCATAACCCCCCTCCTTTCAGCCCACAGAATGCAGCCAGCAGACAGGGAGACCAACAGTGTGACCAGAGGCAGGGTTACACAGTCCCAGACTGACACCCCCCACACAGACAGGTCCCCACACAGATACACTTACCTCATAAATGGCGTGGGGAACCCGTACAGGCGAACAAGCCACTTCACACGTGACAGGGAGAGTCGCAGCCAGGACGCAGAAGAACTGGGGTTAAGAAACCGCACAGCATCCGGTGAGGTAGCCACCTCACCATAGCATCCCTGCACCGAACAGGGATGGGTCGTTCAGAATGTCAGGAGCGGTACCTGACTGAACGCTCGAAGGCAGGCTGGGAAGCCACTGACTCACAACCTGCGACCAGGGGAATCAGCCCGAGACCCAGCCCGCACTAATCCTCTTCATCAGAAGAACTAACTAATGCTGACAAAAGTAACAGCTAAGTAAAGCAAGAGAAAAAACTCAAAGAAAATCAAAAGAGAAAAGAAAGGCTGAGACAAAATGCCCCAGCACAGAGACATCCAGCTACTCCTGACAAGCTAGACATTGAAACTGAAGTATGGATACAGGAAGTCGGAGGGTATTGACTGAGGGGACCACCCCCTGGGGGTGGGATATGTTAAAAGCTTTTATACTAACATATTCTGTTGCCTAGCTACTCCTTCGGAGCAAAGTCTAATACCCCATTGTGACGAATATGAAGATGGCGGCGACTGTCGGAGGACGTAAGAGAAAAGAAAATTAGAGTGGTAAACATTACAAATACTTCATTCCAATTAACTTGAAAGCAGTTTTTTTGTTAAAAATATATGATTCATGTGTTTGTTTTTATCTTTGAAACTATACTAGAAAAACTTTAGGTAGAATTTAATTGGCCATAAACCTAGGTTCACATCTTCGTGATTCTGCGTGCTGCATTTGCGCAGGAAAAATGTCCCTGAAATTTTTTTTTAAATTTGGCCGCACGGAAACCACATGGTTCTTTGGTGCCATGCATTTCCACATGCAAGAAACCTCATCACCTTTTACAATGTGTGGTGGTGCCATTAATAGTTAAAGGCACCACTGTGCATTTTCTTAAAAGCAGCACATTTTTGTGTGGCTGCACGTGGGTTGGGAGCGCGTGCAATTTCAAGCACTCCTGCTTCAGCAGAGATGTGAACTTAGCCTTATGGACAACTGCACCACATACCGATCCTCTGAAGAAAAGATTATTCAAATGGCATATTTCATTAATGAATTGTGTAATGAATTATGTAAACCTAATCCAAGCAGGAATGCCAATATTTAATAGATTATACAGTATCATTTTAGAGATTGTGGAATACAATCTAGTTTAAACATTGTATGGCAAATGAAGAAAATGAAAGATAAAAACCTTCAAAGGAAGGCCAGAGACACATAAAGCTGATCCGAGAAAATCCACATTAACCGCTTGTCATCCGGAAGATTTACCCCCCTTCATGACCAAGCTATTTTTTGCGATAATGCACTGGGTTACTTTAAATAACAACTGTGCGGGCATGTGACACTGTACCCAAATTAAATGTATGTCCTTTTTTCCCACAAATAGAGCTTTCTTTTGGTGGTGTGACAGTATTCACCGTCACTGGAATTTAAAGACAGATAAGTAATGGTTTGGATTGCTTCATATTTGCCAGCAATATCTCCATATAGAAATATTAAGATTTATTCCCATTTGCCATGAAATCTGTAATTCCTATATGCTGTGTATATTACATATCTTTCAATGTCAGCAAGGTTTTCCTTTAGTTTGTGTATTGGGAATGTGGATTGCCCTGTCTCATTGTAAGTACTAATGACCTCCCATTGTTCTGTGTCTGGCTATTGTGTACATTGATTGCCCCCTGGGGGCTTCTGTCTCCTTGCACATGGCAGTCCTTCTGGTCAAGCTATCTGACCAATCACTGCTGACTCATTTTCAATTCCTCATTTGCATGGCTAAGGAGGACCTGAAGGGGAACTGCATGTACTTTACAATTGACCAATAGGAAAGCGGTTGTTGGGGGTGGGATGTTCCAAATTCTGTATATAAGTCTTGTTCAATAAAGTTGTTTTGAGTTCCTTTACCTCAATCTAGAGTTCTGTCTCTTATTGGGGGGATCTGCTGCAAGGGATTGCTATGTTCTCCATACTCCCTTGGATAATCACTGAGCTCTTGTAAGAGCTTGTGTAAGAGCTTGTTCGTGCTGCACTCTACAGGGAAAGAGAGGTTTACCCACAGGAACCTGGAGCCTTGTCGTAGGTTCAGGGTGGGTAGGAGATGCCAAGACCCTAACCAAGCTACGGCGGTTCGTGGAGTCTGAAGTGCTTACGGTGTCTGGTGGAGTGCTTGGAGCCCTCGGGAAGCATCTGTCAACGGAGGTACCTGGTCCGGGATACCCTGATCCGTTACAGGTGGTATTTGATCACCACTGCATTTATTTTTTGCACTGTAACCAAAAAAAGACTATGTAAAAAAAAAAAAAAAAAAAACCTATATTGTTTTACTTGCTGCTATAAAACACATCCAATAAAAAAAATGTAAAAAAATTCTAGATCAATGTAGGCCAATATGTATTCTGCTACATATTTTTTGAAAAAAAATCCCATTAGGCGTATATTTATTGGTTTGCGCAAAAGTTATAATGTCTACAAACTATGGGCTATATACTGAAATTTTTATTTATTTAATTATTTATGTTTCACTAGTATTGGCGGCAATCAGCGACTTATAGCGGGACTGCGATATTTCGCTGGACATTCGGACACTAACTGACACTTTTGACAATTTTTGGGAACCAGGGACACTAATAAAGTCATCAGTGCTAAAAATATGCACTGTCACTGTACTAATGACACTGGCTGGGAAGGGCTAAACATCTAGGGTGATCAAAAGGTTAAATATGTGCCTAGCCAGTGTTTTGGTGTACACTATGAGGTGCTTTTACTAAGGCAAGTCATGGATTTTATTCCCTGCTTTGCGGGGAATCCATTACTTCCCCGGTGACAGGATAGGGCTACGCCCTGTTTACATAGGCAGGGATCTGTCCTGTGTAAATTATTAATGATTGGCAGGTGCTGGCAGTAATCCATTGAACGGCACCCGCTGATCAACATCTGCTGTGTTTAATCACAGCCACCCCAGGATTCCCTCATTTTGAAGGCATTTCTTCTCACTTCCTGTTTTGGTTATGGGACAGGAAGTGAATGGAAAACTCCTCTATGGACATAGATGGAGAAAAAAAAAAACCAGGCATTAAAACCGTCCCTTATTCTATCTAAAAGAAAAAAAAAAAAAAAAACGGAAAATTGTATCATACTTACCGTAATTTTCCTTTCCTGGTGCCTATCCATGGCAGCATACTAGTGATAGAGCTCCGCCTCTACTCCTCCCTCAGGACCAGTGAGTAGCATTAAAGAAAGGCCCAGCCCCCTGTCCCATCATTCTCTGTCATATAGAATACCGGGGGTGGGAGCATATGCTGCCATGGATAGGCACCAGGAAAGGAAAATTACGGTAAGTATGATACAATTTTCAGTTTTCCTGGTGCCTCCATGGCAGCATACTATTGGTAAATAACTAGCAAAGACAAATGGGTGGGTAATGCTGAATTTGTGAATCTTTAATTGGACAAAGACATGGCCGACTGAATAGTCCTTCTGCCGAACTCCACAGTTGTGAGAGACCCTGGTTCGATACGATAATGCTTGAAGAACGTATGACGTGATGACCATGAGGCAGCCCCGCAAACCGTCTCTAAGGAAACGTTGGCCCTTGCTGCCCAGGAAGCTGAGACTGCCCTAGTTGAATGAGCTCTTACTTGTGAAGGTGGAGATAGCCCCTTGATCTTATAGGTTTTCTGGATGAGCTTGATGATAGAGTCCTCTTGGTGGCCTCCTTGCCCCTGTTTTTCCCGAAGGGGATGACGAACAGACTGTCAGACTGTCTGAATGAGCTTGTGGCTTCCAGATAGGCCCAAAGAACTCTAGAGATGTCTAGGTCGTAATGAGTCGTGTCCGCGTTTTGGAAAACCGGAAGAGCCCAAGGTTCCAGAAGATGAGAAGAAGAGGAGACCTTAGGGATGAAACCCTGCCTAGGGCGAAGTTCCACTCTGTCCGGGAAGAAGGTAATGTGATCTTCACTTATTCCTAGGGCTTGCAGTTCAGAGACTCGTCTGCCAGAGGTGATGGCTAAGAGGAAGGCGGTTTGTAATGACAAATTCCAAAGAGAAGCCTGTTCCACCGGAGAAAATGGGGGGTTAGATAGAACCTCCAAGACTAGGGTAAGATCCCACCGTGGAAAAGGGCGCCTAATGGGAGGACGGATCTTTAACACTCCCCTTAAAAAAGGTAACCACTAGAGGATCTTCAGCCCATCTTTTGTTGGTCGCAGCCGAGACCGCTGCTACCTGCACTTTAAGAGAGTTTAGCCCCAATCCTAAATCCAATCCTGTCTTCAGGAAGGCCAAAACTTGAGAGGTAGAGGGAAGGATGGGGTTGAAGTCCTGCCCCGCGGCGAATGCTAGGAATTTATTCTAGATCTTTGAATAGACCGCATTGGTGGAGGGTTTCCTGGCCTTCAACAGTGTCGAGATGACTTCAGGGGTACATCCTAAGGACTGAAACCTTTGCCTCTCAGTTTCCAAACCTGAAGATCCAACCTCTGCGGGTTCGGATGACATAGTCCCTGCTGGGATAGTAGGTTGGGGAAAGGCGGAATCCTGATGGGGGGTTCCACACTGAGACGGATGGCTAGAGGGAACCACGGTCTCTTCTGCCAAAAAGGGAGTATTGCCAGGACTTGTACTGACTCTGTGAGGAGTCTCTGGAGGAACTTCAGAATCAGCGGGCGGGGAGGAAAGGCATATAGGCCGTTGAGAAATTCCATGGGTATGTCAGGGCATCGACTGCTTCCGACTGAGTGTAGGGGAGGTGAGAGTAGAATCTGGGGAGTTTTGAGTTGTCCGGAGTGGCAAACATGTCCACTTGAGGAGGGTACCAGAGGCTGGTGATTTAGAGAAAAACTTGGGGATGTAGAAACCACTCGTTGTTGTCTGCGAACCTCCTGGATAGAGCGTCTGCCACTGTGTTTAGCCGGCCTGGAATGTAAACTGCCCTGAGATCTCACAGGTTCCTTTCTGCCCATAGCATTATGGGTTCGACCTCCCGAAGGAGGGTCCTGCTGTGAGTACCTCCTTGTCTTAGCAGGTATGCCACTGCCGTCTTGTTGTCCAATCTTAGGAGAACTCTGTGGCCCTGGAGGAGGGGTGCCAAGGAAATCAGAGCCAGGAATTCCGCTCTTAGTTCCAACACGTTGGAGATCACTCCTTTGGTTGAGTGAGACCATTTTCCCTGCAGCTTCACATCTCCGCAATGGGCGCCCCATCCATCCGTGTCCACTTGCATCGGACGTAAGGATGGTCCAATTGAACGAGCCTAGGTGACGGGGGTTGGCGAGATTTTCCCTCTTCGTCCACCAAAACAAGCTTCTGCGCATTAGGGCGGTCACTTGGATCTTCTGGGAAAGATGTTGTTTTTTCCATTGTGACAGAAAGCCTGTTTGGAAGAGTTTCAAGTGCCAGTGGGACCACGGCACCATGGGAATACATGAGGACATTGTGCCCACTAAACTCAGACACTGAGAGGCCGTCAGATGAATACTCCAAATTACAGCGAACATCCTCTGTATGATCATATGCATCTTCTGGATGGGTAAGGACACTGTCCCCTCCTGGGTATTGAACATGGCTCCCAGGTAAATCATCTGTTGTGTCGGGGATAGGTTGCTCTTTTGGAAATTTATGAGCCAACCGAACTCCTGCAAGGTTTGAAGAAGAGTCTCCCTGTGGGATCTGAGCTGATCCGGATTGCTTGCTAACAGGAGAATGTCGTTCAGATAATGATACACTCTCAACCCCCTCTCCCTGAGGGGGGCAAGAACAGTTATCAGGATCTTTTTGAACACTCGCGGAGATGTGCAGAGCCCGAATGGAAGAGCCTTGAACTGAAGGTGTATCTTGCCTACAGCGAACCTCAGAAATCTCTGATAAGCTGGAAAGATTGGGATATGTAGATATGCGTCCTGTAGATCAAGAGATATCAACCGATCTCCTGGTTGAATGACCTGGATGATAGTTTGCAAGGACTCCATCTTGAAGCTCTCTAACTCTATATATCGGTTGAGCCTCTTGAGGTCTAGCACCGGTCTCCAACCTCCCGTCTTTTTTTGCACTAAAAAGAGTGGGGAATAGAAACCTGTGTAACGCTCCGCCAATGGAACTGGCATGGCTGCACCTTGAAGTTGTAGGTCTGTCAGGAATTGGGATAATGCCAAATCTTTTGATGGCGAGGCTGGTATTCTTGACTCCTGAAACGAGGCATGAGGAGGAGGATGGGAGAATAGCCACCAGTGACCCAGACGGATTGTTGACAGAACCCAAGGGTCCTGACAACGAGAAGTCCAAACTGGGAGAAAGGCCTGCAGCCTTGCTCCGACTGGGAGGGATTGGAATCTTCTGGTGTCAAAAAGGCTTCGCTGCCTCCTGGGGGGCGGTGAAAGCCTTGGTTTTGCGCGTGTTCAGAAAGGAGGCATGGGTGCCTCTCCAGGGTCTTCTGTTATCCCTGTTCTGTCTGGATTGCCTATAATCCCTGGAATTTGAGGGTCTGAATCTAGATGAATAGACTCTTGTCCTTCTTACTTTCCTGTCTTGCGGAAGGAGACCAGACTTGCCTCCAGTTACCCTGGAAATTGCCTTGTCCATCTTCTCTCCGAAGAGGGATTTGCCATCAAGCGGGATCTTACACCAACTCTGTTTGGACGCAAGATCAGCTGTCCAAGGTTTTTGTTTCCTTTTAAGGAAGGGAAAATACGTCTTTGATTTTAGAATGGGTTCTTCAGGATCCTCCCAGGCAATCGCCGTCTTGACTGCCTGAATAAAGGGTGGGATCAAGGCATAATTAAAGCCTGAAGGGCCCGACTCCTCTAAAGATTCCACCGATAGGTGCCCTGAAGATGCCTCCCCATGCAATAGAGTCGAAGAGCGCGAAGGGTTTAGGCTTGAGGGGCTTGGAGCGCTAGCATCCCTGTCCGGAACTTGAGCTGTAGAAGGAGCCGTCTGTGCGAGGATCAGAGTTGACAATTCTGAGAAGGAATCCTTCATAGTCTGCTTGCGGTTGGACGCGTAGTCCCGAAAACAGTCCTGACAGACTAATTTTCTGGGTAAAGGCACTGCGCCACAAGCCCAGCACTTCTTTCTTGAGGAGTGGGATGGTGGAGAAGGAGAGTGATGGTGTCTAGACCTCGATCTCTCTAAAGAATCTATAGTGGGAAGATCTTGATCTGCGGTCTGGACCATCATGGTCGCGATGCCTTGAAGATTTCCCAGATCTTTTGGAGTGCGTTGGGCTGGAACAAAGGACATTTGTTAGTCCATAAAAGCACTATTTTTCTTCTTTCTTCAATACTTACAAAAAGGTGGTCCCATACCTATTGTGAGGATCTTGGTTGCGTGACGAGTGGCTCATTGCAGGGCGTTGCAGGAGGACCGGCTGTGTAAGGAAGGAGAAAGAGCAAAACGGCACTGCAGGGGGAATATCAGGGCTGGAAGCCATCAAGAAAGGATCGGATGCCTGGCCGAATTTAAAGGGACAGACTGCAGAGGAGGTAAGAAGGAAGCAAAGAACGACAAAAACAAATAAACAAAAACTGAAAGACAGAAGGGGGAGAGAAGAGAGGAAAAGGAACAGGAGAGAAGAAGGAGGAAAAGAAAAAAAAGTATTGGAAAACATAAAGAGGAATCCAACCTGCAAAAAAGAGAGGAAAAGGAAAGAAAAAAAAGACGGTCCTCGTGCAAAATCCTGCAAATCCAAACATCTGAGATTTAAAGAGACAGTTACAGTATGCGTTCCTATGAGGAAACACTGCACATGATACCCTAAAGATCCACAGAAGGGGTTCCCGGCCTTATTAGTGCTTTGAGCGACCCAAGAGCAGGGACTGCGCACGGCAGAGGCTGAACCCGGCGGAAAGCTGCCAATAGGCAGAGGTATGGACATACTGCTTACTCTTCACCAGTCAGGAAGGTATGAGGAAAAAAAGGAGAATGATGGGCCAGGGGGCTGGGCCTTTCTTTTATGCTACTCACTGGTCCTGAGGGAGGAGTAGAGGCGGAGCTCTATCACTAGTATGCTGCCATGGAGGCACCAGGAAAAGGTTTTGCCTTTAGTTACACTTTAATATCTTAGGACCTGTCCCTTTTAGAACCCAGCAATTGAAAAATTCTGCATAACATGATACTGTGCGTAGCAGTGGCGGCTGGTGCTCCATTTTTTTTGGGGGGGCAGCAAACAAACCCCCAGGTCCGCACTTACCACATCCAGGTCATGGGCAGCTTCCCCATCTTCTACTTCTGGCCAATCCGGTCTTAAGACAAGCTTCCGGTCCTGGCTGGAGGAGAAGCAGGAAGAAAATAGCGAATGTTGATTTGCTAATGTCACAAGTGGGTGGACTCAGGGCTGTAATGTTCTGGTACCTCTGGTACCCTTGTCTCCATATTTCTCCTTTCCTAATTGCGTCCCATCTTGTGTAACAAGGGACACATATACCTTTAAGACCGAATGACATCATTGCCGAGCGCCGCTATGAGCGGCTATTTCAATCGCCGGTTTGCTCTCACTCATCGCTCGTTCAACCGCCATGGTTGGAGCGTCCCGCTGTCTGAAGTCAGCATACCAGTTTGACACGTTCCTGTATCTCGCTACCTGAACCTGTTTTCGGATCCTGTGTCTCGCCACCCGATCACCCCTGGCATGCTGTTTTCACCTTCACCGCATGTTCACCACACCTACTCCTGTGAAGTCGGAGCTGCTGACATTCTCCCTTGCTGAACTGAAGCCGGAAACCTCGCTGGTGATCCGTATCTCACTACGGGATCACCCCTCTCCAATGGACACTGTTACTCCTAAACCTATCTAAGTGATAAGTACCCCGCAGGGGATTCTTACTAACCAATCTCCTACTGTCATCTACTGCAATTACCAAGACTATCTGTATCTATCTATTCACTATCATCGGCATAGACTGTTAGCTCTTGGGACTACCTTCAACTATCCTTGCACTAGGTTACTCTGTCTAAGTATACTCCATCTGTGTCCTCTTACCATCTGCACTATACTTGACATCAGAACCTATCTGCTTTACCATCACCTGCAACTCTCCTAATACTACTTCTAGTGCTCACCATACAATAGCCTGTCTCTCATTTATATATCCTCATATATTCTATCCCTCCATTAACATCTATTAATATATATATGGTATATAACAGGCTGTACACGGTGATGAAGTCCTGAGAGTTGGATATGTTTGTTCAACAGATTCTCTACAAGGCTACTGAGTGTAATAATTCTGCAGCTGTAAATCCATCCACTAACAAAAACGCATGAACGTTACAGATTGAACGAGCCTTTAAAAAAAATATGGATTCAGCAGAATTATCCACTCATGTACTACAATTAAAACAGCAAGTAGATGCATTGATCCTTGCGCTTACAGAGGTACAAAATGAAAATCAGACCCTGAGACAGCAGCTTGGCCGTCTCACACAGCCTCCTGCTGCTCAGCCCCGTGAGCCTAAGATAAACCCTCCTATAGTGTTTTCTGGTGATCGGAGCAAATTCCGTGAATTTAAAAACGCATGTCGATTGTTTTTTTTGTTAAAACCTCTAACCTACACCACTGACCAAATTAAGGTTTGTACCATCATCTCCTATTTAACGGGTGAACCCCGGGCCTGGGCAGATGCTCTCTTTGAAAAGGATGATCCACTCCTTAATTCTTATCCCTTATTTCTAGCACAACTTGCTAGTTTATATGAAGACCCCAACAAGCAGAGTACCGCTGACACCCAATGACGGGCCTTAAAACAAGGAAGGAGACCTGTTGAAGATTTAGTGGCGAATTTTAAAAGATGGTCCCCTGATTCAGGGTGGAACGACACATCTTTGCGAACGCAGTTTAGACTCGGCCTATCTGAGGCCGTTAAAGACGAGCTCGCCCGAGCGGATTTACCTGGCACTCTAGAGGGACTGATACAGACCAGTATCAATATGGACAGACGACTACGAGAAAGAAAGGCTGAGAAGATGGGCTCACCATTTTTCAGTCCTTCTCGGATGTTGCCTGCTGACCCTACTCCTATGGAAGTAGGAATGATACGTCCACCTCTGACCCTTTCTGAACGTGCCAGGAGGAAAACCGAACATCTTTGCATGTACTGCGCATCCCCGAATCATTTGGTAAACGGCTGTCCTCTTGTCTGCAGAAAAGAGGGTGAGTGTTCAAATGTCTTGCTAGGGGGACTCACAACTTCCTTTTCTAATCCCTATCTTTTTGTTCAATTAACATTGCAGTGGGACCAAACTAGGATCACCACCAAGGCTATGATTGACACCGGATCTTGTGGAAACTACATTGACATTTGTTTTGTCTCCCTTAATAAAATACCTATTGTTTCAAAACCCAAACCTGTCTCCGTTAGTTTTATTAACGGTACCCCTTTATCCTCTGGTCCTATCACCAGTCAGACACAGGCACTTCTTGTAACTGCTGACGAGTCTCATGTGGAGACCACCACCTTTGATGTATTAACTTCACCACATTTTCCAATCATTTTGGGACTTCCCTGGTTACATATACATCAACCAATCATCGATTGGAAAACAAGAACGTTAGCCTTCTCTTCTCACTATTGTGAGACGACGTGTAACCTCCCCACACATGATAGGATCCTGTCTGTACTGCCGGATGACATTATTCCTAAGTGTTATCAGGATTTATCGGAGGTTTTCCTTGAGAAAAACGCTCAAATGCTACCTCCCCATAGAGACTATGATTGTTGTATCGATCTACTCCCTAATAGTAAGTTGCCTTTCGGACATGTTTATCCTCTCTCACAGGATGAACTCTCTCATCTTAAGGAGTATCTGGATGAGAACTTGGCAAAAGGATTCATCCGACCTTCTACTTCCTCCACTGCTGCTGGGCTCTTCTTCGTCCGCAATAAGGACTCTAGCCTTAGGCCTATCATTGATTTCAGACAATTAAATGCCATCACAATAAAGGATCGTTATCCTTTACCCCTTATTCCTGAACTTATCGAACAGGTGCGTGGGGCTTCTTTCTTTTCAAAATTGGACCTAAAAGGGGCATACAATTTAATTCGAATCCGTAAAGGGGATGAATGGAAGACGGCATTCAGAACCAGATACGGACTGTTTGAGTACCTTGTAATGCCATTTGGGCTATGTAATGCTCCCGCAGCCTTCCAACGGTTTATAAATGAGATATTTCGAGACTTGCTTGATGTTTGTGTGGTAATATATTTGGACGATATACTTATTTATTCTCATTCCTTACCTGAACACATAAAACATGTGAGACTTGTGTTGTCAAGACTACTTGCACATAACTTATATGTTAAATCAAAGAAATGTTTGTTTCATAAAGAGGAAGTACTATTCCTAGGGTATATTATATCTAAAAGTGGAATCAAAATGGACATGAGGAAAATATCCTGCATTCTGGATTGGCCTGTGCCAACCACTCGCAAAGCATTACAAAGGTTCCTAGGATTCTCTAATTACTATAGGAAATTCATTAAGAACTTCTCTGCGATTGTGAAACCTCTCACACAACTTACAAGCACGAAGAAACCATTTAATTGGTCAAAAGAAGCAAATGGAGCATTCTCTCTACTGAAATCAAGCTTTACTACTGCCCCCATACTATGCCATCCAGACCCATCCCTTCAATACATCTTGGAGGTAGATGCGTCTAATATGGCAGTAGGAGCAGTTCTCTCACAACGACCAACAAACACCTCACCTCTTCACCCAGTTGCTTTCTTTTCAAAGTCATTAAGTAGCCCCGAGGTGAACTACCCAGTAGGTGAGAAGGAGTTATTAGCAATAAAACTGGCGTTAGAGAATTGGCGACATCTACTTGAGGGCACTCAATTGCCAATTCTGATATATACTGATCACAAAAACCTTCAATACCTTCAGACTAATAAAACTCTTTCCCACCGGCAGGTACGGTGGTCGTTATTCTTTCTGAGATTTAATTTTTTAGTGACTTACACGCCCGCAGACAAAAATAAAAAAGCGGATGCACTCTCACGACTAGCCGAGAAAGATTGTACTGAGGTTCCCTCAGTTCCTATAATACCACTTGAACGTATTATCGGAGTCGTTTGCTCCCTGAAGGAGGAGATTTTGCACAGCATAGGATTGGATTCACCTCCACCACAACTAACTACTGACGCAGAAGGCTTCCTCTACTACAACGATAAATTATACATACCCCCTACTATGCGAACCAAGATCTTAGAATTGTCGCATGATGTACCTATGGCAGGACATATGGGTATGACTAAAACTCTCAATCTACTCACTAGGCAATTTTGGTGGCCAGACATGAAGACAACCGTAAAAAAGTTCGTTTCATCTTGTGATATCTGTGCAAGGTCTAAAATTGACAACACGAAACCATCGGGGTTACTTTGTAGTTTACCGATACCCCAGGTTCCGTGGGAAGTGGTATCCTTAGACTTCATAGTGGAACTACCACCTTCCAAAGGATTCAACACCATCTTGGTGTCAGTAGACCATCTGACCAAGATGGCACATTTCCCTCCTATCCGAAAACTACCTTCATCCAAACAAACAGCAGAATTACTTGTGAAACATGTCTTTAAGTTACATGGTATTCCAAAAACACTGCTGTCTGACCGTGGTTTACAATTCATCTCAAAGTTTTGACTAGCTCTATGTCAGATACTGCGAATAGAGCGTAACCTTACTTCTCCCTACCACCCTCAGACCAACGGACAGACAGAGAGAGTTAACCAGTGCATTGAACAGTACCTGCGTTGCTATACTTCGTATCTACAGGACGATTGGGCAGATCTCCTCCCGCTGGCGGAATTCGCCTATAACAACGCTACTCATAGCACTACTAAGCAAAGTCCGTTTTACCTGAATTATGGGTTTCATCCCACACTCCTTCCTCCACGTATCTTGCCATCAAGTAATCCAGTGGCATCTGATTATCTTGCCCAGATAAAGGATTCTCTGGGATTACTAAACAATACCATATCCCATGCTCATAGCCAACAAAAAAAGTACTACGACCTCCGTAGGAAACCCTCTCCCCAATATGCCATTGGGGATCTTGTTTGGCTTTCTACAAAAAATCTGAGACTAAAAATCCCTAGTAAAAAACTTGGACCTCTATTTCTGGGACCTTTTCCAATAGAGAAGCTTATTGGAAAAGCTGCAGTACAACTCACATTGCCAGTAGACCTCAAAATACATCCTGTCTTCCATGTGTCTCTACTGAAGCCCCATGTTCCTAACCAAGGAATAAGGCCTACTATCTCACCTCCACCTCCTGTACAAGTGGAGGGCGGAGAAGAATTTGAGATAAAAGAAATTTTGGATTCCCGTTTTAATAGAAGAAGACTCCAGTATCTTGTACGATGGAAGAACTATGGGCCCCAAGATGACACCTGGCTGGATACCTCCGATATACATGCCCCTAGACTGATTCGCAATTTCCACTCGAAATATCCGGAAAAAACAGTTCTAGAGGCCTTCCGGAGCCGGCCTTAAGGGGGGGGTACTGTAATGTTCTGGTACCTCTGGTACCCTTGTCTCCATATTTCTCCTTTCCTAATTGCGTCCCATCTTGTGTAACAAGGGACGCATGTACCTTTAAGACCGGATGACATTATTGCCGAGCGCCGCTATGAGCGGCTATTTCAATCGCCGGTTTGCTCTCACTCATCGCTCGTTCAACCGCCATGGTTGGAGCGTCCCGCTGTCTGAAGTCAGCATACCAGTTCGACACGTTCCTGTATCTCGCTACCTGAACCTGTTTTCGGATCCTGTGTCTCGCCACCCGATCACCCCTGGCATGCTGTTTTCACCTTCACCGCATGTTCACCGCACCTACTCCTGTGAAGTCGGAGCTGCTGACATTCTCCCTTGCTGAACTGAAGCCGGAAACCTCGCTGGTGATCCGTATCTCGCTACGGGATCACCCCTCTCCAATGGACACTGTTACTCCTAAACCTATCTAAGTGATAAGTACCCCGCAGGGGATTCTTACTAACCAATCTCCTACTGTCATCTACTGCAATTACCAAGACTATCTGTATCTATCTATTCACTATCATCTGCATAGACTGTTAGCTCTTGGGACTACCTTCAACTATCCTTGCACTAGGTTACTCTGTCTAAGTATACTCCATCTGTGTCCTCTTACCATCTGCACTATACTTGACATCAGAACCTATCTGCTTTACCATCACCTGCAACTCTCCTAATACTACTTCTAGTGCTCACCATACAATAGCCTGTCTCTCATTTATATATCCTCATATATTCTATCCCTCCATTAACATCTATTAATATATATATGGTATATAACAGGCTGTACACGGTGATGAAGTCCTGAGAGTTGGATATGTTTGTTCAACAGATTCTCTACAAGGCTACTGAGTGTAATAATTCTGCAGCTGTAAATCCATCCACTAACAAAAACGCATGAACGTTACAAGGGCGCAGTGCTCTGCACCTCGAGCCGAGCCCAACGTTTTTGAAGCCAATTAGAGCCTCAAGCTCTAATCATGTGCTTAATTAAAAAAAAAAAAAAACTCATAGAAATCTATGCGTAGGGCGCCCCGCATGGAGATTAGGGGCTGGCGCATGGAGTGGCACCCCTGCGCTCCTTATGGACCGGCTGGTGGGTAGCAATGTAAAAGCCACTCAGATGGATTCCTATAATGTTCTGGAAGGATTTAGGAATATTTCCTCATGATACTGAAAATAAAATATACCCTTTATTTTTCTCACCTGGTTTTAACTTGAGCTGTGTATTATGTAGTCCTGTGCCAAGAGCTCTGTGTATTATGCAGTCCTGTGTCCAGTGCTCTGTGTATTATGCAGTTCTGTGCCCAGCACTCTGTGCATTATGTAGTCCTAAACCCAGCGCTCTGTGTATTATGTAGTCCTGTGCCCAGAGCCCTGTATATTGTGCAGTCCTATGCCCAGTGCTCTGTGTATTATGCAGTCCTAAACCCAGTGCTCTGTGTATTATGCAGTCCTGTGCCCAGCGCTCTGTGTATTATGTAGTCCTGTGAAAAGAGCTCTGTGTATTATTCAATCCTGTACCCAGCGCTCTGTGTATTACATAGTCCTGTGCCCAGAGCTCTGTGTATTACGTAGTCCTGTGCCCAGAGCTATGTGTATTATGTAGTCCTAAACCCAGCACTCTGTGTATTATGCAGTCCTGTGCCCAGAGCTCTGCGTATTATGTAGTCATGTACCCAGCAATCTGTATATTATGTAATCCTGTACCCAGCGCTCTGTGTATTATACAGTCCTGTGCCCAGGGCTCTGTGTATTATGCGGTCCTGTGCCCAGGGCTCTGTGCATCATGCAGTCCTGTGCTCAGGGCTCTGTGTTTTATGCAGTCCTGTGCCCAGCACTCTGTGTATTATGTAGTTCTGTGCCCAGCACTCTGTGTAATATGTAGTCCCTTGCCCAGCGCTCTGTTTATTATGTAGTCCTGTGCCCAGCGCTCTGTTTATTATGTAGTCCTGTGCCCATCACTCTATGTTTTATGCAAGCCTGTACGCGCGCTCTGTGTATTATGTAGTCCTGTGCCCAGTGCTCTGTGTATTATGCAGTCCTGTACCCAGCGCTCTGTGTATTACGTAGTACTAAACTCACCGCTCTGTGTATTATGCAGTCCTGTGCCCAGCGCTCTGTGTATTATGTAGTTCTGTGCTCAGAGCTCTGTGTATTATGTAGTCCTGTACCCAGCACTCTGTATATTATGCAGTCCTGTACCCAGCGCTCTGTGTATTATGCAGTCCTGTGTCTAGAGCTCTGTGTATTAGGCAGTCCTGTGCCCAGCGCTCTGTGTATTATGTAGTTCTAAACCCAGCACTCTGTGTATTATGCAGTCCTGTGCCCAGCGCTCTGCGTATTATGTAGTCCTGTGCCGAGAGCTCTGTATATTATGCAGTCCTGTGTCCAGAGCTCTGTGAATTAGGCAGTCCTGTACCCAGCGCTCTGTGTATTATGTAGTTTTAAACCCAGCACTCTGTGTATTATGCAGTCCTGTGTCCAGCGCTCTGTGTATTATGTAGTCCTGTGCCAAGAGCTCTGTGTATTATGTAGTCTTGTACCCAGCACTCTGTATATTATGCAGTCCTGTACCCAGCACTCTGTATATTATGTAGTCCTGTGCCCAGTGCCATTTGCCAATAACAAGAAAAAATATGTTCCCAGATTTCATTTTAAAAGTCTAGTCACCTTATTCTATGCAGAAGTGAGCCTGATTTTGCACTCTCCAGCTTTAGTAAAAAAAAAAACAAATAGTCAGTCTAGCAGAACATTGCAGACCTAGGCTGATTCTTAGGCCCTAATATCCAAATAAGGAAAAAAGAAATTAACCACTTACCGCCCGCCCGCCGTCATATGACGGCGGGACGGTGTGGCTATCATCCTGGGCGGACGTCATATGACGTCCGCCCATTCAGGCAGGGCAGGCGCGCGATCGCGGGCGCGCCGCCGTGCACTGCCGGTGTCGGCGTGTCCCCGGGACACAGCCGGTCACCGGCAGGGGGGAAACAGCCAATAGGCATGGCTGTTTCCCACGTGATCGGCTGTGTTCCAATGACACAGCCGATCACAATGGAGGCGCCCGGGAGATGACCGCGCATGCGCGATCGGGAGCGCGCAGCGCGGTCATGTCGGTGGCACTGTGTTCCGTAGGAACACAGCTGTCACCAGCGGTAGTAAACAGTCACTGACAGTGACTGTTTACTATGTGATCGGCTGTGAATCCATTCACAGCCGATCACAAAATGTAAACAAAGAGCAGTAACTCAGTGTTACTAGCTCTTCTCTCCTCATACAGTTTCCAGTGTGAGGGGAGAAGTGCTAGAAACAGTGAGTTACTGCTCTGTACACCTGTCAAAGTAAAATCACACCAATAAAGGTCCCCCCACACAGTCCTCAGCCCCCCCCCCCAATGTCCCCTGTCACCCAACAGTCACCTCATCAGTGCCCAGAAATTGACACCCATAAGGCTACGTTCACATGTGAGCGTAGCGATTGCGGGCAGAATCACCGCGATTCTGCCCGCGATGCGGAAATCATTGCAAATTGCGGGGCGCCTGTGCGTTGCCCGTTTTTTGCAATAGCACCCCAAACGCTGTGCGATGTTGCAGCGATTTCCACCTGCTGAATCGAGGTAACATGTGCTGTGTGAGAGAAATAACCTGTTAATACGGCAATTTGTAAAAAAAAAAAAAAAAAAAATCTTCATTTTGCAAAGCATTGTGGGAAAAAATTACAACTTCAAAAAACTCACCATGCCCCTTATTAAATACCTTGGAATGTCTACTTTCCAAAAAGACATTTGGGGGTATTTGTACTTTCCTGACTTTTTAGTGTCTCAAGAAATGAGATAGGCCTTCAGTACATCAGGTGTGATCAAGTGTGATCAATTTTCAATGATTCGCACCATAGCTTTTGGACTCTATAACTTTCACAAAGACCAAATAATATACACTTACTTGGGTTATTTTTACCAAAGATAAGTAGCAGTATAAATTTTGGCCAAAATTTGTGAAGAAAAATTACTAATTTGCAAAATTTTATGACAGAAACAAAGAAAAATGTGTTTTTTCACGATATTTTCAGTCTTTTTTTATTTATAGCACAAAAAATAAAAAACCCAGTATTGATCAAATACCATCAAAAGAAAGCTCTATTTGTGTGAAAAAAAGGACACAATTTTTGTATGGGTACAGTGTTGCATGACTGAGTAATTCTCAGTCAAAGTGTGAGAGCGCTGAAAGCTGAAAATCGGTCTGGGCAGGAAGGGGGTGAAAGTGCATTGTAGGCAAGTGGTTAAATAAAAAAGCTCTGATGTGTTTTTTTTTTGCTGCACTTAATACTTTGATAAAAACACATGTGCTACCTGTATTCCTACTGGGGAGATCTACCTTACTATTTGTCCTTGCAATGTTTGAAAGAAGGGGGATATAAAACCATACAGTTGTCAGTGAATAGGGAAATGATGAGGGAATGTCTTCAGGTGGGACAAGGATTTCTGCCTATTTTTGGAAGATTTTCTTTTGCTTCCTTTACTATTTATTACTTCCTTTTCTTTTACTTACAGTTTAAATCTCTGGGGAGATTTTCTTTTACTTTTATGAGATAAGATAACAATAAAATAGAGGTTCTAATCCTTTCACAGTCCACTCTGTTCCAAAAAAACTTTTTTTTTTTTAAGTTGCACTTAAAGAGGTTCTTCAGTCTGTCTGTTAGTGTCCTTTTAATAAAAGGACACTAAAGGCCCGTACACACGATAAGAAAATCTGAAGAGAAAATTCGTCCGACGACCGATCTGCCGATTTTCGTATTGTTAGTATGGTGCTTTCGACAGCCAACTCCGACTTTTCGGCTGACAAAATCCTGAAGTGCAGGCTATAAAATTTTTGTTGTCTGTAATACAACGTCCGATTTTCGTCTCATTAGTACAGATTTCGACAGAAAAAATCTTAAGAGCAAGACTAGGCATGCTCAGAGAGAAAGAACACATACAAAGCAATCCAACACATGACATCACTTCTGAAGTAGAATTCTGTCGTACGGGAAAATTCGTATGAAAATAACCTCTTCACTTTCCACATCAGACTAGCATGCCACAAAAAATGGACGACAGATCGTTCGATAATCCGATCGTGTGTACGGGGCTTTAGGCTCAGTTTGGTGCGATGCGGGAACTTTGTGAATTCACTGCGGTTTCCCGCATCGCACATGACTCGCAGGCAGTTCGCACTGCCATATGCGAACTGCTGGGAGTGTCAATACAAAGTTAAAGAGACTCCCAGATCAATTTGCATATCGCAGTGCAAACTGTCAATTCGGACCAGAATTTGATTGCATAGGTGTAAACACTCATACGATCCGATTCTGGTGCGGACCAAAGAAAGGGTCCTGCATGAGTTTTGTCCGAATGCTAATCTAATTCATCCATACAATCTGTATGGCTTTATTTGCATTACACAGACATCGCATGTGATTTGCACAGCAGTGTGGTGCGAATCACATGCAATGTCTGGCATCGCTACAGTGTGAACCGGCCCTTAGAGTGCATCTGGAAAGTATTCACAGCACTTCACTTTTTTCACATTTTGTTATGTTACAGCCTTTTTCCAAAAGGGATTACATTCATTATTTTCCTCAAAGTTCTACAAACAATACTCCATAATGACAACGTGAAAGAAGTTTGTTTATAAGTTTTGCAAATTTATTAAAAATCAAAAATGAAAAAAATCACACATGTACATAAGTGTTCACAAACTTCACCTTAACACTCAAAATTGAGCTCAGGTGCATCCTGTTTCAACTTGATTGGAGTCCACCTGTGGTAAATTCAGTTGATCGGACATGATTTGGAAAGGCACACACCTGTCTGTATAATATCCCACAGTTAACAGTGCATGTCTGAGCACAAACTAAAGGCCCATACACACGATAAGAAAATCTGAAGGGAAAATTAGTCTGACGACCGGTCTGCCGATTTTCGGATGGTTAGTATGGTGCTTTCGACAGCCGACTCAGACTTTTCGTCCAAAAAAATCCTGATGTGCAGGCTATAAAATTTTTATCGTCCGTCAACACAACGTCCGATTTTCGTCTCATTAGTATCGTTTTCGACGGAAAAAAATCTTAAAAGCAAGATTAGGCATGCTCAGAGACGAAAGAACACATACAAAACAATCCAACACATGGCATCATTTCTGAAGTAGGATTCTGTCGCACGGGAAAATCCATATGAAAATAACCTCTTCACTTTCCACATCAGACTAGCATGCCACAAAAAATGGACGACAGTTCGTTCGATAATCTGATCGTGTGTACGGGGCTTTAGCCATGAAGTCCAAGGAATTAACTGTAGACCTCAGAGACCGGATTGTATAGAGGCACAGATCTGGGGAAGGGTACAGAAACATTTCTGCAGCATTGAAGGTCCCAATGAGCACAGTGGCCTCCATCATCTGTAAATGAAAGACGTTTTAAATTACCAGGATTATTAGGGTGGCCTAAATGACCAAACTGAGTGATCGAGGGAGAATAGCCTTAGTCAGGGAGGTGACCAAGAACCTGATGGTCACTATGACAGAGCTCCAGTGTTTCTCTGTAGAGAGAGGAGAACCTTCCAGAAGAACAACCATCTCTGCAGCACTCCACCAATAAGGCCTGTATGGTAGAGTTGCCAAGGCACATGACAGCCCACCTGGAGTTTGCCAAAAGGCACCTTAAGGACACAAGCCATGACAAACATAATTCTCTGGTCTCATGAAACAAAGATGAAACTCTTTGGCCTGAATGGCAATCGTCATGTCTGGAGAAAACCAGGCATCGCTCATCACCTGGCCAATACCATCCCTATAATAAAGCAGGGTGGTGGCAGCATCATGCTGTGGGGATGTTTTTCAGCGGCAGGAACGAGAAGACTAGTCAGGATTGAAGGAAAGATGAATGCAGCAATGTACAGAGACTACCTTAATGAAATGTGAAACAGTGATTGCAGCGCTGCTTATAATTGTATAAATAAATAAATATGTAAATCAAATCACAAACTTCAAAGAAAATGCATTAAATAATATATAATAAATGTCCATTAATCCATCATTGCGATGTGGAAAATCCTTTCATTTGTGATCATACAAGTGCTTGAATGTGAAATCCGTGCTTTATTCGGGGTTTCCCCCTTTGGTTATCTACTCACCGCCAAGTAGCTGATTTTAGGCATAAAGGAGCTGCTATGCTATAACTTCTCCATTTGCAGTACGGTCTCTTGCTGTGAATGAAGATCCATCCCCGATTTCCTGTTGTGCTGCTGGTGGAGATGCTGGCTGCCTGGCTGCTGGTGGAGATGCTGGCTGCCTGGCTGCTGGTGGAGATGCTGGCTGCTGGTGGAGATGCTGGCTCCCTGGCTGCTGGTGGAGATGCTGGCTGCTGGTGTCCAGCCCAGCACACTGGGCTGGCTGCGTCCTCCTCCTCCAGGCCTGTGCTGCTGCTTCTCTCTCTCTCATTGACTTAGGCCAGACACTGTTACTCCTAAACCTATCTAAGTGATAAGTACCCCACAGGGGATTCTTACTAACCAATCTCCTACTGTCATCTACTTCAATTACCAAGACTATCTGTAACTATCTATTCACTATCATCTGCATAGACTGTTAGCTCTTGGGACTACCTTCAACTATCCGTGCACTAGGTTACTCTGTCTTAGTATACTCCATCTGTGTCCTCTTACCATCTGCACTATACTTGACATCAGAACCTATCTGCTTTACCATCACCTGCAAACTCTGCTAATACTACTTCTAGTGCTCACCATACGATAGCCTGTCTCTCATCTATATATCCTCATATATTCTATCCCTCCATTAACATCTATTAATATATATGGTATATAACAGGCTGTACACGGTGATGAAGTCCTGAGAGTTGGATATGTTTGTTCAACAGATTCTCTACAAGGCTACTGAGTGTAATAATTCTGCAGCTGTAAATCCATCCACTAACAAAAACGCATGAACGTTACAGATTGAACGAGCCTATAAAAAAAATATGGATTCAGCAGAATTATCCAATCATGTACTACAATTAAAACAGCAAGTAGATGCATTGATCCTTGCGCTTACAGAGGTACAAAATGAAAATCAGACCTTGAGACAGCAGCTTGGCGGTCTCACACAGCCTCCTGCTGCTCAGCCCCGTGAGCCTAAGATAAACCCTCCTATAGTGTTTTCTGGTGATCGGAGCAAATTCTGTGAATTTAAAAACGCATGTCGATTGTTTTTTTTGTTAAAACCTCTAACCTACACCACTGACCAAATTAAGGTTTGTACCATCATCTCCTATTTAACGGGTGAACCCCGGGCCTGGGCAGATGCTCTCTTTGAAAAGGATGATCCACTCCTTAATTCTTATCCCTTATTTCTAGCACAACTTGCTAGTTTATATGAAGACCCCAACAAGCAGAGTACCGCTGACACCCAATTACGGGCCTTAAAACAAGGAAGGAGACCTGTTGAAGATTTTGTGGCGAATTTTAAAAGATGGTCCCCTGATTCAGGGTGGAACGACACATCTTTGCGAACGCAGTTTAGACTCGGCCTATCTGAGGCCGTTAAAGACGAGCTCGCCCGAGCGGATTTACCTGGCACTCTAGAGGGACTAATACAGACCAGTATCAATATTGACAGACGACTACGAGAAAGAAAGGCTGAGAAGATGGGCTCACCATTTTCCAGTCCTTCTCGGATGTTGCCTGCTGACCCTACTCCTATGGAAGTAGGAATGATACGTCCACCTCTGACCCTTTCTGAACGTGCCAGGAGGAAAACCGAACATCTTTGCATGTACTGCGCATCCCCGAATCATTTGGTAAACGGCTGTCCTCTTGTCCGCAGAAAAGAGGGTGAGTGTTCAAATGTCTTGCTAGGGGGACTCACAACTTCCTTTTCTAATCCCTATCTTTTTGTTCAATTAACATTGCAGTGGGACCAAACTAGGATCACCACCAAGGCTATGATTGACACCGGATCTTGTGGAAACTACATTGACATTTGTTTTGTCTCCCTTAATAAAATACCTATTGTTTCAAAACCCAAACCTGTCTCCGTTAGTTTTATTAACGGTACCCCTTTATCCTCTGGTCCTATCACCAGTCAGACACAGGCACTTCTTGTAACTGCTGACGAGTCTCATGTGGAGACCACCACCTTTGATGTATTAACTTCACCACATTTTCCAATCATTTTGGGACTTCCCTGGTTACACATACATCAACCAATCATCGATTGGAAAACAAGAACGTTAGCCTTCTCTTCTCACTATTGTGAGACGACGTGTAAACTCCCCACACATGATAGGATCCTGTCTGTACTGCCGGATGACATTATTCCTAAGTGTTATCAGGATTTATCGGAGGTTTTCCTAGAGAAAAACGCTCAAATGCTACCTCCCCATAGGGACTACGATTGTTGTATCGATTTACTCCCTAATAGCAAGATGCCTTTCGGACATGTTTATCCTCTCTCACAGGATGAACTCTCTCATCTTAAGGAGTATCTGGATGAGAACTTGGCAAAAGGATTCATCCGACCTTCTACTTCCTCCACTGCTGCTGGGCTCTTCTTCGTCCGCAATAAGGACTCTAGCCTTAGGCCTATCATTGATTTCAGACAATTAAATGCCATCACAATAAAGGATCGTTATCCTTTACCCCTTATTCCTGAACTTATCGAACAGGTGCGTGGGGCTTCTTTCTTTTCAAAATTGGACCTAAAAGGGGCATACAATTTAATTCGAATCCGTAAAGGGGATGAATGGAAGACGGCATTCAGAACCAGATACGGACTGTTTGAGTACCTTGTAATGCCATTTGGGCTATGTAATGCTCCCGCAGCCTTCCAACGGTTTATAAATGAGATATTCCGAGACTTGCTTGATGTTTGTGTGGTAATATATTTGGACGATATACTTATCTATTCTCATTCCTTACCTGAACACATAAAACATGTGAGACTTGTGTTGTCAAGACTACTTGCACATAACTTATATGTTAAATCAAAGAAATGTTTGTTTCATAAAGAGGAAGTACTATTCCTAGGGTAAATTATATCTAAAAGTGGAATCAAAATGGACATGAGCAAAATATCCTGCATTCTGGATTGGCCTGTGCCAACCACTCGCAAAGCATTACAAAGGTTCCTAGGATTCTCTTATTACTATAGGAAATTCATTAAGAACTTCTCTGCGATTGTGAAACCTCTCACACAACTTACAAGCACGAAGAAACCATTTAATTGGTCAAAAGAAGCAAATGGAGCATTCTCTCTACTGAAATCAAGCTTTACTACTGCCCCCATACTATGCCATCCAGACCCATCCCTTCAATACATCTTGGAGGTAGATGCGTCTAATATGGCAGTAGGAGCAGTTCTCTCACAACGACCAACAAACACCTCACCTCTTCACCCAGTTGCTTTCTTTTCAAAGTCATTAAGTAGCCCCGAGGTGAACTACCCAGTAGGTGAGAAGGAGTTATTAGCAATAAAACTGGCGTTAGAGAATTGGCGACATCTACTTGAGGGCACTCAATTGCCAATTCTGATATATACGGATCACAAAAACCTTCAATACCTTCAGACTAATAGAACTCTTTCCCACCGGCAGGTACGGTGGTCGTTATTCTTTCTGAGATTTAATTTTTTAGTGACTTACACGCCCGCAGACAAAAATAAAAAAGCGGATGCACTCTCACGACTAGCCGAGAAAGATTGTACTGAGGTTCCCTCAGTTCCTATAATACCACTTGAACGTATTATCGGAGTCGTTTGCTCCCTGAAGGAGGAGATTTTGCACAGCATAGGATTGGATTCACCTCCACCACAACTAACTACTGACGCAGAAGGCTTCCTCTACTACAACGATAAATTATACATACCCCCTACTATGCGAACCAAGATCTTAGAATTGTCGCATGATGTACCTATGGCAGGACATATGGGTATGACTAAAACTCTCAATCTACTCACTAGGCAATTTTGGTGGCCAGACATGAAGACAACCGTAAAAAAGTTTGTTTCATCTTGTGATATCTGTGCAAGGTCTAAAATTGACAACACGAAACCATCGGGGTTACTTTGTAGTTTACCGATACCCCAGGTTCCGTGGGAAGTGGTATCCTTAGACTTCATAGTGGAACTACCACCTTCCAAAGGATTCAACACCATCTTGGTGTCAGTGGACCATCTGACCAAGATGGCACATTTCACTCCTATCCGAAAACTACCTTCATCCAAACAAACAGCGGAATTACTTGTGAAACATGTCTTTAAGTTACATGGTATTCCAAAAACACTGCTGTCTGACCGTGGTTCACAATTCATCTCAAAGTTTTGGCTAGCTCTATGTCAGATACTGCGAATAGAGCGTAACCTTACTTCTCCCTACCACCCTCAGACCAACGGACAGACAGAGAGAGTTAACCAGTGCATTGAACAGTACCTGCGTTGCTATACTTCGTATCTACAGGACGATTGGGCAAATCTCCTCCCGCTGGCGGAATTCGCCTATAACAACGCTACTCATAGCACTACTAAGCAAAGTCCGTTTTACCTGAATTATGGGTTTCATCCCACACTCCTTCCTCCACGTATCTTGCCATCAAGTAATCCAGTGGCATCTGATTATCTTGCCCAGATAAAGGATTCTCTGGGATTACTCAACAATACCATATCCCATGCTCATAGCCAACAAAAAAAGTACTACGACCTCCATAGAAAACCCTCTCCCCAATATGCCATTGGGGATCTTGTTTGGCTTTCTACAAAAAATCTGAGACTAAAAATCCCTAGTAAAAAACTTGGACCTCTATTTCTGGGACCTTTTCCAATAGAGAAGCTTATTGGAAAAGCTGCAGTACAACTCACATTGCCAGTAGACCTCAAGATACATCCTGTCTTCCATGTGTCTCTACTGAAGCCCCATGTTCCTAACCAAGGCCTACTATCTCACCTCCACCTCCTGTACAAGTGGAGGGCGGAGAAGAATTTGAGATAAAAGTAATTTTGGATTCCCGTTTTAATAGAAGAAGACTCCAGTATCTTGTACGATGGAAGAACTATGGGCCCCAAGATGACACCTGGCTGGATACCTCCGATATACATGCCCCTAGACTGATTCGCAATTTCCACTTGAAATATCCGGAAAAACCAGTTCTAGAGGCCTTCCGGAGCCGGCCTTAAGGGGGGGGGGTACTGTAATGTTCTGGTACCTCTGGTACCCTTGTCTTCATATTTCTCCTCTCCTAATTGCGTCCCATCTTGTGTAACAAGGGACGCATATACCTTTAAGACCGGATGACATCATTGCAGAGCGCCGCTATGAGCGGCTATTTCAATCGCTGGTTTGCTCTCACTCATCGCTCGTTCAACCGCCATGGTTGGAGCGTCCCGCTGTCTGAAGTCAGCATACCAGTTCGACACGTTCCTGTATCTCGCTACCTGAACCTGTTTTCGGATCCTGTGTCTCGCCACCCGATCACCCCTGGCATGCTGTCTTCACCTTCACCGCATGTTCACCGCACCTACTCCTGTGAAGTCGGAGCTGCTGACATTCTCCCTTGCTGAACTGAAGCCGGAAACCTCGCTGGTGATCCGTATCTCGCTACGGGATCACCCTTCTCCAATGGACACTGTTACTCCTAAACCTATCTAAGTGATAAGTACCCCACAGGGGATTCTTACTAACCAATCTCCTACTGTCAACTACTGCAATTACCAAGACTATCTGTAACTATCTATTCACTATCATCTGCATAGACTGTTAGCTCTTGGGACTACCTTCAACTATCCTTGCACTAGGTTACTCTGTCTAAGTATACTCCATCTGTGTCCTCTTACCATCTGCACTATACTTGACATCAGAACCTATCTGCTTTACCATCACCAGCAAACTCTCCTAATACTACTTCTAGTGCTCACCATACGATAGCCTGTCTCTCATCTATATATCCTCATATATTCTATCCCTCCATTAACATCTATTAATATATATGGTATATAACAGGCTGTACACGGTGATGAAGTCCTGAGAGTTGGATATGTTTGTTCAACAGATTCTCTACAAGGCTACTGAGTGTAATAATTCTGCAGCTGTAAATCCATCCACTAACAATAACGCATGAACGTTACAGCTATATTGTAAAGTAGAGAGTGTACAGCTTGCATAACAGTGTAAATGTGCTGACCCCTCAAAATAAATCAATACACAGCAATTATTGTCTAAACCGCTGATAACAAAAAAAGAGTACACCCCTAAGAGAAAATGTCCAAATTGGGCCCAATTAGCCATTTTCCCTCCTTAGTGTCATGTGACTCGTTAGTGTTACAAGGTCTCAGGTGTGAATGGGGAGCAGGTGCGTTAAATTTGATGTTATCGCTCTCACTCTCTCATACTGGTCACTGGAAGCTCAACATGGCATCTCATGGCAAAGAACTCCCTGAGGATCTGAAAAAAATAATTGTTGCTCTACATAAAGATAGCCTAGGCTCTATGAAGATTACCAAGACCATGAAACTGAGCTGTGCAGGGTGGCCAAGAGCAAACAGACGTTTAACAGGACAGGTTACACTCAGAACAGGCCTTGCCATAGTCGACCAAAGAAGTTAAGTGCAAGTGTTCAGCGAAATATCCAGAGGTTGTCCTTGGGAAATAGACATGCTGTCAGCATTACTGCAGAGGTTGAAGGAGTGAGGGGTCAGCCTGTCAGTGCTCAGACCAAACACCGCACACTGCATCAAATTGGTCTGCATGGCTGTCGTCGCAGAAGGAAGCCTCTTCTAAAGATGATGCACAAGAAAGCCCGCAAACAGTTTGCTGAAGACAAACAGACTTAGGACATGGATAACTGGAACCATGTCCTGTGGTCTGGTGAGACCAAGATAAACTGTTTTGGTTCAGATGGTGTCAAGCATGTGTGGCAGCAATCAGGTGAGAAGTACAAAGACAAGTGTGTCTTGCTTACAGTCAAGCATGGTCTGGGGCTGCATGAGTGCTGCCGACACTAGGGAGCTACAGTTCATTTGAGGGAACCATGAATGCCAACATGTACTGTGACATACTGAAGCAGAGCATGATCCCCACCCTTTGAAAACTGGGCCGCAGGGCAGTATTCCAACATGATAACAACCCCAAACACACCTCCAAGATGACCACTGCCTTGCTAAAGAAGCTGAGGGTAAAGGTGATGGACTGGCCAAGCAGGTCTACAGACCTAAACCTTATTGAGCATCTGTGGGGCATCCTCAAAAAGAAGGTGGAGGAGCGCAAGGTCTATAACATTAACCAGCTCCGTGATGTCATCATGGAGGAGTGGAAGACGACTCTAGTGGTAACCTGTAAAGCTCTGGGGAACTCCATGTCCAAGAGGGTAAAGGAAGTGCTGGAAAATAATGGTGGCCACACAAAATATTGATATTTTGGGCCCAGTTTGGACTTTTTTACTTAGCAGTTTTACTCACTTTTGTTGCCAACGGTTTAGACATTAATTGTGTTGAGTTATTTTGAGAGGACAGCAAATTTACACTGTTATACAAGCTGCACACTCACTACTTTACATTGTAGCAAAGTGTCATTTCTTCAGAGTTGTCACATGAAAAGATATGATAAAATATTTACAAAAATGTGAAGGGTATACTCACTTTTGTAAGATACTGTATATCTATTATGCTGAGTATCTAGACATAGTGTCAGCAGCTAATATATGCATAGATTCACCTGAGAGCAGATTTTCCACTTCTAGTTTCATTTGCTAATTTGGGTACCTAGTTTTGACAGGTACCCACTCCCCACTTCTGCTGGATTTGCCTAGGCGATCCAAGTGGAATTTCACCTGCCCTCATTCTTGCAACTTCCGGCAACAAATAGGTTCTAGAAGGATGTGGGACCATTTACACAGCCCAGCGCAGCTTGCACATGCACAGTGGGGAGTTGGCTGTGAAGCTGCAAGGTGTCACGGGTGCTTTCCCACAATAAACATGCCAACACTGGGGTCCCAAAAGTGTAATTTTTTCAGCGTTGTCACATAAAATATTTACAAAAATGTGGGGGGTGTACTCACTTTTGTGAGATACTGTAGGTATTGTAGAGAGACGACCCCGGGTCACTGTGTGTGTGTTAGCAATCTACACCTGGTTTTTGATTAAGACAGGCCTGCTGAAAAAAGTCTGGTGCGCTACAAATGTAATGTGCAATTGTAAACCAACAATTTACATGTGAATAACCTTATTAAACATATAATAATAAAGTCCAAAAGTAAATGATGAACAGATCCCAACTTTCCAACTCCAAAGAAAATAGAAAATAGGCAAAAATTAGGAGAATTCGTGGAAGCCTCTACCATCTGTTCCAAGGAGATCATCACTTTCAGCCTGCATGACCCAATTGCTGTAAGGTACTTTGGGTCCATGCCATCTGGTGAGCGAATTATATTCTTTTTTTGGTGTGGGATTTATCACAAGTATTCACTCTTCTATGTGGGACTGGTCACCTTCCTTTTTTGTCTAATTTTGAATATTGGACTTTATTTTTGCATTTCAGTGTGTATCCCATTGTATTCACTTTAACATTTGAGCGCTGCATAATTTATGTTATATTTGGTTGCCATCACAGTCTGTTGGAGTGTCAGCGGCTATTTGTTCACTATTTTTGTTAGCGCAGTATTTTTGACCACAATGATGCCTCATCACAGCCCGGTAAGACCCCTCTGCAGTCACTGCATCTCCTGTACCATGCCTGCAGCCCCTGCATTTCCTGTACCATGCCCGCTGCCTCCTCCTGTACCATGTCCGCAGGCCCTGCATATCCTGTACCATGATAGCTGCCTCCTCCTGTACCATGCCAACAACCGCTGCATCTCCTGTACCATGCCTACAGCCCCTGCATCTCCTGTACCATGCCCACTGCCTCCTCCTGTACAATGCCCACAGCCCGTGCATCTCCTGTACCATACCGCAGCCCCTGCATTTCCTGTCTTACATCTCCTCCTGTACCATGTCCGCAGCCTCTGCATCTTCTGTACCATGAATCTTCAGAGGACGCCCTAGTGGGAGGGGCGAAACGCGTCAAGCCGTTGCTCGTACGTCCGACGTCATATCCGGTTCCGGTGGTTGGAACGCAAGCGGCGAGAGTGGCATCCACCACCCGGAAGTCAGGTGCATTCACATCGTCTGTTTGTAAATGTATCTATTTTTTATCCAATAAAAGTCTATTTTAAATACTACACAATGGAGGACATTCTCTCTATTTTTATGGTTACACCTGTGGGGGAGCTATATAGGAGAACTTAAGAACTTGGAATCACGCTACCTCCATGCATATTTGAATGTCGGCATCCATTACCAGCCAGCATCCATTTTCCAGACCTGGAAGGGAAGTGATATTGATGAGCTGTTTTACTCTGTGTGTCCGGTGAGTTAGGGACCAAGAGGGGAGCACACAAAGAAGACACTGATCACTTTTACACCTGTGTGTGGAACTGTCAGCAATATATGTCACGATAACACTGAGCACTTTGTACTTCTGAATGAGCAGAACTGTATGGAACTATTGATTTAGTTATTGCGTCAATTTTTTTGTGGAACTGTCAGCAATATATACCACGGAATCACTGGGCACTGAGCACTTTGGATTTCTGTGGAAGAGATCCTGGTGGGACTACTTGATTTATACGTTTATTCATGTTGCACTTTATTGTATTTCTAGCACGTCAAAAATGTGTTTATACTAGCATATTTAGCGTATGGGTTTATTAATTTATGATTGTGAATATTTATTGATTATACATTGCACCTTAATTGTTTTGCACTTTGGACACATTAATAATTAGCAGCGCTGATACCTTCACATTCATCACTCTAAAAGGAATCCCCCTTTTTTTTTTTATCTAGCAGCAGCTTTGATACATATTGTGCAATATTCATCCTGAGCGCAGGTACCTTCATTTAATTAATCTCCTGTACCATGTCCGCAGCATCTAACATCTCCTCCTGCACCATGTCAGCTGCCTCTGACATCTCCTGTACCATATAAACAAAGTATACAGCGCTTGATACAGTCAATCTTAGCCAGAGCTAAAATAAATGCAAATCCATATAGATAATGGCATCATAGATTAGAAGCATAAAGGTCCATGGACAGAGGGGTCCCAAGGATAGTCCTATAAACCAGGTGATATACAGTGCTTTGCGAAAGTATTCGGCCCCCTTGAACTTTGCGACCTTTTGCCACATTTCAGGCTTCAAACATAAAGATATAAAACTGTAATTTTTTGTGAAGAATCAACAAGTGGGACACAATTATGAAGTGGAATCCAATTTATTGGATATTTCAAACTTTAACAAATAAAAAACTGAAAAATTGGGAGTGCAAAATTATTCAGCCCCCTTTAAGTTAATACTTTGTAGCGCCGCCTTTTGCTGCGATTACAGCTGTAAGTCGCTTGGGGTATGTCTCTATCAGTTTTGCACATCGAGAGACTGTCATTTTTGCCCATTCCTAGTTGCAAAACAGCTCAAGCTCAGTGAGGTTGGATGGAGAGGGTTTGTGAACAGCAGTTTTCAGTTCTTTCCACAGATTCTCGATTGGATTCAGGTCTGGACTTTGACTTGGCCATTCTAACACCTGGATATGTTTATTTGTGAACCATTCCATTGTAGATTTTGCTTTATGTTTTGGATCATGGAAGACAAATCTCCGTCCCAGTCTCAGGTCTTTTGCAGACTCCATCAGGTTTTCTTCCACAATGGTCCTGTATTTGGCTCCATCCATCTTCCCATCAATTTTAACCATCTTCCCTGTCCCTTCTGAAGAAAAGCAGGCCCAAACCATGATGCTGCCACCACCATGTTTGACAGTGGGGATGGTGTGTTCAGGGTGATGAGCTGTGTTGCTTTTACGCCAAACTTGACGTTTTGCATTGTTGCCAAAAAGTTTGATTTTGGTTTCATCTGACCAGAGCACCTTCTTCCACATGTTTGGTGTGTCTCCCAGGTGGCTTGTGGCAAACTTTAAACTACACTTTTTATGGATATCTTTAAGAAATGTCTTTCTTCTTGCTACTCTTCCATAAAGGCCAGATTTGTGCAGTATACGACTGATTGTTGTCCTATGGACAGAGTCTCCCACCTCAGCTGTAGATCTCTGCAGTTCATCCAGAGTGATCATGGGCCTCTTGGCTGCATCTCTGATCAGTCTTCTCCTTGTATGAGCTGAAAGTTTAGAGGGACGGCCAGGTCTTCGTAGATTTGCAGTGGTCTGATACTCCTTCCATTTCAATATTATCGCTTGCACAGTGCTCCTTGGGATGTTTAAAGCTTGGGAAATCTTTTTGTATCCAAACTTGGCTTTAAACTTCTCCACAACAGTATCTTGGACCTGCCTGGTGTGTTCCTTGTTCTTCATGATGCTCTCTGCGCTTTAAACGGACCTCTGAGACTATCACAGTGCAGGTGCATTTATACGGAGACTTGATTACACACAGGTGGATTCTATTTATTATCATTAGTCATTTAGGTCAACATTGGATCATTCAGAGATCCTCACTGAACTTCTGGAGAGAGCTTGCTGCACTGAAAGTAAAGGGGCTGAATAATTTTGCACGCCCAATTTTTCAGTTTTTTATTTGTTAACAAAGTTTGAAATATCCAATAAATTTTGTCCACTTCATGATTGTGTCCCACTTGTTGTTGATTCTTCACAAAAAATTACAGTTTTATATCTTTATGTTTGAAGCCTGAAATGTGGCAAAAGGTTGCAAAGTTCAAGGGGGCCGAATACTTTCGCAAAGCACTGTCAGCTTCTCAGTTCTTCCATCAGGTATCCGGAGCTCTGAGCATGCGCACTGCTGCGCTGCTCAGCTGTTCCTGGCCGGAAGTGACGAGGGTAGGTTTTTCTCACGGGGTAGGTAATTCTCACGTTACACCGGTCCACTACCGGTTTCGACAAACGCTGACGTCATCAGGGGGCGTGGCCAGTCGCCGCCAACTCTCCACATTAAATGGCTTGATACATCGGAAGGGGAGGAGCGGCGTGCATTCCAGTCGACTCCTCCTCACCCAGAAATGCTTTCCACACGGTGTCAATACAAGAAGAAAGTGCACTGAACTGCCAATCCAAAGCCACCGTCAGGGGCCAATCCAGAGCCACCGTCAGGAGCCAATCAGCTGTCAATAATGCACTCTTAAACAACCCACATCCCCGCATACAGAGCCAGCCCCCTCCAGGTTGAAAAGAGAAAAAAAAAACAGGCATAGCTTCTGACAATATGCAGCGGTGTGGGTGAGACTGCTTGAAAACAAGTAAAGGAATATTTTTAAATCAAAAAAAGGAATTCCTCCAGACCAGATTATAAGAACAAGGAAATCCAATCCCCTGCCCAAATTTCACTAAAAAAATCCCTGCTAATGAAAAAAATCAAAAATGCAAGGATAAATAAAAACTGTTAATTAAACAGATGAATGAATTACTTTACAAAAATAGGCTGGAAATGCTTCCACACTGCCCGCCAGAACCCTCCCCCCCCCCAGGAAAATGCACACCAAAACATACAAATGTAATAAAACACTATGAAGTACCATACATATTTAAAACAATATATATATACAAAAGCTAAAAATATGTAAAAAAAAAAAGCTCAATACACATAAGGCTAATTATCAAACTTAAAAGACCTAAGAATTATTAATAAAAGAATTGATATCCGAGTCTATATTCATACCATGAGGACTATAGGATTTAACCCTATAGATCCACTGGGTTTCCATTTGGGATACACCCCGTGTTCGATTGCTGCCCCTCCAGCTACAAGTATACCTGTCTATACCCATAAAAATTGTGCCAGTGGGGTCCCTACCATGGCACTGGTCGTAATGGGGAGAAACGCTATGTTTGGGGAACCCCTTAAGGATATTTGCCACATACTCCTTAAGCCTAATGTGTAGCATCTGTATAGTGCGGCTGATATAGACCGCAGGGGTATCTCAGGAGGTACACCACATGCTTGGTGGTGCACGTTATGAAAGGTTTAATTCCAAAACGTTGATGCGTGGCGTTTGATTCAAAAGAATCTATTTTCCTCCTTTTATCGTTGTTAATCCTACAAATGGAGCATTTCTTGCACTGATGGAAACCACCATCTCCTGTACCATGTCCGCAGCCTCTGACCATCTCCTCCTGTACCCTGTCCGCAGCTTCTGACCATCTCCTCCTGTACCGTTTCTGCAGTCTCGGACGTGTCCTCCTGTACCATATCTGCACAGCCTCTGACAGATTCACCTGTACCATGGTCCGCAGCCTCTGACACATTCTCCTGTACCATGTCTGCAGCCAGGGCTGCTGCTAGAAATCGCGGGGCCCCGTACAGACTACCTGGCAGGGCCCCCCCAAGAAAATATTAAAGATATATTTAGCTAAAATTACAACAAAATCACTATTATCAGACACAAATATAACATAACTCGCATAATTCCTGCTAAATCTAAAAAAAAAAAACTATGTTAAATAATAAAGAAGATGAGATGAGAAAAATATACAGGCTGGGCAGTTGGAGCTCAGTGATTAGAGAGACAGAGAAAGAGAAACAAAGTTACAATTTACAAATAAACTCCCGAGCAGAGATAAGTGCTGGGAGGGGGGGGGGGCACACAAGGGAGGGGGATTAGTGACGGACAACTGTCTCTTTCTCAACAGATAAAAGCTGATAGCAGGGAGAGGGACAGATCAGATTCAGGTGCTGGAGGAAGATTTCTGTATTTGTTGTCCATCACTAATCCCCCTCTCTGTGTGGGCCCCCCTGTGTGCTCGGGCCCCCTACAAGAGGGCTGGTGGTCCCCCCCTATCAGCGGCCCTGTCTGCAGCCTCTAAAATGTCCTCCTGTACCATGTCTGCAGCCTCTAAAATGTCCTCCTGTACCATGTCCGCAGCCTCTAACACATTCTCCTGTACCATATCCGCACAGCCTCTGACCACCTCCTGTACCATGTTTGCACTTTTACCACTTTTAACCAGCATTTGCTCTTATAAAGCCCTATATGCTTTCATATCTGTCTTATAAAATGCATGGTTTTCCCTTTAATGAACAAGAAAATAATGACGTTATGCTGTTGGGCTGGTATAATAATGCTATGGGGCTGGTATAAAATTATTAACAGGACTAGTTTTTATTCTCAGTCCAGCCCTGCATTCAGGTACATCATCACTGTGCTGAACAGAGTCTGTGCAAAGAACAGAGCTAAGTGAGGGATCCAGCAGGCAGAGGTGGCAGCTACAAGACCTATAACCCCGCACAAGGAGAATGAGTAGCAGTAACCGGTCTTTATTGAAGAAAGCTTCTGCACAAAGTAAAAATGTCACACTGGACTACTGCACAGATCTGGAAGAGATACACATAGCACACCAGGGTTCAAGTACGAATACACATGCCTCTTGCATAACTCACAACAACTTTTTGAGATGGGAATGAAGAACACCTATTAGCAAAAATATGTAAGCATAGGACCCCTTGCCACGCTCCCGTAAAGGAGAAAAAAAAAAGATTCTTAAAACCCACAAGTGCTTTTTTTTTTTAAACACTACTATTCCTTTATATTGGCCTTAGACATTTACAAATGCAGCAATTTGGAAATTGGATACAAGGTTTACCACCAAGAAACACTTTTTGAAAGATAAATCGTGCATTTTATTTACAGATGCATAGATCAGACCAAAATGAGGGACAAGTGAGGAGTAATAAGGGACAGAGGGACATTGTTCCAAATCAGGGACAGTACCTCAAAATCAGGGACAGTTGGGAGCTGTGCTCTTGTATTTATTATTATTATTATTATAATTTATTACACAGGATTTATACTGCTATCTAAACAATATATGCTAATCCTAAGTCAACCTTAACTGTTTCAAAAACCTAAAATATCAAACCTGTTCTATGTGCCTTCATTTACTACTTACAGGCTGTTTGAGTTTGTAGACATGGATGATTTAATTCCTTTGGTGCAAAATCCTCCTGTGACATAAAACTCAATAGCTTTTTTCCACAGTATGTGACCTGCAAAAACAAACAGTAATAAAAGATGTGCGAAATATTTGTAACTTCACAGATATTTATTTTTATCAAGACCTTTCACTAACATTGTACAAAATTGGTCAATTTGATAGCCTTTTATGGAAAGCTTCTATAAGGACAATGTTATATTAGTGCTGTTAAGCAAAAAACCTGCTTCAGGTAAAAAGTCAAATTTGTAATTGTCTCAGATGATGCAGGTAGGGCTGGGCTAACCTATAGGTAGGAGAGGCACCTTCCTCAAGCGTTGTGGTGGAGAGAGTGCAGCTGTGGTGGTACCCTCTTCTGTGTCTGCTCTACAGCAGCAGCCTCTCCTGTGCTCTGCAGGGCCAGGGAAGATCGGGTCTCCCAGTGCAATCTACAGGCTCAACTGTCCCTGTGCCAGCTGCTCCTGCACTTTTTAAGAAGCTCTTGATAAACAGAGTGCAGAGGACAGCAGAACCATGTTGATTGGGCTGGGAGAGATGATCTCCCGATGTACTCTGCAGTGCTGATTTGTCAATGTGACAGTCCTGCTCTCAATTATCCTGTTGCCGACCACCCACTGCAGATTTACTGCGGCAGGCTGGCTCGGCTGCACGAAACGACGTAGCCCTACATCAGTCGCGCGCGGGGCTCAGGGGCGTGCGAGAGCGCACCCTCCGTCCCAGCGATGGTCTTATTCGGTTCAGAAAAAATCAGTCATCAAGTCCAGGCCAATGATTTTTGGCCTGGACCTGGTGATCGGTCCTGACCAATTATATGGACCGTTCTGTACCTGTGTTTTGTAAACACAGGCACAGGAAATGATGCACTCTTCCCTCGTTGAGCCTTTTTCGGTTCCAGCATGAGAGAAGAAAGAGAGAGAGCAGAAAGCATCTAACAGTGAGCACATTGACAACAGTACACATAGGCACACATTTAACCCCCTGATCACCCCCAGTTAACCCTTTCACTCCCTGTCACAGTGCACACTATATACAGTATATAGCATTTTTACTTATTACTGTAATAGTGACTTCAGTTAGTGTGAGAGACCATTAGTTTCTGTCCCAAATAGGTTTGGGGTACCCTCCACCCCCAATAAAGATTTAACCCCCTGATCACCCCCAGTTAACCCCTTTATTGCCCTGTCACAGTGTCACTTTTATAGTGTACAGATCTTTTTTCTGATCACTATATTAGTGTTACAGGTGACGTCAGTTAGCGTTAACGCTAGTTAGCTGCAATCTAGGACAGCGTCAGATCCCTGCCACATATTTAGTAATATAATTTAACCCTTTGATTGCCAGTGACACACACACTAAACACCTCCATTACTAGTATAGTGTCTGAATGGATCAATATCTTTGATCCGATCAGAACTATACTAGCGTCCCCGATAGTTTAGTGTTCTCAAAATGCAGCGTTGGCAGGATCGGCCACGACACATGCCAGCACCTGCGTTTAGCCCATCTGCCCATCCCAAAAGTGCAGTAATCAACACACTACTGTCACTTCCAATGCACAACACACAAAACTGCAGCGCTAGCAGAGACAGGCTCTGCTGATCTCTGCTAGCACTAGCAGTTTTTTTTTCGTAGCGATTCAAACAGTCCTCGACAACCAGATGCTTTTTTACCTGTGAGTCACACTAGGTACCTGTAAATGTATTGGCCAAAATGTCAAACGAAAGGTACCCTAGTGAAGAGGTCTACAGGATACTGAGCATGACCGATTAGAGCGATGGGGGATGCCTCACGGTCAGAATCAGGCTCAGTATACGAACCTATAGACAGCAGCTGCACCCTGACAGATAGCTCTGACGACGCAATAGTGGTGGTCCCTGCTAAGGTCAGGCATAGCCGACTCCGTACTTCTGTTGCTGAGATGCAGCAATCGCAGGGTTCTCCTATGTAGCAGAGTGTCAGTACTAGTGCCGCTCAACCTTCTGGTGAACTGACAAGAACCAGCAGCCTAGTACATCCTGGTCGTAGTCAAACCAGCACTGCAGTAACACTTGGTGACGTGGCGAGTCCCATAAGTGCAGTTCAAGCTGGTGCGGTGGCTAGCACAAGTAGTGTCCCGCAGCCACCAAGAATTCAAAGATAGGCCCATAGAGCCCTTCCTGATGCACTGGCAAATCCTATTTGAGAGCCTACCACTTGTGCAGCGCCCGTACTTCCCCATTCACTGGCCAACCCAGAATTCAGGTGGAAACCGCCAATTTTACTTCCCTTGACTTTTACAATCTGTTTTTCACAGAAGATCTGTACAGATCTGTTGTGGACCAAAGCAATTTATATGCTGATCAAGTATTCGCCATAAATCCAAATTTGACCCTTGCCAGAGAATTTGCATGGAAACGTATCACTGTTTCCGAATTTAAAATCTTTCTGGGCCTATCCCTCCTCATGGGCATTACTAAAAAGAGTGAGTTGTGGTCATATTGGTCCACTGACCCAATTCACCATATGCCACCATATGTTCTCTGCTGCAATGGACAGGACGAGATACGAGCAAATCCTGCGGTTCATGCACTTCAGTGACAATGAACTCTGACGTCCTCGGGGTGACCCTGAATATGACCGGCTCCACGAGATTCGGCCCCTCGTAAATCACTTCAACCAGAAGTTAGCAGCCTTGTATACGCACCAACAAGCTGTCTGCGTTAATGAGTTCCTGATTACGTTTTCTGCCTGCCTTGCTTTCAAACAGTTTCTCCCCAGCAAGCATGCCAGATACGGGGTCAAGATGTATAAGCTCTGTGACAGGGCAACAGGCTCTACATGTAGTTTCCCGATTTACGAGGGCAAAGATAGCAATGTGGAGCCCCCCAACTGCCCAGACTACATAGGGAGCAGCGGCAAGGTTGTTTGGGACTTGGTATCACCCTTATTCAGAAAGGGGTACCATTTATACATGGACAACTTCTATACAAGCGTGCCACTTTTTAGTCACCTTTCTCAATTTGCAATTGGCACATGTGGCATTGTGCGACCTAATCGCAGGGGGCTTCCCCCAATGGCTTGTAGATTCCCGACTTAGACGGGGGGAGAGAGCCTGCTTGAAGTCTAACAGATTGCTTGCAGTGAAGTGGAGGGACACACGGAATGTTTTCGTTCTGTTCTCCATTCACACAGATACGACAGTCCAAATTACAATGGCAACAGGTGGTGTTGAGAAGCCCCTCTGTGTTCACAAATACAACCTTAACACGGGAGGGGTGGACTTCAACAACCAGATGATTAAGGTCGCCATAATTAATTGCCCCCAAGGCCAGACTCTGGTACAAAAAAAGTGTCTGCATACTTATTTCAATTGGCTCTGCTGAACGCTTATGTGCTATACAAGCGTTAGGATGAAGTGGATCCTTACTAAAATTCCAGGAAGAAATCATCACAGCCCTTCTTTATCCAGAAGGTGCTGTGGCCCAAATTCACAATCCAGATGCAGCGAGCCGGCTGCATGAGAGGCATTTTCCAGATGACCCCCTGAGTACCTCTACCCAAAGATACCCTCAAAGAAGATGTTGTGTCTGTTGAAAACGCTATTTTTGTCCCTCCAGTCCAAGCCAACCTGGTCGTTGCACCGGGGACTGTTTCCGTCGCTACCAGACACTAGTAGATTATTACTATAGGGTACAGCATGGCACAGTCTAGGGCGCACTTACACAGGGTCTCGAAAGATGTTAGATGGCGATCGCATTTTGAGAGACCCTAACCTGAAACATTTTAAAGTTACAAAAAAATTGTGTAAAAAAAAGTTACAAAAAAAATAAAATAAAAAAGCCAAAAACAGTTGTCCTTTTATTGAGTTAATTTTCTGTTCTTACTCTATTTTTCTACTTTTACTGTACTTTATAATATAGTGTTATACTGTAATGTTTTATTGTTACTGTTTTATTGTCAACCATTGTTTGCCTTGAAGGTACACCCATCAGCTGCTGCACTGATTTATATATTCTGACAGCAACAGTGTTTGCTCTCAGCATATGTGGGAATCTATGACAGCAACTCTGTAGGAGGTGATTTCACAACCGCAGTGAAAAAAAAAAAGAGAATTTATGGCAAAGCATAGGGGATGGGGGTGGACAAAGAGGGAGGATCTCCCCTATGCTTCGCCATATATTTTGGATTTCTCTTCTGTTCATTTACTTTTCATTTTGTTGATTGATAGACATAAACTATTAAAGTATATTTGAACTCTCACCTTGTAAAACAACCCATTTAAATAGAAATGAAAGGCAAAACATGTATCTATATATAAAAAAACATTATAAATACCTTTCTACCCCTTTTTATAAGTATGCACATATTGTACCCTCTGTTCTCAGCTGCATGAGGAGCTCAGGGAGGAGAAACAGCAGCACACTAATCTTCCCAGTGAATGGCTGTGTGAGGGGGGGTGTCAGAAGAAGTCTAATCACTGGAGTAGAGCAGTTTTTTCTGCTTCTAAACTCTTCGAAATGCCTATGTGCGTATGATCACATAGGCTAACATGCAGGGCGTTTAGAGTCAGGAATGGACTACTATTCAATCCATGGGGCTGAACAAGATAAATCTACACGTGTATAGCTAGTTTTAGAGTTCTGCACTTATAGAAGCACTGACCTAGTGTAAATTCTACAGTATGTTTAGATTTTTATTAAAACATGCTTATTACTAGGGATGGGCGAGCCATTCTGCCCAAGCATGAGTTTGGCCCGAGTATTGGCTATGCACCCGTTCAACGAACACATGAATTATCGTGGCGTTCGACTATTTGTTCGGCCCACTAAATGACCACCATGCATTTTGCTGCTGCACAGTGCATTGGAAGCCCTGATTGGCTGAAGCAATGAAAGCTTTGCCCAATGAGAGCACACAGCACTGTCAGAGCCATGATTGGAGAAAGTATTGATGACTCTATCTAATCATGACTCATTGCTCTTAGTTCCGCCACACACTATAAAAGTATTCTTTTCATAGCAGCCATTTGTAGTATGATATCGGCTAGGAGAGTGATAGAACAGGGCTCAGTGCTACTAAACAGTGAGTGTGCTATTCTGATTCTATTGTCAGTGTAGATCAGTTTAGTGTGAATCTAGTGATAGTTCAGTCAGTGTGAGGGTAATGACCTGACCATTCATTTTTACTTTAGTGTCAGTTTTTTTTATCAGGGCAAGTTTACTGCTTTATAGTTCATTGCGTTAGTGCGCGTTTAACAAAGTATATTTCTGTGTGTTACGTGCCGTTTAACGCATTATATTTCAGTGAATTAAGTATTGGATTAGGTTGCCTCTTTTCCTGCAATCAATAATGGATTATACTTCAAATTCCTCTTCTCCGTCGATTAGCAAAGGTTCAGGAGGCCCATTGATCCGTCCAGGGAAAGGGTCTGGTAATGTAGATTTCGGCAATGATACGTGGAAGACAGGGTGGATTTTAAAAGACTCAGGTGACAGTAATTCATAGGTCACATCATTAATCTTCCTTTTAACTGGAAAGGGGCCTATGTACTTGGGTCCGTGTTTTCTTGACGGGCAGGTTAGTTTTAGGTTGGTTGTGGCCAGCCATACCTTGTCACCAGTTTTCAAGATCAGTTCTCCTCTTCTTTTTCTGTCATAGAACCTTTTGTTACTTTCCTGAGCTTTGGCCAGAGTTTCCTGCAATAATCTATTGTTGGATGTAAAAAAATTAACTGTGTCCTGGACAGCAGGAACAGGGCCCTCGGGAACTGTGGTGACCAGAAAGGAAGGGTGGTAACCATAATTAGCAAAGAACGGGGTCTGCTTAATAGCAGAATGTTCAGAATTATTGTAAGCAAACTCGGCCAGTGGTAACAACGTTACTCAATCATCCTGTGAATAAGAGGAAAACAGCGTAAATACTGCTCCAAGGTCTGATTAGTCCTTTCTGTCTGGCCATTGGTCTGTGGGTGGTAAGCTGAAGAAAAGGACAGTTGAATTCTCAATTTTTCACAAAGGGATTTCAAAAACTTGGAGGTAAATTGAACCCCACGATCAGACACTATGTTGGTAGGAACTCCATGCAGTCTTACAATCTCCTTGATGAACATCTTGGCAGTATCTGCGGCTGATGGTGTACCCTTCATTGGTAAGAAATGTGCCATCTTGGATAGCCGATCCACGACTACAAAGATGGTTTTTTGACCCTCGGATGGGGGCAGTTCCACAATGAAGTCCATGGATATCAATTTCCAGGCCCTGTCTGGAATCGGCAAAGGTCTGAGTAGACCCCAAGACTTAGTTCTGGTTGTCTTGTTCCGAATGCAGGTGACACAGGTCTCAACATATTTCCTACCGTCCTTCTCCAGGCTAGGCCACCGGAAGGTACGCTGGAGCAGTTCAGTAGTCTTGCGGCTACCAAAGTGACCAGCGAGTGTATGATCGTGGCAGAGGCCCAGAATACTGACCCGAAATTATTCAGGAATAAAGATTTGAAGAAGACTCGCGGCATCATCCACATAGGTCGAAGTTGCTCACCAGCCCTTTCTGAACGGCGTTCTCTTAGGCGCCGATCGATCTGGATAGCCAGATTAATTAGAGCTTCCAGAGAATCTGGCACCCCCACATGGGCCAATTCGTCCTTTATAGGGTCGGAAAGTCCCAACTGGAATTGATAGCGGAGGGCGGCGTCATTCCAATTGGTGTCCGCACTCCAGCGTCTGAAGTCTGACGCATAATCCTCTGCCGTTCTGCGGCCTTGCTGAAGGGTATGAACGGCAGTATTGGTCTTCTGGGGATCCTCATACAACTGAGCCATGGCTATGAAGAATAAGTTCAAATTTGATAGGCAAGGATCCTTCTGTTCAAGCAGACGGTGGGCCCAGGACTGGGGTTCTCCTTGCAGAAGTGAAATGACATAGCCTACTTTGGTAGCCTCCAGGGAGAAGGTACGGGGCTGTAGGGCAAAATACAGCTCACAGGCGTTATGGAAGGATCTAAATTTGCTGCGATCGCCTGAAAACCTTTCCGGGGGTTGGTACCCGGGGTTCTGGTGGCAAAAACATTACAGCTGGTGAGGCAGAAGATCCTCCAGGAGCAGGAGATTCAGGAGATGACGAGGTTAATGACTGGACTCATTCCTCAAGTCGGTTATAGCCCTCTTGTAGGTCCTTGACAGACTGTGTAAGTGCCGCCAGGTGATGGCATAACTCGTCCATCGGAGAGGTTCCTCATTCAGGCTCAGACATCTGGCTGCTTTGTACTATCACGTACCTGGAGGTGAGCTTGAACAGTGAGGAAGGCCTCTCTTACGCCTCTGACTCGGGGCCCCTGATAGTGCAGACAGGAGGAGCCGGAGTATAGAGTGGCATGAGTGCCTGATATAACTGGAAGCAGGCTGATGTCCACAGACAGGGATAGCCGGGTAGGTCCAGAGGATGAGCAGGTATGCAGGCAACTAGTGCTGGTGGCAGGAACGTAGTGAGACAAGCCGGGTCAGAAGCCAAACGGTCATACAGGAGCCAGAAGGAGCAGACTGGAGCAGAGGTCAAGGGACAAGCCGGGGTCGGTGCAGGCGGAGAGCAGAGGATAGTCAGGACAAGCCGGGTCTGGTACTGGTAAGCAGGATACAGGTTAGCAGGTTCAGGTCAAAAAAGGCTGAAGACAAAGCAGCACTGGAGCTGAGCAAAGGCTGGGTTTAAATAGCCCATTTGGAGCCAGCATCTGTCATGTTGCGTGCTTGCGTGCGCGTGTTCGTGCATACGCGTGTTTCGCGCATTCGCCAAGTCCCGGCGGAATTGAACAGAAACAGAACTTTGAACAGCAAGCCTCTTCTTACACCAAATTTTAAAACAGAGATCTGCACATTTTTTGGGGGGAAATCGTAGGTGTTGGTAGGGATGGGATGGAGCAGGGAAGGAGTCAAACTCCTTCCCTGTTTCTACCAAAGGGAATATTGGGATGCTAGGGGACCCACAATTTCTCAGAGCTTTAAACCGTTTTCCCAGAGGAGAAACCCTCCAGGAAGGGACGGTAGCTCTCACAGTCGTTCAAGGATACCATTCACTTTTTACAAATAATAGACGGGATGGAGATCCCGAAAGACGCATATCTGCTAAAAATCGATGTTTAATCTCTGTACAATAACATTCCACACACTAAAAGCCTATCCGCTGTCAAACAAGTGTTGAGACAACAAAGTCTCCACGACATAAAGTTTAACAACTTTATACTACAGATGCTGGAATTCATTCTGACACATAATTATTTCTCATTTTCAGGCTCCCATTACCTACAAGTTGCGGCGTAGCAATGGGGACCCCATCATACGCAAATCTATACTTAGGGGTATGGGAGCAGGAATTCCTTGCCAAAGAAGAGAATGCACAATTCTGCCAACACATACTACTTTGGCAAAGGTATATTGATGACTTATTCATTATTTGGAATGGTCCCGAAACTCTGATTAAGGAATGCCTTAAAAAGATGAATGATAACAACTATAACCTGTACTTTACAAGTTCATACAGTGCAAACCGAGTGACCTTCTTGGATACAAGCATTGAAAAGGATATGCAAGGTAAACTGCATACCAAACTATACAGGAAAGAAACGGCAGGAAATACCATCCTACATGCTGAGAGTTTTCATCAAACATCATTGAAACAGTCGATTTCTTATAGCCAATTCCTCGGCATTAGACACAACAGCAAAAGATACGAGGACTTTCAAAAAGAATCTGATGCTCTATAAGCATGCCTACTCCAAAGAGGCTACACAAAATCCTGTCTAAAACAAGTTTTCAATAGAGTCAGAATCCTGGATTGCCAAGATTTACTCTTCAAAAAACCCCCTAAAAAACACATGATGAAGCTAAAGAAACAACCAGAGTCATCCTAAGATTCACTAACCAGAATCACCAAGTGAAAAGGATCTTGGAAAAAAACTGGTCCATCCTCACCCAAGATGACCTCATCAAAGATCTGGTACCCGAGACACCGGCCATTACTTTCAGAAAAGCTGGCTCCATCCAGGACTCCCTGGTGCACAGCGAATTCAAGGGATTTCAAATCAAAGATCAGTGTAAGGACAAAGGCATCTTTCCATGCGGGAACTGCATGCAGTGCCAGGTAATACGTAAATGTACGACTAAGAAGTTACCCAATGGGGAAATTTTTAAACCCAGACATTTTGCTAATTGCAAGACCAGAGGAGTCGTATATCCCATGGAATGCCAATGTGGAGCTTTTTACGTGGGTAAGACCCATCAGGAATTTGGCAGAAGAGTAAATAAGCACATCCAGAGCATGACCAAAGGGAACTTTCATCTCCCCCCGGGACGTTATATCACCGAGACACACAACTATAAAATGCCCAAAGTGACCTTCATGGCCCTTGATAGAGTCCACATCCCCACACGTGGGAGTGATTGGAACAAAATACTGTTGCAGCAAGAAATGCGCTGGATTAAATACCTACAAGCGACCATCCCCCAAAGTCTGAACAACTGTGAGAGCTACCGTCGCTTCCTGGAGGGTTTCTCCTCTGGGAAAACAGATTAAAGCTCTGAGAAATTATGGGTCCCCTAGCATCCCAGTATTCCCTTTGGTAGAAACAGAAAAGGAGTGTGACTCCAACCCTGCTCCATCCCATCCCTACCAACACCTACGATCTCCCCCCAAAAAACTGAATTTTTGTAAAATCTTACCGTAAAATTCCTTTCTCTGAGTCCTCTGACAGTCGCCACCCATTCATACAGTCTTCACTTATGGGTATTGACCTCTTATCCACAGGAGTAAGCTAGGCAGGAGATTTTGTTAAAAACACAAAACTTTGCATACACACACCTACAGGGGGCTGTCTCTCTGTTCCAATACCCGCGGCTAGCCTCATTCCCAATTCAGTTTGGTAGCAAGCAGTAGATAGTCCATGAACCCCAAAAGAGGGGCGGGGGCAGTGACTGTCAGAGGACTCAGAGAAAGGAATTTTACGGTACGATTTTACAAAAATTCAGTTTTCTCTTACGTCCTCTGACAGTCGCCGCCCACTCATACAGTCTTCACTTATGGGATGTCCCAAAGCAGTGTAGACATGAGGGGTGGGAAATGCAACCGTCTCAAGGTAACGAAGCACCCAAGGCCGATGAAAGAACCTTATCTAAACCAGAAAGGTAACCCACTGGGTAACAGGAAAGCTCAACAAACCCAGGAAGGCAAATTAACCAAGGGGGAAAAAAACCCCCACAGGAGGGGAAAGGCTAAAAACGCCATGTCTCCCCCAAAGTACTGCCGCACTCAGAACTTTGTGGCCAAAGGAGGCATCTGCCGATGCCGAAAACATCAAGTTCGTAAACTTTGTAAAGGTGTGCACTGATGACCAGGTCGCTGCTTTTCACACCCGGGACACCGACACCTGATGGCGAAAGGCCCAAGACGCACCCACCGCTCAGAAGAGTGCGCCGTGACAGGGAAGGGCGGAACCCATTCCTTAGGCGAATAAGCCTGTACAATCGTCCGTCTGAACCAGACAGGAATGGTTTCTGCAGACGCAGCCATACCCTTCCGAGGCCCTTAGGAAGGACAAAAAGAGAATCCGACTTTCTGAAGGATTCAGTAGAGGGCAGGTAACCCTGATCGCCCTGACAACATCCAAGGAATGCAAGGCAAACTCTGTAGGATGCGTAGGATTCGCACACAGCGAAAGCAAAACAATGTCCTCATGGAGATGGATTTCAGACACCACCTTCGGAAGGAAGGATTGACGAGGTCGCAAGACCACCTTATCCCTCTGAACAACCAGGTAGGGGGTGTGGCAAGATAGGACCGCCAACTCCGACACTCTGCGAACAGATGTGATCGCCACCAGAAAGACAACTTTCTGTGACAGTGCAGGCAGAGGAATCTCTCGGATGTTCTCAAAGGGAGGATGTTGCAAAACGGACAGAACCAAATTCAAGTCCAAAGGGGTTAAGGGCGCCCTTCGAGGGGGGGCAAGATGACGCACCCCTCGAATAAAGGTGCGGATCAAGGAATTTGACGCCAAGGGGCGCTGGAAAAGAATGGCCAGCGCAGACAACTGACTCTCAACCGTGGTCAGTGCAAGACGTAGGTCCACACCGGATTGCAGGAAGGCTAACACCCTAGCCACCGAAAAGTAGTGAGGATGGAAACCCTGCAATTCCCACCAGGCAAAGCAAGCCTTCCAGGTACAAAAATAAATCTTACCGGACGAGGCCTTCCTAGCTCTAAGTAAGGAAGGAGTGACCGCCGACGAGAGACCCCGATCTCTCAAGATCTGGCTTTAAACAGCCACGCCGTCAAAGCCAGCGACTGTAAAGCAGGATGGAAGAACAGCCCCTGAGACAGCAGATCGTCTGGTAAGGGGAGCCGCCAGGGAGGCTTGACGACCATTTGCATGACGTCCGCGTATCAAGACCGGCGTGGCCAGTCCGGGCCCCCAGGATCACCAACCTCGGTTCCGAGACCAACCTGCGAAGGAACCGTGACAACAACTGGATCAGGGGGAAAGCATAAATCAGGCGATACTGATTCCAAGACACCACCAGCGCATCCGATGCGGCTGCCAGAGGATCGCGTGTTCTTGCCACTAGCCTTCCCACCTTGTTGTTTAGAGGAGGCGTGCCATCGCAGACACACAGCATTTGAAACACCTCCGGGTGTAGGGACCATTCCCCCTGGTCTGGCGACTCCGATAGTCGGCCTGCCAGTTTTCCACACCCGGAAAGTGAACTGCTGAAAGCGCCGAGACCCGCTTCTTGGCCCAAGGCAAAATCTCGGCCACTTCCTTGGCCGCCCGGGCACTCCTGGTGCCCCTTTGGTGATGGATGTACGCCACTGCAGTGGTGTTGTCCGCCTGCACCCGCACAGGGTGGCCCTAAAGACGATCCCACCAATGGAGCAAACAGAGTCTGATCGTTCTCAGTTCCAAGGCATGTATCGGTAGGAAGGATTCCCCCTCCAACCAAGTGCCCTGGGCAGACAATTTGCCCAGAACGCCACCCCAGCCCGACAGGCTGGCGTCCGTGGTGAGCACCTTCCATAACAACGGCCAGAAAGATTTCCCTTCCGTCAGACCCGGAGACTGGAGCCACCACTGAAGGTCCGCTCTGACCCAGTGACTCAAAGATATCCTCCTGTCCAAGGACTGAGGATGCCTGTCCCACCTGGCTAGGATCTCCGCTTGCAGAGATCGCGTGTGGAACTGTGCAAACGGCATTGCCTCGAAGGCTGACACCAACAATCCTAGGGACCGCATGCAGGTCCTTAGTGATGAGGATTCGTTGTCCCTGAGGGACCTGACCTCGTTCAGCAGAGTCCGGAGCATGTCCTCCGGCAGGAAAACTCTCGCATGGGCGGAGTCCAGGACCATTCCCAGAGAAGGGAGAGGAACAGAAGGGAGCAATGTCGACTTCTGAAAGTTGATGGCCCACCCGAACTCCTGGAGCATCTGAACCGTGGTTGACAGATCGCGCAACAGAGTTGAACTGGAACTCGACCTTAACAGGAGATCGTCCAGATATCCAAGGATTGCGATCCCCTACACCCGCACCAGGGCCAGAACAGGAGCCAAAGCTTTTATAAACACCCTTGGAGCCGAGGCAAGACCGAAAGGTAATGCCACGAACTGATATCGCTCCTCCGTGATTGCGAATCGGAGGTACCTCTGATGACCCTCAAATACAAGGATGTGTAGTAACGCATCCTTGAGGTCGATTAAAGCCAGGAATCTCCTGGGCTCAGAGAGGCCACCACCGATCAGAGGGATTCCATACGGAATTTTGAACCCTCACAAAGCGGTTCAGAAACTTTAGGTCCAGAATCGGACACACCTTGCCCTCCTTTCAGGGCACCGTGAACAGATTTGAGTAAAAAACCCCAAAAAACCTTTCCCGATGTGACACCGGGACGATCACCCCCTGGGCGAGGAGATCCCGAACCGCCCGTTGGAGATCTTGGAAATGATCTGGGGTCAATGAAGATTTGAGGGAAAGAATCTGTCTGCTGGGCGCGATCGAAATTCGATCTTGTACCCCGACCGAATGAGTTCCTGAACCCATCTGTCCTGAATGGCGTACGGGGCTGCCGCGCCAGAGTGAACGGCTATAGACTTGCCCGCCCAAGGCTTCTTCTGGCCACCAGAGGCCTTGAAGGATACGCCTTTGCCATGTGCCTTAAAGGCACAAAAGGACCCCTGGTTAGGTTTAAAGGAAGGGCCCCACTTACCGCGGCAAAAAAAACGTACCCTTGGACACATGGGGCAGCAGAGTGCTTTTACCCCCAGTGACCCCCTTCACCAACTCGTCCAGGGAGTCCCCAAAAAGGCGATTCCCTGCATAAGGGACGTCAGACACCGTCTTCCTAGAAGTCTGGTCGGCTGACCAGCTCTACAGCCACACAAGGCGACGGATTATCACTGCAACAGCACATAAGCGTAAGACTAAAGGGGCCTCATCCAAGACCGCATCACACAGGCAAAAAATAGCCTGAACAATTTGATCCACCATCTCCAAAGTAGCAGGAGGGGCGGAATCAGCCACAAGGGTGCGTCTGAGCACCGTAGTCCACTCCACCACAGCCTGAGAGACCATTACTAAGGCGAACACGGGCTTTAGCAAGGAACCTGCCACCACATAGGAGTGGCGCGCAAGAGATTCCACCCGCCTATCCGCCGGGTTTCTAAGCACCGGATAAGCCTCCATGAGCATCAGAGTGGCCTTGTGTAATCTACCGTGTGGTCCACCTTAGGGGCCACAGTCCAGTGCGAATCCGTAGGAGACGGAAAGGGACAACGGTACTGAAAACCGCATAGGTACCACAAAAGTGCGCTGTAAATTGTGCCATTGTTCGTTCACCGTTTCGTGAAACTCAGCGGGACAAGGAATACCTGAGCCGCTTTCTGGGTTCTGCGGGTCCCAAAGGAGGACCGCTTACCCGGCGGGTGGGGCTCTAGAAGCACAGAACTAGAAGCACAGATGTTACCGCGCGTTCTCTGCCCGACCCGGAGGGGGAGTCGCCCCCTCCTCCTCCCCTCCGACCGAGAGGACTGAGGCCCTTCAGGGGGTACACTGTCCATGGCAACCATATCTAGCTCAGAATAAGAAGACTGAGACAGTCTGGGTCTTTTTCTAGAAGCCCGCTCAGGCATCAACAAAGCCACTTATGACGCTAAAGTCGCAAGTGCAGAAGGAAGGGAGCTTAGTGCAGAAGATTCAGGCGCACCTGAACTCTCCACCAGTGCTAGGGGGAACATGCTTCCCTGGGACTCCAAAAACCTACTTAAAATTTTTTTTTGGCGCTGGCCCTTTAAATCAGCATCAGTGGCGGATCCCGCCGCAAAGCGCCGCAAAGAAGACCAGCATGTGCCGCTAAATACAGAGTAACATAGCTGCCAGCAAGGCATGACCCAGAAAAACAGCATAGAAAGCCCCCCCAGAAGTGTAGCTGTACTATACCAGCTTCCAGCTCGATCCAACTGAAGAAAGGAAGTGATGTCACGCCTCTAGAGGCCCAAATAGGAACTGAACTAAGGAAAAATGGTTGCCAATGAAACTCTATGGGGAGGCTCTGGGAAAATGGCCGCCGAGCACATGAAAGAGTACACTGCCCACATTAAATATGGCGCCTGAAAGGGCGCGAATACACTAGGGAAAATGGCTGCTGAATGCGCACACATGAAGCCAGAACAGCCTGCCCACACCCAAAATGGCAGCCCCACGATTTTTACACCGCATCGGCCCCCACAACCATGCCTGTACTCCCAATGTGACACAAAACACTCCCGAGGGACTCAGGGACCCCCGCAAACCCCCCACAGCGCAGCAGGGACCGTGAGGGAGACACAGGGACTACACAGACAGACATGAGGGGATCACACAGACTCTAAACAGACTGCCATCCCCATGAGAGAAGGCCCCACACACACACACCCGGGCATACAATGTATAGACAGAGGGGGTAGCATGTTACTCAACGCAAATGCAAATTCGTGGGTGCCACTCTGCGATGGGAAGCCTCCCATCCCGGGGCGGTGGGGATGCCGTCAGCCAAACAGGAATCTAGCAACACGTGGCGTACCGCAGTGGAGACATCCTAGCGAAGTGGCCACTTCGCGGGCTTTGTCCCTGAGGACAGGGACAGGTCGTTTGCGAAACCAGGGCGAACCCGTAGCCTGCTAAACGCTCGATGGCGGGCTGGGATTCCGTAAGGCTCTAGTACAACCAGTCCGATTCCCAGCTCCGCAAACGCTGTAGTCTTCCGAAGACTGACTAACTAAGCGCAGGAACAAATAAAAAGCTATTAGTGCAAGAAAACACACTTAGCAGAAAATAAAATGTAATAAAACAGAGAAAAGGCTGAGACTGTATCTAGGCAAAAGACAAACTGGATTGGGAATGAGGCTAGCCAGGGGTATTGGATCAGAGGGACAGACCCCTGTAGGTGTGTCTATGCAAAGTTTTGTGTTTTTAACAAAATCTTCTGCCTAACTTACTCCTGTGGATAAGAGGTCAATACCCATAAGTGAAGACTGTATGAGTGGGCGGCGACTGTCAGAGGACGTAAGAGAAAATGTGCAGATCTCTGTTTTAAAATTAGGAGTCTTTTCTCCACATTATTGACTTATGTACCATTTAATTTTTTTCTGATTTATATATCAGCTGATTTGACTTTATATCCTTATGTTATTGTTATTGCATCCTAGTGCAGAGTATTATCCTCCTCCCCCCGTGGGGCAGGCTTCGCCCGATCTCCCACCATGTTGCGCCCAGCAGGGTAAGTCCCCTGTTCTCAGGGGGCAATCAAGCTGTACATTCCATCGCCCCACTTCCGTGGTGGCCCACCCAGCCTCCCTGGGTCCGCACAGCTATTCCTCCGTGCTGGCGGCGTCTCCTCGTATACTAGCCGAGGTTCAGAGCTGACAGGCTGCGCAGCCTTCCGACGCATGCGCAGACGTCAGCTACCGACCGAAGCCCTGGTCACCCTGGCATCGCACAGCGCGGGACCGCGCATGCGCGATGGGTATATAAGGACGCCGGGGATCTACATTGATGCCATTCCTCTCCAGCCGGCGGGGAATGAGCATCCCAGCGGGCTGCCTCTTCGTGGACTCCCAGGACTCCCTGGACCAGGACCTTTTTTCATGTTTAACCTCCTGGCTTCCACCTCAGGATAAGTAAGGGAACCCATCATTTATTTATTATTTACTTTTTGCCTACCAACTTGAGACGATTTTATTATAGAACCATACAACCGCCATACACCATATTAAGAAGCCCTTGCTTTTTATTTTATTTCTCTAGGCGTCCTCTTATTTAAAGGAGGACCCTTGACACCTCTCCAGTGCGCTCATATACATACTGGTCCCAAGTAAGTTTTGAATTCCTTATGGCTTCAACAGTTAACTAAACCACCACAGATGGTTAAACCTAACTAAGTTATTCCCCCGTTCCACTCATCAGGTCCTCCCACCTACAAGGAGTGTATGATTGATCCTCTGGAACCATACCACCAGACCCGTAAGTAACCATCCTTTATTTTTGGTGCAAGTTATTACTAGGATACTTACTACTAGGGTAACCTTCCTCCCCTTCTTTTAGGGGACAGTCAGACCCTTGGATCATTTCACTGGAATCCCTCTCGTGCTAGATCCTGTAAGTACGATTGGATCCAATACATACATTACTTCCTGGCTGGTGTCACTCCAAGGTATTACACATGCCCCCTCTCCTCCCTGACAGACCCTCCTTCTAAGATCCAGTGGCAACATAGGTGACTTCAGACAAGGCGAGCCCCCCATTAAAACACCGGGTTAGTAATCTCTGAACTTTAGGTATGCAACAAAAAAAGACAATGTTTTTGAATATAATATGATAAACCTGCACCATGTCACTTATTTTATGTATTTTTTTTCACTTTCTCACTTTTATAGAGTTTGGTGATTTACCTTGAAAAAAGCAATTATTTGAATGTATGCCGAAACACGTCGGAACCCCATGTTTCGCTACATCCAGAATCACCATACCTGCTTATAAGTAACATGCAATCATGCAGCACAGTCCATACTGGTTGATATTAATATTATTTATGTGACATATTGCTTTTCTTTGTAGTTGTATATACAGTTGCAAGAAAAAGTATGTGAACCCTTTGGAATGATATGGATTTCTGCACAAATTGGTCATAAAATGTGATCTGATCATCATCTAAGTCACAACAATAGACAATCACAGTCTGCTTAAACTAATAACACACTGTTGTGGAAATTTTGATTTTAGTTTAAATAGTCATTATGTCTCCCAGTGTCAAGTTTTACTGATAATCGCTATTCACAGTGATTATCGCTTTAACTGTCATTGTAGGAAAGACTTGCTGGTGAAAATCTTCCATTGGATGAGATGGCACAATACTTGTAGCAAAGAGAGTCCGTCGCACAGATCTATGTCTGCAGTTCAGGGCCCTGCGCTGCTGAGATATGTCTGTGATGTGGAAAATTCTTATTTTACCAAGATTAATAGACGTTTCCTTATAGTCGCATTCGATCGGTGTGACTGGGGGGGGGGCTGCTGCTATTATCTTATGCAGATAAAGCCTCATCAACTGGAACAAATAGAATGGTCACTATCAAAATTGGTTTATATATATGAATCATGTTTGATGGAAACCCACCAACAGGTAATGGAATACATGTTTATGGATTGACATGAATGAACAATGAAAAGCCATGTGCTTTCTGGCAGTTGAGGCTTTTGTTCATTCGTGTCCATCTATGGGCATCTACTCCACAGCTTCTATTGTGTTTTTTGAATGTATACATGTTTGTGATTGGTGGCCATGAAGCCACTCCCTGTAACTCACTTACTTGCTGTAAATAAACAAGCCCTGCTCAGAACACAGAAGGAGGCACACACACACACACACACACACACACACACACTGACACACACAGACACAGCAGCTCACACATCATTCATCCATGAAAAGACACATAAACTCTCACACACAAACACTTGCTCTTACTACACAAATGCACACACATACATATCCAATGGAGAGATACCTGGCAGATGGCATCGAAATGACCCAGCGCGTTTGTTCCTTTCTTTGTCGCCGAGCAATTGGTAAATCGTTATATAGGAGAGCGGCGCATTTGTACTTTTCAGTACAAGCCCTTTTAATTTCCACGACAGTAATGGCGAGCTTGGTAGCCTAACAGTTCCTAGCGTTCTCAGCGGACAAACAGGAGGGAAGTACGGTTTTGTTACAACAAAGGCGCCGTGTGGTAAGACATTTCATTTCAGTTTTTGAAAATTTGTTGTTCTAAACCAAGGCTTACTTTCTTTGTCCACTGTGGAAGTTAGAAACAAAGCTTAGCAAAAGAACCTTTTCATTTGCAGCGTTCGCTCTTTTGTATAACGGTGGGGTTATTTCTATTAATATTTGTGGCTAGGGATCAGGTCTGTTACGTTCTCAGTTAATACATCCTGGGGTTGTGATATATGTGTTAAATATTGCCTTGTAACATTCTCTGTTGTAATATCAGCTTTGTTCGATGAGATAACAATATATTATCAATCGATGTTGGTTTGGGCCGCAGATTGGTTGGTGTGTGTGCTGGATTAGTTTTTGGTGGGAACTCGTTTATTAGTGAAACTGGTTTTTGCTTTGGACTCTGATGTTTGAATTGAGCATAGAGCAGACAGTTTTGGACTGAGTTTCTAAAACCAGCATTTCCACCAGGATAGCTATTGTCTCTGAATACAGCTGATTCTCTAAAACCTGTTTTTCTTGTCTTTTGTATATATTTTTGTTGGTGTGTACGAAGAAGCACATGGTTGCTCAAACTCTTTGTTTTGTGCAACTCTTTTGTGTGGGCCATGTGCTTGGCAGCCATTTTGTAACATGTGGTTATGATGTCATTTCCTTTGTGTGGACCATGTGCTTGCCAGCCATTTTGTTAAATGGAGTTGAGACCCATGTGGCTGAAATGCTATTTTGAGCTTTAAAACATTTTTCTCTTTTTTGTTAGTTTTAAATGGCAACTTTGTGATGTTATTTTTGCACTGAATTTCAGGTTAAAAGTAATGTTTTTTTTTCATTTCAATTGAAATCTGGCATCTAGGCAGTTGTTTTTCTAGCTAGCTTTGTTCATCTTTTTGTTCGTATTTAGCATATATATATATCCAACCCATCAGTTTTTGTTTTTTGTTTTTGTCTGTTTTTCAGGGGTAACTATTTTTTTGCTTTGTAAGTTTTTGGATTAAGCTGTTTTTGTGGTGTATTTTGTCTCATTTTTGTTGTAACTAAATTTTTTCCAATGATAAGAGTACATTGTGGAGTGACTGATATTGGATTCAGTTTTTCAGGGTTGTTTTGTACTGATCGGTTGTTTCTCACAGAGGTAGTTTTCGGTACTGCAGGTTGGGTTTTAGGTAGAGAGGTTATATCTTCCAGTGTGCAATCAGTAACCGGCATCTTAATTTAAATTTTTAATGCAACATCAAGGAATAGACTGAAGCCAAGGTTTGTATAGGGAGGACTTTCATTGTACTTTCGGGGTTGTTTGGCTGCACGGGTTAGGTCGAAACGAACGTGTGTACTTTGAGCCGTCTACGTGAAACGGGTGATTGCGACACGCTTGTTTCAGCCTTCAACGTGTGAGGAGTAGATACCGAAACCCGCCCCACATTTGGCCGTGTAAAATAATCGGAGCTGGGGAGCGAGTGGGGGTTGATGAGCTGTATAGCCGTACGAAGCCACCGGGTTGAAGTTTTTTAGCTGACCGGCGCAGGGCCGTGTAAAATAACCGGAGTCCGGAAGCAGGCCAACACTGTCAAAGTTGGCACCTATCAGTGTTGCTCCTAAACCAGGTGCAAGGAAGCGATTCGAATCGGCATGGTTAATGGTTTATCCATGCAATGGGGGGTAACACAGGTCCCCCAGGCTAGCCAAACAACTTTCGCGGTACATGAAGTCTGAGTTTGGGGCTCGGGCCATGAGACCCCTCAGGAAGGGGAATAACCAAGGGAAACAGTTGGTACATCCCATTTTGGAAGGTGTTTTTGATGTCTGGAGATAAGAGGAGTTCATTATTGAATTCAGAACTAGGCTCCAGGCAACAGAGATGCTAAGTGTAGCGCAATCGTGGCTTCAGAGTTCTATTATGGACAATCAGCAAGGCGTGCATGAGGCGGTTTCAGTCCGGAAGAACCGCATTATGTACACTTGGCCTGATGAGATAGCCGAGTCCAGCGATCTGGTCAGAGAAGTGGAGGAAGCTCTTCCTGGGCTAACTTTACAGAGACGAGCCAGATCCGCTGACACTGAACCTGTCTCTGCACTTTAATCTCCGTTTTCTTCAGTTCACGGTGCAGACTTTGATACTGGTAATGCCCTCCCACCTCACAGTGTCTCTATCTCTCAACAGCCTGTCGTAACAGCTGAACCCTCTCCTTCTAACTCTTTGGCAAACTAGAAGTTCTTTTAACAGGTCTGCTATGGATGTGGAAAGTCAGGGTACATCAGGCATAATAAGTGGCAATTTATTCCGGAGGATCCGGAAAATTCAAAAGGTAGGTATGGTCAGAAAGGACTATAACTTATCATAGGGTGTTGATAAACCGGTGTCAGCTCACATCCTAGAGGAACTAAAATAGCCCCTCCCTTGCCTCGCTGACACCGATGCAGCCAACACGGTTTTAAGATCTCAAAAACCTAGAGGCAAGATTCCCCTTCCAGGGAAGACAACTCCCACTGTAGGTCTCACGGGCCAGACAGTGTCAGTGACTGAACCTCTCTATTGCAGGCTAGGCCAGCTTTGCATGGAGAAGCTTGTTTTTTTTTTTAGGTCATTGCATTTCTCTGGGTACCCAACATCTAACCACTCAGAGAATGCAGACATTGAAGGACCCCCAAAGTCCTCGTAAACCTTAAACGATGCACTATTTTGGAACCCTGCGTCTCTTCTTCCTGTTAAGGATGAAGAGAAGGGGGGAGAAGGCCGTGCAGAAAAATGGTAATTTTCAAAACTTTATCTCGCTCTCTTTCTCTTTTTCTCTCTCTCTCTCTCTCTTCTCTCTCTCTCTCTCTCTCTCATCAATTTCCAACTTTAGTAGGAACAACACGATTGTCTTTCTTTGATGGAGTGGCAATCAGCGGCTTTCAGTCCGGTGAAGGAGACCCCCATTCCAGTTGCTAACCTTTTTGTTGATGGTTCCAGGTACTACACCCCAGATGGTAAGACATAGAGATCAGGGGATCAATTTCTATACAGATTCGAGATACGCTTTTTGGGCTGGCACATGATTGTGGTCCTGTCTGGAAGGCAGGAGGGTTCTTGACTAGTTTGGGGAGGTCGTGAAATGTGCGGGGTTAATAGAGCTGTTCATTGCCTTTTGCTTGCCACATGTGATAACCATTCTGAAGGTAAAGGCTCATACTACTGAGACGACTATGGAAGTCAATGGAAATGCCTTGGCAGATAGAGCTGCTAAGGAAGGTGCTCTGAGCCCGGTGACAGAGACCCTAATGCTAGCCATCCCCTCTGATGTGTTAAGAAGCTGCAGTCCCAAGCGGAAGTGCAGGAAAAGAGGAGATGGATGGTTTTGGGGGCTACACAGGGTCCAGATGACATCTGGGGTCTTGATGGTAAATGGTTTTTACCCAGATCCCTTTTTCCAATGATGGCCCACTCAGCTCATTCCCCGGGGCACCAGTCAAAGATGGTTATGTGTGCATAGGTAGAGGAGCATTGGATTAGCCCTGGCTTTACTACCGCAGCTGAAAACGGTAACGGTACCGAGAAGGCACCCACCCAAACCGGAATATCCCTTTTAGCGCATTCAGATAGACTATATCACTTTGCCTGGGAACGAGCGTGTCTTGGTCTGTCCGGATATGTTTTCTGGGTGTCCAGAGGCTTGGCCCGTGCACAATGCCATTGCCACTGCCACCACGAAAAAGATCCTGTCTGAGATAGTTTGTCGCAAGGGGGCTTCCTGGAACGATCGAGTCAGATCGTGGATCACACTTCACTGGTCAGATCTTTGCAGAGGTATGTACGGCGCTTCAGGGGTTAGTGATAAGGTTGAACGGCTGAATAGAAAGAGCCACGGCTCGAATGTTTTCTCATTGCTCTTTACCCCAACAGGAATGTCCCATGGGTTATCACCCTACAAAGTTTTGTTCGGGAGTCAACCAGAGCCTGGATTGTGCTTTCCTCAGCAGCTGTCATTTTTACATTCTCAGCTGACGGGGTGGGTGCAGTCCTGGCAAAGGGAGCTCCAAAAGGTCCATCATAGGGTTCGGGAGTCTCTCCCGGACCCTGACACAATAACCGGTGTACATTCTGTCCAAGCAGGTGACTGAGTAAAGTCAAGGGACGGGATTGGAGCGGAGGAATTATCAGGTTCAGCTGACAACGCCGACTTCCTTGAGGTTCTGGATCCATGCCAACCACTGCAAAAAGCTGCTCAACTCCATCCAAGAATGATAATGAGGAGTATCGTTTTTTATTTACATATTTAGCAAGTGTGTTTTAGCAAGGGTAATGCATTTTCAGCTGGCCAAGACGGCAAACAAGTCTAATGTCTGGGTGTGCTCCAAACTCCCACCTAGCTATTACACCCAAGCAATGGCAGACGTTCATCATGAAGACAACCAAGAGACACGTGTGCACAGAATTTAATGACACATTCCTAGAGGGTAACATCAGTTATAGTTTAATGTTAGCTCTGGTTCCTGTTCTTTTCTGGTCAATACAATTTGGGTATCGGGACAATCAGGTAGTCCACGGCTGGGCTTTAACTTTAGTTTTGGCACCGGAACTAGATTCGTAGGATCTACAACCTGTGGGAAAGGTATAGCAGTCATCTCACCAATGAAACTCCGGGTGTTTTTAGTGTAGGAGAAAATGGTACTAGATTTTCTGTTAGCTTCCAAAGGGGGTTTCTGTAGGGGAAGACTGCTGTTCCGGTATAGCAAACACCAGTGATAAGGTCCAAGCCCATATGGATAAGGTAACTTCATTGCAAGGCAGAGCCAGAGCTATAGCTAACGAGGGTTGGAATCCTTTTAATGCTTTGGGAGGTTCTGGGGATTTTTTTGTTCTCCATTGGATCTTGGTTGAAGAAAATAGAAGTATATATACTTATGTTGTTCTTATTTCTATTCCTCCTATATGGTCCTGTTTTCTGGTCAACCGAGTCACCAAAGCCCGAGCAGATGACCTCGTCCTGATTGCTGAGACGAGACGCCCCAAGATTCCCCCCTGCATCCGACGCCAAGGACTCCAGCCCGACCGCTGGTCAACGCATCCCATCATCCCATGCCCTCCCTCTGAAGTCATCTCCAGAAGAACGGAACCCAAGTGTTGTTTTCTTTCGATGGATTGTTTTTACCCATTCTCTTTTTCTTTTTATAAACTTTTTGAAATGGATTGTTTTTATCGTGAGAAGAACTGTTCTGTTTTTTTTTGGAAGAAGAAGAAGATTCATCAAGGGACACATGGGAGTGTCAAGTTTTACTGATAATCGCTATTCACAGTGATTATCGCTTTAACTCTCATTGCAGGAAAGACTTGCTGGTGAAAATCTTCCATTGAATGAGATGGCACAATACTTGTAGCAAAGAGAGTCCGTCGCACAGATCTATGTCTGCAGTTCAGGGCCCTGCGCTGCTGAGATATGTCTGTGATGTGGAAAATTCTTATTCTACCAAGATTAATAGACGTTTCCTTATAGTCGCATTCGATCGGTGTGACTGGGGGGGGCTGCTGCTATTATCTTATGCAGATAAAGCCTCATCAACTGGAACAAATAGAATGGTCACTATCAAAATTGGTTTATATATATGAATCATGTTTGATGGAAACCCACCAACAGGTAATGGAATACATGTTTATGGATTGACATGAATGAACAATGAAAAGCCATGTGCTTTCTGGCAGTTGAGGCTTTTGTTCTTTCGTGTCCATCTATGGGCATCTACTCCACAGCTTCTATTGTGTTTTTTGAATGTATACATGTTTGTGATTGGTGGCCATGAAGCCACTCCCTGTAACTCACTTACTTGCTGTAAATAAACAAGCCCTGCTCAGAACAGATCAGAACACAGAAGGAGGCACACACACACACACACACACACTGACACACACAGACACACAGACACACAGACACACACAGACACAGCAGCTCACACATCATTCATCCATGAAAAGACACATAAACTCTCACACACAAACACTTGCTCTTACTACACAAATGCACACACATACATATCCAATGGAGAGATACCTGGCAGATGGCATCGAAATGACCCAGCGCGTTTGTTCCTTTCTTTGTCGCCGAGCAATTGGTAAATCGTTATATAGGAGAGCGGCGCATTTGTACTTTTCAGTACAAGCCCTTTTAATTTCCACGACACACACAAAGAATGAAATGTTGCCATGTTTTTATTGAACACACCATGTAAACATTCACAGTGCAAGTGGAAAAAGTATGTGAGCCCTTGGATTTAATAACTGGTTGAACCTCCTTTGGCAGCAATAACTTCAACCAAACGTTTCCTGTAGTTGGAGATCAGATGTGCACAACAGTCAGGAGTAATTCTTGACCATTCCTCTTTACAGAATTGTTTCAGTTCAGCAATATTCTTGGGATGTCTGGTGTGAATCGCTTTCTTGAGGTCATGCCACAGCATCTCAATCGGGTTGAGGTCAGGACTTTGACTGGGCCACTTCAGAAGGCATATTTTCTTCTGTTTAAGCCATTCTGTTGTTGATTTACTACTATGCTTTGGGTCATTGTCCTGTTGCAACACCCATCTTCTGTTGAGCTTCAGCTGGTAGACAGATGGCCTTAAGTTCTCCTGCAAAATGTCTTGATAAACTTGGGAATTCATTTTTCCTTCAATGAAATCAATCCGTCCAGGCCCTGAGGCAGCAAAGCAGCCCCAAACCATGATGCCCCCACCACCATACTTCACAGTTGGGATGAAGTTTTGATGTTGATGTGCTGTGCCTCTTTTTCGCCAGAGATAGTGTTGTGTGTTTCTTCCAAACAACTCTGCTGTGGAACATCCAGGTGCTCCTGTGCAAACTGTAAACATGCAGCAATGTTTTGTTTGGACAGCAGTGGCTTCCTCTGTGGTATACTCCCATGAAATCCATAGTGTTTTATGTATTGTAGATTCGCTAACAGGGATGTTAGCATTTGCAAGTGACTTTTGTCAGTCTTTAGCTGACACTCTAGGATTCTTCTTCACCTCATTGAGCAGTCTGTGCTGTGCTCTTGCGGTCATCTTTACAGGACGGCCACTCCTAGGGAGAGTAGCAGCAGTGCTGAACTTTCTCCATTTATAGACAATTTGTCTTACTGTGGACTGATGAACAGCAAGGCTTTTGGAGATACTTTTATAACCCTTTCCAGCTCTATGCAAGTCAACAATTCCTCATCGTAGGTCTTCTGAGAGCTCTTTTGTGTGAGGCATCATTCATATCAGGCAATGCTTCTTGTGAAAAGCAAACCCAGAACTGGTGTGTTTTTATAGGGCAGGGCAGCTGTAACCAACACCTCCAATCTCATCTCATTGATTGGACTCCAGTTGGCTGACATCTCACTCCATTTAGCTCTTGGAGATGTCATTAGTCAAGGGGTTCACATACTTTTTCCACCTGCACTGTGAATGTTTACATTGTGTGTTCAATAAAAACATGGCAACATTTCATTCTTTGTGTGTTATTATTTTAAGCAGACTGTAATTGTCTATTGTTGTGACTTAGATGATGATCAGATCACATTTTATGACCAATTTGTGCAGAAATCCATATCATTCCAAAGGGTTCACATACTTTTTTCTTCTTTAATAAATTCATGTTTTATTTATAAAACTTTGCCTACACAATCCTAACATTTTCTTTGGCTTCAGGAACCAACCACTTTCTAGTACGTCATTAGGGATGATGGCAACCACTATCTTTAAATTATAAATTATAGCTCTAAAGACAAACCATATAAAGCTGAGTTATTTGAACACAGCGTCAGCCACTTGCTCCTTGACGATGCGCAGCCATTACTTGATTCGGATGTTGGTTCTGAGGTTGAGGAAGGTAGAAACATGAGCTTACTTAGAGGGTAGAACACTGGTACACAGATTGGCAGTCATGTTCCCCCAGCCGCAGTGTATTGCCAAGTTGTCTCCAGTGGTAATGAGGATGGAGGAGAGGATGAGGATGATGATGATGAGGTCACTGACACAACTTGGGTGCCAGATAGAACAGAGGAGGAAAGCGAGGGTGAGGCACACCCCCAACGAGGCATCCATCATGGAAGAGTAGAAAGCAGCCACCCTATTCCATCACATTGTGGAGCTGTTATCTCCCAGCACCCATCCCACAGCTTAGCTGTCTAGGCCTTTTTTAACACATGTGCAGCCGATCGCACTGTTGCAATTTGCAAATTTTTTTCTTAAGTACATCAAGCGTGGCAAAAGCACTAGCCATTTGGGTACCACATGCTTCACAAGGCCACACAAAAGGGATGCAATTCTGTTCCTCCTCCTTACTCACCTCAGTCTCCCCTGCTATACCTCATGACCTCTCAGAAACCTCCACTGACAGGGATTATGGTATAGTGCAGGGTGTCCCAGGTCCTTCCGATATCCGTCAGTAGCACACCACCAGCTGTGACTATAACCAGTACATTTCTCTGCCCCATCTGCTACAATTGGAAAAAAATACATTCACTGCCACCCACATGCCCAGCGTCTAAATGCAAGCTTGTCAAAGCTGCTGGCTTTACAACCTCTGCCTTTCTGTCTGGTGGATTCTGCCCCTTCTGTGAATTTGCAGAATGTGCTGTACCACGATGGCAGGTTCCCAGTTGTTTTTTTTCTTTTCACGCAATGCCATTCCAGCTATGTACCATCACGTGGAAGGCAATGTTGTGGCATCAATAGGAAAGGCAATCCGCCGCAAAGTCCACGTTATGCTCACATGTGGTCAAGCAAGCATGGTCATAGACGTTATATTTAGTTTACAGCACACTGGGTAACTCTGCTTGCAATCAAGAAGGATGCAGGACAGGGCTCATTGCTGCGAATTGTTGTGCTGCCACATCTCCATAAAGCTGTGGTGATAATGGAAGATTTTCACCTCTACCCCTCCTCCTCCATGCTCTCCTCTGCTGAATTGTCCTACAAACCCCAAGTACCCCCTAAGTGTTCAAGGGGCTATTCATTGAGGAAGGCTAAAAGGTGCCATGCAGTGTTTAACGGAACCTCCGACCCACACTGTACTTGTGGTGTTACGTCAGTATACGGCTTCCTTACAGTCTTGAACATATATAGATATTCCAGCCGTCCTCCATAAAAAGCTAGCCTGACACTTTGCTTGTACTAGAATCCCCCTTTATTGAACAGTCACTCAGAATTTATATACAGCATGGACCCCCCCCCCCCCTCCTGATCATTTTACCACACACAGGTCAGGGGTTGCATGATTACATTATCATATGCAGATGAAATTGTATACAGAAACAGAATTAACCTGAACCAATTATCTAGCCATCTGGACAGAACAATGTGGGCTCATTAACATTTAACAATGGGACAGGCAGACTTAGCGCAATACACATTCCATCTCAAAACAGACAATAGGACAAGTCTGCCAATGACAGTCTGAACGTCCCCTATATTGAAACACATGGAATACACATCTAGGTGTCACAGACTCCATGGCAACAGGCCACAGGTCTCACAGTGCAAAGTGGGATTAAAACTGAATTTTTGTAAAATCTTACCTGTAAAATTCCTTTCTCTGAGTCCTCCGACAGTCGCCGCCTCCTCTAAGTCATCACAATTGGGTATTGTCCACCTATCCGTAGGAATAGCTAGGCATATAGACTTAGTCAAAAGACAAAAGGCATTAGCATGTACACACCCACGGGGGCTGTCCCATCTGGTCAATACCCCCCCTGCATCACCACTCCCAACTCAGTTTGGTAGCATAGCAGTAGGTAATAAGAACCCCAAAAAGAGGGGCGGGGCGGCGACTGTCGGAGGACTCAGAGAAAGGAATTTTACAGGTAAGATTTTACAAAAATTCAGTTTTCTCTTACGTCCTCCGAAAGTCGCCGCCTCCTGTAAGTCATCACAATTGGGATGTCCCAAAGCAGTATAGACATGAGGGGTGGGAGACGCAACCGTAGAAAAGGCAACGCAGTACCCACATCAGAGAAAGGAATCTTACATGCACTGTAAGAACCAACTGGGCAACAGCAACAAAACAATGCTCAACAGGAGCAACAGCCCGGGAAAGCAAATGCCAACAGCCAGGGACCCAAGGAAAAAAACAAGGGTCCATCATGGACTGAGAACTTTGCGGCCAAAGGAAGCATCAGCTGATGCCAGAACGTCTACTTTGTAGAACTTGGAAAAGGTGTGCACCGACGACCAAGTCGCCGCCTTGCACACCTGGGCCACCGAGGCCCGATGCCAATAGGCCCAGGAAGTACTCAAAGACCTGGTAGAGTGCGCCTTAACAGGGAAGGGCGGAACCCGTTCCTTCAAGGCGTAAGCCTGCTCAATGGTCTGTCTGATCCATTTGGCAATAGTCGCTGCGGACGCAGCTATGCCCTTCCGAGGTCCCTCAGGAAGGACAAAGAGGGAATCCGTCTTCCGAAAGGATTCCGTAGACTTCAGGCAAACCCTGATCGCCCTAACAACATCCAAGGAATGCAAGGCAATCTCCTTTGGATGTTTAGGCTTCGTACAAAGCGAAGGCAGGACAATGTCCTCATTAAGGTGATAATCAGAGATCACCTTGGGAAGAAAGGATGGGGGTGGTCGCAAAACCACCTTATCCCTGTGAATTATCAAGTAAGGGGAGCGGCAAGACAACGCCGCCAGCTCAGACACTCTGCGAGCCGAAGTGATCGCCACAAGAAAAGCAACCTTTTTCGACAGCAGAGGCAACGATATCTCCCTGATATTCTCAAAGGGAGCACGCTGCAATGCGGACAGGACCAAATTCAAGTCCCATGGAGGTAAAGGCTCCTTTCTGGGAGGAGCCAAATGTCGCACACCTTGAATGAAGGTGCGCACCAAGGAATGAGACGCCACAGGGCGTTGGAAAAGGACCGCCAGTGCTGACACCTGGCCCTTTATCGTGGCCAGCGCCAGGCGCTGATCCACTCCAGACTGGAGGAAAGCCAAGATTCTCTACACCAAGTAAGAACGAGGGGAAAACCCCCTGGACTCACACCAGGTGAAGTAGGCCTTCCAGGTACGGTAATAGATCTTACCAGAGGAAGATTTCCTAGCCTTGATCAGGGTAGGAATAACCTCAGGAGATAGACCCTTGTCCTTCAAGACCTGGGTCTCAACAGCCAGGCCGTTAAAGCCAGCGACCGTAAAGCAGGGTGGAAGATCAGACCTTGAGACAGAAGATCTTCCCGCAGAGGCAGGCGCCACGAAGGTGCCACTGCCAGGTGAACAACGTCGGCGTACCAGGACCGGCGAGGCCAGTCCGGTGCCACCAGAATCACCATGTGCGGTTCCGAGGCCAATCTGCCAAGGAACCGGGATAGTAACTGAATCGGAGGAAAGGCGTACATCAGACGATACTGATGCCAAGGGGCCACCAACGCATCCGAGGCGTCCGCCAACGGATCACGCGTTCTTGCCACGAATCTTTCCACCTTTCGGTTTAGCCGGGATGCGAACAGATCCACATCTGGGGATCCCCACTTCGCACACAGCATCTGAAAGACCTCCGGGTGCAGGGACCATTTCCCCTGGTCCAGGGTCTGGCGGCTCAGATAGTCGGCCTGCCAATTTTCCACCGCGGTAGCATTGTCCGTCTGTACACGAACAGGCAGGCCCTGGAGACGGTCCAACCACTGGAAGAGACAGAGTTTTATTGCTCTTAGTTCCAGCACATTTATCGGGAGGGAGGATTCCTCCTCCGACCAAGTGCCCTGGGCAGACAGGTTGCCCAGGACTCCACCCCAGCCCGACAGGCTGGTGTCCGTGGTAACCACTGTCCACACCACCGGGCGGAAGGACTTGCCTTCCGCCACCGCCGGGGACTGGATCCACCACAGAAGAGCCAATCTGGTCTGGTGACTTAAGGAGACATCCAGATCCAAGGACTGAGGAAGTCTGTCCCACCTGGCCAGGATCTCCGTCTGGAGAGCCCGTGTGTGGAACTGGGCAAAGGGAATCGCCTTGAAGGCCGACACCATCAACCCCAGGCCCCGCATGCAGGTCCTGAGTGACGAGGACGGATTGTCCCTGAGGGACCTGAGTTCGTCCCGCAAAGTCCGGAGCTTGTCCTCCGGCAAGAACACCTTTGCCTGAGCAGAGTCCAGAACCATTCCCAGATAGGGAAGGCGAAGCGACGGAGACAACGCTGATTTCTGAACGTTGATGGTCCATCTGAACTCCTGGAGTGTCTGTACCGTGATGGTCAGGTCGCGCACAAGGTCCTGGCTGGCCCTTGATCTCAGAAGCAGATCGTCCAGGTACCACAGAACCGCAATGCCCTGGGCCCGTAGCAGGCCCAGGACCGGTGCCAACGCCTTGGTGAAGACCCTTGAAGCCGAAGCGAGACCGAAAGGTAACGCCACAAACTGGTAGTGGTCCTCTGCGATAGCCAACCGAAGGTACCGCTGATGACCCTCGAAAATGGGGATGTGCAGGTACGCATCCTTCAGATCTATCGAAGCCAGGAATTCTCCCGGACTCAAGGAGGCCACAACCGAATGGAGAGACTCCATTCGAAACTTTCGAACACGCACGAAGCGGTTCAGCGCTTTCAGGTCCAGAATAGGACGCACTTTGCCCTCCTTCCTGGGCACAGTGAACAGATTCAATTAAAACCCCCGAAACCTGTCCCGATGTGGCACCGGGACAATCACTCCCTGAGCAAGCAGTTCCTGCACCGCCCGATGCAAATCCTGCAGACGCCCCGGAAGCAGATGGAGATTGGAGGGAAAGAATCTGTCCGCCGGCCTGGAAAGGAATTCGATCTTGTAACCTGATCGAACGATTTCCTGGACCCACCTGTCCGATATCCGGAGCAGCCAAGGTTGAAGGAAACCGCGCAAACGTCCCCCCACCCCCGAAATGGGTGAGGGCGCCCCTTCAGGCAGAGGCGGTTTTGTCCTGCCGAGGCGGCGTTGCCGGCCGTCTGCTTACCCGCCCAGGGCTTCTTCTGATTGCTCTGGGCCTTGAAGGGCTTGCCCTTGGATTGGTTCCGAAAGGCACGAAAGGACCCCTGATGTGATCTAGGCGCAGAACCCCGCTTGCCACGGAAAGACTTGTTCTTTGGGTTCTGGGGCAGCATAGTGCTCTTGCCCCCCGTGACGCCTTTCACCAGGGTATCCAACGCCTCGCCAAAAAGGCGAGAGCCAGCATAGGGAAAATCAGCAACTGTTTTCCGTGAGGACTGGTCGGCCGACCAGCTCTTCAGCCATATCAGTCGCCGGTTAAGCACCGCGACACTCGAGAGGCGAGCCACCAAGGGGGCCTCATTTAAGGCTGCATCACACAAATACATGACTCCTTGGTGGATCTGGTCCACCATTTCCAGTCGGGCAGGCGGCACGTCATCAGACACTAGGTTGCTTCTAAGCACCTTGATCCAATCAGCTACCGCCTGAGCCACCATAATGGACGCGAAAACGGGTTTGAGCAACGAGCCCGCCACCGTAGTATAGGAATGGCGGGCTAGAGACTCCAACCGCCGGTCCGTGGGATCCCGGAAAACCGGAGTATCCTCAGTAGGAACCAAGGTAGCCTTGTTCAGTACGGCCACAGTGTGATCTACCTGTGGAGGCACACACCATCGCGATTCCGTAGCCGGCGCAAAAGGATAAAGCAATTTGAACCGACTAGGCACCACGAATGGACGTTTCAATGTGCGCCACATTTCATTAACAGTGTAATGAAATTCAGCTGGGCAGGGAAAGACCTGCGCAGACTTGCGGGCCCTGTGCGTCCCAAAGGAGGACACAACGCCCGGAGGATTGGGCTCATCCTCTAAATGCAAGGTTTCTTTCACAGAAACAATCAACTCATCCATGGTCGCCCGTTCTTCAGGTGACCCAGGGGAGGATGTGTCAACACCCTCAATTTCAGCCTCCCCCTCAGACCCCGGGGGGTCCAAGGATGAGCGGGACCCTGAAAAGGGCACGCTTGCAGCAGCAGCAGCAGCCATATCCCCATCTGAATCAGAAGAGAGAGACAGCCTGGGCCGTTTTCTCGCAGCCCGTTCAGACATCAGCATTTCCATATTTGCCACTAAAGTCGCAACTACAGCAGCTAGATCAGGTCGCAGCGGAGCCACAGGAGAACTGGGGCCCCCCACTAAAGCTGGAGGAAACTTGCTTTCCTGAGAATCCATGGCTCAAGACAAGAAAAAATTACAGTGCAAAAAAATGATGTACTGTCCCCTTAAATAGCGATGCGGAGTGCGCAGTCCACCGCTACTGTCACAGCTATGAAGACCCCCAAAAGGAGAATGAAAACTGAGCCAGAAGCAGTATACAGAGGAAGACTGAGAGAGATGCAGTGCAGAGCCCGCAGATCGTTGCTACCTGTGTCCTTGCTGCCTGAGAGGGAAAGAAAATGCTGCTGGAAGGGGCTGGCTATAAGCCAGACCTCAGGGAAAATGGCTGCCCATAGGAAATGCATTGGAGGCTTCACTAAGATGGCCGCCGACATGCGGCCGAACCGATCGTTCTACAGCCCACAAAATGGCGGCGGAGGGCGCCAAAACGATCTGTATGCTTGCCCCAGAGGGGCCATAACCATGTGCAGTAAAAAACATGGCGGACCGCGCGAACATACCCCCGCAGCGGTCGCCGCACAACACTCACGTCTGTACCCCCAAGCATGCACCTAAGGTGACACAGGGACAGGGACCCCCAGTAAAAAACATACAGATTTGTACAAAACGAACCCCGCAGGGATCGTACAGGGAGTCACACAGGCACAGACATGAGGACACACAGCAACACAGACTGCCACCCCAGACAGAGGCCCCACACAGAAAAGTACTTACCTGTACCCGATGGTGTGGGGGAGCCTCTATGCACGGATAAACCTCTGTCCTCTCCTGACAGGGAGTGCCGTGAGCCAGGGACATGACGCTGCAGCAGCGCAGACGAGTCCTGTGAGGTAGCCACCTCACGGCTGCATTCATGCAGCGAACAGGAATGGGTCGTTCATAATGCCAGGGCGAACCATAGCTGAACGCTCGATGGCGGGCTGGGGGTCCATCTGACCCTCAGTGCCCTGGAGAACCAGGGCGGCCAGTCCGAATCCCAGCACCGCAAGATCCATCTTCATCCGAAGAATAAACTAACACTAAAGCTGACAAAATAAACAGCTAGTAAAGTGAGAGAAAAAAACTGACATTTTTCAAAGAAAATCAAATAAAAGATATAAGAAGGCTGAGACTGAAGCCCCAGCACAAGGTAGCTTGACTATTCCTGAATGCTAGGCAAACTAAAACTGAGTTGGGAGTGGTGATGCAGGGGGGTTATTGACCAGATGGGACAGCCCCCGTGGGTGTGTACATGCTAATGCCTTTTGTCTTTTGACTAAGTCTATATGCCTAGCTATTCCTATGGATAGGTGGACAATACCCAATTGTGATGACTTAGAGGAGGCGGCGACTGTCGGAGGACGTAAGAGAAATCTTCATATTCCCTGAGAGATATTTCTGACAGATATTACTGTCCCATCTGAAGCCATCTAAACCATTCTTTCAGCGTCCCCCAAGTATCTGTCCCTCACTCCCAGTGACAGTGAACACCCTCACACAGTGCTTCAGTTGGTGTGTCTAAGGGACAGGAACCACCCTGAAGCAGAGACACTTGCAGCTCAGCAGGGGCAGGCCCAGAGGTGGTTCATGCCATGCCAGCTGGAGCCAGGGATGGTGGTGTGCGATGATGGAACAAACATCCTGTCTGCCCTTAGGTAGGGAAAGTTGACATGTCCTCAATTTGGTGGTGTAGCATTTCTTAAAATACGTACCCAGGGTTGGAATATCTGCTAAAGCAGGCCAGAAGAGTCTGTAGCGATTTCAGGCGGTCATACACAACCAGTACTCGGCTAGGAGAAATTCAGTGGGAATTCCACTTGCCCGTAAACTGCCTGATTTGTGACATGCCCACAGGGTGGAACTTGACTTTGGCAATACCGCAGTGGCTGCACATGCAGCAGAGGGCCGTCAATGTGAATCTGTGTGAGTATGGCACAATGACAGTCTCAGGCAGGCTGGGATTTTTTTCCCACACCAATGACTGCTGATAAAGGATGCATGCACTGTACTGTCACCCTTTGAGGAGGCCACAAGGATAGTGAGCCATGACAATGCATGCATCAGTAACACAATCCCTGTTGTGTCCCTGCTGGAGCAGACTCTGCATGGCATTATGGACAGGGTACTTGAGGCAGAGCAATGGGAGGAAGATGAAGACTTCTGTTCCCCTCAAGGCCCGCTTTATGCAGACACCATTCTTCTTACATCACAAGAGAAGAGGGAGGAAGATTATTTGCTTTTATTTATCTTTATTAAAGCAGTCTGCTTTTTCTACTTTTGTTTTTCATGTTGCTCCGCTCCAGAGTTTTCTCCCTAATCTCTGATAAAAAAGCTGCCAGGTGCAGCAGGACTTTTTATCACATCCCCTATTATTGTCTTTATAAGACTTTTTTAAAAAGACTCTCTTATTGGACTTCTATTGTTCATTATAATATCATGCTATGCGGAATGGACTTCTTAGCGCCTATATGGTTGTGTTTTTTTCTGTTCTTTTTAAGAGGTTAATAGAGCTGCTTAGCCTGTCTGCATCAGCTTTTCTCATATTTTATTCATTATTCCATTGTTATTATATGCAGCCTTCCAGCAGTCATTTCCATCTTTATAGTTTACGTGGTGTGTCGCATACCATGAGTGCCCCTATGGTACATTGGTTGTGACACACATCAGGGTAATGTGATTTATATACAACATATAATTTTATTATTATTCCCCCCCCCCTTTTTTTTTTTATTATGGATCTCATTGGTGACATTGAGTTCCATAAATATGATAGATTAGATGTCATGTATTCTATTTTTTCTACTTATTTGTTTTCTGTCGATCCCATTATGAAAAGCTCAGACCGACATATTCTGTGCGGCATGTTCAAAAAATTAGAGAGACTCATGCATTCCGCTAACACCCAATGGTGGGATGAATTTTTTTCTCAACAAATATTTGTCAGCCAAAATTTCCCCCAGAGGGCTTAGAGTCACTAATACCTGTTCCTTCCTAGACCCGAGTCATCTTAAGGAATGGCAGAGTGTTGCTGAGTTCTGCACCTCCTAGTGGCTTGGGCTCTTGGCCCAACAACGACATATCAAACATGACTCTCTCTCATACACAACATCCAGATTTTGGTCCAGGATATTGAAAATTTCCAGATCCATATTCCTTTTGGGTGGTCAGACACCCTCAAAAATAAGACTAAGAAGAAAGAGGACTTTTTGCGGCCAATAAGTTAGGGAAATTCAAGAGAGATCTTGATGATTATAGGAATAATAAGATTTTTTCTTGAAAACATAGTAACTTCATAGTCCCCTAATGTCCCTGGACACCAACTCAGTTCCATACAGAACTGCACCCCCGGGGGACACGTGAAGGAATGGTCCCTATTCCCATTTCCAGACATATACCTTCATCTCAGTCCAATAAAAAATACAAATAATTGTCCTCTTAACACTAACAATAACAAAAATAGAAACAAAAACAATAAAAATAAAAATTCACACCACAATAATATCAATAAGAAGAATCCTACTGATACACGTGGGAAAGTTAATTCCTGTAATGATCCCCCCAAACATCAGCCACGGAGGCTCCCCCCCCTCCTTTCCCCCATATTGAGACACACAAAAAATTCTACTAAACAACTTACCAAGAACCCTGCTAACAACATCAATAGTGCCAAGGCTGTACCATACATTACCTCCGAGGCTTTACCAGTCCCCGTTATTTCACCCACAAATGCCTTACCTGAGCTCTCTTGTACCAGTTCCACTACATTTGTGGAGAATAATCCTCTGCATGGTGATCGGCCACCTAGGCCCTCTGTTTCCACTACAGAGGTCCCCGGCCCTATTATTATTGGGGAAGTTGAGAATAGTCTGCTATCATCCGCCCTTTCTCCAGCATCTTTTTTAGAGATGGGCACATGGCCCAAACCTCGTACAAAAAGAAAACACATAGACAGGGATGCAGAGGAGGACGTTGCATCTCCAAACACAAATATAAAACAGCGGAGACTATAAAAATCTTTAACCTCTCCTCAGTACAGCTCACCTCCAAAGACACCGCTTTATTACATAAAGGCCTTCGTTTTTCACCTACTATCCTTCCCAATTCCTTTTTATTATTTAGGGATCTACATAAACTCATTAGAAACCTTACATTGAAGCGTTTTTTCAACATCAAGTCCAATCAGTGTTATATATCTCTTCCTAATACAAATATAGAGCCTTGTCCCCTTAGTCCTTCCATCAGTAGTTCATTAGGGAGCCCTTTCAGCACATATGACTCGTGTGAAGAGGGAGATTTGGACTTAGATGCTTTTCTATTGTCTCAATATCCTCACAAATCACCCACCATAGTAACTTGCGCCCCAAATCTGTCTTTTATCCCACCCACTCCAAAGGCCCATATCTGGAAGCCTTCTCTAGGATGGTCTTCTCTGATTTCCAAAAATTATGTGATGACTCATCCAGAGAGAAAAAAACAATTACACTCTAACCTTAGCAAGGGAGAATTCTTGGCCCTTAAGAGATTTGTTGATAACCCGGACCTTATCATCAAATCAGCAGATAAGGGGGGAGGGATTGTCTTACAAGACAAAAAAGATTATCTAACTAAGGCATTACGCTTACTTGCCGACAGTCAGACTTATTTAAAACTCCCAAAAGATCCTTTACCAACATTTAAGGTAAAACGACTATTTCAGGCGGCCCTCAAAAAGAAAGTGATCAATAAGGAGGAAGCGTCATTCGTGTAAAGAGACTATTACCACACCCCTTATTTTTACCATTTACCAAAGGTCCATAAAGATCCTGTGCACCCTTCAGGTAGGCCTATTGTTGCAGCTATGAATAGTGTGACAAGTGGTTTGTCACAATATGTTGACATCTATCTTCAACCACTTGCACAAAACTTACCATCCTACATACGCAACTATAGCCATTTATTAGAACAGATTCTTGGGTACCCATGGGAGGAAAGTTACCTTTGGTTGTCCTTGGACGTGAGTTCCTTGTACACCTCCATACCACATCATGTCGGTCTACAAGCTATACAACATTTTCTCCTGCAAGAGTCTGCTTTACATGATGACCAAGTATCCTTCATTTTGGATGCTACACACTTTTGTTTGACACATAATTATTTTCAGTTTGAGGATGATTTTTTCCAACAAATCCACGGACTGCCAAGGGGGCCAATTTTGCCCCGTCATATGCCAACTTGACAATGGGGTATTGGGAGATGTTATTTATTTGGAAGAATAACCCCTTTGCAAAACATCTAACGTTTTTTGGTCGGTATATTGATGATGTGATCATCATTTGGGATGGCCCTGTTTTTCTGATTAAGGACTTTGTCCAGCACTGTAACAACAACCCGTTCGGGCTTAGATTCACATCAGTGTGGCATGCCGACACCCTCCCCTTTTTGGATCTGGAACTTGGCATGATGCTGGGACCATTCATGCCAAGAATTATATCAAACCCACAGGAGGTAATTCTTACCTCCATTACAATAGTTGTCATCATCCCCTATGGACGAAAAACATTCCCAAAGGACAGTTTTGTCGATTGAGGCAAAACTGCACTAGGGAATCTGACTATTTAGTTCAGAGTGAGCACCTCAAGCTCAAGTTTTTGGAGAAAGGGTATCCAGAAGACTTAGTTGATCAAGCTCACCAGACCTATCTCCCTGGAAAACCGGTTACATCTCGGGTAAAGGATGACGATCCTCCAGTTCGGTTTGTTACGAGGTTTCATTATAAACATAACAAAATGGAGAAGATCCTACAGAAACATTGGGGTATCCTCAAACAAGATCCCCATCTCAGTTCAGTCATCTTGGATAGACCGAAGTTTACCTATAGGAGAGCCCCAACGTTGAAAAACAAGATTGCACCAAGCAAACTAAAAACAGTTAAGCCCTCAAAAAATCCTCTATGCATGGTCCTGTTGACAGGGACGTTTGCTTGCCGCAAGAAACTCTGTAAAATGTGTAATTTTGTCCAACATGGTCAGCGTCAATTTACATGTAGGGACAAGGTTTACACTTTGGGAGGTTTCTTTAATTGCTCCACAGAGTATGTGATATATTTTCTCACATGTCCGTGTAAGTTACTATATGTGGGATGTACTATCAGATCAGTGAGACAGCGGTTTGGCAAGCATCGCCGGTATATTGAGGTCAGGTGCGACAAGCATAGCATACCGCGACATTTTGCAGAAAATCATAGCAAATCTACTACGGGCCTTAACATTTGGGTGATTGAAGCCATTTCAAAAGAGTTGCCTGAGGCAGAAAGTTTCGCTAAGCTATGCATGCGCGAGACGTACTGGATTTATACTCCCGATACCCTTGCACCCCGAGGGTTAAACGAGGAATTGGACGTCAATACCATACTTTGACTCATATACGTGTATATATAAATGTGCATATATATATATATATATGTAGTTTCATGTGTATATATGTATATTGTCATTTTTTCTTTATAATCATTTTATAATTTTTTCATTATTACTATTTTTGCATGTCAGTTACCGCAGTATTTATTATTATTTTTATCATTCATTTTTGGGTCATAATGTTTATCATGCGGAATTTGTAATTGGGCATCTACACTACTAATAATAAATAATAATAAATATAAATAAAAATAATATTATTTTTCCCTTTTTATATTTTATATATATATATATATATATATTTCCTGGCTCTGCGTCCTGCCATCATACTACGGGTCAACTCCGCCCCTCTGACCCCCATAGGACATCCCTGAAATAGCATAAAAGTTAGGCAGTACCTGGTGGAGGTGTTCTTTTTTTTGTCCTCGCTCCAGACACCTTGAAAAAATATGTTATCCTTCCTTGTGGCCTTCCCAGGTTCAGCCACTCTCCTGGGTAAGAAGACCCCCTCTTATGGGCTGTAAATCTCCCTCGATGGTGGGTTCCCCTTGGTGCTGGGAGTAAGTTACATTGCAGTATAAATTGCTGCATTTCATACTGATACCATTAATTGACAGTCAAAACTGACAAAGATGCCGTATTACAGTGGAGGTTCTTTCCTCGCTGTTGTTACAGTATGAATGATGATATGAAGCTGGCTGGCAATTTTTTTGCTGTATTTTTCTCCCCTTAAACATGCTTGCTGGCTCTTGTAGTTCGCTAGAGATGGTGGTTTTGCATGCCCCAGTGTGGGGGCAGGGGGCCAGCCCAGGTTTCCTCTGATCACCTTGGAGCTTTTGGTTAATCAGTGGAGGCAGTCTGGCTTCCTTTTCTTCTGTGGCCAATACACTGTGTGTAACTGGGTCTCTGCTGCCCTCACTGTGAGTACATGCACATCCTGGTCTGCTTTGCCTGTTTTGAAGCTTGGGGTATTTTGTCTAAAGCTGCTGCCAGCCTCAAAGCACTGAAGAGGTTTTTGGGAAGGAATGCGTTTTTGTTTTTCTTTATCTTTTTTTGGTAAAAAAAAAAAAAAAGAGAGCAATGTATGTGGCCAGGACGGAATAAATTTTCGTCAGTTGGTCACTCCGAATGGACCTGATCGAGTGTGGAGCCACAGTGTTGTGGGGATGAATGTGAACTAAGCACCCTGCAACTTTGATTTTAATTCCACAGGAGATCACATACTGAAATATTGACACGACTGTGAATGCTGTCACTTGGCGAATGCTTCACATCATTTTATCACTAATTTGGAGGATATGTCAGCAATACCTTAAGGAGGTAGTCCAAGGATCTTCCTCATTATGCTTAGCACAATGAGGTGCTGGGAGGATACGTTGCCAGGAAGGAGAATGTGTCTATGCCTTAATGAGGTAGTCAGAGGTTCCCCTGTCCACTATTTGTAGCCACAAAGTTACTGTGAACACAGGATGCAGTTACCATTCCCAAGTGTTGGCATACAGCTTGCGCTGCTTTACAATACTGTTGCTACCTGCTGCAGAGACAAGAACAAGGTTACTTCTGTTTGTGGGCGACAGACAATAGCATAAGCTGGCACTTTGTGCAGCCTGTGGCTATCCTATTAGTCCTTATTGCTTATAGCAGATAAGGTTCTCCATGTGGAGGAGAAAGGGCTCTGGTTGGGAAGCTTGTGTTAAGTTTTCTCAGTTTCAGGTAAAGGCTTGTTTGCCTTGCTCTTCGGGATGGCCCAGGACTACAGCATCAGAGTTGCCTTAGTGGAGATAGCCTATGGCTACACCACACCACCCTGTATGTGCTTGATCTCAGAAGCTAAGCAGGTTTAGACCTGGTTAGTGGATGAATGGGGGACCACCTGGGAAACACTGAGTTCTGTACAGCAGCACATATGCCTTTTAACCAGAAGAGGGCAGTAATACTGATAATGGTGCACTTAGCTTCTCTAGGGTTCTGAGTCAAGCTGCCCCAGTGCTGTGGGGGACAGTTCACCACTCTAAGTCCATGGGGGCCCTTGCATGTTCTGCTTTCTGAGGCTTTGCAAAGTCTAACAGCCATAGCCATGCTTCCTCAAAGCAGAGGCAACAGGGGGTTTGTGGTTTCAGAAGCCTTGGCGCCCCGGATGTTTTGGGGCTGCATTTCCCATGATGCTCATACACTCTGAAGTGTAGTTGGGCATTGTGGGAGGTGTGGTTCTGGGGTGCCGAGGTTTGCTATCACTGCTCCAGAGCTATGGTCAGATGCAGGTTTTAAAAGAAAGCAGTGTACAATGTTTGCATTACCTCCCTTACCCTGGAAGACCTTTTTAAATGTTTTGAGGATCAATGATCGCTAATGTTCTCATCCCTGCAGCAGTTTCCTGCTTCCTTACCATAGCTCCCATGCTCCACCAATCTGTCAACAGTTTTAAGGAGTGATTTTTGGCTCAGGGCATTCTTTCGATGCGGATGCAGAGGTGGATCATTAATATTCATTCCCTCTCTTGGGTCACAAATGTCAGATGGCCTTTGGATTTATCTTAGTGCTAAGCACGTGCCGGTATTTATGAAGGTTCCTGTCTTTATGACAGAATCCTAAAAAAACCATTATTCTGGTGGTAAGGAAGGGAGCCTGGTGCCCTTTTCTGGACTTAGCAAACACTAGTCTACATATTCCTATAGTCTGGGTTCGTCAGCACTCAGGTTTTTTCTAGCAGACAATGACTTGACCTAGGTCATGGTATGTTTTTTGGTTGGCATTCTCCCAGAACCCTCTTGAGGGTACTATCAATCTTTATGGCATTTATTTCCTCAAGTGGCATTTTGCGGATAGCGAAGTAGGGGTGCTGCTGCTAAGTAACGTTTTTGCCTGCAGGACCCTCTAGATCTTGGAGTATCATGTTAATTTTTAGTAGATCCAAATCCAGTCTACTTAAGTCCTGGATCGCTGTTCATTGCAAGCAAAGGTCATGTCCATCCTTCTGGGTCCGGGTATGTTTTTGGTCACGCCCCCACCCCAGAACCCTTCTGGAGGTACTATCTATCCTTAGGGCATTCGTTTCCTCAGTGATATCCTGCTTAGAGCGACGTAGGAGCACTGCTGCTAGTTAACGCCTTAGCCTGCAGGACTCTCGAGAGCTTTCATCTTGTCAAGTTTTAGTAGAATTGAATTCAGTTTACTTACTCCTAGATCGCTGTTCAGTGCTAGTTAAGGTCATGCCCATCTTTCTGGGGCCTGGGATCCTGAGCATTATGTGGACTATATCCTGGTGTTGGCTCACTCCAGGGATTTTCTCATAGATCACCGGAATCATGTCTTGCAGACCCAATCAGAATTTGGGTGGATGGTGAATGTGCATAAGAGCCAACTTGTTCCGTCCAATGCCTAACCTACCTGGGCGGGGGGTTTCAGTACAGTCCAATACAAGATTTTCTTGTGAAGAGAGAAGATTGATCGAGTCTGTGCGGGGATCAAGGGGATTAGGTCCTCAAAGGAAATCACGGTTCGTCGATGCATGAGTTTTTTTTAGGTCTCCTAACGGCCTGTATCCCGGCAGTGCCTTGGGCACAGGAGAAGGTTTCAGTTCTGCCTTCGAAGCCAGTGGCACTGCGGTTCTCTCAGCCAGAGGTTCCAGGTTCCTTGCTTAGTTTCCAACAACCTTCTGTGGTGGACCAAGAGGAGCAACCTCTCCCTGGGCGGGCCCGTCAGCCCTGGAGACTGGATCACGATTACTGCGGATGCCAGTCTCCAGAGTTGGGGGGCTTATTGCCTACAACTGAAAGTGCAGGGAGTGTGGGACCAGAGTTTGCCATGTTCCTCGAATCTCCTAGAACTAACAGCGGCCAGGGAGGCGCTGAACGCGTTTTTGCCCGTATCCAAGGCAGGAGAGTCAAGACTTCTCATGGACAATACAACGGCAGTATCGTACATTGTGAAACAAGGGGGGACAGGAAGTCTGCAACTTCTCCAGGTAACTGCAGAGATCTTCTCCTTGGCCAAAGCCCATTTGTTGAACTGTTCAGCATCGTGTCTCCCGGACCCTCAGAATACCCTAGCAGACCAGTTGAGCAGGAACTTCGCCAACTACACAGGATGGATGCAAAATCCAAAATATTTGTCGAGCAATGGGGGTTCCTGAGATAGACTTAATGGCGACACATTTCAACTGTCAAGTTTTTTTCCCACTTCTTCTGCCCGCAAGCTCTGGCCCAGGATGCTCTCTATCAGAAGTGGGGCTTCAAGCAGGTCTACCTATTTCCACCAATTACTCTGATCCTCAAATCATTGGTGAAGATCATGGAGGAGGGAGTACCCGCTATTGTGATAGCTCTATTCGGGCCGAGGAGGCCATGGTTTCCCCTTCTTTTTCGTCTGGTGGTGTGTCCTCCAATAAGGCTCCCTCAGGTCAGGGACCTTCTCATCTGCAACAGCCACACTCACCCCAACTCGGCCTGTCTGGCCTTGACTGCATGGAATTTGAGAGGAGCAAGCTCCAGAATCTAAATCTCTCTGACTCAGTAATGTCCACCATTCTGTGATCCAGGAAAGAATCGACTAAAAGCCCCTTATTATAGAGTGGGGCAGAGGTTCGAGGATTTCTCAGTACGGCCTTGACTCAGGACTAAGCTTCAGCATGCTTAAAGTACAAATTTCAGCACTTTTGGCCCTTACCAATACCTCATGGTCAAAGGAGTCTCTAGTAGTTGGATTCCTCCGTGCGGCAATCAAGATATACCCGCCTATTTGTCCTTTTCTTTTCAAAGTGGGATTTACTGTTAGTATTAATGGGGTTGCTAAAAAGACCCTTTTTTCCCCAGATTCGGACAGTCCTTTATGGTACCTGACATTAAAGACGGTTTTCTTGACAGTTTTGGTCTCAGCCAGATGATTCTCAGACACTGCAGCCTTCTCCTACAAAGAGCCGTTCTGCACCTTCCTTCAGGTCAGCGTGGTGTTAAGACCTTCTCCGAAGTCCCTTCCTAAAGTCTTGTTGGAATTTCATTTTAATTGGGAATTGGTTCTCCCGGCCTTTTCACCTTCTCAATCAGACTTGGAGGAGCCTAGATGGTATGATCTGGATATGAAGTCTCTCCTACAGACAAAGCTGCCCAGAACGGTCTCGTTCCGGAAAACAGATGCTCTATTTTTGTATTCCCAAAGGGTCCCAGGATGGGTATGCCGGGCCCTCCAAGAGTCCTCTCGACAGGGATAGTTAAAGCAATCCAAACAGCTTACTCCCTGGAAGGCCTCCCCCCTCCTCAGGAGATCCAAACACATTCCATAAGAGCGATGTCATCCTTCTGGGCAGCTTGGTCCAAAGTATCGGCAGACGTGGTCTGTAAGGCAGCAGGTTGGAGATCCCCTAATACCTGCATAAAACACTATAACCTGGATGTGATGTCATCCCAGTATGCTCAGATGGGAGCTTCAGTAGTGTCTTCTGCTTTATCAAGATATTAAAATTTGTTTCTTGCAGCAGTACCTGGTGTTTGTAATTTATTCTTCCCACCCTGTGTTTTGGCTAGTTAAGTCCCGTAGTATGATGGCATGGCGCAGAGCCAGGAAAATGGAAAATTGTTACCAATACTTGCCGTAATTTTCCTTTCCTGGCTCTGCGTCATGCCAGCACAAACCCTCCCTGGTCCGTCACGAGCTCATACAGAACACCTCCACCAGGTACTGCCTGCCTTTTATGCTTTTTCAGTGATGTCCTATGGGGGTCAGAGGGGCGGAGTTGACCCGTAGTATGATGGCATGACGCAGAGCCAGGAAAGGAAAATTACCGTAAGTATTGGTAACAATTTTCCATTATATATATTTTTTTTATTCAATATTATGTAGTATTATTTTCAGTTTTTTTTATTAGTTAATTTAGCCATGGATTTATTATTATTTATTATTATATTTTCCTGGTATCATATTGGTTGTATATTATTTGTGTACTGTATTTATCCACATACCCATAATGGCTGTAGTTTTTATAGTACATTGCCTATTTTTAAGTCATTTTTTAGATAGCCTATTATTTGTGTACAATTAGCTTTAAGTGCCCATTGTGTATAAATAGCCCTTTCCCTGGTGGAGAATCGTTTAGTATTGGTGTTCACCTTCCTTTGGATACTAATTAGTGAAGCGCTCCTCTCTCTATATATTCCCAGCATTACAATCTCTCCCCAGCACCTGAAGAAAGAGCGCGCATGTCCGTTACGGACTTAGCGCATTCTCAGAAATGCGTTGTGCTTTCCGGGCCCAAGGATACCAGTAACCGTCACGGATGTGACCCTTCCTCCCTCCACTGCAGTGTCAGCTTCTGCTGGATGACCTGGACACTTCGAGATTAAGGCCGGCCACCTTCTCTCCTGCTCCACGGCTTCACAAGCTCAAGGCACACCGCACATCCATCAGAGGGACGGCACCACCCGGTGGATTATCTCACACATATGTCTGCTTATTATCAACTAATTTTGGGAGTTGCTGCCAATTATTTGCTTTTATTTATCTTTATTAAAGCAGTCTTCACGCAGAGAGCTTTTTCTGCTTTTGTTTTACATGCTGCTCCAGAGTTTCCTCCCTCATCTCTGAGAAAAAAGCTGCCAGGTGCAGCAGGACTTTTTATGACATCCCCTATTATTGTCTTCATAAGACTTTTTTTAAAAAGACTCTCTTATTGGACTTCTATTGTTCATTATAATATCAAGCTATGCGGATGGACTTCTTAGCACCTATATGGTTGTGTTTTCTTCTTGGGAGTAGTATGTGGCTGAGAGGAGGCAGTTCCAGATACTGTAATCCTCAGTGACTCCAAGGAGTCTGCTTCTCATGCCTCCAAAAACTTGTGGTGCATGGGTTTCCTAATGCTTGAAAGTCTGCGAAAGGATCCAAGAATACATAACATCATAGAGAAGGATCACCATTGGTTGGCAACCCTCCTTGACCACCGTTACAAGGGGAAAGTCTCAGAACTCATCCTGTCACCACAGAGGGTGCAGAAGATGAAATCTCTTGAAGACACTTTAAAGAGGAGTTTATCTAATGCTTTTCCTGAATCTAGTAGGTTACAGTGTCATGGAAAACTTAGTTTAGAGGCTTCTGTTCAAGAGAGGAGCAGTGGAGTGATGCATTTCACAATTGTTTTATTCCTCGCCACCCAGGGCTTTCAGCTTCCACATTTCATTGGCAACATCTGCATCATATGGTGGACGATTATCTAGGGGCGAAAACAGAGATGGAGACCTTTTCCAGTTGTCATTCCACTGGGCTACTAGGTCATGAGAATAGACCACTGGCCCTGTATGCAATTGAGCTGCTGGGCTGCCCTGCATCCAGTGTGCTTTCCAAATAGGCATTCAGTGCTGCTGGAAGAATTTTTTTGGTGTAGGTTTCATGGGCACAATTAACTCCCAAAGACCAATTTTTCCACACCTGTTTGACAGGTGCATATCATTTTAATTTTTGACAGCAAGGCCAATTCTTGCTTTCATCAAGAGTACCTCTATAGGGTTATGGTATGAGGCACCTCCAACACCCAAAGACGAATTTTTCCACATCTGTTTGACAGGTGAATAGCATTTCAATTTTTGACAGCAAGGCAATTCTTGCTTTCATCAAGAGTACCACTATAGAGTTAAGGTGTGAAGGTGCCACAGATGCCCAAAAGACCAATGTTTCCGCACCGGTTACTTCTATCCAAAGTCTGCAGAAGAGACACCAGAATATATCCAAAAAATCTTTAATCTTATTCCCAGTGCACTACATTGTGGCCTCATTTTACAGAATGGCTCCCCAAGCTGTTGTTTACAATATAAAGAAAGCTTGGAGGGAAAATTTAGTTTTTTTGGCTTTATAAATGCAATTATTTCTGCAGCAGCTTCTATACACATTATAGGTGTGCCACATTACAGGTAGACTAAGGGGATCCCCCCAGGCACTATAATAAAAGGCATTTTTCATTGTTATTGTTATTTCCCATTTTGATGCTTTCACTTTAAGCATCAATAAATTATTGCTCATTTAAAAATGACATTTTTTTACAAACCTTTTTTTCATGGATTCATGCCCCCCAGGGCAGTATCCAAACCCCCATAACCATTGTATGCCAAATTACTTGTATATAAGCCTTCAAAATGGGCACTTTTTATTTTTACAGTTCGAGTCCCATAGATTTTATTTGGGTTCGTTATTTAGTTCTGAACTTTTGCGATGTTCAAAAGTTCTGGTGCAAACCGAACAGGGGGTCGTTCGGCCCATCCCTACCTATTACATTCCTTTTACTACAATAAAATGTTTACTGATAACCATTTTTTTATACTTACCTTATTTGCCACATATTTCCAAGTTACTGAAATGTTATTTCCTAGAAGAGCCTTTATCCAGGAAGCCACATCCTGGTGGATTTCCCCAGAACGATCTTTAATATGGCCATCGGGCAGAAGGGTGGCTTTGTGGCTGTAGTCCTACAGCAAATGGGTACCAATGAAAGCAACAGAATAGATATGAAGTCTACACACTTACACGACCATACAAGATAATCTCCACAACATTTCATTAATTAGCATTAAAGTAAAACAAAGTAAATACAAATATATATTTCCATTTTAAGTGAGTGCATGCTAAATAATGTGTAGGTTTAAAACTTACAAGTATTTATTAATTACTTTTTCTGACAAAGCCTTCATCTACTTTTCTCTCTGGAAGGCTGGTAACATTCTTCCTAATCCAGAGCCAACATCTACCTCATGGACTAAGATGCTGACTCTAAAATGACACAGCCATTAAAGTCCCCATGTCTGTACAAATACATTTTTATACAATTTTATACTGTTGCCATGTATTGTGATATTTCAGGAATTTAGTAATCAGGATTTTGACTAGTTAGCCATTGTCTGACAAAGCAAAAGCAAAGTCAGGATGGGATGAAGAGCAGGCCCTGCCAGCAAGAACTGAGTCCTAGAGAGGGCTTCCAACCTATTATTTGTTGGGTCCTTATAGATATGTGCGTCTTCTACTGGAATAGCAAGCATGTTAAGGTGGGACACTGCTGGATCCACAGTGGGTATTGACAGTCAATAAGCACTGGATGAAAGCAACAGCTTCTCAGGGTATTTCCAATCTCTGTAGAGAAAGAGTTAAAAAAGTTGGGAGCATGGTTGTGGCCTCTGTAAGAATTCGCAAATAACTGGCTGATTCGGGCCATAAAGTTTTGAATGACTGTAGTAAAAACCTCTACCATAACCGCAAACAAAACGGTCACACCTGATAAAGCTAATAAGAACTCTAATGACAGAATAGACATAATTCCAGGATGCAGACATCAACAGAATCAGTAGACACACTTAGGGATAGAACTTTTGAAAACTTCAGTTCGAACAGAACACCCGAATTTCCAGAAAGTTCGGTTTTGGATTCCAGAACCCCATTGAAATCAATGGGACCCGAACTTCTGGAATCAAAAAACACCATTTTGAAGCCCTAAAACCCAATAAATGCCCCTAAAAAGTGCCTAGGGTTCTGGGTCATGCCCCAGGGACTATTAATCACACAAAAAAAAAGTTCCTAAAAATTGTCATGTTTGATAGAGAGCCAATTATTGAAAAGATTATTGAAAAAAAAGATTTCTTTGGATTTAGTGTCTGGGGGGTCTAAAAGGTGTACCTGTGAAGTTTCAGCTCTGTAGCATGTCCAGAACCAGAAAAAAAAGATAGTTTGTCTTAGAATTAATATAGAACAGGGATATGGCTCCGCTATTTTCACACCTTGCTGGTTTTGTAGCAAGCATTTTTTTGTGCATTTTTGGGGGGTCTTTGGAGGCAGGCATAACATCAGAACTTCTAGCTTGCGCTAATGAAATAATTAACACCCATATGGCTTCTCTGCTATAACACCTATATGTGTGTATGTGTATAAATACATATAAGTGTGTGTGTATATATACCCCTATACAGAAATTCAGATGTGTTGCCTGCCTCCAAAGACCCCAAAAAAATGCCCAAAAAAAACCTCCTGTTGCAAAAACACACCTGGGCGTTTTTGTAGCTGGTGTTTTTTTGGGCATTTTTTGGGCGTCTTTGGAGGCAGGCATAACATCAGAACTTCTGTGTATGGGTATATATACCCACACACATGTATGTTTATATACACATACACATATATAGGTGTGAAAGTAGCAGAACACTATGCTTGCGCTAATGAAATAATTAACACCCATATGGCTTCTCTGCTATAACACCTATATGTGTGTATGTGTATAAATACATATAAGCGTGTGTGTATATATACTCCTATACAGAAATTCAGATGTTTTGCCTGCCTCCAAAGACCCCAAAAAAATGCCCAAAAAAACGCCAGCTACAAAAACGCCCAGGTGTGTTTTTGCAGCAGGCGTTTTTTTTGGGCATTTTTTTGGGGTCTTTGGAGGCAGGCAAAACATCTGAACTTCTGTATAGGGGTATATATACACACACACTTATATGTATTTATACACATACACACATATAGGTGTGATAGGAGCGGAGACATATGCCTGTTATTTATTTCATTAGCGCAAGCATAGTGTTCTGCTACTTTCACACCTATATATGTGTATGTGTATATATACATACATGTGTGTGTGTATATATACCCCTACACAGAAGTTCAGATGTCATGCCTGACTCCAAACATGTCCTTAAAAAAGCCCTATAAACGCCTGCAGCAAAAAGCAGGGTGACAGGGGCTAAGCCATATCGCTGATCTATAAGTGTTCTAAGAGAAACGATCTTTTCTCTATAGCGGTCACCCTGACATAGAAGGGTTTTGTCACCCTGCCATAGCAGTCAGAGTCAGTTAACCCTACACTACGGTCCCCTTACACTTAACACTTTACCTACAGAAACTAGATTATTAAATCTAACTATAGTGGAAAATAGTACCCTAACTACACTAGATATCCCTTTCCTCACACTAATAATTGCTAAATGACACTTTGAAGCAGAAGTAACAGAACTGCTTCCACTCTCTTCCACGTCCCTGTATTACAATGCTAGGAATTTGGCGGGGCTATCTTATATACTGGGGGGCGTATTCACTAATGATTGGCCTCTGGACCCCCTAGTCACTCCAATCACATTCCTAGCATTCTCCTGCCCCTCAATTTGCTTTTACTGATGGTTCTGGTCCAATCACGGGCTTTTAAAGCCCATTTCCTGTCCCATTGCATTTTGGTCGGTTCTGGTTGCCAAATTCTGAACTTTTTCAGCAAAAAGTTCGGAATTCAGCCGAACCTCGAACAGTCAATGTTCGGGTCGAACCGATGGTCGACCCGAACCGTTCGATCATCCCTAGACACACTGCAAGCAGCCTCAGCATCATTGCTTGAGTGTAAGCTGGGGGAACTTGGTACAGCAAACTGCTGTCCTATGTCTGGTGGCATGGCAGGAAGACAACGTAAGGCCCAGGGTAAGAGGCAGGCCATATGTACTCAAAAAACCTGGACAGCTGGCAGCAGCTGAGCATTTAGATGGCTAGAGGTGACTAAAGTAATGGTAGGTGGGCAGCAAGAACAAATTGAAGACTGAAGTTTCACACGTCTCGTTTCAAGCAGGAGTGGCAGTGGGAACATTGTTCCTAGACAGTGACCTATCTAAATGGGGTAGATTCTGGTGCACAGTCCAACCAGCCTACACACAAAGTACGTCTCCAAAATCAGGATAAGTGTTGAGGCAATGCTAGTGGCTCTGGGAAGTGCTTCATGGCTAATTTGTTTACAGAACGGAGTCTGGAAAGCACTTTACATGAAACCCAGTCCCTGAAGGTCAGATCCAGGCTATCCCCACACGGTCCACACTGTCCAGTCAACAGGGTCCAGACATGGCACTGCAAAAGCCAGGCTGAGGACAGCTGTGATGGATAGCTGCAATCGAAATGATAAGATCTAGCAGCAACATAGAGAAGAGTCTTGATTTAAAGTACGAAAGACAAAACTTTTTTTAACCACTTTACCACCGGAGGATTTTGCTGTCTTACGTCCAGGCCACTTTTTGCGATTCGGCACTGTGCGACTTTAACTGACAATTGCGTGCGACGCCGTACCCAAACGAAATTTACGTCCTTTTTTTCCCACAAACAGAGCTTTCTTTTGGTGGTATTTGATCACCTGTGCGATTTTTACTGTTTGCGCTATAAACAAAAAAAGAGTGTTTATTTTGAAAAAATTACAATATTTTTAACATTTTTTTATATGAAATTCCACCCAAAAAAATGTAAAAATCAAAATTTTTTAAAATTTTTGGCCAATTTGTTTTCTGCTACCTATGTTTGGTAAAAAAAAAATCACAATAAGCGTATTTTGATTGGTTTGCGCAAAAGTTATTGCCTTTACTAACTAAGGGAAAGATTTCTGTAATTTTTGGTGTTTTAATGGCGGCGATCTGCGATTTCTTTTGCGAGACTGCGACATCGCAGCAGACAGATCGGACCTTTGACATTTTTGACACTTTTGGGGGTACCAGTGACATTACTGCAGTAATCAGTGCTATATATATGCACTGTTACTGTAAAAATGACACTGGCAGGGAAGGGGTTAATTTTATTGGAGAGGGAGGGGTTAATGTATGCCTGGTGCTTACTAACATGTGTGGGGGAGGTGACTGAGTGAGTCAGGGATAGATCGCATGTTCAGCTATGCTGAACACTGCAATCTGTCACTCCCTGTCACTTAGGAGATCCGCCCACTCTGTTTACTCAGGCGGGCGGATCTCCAAACTAGGTTCCCCGCCGCCGCTCCTCCCCTGGCCCGACTCCTGCTGTGACTGAAAACAGCGGGAGCCCGCCTCCGGCGGCGCGCGGGCGCTGCCTACAGGGGGAGGAGTCCAGCGACGTAGTACTACTTCGCTGGATGATAACGAACCACTTTGCCGCAGTACGGTCAACGTGACCGGTCAGCAAGTGGTTAAATTTTGGATAGAGTAAGGAAGGGTTAAAATCCCTTTTTTTTTTGCTATTTCCCATTTCCTGTCCCATAGCCAAACAGGAAGTGTGAGGAAATCTCTCCAAAGTGAGGAAAATCCCTGGTTGTCACCAGTGTCACCAGAACTAGTGTCCCTTGAAGATTTCCACTCTTTTACTTTTCTAAGGAATCCCCTAAATTGGGATTTGCTTTTACTTTTGAAATATCAGTAAACATAACAAATCGATAGGGTGACTCTCCATAACAGGACAAAGACAACAATAAAAACCTGACATATGTTCTAATCTTTCTCCACTCTAACCAAAACTAAAAAAACTTACTGAGTTATACTTAAGGATAAAGTACAATTTCAAAATAATTAAAGTGTAGAAAAACAAATGTTAGCAAAAAAAGGTTAGTCTTTAACTCAGAGGAGCTGGAGAAAAGACATCTCTCCTCCTAGAACACTAGCAAAAAAACTGAGGCATGCTGGTAGAGGGATGGGGTTATCCTGGGTTGTTCAACAGTTATTTTGTTTGCCAAAAAGTGTCCTAGTGTAGGAGGCAGAATAACTCAAAGGTAGTGATGTTGCGAACATAAAATTCGCCGTTCGCGAACGGCGAACGCGAACATCGGCGAATGTTCGCGAACCGGCGAACATTGCGAACCGCCATAGACTTTAATAGGCAGGCGAATTTTAAAACACACAGGGACTCTTTCTGGCCACAATAGTAATGGAAAAGTTGTTTCAAGGGGACAAACACCTGGACTGTGGCATGGCGGAGGGGGATCCATGGAAAAACTCCCATGGAAAATTACGTAGTTGACGCAGAGTCGGGTTTTATTCCATAAAGGGCATAAATCACCTAACATTCCTAAATTGTTTGGAATAACGTGCTTTAAAACATCCAGTGTGTGTATACGTTCAGGTATGATGTTGTATCGATCAGGTAGTGTAAGGGTTACGCCCGCTTCACAGTGACAGACCAAACTCCCCGTTTAACGCACCGCAAACAACCGCAAACAGACCAGAACCGACCAAAATGGGACAGGAACTGGGCTTTAAGGGTTAGGGTTAGGTTTAGTGTTAGGGGCTAGGGTTAGGGTTACGGTGAGATACTTAGGGTTAGAGTTAGTAACCCTACCCCTATGCCTCTAACCCTAACCGTCTAACCCTAAGCACTAAAAATAACCCTAGCCCTAACCCTAACCCTAGCCCTAACCCTAATTCTAATTTTTTTTCTGGTTCTGGACATGCTACAGAGCTGAAACTTCACAGGTACACTTTTTAGACCCACAGACACTGAATCACACAAAAAAAGTTCTTAAAAATTGTAATTTTTTGATAGAGAGCCAATTATTGGAAAAATTAAAAAAAAAAACAAAAAAAAAATAAAAAATGTCTTTGGATTTAGCGTCTGGGGGGGTCTAAAAAGTGTACCTGTGAAGTTTCAGCTCTGTAGCATGTCCGGAACCAGAAAAAATTACAAATTAGGGTTAGGGCTAGGGTTAGGGTTAGGGTTAGGGTTATTATTATGGCTAGGCTTAGAGGGTTAGGGTTAAGATTAGAGGGTTAGGGTTATGGTTAGAGGGTTAGGGTTAGGTTTAGTGTTAGGGGCTAGGGTTAGGGTTACGGTGAGATACTTAGGGTTAGAGTTAGTAGCCCTACCCCTACCCCTCTAACTCTAACCCTCTAACCCTAAGCACTAAAAATAACCCTAACCTTAGCCCTGACCCTAACCCTAGCCCTAACCCTAATTCTATTTTTCTTCTGGTTCTGGACATGCTACAGAGCTGAAACTTCACAGGTACACTTTTTAGACCCCCCAGACAATAAATCCAAAGAATTTTTTTTTTAAGTTTTTTTTTTTTTTTTTAATTTTTCCAAAAATTGGCTCTATCAAAAATTACAATTTTTAAGAACTTTTTTGTGATTTAGTGTCTAGGGGGTCTAAAAAGTGTACCTGTGAAGTTTCAGCTCTGTAGCATGTCCAGAACCAGAAAAAAAGATAATTTTTCAGTAGAGCAGGGATGGTGGGAACCCCTTTTACACCTATATGATCTTTTTTTTTTTCTGGTTCTGGACATGCTACAGAGCTGAAACTTCACAGGTACACTTTTTAGACCCCCCCAGACAATAAATCCAAAGAATTTTTTTAAGTTTTTTTTTTTTTTCAATTTTTCCAATAATTGGCTCTCTATCAAAAATGACAACTTTTAACAACTTTTTTGTGTGATTTAGTGTCTAGGGGGTCTAAAAAGTGTACCTGTGAAGTTTCAGCTCTGTAGCATGTCCAGAACCAGAAGAAAAGATCATTTTTCAGTAGAGCAGGGATGGTGGGAACCCCTTTTACACCTATATGATCTTTTTTTTTCTGGTTTTGGACATGCTACAGAGCTGAAACTTCACAGGTACACTTTTTAGACCCCCCAGACAATAAATGCAAAGAAATTTTTTTTTTTTAAGTTTTTTTTTTTTTTTTAATTTTTCCAATAATTGGCTCTCTATCAAAAATGACAACTTTTAACAACTTTTTTGTGTGATTTAGTGTCTAGGGGGTCTAAAAAGTGTACCTGTGAAGTTTCAGCTCTGTAGCATGTCCAGAACCAGAAGAAAAGATCATTTTTCAGTAGAGCAGGGATGGTGGGAACCCCTTTTACACCTATATGATCTTTTTTTTTTTCTGGTTCTGGACATGCTACAGAGCTGAAACTTCACAGGTACACTTTTTAGACCCCCCCAGACAATAAATCCAAAGAATTTTTTTAAGTTTTTTTTTTTTCAATTTTTCCAATAATTGGCTCTCTATCAAAAATGACAACTTTTAACAACTTTTTTGTGTGATTTAGTGTCTAGGGGGTCTAAAAAGTGTACCTGTGAAGTTTCAGCTCTGTAGCATGTCTAGAACCAGAAGAAAAGATCATTTTTCAGTAGAGCAGGGATGGTGGGAACCCCTTTTACACCTATATGATCTTTTTTTTCTGGTTTTGGACATGCTACAGAGCTGAAACTTCACAGGTACACTTTTTAGACCCCCCAGACAATAAATGCAAAGAATTTTTTTTTTTTTTTTTAAGTTTTTTTTTTTTTTTAATTATTTTTAATTATTTTTCCAATAATTGGCTCTCTATCAAAAATGACAAATTTTAACAAGTTTTTTTGTGTGATTTAGTGTCTAGGGGGTCTAAAAAGTGTACCTGTGAAGTTTCAGCTCTGTAGCATGTCCAGAACCAGAAAAAAAGATCATTTTTCAGTAGAGCAGGGATGGTGGGAACCCCTTTTACACCTATATGATCTTTTTTTTCTGGTTTTGGACATGCTACAGAGCTGAAACTTCACAGGTACACTTTTTAGACCCCCCCAGACAATAAATGCAAAGACATTTTTTTTTTAAGTTTTTTTTTTTTTTTTAATTTTTCCAATAATTGGCTCTCTATCAAAAATGACAAATTTTAACAAGTTACACTTTTTAGACCCCCCCAGACACTAATCCAAAAAAAGTCATGCCTGCCACCGTATATATCAGTGGTGGGTGGGCAGTGGCACTGCAGTGGGCACAGTACACTCTGTGGACCTGACAGTCACTGGCAGCCCAAGCAACTGCAATAATAAAAAATATTTTTTTTTTCAATTTGCAACAAGATGCTGTGCCACCGTATATATATCAGTGGTGGGCAGTGCACTGCAGTGGGTACAGTACACTCTGTGGACCTGACACAGCACTCACTGCAATTATGACAGAGGAAAAGAAAAAATATTTTTTAAAATGCAAGGTACTGTGCCTGTGCCACCCGAAATGAGTGTGGTGTGCACACAGTACAGTCTGTGGTGGGTCTGTGGCCTCTCACACACAGCGGGCAGGTAACTGCAGTGCACAATAGATATATATATATAAAAAATATTCAAATACCAGCCCTCAAAAGGGCTTTTGGGGACAATAGATATATATATATATATATATATATATATATATATCACAGAACAAAAAAAATTACACAAATACCAGCCCTCAAAAGGGCTTTTGGGGACAATAGATATATATATATATATATATATATCACAGAACAAAAACAATTACACAAATACCAGCCCTCAAAAGGGCTTTTGGGGACAATAGATATATATATATATCCAAAAAAAACCTCAAATACCAGCCCTAGGAAGGGCTTTTTGGGGTGCTGTCCTTACAGCAGGAGTGTACCAAGAACACTGGCTAACAAGACCGGGAACACTGACTAACTGTCCCCAGCTATAACAGCAGCAGCAGGAGCACTTTCCCTGCTCTCAGTAACACAGAAATGATCTAAGATGGATGCTGCCCTTGCTTATTTATAGGAGGTGGGAGGGTGTGGGAGGGAGGTATGCTGATTGGCCTGGAATGTGTCTGCTGACTGTGAGATTCAGGGTCAAAGTTTGCCTCAATGATGATGTATAGGAGGCGGACCGAACATCGCATATGTTCGCCCGCAGCGGCGAACGCGAACATGCGAAGTTCGCCGGGAACTGTTCGCCGGCGAACAGTTCGGGACATCTCTACTCAAAGGTCGAAGACTTCTCGTGTCTCTTAATGGACAAGAAAGATTTACATTTTTGATCAGGCTTTGGATTGAGTTCCTCTTTACTTACAGTACATTGTTATATATTAGTAGGTCTAATGAGAGTAGCAGTAGACTGAATTTCCCATAGAAAACATTGAGTGCTGTTTATTATGCAAGGTTATTTGCCCTGTCAAAGGTGTGGTTGTGCAGTTTAAGCTGTCAAAACTGAGCCTTACACATATGACTAAATGACTAAATGACCTGCAAGGTCAGGTCAAGTCAGGTCAGGTGTAGAAATAGTGTCCTGCCTTGTCAGCACAATGATGTTCAACATCTTGTAGTTACCAAATAAGTGCACTGGCTGGTAATAAATACACAGACTGTTAAACAACAAGAGAAATCTACTGCTGTAATAACTAACAAAAAAATATTTGTGGTCTATGGTAGGTACACATTTTTTAGAGCCCATATACAGTATAGTGAGAAAAACACAGAGAGAAGTTATTTAGAGAAAGCTAATTCTCTATAGGTCTCCCAAGAGGCAGAGAGCAAAAAAAAAAGAGATCTCAAATTCTGATAGTGAATTGGTATGTTTATTGGAGCTGGGGTACGGGGTCAACTTCTCTGTCACTACTCTCTATCAATCCTTAGATAGCAGCTGATAATACTGTGTAAAAAATGTCCTTGAACTTCCTTCATCTCCTCTCCTTTCTCCACTGGCAGGAATTTTTGTTCTATTGGCTAACCCTAAATCTGTTAACTCTTTTGTCATCCAGCACTAAGACTGTAGACAGGTGCAGCCTACTTTCTCTGCTGCAGATGACACCATCCTGTAAGCCTCTCTGGCCACGCACATTCTATTGCTTGAGACAGACACCGTTGGAGCATCTGTTACACTATCATACTGCAACATCCTATGAGTGCACCCAGTCAAGTTGTCTTCCAGCCAGGTAGTACTGTCCAATGATGCATCTGTCCCCCACCAGCTCTACACTGAGAACAGAGCAAGCAAAGACCACTGATTGCTCAGTTCTCAGGTCTGCTCTGAGCACAGAACACTGACAGTCAGTCATTGCCCTGTGCTCTGCCCCTCCTGAGCTCAATGGAGCATCGGACTGTAGAGGGGGCAGGAGTGGCTGGCTCAGGCTCTCAGCTGCACACTGAGAGACTGAGCCAGCTGATATTTAGGCATCTGGGTGAATCCTGACATTATTGACTTTAATGTCAGCTGAGTCTGGGTCTCAGGAGCAGGAGAAGAGCTTTGGCCATACTTTTCTTTTAAAAAGTCTTGCCTTGGTAGATACAAGGCTTTGCTTCTTCATGGCATTGCCTGCAGCAAGAAAAACTGGGAGGAGCACAGCAGTGAAATCACCAAATCTCAATCCAAACCCCAAACTAGCAGTCAGAGGCAGCAGTGCCTTAGATCTCACACTGCAGATATACAGCTAGGAGGCTGTAGGCACAGGAGTGCCTAGGTACACTCACATGCATGGAAGTACACTTATATTTTTCATGAGCAATTACAGATAAAGGTACATTTTTGATGGTACTGTTTAGGCACAAAACAAAAAAGATAATTGCACTTTAAACTCTTATACTTTTGTCTCTTTCCCCTGATCTAACCTAACCCATTATCTCCAACCACAGATGCATACTGTAGTTACCTCAAACTAACAGCCGCAGCCCCTGGTGCTTGTTTACATTCTGCTCCACAAGTCTAACTGTCCTGGCTGCACTTGCACATTACAACCCCATAGACTTCTATGGGGCCATCTCCCTATATATCCAGCATTGGGATACAGCTCCAAAGAAGTCTATGAAGCTGTAATGTGCAGACACAGCTAGGACAGTAAAGACTTGCAGTACTGGAAGTAAACAAATGCCTAAAGGCTGTGACCATCAGATCAAGGAACTTAGGGTGGGTGGGTTAGGACAGGTCAAGGGAAAAAGGAAAAAAGGATAAGTGCACTCTCTTTTAAAGTGCACCTATCCTTTAACATTTCTAGATGTCCTCTGTATTAAAGCAAACCTTCACTTTTTGAATTCAGTTCCACCTATAAAATACACAACTGTTTCATATCTACAAAAAATCATGTATTCAGCTATGTTTGTTCATAAAGTTAGAAACAATTATTACTACTTTTATGCACACATTGACAAATCACCATTAGGCCTTTTTCCCACGGGCATATCAGTGCATACACCTGTGCGAAGGGCTGTCTTCACCCGCATGGAATGCACAGGTGTTCCATGAATCCAGGTATAAGCAGTCTCATTCATGTCTATTGGGGCACAGCAGCTGCATGGACAGAGTCGCTGCTCCCAATCTCAGTCCTGTATGGCCTGTGTGAATGAGGCCAGACAGTGTGCATTCGGTAGGGGACACCCGCACCTGCGTGGCTGCCAAATTGGTGCCAGTGACTATGCCCGTGCAGCCACTGGGTCACAATAAACATTAATGAGATTGCCTGCATGTAGATGCACGAAACACCTGTGCATCCCATGTGAGTGAAGACAGCCATTCGCACCGGTGTATGCATAGATAAACCTGTGTGAACCAGCCCTTAGACTCTTTTCGTTTAAACTCTTTCTAAACACAGGAAAGCCCCTGTGCTTGGCTAGAAAAAAATTCATACATTCATGGTTAGCTGTAATGTTTTTTCTAAACTGAAATACCTGTAACTGAAATGAAAGGGCATCTATTCCTGGCTTTAATTTTCCCATGCTGATTAGTTTTCTCAATGAAACCTTTCTGGTCTTTCTCTTGGTGTCTACGCGTATCTGCCTTTTCATTTCTGCCTGGGTATTATCTGTATGGTTGTCCATGCGGTAATCAAGACTGGTGCTTGTCTTCCCTAAAACTTTCCACTGGGGCCTTTCATTTTCGGTGATATTACCAAAAGCAACAGAAACTGCCCTGTCTGCTTGCTGATTATACTCTTCCAAGTTAGGACTTTCTAAAGGCTGACATTTATCAGAAAACTGTTGCCTCTCATCAATTGCCTGGTGGTTATTTTTATGAACAGTCACATTACTTTTGTCCGTAATGTTTATTGTGCTGTTTACAAATATAGAATCGGGGGACATGCTTCCTGGTTCTGAAGTTTCTAAATGATCATCCACTGTGCTGAAGCCTGCCGAAGTGAATTTGGAAGATGAATCTAAGCCCAATAAAGCATTTTCCATTCCCAGTGGAATGTCTTCAAATGTCAAATTGGAGTAGCGCTGTCCTGTACTTTCACTTGCCAGAACACCAACAGGGACATTTTTGGTTCCATTTATCTCTGAACTTGAAATGAATCTCTTAAATACATTTTGGAATTGGTTGCTTCCAGAGTCTGGCACAATACACATTGCTGGCATCTTTGTTGCCATGGTGCTTCCATTAGCGCAGCTGGCATTGTGTCCCTCATTATGTGTAAGTAACCCAGAGATTGGATTCCTTCCAGGAGACATAGCACAGTAATGTGAAGAGGAGTCCTGGCCATTTTTACTGGAATGTGATCTCTTCATCTGTTGATATGCTGTTATTTTCAAATCAATGGTTTTTTGATTATGGGCTAATTGCAGCAAAGACTTCTGTCTGCATGCTAGCTGAGCTAATTTGTCTCGTAATATTCCTTCTTTAAATGAATCTACTGATGCCCTTATTGGAATAAAAATGCAGTAGAATCAACAGCAGGTTAGAAAACAAATGATTTCTTTAAAAAGTATTAAATGCAACCTCTTTATACTCCTGGAGTCATGAGGATCCACACAACAAGAACTTTTTTTCAGCTAAACGAGACACCAGATTCCTTTATTTCTTAGACACTCTGATAGTCAGATCTCCCCACTGTAATTTTTGTGTCTGAATTCTCTGGTGCTCTGCTCATGATTTAAAGAAAATCTATACTCTATTTTAGGTATACACGTAAATGAGATCACCTAAGTATTTCTATCAGTAACCGCTTCCTGACCACAATATGTAGGTTTATGTTACCCCAAAGAACATCCCATGCTGAGGGTATATTATTCTACATCTCACCTTTTGACAATCAGTTGACATCGTGCTCGACTTCTACCTGTCAGACCAGACTGCACTGACATCTTCAGTCCAATTCCCCATCATGTGATCATTGTGTCATCTATGGCATAGTGATCATATACAGGCTGGACGTTTAAAAGTGATTGTAAAGGTGTTTTTTTTTTTTAATAACAAACATGTTATACAAGGGTTTTGCACAGAGCAGCCCCAATCCTCCTCTTCTGGGGTGCCCTGGCATCGCTTCTGGCTCTTCCTCTTCATCGGGTGCCCCCATGGAGAGCCACTTTCCATGGGGGCACCCATGCAGGCGCGCTCACGAGTCCCCCTGCTGCGTCTTTTGAAACAAACAGCAGGACTCGGCCCTGACTCTTCGCTCTCGTGTCTCTGGATTTGATTGACAGCAATGGGAGCTAATGGCTCCTGCTGCTATCGATCTATCCAATGAGGACACGACACAGCGGCTGGAGCTGTTCAGGTTCAGGTAAGAATAACAGGGTTCTGGGGGGGGGGGGGGCAGCTGCAACCAAGAAGGTTTTTCACCTTAATGCATAGAATGCTCTAAGGTGAAAAACCTTGAGACTTTACAACCCCATTTAATTTATAAAAATAAACCCTCTGCCTGCTGATTGTACTGTAGTTTTAATATTATAACTTTCAGATATAATTACACTAATAAAATAAGGCATATACTGTATATCTACATTCATAAATACATACAAAAAGGCACAATTTAAATTTGAAAATATGTGTTAGTTTATAGCTCCATACAGTTTTATCTTTTAGATTCAGTAGTTCTATAGTATTTGTGCGTTAGTAATGATTTTGGTTTAATTTTAAAGAAAGCATCGAATTGATAAACATTTGTGCAACCATTACAAGATCTACAAAATCAGTAGAACCATCTTTTATTGTTGTGCCTTCAGAAAATTTATGTTTTGGGAGAAAAGGGAAGTATTTTACAAATTCTGAAAGCTGTAAATGAACAATAAAAAATATTGTAAAAATGGTCTCACCGCCTGAGGTTAAAAGTGGAGAGTGAATAGGTTAAACCACATGTAGCACAAGGGTTGCCACCTCATCCCTTTAAAACCAAACACATATTATTTACACAGATTCTGTGGCCTATTAAGGTGGTAATTAAACTCACTTGGTGCCTTATCTGCATTTAATTATCTTTAGAACCTGTGTAATTCATATGTGTTATGGTTTAAAGGGATGAGGTGGCAACCCTATGTAGCGCCCCAGTAGGCTACTAGTGTAAAATTTAGTTTTTGCCCTCCCTGTAACCAGGGAGAGCAACAATTGTTTATTAGTGTCTGTCCAGGGTTCTGCTGGTACAGGTTTTTTTACTTTCCACTGAAAGGGGAATAAATAGGCTGGGACCTAGAACAGAGGTTGTTCCTGGGTGAGTAAAACCCAGCCTGGGGGCTGTGGCATCCCTGGAACACTGCCTGCAGCTGCAAGAATCCTTTTTGGGGTCCCAGCTTCTGCTTTGGCTTGGGGACTGCTGGCCTAGCTGTCTGAAGATTTGCAAAAGGCTCATCTAAGTTTCCAGGAAACAGGCAAATCAATCACAGATATTGACTGATACTGCAGGCAGCAACACAGTATTCAAGGCACTGTGGGGTTAATTTACTAAAACTGGAGAGGGCAAAATCTGGTGCACCTCTGCATAGGGCCACATGCACACTGGACAAAATGCCAGTAGCTTCAGCTGTAGAATGCCGTGTTAAAAAGCATTTTTGCTTTTTTTTGTGAAACTATACCCCTACAAAAGTTTATGGCTCAAAAAAATGCTCATAAATGCCAAATAGCCGTGTATTTCTGCATTTTTAAGTGTTTTTCAGAGTTAAAGCATTTTTGCAGCTGAGAAACTCCTCTTAAAACCCACTAGCCACTTTTTTTTCCAGCCAGGAAAGGCCCCTGCCAAAAAATGCTCATAAAAGCCAATGTGTGCATATACCAGCCTTTCTCAACCAGTGTGCCGCAGCACACTAGTGTGCTATCAGAGGTCCTCAGATGTGCCACGGGATCATGGGAGAGAAGGGCTGTCAGATGAGCCCAATCTCCCGATCCCCTGCCAAACTGTACATCGGCACTGATAGAGAGCTCGGTCAGCCTCAAAAGTGAAAGTAAAGGGAGGGGAAGTGTGCTGTGCTCTCTGCTTCCCTCTACAGTGCAGTACCCGGCTAAATGAAAAAGGTACTGTGCTATAATGTTTTAAAAGGCTTTGTGTGTGAGTGTGTGTGTGTGTATATATGTATATATATATATATATATATATATATATATATATATATATGTATACACATACACACAGTATTTCACAAAAGTGACTACACCTCTCACATTTTTGTAAATATTTTATTATATCTTTTCATGTGGCAACAGTGAAGAAATTACACTTTGCTACAATGTAAAGTAGTGAGTGTACAGCTTGTATAACAGTGTAAATTTGCTGTCCCCTCAAAATAACTCAGCACACAGCCAATAATGTTTAAACCGCTGACAACAAAAGTGAGTACTTTTGAAGTGAAAAGTGAGAAGTGAAAATGTCCAAATTGGGCCCAAAGTGTCAATATTTTGTGTGGCCATCATTATTTTCCAGCACTGCCTTAACCCTCTTGGGCATGGATTTCATCAGAGCTTCTCAGGTTGCCACTGGAGTCCTCTTCCACTCCTCCACGACGACATCACCGAGTTGGTGGATGTTAGAGACCTTCTGGTCCTCCACCTTTCATTTGAGGATGCCCCACAGCGTTTAGGTTTGAAGACATGCTTGGTCAGTCCATCACCTTTACCCTCAGCTTCTTTAGCAAGGCGGTGGTTGTCTCGGTGGTGTGTTTGGGGTCGTTATGTTGGAATACTACCGGGTGGCCCAGTCTTCGAAGGGAGGGGTCCGAGGGGATCATGCTTTGCTTCAGTATGTCACAGTACTTGTTGGCATTCATGGTTCCCTTAATCAACTGTAGCTTCCCAGTTCCGGCAGCACTCATGCAGCCCCAAACCATGATACTCCCACCACCATGGTTGACTGTAGGCAAGAAACACTTGTCTTTGTACTCCTAACCTGGTTTCCGCCACACAAACTTGACACTATCTGAACCAAATAAGTTTATCTTGGTCTCATCAGACCACAGGACATGGTTCCAGCAATCCATGTCCTTAGTCTGCTTGTCTTCAGCTAACTGTTTGTGGGCTTTCTTATGCATCATCTTTAGAAGAGGCTTACTTCTGGGACAACAGAAGTAGAACAATTTGATGCAGTATGCAGCGTATGGTCTGAGCACTGACTGTTAGGAACGCTTCCTGAGCACACTGATGTGCTGTCATGAGTCTGCAACCTAAGGGTTAACCCAGAGCAGACTAATTGCAATAATTGGCAAACAGGCTGCCTTATTTAAACAGCCCAGCAGCACTGCACTTTGCTGTGTTGTCTTCAGCTCTCCTGTGTTCTGAACCTGCTTCCTGTTGATTTCCTGTCTGATACCTGTTGACCTTTGGCTCGTCCCTGACTTCGCTTGTTTGCTGCCTGTCCTGATCCCGTCTCGTTTTGACTACTCTTCTGGATTCTCCTTGTCGGCTCATCCACCTTCGGACCTTGACCGGTTACCCCCTGGTGGGGACCGCGACCTGGTATCCACCTGCAGCCAAATCCATCCTCACCATCAGAGGCCCTGGTGAAGACCGGTGGATGCTTAGACCCCGCACCTCAGGTTAGCCTGTGCTACTCACCTCGGGTTTCCAACCAAGCTCCGCCCACCGGCAACGGTAAGCCTTCTCTGCACGACAGGCTTCCACCTGCCTCATAACAGTACAACACAGCCCTGTCACAAGCCGTGAAGACCCTCCAGGATGGTTACACACAGCTAGAGGGACGATTACAATCCGCCACTCTCTCCGACCTTGCATTGACTACAGGGATCTAAACAATATCACTATTAAGAACCGCTACCCCCTTCCTCTGGTTCCCAAGCTTTTTCAGAGACTCAGGTCCGCTGCCCTATTCACAAAATTGGACCTTCGTGGGGCCTATAACCTAGTCCGCATCCAAGAGGGGGACGAGTGGAAGACGGCTTTCCGCACCCGGTTCGGACATTTTGAGTATCTAGTGATGCCGTTCGGCCTCTGTAATGCTCCGGCTACGTTCTAACATTTCGTGAACGACATCTTCAGGGATTGGCTGGACATCTTTGTCATTGTATACCTGGATGACATTTTGATCTTTTCCGCATCCCTGGAACAACACCGTGAGCAGGTCCGAAATGTTCTCAGCCGCCTCCACCAGCATGGGCTATATGCCAAGGCTAAAAAATGCGACTTCGAGCAAAGCAGCATTTCATTTTTGGGGCTAATAATTTCCACGGAAGGAATAAAGATGGATCCCCAGAAAGTCTCTGCTATTCTGGATTGGCCTCCGCCATCTGATTAAAAAAAGGAGTGCATCGCTTTGTCGGCTTTGCCAATTTTTATAGAAGGTTCATAAGGGGATTCTCCAACATCATCTCCCCTATCACCCAGCTCACCAAGAAAGATGTCCGTTCTTCTTGGACTCCTGAGGGCCAGTCCGCTTTCATGATTTTAAAGAAGCTCTTTACATCTGCTCCTATCCTGAGCCATCCAGATCCCACCTTACCCTACCTCCTTCAGGTAGATGCCTCAGAAGTCGCTATTGGGGCAGTCATCTCCCAGAGACAGGTGGTCAAGGACCTGATGCACCCAATAGCTTTCTTTCCCGAAAACACTCCACGGCGGAGAGAAATTATGATGTGGGAGACCGGGAACTTTTGGCTATTAAAGTCGCCCTGGAAGAATGGCGATATCTGCTTGAGGGTGCGGCACACCCTATTCTCATTTTCACGGACCACAAAAACCTTGAGTACCTGAGATCTGCCAAACGTCTGCGACCCCGTCAGGCACGATGGGCACTGTTCTTTTCTAGGTTTTCGTTCCACATCACCTACCGACCTGGATCTAAAAATGTCAAACCAGACGCCCTGTCTCGGATGTTTGACAACCCTAAAGAGGTCCCAGTACTTGACACCATTTTGTCTGAAAAGAACTTTCTGCTTCTTCTCACAGGTCTGAGGTCCCATCTCGAACAAGCCTCGGCTAAAATTTCTGACCCACCGAGAACTCTCCTGTCACGCAGGGATGGCTTGTTATGGGCCGGGGACAAGATTTTTGTTCCGGAGGACGTCCGAGTGGCAGTTCTGGGTGCCTGTCATGATCATCTTCTAGCCGGTCATTTTGGCATCCAAAGAACTCTTGACCTTCTGCAGCGCACCTTTTGGTGGCCCGAGATGGAAAAGAACTGCAGACACTATGTCCTTTCCTGCACCACTTGCTCCCGAAGTAAGACCGCAAGAAGCAAGGCTTGGGGGCTACTCAGACCACTCCCAGTTCCTGACCGGCCCTGGCAGACAATCGCCATGGACTTCATCGTGGAACTGCCTCTTTCAGCAGGGTGCTCTGCCATCTTTGTGGTTGTAGACCGGCTTTCCCAGATGGCCCACTTTTTACCCCTCAAGGGTACTCCCACCGCAAAGAGACTGCAGACATCTTTCTCAAGGAAGTAGTAAGACTACATGGTGTACCTACCAGTATAATCTCTGACAGAGGGGTGCAATTCACGTCCCGTTTCTGGAAGGCATTATGTGGGCTCCTGAAGATCGACCTGGCTATGTCCTCATCCTACCATCCACAAACCAACGGTCAAGAGAGGACTAACCAGACCCTGGAGCAATACCTCCGGTGCTTCACTACCTTTGTCCAGGACGACTGGGTAACCTTATTGCCATTTGCGGAATTCGCATATAATAATTCCAAACATTCCGTCACTGGGCAATCCCCCTTCTTCGCCAATTGCGGGTTCCATCCCTCCTTCCTGCCTGACATCTCCTCTGAATCTGGAGTTCCCGCAGTCCAGGACATTTTCAACGTTGTCAACAGCAATAACAAACGTCTGCGGGAAACGTTGACCAAGGCTCAGGTAGCATCCAAGAAAACCTTTGACGAGAAAAAGAGGGGAGAATTAATCCTCCAGCCCGGTGATCGGTTTTGCTGTCCACAGCTAACCTCTGCTTGGCCTGCCCGTCCAAGAAGTTGGCTCCCAAATTTATCGGTCCATTTTCAGTTAAAATGAGACTCAATGCCGTTGCTTACAAACTATCCTTACCTGATACCCTGCGGATCCATCCTGTATTCCATGTCACCCTCTTAAAGCCCGTGGTTCCTGATGCCTTCCCTTGCAGAAATTCTGGACCTCCTGAACCTGTGTGATTGTGGATGGAGACGTGGAGTATGAAGTGAAGGCCATACTTGACTGTCGGAAGAGAGGTAACCAGCTCCAGTACCTGATCAAGTGGAAAGGCTATGGGCCGGAAGAAAATTCCTGGGAACCGGAGCGGAACATCCATGCTGCAGATTTAATCCAGGCGTTTTTTTTTTCTTGCCCATCCTCAGAAAAGCAGTTTGTTGGGCACCCGGAGGTTGCCCTTAAGGGGGGGTCAATGTTAGGAATGCTTCCTGAGCACACTGATGTGCTGTCATGAGTGCCATGAATCTGCAACCTAAGGGTTAACCCAGAGCAGACTAATTGCAATAATTGGCAAACAGGCTGCCTTATTTAAACAGCCCAGCAGCACTGCACTTTGCTGTGTTGTCTTCAGCTCTCCTGTGTTCTGAACCTGCTTCCTGTTGATTTCCTGTCTGATACCTGTTGACCTTTGGCTCGTCCCTGACTTCGCTTGTTTGCTGCCTGTCCTGATCCCGGCTCGTTTTAACTACTCTTCTGGATTCTCCTTGTCGGCTCATCCACCTTTGGACCTTGACCGGTTACCCCCTGGTGGGGCGACCCTGGGGACCGCGACCTGGTATCCACCTGCAGCCAAATCCATCCTCACCATCAGAGGCCCTGGTGAAGACCGGTTGAAGCTTAGACCCCGCACCTCAGGTTAGCCTGTGCTACTCACCTCGTATTTCCAACCAAGCTCCGCCCACCGGCAACGGTAAGCCTTCTCTGCACGACAGGCTTCCACCTGCCTCATAACACTGACAGACTGACCCCCCACCCCTTCAACCTCTGCAGCAATGCTGGCAGCACTCATACGTCTATTTCCCAAAGACAACCTCTGGATATGACGCTGAGCACGTGCACTCAACTTCTTTGGTTGACCATGGCGAGGCCTGTTCTGATTGGAACCTGTCCTGTTAAACCACTGTATGGTCATGGCCACCGTGCTGCAGCTCAGTTTCAGGGTCTTGGCAATCTTCATATAGCCTAGGCAATCTTTATGTAGAGCAACAATTCTTTTTTTCAGATCCTCAGAGAGTTCTTTGCCATGAGGTGCCATGTTGAACTTCCAGTGACCAGAATGAGAGAGTGAGAGTGATAACACCAAATTTAACACACCTGCTCCCCATTTACACCTGAGACCTTGTAACACTAACTAGTCACATGACACTGGGGAGGAAAAATGGCTAATTGGGCCCAATTTGGACATTTTCACTTAGGGGTGTACTCACCTTTGTTGCCAGCAGTTTAGACATTAATGGCTGTGTGCTGAGTTATTTTGAGGGGACAGCAAATTTACACTGTTATACAAGCCGTACACTAAGTGTCGTTTCTTCAGTGTTGTCACATGAAAACATATAATAAAATTTTTACAAAAACGTGAGGAGTGTATTGACTTTTGTGAGATACTATATATATATATATATATATATATATATATATATATATATATATACACAGTGCCTTGCGAAAGTATTCGGCCCCCTTGATTTTTGCGACCTTTTGCCACATTTCAGGCTTCAAACATAAAGATATAAAACTGTAATTTTTTGTGAAGAATCAACAGCAAGTGGGACACAATCATAAGGTGGAACAAAATTTATTGGATATTTCAAACTTTTTTAACAAATAAAAAACTGAAAAATTGGGCGTGCAAAAGCATTAAGCCCCCTTAAGTTAATACTTTGTAGCGCCACCTTTTGCTGCGATTACAGCTGTAAGTCACTTGGGGTATGTCTCTGACATTTTTGCCCATTCCTCCTTGCAAAACAGCTCAAGCTCAGTGAGGTTGGATGGAGAGCGTTTGTGAACAGCAGTTTTCAGTTCTTTCCACAGAGTCTCGATTGGATTCAGGTCTGGACTTTGACTTGGCCATTCTAACACCTGGATATGTTTATTTGTGAACCATTTCATTGTAGATTTTGCTTTATGTTTTGGATCATTGTCTTGTTGGAAGACAAATCTCAGTTCTTTTGCAGACTCCATCAGATTTTCTTCCAGAATGGTCCTGTATTTGGCTCCATCCATCTTCCCATCAATTTTAACGATCTTCCCTGTCCCTGCTGAAGAAAAGCAGGCCCAAACCATGATGCTGCCACCACCATGTTTAACAGTGGGGATGGTGTGTTCAGGGTGATGAGCTGTGTTGCTTTTACGCCAAACATAACGTTTTGCATTGTTGCACAAAAGTTCGATTTTGGTTTCATCTGACCAGAGCATCTTCTTCCACATGTTTGGTGTGTCTCCCAGGTGGCTTGTGGCAAACTTTAAACGACACTTTTTATGGATATCTTTAAGAAATGGCTTTCTTCTTGCCACTCTTCCATAAAGGCCAGATTTGTGCAGTATACGACTGATTGTTGTCCTATGGACAGAGTCTCCCACCTCAGCTGTAGATCTCTGCAGTTCATCCAGAGTGATCATGGGCCTCTTGGCTGCATCTCTGATCAGTCTTCTCCTTGTATGAGCTGAAAGTTTAGAGGGACAGCCAGGTCTTCGTAGATTTGCAGTGGTCTGATACTCCTTCCATTTCAATATTATCGCTTGCACAGTGCTCCTTGGGATGTTTAAAGCTTGGGAAATCTTTTTGTATCCAAACTTGGCTTTAAACTTCTCCACAACAGTATCTTGGACCTGCCTGGTATGTTCCTTGTTCTTCATGATGCTCTCTGCGCTTTAAACTGACCTCTGAGACTATCACAGTGCAGGTGCATTTATACATAGACTTGATTACACACAGGTGGATTCTATTTATCATCCTTAGTCATTTAGGTCAACATTGGATCATTCAGAGATCCTCACTGAACTTCTGGAGAGAGTTTGTTGCACTGTAAGTAAAGGGGCTGAATAATTTTGCACGCCCAATTTTTCAGTTTTTTATTTGTTAACAAAGTTTGAAATATCCAATAAATTTCGTTCCACTTCATGATGGTGTCCCACTTGTTGTTGATTCTTCACAAAAAAATTACAGTTTTATATCTTTATGTTTGAAGCCTGAAATGTGGCAAAAGGTTGCAAAGTTCAAGGGGGCCGAATACTTTCGCAAGGCACTGTGTATATATTGTGACAGGAAGTCAGGTAAATCTGTGGATGTAGTCACAGACAGGAGATACATTTCCACCTGGTTTAGAAAGTTCACCAATTACTATAGGGTGTCGGCTGAAAAGGTAGCCAGGACAGCTTAAGGAAGTTGAAAGGCCTTCAGCTGTTCAGAATGAGGAAGTTAAGGCCTCTATAATTTGTCCAAAAGGAAGTCTAAGGATTGCTGCCTCCTGACGCTGTGTGGGCATGGGGAGAGGAGGACAGTCGAGGATGGATCGTTTCTATGTGAAAATAAACCAATGGACATTTCCTGTGTGAAGGGGAAATTAATTAAGACTGAAGACTACTCAAGGTGAGGTCTTGGACTATTTCTATGTGGAAAGAAATAAATGCACTGTTTGTTATGTGAAGAGACAAACAAAGGAATGTGTTCTATGTGAAGAGAAAAGCAAAGGGACATGTTCAATGTGAAGAGGAAAAGGGACATGATCAATGGACATTTGTTGTGTGAAGAAAAAACATGGACTATTGAATGTCTGCTGTATGATCAGCCAAGTCTGCCCAACAGTAGGTTGGGGACAGACTTCATTAGATAGGTTCCTGTGTGTGAGAAGGTAGCCGCCCACAGTGGCAAGGATTTATTTTGTGTTTTATTTTATTTTGCTATTTTTGAGGCTTGCACTTGTGTGAAGTAAATTGCAAGAATAAACCAAACTGTTGTTTGCAACCACTTCTCGGCTATCTCCCTGTGTAACGAACCCCCCAAAGGGGTCATCCACGCCCGCCACCGAGCTAATCTCCCACATATGGTGGAGGTATGCATTGGGCAGAAGCAGAGATCCCTGCAAAGAAGTGCCTATGTTCTATGAACTTTGTCTGGTGCATGAGATTGCACAATCTATGTGTGCAGGAGAAAAGATCCTGAAAGAGGAAAAACTACTTGTTTTAAAGAGACAGTGGTCTCAAAATTTTTGATGAACTTTGTCTGGTGCATGAGACTGCACAAACTGTGTGTGCAGGAAAGGAGATCCTGCAAGAGAGAGAAAAGCTACTTGCTGTAAAGAGACTGTGGTCTCAAAATTTTTTGCTGGACTGTGAAAAATTTATTGTGGAGTAATTGAAGATGGGGCGGTCAAAACGCCTGAAAGATGCAAAGATAGCTGAAATGAGAGACCGGATTCTATGGATGGAGGGGATGTTACCGTCTGAACGAGCCCCATCCATGCCTGAACGGAGTCTGCTAAAAAGAGAGGTTGTTGTCCCTAGCAACACTGAGGCAAATGCAGCTCAACAGCAGGCAAATGAGGATTTTCAGCGGAGCAGCTCAACAACAGGCTCACCAAGAGAGTATGGCAGGCTGGAAGCAGAGACGCCAGCAGCCAATGGAGGCCATCGGTTTGAAGGAAACCGAGTATGTGTGCAGGGCTGAGCTGGATGCCTTGCAACGGAAAATGGAAGAAAAGGAACACGCCCTGGAGTTGCTTAGGATGGAGCATAGAAACTTGCAGGCTCAGGTGTTACAGTGGGAAGAATCCACTGCTCTTCTTTTTTTTCCGAGTTACAAAAACGTGGAGAGACTATAATGGAGAAAGATACCATCCTCATGGAAAAGGAAATTGAAATTCAGACTTTGCAGAAGCAAAGTATGTGTGATTGTTGGAGTTGCGTAATCAGCTGGAAAAAAGTCTTCAGTCTTTGGAAGCTACAAAAATAGACCTGCAGGAGGCGCAGGAACAGAATGTCACTCTGAAAACGACATTGTCTCTCAGCGACAAGGAGAAAAGTGAGAGAGAGGCTAAATTACTGAGTACTGTGTATGAGCTCACCACTTTGAGCCATGTGGTAGATGAATTGCGTACGGACTGTGAAAGTTGGAAAGATGAAGTCCAACGTGTCCAGCAGCAGCTAAAGGAGAAAGAAGCCTGTGTGGCAGAATTACAGTCTCATTCCCAGAAACTAGCCAATGAGGTGAAGGCTCTTATGCAGGGAAAAAGAGATTCTGAACACGAGAAAAAAAGTAGAGGCACAGCTGCAGGAATCGCAAGTCAAGGTGTCAGAAGGTGACCGATTGTGTGCTAAGCTGTCAGAGAAGGCAAACCGACTGCAGGTTGAGTTGGACAATGTCACAAATCAGCTTTCTCCAGCAGACAGCAAATCTAGAGAAATTGCCAAAGATTTCTCTATCTTGGAATCGCAGCTGCAAGACACGCAGGAACTCTTACAGGAAGAGAGGTGTCAAAGGCTGAGTTTTAGCACAAAGCTCAAACAAATGGAAGATGTGAAAAATGGCTTCCTGGAACAATTAAAAGAGGAGGAGGAAGCAAAGAAAAACCTATCAGAGCAAGTTGCAACACTGCAAGCTCAGATAGGAGATATGAAAAAACGCATGGAAGAAAGCGTTGGTTCATTAGAGAGTGTTGAAAATGTCAAAAAGAAGTTTGATCAGATGCTTGGTGAGGAGAAGACTGTGTCTGCAAAATATGCAGAAGAACGCGACCGTGCAGAAGCGGAGGCGCGTGATAAAGAGAGCAAAGCCCTGTTCTTGGCTCGCTCCTTGGAGGAAGCTCTAGAGGCTAAGGCTGAACTAGAGAGAGTTAACAAACAGCTGTGTACAGAGATGGAAGATTTGGTCAGCTCCAAAGATGATGTTGGGAAAACGTTCAGGAGCTAGAAAAGTCTAAGCGAGCCTTAGAACAGCAAGTAGAAGAGATGAAGATTCAGTTGGAAGAACTTGAAGAGGAATTACAGGCAACAGAGGATCTGTCCCAAGGAGGGGATAGTGTGCCTGATGCAGTTTTTAAAAGGATCAGTGTTTTGGGGTCTGTCCTGAGTGAGCATCAGAAATGTGATGACATGTGGCTTGAATCACCCCTTTTGAATAAACAGTTCCTTCAAAAACTTCAAGCATTGGAAAATGTACCATTAGAACTTCAGCAAACAAAGGAGCTGTGTAAGAAATGTGATGATTTCTCAGTTCAGGCTGAAAACCTAGTGGAGAAAACTAAAGCAAGTGATATAAAACTTGGAGAAAAAAGCAAACACCACCTAGTGGAGAAAACTAAGGCTGTTGGTGAAAACGTGAAGCAAATGAATTTCAAGTGCCTTTCAGGGAATATTTCCAAAATGGAACTGGTGAAAGACAGGTGGCAGAAGTTTGATCGTGATCTTGAGATACATTCCATGTGGAGTTCAGATAAAGAAAAGGAACCAGGTGACCTTGAGCGGCCAAATAGTTCAGCAGAAAGTGCATTGAAGAAACCTGTAATAGACTGTGTTGTTGCCTTTGACCCATGTGTTGGTGGAAGGAAAGTTGATGATGTCTCTGGAAAAAGGAACAGGGGTCCCTTTGAAGAAATGTGTGACCGCCTGTTGTCGCAAATTGAAGGCCCTCTGCACAGCATCTTAGAGCAAGCTAAGCTCAAGAAAGAAGATCATTCCCTTTTACAACAAAGAGTCAATGATTGTGTACAGCTGTATGGAGAGGCAACTCAAATCAGAGGGACGTCAAGAGTCCCTACTTGGATCAAAGCCAAGTGAAGCAGAGGTTCTCAAAGTTTTGTGGAAATCATTTATTGATTGCAGAGAGAGGCGGCTCAAGAATGTTGAAGACTTTAAGACTAGCACAATTGAGTTGCCTATGGATCACAGTCCTCCTTGGTGGATAGGACAGATGGTTATGCAGGACAAACTTGAGAAGGATCGAAATGATGCTAAAAATGCAGTTGAAGAATGTGTATATGAGATGAAGGACAAGTTGTCTGACATTTATGAGAAATCTGTAAATGAAGATGACAGAAACAGTTTCATCCTGAAGCTTGAAGATACTAGGAGGCTTATCAGTGAGAGTCAAGAGAGGTGCCTGATACATGCCTGCCTGGAAAACTGTGTCCCAACCCTAGGGTTGAAACAAGAGGGGGGGTATGTGACAGGAAGTCAGGTAAATCTGTAGATGTAGTCACAGACTGTAATGTTCCGGTACCTTTGGTACCCTAAATTACTCTTTTCACAAGTGTATGCGCCCCACCATTCTCTTTTGGAAAGGTGCGCATACACCTTTAAGACTGAAGCTGACATCACTCAGCACCGGACTAGATGGCTATTTAAAGCGCCGGTTCTCACTCACATGTGTTCGTTCAAACACCCTTACCTGGATGCTAACTTGGCTTGAAGCTTTCGTGCTTGCAAGCATACTTCGCTGACGGAACCTCGCTGCGCTGATCCCTGCATCCCGCTTCCGGATCATCCGCTCCTCCTGAACCAACCTTCGGCTGTATTGCTATTAGTGCTAAGTACCCCGCAGGGGAACCCTCTATAAACTTATACTAAGCTTACACTATCTAGCTCTGCATAGTAAAGACTATTTATCACATCTGCATATCTAGATTGCTAGCTCTTAAGACTACTGCTACTTATCCCTGCACTGGGTTGATCACTCTTGTATGTCCACCTGCTACTCTGTCATCTGCTACCATACATGATTGCTAAACCTACCTGCATCCATCTGCTACTGTCTTACCTTCAAGTGTCTGTCACCTACCACCTCCACTCAACCTGTCTCTTAAATCTTCATCACTGTGTTACTACATACATAAAGTCACTCTAGGAACCAGCTTGTTGAGTGTGTGTATTTACTAGCTGAATTAAGACCTTCCACACATGATGAGTCATTGAGGTTGGGAATGGTATCTCAGCATCTCTCTTACATGACTACTGAAGTGGAATATTTCTGCAGCTGAAAATCCACACCATACATGAAACGCAGGAGCGTTACACAGACAGGAGATACATTTCCACCTGGTTTAGAAAGTTCACCAATTACTATAGGGTGTCGGCTGAAAAGGTAGCCAGGACAGCTTAAGGAAGTTGAAAGGCCTTCAGCTGTTCAGAATGAGGAAGTTAAGGCCTCTATAAATAGTCCAAAAGGAAGTCTAAGGATTGCTGCCTCCTGACGCTGTGTGGGCATGGGGAGAGGAGGACAGTCAGATGTGTGCCCCCTGAAAGCTGTGTGAGCATAGGGACGACCTCCTGAAGCGATGTGCGCTGAGGAGGGTAACAAGTGTGAAGACTACTCAAGGTGAGGTCTTGGATCGTTTCTATGTGAAAAGAAACAAATGGACATTTCCTGTGTGAAGGGGAAATTAATTAAGACTGAAGACTACTCAAGGTGAGGTCTTGGACTATTTCTATGTGGAAAGAAATAAATGCACTATGCATGTCTCTTCACATAGCGTTTGCTATGTGAAGAGACAAACAAAGGAATGTGTTCTATGTGAAGAGAAAAGCAAAGGGACATGTTCAATGTGAAGAGGAAAAGGGACATGATCAATGGACATTTGTTGTGTGAAGAAAAAACATGGACTATTGAGTGTCTGCTGTATGATCAGCCAAGTCTGCCCAACAGTAGGTTGGGGACAGACTTCATTAGATAGGTTCCTGTGTGTGAGAAGATAGCCGCCCACAGTGGCAAGGATTTATTTTGTGTTTTATTTTATTTTGCTGTTTTTGAGGCTTGCACTTGTGTGAAGTAAATTGCAAGAATAAACCAAACTGTTGTTTGCAACCACTTCTCGGCTATCTCCCTGTGTAACGAACCCCCCCAAAGGGGTCATCCACGCCCGCCACCGAGCTAATCTCCCACAATATATATATATATATATATATATTCTGTATATATGTGTGTGTGTGTGTGTACGTGTGTGTATGTACATATGTGTGTGTGTGTATGTATGTGTGTCTGTATATGTGTGTTCATGTGTCTGTATGTATGTGTGTGCTTGTGTGTGTGTGTGTGTGTATGTATGTATGTATGTATGTATGTATGTATGTTTTAATCCAGACCCCCCTATTCCTGTACCATCAGAACTGCTTTTGTAGGGCTTGTTTGTGATAGCAGCAAGGACTGCTGCTACTCTGAAAAGCAATCCAAGCTCAGATTGCTTTTCAGAAGCATTTACCAGGTGGAAAAGAGGCAATATGTTGCATCTTCACCAACTGTTTTAAGCCCATAAATGCAGCATTACCACACCACAACCATGCAATGCACACAGTTGCAGGGTGGTTGAAGTGCAGCCCCATTCACCCTGTGTATACCTCCAGCTGCAGTCACAGCATATGTACACCCCCAGCTTCTGCCTTTGCAAGAAGTTGGGGGTGATAAAAACAGCTCAACCATGTGGTTTTACCGCCCCTCCAGCCTGACATGTGAACAAGCCCTTGGTTCACATCTGTGCGGCTGCTTGCTGCATGTAGGTCAGCCCATTTATTTCAATGGGCTTCCCTGCCTGCAGAAATGCAGGGAAAGAAGAGGGGGGGGGGGATTTTGATCACATATGATTCAGTAGGTTTTGCCACCGTCCCTGTATAAGTATTATGTGGGTTGTTGGTGCCTCAAGTCAAAGGGAATGGGACTTTATGGGCAGGTAGATATGAACATAGGTATATATAAAGGAATTTATTTACATAATATAATATACACTTGAAATACTTTCCCTGCATTTCTGCAGGCAGGGAAGCCCATTGAAATAAATGGGCTGCCCTACATGCAGCAAGCAGCCACACAGATGTGAACCAAGGGATCATGCCAGAAAAATTCTCCCCTCAAAATCTGCCCATTGATAACCAAAAATAACATCCACCCCATGAATACCCAACAGGTTGTACTTAGTAAATTAACCAATTGATTAATTAACCATGCAATTCTCTCATAATGTCCAATATCGTGCAGAATTTCATTCTGCGACTCAGGGAGAATTTTTCTGGCATGATCCAGAAATCAGGACTGTTTACCAACACCCCCTCGATCCATAAACCCATGGATGGTATCAATATAAGGACTGCGGTAAAATATTGTTTTCTTAATATTACTTTGTATTCTAAATATTACTCTTTTTTGTATTCCAAATATTATTCTTTATCTACTTTTGAAAATATTTGTATAAAACGAATATAAGCAATGCATCTATAATTACATGTTATTTGTATATGCCGCATATCTGCGTGTCATCACTCGTATGTCCCGCTATCACACCCGGCACGGCCAGCCCCTGCCAAGCAGGGGTTAATTGGGACCATCCAAGCTTCTTCAACGGCCCTCCCATTGGAGACGATGGCCCCTCCTCTACGTGTCGGCGGCCGCCGAGTGTTGTTTTTTTCAGACGGGCTCGCACCTGCGCACGCATCACTATGGCGCAGGCGCAGATACAGACGCCTAGTCACCAACACCGGAAGCCCAAACTACGTGCAGCGCTTAATGCGCATGCGCGAAGGGCTATTTAAGGCCGGGGAATCAGTGTCTATCCTCACTTCCCTCGCAGAGAGGGGAGAGGACGGACTGTCAGCGCCAGCCTGGAGGAAACCCATCTACAACACTGGAAACCCTATCGGAACCCTTTGCAGTTCAAATGTAAGTGGAAATGGATGCTTGGCATCCATACTTTCCAAATAAATCACTCAGTATAACTAATCACCTGAAGCACCGCTTCCTAATACACCAATAAAATTGTATAACTTACATATAATGCAGAAAACAGCCGGCCCGAGGGAAAAATCCCCAGGGAAGGACGCTGGAGAAAACACCTACCCCACCAGCAGACACAGATTGTAAGTGAAGGCTATTCTGCTTGATAGAGACCAATAAGAAACTTTTGAAAATATTAGTATCAACTATTCTTTATATAACCCCAGGCTACACGCAATATATGATTCCCGCTGTGATTGCATATGGACATACGACTGTACCCGCAGAGATAAAGGCTATACTCATGTATGTACCGCTAACACTTTATATATTTTTTACTCAAATTATTTTGAGATAAACATTTAGTAACCAAGATGTTATTGTTATAGATCACAGACTGGTTGACTATTTTCTTTGAAAAAGGCTCATACCAGAGCCGAAACGCGTCAGAACCTTGGATGATCTCTGGAAACAATTTTTCCTAGGAAAACCAACAGGAAACACAGAGATTTAAGATCCATAGTTTATGTCACCAGATTCACAATTGTCACAAGATTCATCTGAATCTTCTTTATTTCTTCTTCACACTTGGGTCCCTTACCCAATCACATATATACCACATATTGTCTATATGTATTTCAAGTGTATATTATATTTATGTAAATAAATTCCTCTATATATACCTATGTTCATATCTACCTGCCCATAAAGTCCCATTCCCTTTGGCTTGAGGCACCAACAACCCACACAATGCAGGGAAAGAAGTCCCTGTCCCTTTTTTTAAAATTGGGCTGCACGAAAAGCACCACATGTTTTCCACGTGTGGGGTACTATTAAGAATTAACGGCACCCCTAAAGAGCAGAGCATTTGTGTGTGTGTCAGGAACGAGCACGATTTTGCAGGGATTTTACAGGGATGCCTCAAGACTGAAAATACTTTTCAAGGGCGCCCCGATTAAAAAAAGGTTGAGAAACACTGGCATAGACACATAGGATAACATGCTGGGGAATTTACTGGCTGCAGAAAAAAATGCCTGAGGCCAGAAACAGCAGCTATAAAAACATCCACTGTGCATGAGGCCTAGTAACCAATTAGCTACCAGATTACTGTACTTTTGTCAACGCTCAATAGAACAAGCTGGAGTTAGAAGCTGATAGGCTACCATGCAGAGCTGCACCCGATTTTGCACTCTCCAGTTTTAGCAAATCAACCCCAGTGAGTACCAGCCTCTTAAACTTTCTTTAGCTTCAATTGGGAGAGCGTTTGTTAAGTACATCCAGGACTATACTCCTGTTGAGGAGTCCTTGTTTAGTACCAGTTTACCTTCACTCTAAAGGGCTGCCCTCACCCAGAAGGAATAAATCAGTTTTAGTGTCCTCTTCAGTTTGTTTAAAGTTTATTGCACTATCCCAAGGCTCACCCTCACCCTATCCCAGTTCTTTAACCATTGCAACCAAATCACGTACCTGGTACATCATTTGATTTCAAGTGGTTGTACAGTACCAGTTTTTTACAGTTTATTACAACTACTACAACAATTACAGGTTGTTATTACAAGCAGCCGAGGGGATGTCGTCCCCCCCCTCCCGCTGCCACCCGTGGCTCGCTCAGGCACTCCCGTTCCACCGGGAGACACAAGCTACTAGCCAGCACATCTGCCAGCTAGTCAAAGACCTGAAGAAAGCTGGGATTCGGCTTTGATCAGGTTGCCGCTATGGTAATCTGGAAGCAATGACATGACATCATTTTCGGTTTACTGCCATCTTAACGGTGCAATTTTTTGAAAATCAAAAGTATTCAAAAATGGCAATCTTCGTGTTTTGAACGGTTTCAAGTGCAAAGGAGGGATTTGGGGTCCTCTATCTCTCCATAAAGAGTCCCCATCACGTGCTTATTGCTGTCACATGGATGTTTACATTCCTTGTGACAGCAATCAAAGTGATCAAAAAAAGAAAAAAAAAAAGTAAAGCAACAGTGTAAGAATTATTCAATGTATAAAGAATGTATCTTCCTGACTTAGGGATAGCAGGAACAATTTGTATGGCAGCTTTAAGAAGGCTCTCATCCAAGATTTTACAATACATGGCCCCGTCCATTGGCCCCTCAATGAGGCAAAGTTGACCTGTACCTTTAGCAGAGAAACAGCCCCAAAGCATAATGATTTTACCTCCGTGCTTGACTGTATGAATGGTGATCTTAGGCTGGCCATACACCATACAATTTTCTTATTCAATTTCCTTTAGATTTACCTTCAACTATGTAGTGCAAGGGCCTGCCTGATTGCATACAAATTGAAAGTGTTCAGGTTTGAACTTATATTATATGGTTTTGGTAAATCTAAAGGAAAGTTGAACAAGAAAATTGTATAGTGTATGGCCAGCCTTAGTGCTTGCAGGTGCAAAACCAACGCTCTGATCAAGCAAGATTGTTCCATACAGAAAAGGCTGACTTTTTAATTGCATATGAAAATATTAAAGTTTTTGACCCAGACTGAGATTTCTTGGCTCACTGTGAACTAAAGTTGCTAAACATAGAGGTATATTGCTTGTCTTTGATGTCTATAATTATAACATTTATGGAAAACTGCCCATTAATTGTCGATGCTAGTTTTGTTAAGCACATATGCAAGATGATTAAAGGTTCCATATTAATTTCTAGGAAGTTACCTGTACATTTTTGCAAGTTCATCTCTTTCATTTTTCTGCTGCATAGCTATGTCATTTAACACCCCTTCGATCTGACGCATTTCTTCAAGGTATTTATCTGCATACACACAAGCTTCATTTAACATGCTATACTCACACAATTATGCTTTTTTCATTTTTTTTTTTTTTTTAAACATACAAAGTACAGTAATCCAAAATATTCATAATTCCTATTTTTTACTGATCTCTCTTCAGTGTAGTGAAATCTCACCAGTACCCATGAATGCTACAGATTGTCCTATATATTATGACTAATCTTTCACAGATTTCAAAATGGTTGTCATTAGAATTAGGGATGATCGAACTTTTAAAAAGTTTGGTTCAACCAGAACACCCGAATTTCCTAAAAGTTCGGTTCGGATTTCAGAACCCCATTGAAATGGGACCCGAACTTCTGGAATCAAAAAACACCATTTTGAAGCCCTAAAACCCAATAAATGCCCCTAAAAAGTGCCTAGGGTTCTGGGTCATGCCCCAGGGACTATTAATCACACAAAAAAAAAGTTCTTAAAAATTTTCATTTTTGATAGAGAGCCAATTATTGAAAAAATTATTGAAAAAAAAAAATGAGATTTCTTTGGATTTAGTGTCTGGGGGTCTAAAAAGTATACCTGTGAAGTTTCAGCTCTGTAGTATGTTCAGAACCAGAAAAAAAGATTGTTTGTCTTAGAATAAATATAGAACAGGGATATGGCTCCGCTATTTTCACACCTTGTCGGTTTTGTAGCAAGCGTTTTTATGGGCATTTTTTGGGGGTCTTTGGAGGCAGGCATAACATCAGAACTTCTGTGTAGGGGTATATATACACACACACTTATATGTATTTATACACATACACACATATAGGTGTGATAGGAGCGGAGACATATTCCTGTTAATTATTTCATTAGCGCAAGCATAGTGTTCTGCTACTTTCACACCTATATATGTGTATATATACATACACTTGTGTGTGTATATATACCCATACACAGAAGTTCTGATGTTATGCCTGCCTCCAAAGACGCCCAAAAAATGCCCAAAAAAACGCCAGCTACAAAAACGCCCAGGTGTGTTTTTGCAGCAAGCGTTTTTTTGGGGCATTTTTTTGGGGTCTTTGGAGGCAGGCAAAACATCCGAATTTCTGTAAAGGGGTATATACACACACACACACTTATATGTATTTATACACATACACACATATAGGTGTGATAGGAGCGGAGACATATGCCTGTTAATTATTTCATTACGCAAGCATAGTGTTCTGCTACTTTCACACCTATATATGTGTATGTGTATATATACAGACATGTGTGTGTGTATATATACCCATACACAGAAGTTCAGATGTCATGCCTGTCCTCAAAAAAGCCCTATAAATGCCTGCAGCAAAAAGCAGGGTGACAGGCGAGAAGCCATATCGCTGTTCTATAAGTGACCTAAGAGAAATGATCTTTTCTCTATAGCGGTCACCCTGACATGGAAGGGTTTTGTCACCCTGCCATAGCAGTCAGAGTCAGTTAACCCTACACTAATCTACGGTCCCCTTACACTTAACACTTTCCCTACAGAAACTAGATTATTAAAGCTAACTATAGTGGAAAATAGCACCCTAACTACACTAGATATCCCTTTCCTCACACTAACAATTGCTAAATGACACTTTGAAGCAGAAGTAACAGAACTGCTTCCACTCTCTTCCACGTCCCTGTATTACAATGCTAGTGATTTGGTGGGGCTATCTTATATACTGGGGGGCGTATTCACTAATGATTGGCCTCTGGACCCCCTAGTCACTCCAATCACATTCCTAGCATTCTCCTGCTCAATTGGTTTTTACTGATGGTTCTGGTCCAATCACAGGCTTTTAAAGCCCATTTCCTGTCCCATTGCATTTTGGTCGGTTCTGGTTGCCGAATTCCGAACTTTTTCAGCAAAAAGTTCGGAATTCAGCCGAACCTCGAACAGTCAATGTTCGGGTCGAACTGATGGTCGACCCGAACCGTTCCCTAATTAGAATAAGATGTAAGGGAAAATCCATCAAATGGGCACCTTTTTGAGTGAAAGCTCTTCTTTAACATATTGTTAAAGCAGAAACTAGCAAAACACTAGCAGTAGCAGAGGCACTAGCAGCTTTAACCACTCCTATACTGGGCACTTTTAACCCCTTCTTGCTCAGGGCGATTTTTAGGTTTCAGCGCTATCGCACTTTGAATGACAATTGCGCGGTGTTGTGGAAATTATATTAGGACTAGTGTGGACATTTTTCAGGATGTGTTTTATTTAGCTTGTCCTTAAGGCTCCTGTCGTCGGTTTGCTTGCAATACGCTCATTAGAGAGTGTGCGGGTGAACCAGCATTGAGGAAAGACCACTGGCAGTGAAAAACTTCCTTTAGATGTGTAGACGCGTTCACTCTACATAGACATCTCAGCCGGCGAACCCTCTATGCGCTATGTGCGGGTCTGTTTACCAGTAGAGATCTATGTGTATTGCGGTGCGGAGTTCAAGGGTCAAGCAGCAAGGATATGTATAATGTGCAGATTTGTTCGCTCGGTGGGGATATGTTTGCTCTGTGAAGTCAATATCGCTCATGTCTTTCTACTGTGCCTAATCATCATAGTGGAAACAGCATGGCTCTTTCCCTGCAGATAGCCTCACATCTATGGGAACAGTAGTATAATCCTATTAAGCATTGTTCTCTGAGCCTTGCTGGGTAGGATTCCCGCCAGTAGTAGTGGCAGGAGTGCATGCAGGAGTTTGATCAGAGCAGCGTTCATGGTCATACACGCTGGTTTCATTGTGTAGTGTTAGGCGCAAATTCCGTGTCTGTATTACTGGGTACTGCTGGGCGCGCTCCATTACCTTATACAAAAGAGCTGAGAATTGTGCTTTTTAGCACAAGGGGATTATTTGCACTTGGCGTATATCAATTTCCAAAAGTGCACTTATTAGCACAATGGAGTTACTTGTGCATCAAGTGTACATTAAAATCCAAGACAGATGGCGAGCCAGGTAATTTAAGGAGCCGACGGGGTTTCCTTTACAGCTGACTGAGGGGGGGGAAGACGAATTTGGGTCCAATACAACAAAAAGGCTGGCCGTTTGGTAAGACAAACTTTATTTCAGCTTTTGAAATTTTTTGTTGCCCTGAGACCAGGATTCATTGTCTCTGTCCGCTGTGTAAGGTAAACTCTGCTCAGCAAAATAACCTTCTTTTGCTTCTCCTCTTTCTGTATAACAATGGGGTTTATTTTATGTTTTTAATATTTGTAATTTGGGGTGGGTGTATTGATTGGGGGAAAAAAAACTATACTGTTGTCCTCTGTAGATTCCCAGTCAATATAGCCTAAAGGGTTTTTTTGTACGGGCTGCAGTATATGTTAAACATTTTTGTCAGTGTTTTACTGGAAAATGGGTTTTGTATTAAGACACGATGTCTGGTCAGCAGCCAAAAGACAGACAAAAAGGGGCAATCTTAATTACAATGCCTAACATTTGGCTTTGAAGGCACCAAGCTGAAGCTTTTGTCTATTGAGAGACAGGAGACAGTCTTGTAAGTACAAACCAGACCCATGTCTCCTCATAATACCATAAAATATAATAATTACATAATTCTCCTGTAAATATATATTTTACTAGGCATGGTAATTTCTTACATTCTCATGCAATGTTAGTTTCCTAATAAAAGAATATCGGTCCGTGTAGATTTTGGTGGTATAGTAGTATATCAGGTGGAACTCTTCTATTGAGATTCATCCCTGAGTGGAAATTGTTCTGTTTCTGGGTTAAAAATAATATTGGTTTGCTGCAGTTTTTGGTAGAACTGATACATTTTTAATTGAATTTCAGTGTTTCATCAGAAATGATGTGTCACATATCCCAGTGAACCCAGTATCCCCGTGACAGGTCATTTCTGTCTTTTGGAACCCAGGTGGATCGCAATCAGCGTCCCTGCTTGTTTTTTCAATCAGCGCTGTATTATCTGCACAATGTAAGTGCTTTCTCTTTAAACCTTCTAATAAAACAGTAAGTTATCACACTATGGAGGCCCTTCTATTTTTGTCCTTTTAAACGTGAGGTATTGAGGAGGGATTAGAGGAAGTTACAAGTGTCCCAGTACATCCATTTGAATGTGATCTTATCACTGAGGTTCCAGTGGAGTACCATTTATTTAATCCGAGGGTCCTTATTACTGTATACTACATGATATACACTTACCTTTGGTGAGTAGGCATCCCTTCCGGTGATGGATCCAGACACTTAAATTCTGACACTTTTTCACCCAAGATATATTTCACAGGAGTGTACACATGTGAATACACTGGTGTTTATGAACTTTAATCAAGTTTTATAATTATTTAAATTTCAACTTTTGTTGAGTTTTTGCTACCATGGACACATTCATATTTTCACTATTTATTTATTGTCCATTTAATTATATTTTCAAAACTTATGCACATTCATTTTATTTGAATTATTTATTGGATTCATTTATTTATTCAATTACTGGTATATTTATTGGCACTTATCACTTTATATTTTTATTCAACGCAGTTACATATATTATAAATCTTGACATTTTTTTCACGGCTTATCACATTTTTAGCCATATGCGCAGGTAGTGGTTACATACTGCTGTATGGTCAATTTTATAGCTACTGATGGATGTGGAATGACAGGCCATATAAGACGCAATTGCCCAGACGAACGATCTGGTCAGCAGGGTAAGTGTCAATTTATACAGGATGATTCAGAAACTCCGGTTGTAGGTATGGCCAGTAACAGCTATGATTCATCATAGAACGTTGGTAATCCGGTGTTAGCCCACATCAACTTGTTTGTCAAGGAACTAAGATATCCCCTCCCTTGCCTCATTGACACCGGTGCAGCCAAAACCTTTTGAGATATAACGATCTTAGAGGCAAGGGTAACACCAAACGTAGGTCTCACGGATCAGACAGTGTCTTTGCAAACAACTGAACCTCTCTATTGTAGGCTAGTCTGCAAGTAGAAGGTTATCTTTTTAGGACATTGCATATCTCGGGGTACCTGACATCTAACCACATCGGAACACTCTGAAATTGAGAGCCATTTTCGGACTTGTCAATTACTGCAGAGACTGGTTCCCTAATATATCATCCAAACTGGGACACCTTTATGAATTGACATCACAAACACCTTTTCAATTGTCTGATGACAACTGGTCAATCCTACAGCATTTAACCCAGGAACTCTCCAAAGCACCTGCTTTAGGTCTGCTCAACTATGACCTCCCTTTTTTATTTTTTTTGCCATGAAAGCAAGGACCATGCAACTGGAGAATTGACCCAACTACACGGGTCCAGGTATCGACCCATCATGTACCTGTCAACTGCCCTAGATCCAGCCATCCGAGGCTCACAGGGATGTGTACGAGCTGTGGCCGCCTGCGCTGTATTGTTACAGAAAGTAGGTGACCTAGTTTTGGACTCCCCACTAACCCTCTATACTCCCCATTTGGTGCAGGAGATCCTAAATCAAGCCCAGACAAAACACCTTTCTGCTGCCAGTTTGACTAAGTACGAAGTGGCTCTCCTAACACCTACTAACCTGACTCTAAGACGATGCACCATTTTAAATCTAGCATCTCTTCTTCCTGTTATTGAGGAGGAAGAGAGGGGGGGGGGAATTGTTGTGAAAAATTACAATTTTCAAAGCTTTCAAACTAACAATACTAATCTTTCGACCTCTAATTTTCCAACCTAGTAGGACAACACGTTGAGGAGCAACATGACTGCCTTTCTTTGATGGAATGGAAATCAGCGTCTGTCAATCCGGTGAAGGAGACTCCCGACCCAGACACTAAGAACCTTTTTGTCGATGGTTCCAGGTATTTCACCCCGTATGGTAAGCCACACAGGTTATGCAGTGACTAAAGCCAGTGAAGTTGTGGAGAAGGGTTCATTGAGTTCCCATATACAGTATCTCACATAAGTAAATACACCCCTCACATTTTTATAAATGTTTTATTATATCTTTTTATGTGACAACACTGAAGAAATTACACTTTGCTACAATGTAAAGTAGTTCAGTGCACAGCTTGTATAACAGTGTCAATTTGCCGTCCCCTCAAAATAACTCAACACACAGCCATTAATGTCTAAAACGCTGGCAACAAAAGTGAGTACACCTCTAAGTGAAAATGTCCAAATTGGGCCCAAAGTGTCAATATTTTGTGTGGCCATCATTATTTTCCAGCACTGCCTTAACCCTCTTGGGCATGGATTTCATCAGAGCTTCTCAGGTTGCCACTGGAGTCCTCTTCCACTCCTCCATGACGACATCACCACTGAGCTGGTGGATGTTAGAGACCTTGCACTCCTCCACCTTCCGTTTGAGGATGCCCCACAGATGCTCAATAGGGTTTAAGTCTGGAGACACTTGGCCAATCCATCATCTTTACCCTCAGCTTCTTTAGCAAGGCAGTGGTAGTCTTAGAGGTGTGTTTGGGGTCATTATCATGTTGGAATACTGCCCTGCGGCCCAGTGTCAATTACTGCAGAGACTGGTTCCCTAATATATCATCCAAACTGGGACACCTTTATGAATTGACATCACAAACACCCTCAGAGAGTTCTTTGCCATGAGGTGCCACATTGAACTTCCAGTGACCGGTATGACAGATTGAGAGCAATAACACCAAATTTAACACATCCGCTCCCCATTTACACCTGAGACCTTCTAACACTAACGAGTCACATGATACCAGGGAGGAAAAATGGCTAGTTGGGCCAAATTTGGACAATTTCACTTAGGGGTGTACTTACTTTTTTGCCAGCAGTTTAGACATTAATTGCTGTGTGTTGAGTTATTTTGAGGGGACAGCAAATTTACACTGTTCTACAAACTGTACACTCACTACTTTACATTGTAGCAAAGTGTCATTTCTTCAGTGTTGTCACATGAAAAGTTATAATAAAATATTCACAAAAATGTGAAGGGTGTACTCACTTTTGTGAGATACTGTATGTCAGCACATGAAGCAGAGCTGTAGGCACTAGCAAGGGCCTTTGAGATCCATAAAGATCAGAGGATCAACATCTATACGGATTCAAGGTATGCTTTTGGGGTGGCTCATGATTTTGGTCCCATCTGGAAGGCAAGAGGATATTTGACTAGTTCAGGGAAGCCGGTGAAACATGCGGAGTTGATTGATAGGCTGTTCATGGCCTTCTGCCTGCCACACAAGATAGCCATTTCGAAAGTGAAGGCCCATACCACTGATAAGACTATGGAGGCCAATGGGAACGCCTTGGTGGATAGAGCTGCTAGGGATGGTGCACTGAGCCCTGTGGTGAAGACCCTGATGATGGCCATCCCCACTGATGTGTCTCTAGGAGAGTTTAATAAACTGCAGTCACAGGCGGGAATGCAGGAAAAGAGGAAATGGACGGCTTTGGGAGCTAAACAGGGTCCAGATGACATCCGGGGTCTTGGTGGTAAATGGTGTTTACCAAGATCATTTTTCCCAATGATGGCCCATTCAGCTTATTATCCAGGTCATCAGTCAAAAATAGTTATGTGTGCACAGGTGGAGGAACATTGGATTGCCCCTGTATTCACTACCTTTACCGCTCCCTGCCTGGTTTGCGCACTGCACAACTCAGGTAAGACCGTGGCAGTACCGAAACGGCATTCGCCAAAACCAGAATATCCCTTTCAGCGCATACAGATAGATTACATTACATTGCCAAAGAGTGGGCCGCATGAGCATGGTTTGGTCTGTGTGGACATGTTTTCCGGTTGGACGGAAGCATGGCCTGTTAGCAAAGCCAATGCCACCAACACTGCGAAAAAGATCCTTTCTGAGATAGTGTGCCGATGGGGACTACCTGAAACGATTGAGTCAGATCGCGGCTCCCACTTCACTGGTCAGAGCTTTGAAGAGGTATGTAAGGCTCTTCACATCAACCAGGTATTACATACCCCTTATCATCCTCAAAGTAGCAGTAAGGTTGAACAACTAAATGGGATCATTAAGGTCAGAATCTCAAAAATTATTGCTGATACTGGAAAACCATGGCCTGAATGTCTCCTCATAGCGCTCTACTTCATCATGAATGCCCCTAGACAGGCCCATGGGTTATCACTCTACGAGGTTTTGTTTGGGAGTCAACCAAAGACCGGATTGTACTTTCCTCAGCAGCTGTCATCTTTACATTCTCAGCTGACAGTGTATTTACAGTCCCTGCAAAGGGAGCTCCAAAAGGTCCATCATAGGATTTGGGAGTCTCTCCCAGACCCTGACAGGATAACCGGTGTACATTCTATTCAACCAGGTGACTGGGTCGTTGTGAGAAAACATCAAAGGATGGGACTAAAACCCCAGATACACTGGGCCATTCCAGGCTCAACTGACAACGCTGACTTCCTTAAAGCTTGAGGGACGCGACAACTGGGTGCACACCAGCCACTGCAAGAAGCTGCTCAATTACATCAAAGAATGAGGAGTATGGGTTTTATTTATATTCTTTGCTCAGTGTATTTTAGCGAGGGTAATGATGAAAAGCATCCCAACCTATTGTGTAAAATGCATCTCCAACTAGCCCAGACGGCGAAAAGGATCAATTGCTGGGTTTGCGCTAAATCACCATGGCAACAGTTAATGCTATATACGATGTTCATATTGGTATGAAGAAATTGGAGAAACTTGCAAAGACGACCAGGAGACACTTGTCTAAATAACTAAATGACACATTCCTAGAGGGTAACATCAGTTATAGTTTTAACATTGGCTCTGGCTCCTGCTCTTTGCTTTCGAATCCAGTATGGGTCCACAGATGTACTTCAATCTTAGTTTTGACAAAGGGAATAGATTTGTAGGATCTACCGTTTGTGAGAAAGATATAACAGTCAATCTTGCCAATGAAACCCCTGGTCTCTTTAATGACACCAAGAGACCAGATTTTATCTGCTGGAAGGAAGAGTGTGATGTTCAGACTGAGGGAGCAATCCCCCAGTCTATTATGCTACTACTTAGTGCCCATGACCATCAGAGAAATTCTTCCTGTACAGGTCCTGACAGGTCCTTATTATTTCTCATGTGGTTCTGGTGCTTATAAGGTAATTCCCCCTAATACGAGAGGTTCATGTGCTGTAGTGAAGCTTGTGCCGGCATCCTACATTGCAGCTGATCATAAGGATCTGCTGGTGCGAAGGAAGGCAAGGATGTCAGGGAGAGCTAGCAGGGAACTGTTCTCCAACCATCACTAGGCCTGGCCATGGTTCCCAGCTTGGACCAGGTGGGGGATCGAACTTATGAAGCGATTGAACAATTTCTCATCCATTGTGGATGAGATGTTCAATGAGACCGTTGAAGCAGTAAAGGAGATTACTCAAGAACAACGATAAATGAAGACTCTTGTACTGCAGGAAAAGATGGCACTTAATTATTTGTTAGCTTCCAAGGGGGGTTTCTGTGAATTCATAGGAGAAGACTGTTGTACCTGGATAGCAGATACCAGTGACGAGGTTCAAGTCCATATGGATAAGGTTACTTCCCAGCAAGGCAGAGCCAGAGCTATAGCTAGTGAAGGTTGGAATCCTTTTAAGGCTTTGGGAAATTTTGGTGGTTTCCTGTTCTCTTTCGGATCTTGGTTAAAGGAAATCAGAGTATATATAGCTATGTTGTTTTTGTTTCTATTCCTTCTATACACTGTGGTAAGATTTTCCTGTTGTCTGATCGATTGAGTCACCAAAGCCCGAGCAGATGATCAAATCCCTATTGCTGAGACGAGACTCCCTGAAATCCAACCCATGTACCAAATGCTAAGGATTCCAAACCTACAGACGATCAATACGACCCACATCCTCATGTCCTCCGTCTGAGTCACCTCCCGAAGAATGGAACCTACGTGTCAACATTCGTTTTCTTTTGAGTCTATGTGTCAACACTGATTCCGTTATCTTTCTTTTTAACTTTTTGAAATGAATTGTTTTTATGTAGAAGAGCTGTTCTGTTTATTTGGAAGAAGATGATCAAGATTCATCGAGGGACTGTTGTGGAAATTTTATTAGGACTAGTGTGGACATTTTTCAGGATGTGTTTTATTTAGCTTGTCCTTATGGCTCCTGTTGTCAGTGTGCTTGCAATATGCTCATTAGAGCATGTGCGGATGAACTGGCATTGAGGAAAGACTACTGGCAGTGAAAACCTTCCTTTAGATTTGTAGACACGTTCGCTCTACATAGACATCTCCGCCGGTGAACACTCCATGCGCGGGTCTGTTTGCCGGTAGAGATCTATGTGTATTGCGGTGCGGATTTCAAGGATCAAGCAGCTAGGATATGACCACCAGCGGGGGGCTCCTGTATAATGTGCAGATTTGTTCGCTCGGCAGGGATATGCTTGCTCTGTGAAGTCAATATCGTTTTGATATCTATCTGCCTTTATGAAGGGATACATGCTAATGTCTTTGTACTGTGCCTGATCACCATAGTGGAAACAGCATGGCTCTTTCCCTGCAGATAGCCTCACGTCTACGGAGAACAGTAGTATAATCCTATTAGGCATTGTTCTCTGAGCCTTGCTGAGTTGGATTTACGCCAGTAGTAGTAGTGGGAATGCATGCACGAGTTTGATCAGAGCAGTGTAAACAGTTTTACACGCTGGTTACATTGTGTAGTGTTAGGCGCGAATTCTGCTACACGTGGGTTTCATTGTTAGCTATAGTGCGCAGATTTCCACAGACCAACGGCAGGAAGCCGTGCACGCTGTTCTACCCATTCACGATCGTGTACTCCCTCTTTTTATTGTATATTTGAATGTATACAAGTGTGTCATTGGCTGATTCTATGTGAGTAACTTATTTCATGTGACTGTACATTTGGAACTGATGGCTGATGTTGTATAGCCATCACTTCCTGCTGTTATCCCTGTGCTGTCCCATAAATAAACAGCTCAATGCTTTAGGCAAGACATTCTATTGAGCATACAATGTGATAACAGTCTGTATGTCTGTATTACTGGGTACTGCTGGGCACGCTCCAATACCTTATGCAAAAGAGCTGAGAAGTGTGCTTTTTAGCACAACTGGATTAATTGTGCTTGGTGTATAATATCCCAAAGTGCACCTATTAGCGCAACTGAGTTACTTGCACATCAAACTTACATTAAGATCCATGACAGCGGTCATGCAACACTGTACCAATATGACATTTCTATCATTTTTTTCACACACATAGAGCTCTCTTTTGGTTGTATATAATCACCAGTGGGTTTTTTTATGTTTTCCTAAATTAACAAAAAAAGGCAAAAAAGTTTTGAAAAAATGTTTTTCTTAGTCTGTGAAAAATGTTTTTCTTAGTCTGTTATAAAATTTTGCAATTAAATAATCTTTCTTCACAATTTTAGACCAAGTTGTATTCTGCTACATTTCTTTGGTGGAAATAACCCAAATCAGTATATATTTTTAAGTCTGTAGGAAAGTTAAAGCATCTAAAAAAATATGGTTAATTTATCTGAAAATTGATCAATCCTGATGTACTGACAGCATATGTAATTTTTTGAGGCCCAAAAATGCCAGGACAGTAACCAATACCCTTAAATGACCATTTTAGAAAGTAGACAGTCTAAAGTATTTAGTAAGAGGCATTGCGCTTTTTTTTTTTTTAAATGAAGAAAAAAATTTTTTTTTTCACAATTAGTAGAAAGTACAGCATTATCATTATCACTGAAACTGTTCCTTTTATGCTCTTATCTTTTAACTATGGTATGTTCCCACTGATACAACTCCACCCACAACTGCGATTCTGAAACTGCTCCTGTTATGCTCTTGTCTTTTAACTATGGTATGTTTATTTTGCCCAACCATGTGTAGACTGTTCTCATTGTAATGTTTTTTCTTCTTTGTCTCTAGTTGTAACGTATAGCTTTTTATTTTTTCCCCCTTATATTTATGGCTGTCATCTTCTAAATCTGTTCTGAAGAGAAAATGTTTCTCTGTTTAGCTAGCCTTACCTTATTACCTCTTGATTAGTTAATTGATAAGCACCCACCCCCATCACTAACTGTATTTAAGTAAGCATCTTCTTGCAAAGCACATTTGCCAGTGGCACGTTTGCTGTTGGGGCTCATTCTCAAAGTGGGGCGATTTCTAACTCACCACTTCAGTGACTGCGCAAAGTGATTGAATGCAGAAAATGCTGAGATAAACGCTTCAAAGACTACAGGTGACCTTGTTTACCCCTTCAGCTCTTTCTCCTTTTAACATGAACTCTCTACCACTCCTTCTGACAGCCGTGTCCTCTATCCTTAAACTCTCTCTCCTTCACCCCTCTTCTCCACCCCACAGCTTATATATATCACCCTCACTTCTGTCCTCTCCTTATTATTGCATTCACCATCTCCTACTATTTCTAAATCCACACACACACACACACAAAATCTCAAAGACATTGGGGTATGTCCCTTCATATAAATCACACCCTCACATTACCTCCCTCACCTTTCTGCTTCTCCTAACCTCTGGTAATATATCCCCAAACCCTGGGCCTCCATTTACCTGTACTCAGCACACACATTAACCTGCAGCCGCAAGCAACACAATCTAGTTTCTATTTCTCTTCTTCCCAAGACCAGACTCCCTTTCTCTTGCGCCCTCTGGAATGCCCACTCTGTCTGTAATAAACTCCCCTCTCTCCATGACCTCTTTATCGCTAACTCATTGAATCTACTTGCAGTTGCCGAAACTTGGCTTCATGACTCCGACACTGTGTCTTCTGCTGCCCTGTCCCAAGGTGGTCTTCTCTGAACTCACTCCCCCAGACCCTGTGGACACAAGGGAGGGGGTGTTGGGATCCTTCTAGCCCCACATAGCACCTGTCAGGTACTTCATCTACCTCCCTCTCTGTCACTCTCCTCATTTGAGGCACATTGCATTTGTCTTTTCTCTCCAGTTTCTCCAAGGATAGCTGTGGTCTACAGCCCTCCTGGACCAGTATCAACCTTTCTTGATGACTTCTCTGCTTGGCTACCCTACTTTCTCTCTTCTGAAATCCCCACAATCATTCTTGGCGACATCAACATCCCTATTAATACTAACGCTCCTGCCACTTCCAAATTGCTTCCTTTGAAGCAATGGATATATGCTTCTACTCACTCTGAAGGCAATATCCTGGACCTTGTTTTAACCCACCTACCTATGCACTCCTTGCAACCTCTCCAACTATCCTTACCCTCTCTCTGATCTCCACCTTAGAAGTTTCACTCTCTCCCTCTCCCCCACCTCCTCTCCCTCCAACTGCCTTACAGTTACCCGTAGAAACCTACGCCATCTCAACCCTTCCCTTCTCTATTCTGCTACCAACCACCAATATGACAAAATCGCACCACTATCCTGCAGTAACCTAGCCACTTCTGTCTACAACGCCTCACGCTCAGCCTCCCTGGACTCACTAGCCCCCTCACTACACATCAAATCAGGCCTCAACCCCTGCAGCCTTGGCAAACAGATAACACTAGAAGTCTGAAAAAGTATAGCCGTGCTCTTGAGCGCCTATGGCATAAGACAAGGTCTCAGAAAGATATCAAACAATATAAATCCGCCCTCCAAAAATACAATTCCAGTCTCCACGCGGCCAAACAGACCTATTTTATCACTCTCATTAACAACTTATCATTCTGTCCCCTGCAACTCTTCTCTACCTTCAATTCTCTACTTCGTCCTCCACTGCCTCCCCCCACTAACTCACTCACTGCCCAGGAGATCGCTAAACCACTTCAAACAGAAGATTGATACAATTTGGGAGGAGATCTCTGCTGTTCAGTTACCTTCCAAACTCTACACTTCATGCCCACAGGTACAATAACTAGTTCCCTCATTCAACCCCACCACCATAGATGAGGTTGCAAAACGACTTGCTAATGTCCATTTAACCACCTGCCCTCTGAATTCTGTTCCCTCCCAAATGCTATGTTCACCCTCCGGTTCTATTCTACACTCTCTAACCCACATCTTCAATCTCTCCCTCTCTTCTGGATTCTTCCCCAACTCTCTAAAACATGCACTAGTCAACCCAATACTTAAAAAGCCCTCACTGGACCCAACCAATCTTAAAAATCTACGCCCTATTTCCTTTTTCCCCTTTTTATCCAAACTCCTTGAACGTCTGGTCTACAACACACTGAGCAACCACCTTGCTGAGAATAGCCTTCTTGATCCCCTTCAGTCTGGATTTCGGGCTCAACACTCCACAGAAACTGCTCTCCTAAAGCTAACTGTCACGGAACCATGAACCAGACGTACAACAACAGATAAGTGAAAATAAGACAGCTTTATTGAAAAACAAGCTATAAAGCAAAAGTCCAAACGGATGGCGAAACCGATGCAGAGTCTTTGCGAAGCCAGGGGTCTGGAACCAGCAGGGTAGTCAGACGAAGCCAGGATCAGGAACCAACAGGGTAGTCAGACGAAGCCAGGATCAGGAACCAACAGGGTAGTCAGACGAAGCCAGGAACAGGAACCAGACGTAGCAGCAGTCTTAGTAGCATGTGAACACAGGAGGACCAAGCAGGGAACAGAGCCACAGACCTCCTATATATATGAGCTAGGCATCCAGCTCCTCCCAGTGGGAAGGAGGAGCCGCAGGGTGGGAGGCTACAAGAAACCCAGAAACCAAGATGGCCGCCAGCACATGTCAAACGAAGGAGAACAGCAAGGAGGTAAGACCATGACAGTACCTCCCCCTCAAGGGCCCCTCCTCCGCGGAGTAAAGAACGGTTTTTGAGGGAAGCGTGCATGGAAGGCTCGGAGCAAGGCAGGAGCATGGACATCTGCGGAGGGAACCCAGGAACGCTCCTCAGGACCATAACCACGCCAATGAACCAAAAACTGCACCCGACCGCGGACCAGGCGAGAGTCCAGGATATTGCTCACCTCATACTCCTCACGATTGCCCACTTGGACCGGACGAGGCCGAGGAACCGAGGAAGTGAAACGATTACACACCAGTGGCTTCAACAGGGAGACATGAAACACGTTGGAGATCCGCATGCCAGGAGGAAGCGCAAGGGCATAGGCTACCGGATTTACCCTGCGAAGCACTCGGAAGGGACCAACAAAGCGAGGCGCCAGCTTGGGAGTGGGCACTCGAAGGTTGAGGTTGCGGGTGGACAACCATACACGGTCTCCGGCCTGGTAGGAAGGAGCAGGCGCTCGTCTGCGATCAGCCTGGAGTCTCTGGCGCTGCGCAGAGACCTCAAGGGACTTCTGGATCTGTACCCAAGAAGCACGTAGAACGGAAAGGTGATCCTCCACAGCCGGAATATCCTGGGGAGAGAATACCTCCGGTAACGCGGCAGGTTGGAACCCATAGTTGGCCAAGAAGGGAGACGTCCCAGAGGAAGAGTTCACCGCCGTGTTCCTGGCAAACTCAGCCCAAGGCAGGAGGTCAACCCAATTGTCTTGGTGATCGGAGACATAGCAACGAAGGAATTGCTCCAAGGCCTGATTGGATCGTTCTGCGGCCCCATTGGACTGAGGGTGGTAGGCCGAGGAGAAGGAGAGATGAATCCCCAACTGGGAGCAAAAGGCGCGCCAGAACCTGGACACAAACTGACTCCCCCGATCCGACACAATCTCCTTGGGCAAACCGTGCAACCGGAAGACCTCCCTGGCAAAAATCGTGGCCAACTCCTGTGCAGAGGGTAACTTCTTGAGAGGAACACAGTGGCACATTTTGGAAAACCGATCCACAATCATGAGAATGACCGTATGGCCTCGGGATGCAGGGAGGTCCACAATGAAATCCATCCCCAGGTGTGACCATGGGCGCTCCCCGGTGGCTAAGGGTTGCAGAAGACCCACCGGAAGGTGCCGAGGGGACTTACTCTGGGCACAAACGGAGCATGCCGCTACATATGCGGCGATGTCGGAACGTAGGGAAGGCCACCAGAACAGACGTGAAACAGCCCAGGACAGCTGATTCTTTCCAGGATGCCCCGCGGTCTTGGAGTTATGGTAGGTTCGCAACAACCGAGTGCGCAACTCCTCAGGCACAAAACATCTGCCGTTGGGTCTCCCAGAGGGAGCACCGGCTTGAGCCGCCAAAATCTGCTCACCCAGAGGAGAGGTCAGGCTGGTGCGAATGGCGGCCAGGATCTGATTCGGAGGTATGACCGAAGTCGGAATCGACTCCTCCCTGGACAGGTCGGAGTACTGCCGTGATAAGGCATCCGCCCTGATGTTCTTGGAACCGGGTAGGTAGGAGACCACGTAATTAAAACGTGACAAGAACAGAGCCCATCTGGCCTGACGTGGTGTCAATCTCTTGGCCTCAGAAAGGTAGGTCAGATTCTTGTGGTCCGTCAGGATGAGGACCGGAACCACCGAACCCTCGAGCAAGTGCCTCCATTCTTTAAGAGCCTGCACGATGGCCAATAACTCCCTGTCACCAATCTGGTAGTTGCACTCAGCAGAAGACAGTTTCCGGGAGTAAAACCCACAAGGAAGCAGAGGACCCTCTGGTGTTCTACGCTGAGACAGAAGGGCGCCTACTCCCGTCTCGGACGCGTCCACCTCGAGGACAAAGGGCAACCCAGGGTTGGGATGCGACAGAATCGGAGCCGACACAAAGGCGGACTTTAGAGCCTCAAAAGCTCGGATGGCCTCGGGCGGCCAGACCTGGGAATTACTGCCCTTCCTGGTCAGATCCGTGAGAGGTTTGGCTAGCATGGAAAAGTCCCTGATGAACTTCCGATAATAATTGGCGAAGCCCAAAAAGCGCTGCAGGGAACGAAGACCACTGGGCTGGGGCCACTGTAAGACAGCCGAAACCTTCTCAGGATCCATGGAGAACCCTTCAGCGGAAATGATGTAACCTAAGAAGGTTACCTGGGATCGGTGAAATTCGCATTTCTCAAGCTTACCGAACAGCTTGTTCTCTCGTAACCGTTGCAACACTCGTCTGACATCCAGAATGTGGGTCTCCATGGACTCAGAATATACCAGGATGTCATCCAAATAGACCACCACACACTGCTGCAACAGGTCACGGAAAACATCGTTGATGAATTCCTGAAAGACTGCGGGCGCATTGCACAGCCCAAAGGGCATAACCAAGGATTCATAATGACCGGTCCTGGTGTTAAACGCGGTCTTCCACTCATCGCCCGCCTTGATCCTTACGAGGTTATATGCCGCCCTCAGGTCGAGTTTGGTAAAGACCGTAGCCCCTTTAAGACGGTCGAACAGCTCGGAAATCAAGGGTATCGGGTAAGCGTTCTTGATCGTGATGCGATTGAGACCCCTGTAATCGATGCAAGGCCTCAACTCACCGCCCTTCTTTTTCACAAAGAAAAATCCAGCCCCTGCCGGGGACGAGGATTTGCGAATGTGACCGCGTGAAAGCGCCTCCCTCACGTACTCCTCCATGGCCTCATTCTCTGCTACCGACAGTGGATAGACTTTGCCACGAGGAGGAACGGCACCAGATTGTAACTCGATGGCACAATCGTATGGGCGGTGCGGAGGTAGGGCAACCGCGCGCACCTTATCGAATACATCCCGGTACTCCTCGTATTCAGGGGGCAACAGAGAGTCCGAGGAAGTACACAGCAACTTGACAGGCCCATGGATGCAACTAGCCCCACACTGCGGTGACCACGAGAGGATCTCGGCCGATCTCCAATCGAAAATCGGATTATGCTTCTGGAGCCAGGGGTACCCCAAGACCACCGAGTAGTGTGGAGACGAAATAACCTGGAAGCAGACCGACTCTCTGTGAACGGCACCAATGGCTAACCCCACTGGAAGGGTCTCATGAGTCACGTGTGGCGGCAGAAGGGGTCTGCCGTCTATCGCCTCAAGAGCCAGAGGTGAACCCCGAGCCTGCAGAGGAATGGAATTGGTGGCAGCGAACACACTATCAATGAACAAACCACCAGCACCAGAGTCCACCAACGCCTGGGTCGTCACCAAGCCCCCGACCCAGGAGAGGACAACAGTGATCAGTGGTTTGTCAACACGGGAAACCGGGGACGAGGAGACTCCACCCAAGATCTGCCCCTGACAGGATCTCAGGTGCGAGCGTTTCCCCGGACGGTTCGGACATGCCAACCGAAAATGCCCACCGAGACCACAGTACATGCATCGGCCCTCGCGTCTCCGGAGTACCCTCTCCCCCTCGGACAGGCGAGCAAACCCCAGCTGCATGGGTTCACCCCCAGACAAGTCATCCCCAGGAGGCGTGGGAGGAGAGGGAGGCACGGGTGGGACAGCAAACGTAGGCGCCAATCTGTTAGGAGGCCTCCGCAGACTCTCCTTAAAGGAAGGTCTCTCCCTGAGTCTGGTGTCAATCAAAATCAGGAAAGAAATAAGGGACTCGAGCTCCACTGGTAGGTCCTTAGCTGCAACCTCATCCTTCAAGGCATCCGAGAGACCATGAGAGAAAGCAGCGACCAGAGCCTCATTATTCCAGCCCACCTCTGCTGCCAGGGTACGAAACTCAATGGCGTATTCAGCTACGGATCGTGAACCCTGTCTGATGGACATAAGGAGCTTCGCAGCAGAGGCAGCACGAGCCGGCACATCGAATACCTTCCGAAGAGAAGCAACAAAACCGGAAAACTCGGCAACCACCGGATTGTTGTTCTCCCATAAAGGGCTGGCCCAGGCCAAGGCCTTGTCCGAGAGCAGCGAGATCAGGAAGCCCACCTTTGATCTCTCAGTAGGAAAGGCATGTGGCAGCAACTCGAAATAAATGCCCACCTGGTTAAGGAAACCTCGGCACTGAGTTGGCTCTCCCCCAAAGCGCTGTGGAAGGGGGGCAGAACCGGACATACCCCGAAACACCGCAGGCGCAACAACAGGTGTCGGGGTAGACTCTGGCGCAACAACCGGAGCGGACCCAGGAGCGACAACCGACCCATCGGCAACGGGAGCGAAATGAGCCGTGCGTTCAAGCAGGGATTGCAACGCCACGGCGAACTGACCCAACAGGTGATCCTGCTGATCAAGTCTGGCAACCAAAGTGGGTAGTGAGGATGGCCCTGTACCGTCAGAATTCATGGCCTGTGGTACCGTGCGTTCAAGCAGGGTTTGCAACGCCACGGCGACCCGACCCAACAGGTGATCCTGCTGATCAAGTCTGGCAACCAGCGTGGGTAGCGAGGATGGCCCTGTACCGTCAGAATTCATGGCTTGGTCCTAATGTCACGGAACCATGAACCAGACGTACAACAACAGATAAGTGAAAATAAGACAGCTTTATTGAAAAACAAGCTATAAAGCAAAAGTCCAAACGGATGGCGAAACTGATGCAGAGTCTTTGCGAAGCCAGGGGTCTGGAACCAGCAGGGTAGTCAGACGAAGCCAGGATCAGGAACCAACAGGGTAGTCAGACGAAGCCAGGATCAGGAACCAACAGGGTAGTCAGACGAAGCCAGGAACAGGAACCAGACGTAGCAGCAGTCTTAGTAGCATGTGAACACAGGAGGACCAAGCAGGGAACAGAGCCACAGACCTCCTATATATATGAGCTAGGCATCCAGCTCCTCCCAGTGGGAAGGAGGAGCCGCAGGGTGGGAGGCTACAAGAAACCCAGAAACCAAGATGGCCGCCAGCACATGTCAAACGAAGGAGAACAGCAAGGAGGTAAGACCATGACACTAACAAATGATCTACTAATGGCCAAAACCAATGGAACTATTCTTTACTCCTACTCCTAGACCTTTCTGCTGCCTTTGATACGGGTTGACCACCCTCTCCTCCTCAAAAAACTTTGGTCTCCGTGACTGTATTCTTCGTTGGTTCTCTTCCTAATTATCCAACCACACCTTTAGCGTTACTTACAATTCTACTTCCTCCTCTCCTCTTCCTTTCTCTGTTGGGGTCCCCCAAGGTTCTGTTCTTGGACCCCTCCTATTTTCAGTCTACACCTCCTCTCTGGGTCAGCTGATAGCCTCCCATGGCTTCCAATACCATCTCTATGCTGACGATACTCAAATCTACTTATCCACCCCTCAGCTCACTCCCTCAGTCGCCTCTCGTATGACTAATTTACTAGCAGATATATCAGTATGGATGACAAACCACTTCCACAAAATCAATATATCCAAAACTGAACAACTAATTTTTCCTCCACCACGTGCCCCTTCCCCTGATCTCTCGGTCATAATCGATGGCACTACTATCAGCCCATCCCTGCAAGCCAAGGTCCTAGGTGTTGTCTTGCACTCTGAACTCTCCTTCAAGCTCCACATTCAAGCACTGTCAAAATCTTGCCGCCTCAACCTCCGCAACATCTCCAAAATACGCCCCTTTCTAACCAATGACACAACAAAGCTCCTAGCTCACTCGCGCCTTGACTACTGCAATTCCCTTCTCGCTGGCTTGCCACTATATAGGCTAGCCCCCATTCAATCCATCATGAATGCTGCTGTCAGACTCATCCACCTTACTTATCGCTCAGTGTCCACTATTCCGCTCTGTCAATCCCTCCACTGGCTCCCGCTCACCCAACGAATTAAATTCAAAATCATTACAACAATTTACAAAGCCAATCACAATTTAGCCCCCAGTTACATCATTAACCTTACATAGTTACATAGTTACATAGTTAGTGAGGTTGAAAAAAGACATCAGTCCATCCAGTTCAACCTATGATGTGTGTGTGTCCGCTTTTAACCGTACATTGTGTACCCCTGTATGTTGTGGTCTCCAAGGTGCCCATCTAATAGTTTTTTGAAACTATCAATGCTCCCAGCTGATAAGACCGCTTGTGGAAGAGAATTCCACATCCTTACCGCTCTTACAGTAAAGAACCCCTTACGCATTTTAAGGTTAAACCGCCTTTCCTCTAGTTTTAGTGAATGGCCACGTGTCTTATTGTATCTCCTCTCTCTGAATAGTTTGTTCCTTATGCTAGGGTCGCCAGTACAGTATTTGTACATTGATATCATATCCCCCCTCAATCGTCTCTTCTCCAGAGAGAATAAGTTCAGTGCTTGTAGTCTTTCCTCATAGCTGATGTCCTCCATTCCCCTAATTATTTTTGTTGCCCTTCTCTGGACTCTTTCCAATTCCAGCACATCCTTCCTGAGGACCGGTGCCCAGAACTGGACAGCATACTCCAAATGTGGCCGTACCAGAGTCTTGTAGAGCGGGAGAATAATCTCTTTATTTCTGGAGTGAATCCCCTTTTTTATACATCCCAGTATTCTGTTGGCTTTGCTTGCAGCGGCTTGGCATTGCATGCCACTGCCAAGCCTGTTGTCTACCAGTACCCCCAAGTCCTTTTCCATCCTAGACTCACCCAGAGGTTCCCCCCCTAGTGAGTAGCTTGCTTTCTGGTTTCTGGCCCCCAAGTGCATTACTTTACATTTTTCAACATTAAACCTCATCTGCCATGTAGTTGCCCACCCCGTTATTTTGTTCAGGTCCGCTTGTAAGGTTTCCACATCCTGCATAGAAGATATTGGCATGCTTAGTTTAGTATCATCCGCAAATACTGAGATTGTACTAAATATCCCCACCTCTAGATCATTTATGAATAAATTAAACAGGATTGGTCCCAGGACAGAACCCTTGGGGACCCCACTTTCCACACCCGCCCAATCCGAGTACTCCCCATTAATCACCACCCTCTGGACTCTCCCCTGGAGCCAGTTCTCTATCCAGGTACTCACCCTATGGTCCATACCTACCTTCCTTAGTTTGTACAGTAAGCGTTTGTGGGGAACGGTGTCAAAGGCCTTTGCAAAGTCCAGATACACCACATCCACAGGCTTACCTTTATCTAGGTGGCAGCTCACTTCATCGTAGAAGGTTAATAGATTGGTTTGGCAAGAACGATTTTTCATGAATCCATGCTGATTACTACTAATAATACCGTTTTCATTACTAAAGTCTTGTATGTGGTCCCTTAACATCCCCTCCAAAATCTTGCAGACTACAGATGTTAGGCTGACCGGCCTATAGTTACCCGGGATACATCTCGGCCCCTTTTTAAATATTGGTACCACGTTGGCTTTTTTCCAATCAGCTGGCACCATACCCGTCTGTAAACTATCCTTAAAGATCAAGAATAATGGTCTGGCAATCACCTGGCTGAGCTCTTTCAGAACCCTCGGGTGCAAGCCAACCGGTCCCGGTGATTTATTTATGTTAAGTTTATCTAGTTTAGTTTTAAGTCTATCTTCTGTTAGCCATGGCGGTATTTCCTGAGGTGTGTTGTTTAGTTCGGCCTTACAAGCTAGGTTTGTGTAGCCCCCCGATTCTTTTGTGAAGACTGAAGAGAAGAAATTATTTAACACTTCCGCCTTTTCTCTGTCCTCAGTGGCCATATTTCCTTTGTCATCTTTTATGGGGCCAATGTGTTCTGGCCTCGCTTTCTTACTGTTTATATACTTAAAAAACTTCTTGGGGTTCTTTTTACTCTCCTCCGCTATATGTCTCTCGTGTTCTATTTTAGCCACCCTGATTTCATCTTTACATTTCTTATTACACTCTTTGTAATGCTTAAATGCTGCCACTGACCCCTCAGCCTTGTATTTTTTGAAGGCCTTTTCTTTAGCCCTAATATGCATTTTTATGTTGGAGTTTAGCCACCCAGGGTTTAGCTTTGCTCTTTTAAATTTATTTCCCTTTGGAATGCACTGGCCAATCCCCTTGTTAAGTATGCTCTTGAAGCACTCCCATTTTTCCTCCGTGTTCTTTGTTCCCAGGGTTCTATCCCAATTGATATTTTCTAGCAGCGAGCGCAGTTTTGGGAAATTGGCTCTTTTGAAATTCAGCGTCTTAATATTACCCTTGTGCTTCCTATTACTGTAATTAATACTGAAACGTATTGACCTATGGTCACTGTTTCCTAAGTTCTCCTGTATTTCTATATCCGTGAGCAGGTCTGTATTGTTAGTAATCAGTAGGTCAAGTACCGCATTGTTTCTTGTCGGTGCATTCACCATCTGACCCATGAAATTGTCCTGCAAAACATTTAGGAACTGCCGAGCCTTGGCTGAGTGTGCGGTTCCTTCTGCCCAGTCTATATCAGGATATTAAAGTCCCCCATTATAATGACATTTCCCATCCTTGCTGCCAATCCTATCTGTAAAATGAGGTCCACCTCCCCCTCCTCCCTCTGGTGGGGGGGCCTATAGCATACGCCCAATATTACCTTCCCCACCGTGCCTTCCCTTTGAAGCTCTACCCATAGGGATTCTGCCTCGTCCTTAGCTCCATTATTAATATCATCCCTCATATTTACCTGTATACTGTTCTTAATATACAAACATACCCCTCCCCCTTTTTTTACCTTCTCTATTTCTGCGATAAAGGGAATACCCCTGAATGGTCGCCATCCAATCATGAGAGCTGTCAAACCAAGTCTCAGTTATCCCCACAAAATCTAAGTCCTCCTCAAACATCAGCAGCTCCAGCTCTCCCATCTTGTTGGCCAGGCTTCTGGCATTGGTATACAAACCTCGTAATTTTGACCGGTTACATTTATCCTCATTTGATGTTTTTAGGCTGCTCTTGTGATTTTTCCCCATACCCACCCTGGGTATAGGAGCTCCAAACACCCTACCGCTAATGTCCCCATTTCTGCCCTCTGAATCTTGCTTTCCACTGGCTAATTCTACATCTGTACCCTCCCCCCCATTCCCTAGTTTAAAAGCCCCTCTAACTTTGTGGCCATCCTCGCACCCAGTACGGCTGCACCCACCCCATTTAGGTGCAATCCGTCCCTACCATAGAGCCGGTGGCCGACTGAGAAGTCGGCCCAGTTCTCCAGGAACCCGAAACCCTCCTTACTACACCAGCTCCTCAGCCACTCGTTAACTTCCCTAATCTCCCGCTGCCTCTCTGGTGTGGCTCGAGGTACAGGTAGTATTTCGGAAAATACTACCTTGGAGGTCCTTCTCCTCAACTTAGCGCCTAAGTCCCTGAAATCGTTTAGGACTCTCCATCTTCCTCTGCCTATGTCATTGGTACCCACGTGTACCATGACAGCTGGGTCTTCCCCAGCCCCACCCAATAATCTGTCCACCCGATCCGCAATGTGCCGAACCCGAGCGCCCGGCAAACAACAGACTGTTCGGCACAACCTGGTCTCATTATACCAACCTAATTGCTCTCTTCTTTCCTCTCAAAACCTCCTGCTCTCTAGCTCCCTAATCCCCACCTCCAGGACTTTTCCAGAGCCTCTCCATTCCTATAGAACTCCTTACCCCAATCTGTTTGATTATCTTCTACTCTATTAGCTTTTAGACTATCTCTGAAGACCCTCCTCTTCAGAGAAGCCTATCCTACCTGCACCTAACACTCTACTCCCTTTTCTCCATCAGCTCATCCCCTACAGTTATTTCCTTTTGTTTCGCTTGACCCTCCCTTCTAGATTGTAAGCTCTAACGAGCAGGGCCTTCTAAGTCCTCCTGTATTGAATTGTGTTGTAACTGTATTGTCTTCCTCATATTGTAAAGCGCTGCACAAACTGTTGGCGCTATATAAATCCTGTATAATAATAATAATTATCATTTAACTTGTGTGGGGGTGACCAGGGACACTGACTGGTGACAGTATGTAAAAGAAAAAAATAATAAATATTATTCTTTTTAAAAAAATTTTAAAATATTTTTTTCTTCTTTTATTTTTTTTTTTTTACATTTTTTTTTTTTTACATACTGTGACCAGATCAATACAGTGTTACCAGAGTAACACTGTACCACTCTGGGGAGTTGATCAGGATTTTTTTCTTTTTACATAATATACTTGCTTATTGCAAATAATTTTACTCAATGACAGCGTGTAGACACTGACTATTGTTGTAATTAGCTGTAACTGGTCACAGCTAATCACATAGTACAAATGTGATGTGATTGACCCGGTCTGTACCATGGGATTACTGTGACCAATCAGCGCTAGCAACACAATTGTATACAATGTATGGCATGAAAGGAAGCCATCCATTTACAACTGTTGTGTGATCTGCTGTGGTTGGTCACAGCAATCACATAACACTGGCAGTGGGTCTGTATAGTGATCAGTCATCCGCTGTGTCCGGAGCGGCCGTGTGAGGCGCGTCCTCTTAGAGCAAAGAGGTTTCCACCCATTTGTCATTTTACAATAACGCGGACCGGAAGCAGTTAAAAAGAAACCGACAAGGGTTGTGATCCCGCCCTACCTCTGACTATAGAGATACACATTATCATTACCATAGCAAAAAGGATTGGGGATAATTTATTAAAGGAAACTAGGCTGTTCACTTTGCAAGGGTTTTTTCATTTTTCAATGGAATTTACCCTTATCTTAGTGAATGAGTTGAAGCTTTGCTGACTTCCATCATCCAATCTTGTGCAAGCAAAAAAATGTTTTTTTTTATTTAAACAGGTTAGTTTATTGAATATTTTAAACAATACGAAACAGTAACAAAACAGCCTTAATGGCATATAAGAAGGACATAAAAAATGATAACATTAAATCTATAAGTGGATATCTACTGACAAATACATGACAGTGGATTATTTTAGTCTCATCTGATCACACCTTTTTCCATATGGCCCTTAGAACCTTCAAGGTGTGTTTAACCACTTAAGCCCCGGAAGATTTTACCCCCTTCCTGACCAGGGCCTATTTTGCGATTCGGCACTGGGTGATTTTAACGGACAATTGCGCAGTCGTGCGACGCTGTACCTAAGCAAATTTGACGTCCTTTTTTTCCCACAAACAGAGCTTTCTTTTGGTGGTATTTGATCATCTGTGCGATCTTTTGATCATGCGCTATAAACAAAAAAAGAGCGTAAATTTTGCAAAAATAACAATATTTTTCACATTTTTTTATATGAAATTCCCAAAAAAAATGTAAAAATCAAAATTTTTTAACATTTTCGGCCAATTTGTTTTATGCTACATATGTTTGGTAAAAAAGGTTATCGCGTTTACTAACAAAGGGAAAGATTTTTGTCATTTTTTTTTTTTTTTTTTAACGAGTAATGGCGGAGATCTGCGATTTTTTTTTGCAGGACTGCGACATTGCGGCGGACAGATCGGACCCTTGACTGACATTTTTGACACTTTTGGGGTTACCAGTGACATTACTGCAGTTATCAATGCTATACATATGCACTGTTACTGTAAAAATTACACTGGCAGTGAAGGAGTTAACTGTATTGGAGAGGGAGGGGTTAAGTGTGTCCTAGGGGCGTGTTTCTAACTGTGATTGGCTGTGGCTACTAGTGTAAGAACAGAGATCAACGGTCCTACATAGTAGAACCGTCTGATCTCCATTCTTACACAGGGAAGAATGACAGGCGGCTTTGTTTACATCAGCCGCCTGCCTTTCTTCCGGTGTAACGGACGATCGCTAGTGCCCGGCGGACATCGGGTCCGCCGGGCACACGCGCGGGGAGGTCCGTGACCACGCGGGAGCGGGAGCGAGCCTCCGGCGGCGCGCGCTCGCTCCCTAAAACCTCACAGGCTAGCAACATAGTACTACGTCGCTTTGCCTGTGAGGGGCTGACCGCCGCAGTAAATAGTCGTGCGGCGGTCGGGAAGCGGTTAAGGTAGTCAGATGAGACTAAGATTGAATTATTTGGCCTTATTAACATCAAACGATATGTCTGGCGGAAATCCAATACAGCTCACCATCCAATTAACACCATTCTACAGTAAAGCATAGACGTGGCAATATCCTGTTATGGGGGTGTTTCTCTGCAGCAGCGACTGGAGAAATTGTCAGGATAGAAGGAAAAATGGATGGGGGAAAATACCAATAAATTCTTGAGGAATATATGCTGTCCTCTGCCAGAAAGTTGTAATAGAAAAACCAGAGTTAGACTTACCGGTAACTCTGTTTTTAGGAGTCGTCCAGGACAGCACAGGAGATATAGGATCCACCTCCAGAGAAAGGAAACACAAAGGATCCGGTGAATAAAGGGGCGGACACCCACCATCTTCCCCAGTCTTTATCTGAGAACACCCCGGATATGGCTTCTGAAACAAGACAAAAACACTCGCCCACGGTTATAACAGCATATAGGGAGGGAATCCCTGCTGTCCTGGACGACTCCTAGAAACAGAGTTACTGGTAAGTCTAAGTTTTTCTCCAGTCGTCTGTCCAGGACAGCACAGGAGTAGGGTTGAGCGGACACCTAGATGTCCGTGTTCGACGGGTTCGGCCGAACTTTAAAAAAAAGTCCGGGTCCGTGTCCCGGACTTTTACCGAACTTTTCCCGGACACCGAACCCCATTGAAGTCAATGGGGACCCGAACTTTAAGGCACTAAAATGGCTCTAAAACACCAATGGAAAGGGCTAGAGTGCTGCAAATGGCAGCAAAACGTAGTTAAGAGCATGGCAAGTGCTCTGCAAACAAATGTGGATAGGGAAATAACTTAAAACAACAAAAAAAAAACAGAAAAATAAAACAATGTTCTTCATCTCTGAAGGACGAGGCCCATAAGGAGTAGGAGGGAGGTTGAGGTGGTGGTGGATGTGGCGGTGTCATAGACGTGCGCACAGGGTGTGCCTGGTGTACCTGGGCACACCCTAATCACCTAGGGCACATAGCATTATCGCTCTGTTTGCCAGTGAGGAGATGGGAAAGATCTCCCTCGCACCTGCTCTGCTCTATTTCTCTTTGCCAGCAGGGAGAGTAATGTATCGGGGCCATGTACATGTAGGCAAACACATGCATGTGTATTTCAACTTTGGGGTGCACACCCTAATGCAATAGGCTGCGCACACCTATGGGCGGTGTAGGTGGAAGCGGCGGTGGAGGAGGACCAGGGCCGGATTAAGAGCATCATGGTCTTGGTGCTGAGGATTTTGAAGGGCCTTAAGGGTCGTGCCTTGGCATGCACCCAAAGGAGGAAGGGTGCAGCCATGCATGCCTAATTCAACATGGGATGCTGTCTCTGAAGCCCATAAACACATCCATGCATCGGCAACTGTCCCTCCTTGTCAGGCCTTCGCGCTGTGTGGGGAGGTTCTGAGGGTGCTGCCTGGGGAAGCGAGCATAGAAGCCAGACTTCTGTATTTACAAGTGACAGAAGAGCGGTCACAGTGAATATGGCCAACCCGGGGCCTATATAAAAGGTAGGGGCCTGGAGCTGCAGCTCCAATAGCCCCTACGTTAATCTGGCCCTGAGGAGGAGGACGAGGTAGCCAACACTGCTTCTTTTCACAAATTTTAAATGAGGGTACACCCCAAAAGAGTGAGAAAGAGCAAAAATGGAACAATGGCTGGGTAAGGTCGTTATCCATTGCTTTTCTGCACAAGGTACGGAAAAGTCCCGTGGGATCCATGCCTGGTTCATTTTAATGAACGTGAGCTTGTCCACATTGTCTCTGGACAGGCGGCTGCGCTTGTCTGTTATAACACCCCCAGCCGTGCTAAATACCCGTTCAGATAATACACTGGCTGCAGGGCACGCCAGCACCTCCAAGGCGTAAAGGGCAAGCTCAGGCCATGTGCCCAATTTGGAGACCCAGAAGTTGAAGGGGGCAGACCCCTCATTCACTACATGTAGGCGTGCGCACACATACTGCTCCACCATGTTGGTAAAATGCTGCCTCCTGCTAAGACGTTCCATCTGAGCTGCTGGTGCTGCTGTTTGTTGTGGCGTGCTGACAAAGCTTTTCCACATTTCGGCCATGCTAACCCTGCCTTCTGAGGTGCTGGCGGTGCCCTGGTTGAGTTGGCGACCTCCTCCTCCTCCTCCTCTGCCTTGTGCTTCCACTGTGGCCCCGCTGTCAGATGGGAATGCCAGCAGCATCGCGTCTACCAGCGTGCGCTTGTACTCGCGCATCTTGCGATCGCGCTCCAGTGAGTGAATTAAGGACGGTACGTTGTCCTTGTAACGGGGATCCAGCAGCGTGGCCACCCAGTAATCAGCACAAGTTAGAATGTGGGCAACTCGGCGGTCGTTGTGGAGACACTGCAGCATGTAATCGCTCATGTGTGCCAGGCTGCCCAGAGGCGACGAAAGGCTGTCCTCTGTGGGAGGTGTATCGTCCGTGTCCTCTGTATCCCCCCAGCCACGCACCAGTGATGGCCATGAGCTGGCCTGGGTGCCACCCTGCTGTGAACATGGTTCCATCTCCTCCTCCAGCTCCTCCTCCTCATCCTCCTCATCCTCCAGAACTGTGCCCCTGCTGGACAATTGTGTCCCTGGCGTTTGTGTGTGCAGGAACCCACCCTCGGAGCCCCTTGCGAATGACTGCCCTGAAAGCCTTTGAAATGTTACCTCTTCATCCTCCTCCTCCTCCTCCTCATCCTGTGCCACATCCTCTTCCATCATCGCCCGAATTGTTTTTTCAAGGAGGCATAGAAGTTGGATAGTTAAGCTGAGAACGGCGTCATTGCCACTGGCCATGTTGGTGGAGTACTCAAAACAGTGCAACAAGGCACACAGGTCTCGCATGGAGGCCCAGTTATTGGTGGTGAAGTGGTGCTGTTCCGCAGAGTGACTCATGCGTGCGTGCTGCAGCTGAAACTCCACTATGGCCTGCTGCTGCTCGCACAGTCTTTCCAGCATGTGCAAGGTGGAGTTCCACCTTGTGGGCACGTCACATATGAGGCGGTGAGCGGGAAGGCCGAAGTTACGCTGCAGCGCTGCCAGGCGAGCAGCAGCAGGGTGAGAACGCCGAAAGTGCGCACAAACGGCCCGCACATTCTGCAGCAGCCCTGACATATCGGGGTAGTTTTTAAGGAACCTCTGCACCACCAAATTCAGCACATGCGCCAGGCAAGGGATGTGCGTCAAACCGGCTAGGCCCAGAGCTGCTATGAGATTTCTCCCGTTATCGCACACCACCAGGCCGGGCTTGAGGCTCGCTGGCAGCAACCACTCATTTGTTTGCTGTTCCATGCTCCTCCACAACTCCTGCGCGGTGTGTGGTTTGTCCCCCAAACAGGCAAGTTGTAAAACTGCCTGCTGTCGTTTACCCCTGGCCGTGATGAAGTTGGTGGTGAAGGTGTTACGCTGTCCGGATGAGGAGGCGGTAGAGGATGAGGAAGCGGAGTAGGAGGAGTTAGGAACAGGAGGCAAACTGAAGCGCCCTGCAATCCTCGGTGGTGGAAGGACATGCGCCAAATTGCTATCCGCCTCAGGCCCATCCGCCACTGCATTTACCCAGTGTGCCGTTAGGGAGATATAACGCCCCTGACCGTGCTTACTGGTCCACGTATCGGTAGTTAGGTGGACCTTGGCACAGATGGGATGAACCCCAAAAACTTGGAAAGGTGGATCTCACACGTACCGACACAGACTATTCCGCAATTTAATTGAGCCCCAAAGGTTTTTATTGAATAGCGGAATAGGAAATATGATAAAAAAAAAGTGTATGTTTTTCACACGTACAGAAGCACACTAGGCCCCAATTACTATTGTTTGTACACCTAAAAGGATGGAGGAGGAGGAGGAGGAGTATGGAACAGGCAGCACCCTCAAATCTTCAGAAGTATGAGATGAACCCCAAAAACTTGGAAAGGTGGATCTCACACGTACCGACACAGACTATTCCGCAATTTAATTGAGCCCCAAAGGTTTTTATTGAATAGCGGAATAGGAAATATGATCAAAAAAAAGTGTATGTTTTTCACACGTACAGAAGCACACTAGGCCCCAATTACTATTGTTTGTACACCTAAAAGGATGGAGGAGGAGGAGGAGGAGTATGGAACAGGCAGCACCCTCAAATCTTCAGAAGTATGAGATGAACCCCAAAAACTTGGAAAGGTGGATCTCACACGTACCGACACAGACTATTCCGCAATTTAATTGAGCCCCAAAGGTTTTTATTGAATAGCGGAATAGGAAATATGATCAAAAAAAAGTGTATGTTTTTCACACGTACAGAAGCACACTAGGCCCCAATTACTATTGTTTGTACACCTAAAAGGATGGATGAGGAAGAGGAGGAGGAGGAGTATAGAACAGGCAGCACCCTCAAAGCTTCAGAAGTATGAGATGAACCCCAAAAACTTGGAAAGGTGGATCTCACACGTACCGACACAGACTATTCCGCAATTTAATTGAGCCCCAAAGGTTTTTATTGAATAGCGGAATAGGAAATATGATCAAAAAAAGTGTATGTTTTTCACACGTACAGAAGCACACTAGGCCCCAATTACTATTGTTTGTACACCTAAAAGGATGGATGAGGAGGAGGAGGAGGAGGAGGAGTATAGAACAGGCAGCACCCTCAAAGCTTCAGAAGTATGAGATGAACCCCAAAAACTTGGAAAGGTGGATCTCACACGTACCGACACAGACTATTCCGCAATTTAATTGAGCCCCAAAGGTTTTTATTGAATAGCGGAATAGGAAATATGATCAAAAAAAGTGTATGTTTTTCACACGTACAGAAGCACACTAGGCCCCAATTACTATTGTTTGTACACCTAAAAGGATGGAGGAGGAGGAGGAGGAGTATAGAACAGGCAGCACCCTCAAATCTTCAGAAGTATGAGATGAACCCCAAAAACTTGGAAAGGTGGATCTCACACGTACCGACACAGACTATTCCGCAATTTAATTGAGCCCCAAAGGTTTTTATTGAATAGCGGAATAGGAAATATGATCAAAAAAAAGTGTATGTTTTTCACACGTACAGAAGCACACTAGGCCCCAATTACTATTGTTTGTACACCTAAAAGGATGGAGGAGGAGGAGTATGGAACAGGCAGCACCCTCAAATCTTCAGAAGTATGAGATGAACCCCAAAAACTTGGAAAGGTGGATCTCACACGTACCGACACAGACTATTCCGCAATTTAATTGAGCCCCAAAGGTTTTTATTGAATAGCGGAATAGGAAATATGATCAAAAAAAGTGTATGTTTTTCACACGTACAGAAGCACACTAGGCCCCAATTACTATTGTTTGTACACCTAAAAGGATGGATGAGGAGGAGGAGGAGGAGTATAGAACAGGCAGCACCATCAAAGCTTCAGAAGTATGAGATTGTGTTCACTGTACCCCACAAAGATTGTGTTCACTGTACCCCACAAAGATTGTCTTCACTGCACCCCACAAGGATTGTCTTCACTGCACCCCACAAGGATTGTCTTCACTGCAACCCACAAAGATTGTGTTCACTGTACCCCACAAAGATTTTGTTCACTGCACCCCACAAAGATTGTGTTCACTGTACCCCACAAAGATTTTGTTCACTGCACTCCAAAAGGATTGTCTTCACTGCACCCCACAAAGATTGTGTTCACTGTACCCCACAAAGGTTTTGTTCACTGCACCCCACAAAGATTGTGTTCACTGTACCCCACAAAGGTTTTGTTTACTGCACCCCACAAAGATTGTGTTCACTGTACCCCACAAAGATTGTGTTCACTGTACCCCACAAAGGTTTTGTTCACTGCACCCCACAAAGATTGTGTTCACTGTACCCCACAAAGGTTTTGTTCACTGCACCCCACAAAGATTGTGTTCACTGTACCCCACAAAGGTTTTGTTCACTGCACCCCACAAAGATTGTGTTCACTGTACCCCACAAAGATTGTGTTCACTGTACCCCACAAAGGTTTTGTTCACTGCACCCCACAAAGATTGTGTTCACTGTACCCCACAAAGGTTGTGTTCACTGCACCCCACAAAGGTTTTGTTCACTGCACCCCACAAAGATTGTGTTCACTGCACCCCACAAAGATTGTGTTCACTGTACCCCACAAAGGTTTTGTTCACTGCACCCCACAAGGATTGTCTTCACTGCACCCCACAAGGATTGTCTTCACTGCACCCCACAAGGATTGTCTTCACTGCACCCCACAAAGATTGTGTTCACTGTACCCCACAAAGATTTTGTTCACTGCACCCCACAAAGATTGTGTTCACTGTACCCCACAAAGATTTTGTTCACTGCACTCCAAAAGGATTGTCTTCACTGCACCCCACAAAGATTGTGTTCACTGTACCCCACAAAGGTTTTGTTCACTGCACCCCACAAAGATTGTGTTCACTGTACCCCACAAAGGTTTTGTTCACTGCACCCCACAAAGATTGTGTTCACTGTACCCCACAAAGGTTTTGTTCACTGCACCCCACAAAGGTTGTGTTCACTGCACCCCACAAAGGTTTTGTTCACTGCTCCCCACAAAGATTGTGTTCACTGCACCCCACAAAGATTGTGTTCACTGTACCCCACAAAGGTTTTGTTCACTGCACCCCACAAGGATTGTCTTCACTGCACCCCACAAGGATTGTCTTCACTGCACCCCACAAAGATTGTGTTCACTGTACCCCACAAAGATTTTGTTCACTGCACCCCACAAAGATTGTGTTCACTGTACCCCACAAAGATTTTGTTCACTGCACTCCAAAAGGATTGTCTTCACTGCACCCCACAAAGATTGTGTTCACTGTACCCCACAAAGGTTTTGTTCACTGCACCCCACAAAGATTGTGTTCACTGTACCCCACAAAGGTTTTGTTCACTGCACCCCACAAAGATTGTGTTCACTGCACCCCACAAAGATTGTGTTCACTGTACCCCACAAAGGTTTTGTTCACTGCACCCCACAAAGATTGTGTTCACTGTACCCCACAAAGGTTTTGTTCACTGCACCCCACAAAGATTGTGTTCACTGTACCCCCCAAAGATTTTGTTCACTGCACCCCACAAGGATTGTCTTCACTGCACCCCACAAGGATTGTCTTCACTGCACCCCACAAAGATTGTGTTCACTGCACCCCACAAAGGTTTTGTTCACTGCACCCCACAAAGATTGTGTTCACTGTACCCCCCCAAAGATTTTGTTCACTGCACCCCACAAGGATTGTCTTCTCTGCACCCCACAAAGATTGTGTTCACTGTACCCCCCAAAGATTTTGTTCACTGCACCCCACAAGGATTGTCTTCACTGCACCCCACAAGGATTGTCTTCACTGCACCCCACAAAGATTGTGTTCACTGTACCCCCACAAAGGTTTTGTTCACTGCACCCCACAAAGATTTTGTTCACTGCACTCCAAAAGGATTGTGTTCACTGCACCCCAAAAAGATTGTGTTCACTGCAGCCCACACACAGAAAAATGGATGTGGATCACTGACACCTGCCTATCTCCTATCCCACACCACACAGCAATATCGATTGTAGTTTGTAGAACACAGTTTCCCTAAAATTCAGCAGACTCTGTCCCTAACAGGATTGAGAAGAGATCGTAGATCAGGAGAACTAAGTGCAGACCCCACCCCACACAGCAATATCGATTGTAGTTTGTAGAACACTCTGACCCTAAAATTCAGCAGCAGCCTCTCCCTAACAGGATTGAGAAGAGATCGTAGATCAGGATTGAGTGCAGACCCCACCCCCCACACAGCAATATCGATTGTAGTTTGCAGAAGACACTGACCCTATAATTCAGCAGACTCTATCCCTAAAATGCCTACAACTCGCCCTGCCTAAACACTCCGACCTGTCCCTCAATTCTATCCGGACACAAATGTTTTTTTCCTGCCTATCTTTCCCTAATCAGCAGCCAGCACGTTGATGTGTGATCTGTCCCTGATCTAAGCAGCATAATGACGCCGCTGCGGCTGCCTCGAACTTATAAAGACTTGGTCACATGCTTCAGACGGCCAATCACAGCTACTGAGACATTTGCAGGCATGGCTGGGATGGCTTAAGGCACACCAGTTAAACGATTGTTGATTGGCTGTTGAAAGCCCGCCATGAAAAGAGCGCCAAAGCATGCAAAACCCGGAAATAAAACGACCGAACACGGATTTTTACCCGAATATACAGTAAAGTGTCCGTGTTCGTGTTCGGGTAACAAAAATCCAATTATTCGGTACGAACACGAATAATACAGTCCGTGTTCGCTCAACACTACACAGGAGAGCATCAACGAGAACTTACCTGATTAGGGTGGGACTACTGCATGAAGGACCTTCCTTCCAAACGCTTGCTCCTGCGCAGAGAGAAGGTCCAGTCTGTAGTGCTTGATGAATGTCGAGAAGCTAGACCACGTGGCTGCTCGGCAAATTTGTTCGGGTGTCGCCCGCGCTCACTCCGCCCAAGAGGCAGATAACGCCCTTGTGGAGTGAGCCAACAGAGAAAAGGGGCACTCTTTGTCCAAACCTTTATAGGCTTCCACTATCGCCTGTTTAATCCACCTGGCAATAGTGTTTTTTGAAGCTTGCTGCCCCCTATTTTTCCCAGAATGCAATACAAACAGAGCATTGGATTTCCTAAAGCTCTTGGACAACTCTAAATAGCGTAACACACAGGCCCTTACATCTAAAAGATGAACTTCTGCTTCCTTAGGATTGGTAGGGGATGCACAGAAGGAGGGTAACACAATCTCCTGGGCCCTGTGGAAACTGGAGGCCACTTTAGGTAGGAATCCTGGATCCATACGTACCACCAACCTGTCCTCAAACATTTGGAGAAAAGGTTCCTTGACCGAAAGCGCCTGTAACTCACTAATGCACCTGGCTGTCGAAATTGCCACCAGGAAGGCCGTCTTAAGGGTAGTATACTTCAATAACAGGTCTATATTCTGCAAAAGTTTTATCAGTCCCTGCAGTACTATTGATAAGTCCCATTTAGGAAGCACTCTAAATGGAATTGGTCTCATTCTGGATAATCCCTTAAAGAACCGAACTACTAAAGGTTCTAAGGCCAGGGATTTGTCCAGAAATACAGATAATGCCACCACTTGCACCTTAACCAGTTCTGGACTGGAAGTTTTCCCCCCCTAATGACCAGGCCCTATTTTGCGATTCGGCACTGTGTTACTTTAACTGACAATTGCGCGGTCGTGCGACGCTTTACCCAATTAAAATTGATGTCCTGTTGATTGATATGCTACTGTAATAATGCCATTGCCCGGGAAGGGGTTAACCCTGTTGGTGGTCAAGGGGTTAAATGTAAGCCTAGGGGAGTGATTCTAACTGTCGGGGGGTTGGGCTTGTGAAATGATCACAGAGACATGCGATCCTATATAGCAGGATCACATGGTCTCTGTGATCATTGCAGGGAGAAGGACGGTCGGCTGTGTTTACATCAGCCAACCGTCCTTCTCTCTCAGCTGGGAGAGATCGAGGGTGTCAGTAGGCAATCGGAGCCGCCTGACACACGCGCCGGCTTCCCCGCTGACGATCGGGGCCCATGCTCTCGCCCCCTAGCTCCTCCCAGGCAAATGACGTATCCCTACGTGGTTTTGCTTGGGAGAGCCACTCTGCCACCATATATATATATATATATATATATATATATATATATATATATATATATATAGTATGTGGTTGGCAAGTGGTTAAAGGCGCTAACGGCCAGACCTTTGTCTGCCCCGTCCTGCAGGAAATCTAGGATGGCTGGAACACCAACCTCCCAGTTTCTGGTTTTCAGCCAAGAACAAAAAAACTTCCAATATTTAAAATAAATTGCCTGGGTGACTTTCTTCCTACTAGAATCGTGCGGACCACTTTATCCGAAAGTCCTTTTGACTTCAAATGATTTTCTTCAGATACCAGGCCACCAATTTCATTTTCTGGGATGAAAACCAAGGCCTGTTTGGCATAAACGGGACCACCACGATTAAGGTGGTGTCCTCCTGGACGAACTGTTACGACACCCCAAAGTATGAAAGGGGTTACAGTAGTCTAGGATAATCCACTCCCGAACACCCGGACAGCTATCGACCACTCCAATCCGCCATACATGAAGCACATCAATAATTCCCCCCCCAAGTACGAGACAAGGCTCTGTAGTGAGGTTTGATCGAGAGTAACTCTCTTCCCTTTTATTGCAAGAAACACACACTTATATATACTTTGAGAATACCACATGAACAATGACTGTGTAATTACAGCCAGGTGAGCTCATTAACATGCTTATCAATAGTTTCAGACTCTATTAACATACTGTCCTATTTTAGACAAAAGCACTGAGTTAATCAGTAGACATTCTTTAGGAGGGGGCTGCTGGAAACAATCCCCCCCCTCCATCTGCAGCTAATACACATTGAATTTGCAGACATAGTGACAACCTCTTTAAAGGAATTTGGAGCGTAGCAGCTAAAACATAGGGGAACAAAGTCTTTTAAAGTCTGGTCCATAGTCCAAAGGCAGCAGGCGGGCAACCAGGCTCCTCCAATGCAATGGGGCAAGATTGGTCTCGTCACATCTCTCCCCCTTTCCAAAAAGACTAACAGGGTACCTGACCTCCTGCCGGTCAGTGCCCTCGTTAGTCCAGCAGCCCACCCACAAAGCAGAAAACACAGTACAGCCCACCCACAATAAATGGTCACTACACCTGGGTAGAGGAGAATTTTGTCCATGTCCAGGTGCCTCACCTTGGCTGTGTGGGAGACTGGCAGACTGCCTTGGTGGGTTGCTGAGTGGGCAGAGACCAGCGGTACTCTGCCCTGGTGCCAGCGCTACCACAGAAGTAGCCTGGTTGGAGACGGGTTGTTGGAGGGGGAGACCGACTGTCTCCCCTTTAGATACACCACCATGCTGCTGTGGCAGAAGACCGACTGTCTTCCCTTTGGCTAAACAGCCCTGTTGCTGGGGGTCAGGACCGACTGTCCCTACCCCCTGTGCTGTGAGTGCAGAGACCACGGTCCCATCTGCACTGTTGGGGGGCTTACTGTCTCCCCCTGGTATGTTAAGCTGCTGCTGTGGGATGGAGACTGGGCTCCCAATTCCCAATAGCTCAATCTGCCGCTGGGGGACAGGACCAACCGTGTCTGCCCCCTGTAAGTCAATCGGCCGCTGAGGGATGGAGACTGCGCTCCCAATTCCCTGGATATCACTCTGCCAATGGGGAGAGGGGGTAACAAGCTCCTCTCCCAAATATACTTCCAGCCCCTGGGGAGGGAGACCGACTGTCTCTGCTCCCAATACAGTGTCCTGTTGCTGAGGAAAGGAGACTGGGCTCTCTGTTTCCTGCAGGACACTCTGCTGCTGTGGGATGGAGACTGAGCTCCCAATTCCCAACAAATCAATCTGCTGCTGGGCGACAGGACTGACTGTCTCTGCCCCCTGTAACTCAGCCTGCCGCTGGAGAATGGAGACTGGGCTCCCAATTCCCAATAAATCAGGCTGCCGCTGGGGAATGGAGACTGGGATCTCCTCTTCCCTTAACTGTACCTGCCGCTGGAGTTCCTCCCAACGTGCCAGCTGGCCCTCTTTCTCTGCCCTGTCTAGCAGAGTCCCGAACACTAAGTTCTTCGCGAACCGCTTGGATCTCTCCAGTGGATTGGGTCCGAAGAAGCTCATCCGTAACCACATCATACGGTCATATTCTTTCAGAGAATATCTGTACTCCACTGCTGGTTCCATGCTGGTGCTGTCAGGGTCGCTGTACTGGGACATGCGTTGCCCTCAATTGTAAAATCCACGGAATGGTGTCTCCTGTAGCTGTCCTTCTGGCTGTGGGAACGATCACGCCGCTTGCCACCAATTGTTACGACACCCCAAAGTATGAAAGGGGTTACAGTCGTCTAGGATAATCCACTCCCGAACACCCGGACAGCTATCGACCACTCCAATCCGCCATACATGAAGCACATCAATAATTCCCCCCCAAGTACGAGACAAGGCTCTGTAGTGAGGTTTGATCGAGAGTAACTCTCTTCCCTTTTATTGCAAGAAACACACACTTATATATACTTTGAGAATACCACATGAACAATGACTGTGTAATTACAGCCAGGTGAGCTCATTAACATGCTTATCAATAGTTTCAGACTCTATTAACATACTGTCCTATTTTAGACAAAAGCATTGAGTTAATCAGTAGACATTCTTTAGGAGGGGGCTGCTGGAAACAATCCCCCCCCTCCATCTGCAGCTAATACACATTGAATTTGCAGACATAGTGACAACCTCTTTAAAGGAATTTGGAGCGTAGCAGCTAAAACATAGGGGAACAAAGTCTTTTAAAGTCTGGTCCATAGTCCAAAGGCAGCAGGCGGGCAACCAGGCTCCTCCAATGCAATGGGGCAAGATTGGTCTCGTCACACGAACTTTTTAAAAATCAGAGAAATAAGCTTGAATGGGGGAAAGGCTTAGCTCAGGGGAAAGGTCCATTCCTGAGCCAGGGCATCCACTCCTATGGCTCCCCCGCCTTTCTCCAAAGAGAAATACCTTGGAACTTTGTTGTTCACCCTTCTGGTGAACAGATCTATGTCTGGAAGGCCCCACCTCTGGGTCGCTAACTGGAAGACTTCCCTGTTTAGAGACCACTCTGATTCCAGCACCTGATGGAGACTTAAAAAGTCTGCCATCCCGTTGTCCACTCCCCTGAGGTGGACTGTGGAAATAGAGCTCAGATTCGCTTCTGCCCAAGAAAAGAGGTTCGCTGTCAGTTGCATTAAGGACAGGCACTGTGTCCCTCCTTGTTTGTTGACATACACGACTGCCACCACACTGTCCGAGAGGACCTGTATATGGTGGCTGCTCAAATCCTTGGCAAATTCTTTTAGGGCTTCCCAAATTGTCCGCAGCTCTCTCCAATTTGCTGACTTCAAAGATTCCATCCTGGACCAGGCTCCTTGGGCCATCTTTGTTCCCCAGTGGGCTCCCCACCCCCAAGTACTGGCATCTGTAGTAATCCGGATGGATATTGGGAAGGACCACTGAAGACCCACTCAGAGGATCTACTCTTTCCTCCACCCCCAGAGCGACTGCTTGGCTTTTAGGGATAGATGGATGGTCTCATCCAAGGATTGCTGTCTCCCATCCCAAATTCTCAAGATGTTGGCTTTGAGACACCCGAAGTGGGCCCTCGCCCAAGGAACAGCTGGGATTGTTGCCGCCAATAACCCTAGGCCTGACATGGTCGTCTTGATGGACAATGGTTGGTTGTTTTGTAAGGCGACTGCTGTCACTTTCACTTTTTCCACCTTTTCTGTAGTGAGGAAAATCTTTTGTTCTACTGAGTTTATCCTGTATCCCAGATAGCACAGGTCTTGTGCTGGGATCAGGTTCAATTTTTCCCGGTTGATTAACCAACCCAGGTCCTCTAGGAAAAGAGTGGCTACCCGTAAATCTTCCTGTAACTAAGGAAAGGAGTGGGCAAAAAATAAAACGTCGTGCAGATAAGGGCGGACCGAGATCCTTCCGCCAGAACTTTGGTAAAAATTCTGAGAGAAGAGGTCAGTCCGAACGATAGGGCCCTGAATTGCAGATGGTGAACTCTACTCCCCCACCTTATCGCTCTTCTCAAGAGACTTTGAGATTTCTTGTGAATCGAGATATGCAAATATGTGTCCCTTAGATCCAGGGAAGCCATAAAGCAATTTTGGGGGAGCATCGCCTTCACCGTAAAGATGGTTTCCATCCGGAACCTCCTGTAGGTCACCCATGTGTTCAGAGGCTTTAAGTTCAGGATAAGCCAAATCTTCCCTAACGTTTTTTTTACTCTAAAGATGTGTGAATAGAAACCCAAATTTGTTTCTTCTTGAGGCACTGGAACAAGGACCCTCTGGTCCATTAGGTCGCAAATTTGCAACAGTAGTGCTGACACCTTTTGGGGATCCCTGGGAGGGAAGGTCAGGAATGTTCTTGCGGGCGGAGTGCCCCTGAACTGGATTTGATAGCCCTTCCTGATGATTCTCCATATGAACCCGTTTTGGATCACCTTTTCCCACTGTGGGAGGAATTGACCCAACCTTCCTCCCACTGGGACCCCGTTACTGGGGTTTAGAGTTTTTTTTTAGGAGAGGAAAAAAGGATACCCCTTTTTTGTTTCCTTCTCCCCCACTGTTTTTTAGTGGTTGGCATCTTAGAGGCCGGCCCTTGTGGTCTTTGGGGACGAAAAAAATGCAGTTCCGGAGCTTTTTTGACTTTTGACAAGAAGGCTTTCTTCCTATCTGCTGTTTGGTCCAAGACCTTTTCCAGGTCTGGCCCGAACAGAAGGTCCTTTCAAAGGGAATACTGCATAGTTTAATTTTTGAGGCCGAGTCCCCTGACCACGACTTTAACCACAAGGCCCAGCGAGAAAAATTCACCAGGGCTGCTGTTCTAGCTGACAGCTTAACGGATTCTGCCGAAGCGTCTGCCATATACCCAGCTGCTTTGGACAGCATAGGTAGGGAATCCAAAATCTCCTTCCATTAAGTCCCTCCTTAAGTTTGTCCAACCAGACCTCTAAATTCCGGGCCTCCACTGTTGTGGCCATAGCTGGCTTTAAATTAGCCATAACCGCCTCCCATGATCTTTTAGGAAGTTTCTCTATTCTTTTGTCCATGGGCTCTTTAAGGACACCCATATCCTCAAAAGCAAGGTCTGTAGATTTGGCACATTGTGAAAAGGCCGGATCCAATTTTGGAACCTTGTTCCAAATGCAAGAGGGATCCTTGTCAAAGGGGAACCTCCTTTTTAAGCTTTTTGGAAAAAACAACTTCTTTTCGGGTTTAATCCACTCCTTTTTAATGGAGTCCGACAATGTTCTATGCACCGGAAAAGCCCTAGATTGGGTTTCTTTTAGGGTTTGGTACATCTTGTCATGTAGGGACAAAGAGACCTGTTCCTCCTTAATCTCCAAGGTCTCATAAATCACCCCTAGCAAAGCATCATCTTCTTCTAGCGACAGATAATACCTAGGAGATTTTGTCCCTGGCTCAAGGACCTCCCTGGAAGAAGCTGCCTCCCTAAGCTCCTCAAGGGAATCTGAGTCCTCTTCCTCTGTTTCTCTACCCTCCTCTGGGGCTGAAACCAGGGGAGCTTCTGCAGGCTGTTTGGGGGCCTCAATGTTAGACAACATGGATTTAATCGCCTTCATTTCCTTCTGAACTCCTGCGATTAAGTCCTTACATGCCCCTGTTGATTCCTTATAGACCAATTTGTCTATACAAGGTTTACAGAGAGGTTTACTCCTTAAATTTAGTGGTACAGGCCGGGCATCTCTTCCTCCCTGCCGGTTTCTCTGATTCTTTGGGCTGAGCCTGAAACATGAGAAGAGGGGAAAAAAGGTCAGACCCCAAAACAAAAAAAGGAGGGGAATCCACCCATCTAACTGCCACCCCTCCCCCTGCAAGTGAAGCTATGCCAGAGTTCCTATGCTCTTTAGCCTGGACCCAGCTTTTGAGGGGGAGAGAGACATAAAAAGTAAGGAAGATTAACAGCACTCTGGGGAGCCCCTTTAGACTATCTCCCCCTCCCCCAGCCTAGTAGATTAGCCCACCCCTGTGACCACGTACCTGAGCTGGGGTGGCGCCACCACCACTTAGTCCTTCTGTCTCCATGAGGAGAGCGTCTTCCTCCTGCTGCATTTGGAAACAGGGAAGCCCAGCAGTCATTCAGAGTGGTTCAGCGATATAAATAAACCGCCATGGTTCCGCTGTAAGAGCCGGAACCGGAAGTAATGCACCGGTAGCCCCTCCCTTCTCCAGTGCTCCAAAGGCCAGAACTCAAGGCCTGTGCATGCGCCCACTGCCCTACACCCAGAAGCCGGACTGGTGAGGAAGATTCTCCGCTGCTGCGGGCAGCAGGCTCAGCCCTCCTTGGGCTCCAGGAGGAGAAACGCCGATCACGGCCTCGCCGGCCACCTGGGGCCCCCTCCACCGAACGCCTCTTAAGATCCTCTGACCAGGACAGGTACTGGCCGAGCTCCACACCTGCCTCCTCCTCCAGGTAGGAAACACGAAAGACTGGGGAAGATGGTGGGTGTCCGCCCCTTTATTCACCTGATCCTTTTTGTTTCCTGTCTCCGGAGGTGGAGCCTATATCTCCTGTGCTGTCCTGGACAGATGACTGGAGAAAAAAGGTTTACCTTCCAACATGACAATGACCCAAAGCACACAGCAAAAATGACTACACAGTGGTTGAAGGAGAAAAAGGTGAATGTCCTTGCATGGACTAATCAGAGCCCAGACATAAACCCCATTGAAAATCTGTGGAATGACTTTAAGACTGCAATCCACAAACAGCCACCATCAAATTTAACTGAACTTGAGCAGTACTACAAAGAAGAGTGGGCAAATAATTGCAAAGTTTTAGATGTGCCAAAGTCTAGAAAGTTATTAGAGACATATCCCAACAGACTAAAGGCTATAATTAAAGCAAAATGTGGTCCAACAAAACACTAACATAAGGGGGTGATCTTTTTCCAATTCGATGATTCTGTTTTTGTATTTTCTTTTTTGTTTCTTACATGTTGGTGTTATATCTTTCACTTGGATGTTATACGTTGCACTAGTAAATACAGCTGGACAAAACAAAAACTGTGTCTGTCTTCATTAGGTAAGTTGTATACTGTATTCTTCCACTAGTGTTTGTTTGCTCCCTCACAGGATATCTACACTGCCAATGCAAAAAGTCCCTAAGGTATAAGTTTAGGATTGTTGCAATTGTGAATCACTTTGAGCCCTAACCCAGGAGCCCCATACCTTATAGAGTTTTTTAGGGCAATTGCAGCCCAAATAGGTAAGCTTGTACAATGGGAGGATGTTATTAAGAAGGGTGCGCCACTGCTGTACTGAAGGGGGGGGGGGGTCTGAGAGCTTCCACTTAAGTAGAATGGATTTTCTAGCATAATAAAACACATAGAATAGGAACAATCTTGTGTCGTGTGTGGTGGAAATCATGTCACAGATGCCTAACAGTAGCATAAGTGGATCCATGAGTATCATTAAACTGCTAATTGCCCCACCTCAGCCATCACAGTTCCCAGAAGGTTTGCAATAGGGGGCAAGACCAAACCATGAGCAAAAACATTCCTATAGAAGTGCAACATTTGGGACATGTAGAGTCGACTGTGGTGTAAATGGAGGGCAACTTTTGGGGAGAGTAATACACCCAATGCAGGAGTTTCAATTGGATCCACCTATCTCTGGCTGAAATCATAGAGGTAGATATTGTTTGATCCCTTTTTCCCAGTCTCCATCGGTTAGCGCAGACAAATCGCTTTGCCATGAATTGTATAAATGGGACACCCTGGTAGTGTCAGTTTGGGCCAAGCAACGATAAAGGGAGGATAGAGGCTTATCTAATTGCTCAGCTGTTAAAAGCAATTCCTATGGAATAGGGCAGCATGTCTAAATTGTAGGTACCGGAAATATATTTTATTGGGTAGATGATGAATAGCCTTAAGACTATCTAAGGTCAGCAGGTGGCTTCTAGAAATGATATCCCTCAGTGTTTTAACCCCATTGCATGCCGAGATAACAGGGTCCAGGATCGATTGAAAGTGAGATAATCTAGGGTTTCCCCACAACGGGGTGTGGGGTAACCATGTATCAGCAGCTCCCAGGGAGACCTCTGCTTGCTTCCATACCTTTAGGGTAGTTTCCATAGGCACAGTAACATTAGGTTACTTAATTCAGAGTATGAGCCAAGCGAAGCAGCCTCCAAATCCACTGCAGGGTTGTCTTGCATTTGAGAGAACTACCAGAGGACATTTTTTTTTTTAAATTTTAATTTGCACGTTATTAGGTATACTTTGGAAATTACATTTTCACCAAATTCACTAAGCTAAGGGAAAACTCTCTTGCGAAGTAAACAGCCTATTTGCCTTTAGTAAACCAACCTCACAGTATTTTGTATTACATCGAAATTAAATGTCAAAACGTATACCTGCATCTTCTGCATTATGAACTTCTGCCGCCAGTAGTGTTCTTTGTTTACTTTCTGTCTCTTCCAAGATAGTTATATTTTCCTGTGTAAAAGTAAACATTCAGTATGGAGCCAGCCAATCAAAACAGTACTCTCAGTAATCATACTTCCCCCTCATACCAAATGTCTGCTACTGAGACAAAAAATTTCACATGCTGCTTGCAGCTACAGTATACGGATGTACTGTATGCTGTTCTGGAAATTATCCAATATGAAAGCTGGGGCTGTCATATTGAAACTACACTGTTCTACACATCTCACACACACACATGCTGTAATCTGAGTTTTTATGCTCTACAAGTGCATAGTTGTGTTCAGGAAAGTGTTGACCTCCACCTCCACAGGTTACAAATCACAGACATATAAGTTAATAAATTAATACTAATGGACAACAAAGACATTTGCACAGAAATGTACAAGAAGAAAATTCCCCACATTTACATTTATTTTTTATATGATCCTCTAATTCAGGGGTTGGTGACCTGTCAATCACAATCCACCTATCAACTCAACTCTGCCTTGCTAATGCTAGGTTATAAAAAAAAAAAAAGCACACTGCACCCTGGTAATTACCTCTTCTGTGTTTTTCAAGGTGCCTTCCCCTGACCAAATGAATTCCAGCTTGTTATATATTGGAATCATTTTGAGTCATCCATGACCATTTTTGAGCAGGTTCAAATAGTTTAAGGCTATTTCACCAACTGATTGGATCATTAGGAATGCACTGTAATATTATACATTTGCATGTGGCTGTTTATGAAAAGTTAATACATCTGTAGGTATCCCCAATGCCTGAGCCTGCTCAGGGAAAAAATCAATTCACCTAAATGATTTTTCCCAGCCAATTGTTACTGTTTTCCTGTGCTTCTCCACTTTCTCTCATAGACACAGACACGTTTGCCCAATGTAAACTTTTTGTTTAACGTTTGTTCATATATGGAGGGCTGCCATCTAGTGTCTGTAGGCACCTTAAGAGTACAGATGTACTTTTCAGGAGATTTTTTTTTTTCTGTTAGGATAAATACTACATGGTAAATACAGCTGAAGAGTAGATGAGAAATTACACAAACATTTGGAGTGTGGCTTCCTTTGAGTGTAATAGTAACTGTAGAATTACAGCTGCATTTACTTAAACCATGTGCCACATCTGACATATAACTATTCTAAGACATTTCAAGCATTGTTTTCCCACTTGATTTGAAAACATAGCTCTTGAGGGGTGTACAATTCAAGGTGGGGACATCACAGTTGCATTTATCAACAGAGAATGGACACACATTGGATATTTCACTGTATAAAGCAATAATTAGGTATCAAGGGCAGTAACACACAGAAACAAATAAGACTTGACCATACATTACTTTTGTGTAGTCAAGATTTCAAGTGTCAACTGATTGACTGCTCTGAATTAAAGAAACAAAATACAATTGATAGGGTCCTTTCACACAGATATTCCGCCCTGCGGACTCCGCTTTGCTCAGTGGATGGATCCGCCGATCCCCGCTGAGCAGACGGATGACAAGTCCGTCTCTGCTCACTGTGCAGAGATCAGCCTGTCATAACCCCGCTCTCCTTTATGGGGAGATCGGATGAAAATGGACCATCTGTCCCTTTTCTTCCGATCCCATCCGATCCACCAGACGGATGGAAAATAGGGTTACCATATGTCTGGATTTCCAGGACAGTATTGGATCGGATAGCAGCTCACATCTGCTGCCCCATGGGGAGAATTTGGCATCCGATCAGGTCCGCCTGAAAGGGGCCATAGCTATACAAATTACAGCTTTTAAAATTATTATATTGGAGGCTGTGAGCAACTTTTACTTAGTGGTAAGCAGACTACAGGCTCAGCTAGACTGCCTCCTCTGTCAGGCTGGGAACCTCGAAGCTGTGAACAGAAAAGAAAAGAGAAAGGGGCGCCAAGCCGACCATAGTGTAGTAAGCAATTTTACTGTAGAGATCAAAAAAAGATAAAAGATCCATTCCCAAAGAAAAGTAGTTAAAAGCATGTCTCTTAAATCAGTGTGCACTCCAGACAACTGTGGAGATGGAAGACCAGAGCGTAGCTCCCTCCATGGCTGGTATACCAGAGTTCTGCAGCCAGGCACTATAGACAAGAGAAGGATTGCCGCTGTGGGACACAGAAGACAATGTCGGACGACCTGCATACACTAGTGCCAGGACATGTTTAGTCGCAAAGGCTGTCAGGAAATGCATTTTGCACTTTCTCAGGGATTTCCAGGCAGCCCTTGCGACTACACATGTCCTGGCAGTGTGAGCACATCATCCAATGGTGTCTTGTGTGTCCCACAGCAGCGGTTCACCCCTTGTCTATAGTGCCTGGCTGCAATGGCTCTGGTATAGCAACCACAGAGGGAGCTGCGCTCCACAGATGTCCAGACTGCAAACTGATTTAAGAGACACACTTTTATCTCATTCCGCTTGTGAGTGTATCTTTTTTTGATCTCTACAATAAACTCGCTTACTACACTATGGTCAGCTTAGCGCCGCTCTCTCTTTTTTTTCTATTATATTTTCAATCTACCTAAACGAATAAAAGGATCTCTAATACACAGGATACCAGCTGTTGAATAGATGGATTTTTAAGGCATACAATTTCAGTCATTTTTTTCTGATCTAGCACAGAAGATGTCCCTCATATAATATTTACAATAGTGATGTCAACTCAGCAAGACTGCCTGTCAGCAGAGAGTGGATAAATGGCTGAGTGAGATGCAGGTGATTACAGTTAGGTACATACTAGTGCAGCTGTGATTTGATCTGACTTTCAATGAAATTATATAGTGCAGCTCGCAAAGAAGCTGTGCTGTGCTGCATTGATTGCAGTGAACGGGCACCATAGAAAAAAAATTATGATTTCCATTGTTATGCGATTCTTTGGTAAAAAAACAAAAACAAATCAGTGTACATTATTTAGTCCCTGTATAGAGTCTACAAGCTATAGAGATACAAAGGTATAGAGTCTACAAGCTATGGAATATACAGTATATTTGAAAATTGATCAATCCTGATGTACTGATGACCTATCTTTCATAAGGCACTAAAATGACGGGACAGTGCAAATACCCCCCAAATTACCCCTTTTTGGAAAGTTCACAGTCCAAGGTATTTAGGAGGAGGCATGGTTCATTTTTTGAAGTTTACATTTTTTGTCAACATTTTTAGAAAATGACGAAATTAAATAAAAAGTGTTTTTTTTCACAAAGTTTCCATTTTAACAATTTCTTTCTCACACACAGCATAGGCATACTTAGGCCCCTTTCACAACAGTGGATGGTTCGGGTCTGCCTGTCTGTTTTTCGGATCAGACCACCTGTTGTTTTCTATGGGGCGGCGGATGTCAGCAGACATGAGTCCGCTGTCACCTGCTGGCATTCATTCCAATCCGGTCTACTAAAAACAGACGGATGGTGATAGGTTCGCCATCTGTCTGGTGGATCGGATCAGATGACAATCAGATGGAAACGGACATAAAGTTAGTTTCCATTCAAAAGCCCCATAGAGAACGGCATGCTGTGTCCCTGTCTGCTCTGTATAGCAGAGTGGACATGGACCTGTCATCTGCCTGCAGGGATCAGCAGACAGCAGAGAGATCCCCCGCTGAGCAGGCAGATTCACTTGGACGCATTTCGCTCCGTCTGGAAGCGGCCTAAGAATTAAATTGCTTATATTCTTCTGTTTAAATCTGTGAACTTAAGGGCAATTATGTGTCACTCTCCAAGTGTGTGTAAAAGTTCTAGACTGCAGCAAACACTATGGGGGGGGATTTATTAAAACTGGTGCATACAGAATCTACCTAAACTAATAAAAGGATCTCTAATACACAGGATACCAGCTGTTGAATAGATGGATTTTTAAGGCATACAATTTCAGTCATTTTTTTCTGATCTAGCACAGAAGATGTCCCTCATATAATATTTACAATAGTGATGTCAACTCAGCAAGACTGCCTGTTAACAGAGAGTGGATAAATGACTGAGTGAGATGCAGGTGATTACAGTTAGGTACATACTAGTGCAGCTGTGATTTGATCTGACTTTCAATGAAATTATATAGTGCAGCTCGCAAAGAAGCTGTGCTGTGCTGCATTGATTGCAGTGAACCGGCACCATAGAAAAAAAATTATGATTTCCATTGTTATGCGATTCTTTGGTAAAAAAACAAAAACAAATCAGTGTACATTATTTAGTCCCTGTATAGAGTCTACAAGCTATAGAGATACAAAGGTATAGAGTCTACAAGCTATGGAATATACAGTATATTTGAAAATTGATCAATCCTGATGTACTGATGACCTATCTTTCATAAGGCACTAAAATGACGGGACAGTGCAAATACCCCCCAAATTACCCCTTTTTGGAAAGTTCACAGTCCAAGGTATTTAGGAGGAGGCATGGTTCATTTTTTGAAGTTTACATTTTTTGTCAACATTTTTAGAAAATGACGAAATTAAATAAAAAGTGTTTTTTTTCACAAAGTTTCCATTTTAACAATTTCTTTCTCACACACAGCATAGGCATACTTAGGCCCCTTTCACAACAGTGGATGGTTCGGGTCTGCCTGTCTGTTTTTCGGATCAGACCACCTGTTGTTTTCTATGGGGCGGCGGATGTCAGCAGACATGAGTCCGCTGTCACCTGCTGGCATTTATTCCAATCCGGTCTACTAAAAACAGACGGATGGTGATAGGTTCGCCATCTATCTGGAGGATCGGATCAGATGACAATCAGATGGAAATGGACATAAAGTTAGTTTCCATTCAAAAGCCCCATAGAGAACGGCATGCTGTGTCCCTGTCTGTTCTGTATAGCAGAGTGGACATGGACCTGTCATCTGCCTGCAGGGATCAGCAGACAGCAGAGAGATCCCCCGCTGAGCAGGCAGATTCACTTGGACGCATTTCGCTCCGTCTGGAAGCGGCCTAAGAATTAAATTGCTTATATTCTTCTGTTTAAATCTGTGAACTTAAGGGCAATTATGTGTCACTCTCCAAGTGTGTGTAAAAGTTCTAGACTGCAGCAAACACTATGGGGGGGGGATTTATTAAAACTGGTGCATACAGAATCTAGTGCCGCTGTGCATAGTAACCGATCAGCTTTTCATTTCAGCTTGTTTATTTAAGCTTTGACAATAAGCCCCCGTTGACATTGACAGCAGCTTTGAAATTGTGCGACTTCATCTGAAATTGCACGATTTCAAAGCCGCATCTCAGTGTGACTTCAAATGCGACTTTGAAGACATCTGTGTGGCTTCATGCACAGATGTCTATTTAAGTCGCACATGAAATTGCCAAAAGTAGTGCATGAACTACTTTTTCAAATCAGTGCAGTACCACAAAATCGGCATCGCACTGATTTGAGCAATGCCATTGCCAGCAATAGGATTCAACTTATCATGCGATTTGACATGCCAAATGGCATGACAAGTTGCTTCAATGTGAACGGGGGCTATTGGTTACTATGACCAGCTGCACCAGATTCTGTATGCACTAGTTTTAGTAAATCCTCCCCTATATGCGTTCCCACATAGATAGCATATCATTTTAATATCTAAGTGCAGCGGTGTCTTATACCAGCAATATGCTTTGTGATTCACTGTGAACTCCAAAATGGAATATATACACAATAATGATTGAAAAAAAAACTTTTAAAATTGTGAATTCTTAAAATAAAACCTATACGTGCAAAAATATTGTATTAGTGTCCTTATTTATAAACAAATGATTCTTCTGTCAAATTTGTTTTTACACACCTCCTTTGTGACCAGTGGCAATTTTTTTCACATACATATATTAAACTCTCAACATGACATACAAATGTGCCAATAGTAGTTTCAATATCCTTATTTTTAAACATATGTTCTTCAAATGATTGATTGATTACTGTGTAATCCATGTATTCCACTAGTGATAATTCTACCAAATACAGCGCTCATTCCTTCACTGGCATACAGATATACTCTCCACTCCAGTATTTGACCCAAAATTACTGTAGGTCAAAAAGTACTTTTTCCCTTTAAACTGGGTAGGATTTCTAATCCAGAGAATACATGTGGCTATACCTACCCAGTTTAAGGCTCCATGCACACAGGGCGTCATAAAAACGAGCTCCAAAGCTGTTTCTTGACACCGGGAAAAAGCAGCTGCAAAAACGTGCTTTCAGTAGCTTTTTCCATTAGCGTTATTGGACGTTTGGCCACGTAGCTTTTAGCAGCGTTTTTTCTGCCTCCATTCAAAATCAATGGTTCCCTATGGGAGCCTATTGATTTGAATGGAAGTCGCACCGCAAGTCGGATCAGGATGATCTTGAGGGGGAACTCCACGCCAAAATGGGGAAAAAAACGGCGTGGGGTTCCGCCCCAGGTTCCAAACCAGGCCCTTCGGGTCTGGTATGGAATTTGAGGGTAGCCCCACAGTGAAAAAACAGCGTGGGGTCCCCCCCACAATCCATACCAGACCCATATCCGAGCATGCAGCCCAAGCAGGCCAGGAAAGGGGAGGGGATGAGCGAGCGGCCCCACCCCCCCTGGACTATACCAGGCCACACGCCCTCAACATGGGGTGTGGGTGCTTTGGGGCAGGGGGGGCTCTGCACCCCCCACCTCAAAGCACCTTGCCCCCATGTTGATGAGGACAAGGGCCTCATCCCCACAACCCTGGCCGGTGGTTGTGGGGGTCTGCGGGCAGGGGGCTCATCGGAATCTGGGAGCCCCCTTTAACAAGGGGGCCCCCAGATCCCGGACCCCCTCCCTATGTGAATGGGTATGGGGTACACAGTACCCCTACCCGTTCACCCCATAAAAGGCAGTGTGTGTAAATAATGACAGGAGACGTTTTGAAAAGTTTATTAAAAATCTTCATCCGGTCTTCTCCGGTCCGGTCTTCTCCCCTCCGCTCTTCTGCCCTCTGCTCTTCTGCCCTCTGCTCTTCTGCCCTCCGCTCTTCTGCCCTCCGCTCTTCTCCTCTCTTCTGCTCTTTTGCTTTTCTGCTTTTTTTTTGCTCTTCTGCTCTTTTGCCTCCTCTGGTCTTCTTCTTCCTCCGGCCCTCCTCCGACGATGTCACCGGTGATTATGCCGGTCTCCGGTCTCTGCAGCTTATTATATAGTCATTAGGGGTGGGGCCTCCCGGTGACATCACCGGGAGGCCCCACCCCCTTATGTCGCCGATGCCGTCGGTGACATAAGGGGGCGGGGCCTCGCCGAGAGGCCACGTCCCTACTGGCTATATAACAAGCTGCAGAGACCGGAGACCGGCATAATCACCGGTGACAGCGTCGGAGGAGGACCGGAGGTAGAAGAAGACCAGAGGAGGCAAAAGAGCAGAAGAGCAAAAGAGCAGAAGAGAGGAGAAGAGAGGAGAAGAGCAGACGGCAGAAGAGAGGAGGGCAGAAGACCGGAGCGGAGAAGACCGGAGCGGAGAAGACCGGATGAAGATTTTTAATAAACTTTTCAAAACGTCTCCTATCGTTATTTACACACACTGCCTTTTATGGGGTGAACGGGTAGGGGTACAGTGTACCCCATACCCATTCACATAGGGAGGGGGTCCAGGATCTGCGGGGCCCCCTTGTTAAAGGGGGCTTCCAGATTTCGATGAGCCCCCTGCCCGCAGACCCCCACAACCACCGGCCAGGGTTGTGGGGATGAGGCCCTTGTCCTCATCAACATGGGGGCAAGGTGCTTTGAGGTGGGGGGGTGCTTAGCCCCCCCTGCCCCAAAGCACCCACACCCCCCCATGTTGAGAGCGTGTGGCCTGGTATAGTCCAGGGGGGTGGGGCTGCTCGCTCGTCCCCTCCCCTTTCCTGGCCTGCCGGGCTGCATGCTCAGATAAGGGTCTGATATGGATCTTGGGGGGACCCCACGCCCTTTTTTCGGCGTTGGGCTACCCTTAAATTCTATACTAGACCCGAAGGGCCTGGTCTGGAACCTGGGGGGGAACCCCACGCCGTTTTTATCCCCATTTTGGTGAGGAGTTCCCCCTCTAGATTCTCACAGCGCAATGGCGCAGCAAGTCGGATCATCCTGATCCGACTTGCCATGCGACTTCCATTCAAATCAATAGGCTCTCATAGGGAACCATTGATTTTGAATGGAAGAAAAAAAACATATAACGTGGCTTAACGCACGTTAAGCAACGTTATTCAGCCTTTAGCAGTGTAAGACGTTTTTACAGCTTGACGCTGCAGCTCCAGAACGCACAGTTCCTGGGTTTTTTTGGAGCTGTAAAACACCTATGCCACTTGGAGCTCCTAAAAGCTCTATGTGTGCATGAGGCCATAGAATAACATGGATGGGCGTTCTGCAGCTGCAAAAAAAAAACTCTGACGCTGCTAACAGCAGCTCCAAAAACGTCCAGTGTGCATGAGGCCTAAAGAGACAAAGTGCTATTTGACCTAAAATAATGTTGGGTCAAATGCTGAAGGCGAGAGTATATTCGGCTGTGCCTCCAAGGTATAAGGATACTAAATGCTTAAGACTTTTTTTTTTATAGCCTAGATGCAAAATCCAAAGAGCACCTTTGGGCTTTCAAGGAACATAAATTACACATACATTTTGCAACTAATTTCCAGACTACCTATCACATTTTTGGAGGCCCTGGAGCACCAGGACAGTAGAAACACCCACAAAATGTGCCCATTTTGAAAAGCAAACACCCCAAGGTATTTTCTGAAAGGCATAGGGAATCTTTTTAAAATGTCATTTTACGCCACAATTTATTGGAAAATGCAGGAAAGAAAATGAAAAAAAATTTTTTTTTGTTTTACAAAACATTGTCAAATAAGATATTTAAACAAAACATCATAGGCATACTTAGAATTATACCCTAAAACACATTCTGCTACTCCTCCCAAGTATGGCGATATCACATATAAGATTTTTTCACAGCCTAGCCATATAGAGGAGTCCAAAATCAACAAAAGGACCTACAGGCATTCTAGAGGCACCCAAAGATATTTTTTGGGTGGCATGGTCTATTTAGGACTTCATTTTATTGCCACGAGTTTCTAGAAAATGCAGAAAGAAAATGAAAAATGTATTTTTTTTTTTTTTTTACACAAAGTTGGCAATTTAATAAAATATTTCTTGAATGCAGCATGGGCATACTTAGAATTACACCCCAAAACACATTCTGCTACTCCTCCTGAGTATGGCGATACCACATGTGTGAAACATTTTTACTGTCTGGACTAAATATGTTCCAGACATTGTATCTTGTGCATCACACACATTAACCAATTAAATTAAACAGTGTAAAAAAAAATGTACTGTAATGGTCACCTTTATAATAGATGTCAGGGAATATGGTTTACTGTGACCTATAGCAGTCACAGTTCCTATAAGCCAAGCAAGCCTAACCTACTGGTACATGATTGCCCCTAGAAATGCCATGTTCCCTGGCCTGGTGTCTAACAGGAACGTAGCCAGTGAGATGTACAGATGGCTTAGTCTAGGCCACAGGCAGGGACATGGTCAGCAAACTGGCAAGGGCTTGGTCCAGGTAGCAGGAAAGAACATGGTTAAAAAAAGAGACACAATGACTGGTGTGGTGGTAATTATAGATAATGACTGGTGTGGCAGTGATTAGGGACACAGAAACTGGTGTGGTGATGATCATGGATGCTGTAACTGGTGTGGAGGTGATCAGGGACAATAGGACTGTTGTGGTGATAATCATGGATACTGTAACTGGTGTGGTGGTGATCAGGGACACAATAACTAGTATGATGGTGACCAGGGACACTGTAACTTGTGTGTCAGGTATTAGGACAATATGACTGGTTTGGCAGTGATCAGAGACAATATGACTGGTGTGGCGGTGATAAGAAACACTGTAAGTGGGTGGCAGTGATTAGGGACACTGTGAATGGATGGAGGTGCTTAGAGACATTGGCTAGTGCATCAGGTAATAGGAACACTGTAAGCAGGGGCGTCACAAGGGGGGTGCGGGGGGGCGGACCGCACCAGGGTGTCCATCGGGGGAGGGTGACACCACTGTGCCAGAGGCGGGAGCCCAAGCTCCTGGTCTGTGGCCCCGCCGCCCGCTGCCTCTATGTCTCGCGGCTGCTGAAATTGCAGTGTATTATAATCAGACCAGCAGCCTCCTCCAGCAGTGTTTGTCACGGACAGATGGTGGGTGTGTTACCTGACCCCACCTCATCGGCTTAGCTCCTCCTGTGTACTGTACATTGCTTGGGTCCTGGGAGCAGGCAAACGGCAAAGGTTTGGAGTGGCGTGGGGTGGGAATGGCTTGTGTGGCGGAGCCAGAGGGGCGCATGGGTTAGGAAGCGGAGCGGAGAAGTACCTACCTGCTCATCACTGCTCAGGCACCACTTTGCCAGCACGTGAGTACTATTTTCCTAGTGAATGTGATTGGCTGGCTGGCATGGCTTAATTGGTTGCTCTCTATATATGTTGTTTACTCGGCTCAAGGCAAGTCCCTCCCACTTGACCGAGCGATCAGTGCCAATACAGTGTCATCAGTGTCAATACAGTGCCACATCAGTGCAAACACAGTGCCACCAGTGCTATCACAGTGCCATCATTGATATCACAGTGCCCTATCAGTGCCCTCACAGTGCCCCATTAGTGCCATCAGTGTCAATACAGTGCCCCATCAGTGCAAACACAGTGCCATCAGTGTCAATACAGTGCCCCATCAGTGCAAACACGGTGCCAATACAGTGCCCCATCAGTGCTATCACAGTGCCATCTATGCCACATCAGTGCAGACACAGTGCCCTCAGTGCAAACACAATGCCATCAGTGCAAACACAGTGCCATCAGTGCCAATACAGTGCCATCAGTGTCAATATAGTGCCCTATCAGTTCAATCAAAGTGCCATCAGTGGCATCACAGTGCCATCATTGATAATACCATTCCGAACAAAGCTGCAGTTAGAACGGCAAACTGGAAAATACAAACTGTTGCAAACAAAAGGGAGACCGTTCAGCTCCCGTTAGGGTAAGTAGTGACCCATATGCAAGGTATAGAGGCTCACGCTGCCCTGCATCCTCAGGCCGCAGCCTCCCGCAGCTGGCGTTCGTGGCGATCAAGCCAATTAACTGCCATGGTGGGATTTTCAAAGAAATGGACAGCACCATTCGCCACTACTCGCAATTTGGCCGGGTATAACATGGAGTATACCAATGGTATGGCACGCATACGCTTTTTAACTTCAGTAAATCTTGCGCGTTGCTTCTGGAGTGCCGCAGAAAAATCAGGTTATATAGAAATCCGCGATCCTTGAATCTCCATACGGGGTTGTTGTCTGGCTAGTCTCAGGATAGTGTCTCTGTCTTTGTAGTGCAGAAGTTTCAGCAGGAATGGGCGATCAGGGGCCCCTGGTGGCGGAGCCCTGAACGGCACCCTATGTGCCCTCTCCACTGAAAAGAAAGGAGAAAGGCTATCCTTTCCAAAGGTCGCCAGCAGCCATTGCTCTATGAACTCCACTGGCGTCTTGCCCTCTGCCTTTTCTGGTATGCCCACCAAGCAAAGGTTACTGCGGCGCAGCCGATTTTCCATGTCCTCCAGCCTGGCCACCGCCTCAGAGACCCCCGAGGAGTTCGTTCTAACATCATGTATAAGGGGTTGCATTTCATCCTCCACCACACTAACTCTGCCCTCCAAGGCCGTGGCCCGCTCCCTGATCTTTTGCATATCCTGCCGCATATGTAACAGTCCCTCTTTCATGCTTTTCACTTCCACAGTCAGGTCAGCTAGGGAGGCACCATAGGTGTGCACAGCCGTCAGCACATCCTGAATAGTAGGGGCAGGTGGTTCAGAGCCCCCAGGAATGTCATCTTCCCTCCGGAGCCCCGTGGGAGTACTCACTGTGCTTTCAGTGGGAGCCATGGCTGCATCTTCCTGCCAGGGAGAGGAGATTCGCTGTGCAGAAGAGTGGCTGGGCTGCTTGTTCGGAGAAGCTGGGGTCGGCTTTGACTGCGCTCTCTGTGAGGCCGGGACGTGAGCGAACTGCTCCAGCCTGGAAAGCGCTGCAGGCACCTTGTCCTTGCCCGCCCGCTGTGGAAGCATGGCGCCGCCATGTTGGGCCTGTTTGGGCGCCGGCAGGCTTTCCTCCTTCCTCCTTGTCATGGCTACCGATGCGGTCCGGGACGCTGCAGACGGTGCCGTGGATGGGCAGACACGGTTCCGGAGCACTCGGGCGATGTTTACAGAGAGTGAGGGTCCACAATCAGGATGATTTAGAGTCAGGATGCCGGAGCCGAAGGAGAACACGTCCGTCTACATGAGCCGGTAAGCCACGCCCCCAATCATCATTGATAATACAGTGCCCCATCAGTGTCAATACAGTGCCCCATCAGTGCAAGCACAGTGCCATCAGTGTCAATACAGTGCCATCAGTGTCAATACAGTGCCCTATCAGTGCCATCACAGTGCCCCCAGTGCTATCACAGTGGCATCATTGATATCACAGTACCCCATCAGTGTCAATACAGTGCCCCATTAGTGCCATCACAGTGCCCCATTAGTGCCATCAGTGTCAATACAGTGCCCCATCAGTGCAATCTCAATGCCATCAGTGCCAATACAGTGCCCTATCAGTGCAATCTCAGTGCCATCAGTATCAATACAGTGCCATCACAGTGCCCCATCAGTGCAAACACAGTGCAATCACAGTGCCATAAAAAAATTATTAAAAGGGGTTGGGGGTGACACCGTGAGTTACCGCACTGGGTGACACCAACCCTAGTGACGCCACTGACTAAGTGGGTGGTGATGATACTGATTAGGGACACTGACTGGTGTGGCAGTGATTAGGGATACTGACTGCCAGCACTTGTTTGGTGACATTGTACTGGTGTGGTGGTGATCAGAGATTAGGGGTACAATGTACCCTTAATGATTCACATGGGGGGCTGGGATCTGGGGGCCCCCTTGTTTTTTTTTTACATTTTTTACTGCCGGCTTTTCTTTCGTTAACATTCTGCTATTCGCAGATGAGTCATAGTTGTTAACCACTTCAATATAGTGCCCTTTCACCCCCTTCGTGCCCAGGCCAATTTTCAGCTTTCACACTTTGAATGACAATTTCGTGGTCATGCTACACTGTACACATATGAAATTTTTATCATTTTTTTTCACACAAATAGAGCTTTCTTTTGCTGGTATTTATTCACAGCTGGGTTTTTTATTTCTTACCAAAAGAAAAAAGACAGAACATTTTGAAAAAAAAAAAGTTTTTTGTATTTTCTGTAAGTACATTTTGAAAACAAGTAATTTTTCTCCTTCACTGATGTGCGATGATGAGGTGGCACTGATGGGCACTGGTAGGCTGCACTGATGGGCACTGATGAGGTGGCATTTATGGGCACTCATGAGGAGGTACTAATATGCCGCACTGATGGGCACTGATGAGCACTGATGGGCACTGAGAGGCGGCACTGATGGGCAATAAGAGGTGGTACTGACAGGCAGCACTGATGGGCAGCACTGATGGGTACTGACAGGCGGCACTGATGGGCAGCACAGATGAGCAAGCACTGATGGGCACTGACTGGCACCCCTATGGGCACAAAATGTGGGCACTGATGGTGGGCACTGATGGGCATTGGTTGGGGGACTTATGGGCACGTTTCTTTACTTCACAGTAATCAGGGCACTGATGATCAGTGCCCTGATTACCTGTAATATGCTCCCCTTTAAGGAGGAGCTGCTGATCGGCTCTTCTCACCACACACTCTGACAGTGTGAGGCGAGGAGAGCCGATAAACGGCACTTCCTCATTTACATGTGACCGGCTCTTATTGGACACAGCTGATCACATGGGTAAAGAGCCATGTCATTGGCTCTTTACCAAGATCGAGGCCGCGCTGTGTCCTAGCAACACGGCGCGGCCACGATCGCCGCACTGCGCACTCCCGCGGACGCGCGTGAGAGGCCGTTCTGGTGCGCCGTCATATGACGGCGTCCCAGAACGAGGGCCACACTGCTCCACCGTCATTTGACGGTGAACGGGCAGCAAGTGGTTAAGGACGCTGCGGGTGCTTACAGCTAATTTTTACTACTAAAAAACTGTATCACTTCACAAAATAGCGCATGCTGTATTTTAGCAGCGTTTTTTTGTGAATTGCAAAAACACTTTTGAAAAACACTCTGAGGTATTTTACTGCTGATTCTACCGCTGAAGTGGTATATAATTTGAGAATTGAGTCCACTGTCACTTTGCCCTGCATGGGCAAGGAAACAGTGTCTCTTTAAGGCACACAGAGGTAGTATAGGGTTAGAAGGGGCAATACTATATTCTCAGAAAACTATTTCTGAGACAATAAGGATTGCCCCTTTGAAATGTCAGTTGTTAACCCTCATTTTCCTAACTAACATGAGAATTCTCATCAATGTTAAGGCAAGTAAAGCCCCATTTACATTTGTGTGACTTGTCATGCGACTTTGAATCCCAGTCGCAAGACCAGTCGCACCCCATGTTTCCCAATGAGTATGGTTCATATCTGTGCGACTTAAAGCTGCAGCGACTTTAAGGTCTCTCCTGCATTACTTTGGTCCGACTTTCATGTAACTTGAGGCTCATAGACTTCAGTTCTAATATGCTAGGAGGGGGGTCTTTCTAACAGAGTCCATCTCCGCATCGATTAGAGATCCTCGGTTAGAAAGAGTCCCTTCCAGGCCCCAGTAGAGACTACAATTGAGGGCTAATGGGCAATGGAGGGGGTCTTTCTAATAGAGACCATGTCAGTGTCCATTAGAGAGTATGTTAGAAAGAATCCCCTCCAGGCCCCATTAGCGACTACAATGGAGGGGAAGGACTCTTTCTAAGGGGCCATCACATTAGAGACTACAATGGAGTCTAATGGGTCCTGGGGGGGGGGGGGGTCTCTTCCTATTCACAATAAAACAACACAACATAGCTCTCTGATACCTAGGCCAAGTTGACTCCTTTTAACTTAATTACGGTTGCTGGTTGGCAGGCTGTGGCTTGCTGGCTGTGGGCCTGTGGCTGGCACTGGCAGGCTTGCTGGCTGTCTGGCTATGGCTTGCTGGCTGGCTATGGCTTGCTGGCCGTGGGCCCGTGGCTTGCTGGCTGTAGGCCTGTGGCTGGCACTGGCAGGCTTGCTGGCTGGCTGGCAGGCTATGGCTTGCTGGCTGTGGGCCTGTGGCTGGCACTGGCAGGCTTGCTAGCTGGCAGGCTGTGGCTTGCTGGCAGGCTGTGGTGTGCTGGCTGTGGGCCTGTGGCCTGCTGGCAGGCTGAGGCTTGCAGGCTGTGGCTTGCTGGCTGGATGGCAGGCTGTGGCTTGCTGGCTGTGGGCTTGTGGCTTGCTGGCTGCGGGCCTGTGGCTGGCACTGGCAGGCTTGCTTGCTGGCAGGCTGTTGCCAGCAGGCTGTGGCTTGCTGGCAGGCTGTGGCTAACATAGCTGTGGGCCTGTGGCTTGCTGGCTGGCAGGCTGTGGCTGGCAGGCTGCCTGGCACGTTCGAAGTGCCCGACCGCTCAGTCCGCCCCTGGGGAAGCCTCACTGTCAAAATCAGGCTCAGTTTTCAAACCTGTTGAGAGTAGCGGCACCCTGACAGATAGCTCTGACGACAGAGTAGTGGTCCCTGCTAAGGTCAGGCATACCTGACCCTGTTCTTCTGTTGCTGGGGTGCCACAATCGCAGGGTTCACGTATGCAGCAGAGTGTCAGTACTAGTGCCGCTCAACCTTCTGGTGAACTGGCAAGAACCAGGAGCCTAGTACATCCTGGTCGTAGTCAAACTAGCACTGCAGTAACACTTGGTGACGTTGTGAGTCCCATAAGTACAGTTCAGGCTGGTGCTGTGGCTAGCACAAGTAGTGTTCCGCAGCCACCAAGATTTAAAAGACAGGCCCGTAGAGCCCATAGTGTCTTACCTGATGCACTTGCAAATCCTGATTGGGAGCCCACCACTTCTGCAGTGCCCGTACTTCCCCCATTCACTGGCCAACTATTGAATTCAGGTGGAAACAGCTGATTTTACTCCCTTTGGTTTTTATGAGCTGTTTTTCACGGAAGATCTGTACAAATCTATTGTGGACCAAAGCAATTGATATGGTGACCAATTAATCGCCGCAAATCCAAATTTGACCCTTGCCAGGGAATTTGCATGGAAATGTATCACAGATTCTGAATTTAAAACCCTTTCTGGGCCTATCCCTCCTCATGGGCATTACAAAAAAGAGTAAGTTGCGGTCATATTGGTCCACTGACCCAATTCATCATATGCCCATATTCTCCGCTGCTATTGCCATGACTAGATACGAGCAAATCTTGCGGTTTATGCACTTCAGTGACAATTAACTGTCATCCTCGGGGTGACCTTGGATATGACCGGCTCCACAAAATTCGGCCCCTCGTAAATCACTTCAACTAAAGGTTTGCAGCCTTGTATATGCCCCAACAAGCTGTCTGCGTTGATGAGTCACTGATTTAATTTTCTGGCTGCCTTGCTTTCAAAAAAATTTCTCCCCAGCAAGCATGCCAGGTATGGCGTAGGATGTATAAGCTCTGTGACAGGGCAACAGGCTCTACATGTAGTTTCCGGATTTATGAGGGAAAGGATAGCAATATGGATCCCCCCAACTGCCCAGACTACATGGGGAGCAGCGGCAAGATTGTTTGGGACTTGGTGTCACCCTTATTCAGAAAGGGGTACCATTTATATGTAGACAATTAGTACACAAGCTTGCCACTTTTTAGTTAACTTTTTGATTCTGGAATTGGTGCACGTGGCACCGTGCGACCTAATCCCTGGAGCTCCCGCCAACGGCTTGCAGATTTCTGACATAGATGGGGGGGAGAGCCTGCTTGAAGTGTAATAAATTGCTTGCAGGGAAGTGGAGGGACACACGGAATGTTTTCATTCTGTCCTCCCTTCATGCAGATACGACAGTCCAAATTGCAATGGTGACTGGTGTTATTAAGAAGCCCCTCTGTGTCCACGAATATAACCTTAACATGAGAGGGGTGAACTTCAACAACCAAATGAGGGCGCCGTACTTAATTGCCCGTAAAGCCAGACGCTGGTACAAGAAAGTGTCTGTATACTTATTTCAATTGGCTCTGCCAAATGTGTATGTGCTATAGAAAGCATCAGGAAGAAGTGGATTCTTCCTAAAGTTCCAGGAAGAAATCATCACAGTCCTTTTGTATCCAGGAGGTGCTGTGGCCCAATTTCACAATCCAGATGCAGTGAGAAGGCTGCATGAGAGGCATTTTCCAGATGTCCTCCCTGGTAGCCCTATCAAAAAAGCACCCCAAAGAAGATGTCATGTCTGTAGAAAATGTGGTTATAGGCATGACACCCGCTTTTTTTGTCCCTCCTGTCCTGGCCAAACTAGTCTCTGCATCCGGGACTGTTTCTGTCGCTACCACACACTAGTAGAGTATTAGTACAGGGTACAGCACAGTTTAGGGCACACCTTCACACAGGGTCTCGAAAGATGTTAGATGGCTATCACATTTTTAGAGACCCTAGCCTGGAACTTTTAAAGTTTTTGTACAGTTACAAAAGAAGTGTAAAAAAAAAAGTTACAAAAAAAAAATAAAAAAATAAAAAATCTAAAAATAGTTGTCGTTTTATTTAGTTAATTTTCTGTTCTTACTGTTTTAGCGCCCATTCACACTGGCGCGACATGACTTGCTGGGGCGACCTGTGAAGTCGCGGTGCACAGCGTGCACTGCGACCTCGGCGCGACTTGCACGGACTTCATATCATTGAAGTCAATGCAAGTCGCCTCCAGGTCGCCCCAAAGTAGTACAGGACCCTTTTTCTAAGTCGGAGCGACTTGTGTCGCTCCTATTAGAACGGGTCCTGTGCTAATCAATGGCGAGCGACCCACCACGACTTGTCAGGCCAAGTCGCCTGACAAGTCGCGCTAGTGTGAATGGGGTCTTACTGTACTTTATAATATACTGTTATACTGTAATGTTTTATTGTAACTGTTTTTCATTGTTAAACATAGTTTGCTTTGAAGATACCACCATTCTACTGTACTGTATGCTATTATAATGTAATGATTTATTGTTGCTGTTTTTCATTGTTAATCATAGTTTTCTTTACAGATATCATCATTCTACTGTTTTACTGAACTGTATACTACAAACCCAATACCAAAAATTTGGGACACTGTACAAATTGTGAGTAAAAAAGGAATGGACTAATTTACAAATCTCATGAACTTATATTTTATTCACATATTACATAGATAACATATCAAATGTTGAAAGTGAGACATTTTGAAATGTCATGCCAAATATTGGCTCATTTTGGATTTCATGAGAGCTACACATTCCAAAAAAGTTGGGACAGGTAGCAATAAGAGGCATGTACATACATAAATGTACATATAAGGAACAGCTGGAGGACCAATTTGCAACTTATGTGGTTAATTGGCAACATCATTGGGTATTAAAAGAGCCTCTCAGAGTGGCAGTGTCTCTCAGAAGTCAAGATGGGCAGAGGATCCCCAATTCCCCCAATGCTGCGGCGCGAAAAATAGTGGAGCAATATCAGAAAGCAGTTTCGCAGAGAAAAATTGCAAAGAGTTTGAAGTTATCATCATCTACAGTGCGTAATATCATTGAAAGATTCAGAGAATCTGGAACAAATTCTGTGTGTAAGGGTCAAGTCAGGAAAACCATACTGGATGCCTGTGATCTTCGGGCCCTTAGACGGCACTGCGTCACATACAGGAATGTTACTGTAATGGAAATCACAACATGGGCTCAGAAAAACTTCCAGAAAACATTGTCAGTGAACACAATCCACCGTGCCATTCGCCGTTGCCGGCTAAAACTCTATAGGCCAAAAAAGAAGCCATATCTAAATATGATCCATAAGTGCAAGTGTTTTGTCTGGGCCAAGGCTCATTTAAACACTTAAGCCCCGGAAGGTTTTACCCCCTTCCTGACCAGGGGGTATTTTGCGATTCGGCACTGCGTGACTTTAACGGACAATTGCGCGGTCGTGCGACGCTGTACCTAAACGAATTTGACTTCCTTTTTTTCCCACAAACAGAGCTTTCTTTTGGTGGTATTTGATCACCTGTGCGATTTTTTGATCATGCGCTATAAACAAAAAAAGAGAGTCAATTTTGCAAAAATAACAATATTTTTCACTTTTTTTATATGAAATTCCCCAAAAAAATGTAAAAATCAAAATTTTTTAACATTTTCGGCCAATTTGTTTTATGCTACATATGTTTGGTAAAAAAAAAATCGCAAAAAGCGTATTTTGATTGGTTTGCGCAAAAGTTATCGCGTTTACTAACAAAGGGAAAGATTTTTGTCATTTTTGTTGTTTTTTTTTAACGCGTAATGGCGGCGATCTGCGATTTTTTTTGCGGGACTGCGACATTGGGGCGGACAGATCGGACCCTTGACTGACATTTTTGACACTTTTGGGGTTACCAGTGACATTACTGCAGTAATCAGTGCTATACATATGCACTGCTACTGTAAAATGACACTGGTAGTGAAGGGGTTAACTTTTTTTGAGAGGGAGGGGTGGTGTGTGTCCCTAGGGACGTGATTCTAACTGTGATTGGCTGTGGCTTGAGGTGTAGGAACAATGATGAATGGTCCTACATAGTAGAACCGTATGATCACTGTTCCTACACAGGGGAGAATGACAGGCGGCTTGTTTACATCAGCCGCATGCCTTTCTCCCGCTGTCACGGACGATCGTGAGTGAGCGGCGGACATCGGGTCCGCCGCTCACACGCGCGGGGGGGTCCGTGACCGCGCGGGAGCGCGCCTCCGGCGGCGCACGCTCGCTCCCCAGAGCCTCACAGGCTAGTGACATACCGGTACGTCACTTTGCCTGTGAGGGGCTGACCGCCGCAGTATATGTACTTGCGGCGGTCGGCAAGTGGTTAAAATGGACTGTGGCAAAGTGGAAAACTGTTCTGTGGTCAGACGAATCAAAATTTGAAGTTCTTTTTGGAAAACTGGGACGCCATGTCATCCGGACTAAAGAGGACAAGGACAACCCAAGTTGTTATCAGCGCTCAGTTCAGAAGCCTGCATCTCTGATGGTATGGGGTTGCATGAGTAGGTGTGGCATGGGCAGCTTACACATCTGGAAAGGCACCACCAATGCTGAAAGGTATATCCAAGTTCTATAACAACATATGCTCCCATCCAGACGTCGTCTCTTTCAGGGAAAACCTTGCATTTTCCAACATGACAATGCCAGACCACATACTGCATCAATAACATCATGGCTGCGTAGAAGAAGGATCCGGGTACTGAAATGGCCAGGCTGCAGTCCAGATATTTCACCCAAAGAAAACATTTGGCGCATCATAAAGCGGAAGATGCGACAAAGAAGACCTAAGACAGTTGAGCAACTAGAAGCCTGTATTAGGCAAGAATGGGACAACATTCCTATTCCTAAACTTGAACAACTTGTCTCCTCAGTCCCCAGACATTTGCAGACTGTTATAAAAAGAAAAGGGGATGCCACACAGTGGTAAACATGGCCTTGTCCCAACTTGTTTGAGATGTGTTGATGCCAGGAAATTTAAAATCAACGTATTTTTCCCTTAAAATTATACATTTTCTCTGTTTAAACATTTGATATGTCATCTATGTTGTATTCTGAATAAAATATTGAAATTTGAAACTTCCACATCATTGCATTCTGTTTTTATTCACAATTTGTACAGTGTCCCAACTCCTTTGGAATCGGGTTTGTATTATATTGCAATGTTTTATAGTTACTGTGTTTTTATAGTTACTGAAGGACCTCCACTTGAAAGGATGACTAATGAATCGTTTGATGCATGTGTCTTTACAGAGGAAGACGTTCTAAGATTGCTGTCTAAAGTGAAGACAAATAAGTCACAGGGTCCTGATGAGATACACCCAAAATTATTAAAAGAGCTTAGTGGTGAGCTGGCAAAACCATTAACAGATTTATTTAACCAATCATTAGCAACAGGAGTCGTCCCGGAAGATTGGAAATTGGCAAATGTCGTGCCCATTCACAAGAAAGGTAGTAGGGAGGAATCGAGCAACTATAGACCAGTGAGTCTGACATCAATAGTAGGCAAATTAATGGAAACCCTATTAAAGGATAGGATTGTGGAACATCTTAAATCCCATGGATTGCAAGATGAACAACAACATGGGTTTACTTCAGGGAGATCATGTCAAACAAATCTTATAGACTTTTTTGACTGGGTGACTAAAATAATAGACGGTGGAGGTGCAGTAGACATTGCATATCTAGATTTTAGTAAGGCTTTTGACACTGTCCCACATAGAAGACTTATCAATAAACTGCAGTCATTGAGCATGGACTCCCATATTGTTGAGTGGATTAGGCAGTGGCTGAGTGACAGACAACAGAGGGTTGTAGTCAATGGAAAACATTCAGAACAAGGTCATGTAACCAGTGGGGTACCTCAGGGATCTGTACTGGGACCAATTTTGTTTAATATCTTCATAAGTGATATTGCAAAAGGCCTCGATGGTAAGGTTTGTCTTTTTGCTGATGACACAAAGATATGTAACAGGGTTGATGTTCCTGGAGGGAAACGCCAAATGAAAAAGGATTTAGGAAAACTAGAAGAATGGTCAGAACTCTGGCAACTGAAATTTAATGTGGATAAGTGCAAGATAATGCACCTGGGACGTAAAAACCCAAGGGCAGAATATAGAATATTTGACACAGTCCTGACCTCAGTATCTGAGGAAAGGGATTTAGGAGTAATTATTTCAGAAGACTTAAAGGTGGGAAGACAATGTAATAGAGCAGCACGAAATGCCAGCAGAATGCTTGGATGTATAGGGAGAGGTATAAGCAGTAGAAAGAGAGAAGTGCTTATGCCGCTGTACAGAACACTGGTGAGACCTCACTTGGAGTATTGTGCGCAGTACTGGAGGCCATATCTCCAGAAGGATATAGATACTCTAGAGAGAGTTCAGAGAAGAGCTACTAAACTAGTACATGGATTGCAGGAAAAAACTTACCAGGAAAGGTTAAAGGACCTTAACATGTATAGCTTGGAAGAAAGAAGAGACAGAGGGGATATGATAGAAACTTTTAAATACATAAAGGGAATTAACTCGGTAAAGGAGGAGAGCATATTTAAAAGAAGAAAAACTACCACAAGAGGACACAGTTTTAAATTAGAGGGGCAAAGGTTTAAAAGTAATATGAGGAAGTATTACTTTACTGAGAGAGTAGTGGATGCATGGAATAACCTTCCTGCAGAAGTGGTAGCTGCAAATACAGTGAAGGAGTTTAAGCATGCATGGGATAGGCATAAGGCTATCCTTCATATAAGATAGGGCCAGGGACTATTCATAGGATTCAGATATATTGGGCAGACTAGATGGGCCAAATGGTTCTTATCTGCCGACACATTCTATGTTTCTATGTTTCTATTGTTAACTACTGTTTGTTTTGCAGGTACGCCTATCAGCTGCAGCACTGATTTGTTTATTCTGACAGCAACATTGTTTGCTCTCAGCATATACGTAAATCAATGATTACAGCGCTGTTGGAGGTGATTTCACTACTGCAGTTAAAAAAAGAGCATATATGGCGAAGCATAAGGAATGGGGTAGACACAGAGGGCGGATCTCCCCTATACTTTGCCATATATTTTTTTACCACTTTTCTTGGCAGAGATTTCTTCATCCACATCGATCGATGCGAATGGAGGAATCTGCCATGTACTTTTTTTTTTGTTCAGCCCATGGGCTGAACAAAAAGAAAAGAACATTGCATGTATGCTAATCATTAGAAGTGGTTGGATGCTGGGAGTACTAATGGTGGGCATACCACACACTTTCTGGCAGAGATTTCTTCATCCACATCAATCGATGTGAATGGAGGAATCTGTTAGGTTCTCTTTTTTCGTTCAGTTTTTAGGCTGCATGAAAAAAAAAAACCCTACAATATATGCCCAAAAAGGACCAGAAACGCACTGGTACTGGTCACTGGACTTTGAGTGACCATACCAGGATGATGCCTGCAGATTTAGGCATCATCTTGGTATAATTTTTTACAGCCAGCACTCGGCTTTTATTTAAAAGCAATTCTAGCAGATAATAAGCCACAAGACTACTTCTAAAAGCAGTAGGAGGGGACTCCCCCCCTCCCGCCGCCTTTTCTCGGGGTCTCCTGTCTCAATGAGTAATCTGAGACTGCAGCCGGTGGTTCCGTCAGCTGACAATAGAGCTGATTGGATACCAGAATAGCTCCAATCATCTCTTTTGCCTAAGATACCTGAAGCTACAAGTATTTCATGACTTCGGTGTCGCCAAATAAAAACAGCGCCATTGGAAAATTGGGAAAGAATCTTATCACACCAATTTTGGTGTGGTCAGATGCTTTAAGGGCAGAGGAGAGATCTGGAGTCTAATAGACCCCAATTTTTTTTTTAAAAAAGAGTACATGTCACAACTTATTGCTATCATAGGGGATATTTAAATTCCCTGTGATAACAATAAAAATGACCAAAAAAAAAAAATGAAAGGGAAGGTGTCAAAATAAATAAAAAGGAAAAAAAAAATCAAGCAACCCTGTCCCCCCATGTTTGCACGCAAAGGCGAACGCAAGCATCAGTCTAGTGTCCAGGGCTGGCCCTACCATGGGTCCCACTGGGTCCATTGGACCCAGGCAGCACTTTCAGAAGGGCAGCAAATTGATAGGCAAGATTTTTTTTTCCAGCAGTTGTGTGTGTCATCGGTTTTGCAGCGCATTACAGGCGGTATTTCTCCATCTCACACTGCCGCCCATAGTGCAAACTGATGAGTATGAGGAGGCGGAGGGTGTTCGCAATGACGTCAAATATTCAGACAAACTAAATAATACTAGAGTTTATGGTTTGGAATTGAAAATAATGGTATGTCATATAATTTGGCATGTAGACAAGGTGCTGTCGCATATAACTGACTTCTTGATAAATGAAATTTTAGTCTTAATTATCATGGTATAAAATAAAATTGTGTGGGCCTTTTGGTGGGCATGATTTTTTTTGGGGGGGCAGTATTTACTTTTTGGACCCAGGCAGCACAATGTCTTGGGCCAGCCCTGCTGGTGTCATATGTAAAAAGCAACTGCAGCATGCATGTGGGGTATCACCGCGAACGTCAGATGGAGGGCAGTAATTCTTCCAGTAGACCACCTCTGTAAATCTTAATTGGTAACCTGTAAAGGCTTTTACAAATGTATGAAGTTTGTTGCAGCTGCATGGGCGTCCGCAATTTTTCTTTCAATAGTTTTTATTTCCATAAAGAAGGTTACAAACATCAAAGCGGTAATACTAAAAGATTCTGAATGGGAAGACTATCAATGAAGAATACAATGCCAGGTAGAGGTTATCTATAAGTAAATCAAAAATAATCAGCGCAAGCCCACATTAAACAGAAAAAAAGAATCAATCAAAGTTCTTGTGCACAAGGCTGCAAACAATCAGTGCCAAACACAAAAACACCTGTGAAAACGTAAAGAAAATAATATTGCTGCGCCAAGTCTTTAATTGGAAAAAAATAAATAAATATGTTTGGTGTACAAAATGTTATCACAATAGCTCTAAATCAGTCCATCAACTGTGATACTAAAGTGATAAATCAATTTCTAAACCGTGATTATAAAATCAATAATATTAATAGTCCCAATCCTCAGTGAAAATAGTGACTGAAAGAAAATCAAAAAATCTTCATCCACAAACGTGATCAAAAGTGCTGCATGCTTCACTCCAGGTGCTCCTAGTGACTAGTGACAGATTAGCAGCTCACCTTAGGAACAGACTCCTGAGAGTCAATACACACTCTGGGATAATCACTGCAGTCTGGTTTGCCTTCCCATCACCGCCTCCTGATAGTCCCTCCAGGTTTATATGGCATCGGTGTGGAAAAATAAAAGCAAGATCTAGTGTTCTCTGATTTTAAGGCTATTTATTAAATCATAAATGGTGAAATCGCACTTACATTTCAAAGCACTTCAGCAGTGCGGACTTATCATAGCATCAAACGCTGCCTGTGGTCCTCGGGAATCGACGTGATGACGTGCAGGCTCCTCCCCCATACGCGTTGTGTCATAGACTTCGTCAGCAGGGACTTGGCACAGCAATATTATTTTCTTTAAGAGGTTAAGAGGTTATCTATAGTCTGGAGTATGAATATATAAACAAACAATGATATTGTGACAGGAAGTCAGGTAAATCTATGGGTGTTGTCACAGACGGGAGATACATTTCTGCTTGGTTTAGACAATTCACCAATTACTATAGGGTGTAGGCTGCAGAGGTAGGTAGGAAGGTGTACGGAAGTTGAAAAACCTTCAGCTGTTTAGAATGAGGCAATTAAGGCCTCTATAATTTGTCCAAAGGAAGTCTATTGATTGCTGCCTCCTGAGGCTGTGTGAGCTGGGGAGAGCAGTCAGATGAGAGACTTCTAAAGGTTAGGTGTTGAACTTTTTCTGTGTAAAGAAAAAACCCAATGGACATTTTCTGTATGCTGTAGGACCAGCAGTGTCTGCCCAGCAGTAGGTTGGGAAGACTTCTTAGGTAGGTTCCTGTGTGTGAGAAGGTAGACGCCCACAGCGGCCAGGATTTATTTTGTGTTTTATTTTGATTTTTTGATGTTTGTGCTGCCTGCACGTGTTTGAAGAAAATTGGAAGAATAAACCATAAACTGTTGTTTTCAACCACTCCTCGGCTATCTCCCTGTGTAACGAACCCCCCCAAAGGGGTCCTCCACACCCACTACCGAGCGAATCCCTCACATATGGTGGAGTGCCGCGGGCAGTTAAAGTAAACCCAAAATGGAGGAGATACTGAAACAACTGATTATATCAAATGCAGCTCAACAGCAGGCAAATGCGGATTTTCAGCGGCGCTTTGCAGCTCAACAACGGGCTCACCAAGAGAGCATGGCAGCTCGCCGAGAGGCCATTGTAGGCTTGGAACATAGACAACAGCAGCAAATGGAGGCCATTGTGAAACAGCTTCAGAGACAGCAGACCGAGGCTGGGAGTCAGGCCAGTAACATACCGACTTTTCGGGTAAACCATTTATTGCCAAAGATGACTGCAGATGAGGACCCTGAGATGTTTCTGACCACGTTTGAAAGAACAACGGAGAAAGAGAGTTGGCCTAGAGAACAGTGGGCTGGACTAGTGGCCCCCCTATTATCTGGAGAAGCCCAAAAGGCATATTTTGACTTGGAGCCCTCAGATGCAAAAAACTATGATCGATTAAAAGAGGAAATATTGGCATGGTTTGGGGTAACCTTGGATGTCCGTGCTCAGCGAGTCCACAATTGGAGTTATCAGCTGAAGAAGCCACCCCGGTCGCAGATTTATGACCTCATCCATTTGGCTAAGAAATAGCTGCAGCCAGAAATTCTGTCCGGACCAAAAATTTTGGAGCGAGTAGTCATGGAGAAATTTCTTAGGTCTCTTCCTAATTCCCTGCAGAAATGGGTGAGCCATGGTGGTCCGGAAACCGCAGACAAATTATTAGACCTGGTCGAAAAGGTACCTAACAACAGAGAATTTGACCTCTTTTCCCAGAGATGCACACCCCAAGACCAGACCCTCCCCACCTATAAGTAAGACTGCGTCAGGGGATGGGGGTGGAGAGAGGATCCAAAGAGCAACTAGAGGTATTAGCGGGACTACTACTAATGTTTGGCGAGAGCGGCCTGGAAGACCCATCCCACAGGAGAGGACCAGAAGGTTGATTTGTCACCGTTGCCGGGAAGAGGGACATGTAGCAGCGGTTTGCCCAGCGGTTTGCCCAGCGGATGATGAACCCATGCATTGTGACTTTCTGACAGAGAGATGACAGTCCCTTTTTGCAACCACATACACTGCAGTATGGGGAATGGGGAAAGGGGAGGGGAATGAGGGGAAATGAGGAAAAAAGGGGAATGAGAAACCTTTATATAGAATGTGTTTAGATGGTAAAGATGTTGTGGTATTGTTGGATTCAGGTAGCCTGGTCACCTTATGGAGAAGTGATCTAGTGGTGAAAAAAAACTTACATCCTAGGAAAATGGCGGTAGTTTGTGTACATGGGGACACTCGAGAATATCCGGTGACTAAGGTTACTTTTGAAACATCCCTCGGTATCTTGTGTCACCAAGTGGGTTTAGTTCCCAAACTGCCACATGACACCATTGTGGGAAGGGATTTCCCAAAGTTCTGGGAACTCTGGGATTGCCCAGATTCCCCAGTAGGTGGTTCTTCTGAGCCTGAAACATCTACTCCAGAATCCTCTAACTATGAGGATTATTCTGAATTTCCGTGCTCAGTCTTAGCCGGGGAAACACCAGTCCCTAGGGAGGAGCCTGCTACCTCAGAAGAGGAACAGCGGCCGTTAGGGTTGGATGACCTCAAGGTGCACCGAGAAAATTTTATCACTGAGCAATTGAGGGACCCCACATTGCTAAGAGCCCGGGAGAATGTAGTGAAGATAGATGGGGAGTTAGTTAACCCTGACGAGAGGATTGCCCTCCCTTACTTCATTATTGAAAGGGACCTGTTATATCGAGTGTCACAGAGGATAGAGGACACCCTTGAGCAACTGGTAGTGCCTAAACCGTACCGCAAGATGGTTTTGGAACTGGCCCATGGGCACATTCTTGGGGGACATTTGGGAGCAGAAAAAACCCGGGAGAGAATCACCCAGAGGTTTTATTGGCCTGGGATCACTAAGGAAGTGGAATTGTACTGTTCTTCCTGTCCAGTGTGTCAGATTAATGCACCCACGCCCCATTTCCGCAGTCCGTTGGTACCCCTGCCCATTATCGAGGTCCCTTTTGAGAGGATCGCCATGGACTTGGTTGGGCCCTTACTGAAGTCCACTAGAGGGCAACAGCACATCTTGGTAATAATGGATTATGCCACCCGGTACCCAGAAGCGATTCCTCTCCGAAATACCTCTGCTAAAACCATAGCCAAGGAGTTATTTCAAGTTTTTAGCCGGGTGGGTCTTCCTAAGGAAATCCTAACTGACCAGGGCACCCCGTTCATGTCTAGGGTGACCAAAGAACTTTGTAAACTCCTGAAAGTGACCCAATTACATACCTCAGTATATCACCCTCAAACAGATGGGTTAGTGGAAAGGTTTAATAAAACTTTAAAACAAATGTTGAGGAAGGTGGTGGATAAAGACGGAAAGAATTGGGATTATCTGCTCCCTTATGTGATGTTTGCCATAAGAGAGATTCCCCAATCATCCACAGGGTTCTCTCCGTTTGAGCTGCTGTATGGGAGGCACCCCCGGGGCCTACTGAACATTGCCAGGGAAACATGGGAGAGTGAGAGTTCCCCTCATCGAAGTGTGATTGAGCATGTGGCACAAATGCAAGATAGAATTGCCCAAGTGATGCTGATTGTGAAGGTACATTTAGCCCAAGCCCAGTTGGCTCAACAAAGGATTTACAATCGTGGGGCCCAGGTCCGTTCTTTTGCACCTGGTGATAGGGTGTTGGTGTTGGTCCCCACGGTCGAAAGTAAATTCCTAGCAAAATGGCAGGGTCCCTATGAAGTGTTGGAGAAAATAGGGGTGGTGAATTATAAAACTAGCCAACCGGGAAGACGAAAACCTGAGCAGCTCTATCACGTGAACTTGTTAAAACTATGGAAGGATAGAGAGATCCTTGGTCGCTGAGACTATCCGATTTTCTGCTCCATTTAACCTGCTCCATTTAACCTGCTCCATTTAACCTGGCTGTCCCTGAAGTTGGGATAGCAGAGACTCTGTCCAAAATTCAGAAACAGGAGGTTAAAGAATTTGTGCTCCGTAATAGGGAGAAGTTTTCAGACCTGCCAGGCTGGGTCTCTGGAGTTAAACATAGCATTATCACCACACCAGGGGATAAGGTCAAGTTAAAGCCTTATAGAATTCCAGAAGCCCTGCGAGAGGTAATTCGCCAGGAAATAATAAAAAATGCTTGAGTTGGGGGTGATAGAAGAGTCAAATAGTGATTGGTCCAGTCCCATTATCTTAGTGCCCAAACCAGATGGAAGTTGGCGGTTTTGTAATGATTTTCGCCGCCTGAATAAAATCACTAAGTTTGACACCTATCCTATGCCCCGCATAGATGAACTAATTGATCGCCTAGGCACTGCCCGGTACATGACCATGTTAGACCTTACCAAGGGTTATTGGCAAATTCCTCTCTCGGGGTCGGCCAGGGAAAAAACAGCATTTGTAACTCCAGACGGATCTTTCCAATATCGGAGGATGCCTTTTGAGTTACAGAATGCTCCTGCCACATTCCAACGTACCATGGATAAGACCCTTCGGCCTCATCAAGCCTATGCTGCTGCATACCTCGATGACGTGGTCATTCACAGTGGGGATTGGGACTCACACTTACCAAAAGTTCAGGCTGTGTTGGATTCCATCTGCAAAGCTGGGTTTACAGCCAATCCAAAAAAATGTACCATTGGGCTAGAAGAGCCGAAGTATCTGGGGTATACCATTGGTAGAGGTCTAATCAAGCCCCAAATAAACAAAGTTGAGGCTATTAAGGGTTGGCCACGTCCCACCAACAAGAAACAGGTTCGTGCATTTTTGGGGATTGCAGGTTATTATCGCCGTTTTATTCCCCATTTTGCCTCACAGGCTGCTTCCCTGACCAATTTGACCAAAGGGAAGGAGTCTGTCATGATCAAATGGACTCCCGAGGCAGAAACAGCTTTTCAGGCTTTAAAACAGGCCTTATGTAGTCAGACAGTTTTAAAGTCGCCTGATTTTTCACAAGACTTTGTGGTCCAGACAGATGCATCAAATGTGGGTTTAGGAGCTGTACTGTCCCAGATTATCAAATGGGGAAGAACACCCTGTTATGTACCTGGGCGAAAGTTGAAGGCCCATGAGGAGAATTATGCCACCATTGAGAAAGAGTGTTTGGCGGTGAAATGGGCTTTGGATTCTCTCCGGTACTACCTCCTGGGTAGACAGTTTGAACTGGTGACGGATCATGCCCCATTGAAGTGGATGGCACAGAACAAGGAGACCAATAGGATAAAAAATAGGTGGTTCCTGGCCCTTCAGGAATTTAGTTTTGTGGTAACGCATCGCCCCGGTGTTCAAATGGGGAATGCAGATGGTTTGTCCCGAGCACATGCGTGCCTGGCAACCTGTGTCCCAACCCTAGGGTTGAAACAAGAGGGGGGGGGTATGTGACAGGAAGTCAGGTAAATCTATGGGTGTTGTCACAGACGGGAGATACATTTCTGCTTGGTTTAGACAATTCACCAATTACGATAGGGTGTAGGCTGCAGAGGTAGGTAGGAAGGTGTACGGAAGTTGAAAAACCTTCAGCTGTTTAGAATGAGGCAATTAAGGCCTCTATAATTTGTCCAAAGGAAGTCTATTGATTGCTGCCTCCTGAGGCTGTGTGAGCTGGGGAGAGCAGTCAGATGAGAGACTTCTAAAGGTGAGGTGTTGAACTTTTTCTGTGTAAAGAAAAAACCCAATTGACATTTTCTGTATGCTGTAGGACCAGCAGTGTCTGCCCAGCAGTAGGTTGGGAAGACTCCTTAGGTAGGTTCCTGTGTGTGAGAAGGTAGATGCCCACAGCGGCCAGGATTTATTTTGTGTTTTATTTTGATTTTTTGATGTTTGTGCTGCCTGCACGTGTTTGAAGAAAATTGGAAGAATAAACTATAAACTGTTGTTTTCAACCACTCCTCGGCTATCTCCCTGTGTAACGAACCCCCCCAAAGGGGTCCTCCACACCCGCTACCGAGCTAATCCCTCACAATATATATATATATATATATATATAGTTAAAAATAGGGTTGTCATTCCCCTCTCTTGGGACACCCCATTGGGAGCAAAAGTCTTGAATGTTCTGGTAACAAATATCGGATATTGTGCAAAAGATTTTATTCCAAAATGATCTTAACGATATACAAGACCATAGTGCGTGGTATAGAGTCCCTTACTCTCTACAATTTCTCCAGCATAGGGCAGTTTAGGATGGGTAAAACTTTGAGAGTTTGAATGGAGTGTGATACCACGAGTGTACTACATTTTTGGAATTGTTCCCAATGGTTAGCACATTTGAAAACAGAGTAAGTGGTGGTAAAAGCTTTGACCCAGGAGGAGTCTGGGAAGGTTTTCTTCAAGATGTCTTCCCATTTGATAATGGTGGTCGTCTTTGAGGTGTGTTGGGCTTTGTAAATTTTATAGAATAAGGGAATCCCTCTTAACGGGGTGGTAGGCTCTTGAAGAAAGGCATAAATATCGAGGCTGCGATTTCTAAGTGCAGAGGGAGGGGATGCTTGTGGAGGAGGAAGCGGATTTGTAAGTAGGTATATAGTGTGCGAGGTGGGAGGTAGAACTGGGTAGATAGGAGGTCAAATATGTGGAGAGAGGATCCTTGGTACAGGTCCTCTAGCAGGGTAAGGCTTCTTGTCTACCAGAGGTGGGTGTCTATGTGAGGTATAAGGTATTGTAGTACATTTAATGGGGTGGAGATTTTGCAGATTGAGCCCTTGTATGATTGTAGAAGGAAAAACTCTGACCATAGTTTAATAGAGACTTGCACAGTCGGATTAACAGAGATGGGGGGTTGGGCGCCCAATTAAGTAGCAATAAGAGCTAATTTGAGGTCTCTATGTAGGATCTTGGAAGCTTCTATTGACATCCATATTTTATGTTCGGAAAGGGTCCACCAATATCTAAGTTGGTCTAGGATACATGCTTTATGATAGGCCGTGATATTAGGCATACCCATTCCACCATTTCCTCTGTGTCTCGTCATAATATTAAGGGAGCATCTAGGGGATTTGCGATTCCAAATGAATTCTGTAAGTAATTTTTGGACAGAGGAGAGTTAGGATAGTGTTAGGGGGATTTTAATGGTGCGGAATAGGTAAAGATGTTTGGGAAGAATTAGCATTTTGAAGGTCGCTATTCTGTTGAGAGCTCTGGAGTTCTCAGGCGGTGTAAAAGTTGGGGTATTGATTCTAGGAAAGGCTTAAAATTATATCTATAGAGCTGTGAAGTGTGTGGAGTCGGTTGAGTGGGGGGTCCAAACAAAGGGGAATTCCTTGGTTAGGGAGCTTTGCAGGGAGGTGGGGATGTTAATACCTAGGATTTGGGATTTAGTAGCGTTCCATTTGTAATAGGATATGGTACTAAACTCTTCTAGAAGCTTGTACGTTTCTAGTAGTGATGTTAATGGTGAGCATGAGCATGACATTGTCCGTAAAGAGGTTTATTTTGTGTTTGATGCCATCTATGACCAGACCTGTGATGTTAGGGTGGGAGCAGAAGCTCTCCACCAGTGGCTTCATGAGAAGAGTAAAAATAATAGGCGATAAGGGGCATCCCTGTCTAGTTCCATTCGTTATTCATATGGGTTTGGACATTATTCCTGAAGTGAGTACAGTGGCTGAAGGGGTGGGGTAGAGGGACAGTATGACAGATTGGAGCCAACCCTTAATGCCAAATGTGTCAAGTACTGTCTTGAGGTATCCCCAATGTACCCTATCGAACACCTTCTCTGCATCCAGGGAAAGAAGCAGAGAAGGTGTTCGAGAGGGCCCAACTCGACAGATTAAGTTGATAAGACATCTAGTACCCTCTGGAGCCTGACGTCCAGGGTCAAAGCCCACTTGGTTGGGATGTACAAGATATTTTCATGGCAAGAATTCTTTGTAGTCTAAGAGCTATTCGTTTGGCAATTATTTTGACATCCGTGTTCAAAAGGGATATCGGACTAGAGGAATCTTTGTTGGGTTTCGGGATAGTCACAATCACAGCTAAGGAAGGAGGCAAGACCTTAGATGGGTTGTAGGTAAGGCGCAATTTCATTAGATAGGTATTTATAATATTCGTTCGAGAATCCATCTTCCCCTGGGGATTTGCTATTGGGAAGATTTTTAATAACTGCGCAAATCTCCTGTATTGTAAAAGGATGAGAGATGGATCTGAGCTGATCTTCACCAAGGGTAGGGAGTTTTGTTTTCCGTAAAAAATCACCAATGAGCTTGGGACAGGGTTGAGGTATGGAATTGTCATTGCCGAGATCATATAGTGAGTGGTAGTAGTGCGCAAAGGCATTGGCAATGTCTTCTGGATTAAAAAGGGTATCTTTGGATCTGGGGTGAGTGAGAGAATTGACCTTCTCCTTCTCCTTGAATTGTTTTCACTCTCTTTGCCAACCACGCTCCTGCCTTATTATGAAGACCATAGTAATTGGCCCTAACATATTTAAGGCGGTTTTCGTATTTGTAGAGGAGCAGGGATCTTAATTTTTGTCTATCTTGGAGTATTGCCTGAGTAAGTCAGGGGTTCGGATTCACTTTGTTTTGCCTTTCTTTTGAAGCTATGGAACCCAACACATCCTCAATTTGCCTCCTCCTCTGCTTCTTAACAAGTGAAGCCATTTTGATTAACACTCTCCTTATATAAACTTTATAGGCATTCCACAGGGTAAATCTGTGGGTTTCAGTAATATTGTTAAACATAAAAAAATCATGGTGTTCTCGTACGATCTTTAGGCACAATTCCTTGTCTTCCAAGAGTGATGCATTCAATCTCAACAGTGAGGGGGGAGAATTACAGAGCTTGTCATCAAATTCCAATGAAATTGGGTCATGGTCCGACCAAGAGATTGTACCAATGTCCGCACGCAGAAGGTTTTGCAGATATATTTTATCTGTTAAAAATAAATCTATACGAGTGTAGGAAGAGTGAGCTGCAGATAAAAAGGCAAAGTCCTTTTCAGGAGCATGGAAACAGCGCTAGACATCATACAGGTCATATTTTTGTAGTAGGGGTAGAATGGAGTGGGTAGGCCTTCTGGCTTGAGTGGTGGCGTCCATGGAGGGCTTCAGAGTCGTATTAAAGTCCCTGCCAACTATGAGAGTGCCTTGTGTCACTTCCGTAACCGTGGCAAGTAACGGAGTAAGACATTTCCTTTGCTTGCTGTTTGTAGCATACAGGTTAACCAGCGTGAAAACTGACTGATTCAGTTCACAGATGAGAATGTATCGGCCTTGGGGATTTTAAATGGTACCGATATGTCGAAATAGCACTGAGTCTTTGATAGCGATAAAGAGTGACTCCACAGGCCTTTTTGGGACCATTTGCCATATACAGGTGTGGAAAATGTGGAAGGTTCACTCTAGGGCATTTGTTGGTAGCAAAATGAGACTCCTGGGCGAAGAGGACGTCTGCCTTGAGGGATCTTGCTTTTTTCATTAAAGTTGCCCATTTAGCAGGACTATTTAGGCCCTTAGTGTTGATTGAGACAAGTTTTAGAGGCATATCGGAGAGTGGGAGTGTGCTGGGCCACTGTTGTGATGGGGAGCTTTATAGTAAAAGAGACAAGAAGTAGAGTACCTGTCCCATGAAGACATCCTTAGGCAAGGCTTGGTGGATTGTACTAGTCCGGCTTCTGGGTGGATTGGCGATCCTCTGTGCACGGAGAGCGTAGTAACACATACAATCGGTAGACTGGACACCCTACGCTATTTGCTGAGAGGCATGTTGAGTATTTTGCAGATCTCGCTTTTTGTCACAAAGTTTTGAAAATTGAAAAAAGTATAAAAATACTTTTTCCTTTTCTTTCTTCATTTTCCAAAAAATATGAGAACTGCAAAATACTCACCATGCCTCTTAGCAAATACCTTTGGGTGTCTACTTTTAGCACTTTGAGAAAAGAGATAGGCAATCAGAAAGTAAAAGCTGCGTAAATTCCAGTATATACACCATAGTTTGTAGACGCTATAACTTTTGCGCAAACCAATAAATATATGCTTATTACCTTTTTTTTTTTTATCAAAGCTATGCAGCTAAATACATTTTGGCCTAAATGTATAGCAAAAATTACGTTTGTTGGAAAATTTTTATAAGAAATAAGTAGAAAATTTAATTTCTCAAAATTTTCGGTCTTTTAATATCACAAAAATTAAAAACTGCAGAGGTGATAAAATACCACCAAAAGTGTACAGCATTGCATGACTGCACAATTATCAGTTAAAGTCACACAGTGCCAAATCGCAAAAAAATCCTACAGCAGCATAATAAAAAGCCATGTCTCCCCCATCATGATCAATAGAAACCAGATTAAAGATGTACAATAACTGCTGTACTGAGCCAATAGGAAATAACAGTCTAATTTTTTAGCTTATAAATAGAAAGGCAGTAAGAGGCTGCTCCCCAGTGAAAGGCAATAAAAGCAACATCTTGTGTGTAAATAAGAGTGTAGCAGGCAATGGTTTTATCTACTAATTATTTCATAATGAATGCAATTTAGTCCCATTAAGAACACTGTTTTGCAGTTTCAAAGTATCTTTTTGCGTTTAAAAGGTAATAATTACATACAAATGTGCAACTGAACCTTGACACAAGTGAGGCTAAGGCTTGCCATACATGAAACGAAATTCGAAAGACTTTTCTTTTGAAAATCTTATCTAAGAATTTTCGTTAGAATTTTGCATCATTAGTGATTAGCAGCAACAGCTGATTTTTGTGTAGAGAATTCCAGGAAAGAAAAGAAGATTCCCAGCCACGAACATTCTTTTTTGTAGCAACATGAGGTGAAATTGAAGGCTTTGTTGGTCGAATTTCGAAATCAATAGTGGCATCAACGGATGACAAAGTGCAAGAAATTTCTGATTTTCGAAAGAAAATTTGTTCAGTATTCAACCCATTCGGCCTGCATAAACTCAGTTTTGCTGCTAATCTTATGGTATCATTGAATGAATTGCGCTCACCTGTCCAAGTATCTCACAATTAAATCTGCATGCTGTTAAATATATAAAAAGTCCAGCTTACCACACTGCTTTTTTCCTTTCTCTTTGCGCCTAGCACAGGTGCAGAATTTAAAGTCACCTCTTGTGCATCTTCTGATTCTGGAAGACAAATCCATTCATTTACACAAAAACTTGGCTTGGCAGACATAGAATTGACCTGATAGCTATCTGTACACAAATTATATGTTTGGTTACTTTATTTAATATTTTATAAAACAATGCTGTTCAGCTGGCAGGGACAGTGCCACAGGCAGCCCCCAGAGACCCCAAATGTCTACAAAAGCTAGAAAGGGAGTGTTATGTCCATCTAATGCAGTGTATCATACGCTCCCAAGATGTCAGCTGTAAAAGACTTGTGACTACAACTAACAAAAAGATTAAGGACTCTTTAGAAACTGATGAAGGTTTAATTTTAAATAGGGATATAAACATGTACTGTACAACAATTACTAAGGCTGAAAGAAGTGGCAATAGAACTACTGTAAATAAAATAAACTGTCTGGTTTAGCTTGAACCTTTGAAATCTTGCTCTTTCATGAGCATGGTATGGATCTTGTGTGATATATTGTACAATGTACACTTGTGTGATTGTGCACTGTTTGTCATTTGAGTATTACATGGCAGGCATGGGTTGACAATTACTGCTAAATATCCTGCCTGGGCTTGAACTCACATGTTTACAGACTGCAAAAATTCTGACTGAGTCTTTGTCCATTTGCCCACTGTCTACTCCAATGTCTTGTCCGGTGCTGCATCTGTCACTCACTGGCTAACTCAGATCTCAGTGCTCGGTGAGCAGAGAGTCGGTGACTATTAGTCACCAGCTCTCGGCTCTGACACCCCCCCCCCCCCACACACACACTCCCACTGAGCTCACTGGAGCATCCATGGTGATTACAGTCCAAGACAGGGGAAGAAAAGATTTTCACAGACGTGGGGCCGGGGAGAAAACAGGTACAAGAATCTAACATTCAGTGCATGTGAAGGTGCATTAAGGCTGGAGTGTCCACACAGACACTCTTTCCTCAGTGCAACTGTACTTCCTCCCTGCCACAGTTTTGTATCTGGGGGACAGGATCTGAAGGGGAATTCACAGACAATAGTCCCCCAGCAGGTCCACTCCCCTTGTGATTGACAGCAGAAAGTGGGCGGATGCTTAGCGAATAGGCATTATGCCATTGGTTGTAGAATCCACCTACTGCTTGTTGTCAAATATAAGAAGAGAGCAGGCCTGATATGGAAATAATATCTCACCTTCCCTATTAGGCTTTGCAGTGTCACTTGTTGCTAGGAGGATGTCAGTTGTGAAATCGACAGCATCCTGAACATCCACTGACAGGAAGGGTGGTAGTGGCAGTGTCAGGGAACTTCCCACAAGAGAGCTGGATCTTCCGCTCACACTAATGCAGCGAAGCCCAGTGGCCTATTTAAACCAGCCTGCTCCAGCCATTAGTTGCTGGATGATCTTCAGCTTCCTGTTTCCTGTGTTCCTGTTTACTTGGATTACCTGTTACCGACCCGGCTTGTCTCACCTGTCTTGTCTCTCCTCCTGGCTCCGACCATCGGCTTGTTTACCTACTCTGCTTCAGTCTGCTGTTCCCGTGTATGACCCCCGGCTTGCTCCTACGGACTCCTCTACTGCTTGATGAACTGTGTTTGACCCCTTGGCTCGACCTTGACCTCGCTCTTGTCGCACGCCTGGCTACCTCCTCCGGTCACCTTCAAGGCATCCTGCATTTCAGCACGCACTACGTGTCTACTACCACAGCAGTCACCTCTTCACCGGAGCTTGCCGCAGCTGGCGACCCCTGTTCCTTTGGGCACAGCATTCCCTGTCTCCACCTCCAGGGGTGCCTTGCACTTAGCCACAAGGGAAGCCCTCTCAGCTCCTCAGCCTCTGATCAGGTATGTGATAGGCAGCAAATATGCTGCTCTGTTACATATCTTACATTTCAGGCAATCTGGTAAACCAAGTGCTCTGTTCCATTGGTTGACCAGGTTTTGAGCCCATCTATGATGATGGCTTTAACTGACAGAAACACTGCATGTGCCAGCATTAACAGCATGTGACACAGGGCCAGAATGAAATAGTTTTCCTGCTATTAACTACCTTTGAGTTGTGTGCTTCCTTCTCAACAATACATATGTGTTGGGAAGAAGGTACATAGCTACCTCATAACTATTAACAAGGAAGGAGGACCTAAACTGATATTATTGGCAAGTCCACCTATAGGATTCTTCCCATCAGCAAAGTTGATATAACCAGATATCTAGACTTTTAGTAACACGACCAGTATTTTAGAGAGTCTGCGAGCCGAGTGCCTTGACTGTCAGCCAAGTGCCTTGACTGATAGCCGAGTGCCTGAGTGTAGCCGAGTATCTGAGTGGGAAGGAAGCTAGAAAACAGCTACACAGGACAGACTTACATTTCTGAATCCCCATTAGGGTAGATAGTGGGTACAATGCCCAGCGGGAAAATGAATAAAGAATAAATCATTCTTTTTTATTTATGTACACATTTTTGGCATTGAAATTTGCCATTCTTGATGTTTGCATGTTGTGGCATGTATATGTTCCTCGATCATGCGATAAAGGGCAAATACAGCTGCACAGAATGTAAGCACGTTGCTGCCCTGGAAGCTCAGGTCCTGAATCTATGGAAGCAACTGGCAACACCGAGAAAAATCTCTATACTGAAGTAGAGCTGGGAACGTACCTGTCAGGTGCAGGCAAGGGCCTGCAGAGAGGAGGGCGGAGATACAAGGGTGCAGGGATCAGAGCAGAGTAGTTGGGTGACAGTTAGGAAGGGTAGAAGGGAACAAGGCAAGGAGGCCGGTCCTGGGCTGGAGCACCCTAATAAATACGCCCTGTTGCGTGATATTGGGGAAACCAGCCAGGGACCAGCATTGCTGGAGCAGAGCAACGCCCCTAGCTGCCAGGGGAAGAACTCCTCCAGTGAGGGCCGGAGCGAGGAAAAGGAAAGACAGGTTCTGGTGGTAGGGGATTCAATTATTAGAAGGACAGAGGGGGCAATCTGTCAAAAAGACTGTAAGTGCCGAACTGTCTGTTATTTACCGGGCGCTCGGGTTCCGCACATCACGGATCTGGTGGACAGATTATTGGGTGGGGCTGGGGAAGACCCAGCTGTCATGGTATATATGGGTACCAATGACAAAGTCAGAAGGTGATAGAGATTCTTATAAAAAAAGATTTCAGGGACTTAGGAGCTAAATTGAGGAGTAGGACCTCCAAGGTAGTATTTTCAGAAATGCTACCTGTACCTCGAGCCACGCCAGAGAGGCAGCGGGAGATAAGGGAAGTAAACAAGTGGCTGAAGAGCTGGTCTAAGGAGGGTTTCGGGTTCCTGGAGAACTGGGCCCACTTCTCAGTCGTCTACCGTCTCTTTAGTAGGGACAGATTGCACCTAAATGGGGAGGGTGCAGCCGTACTGGGTGAGAAGATGGCCAACAAGTTAGAGGGGCTTTTAAACTAGGTGATGGGGGGAGGGTACAGATGTAGAATTAGCCAGTAGGAAGCAAGGTTCAGTGGGCACAAATGGGGAAATTAGTGGTAGGGTGTTCAGAGTTCCTAAACCCGAGGTGGGTATGGGGAAGAATCGAAAGAGCAGCCTAAAAACAACATCAAACCAGGATATAGTATGCAACCGGACAGAATTACGAGGTTTGTATACCAATGCTAGAAGCCTGGCCAACAAGATGGGAGAGCTGGAGCTGCTGATGTATGATGAGATTTTGTGGGGATTTCAGAGACTTGGTTTGACAGCTCTCATGATTGGCTGGCGACCATTATGGGGTATTCCTTTTATCGCAGAGATAGAGAAGGTAGAAAAGAGGGAGGGGTATGTCTGTATATGAAGAACAGTGTACAGAGAAATATGAGGGACGATATTAATAATGGAGCTAAGGAGGAGGTAGAATCCCTATGGGTATAACTTCAAAGGGAAGGCACTATGGGATAAGTAATATTGGGCGTATGCTATAGGCCCCAAAACCAAAGGGAGGAGGGGGAGGCAGACCTCCTTTCACAGATTGGAATGGCAGCAAGGAACGGAAATGTAATTATAATGGGGGACTTTAATTGTCCAGATATAGACTGGGCAGAAGGAACCGCGCATTCATCCAAGGCTCGGCAGTTCCTAAATGTTTTGCAGTACACTTTCATGGGTCAGATGGTGAATGCACCGACAAAAAACGATGCGGTACTAGACCTACTGATTACCAACAATACAGACCTGATCACAGATATAGAAATACGGGGCAACTTAGGAAACAGTGACCATAGGTCAATTAGTTTAAGCATAAATCATGGTAATAGGAAACACAAGGGTAATATAAGGACACTGAATTTGAAAAGAGCCAACTTCCCTAAACTGCGCTCTTTGCTAGACAATATCAAATGGGATAGAACCCTGGGAACAAAGAACACAGAGGAAAAATGGGAGTGCTTCAAGAACATACTAAACAAAGGGATTGGCCAGTGCATTCCAAAGGGGAATAAATTAAAAAGAGCAAAAATAAACCCTGGGTGGCTAAACTCCAACATAAAAATGCATATTAATACTAAAGAAAAGGCCTTCAAAAAATACAAGGCTGAGGGGTCATTGGCAGCATTACAACACTACAAAGAGTGCAATAAGAAATGTAAAGGCGAAATCAATGCGTCTAGAATAGAACACGAGAGACATATAGCGGAAGAGAGTAAAAAAAAAAAGAAAAAAACAAGAAATTCTTTAAGTATATAAATAGTAAGAAAGCGAGACCAGAACACATTGGTCCCATAAAAGACGATGAAGGGAATCTGGCCACAGAGGACAGAGAGAAGGCAAAAGTGTTAAATAATTTCTTCTCTTCACTCTTCACAAAAGAATTGGGGGGGGGGCTACACTAACCCATCTTGTAATGTTAAATTAAATAATACACCTCAGGAAGTACCCCTATGGTTAACAGAAGATAGACTTAGAACTAAACTAGAGAAACTTAACATAAATAAATCACCGGGACCGGATGGCTTGCACCAGAGGGTTCTTAAAGAGCCAGGTGATAGCCAGACCATTATACTTGATCTTTACAGATAGTCTACAGATGGGAATGGTGCCAGCTGATTGGAAAAAAGCAACGTGGTACCAATATTTAATAAAGGGCCGAGATATATCCCGGGTAACTATAGACTGGTCAGCCTAACATCAGTAGTCTGCAAGATTTTGAAGGGGATGTTAAGGGACTATATACAAGACTTTAGTCATGAAAACTGTATCATTAGTAGTAATCAGCATGGATTAATGAAAAATCATTCTTGCAAGACCAATCTATTAACCTTCTATAATGAAGTGAGTTACCATCTAGGTAAAGGAAGGCCTGTGGATGTGGTGTATCTGGACTAGGGTATGGACCATAGGGTGAGTACCTGAGGACCTGGATAGAGAACTGGCTCCAGGGGCAAGTCCACAGGGTGGTGATAAATGGGGAGTACTCGGATTGGGCGGGTGTGGAAAGTAGGGTCCCCCAAGGATCTGTCCTCGGACTAATCCTGTTTAATTTATTCATAAACAATCTAGAGGAGGGGATATATAGCACAATCTCGGTATTTGTGGATGATACTAAACTAAGCAGGGCAATAACTTCTATGCAGGATGTGGAAACCTTACAAGCAGACCTGAACAAAATAATGGGGTGAGCAACTACATGGCAGATGAGGTTTAATGTTGAAAAATGTAAGGTAATACACTTGAGTGTCAGAAACACGAAGGCAAGCTACTCGCTAGGGGGGGAACCTCAGGGTGAATCTAAGATGGATAAGGACCTGGGGGTCCTAGTGAACAACAGGCTTGGCAGTTGCATGCAATTCCAAGCCACCGCAAGCAAAGCCAACAGAATACTGGCATGTATAAAAAAGGGGATTGCAAAAATTGGCCTGTTGTGTTCTGTCGGAGGGGATTCCTTAAAGCAGAGCACAATGATCACTGCTGTTTGCTATAGCACCAGCAGTTATCATATGCAAAAAATCTGACAAGCCTGTTGTACGGATGTCAATCGATTGATGCACTTCAGTACAACCAGCCTGCCCACAGATGGATGGAATCTCAACCAGCCCCCACTGAACCAGCTGAGATTTGTTCCATCTATAGCCAGCTTAGGGGTAACTCCACTTTTGTTGGGGAAAAATAGCAAATAAAGAAAGAATAATATAGCGGATACAACTGCGTCAAAAGTCATATTGTAATTTAATGTTATTAAAAATTACCTTTCCTTTTCAATCTGCAGCTCTATAATTTTCTGAAACTTTAATGCAATATGGCTACCCGAAGGTGTTCTGTACACAGAATGTGTACAGAACGCCCCCCAGAAACATAATTTCCTGCGTGTGTGATTGGCTCACCAATTTTCTCAGAAGTCTGCACTAAGATACAAGTCAGATTTTTGACATCCTGTGCAACAAAAATTTAATTTTTGGTGAGATACTCCCAATAGGAACACATCTAAAGGGATGCAGGCCCAGCAGCTTTTCTCATTAATGCCCTGCAGGGGCAGCAGCTGATTGATAATTATAAAACCACTCCAATTAGATTCACTTTCCCACATGGACATAGAGAAAGACGCAGGGATTTCTTCAGAATAACAAAAGGTAGAAATCTGCAACAAAGTTTGTTAAAATCCTTCCAATTTACATAGATCACCCAAGACGGGAATGCTTTTTTCTCAACAAAAGTGGAGTTCCTATTTTAGTAAACCTATTATTTTACAGCAGTCTTAAAATTAGATTGTATTTCAATGAAACTAAATGATGTCTGGTGAGAGCTAAGCAGGTATTGCAGTGCTTTCACATGTTTTTGTATTATTAAAGGGTTAGCTCACTATAAATTGCATTTTACAAAAAAAAAAATCCCTGAGCAGTACAGCATCCTCAACACATTATATATGCAGTCCTATGTTTTCTAAAAGAATGTTGTTTTTTCAAGCAACTTATTTTATTGCTTTCCCTTCACCTCTTTAAAGATTCTATGTACAACACTCTGTCAGCCCCTCCAACCAGCCATCATCTGCCTGGGCCTAAAAGGTATGTAATAAAAACAAAAATGCTTTATTTAAAGAAGTTGTCAGGTTTTTTTTTTTGTTTTTTTTTAAGATAAAAAGATTTTTGCATTAAGATAAAAAGTCTTCTGTGTGCAGCAGCCCCCCTCATACTTACCTGAGTCCCTCTCTATCCAGTAATGTCCACGAGGGCCTCAGCCGTCTAGGACTCGCTCCCCAGATTGGCTGACACACAGCAGGGGCGCCATTGGCTACCGCTGCTGTCAATTAAGCTCAGTTAACAAATCAGGAGAGAGAGGGGGCGGGGCCAAATGGCAGCTCCATGTCTGAATAGATACATGGAGCTGCAGCTCAGCTCATGTGCCCCCATAGCAAGCTGCTTGCTGTGGGGGCACTTAACAGGAGGGAGGGGCCAGGTGCTCCAGCCAGGGACCCAAGAAGAGGGGGATCTGGGCTGCCCTGTGCAAAACCACTGCACAGAGCAGGTAAGTATAACATGTTTCTTATTTTTATAGCAAAAAAAAAATCAAGACTTTGCAATCACTTTAAAAAAAAATATTTAACATATTGTAGAAGGGGAAAGGAGAAACCAGAGAAGGCAAAAGATAGGCAGATTAAATATCCCTTTCAAACAACGCATGTACAATAGATTTGGCAGAGTATATTTTGTACAATACAGTTTATTTATTTTACATTTCCGCTGTCTGCTTAAAAGGTTCTCATAACTTGAGCTGCCCCTTATGAAAATAACTGGGTATAATTTGTTGTGGCATTCTTCCTCTACATGGCAAGCGGAGTTATAATTGACTCAGTAGTCCTGGTCATGTTCATACATTTATACAAATTGAAGAAGCAGAATGGAACCTAACAAAGTACAATGTGTGATAGAAATTACCTTTTTATATATGAAGTGAAAAAAAATGCAAAATAAATGTGCTTCTTACCAGCAATACAGTTTTTATTTTTGATTTTTACATTCTGGCAATGTGATTTTAGGAGTTCTGTCATCTTATCATCACAGCATTTGTCAAAAGCATTTTCATGGTTATCATCTCCTGCATAGGGATCAGCACCAAAGTCCAACAGGAGCTCAGCCGTCTAATGTAAGTAACAAAAATATTATTATTAAATGATTCGTTTGCAAAACATTTACATTATTATTAACTAGATATCGGTTCATGTAATAACATGGATGCCCCTACTCCATTTTACTTGACTCCTAAATTTCTCCAGGTGAAAAAACAGATCACACATTTAGTGCCAACTGTTGGAGAAATCTGGTATTGTGACATAACCTACTTTTTTCCTCAGGCTGTATTCATACTTACTTTCGCGTAGCAGGAACAAGCGTTCCCACTCACGATTTTGGTTGAGCGATTTCGCATGTCGCATATAGGGCAGCCCATTCACTTCATGGGCTGCCCTATTAGCTTTGCCCGAAAAGAAGCCCATGCTAGTTTTTGGGTGACAAGCAGAGCATGTTTTGCCATGATCGACATGCAATCACGTTGTACGATGGTTACAGCTGAATCGATCTCCTTTGGGCTGCTATTAAACAATAATTGCATCCCAAAGCACTTTGTGCATTCTGGCAAGGATTTGGATCCTAGGCAGAATTGGCTAATTCTAACAGTGATCCCAAATCATGTGAACGGGGCCATAGGAACCACTTTAATCTGCTACATAATGTCCAGTGTGTTAAAGCGGTTGTATCCTCCCCGAAAAAAAAAAATAAAAAAAAAAAAAACCCTGCAGGACAAAGGCATAATGAGCTAGTATACATCGCATACTATCTCATTATGAAATACTTACCTTAAAACGAAGCCCCAACACGGTCGCCCGGACACCGCTGAGGGAGCTATCATGTTCCCTCTGCGTCTCTTCTGGGTTCGGCGGCTCTGGCGCTGTGAGTGGCCAGAGCCGCGATGACGTCACTCCCGCGCATGCGGGACCGCCGGACCTTCAGAGCGCATGCGCTGCTGGTTTCAGCGGCTGCATGCAGGGCAAATATCTCCTAAACTTTGCAGGTTTAGGAGATATTAATTTTACCTATAGGTAAGCCTTATTATAGGAATGAAGGTGTAAATCCCATGGATATCTACAGAAGACCTCAAGCACAGTACGGTGATGAGACTCTCAGCTGCAGTAAGACATTTCAATAGTGTATACATTTCAAAGACGGCCATATGTCCATCAGTGAGCAGTCATTCCTGATCCTGAACAAATCAACGCACAACCTGTTGTGAAATTGCACAAGAGACAAATCTTTCTGTGAGAATGGTGAACATAAGTGAAGCAGACTGTCCTAGGATGGTTCAGACATACTGACAAATCTTTCTAAGTCAAAGCTTTCCAGCCATTAGTTAAACACTGGGATAAGTGTGTAAATGTAGCAGGGGAGTATGTTGAAAAAAAAATGCAGTTTCCACTCCTTGAAATTTGTTCTTTTATTATATAAACTCAAAAGTCCCAGTTTGACTTGAACACCCCTTCTATATGCAGGGCCATAAAAAAAAATGGTTGTGGGATAATTAGTTCTTGAAAAAAGGTCTTACACCAAAAGAAAGTGCATGCGTCATTCACTATTTTCAAATGTTACCACAGCTGACACATATTTACATATGTACATAAATGCATGTACATTGAGGTGGTGCCTTTTCCATGGTAAAGTTCAAACTTCTTTTTTACTTCACTTTATTACTACCACATAATATACTGTTGGTGACAGGCCCTCTTTAAGAAGAAATCAGGAGTCTATTGTACCTGTACTGTCACTTATTGGCCCCAGTGAAGCTGATCAAGGACAGAACCCGCATGTTTCAGTGGCTGTGGAAGTGATCACTTTCACCGGAAAGCCGCAAGTCGGCTTGACAAGTAAATACCCACTAATGCAGTGTATGTAAATAAACATTGTGTGTATATTAAGGTATATGTAAATACCCATGCTGCTTCAGATTTAAGTCTTACAATGATGGTGGCGAAAGGGTTAAGGGCATGTAATTATGGGTTGTTTTCTTTAAGCAGGTTTTGCACTCCAAAAAAAGTCTATAGGAGTGCAAAGTCCACTTGAAAGCAGTGGCGAAGCCAGAGGGCTAGCTGGGGTGGCAATTGCCACCCCAGATGAAGCCCTTGCCACCCCTGTTGCCACCCCGCTGAAAACATTACACTGTTTGACAGTGGCGGCCGGTGTGTTGGGGGCGCAGGGGCGCCGCCCCCCTATCCATGCGTCCGGCCCCCTAATCTGCATGCAGGGCACCGGACGCATGGAGTTCAATGGGATTTTTATTTTTTTTTGTCACCTGATTAGAGCCAGAGGCTCTAATAGGCTTCAGAAGAGGGTGGACCCGGGGCGCAGAGCAGTGCGCCTGAGCCCACCCATTGTGTGACAATAGCGAATGAAAATTCGCTATTGTCACACGGATCCTCCTCCTGGCCCCGGGACCCGCTGAGACCCGCTCCTGATTGGCCGAAAGGCGAACGCATGTCATTGGCCGAGCCACCAAGGAGGAGGCGGGAGGACTCGAGGAGACGCCGGGGGACTGAGGAGAAGCGGCGGCTGCAGGTAAGTCTCTCTGCATTGATGGGGGCACAGCACGCTGGTCACTGCATTGATGGGGGCAAGGCACACTGGTCACTGCATTAAAGGGGGCACAGCACGCTGGTCACTGCATTGATGGGGGCACGGCACGCTGGTCACTGCATTGATGGGAGCACAACACGCTGGTCATTGCATTGAAGGGGGCACGGCACGCTGGTCATTGCATTGAAGGGGGCACGGCACGCTGGTCACTGCATTGAAGGGTGCCATGCTGTGGTAACTCTGCATTGAATGGGGGCATGCTGTGGTAACTCTGCATTGAATGGGGGCATGCTGTGGTAACTTTGCATTGAATGGGGGCACGCTGTGGTAACTCTGCATTGAATGGGGGCATTCAATGCACAACTTTAATTTTATCTATATACATTTTGTGGAAAATAACTTATTTTTAGTGAAATTGAACACTTTGTATATTGACCCCCCAAAATAATACCTTGCCACCCCTTTGCCACCCCTGTTTTAAAAGTCTAGCTCCGCCACTGCTTGAAAGAGGTCAACTGCAGGCCAGAAGGAGGTCACCTGTCCTGCACCTGTCAATTGATGATAAAGGATTTCAGAAGGGTCTCAAATAGACGTCAAACTGATGCCATTGATACAAGCTCTAAAAATAAAATCAGGGGTTGTATGAGGAAAAGTCATGGGTACAGCATAAATATTTTCATGTATTCATTAAAACTTTGTTATATTGTACACCTAGTAAAAAGAACCTTTAAATGATTTCCATATACTGCATCGTGTATGGGCAGAATCCCATCAGCTCCTCTACTGTTGACATTAGCACCCACTTCCAGCAAAGCCAGGACGATTTCAGAGAAGCCCTTGCAGGAAGCCTCATGCAAGGCTGTCCAACCTATGAAGGAGCCAAGAACACTTGTAAAAAAAATTGATTTTTAATACAGACTTACCTGTAAAATCCATTTCTTGGAAGTACATCACAGGACACAGAGCCATAATTCATAATGTATGGGTTATATAACCACCTTTAGGTAAAGGACACTGGCAAACATGTAGAATTGATGCCCCCTTATATAACCCCTCCCACACAGGAAGTACCTCAGTTTTGTAGCAAGCAATGAAGACCCCATAAAAGAGGGGAGGGACCTCTGTGTCCCGTGATGTACTTCAAGAAATGTATTTTACAGGTAAGTCTGTATTAAAAAATCAATTTTTCTTTTCATACATCACAGGACACGGAGCCATAAAATCATAGCGTATGGGATGTCCCAAAGCAATGCATCTAAGGGGAGGAGGAGACCAAATAATACCGCCATCTGACCCCAAAAAAAGTATTAGACCACTGCCTGCAGAACACTGCGGCCAAATGGAGATTCCTCCTGGGTCCCAACATCCACTCGATAGAAATGAGTGAACGCATGCACCGGTGACCAGGTTGTGGCCTTGCAAATCTGAGCCTTAGAGGCTTGATGGCGATGTGGCCAGGAGGCACCTACTCCTCTGGTAGAATGTGCCTTTACAGGAAAAGGTGGAACTTCCCTATTAAATCATACGCCTGGGTAATAACCTGGCAAATCCAAAAATAAATCATAGATTTAGATGCTGCCAACCCCTTTTTGGGCCTTCTGGCAGCACAAACAAGCTCTCTCTTACGAATCCAAACTTAAGTGCACGCATTACATCAGGAGAATGCAATAACTTTTCCACCTCTGAGTGAGGATCTGGAAAAAAGGAAGGTAGAATAATGTCCTGATTCAAATGAAAGGCGGACGTGGTGTGGACATAAAATCACCCTATCTTGATGAAATATCAAGAATGGCTCTTTACAAGAAAGAGCTGCTAGTTCCGATACCCTTCTAGCTAAGTTATCGCAATCAAAAAGACCAGTTTTCTGGTCAAAGGAAACAGGGGACCTTGCCCCAGAGGCTCAAAAGGCTGTTTTTGCAAAACTGCCAATACCAAATTCAAGTCCCAAGGACACAATTGTGGCTTCACTGGAGGAAGCAAATGCAACATTCCCCAGACGAAGGTCTGAACTAACGAATGGGATGCGATCGGTTCCTGGAAGAAAACCAATAGAGCTGAAATCTGCCCTTTGATAGTGCTCAAGGCTAACTTCCCACCAGGCAATGTAGGCTTTCCAGACTCTGTAATAAATATTTCTAGAGACTGGTTTTCTAGCGTTTATCAGTGTATGAACTGCAGGGCCAGATACACCCTGCTCCTTCAAGATTAAGGCTTCAATAGCCAAGACGTCAAATTTAGAGACTGTACAGCAGGGTGGAAAATCGGACCTTGAGACAGCAGGTCTGGAGGCAGTGGAAGGGCCCAAGGCCTTGTCACTGCCAATCTCTGGATTTGTACAAACCAAACCCTCCTCGGCCATGCCGGAGCTACCAGAATCAATGGTTTCTCCTCTACCTGGATTCTGCGCAACAGACGCGGTATCAGCTGCACTGGAGAAAATGGCATATATCAGGGAATACTGCTCTCAAGGAGTCACCAAGGCATCCACTCCGATTGTGAGTGGATCCCTGGTCCTGGACACAAATGTCTTCAACTTGTTGTTGAACCTGAATGCCAACAGATATATGTCTGGTACCCCCAGCATAGGCAGATTGATTGAAAAATCTCGGGGTGTAAGGACCATTCTCCTGGAAACATCTGTCGACGACTCAAAAAGTCTGCCTGCCAGTTCTCTATTCCCGGAATAAAGACTGCTTTAAGGCATGGCACAAACTTCACTGCCCAAGACAGGATGAAGTCCACCTCTTTCTGGGTTAACTGAATCTTTGTGAATCCTTGATGGTTGATATAAGCCACAGCCGTGGCATTGTCAGATTGTATCCTGACAGGGTGACCCCGAAGCCTGGACGCCCAGAATTTCAAAGCCCGACTGACTGCTCGGATTTCCAAAATGTTGATGGGGAGACTTTTCTCTACCCAAGACCATTTCCCCTGGACAGTGGCTTCCTCCAGAACCGCTCCCCAGCAGGAGAGACTGGCATCTGTAGTGACTAATTTCCGAGTCACTGGAAGAAAGGATTTCCATTTCTCCAGATATCTGGTCAACAACCACCAATTTAGACTCTGATGTACTCTTGGTACCAGAGACATGGATCTGTCCAGAGACTGAACCTTTTTTGTCCAGGCAGACAGAATGTTCTGTAAGGGTCTGGCATGGAATTGGGCATATGGAATCGATTAGAATGCGGACACCATTGTCCCCAATAACTTTATGCAAAGACGTATAGAAGGATATCTCAGCACTACTATGGACCGAACCTGATCCTTCAGGACTGCGACCTTTCTTGCTGACAAGAATATCTTTGCCTGTGCTGTGTCCACAAGAAGACCCAGATATTCCAAATGCTGGACTGGCTGCAATGCTGACTTCACTAAGTTCAGTATCCAACCCAGATGTTCTAAAAACTGAACTGTCTGATGGACATTTTGGATTAGAGCCGCAACTGATTGATCTATTCGTAATCAATCGTCCAGATATCCTATTATAGATATCCCTCGGGACCTTAGAACAGGCAATACTGGAGCTAGAATCTTTGTGAAAATTCTTGGAGCTGGGTCACAGACTGAAAATGACGGTTCTCTATTGCAAAGCGTAGGAACCTTTGATGAGCCTGGATTATAGGCACGTGAAGATATGCATCCTTGATGTCTATGGATGCTAGAAATTCTTCTCCCTGCAGGGAGGTTACGACTGAAGGAATTGACTCCATCCGGAAATTACGAATGTTCAGAAACTGGTTTAAAGCTTTGAGATCCAGAATAGGTCTCACATCCCCGTTTGGTTTGAGGACTACGAACAGGTATGAATAAAAACCCTTGAACTTTTCGGAACCTCCGGAACCTCTTATCATTTTCGAGCCGTCAGCTGATCCTATGCCAGAAAGAGAGACCTTCCTTTTAGGGGATCTGTTGGTACACTTGACCTTATAAACCGGGGATACGGGAAAACCCAAAATTCCAGTTTGTAACCCTGTGAAATGCTGGAGATAATACAGTTGTCTTGGATCGATTCAACCCAAACCTTTGAGAACTGCTGCATGCCTTCCCCCCTACCCATGTGAGTGGGGGGGCCTCTTCACAGAGAAGGCTTAGTAGAAGACTTGGCTGATTTCTGGCTCCAGGGCTTTTTCTGACCCTGCCCTGAAGGCTTAGTTCCAGATGCAGATGGTTGAGGCCGTCGCCACTGTCTGGGAGTAGAAGCACTGGTATTATGAGTGCTGGGGATCTTGAAAGAAGGACGCTTGCTCTTTCTTTTTACAGGTAGCAACCTACTCTCCCCCCCCCCCACCCCTCAGATCTTTTGGATTTACTTATCCAGATCATCGCCAAAAAGGCGTTCTCCCTGAAAAGGGAAATCAGAAAGTAATTTTTTACATGGTAATTCCGCAGACCATTTTTTTAACCAAAGGATTCTGCCCATATGCACTCATATCAGAGCAAGTCGTGACATTTGCCTTATGGAGTCCATAAGAGCATTCACTGCTAAACATAAAGTGCGAGGTAGATCTGACAGGTCTTCCACAGACTCTCCTTGAGAAGGAACTGTCTTGGTCACTCACTTCATACAGTCTTTCAAAGACTGACAAACTCCTTTGGCTGCTACTACTGGTGGCTTGTTAAGTACTGGAATAGTACCACTGGATTGGCGTAGGGCCAATGTGGTGCCTATATTTAAAAAGGGATCAAAGTCTTTGTCAAGTAACTATAGATCTGTTAGTTTAACTTCTATAGTCAGGAAGATATAGGAGAGTTTAAATAAAAGACCACATAGATGAGTTCTTGCTGGAGAAAAATATTTTAAGCAACAGACAGCATGGATTCATGAAAGACAGAAGTTGTCAAACAAACCTGATTTCTTTTTATGAGGTGGTAAGTAAAACCTTGGACAGAGGGGTGGCTGTGGACGTAGTATACTTGGATTTTGCAAAAGCGTTTGACACAGTTCCCCACACACGGCTAATGTGTAAGGTAAAATCTACTGGCTTGGAAAGATCGGTTTGTAACTGGATAGAAAATTGTCTAAAAGATAGAATTCAGAGAGTATTGGTTAATGATTCTTACTCTGAATGGTCTAAAGTTATCAGTGGCGTACCCCAAGGTTCAGTGTTGGGACCCTTACTTTTTAATATCTTTATAAATGATATAGGGTCTGGGATTAAAAGTAGAAATTCAGTCTTTGCAGATGACACCAAGCTTTGCAGTGGAATAACTTCTTTACAGGATGTCTCCAACTTACAAGCTGACCTCAACGCACCGTTTCATTGGACAACTATGTGGCAAATGAGGTTTAATGTTGATAAATGTAAAGTTATGCACTTGGGGGCTAAGAATATGCATGCATCATACATACTAGGTGAAGTAGAACTGGGAGAATCCATAGCGGAGAAGGATCTTGGTGTTCTGGTAGATCATAAGGTTAATAATAGCATCCAAAGCTGCTGTTTCCAAAGCAAGCAAAGTCCTTTCTTGTACTAACCGAGGCATGGACTCCAGAGAGAGAGAGATATAATTTTGCCCCTGTACAGATCATTAGTAAGACCTCATCTGTAATATGCAGTTCAGTTTTGGGCACCAGTTCTTAAAAAGGATATCGGGGAACTGGAGAAAGTGCAGAGAAAGGCAACCAAACTGATAAGAGGCATGGAGGACCTCAGCTATGAGAAAAGATTAGAGGAACTGAATTTATTCTCTCTTGAGAAGAGGAGATTAAGGGAGGATATGATCAACATGTATAAATACATAAGGGGTCCATATAGTGAACTTGGTGTTGAGTTGTTTACTTTAAGGTCAACACAGAGGAGAAGGAGCACTCTTTACTTTTAGAGGAAAACAGATTTTGTCCCAAATACGGAAAGGTTTCTTCACCGTAAGAGCTGTGAAAATGTGGAATAGACTCCCTCCAGAGGTGGTTCTGGCTAGCTTACTAGATTGCTTTAAAAAAGGCCTGGATTCTTTCCTAGGTGTACATAATATAAATGGGTACTACATTTTTTTTAGGTAAAGTTGGTCCAGGGAATATCCGATCGCCTCTCGGGGGATCAGTAAGGAATTTTTTTACCCTGCTGTAGCAAATTGGATCATGCTTTGCTGGGGTTTATTTTCGCCTTCCTCTGGATCAACAGCGTGTATTGGATTGTGTATATGTGATTTGTAACGGAACAGGGCACCCCAGACCGGGTACCTCCGTTGACAGATGCTCCTAGTGCTTTCCAAGGGCTCCAAGCACTCCACCAGACAACGTAACCACTTCAGACCCCACAACCCGCCACAGCTTGGTTAGGGTCTCGCAATCTCCTACCCATTCTGGACCTACGACAAGGCTCCAGGTTCCTGTGGGTGAACCTCTCTTTCCCCAGAGAGTGCAGCAGAACAAGCTCTTACAAGAGCTCGGTGATTCTCTAAGGGAGTATGAAAGACCATAGCAATCCCTTGCAGCAGATTCCCCCAATAAGATACAAGACTCTAGATTGAGGGTGAACTAACTCTAGAACAACTTTATTGAACAGACTTGTATACAGATTTCACCCACAAGGTACCACCCAGGTGGACCTTGTTGAAGACTGTACTCAACATTCGCCATCCAATTGGAACAGAGTTTTACACTCTCATACAGTGTACACAAAAATATACAATGTGGGACAATCCCCCCTCCCCCTTAGTATCCAATCCACATATCTTTATACATCCCATAATACGTTTCTCTTAAAGAGGAAGTAAACCCTCCTCTGACACTTTTCCCTATAGGTAAGCCTATATTAAGGCTTACCAATAGGTACTGTAAATATCTCCTAAACATGCACCGTTTAGGAGATATTTACCTTAGATGCAGCCAGTGACGTCACTGGCGCATGCGCTCTGAAGGAACGGCCACTGGTGCCGTTTCTTCAGAGACCCGTGCCGTGACTGTCGGCTCCTGCGCGTGCGCGGGAGTGACGTCACCGCGGCTCCGGCGAATCAGATGGCCGGATGCCGCAATCCCGGAAGACGGGCGACTGGACATGTCGCCGTCATAGAGGTGAGTGGACGGCACGGCGGGGGCTCGTTCTAAGGTAAGTATTTCATAATGAGCTCGTATGCAATGCATACTAGCTCATTATGTCTTTCTCTTTCAGCTTGTAAAAAAAAAAATAATAATTGAACTGAGTTTACAACCTCTTTAAGGCAGACAGACAGAACAATGGGAGGTCATTAGCACTTAACAATGAGACAGGGCAATCCACATTCCCTCCCAATACACAAACAAAAGGAAAACCTTTCTGATATTGAAAGATATGTAATATATACAGCATTTAGGAATTACAGATTTCATGGCAACTGGGAATAAATCTTTATATTCCTATATGGAGATTTTGCTGGCAAATATGACCGTCCCATCTGAAGCAAATTTAAACCATTAATTATCTGTTTTTACTCATAGTGACTGTTAGTCCCGTCACATATCTTCCCCCCAAAGGTAGATGAACCAGGTACCAGACCCCCAACTGGTCTGTGCCTGAGTTCGTCGGGTGACAAGTCCCAAAGAGTCAATCCATCATGGCAGCTTCCTTGACAAAGTTCCACATAGTTTGTAAGTTTGTCTTGGCAAGGCGCATGGAGCTCTCATAGCCAATCAGTCTGTGAAAGTCTGATTTGGGCAGGCCAGACTGGGCTTCTTGGGCACCCTGTGTCCCTAAGAGACACAATGTGATTTAGACATAAGAGGAGCCTAGAAGGCTGAGAGAAGAACTTTCCAACCTCTCTAAGGTAGGCTGTGTTCCACGGGCCTTCCCAATGTCTGCACCCACCCAGTACCCCAAACAAATTGTCGGGAAAACAGTGTTACTCACCCAGCCAACCTCTGCCTCTCTCGCAGAACATACCCGCTGCTGGGGATAAGTGTGGACTGGCCCTTCTCCTGGGAGTCCTTTCAGCCGCTGAAGAGAAGACAGGGTGGTGGGGCTGACTTCGTCAGGCTGTTGGGGATCTGGGCCGACTGTCCAGCATCCCTGGGGTGTACAAATGAAGACTGTAGCTTTTGTGGGTGCTGGGCAGAGGTTGGTAGCACTCTTCCATGTTGCCAGCTCTTCTGCTGGGTTGGGTTGGCTAATACTACCCCCAGAACCTGGTTGGGGGTCTGCTGTAGAGAGGAGGGATTGCCTACCTCCTCCTCCTGGTATTCCCGTGGGGCAGGTTGGGGATCTGGACCGGCCGTCCAGCATCCCTGTAGGTCTGGTGCAGAGACCGCGGTCCCATCTGTACCATTGGGGTCAGGGCTGTTGTCTCCCTGGGGTGCGCAAGTGAAGACTTTAGCTTTTGCGGGTGCTGGGCAGAGTTCGGTAACACTCTGCCCTGTTGCAAGCTCTTCTGCTGGGTTGGGGTTGGCGAATACTACCCCCAGGACCTGGTTGGGGGTCTGCTGTAGAGAGGAGGGATTGCCTACCTCCTCCTCCTGGTATTCCTATGGGGCAGGTTGGGGATCTGGACCGGCCATCCAGCATCCCTGTAGGTCTGGTGCAGAGACCACGGTCCCATCTATACCATTGGGGTCAGGGCTGTTGTCTCCCTGTGGTTGGGGAGAAGGATTAGTTGTCTCCTCTCCCTGGAAGGTACACTGCTGCTTGGAAGGAAGGACGACACCTTCGGCTCCCTGTAACTCCTGCTGTAGCTGGGGACCTGGGCTGGCTGCCCAGTCTACCTGTAGTGCCGGTTGAGAGACCTCGGTCCCATCTCCACCTGCCATCGGTGGGTCTTCACAGTACCCCCAGTCTGTACTGTCTCTCCAACTGAAGGGTTGTGGGTCTGGATCTGCCACCCAGGACTCTGCTTGCAGGGTAGATTGGGGTGGAACGGAGCAGAGCAGGCATTGGTAGTCCTGCTCCAGTTCCCACTCCATTCCGACCAGATGAATCAGGTCTGACCCCAGGTCATCCTCTTTGGGGAGACCCAGTAGGGCTTCCCTGGTGTCCTGGATTTCCCAGCGCCGAAACTCTGCTGGACATCCAAAGTCCCTCTCCTCAAAGGCCTCCCACAGCAAGCCCCGGCCACTATAGTCCTCACCTTCCGGCATATTGTAATCAACCATCCAGTGCCGGGTGGCGTACCACTTTAGTGCCCGGTAAGCTTTATGCAGCCACAACTCCTTCCAAATCAGGTTCCCCAGCTCCGTCACCCACTCATCCAGGGGTTGCTCTCCTAGGAAAGGTAACCGCAGGTGTAAGAAGAGGTTTGCTGTTCAGAGTTGTGTTTCTGTTCAATCCCGCCGGGACTTGGCGAACGCACGCACGCAAGCATGCAAGCATGCAAACACGCAACGTGACAGATGCTGGCGCCAAATGGGCTATTTAAACCCAGCCCTTGCTCAGCTCCAGTGCTGCTATGTCTTCAGCCTTGTTGACCTGAACCTGCTAACCTGTATCCTGTTCACCAGTACCAGACCCGGTGTAACGTTAGAATTCCACACCTCGTTAGATTTCCATACCCTCGTCACTTCCTGTCCGAAACAGCTGAGCAGCGTAACAGTGCGCATGCTCAGAGCCCCGAAAACACCATTGAACAGCTGTGAAGTTGAGGAGTGCGCATGCTCGGAGGGAATGAAATTATCACGGTATTGTGTGTAATGTTATACTTGCGGCGGTTACATAAAAACAGTTCGGCTGCAACATCAATCATCTCCTTTGCTATCCCTGTCACCTCCCTGATGTCGGCTAGTAAATATAAAAGCGGCGGCGGGTGTATGAATTCGAAATGATGGAGATCTCGGCTCCGTGATGCACTTTTATATGTATTAGCCGAGAGCAGGGAAGTGAGAGGGGAAGGAGCGGAGATGATTTATGTTGCAGAGGAGCTGTTTTAATGTAATCGCGGCAAGTGTAAGTACCGTGAGAAATCCATACCCTCCGTAGGTGCACCGGAAGTGACGAGGGTATGGGACTTTCCGACCCTCTAAAGGACGAATTGGCCCCTGTGGGGGTGCCAGGTTCTCTGGAAGCTCTAATTAATCTGGCTATTCAGATCGATCGGCGCCTAAGAGAACGCCGTTCAGAAAGGGCTGGTGAGCAACTTCAACCTATGTGGATGATGCCGCGAGTCTTCCGTCCTTCAGGGCCTACACCCTCAGTCTCTGCCACACCAGCTGCTGACACTTCAGAGCCGATGCCGTTCGGCATGCTTCGGCCTTCTCTCTCTCCAGAAGAACACCAACGCCGTCGGTTGAACGATCTATGCCTGTACTGCGGAGAGAGTGGACACTATGTGAGATCCTGCCCCGCCAAGAGCCGTAAGTGCTTAACTCTTTCTTCTATCAACCAGGAATCGAGTTCCCACAACTCCTCACACCTGACTGTCCTTGTCTCCTTATAGCTTCCAGAAGGGGCTAACCGGGTACCCGCCATTATTGACTCTGGAGCCTGTAGCTGCTTCATCGACCAAGAATTTGCTAACCAATCAAGTTCCCTTTAAAGCTGAGATCTAATGGAATGGCAATCCATTTGGCAGATGGGTCACGTATAAAATCCGGGCCCGTCACTCAAGAGACTCTTCCCTTACCTGCCACCATATCTGGCAACCACAAGGAACTACTACGCCTGGATGTTATCACTTCTCCCTTATTCCCTATCATTTTGGGAATGCCATGGCTACAGGCGCACAACCCCTGTATCAACTGGAAAAAAGGAGAAATTGAGTTCCTATCCCCTTACTGTCGACAGCTTTGCTTCTTCCAACAACCTCCTCAACCATCTTCACTGCTATGCATGGAGTCTGATGATGAAGCTCGTTCCTCTGTTCCTGTGGTCTATCATGACTTTTTAGACGTCTTCAGTAAGAAAGGAGCAGAGACTCTTCCTTCCCACAGACCATACGACTGTCCAATCGAGCTCCTCCCTCGAGCCGAAATACCTTTTGGATGAATTTTTCCCCTCACAGAGCTTGAACTCACAGCTTTAAAGGAGTACATCGATGACAGCCTAAGGAAAGGTTTTATTCGCCCTTCCACGTCCCCAGCAGGAACAGGGATTTTCTTTGTGGAGAAGAAAGACCACTCTCTCCGACCCTGTGTGGATTATGGGGACTTAAATAAGATCACAATCAAAAACCGTTACCCCTTACCCCTTACCAGAACTATTCCAGAGACTTCGTTCTGCTACCGTGTTTACCAAGCTGGATCTACGTGGGGCATATAAACTGGTACGAATCCTGGAAGGTGACGAGTGGAAGACTGCATTTCGCACTGGTTTTGGGCACTTCGAGTACCTTGTAATGCCCTTCGGACTCTGTAATGCCCCGGCCACCTTCCAGCATTTCATAAATGACATTTTCCGAGACTTTCTGGGCTTATTTGTCATTGTATTGTATATCTTGATGATATCCTGATCTTTTCTGTTACCTTGGAGGATCATCATGGGCATGTAAGGAGTGTTTTGGCCCGACTCAGGCAACATGGCTTATATGCAAAACCCGAAAAATGTGAATTTAGCCGGCAGGACATTCAATTCTTGGGTCTGGTTCTTTCTAAAGAGGGCATCAAGATGGATCCGCAAAAAGTGTCTGCCATTTTTGACTGGCCGGCCCCCACAGACAAGAAAGGGGTACAACGGTTTGTGGGGTTTGCGAACTTTTACCGGAAATTCATCAAGAACTTTTCTGCAATTATTTTTCCTATCACCCAGTTGACCAGACAGGGTATTCGGTTTCAGTGGACTCCTGAGCACAAACCGCTTTTGAAACCCTGAAGACCCCGTTTACCTCAGCACCTGTGCTCCGACATCCTGACCCCGCTCTACCTTATGTCCTGGAGGTGGACGCTTCCGAGTCAGCAGTTGGAGCAGTATTATCCCAACGCCAAGGAGCCAAGGCCCTGTTGCATCCCGTTGCCTTTTTTTCACACAAACTGTCTCCTGCAGAAAGGAATTACGACGTGGGTGATCGTGAACTCTTGGCAATTAAAGCAGCTCTAGAAGAATGGAGGTATCTTCTAGAAGGAGCAGCTCATCCAATCCTGGTATACACAGACCATAAAAATCTGGAATACCTGCGAGCTGCGAAACGTTTAAGACCACGTCAGGCCAGGTGGGCTCTTTTTTTCCTCAAGATTTTCTTTCCACGTTACCTATAGGCCAGGATCAAAGAACACTAAACCCAATGCGCTCTCCCGCATGTTCTGTGAGGCGGAAGAATCTGTGATCACAGATACAATCCTGTCTTCGGGGAACTTCCTGTTGCTACAAGAAGACTTACTATTCCAAATCAAACAGGCATCTAGAGGAATGCCACCTCTTCCCGGAATTACTCTACAAATTAAAGATGGACTTTTGTGGCACAACAATAAAATCTTTATTCATGAAAGATTCCAGGTTAATATTCTGGGCCTCTGCCACGATCACACACTCGCTGGTCACTTTGGTATCCGCAAGACTACTGAACTGCTCCAGCGTACCTTCTGGTGGCCTAGCCTGGAGAAGGACTGTAGGAAATATGTTGAGACCTGTGTCACCTGCATTCGGAACAAGACAACCACAACTAAGTCTTGGGGTCTACTCAGACCTTTGCCGATTCCAGACAGCAAAAATAAAAGATAGGCTGGCGCTCTAGTGCACTGAGATACGGATTAGTGAAATGGCAAGATCATGGATCGGAACATAACTGAGTAACCAAATGGATTACCTATATAACAATAGGCAGGGGTGAAGTCCGTACGGTGGATGAACTGGAAGAAGGTGAACAATGGAGTGGGAGTCTGCACGAAGGGCCAGCTCTGCTGCACAGGAAGTCAATCTGTGGACGGAGTGAAGCAAAAGACAAGCGGAGCGCCTCTAAGTGCAATACGTTTATTAGGTTTAGAGCATACAATAAAATGGTAACTCGCTAGAGGTAAGATGAGTGAAAGCTCAAATGCGGAGTCATGGGGTCAGACTGTCCGTGATGCTGCTGCCAAGAGATGATGGTAATCCTTTCCGGTAGGTGGATGGCGGGGAGATGCCGGCTCTCTCTTCCGGGACCGGGCTCTCGAGGCAAGCTGGGACTCGGGGTCAACCACGTGACGTAGGCAAGGTCAAAGTGCACACGACGCGTTTCAGAGCGTGCGCCAAGCTCATGGGGAACTTGCACGCTCTTTTCTCAAGTGTAAATGCAAGGACCACTTAGAGCCAGAAGATTTAAATGTTCGCAATTTGTGAATGGGCGTGTACCAAGACCAGATAACCAATAGATAAGCATGGCGGCCATATTGGAAGGCAATACCCATACAAAAAGGCGAAGTGATATATAGACATAATATATACTTATAATATGAGAATAAAATATGGCTATGTATAAGAAATATATCCATAATTGATAGACAAGAGAGCTACGGTGTATACATAGTCTCAGCACTAATCTCTCAATAAAAGAAATAATGAAAAAAATCATGTATAATAAAAGAAACAAAAGAAAAGAAAAAAAAATGGGAAAAATGTGTACTGTATATAATCGTTGGAAATGGATAATAAATAAGTATGTATGTATAGGATAATATATATGTATACATATAAGGATATAAGGATAAAAGCTCCCACTTAAGAGACAAATTCATTGACAAGGGCTACCCATCAGACCTGGTTGACCTAGCTTGTAATACATATGCCAAGGGTAAACCTACTAAGGTTCCAAAGACCGAGGCGGACCCACCAGTTCGCTTCATTACCAGATTCCATACTAGGTATAGAAACATGGAGGGGATACTTCGTAGGCACTGGAATATTCTGTTACAAGACCCACATCTTAAGACAACTTTAAACCCGCGTCCTATAGTCACCTACCAGAGAGCACCAACATTGAAGAATAAGATAGCTCCGAGTAAATTACCCGAGAATCGTACAGCTGAACCATTGTATCTCATTCCCCTTAAGGGAATGTATCCTTGTAAGAAAAAATTATGTAAAACATGTAATTTTATAACTTATGGACAAAAATCTTTTTCCCATGATGGCCGCACATACTTGTTGGACAATTTTTATAATTGTTCCACAGACCATGTGGTTTATTGTTTGACTTGCCCATGCAAATTGTTATATGTGGGCCGCACCATATGTCCTCTGCGCCAACGTTTTGGTAAGCACCGTTGGCTTATTGAGGAAGGATCCGACAAGCATAGTGTCCCTAGACACTTCTCAGAATATCATAACAAATCTACTGAGGGGTTAAGAGTTTGGATTATTGAGGCCATATCTAACAAATTACCAGAGGCACAGCGGTTCTCTAGACTCTGTGAACGTGAGACTTTTTGGATTTTTTCTTTGAACACATTAAAGCCTCATGGCCTAAATGAGGAACTTGAAATTAGTACAATTTTATAAGTATCTTTTATCGGAGGTTCTTATAGAGGCTTCCCTATATCAGCTATGTGCACTATTATATGTATTGTGAATTTTTTTTAACATAAAACTGGGTCCATAATTTTATTCATATTGTTAAATTTAATTATTTTTTCCCTTTCCAGACCTTAACACACACATCCCTTTTTTACATATATTTTTTTAATATATATTTTAAAATATTTTAAATTATCTTAAATATTTTTAGCATATCTCTTATATACATAAGTATATCTTAGATACATTTCACACTTCTTTTTAGCCATCTTCTAATTCTTGGTCAGTCATAGTCCTTGTGAGACTATATCTTCATGAATATCAGCCCCTTTTATCCTTATATATATACATATATATCATCGTATACATACATACTTATTTATTATCCATTTCCAACGATTATATCCAGTACACATTTTTCCCATTTTTATTTCTTTTCTTTTGTTTCTTTTATTATACATGATTTTTTTCATTATTTCTTTTATTGAGAGATTAGTGCTGAGACTATGTATACACCGTAGCTCTCTTGTCTATCAATTATGGATATATTTCTTATACATAGCCATATTTTATTCTCATATTATAAGTATATATTATGTCTATATATCACTTCGCATTTTTGTATGGGTATTGCCTTCCAATATGGCCGCCATGCTTATCTATTGGTTATCCGGTCTTGGTACACGCCCATTCACAAATTGCGAACATTTAAATCTTCTGGCTCTAAGTGGTCCTTGCATTTACACTTGAGAAAAGAGCGCACAAGTTCCCCATGAGCTTTGCGCACGCTCTGAAACGCGTCGTGTGCACTTTGACCTTGCCTACGTCACGTGGTTGACCCCGAGTCCCAGCTTGCCTCGAGAGCCCGGTCCCGGAAGAGAGAGCCGGCATCTCCCCGCCATCCACCTACCGGAAAGGATTACCATCATCTCTCGGCAGCAGCATCACGGACAGTCTGACCCCATGACTCCGCATTTGAGCTTTCACTCATCTTACCTCTAGTGAGTTACCATTTATTGTATGCTCTAAACCTAATAAACGTATTGCACTTAGAGGCGCTCCGCTTGTCTTTTGCTTGATTCCAGACAGGGCCTGTAAAATGATATCCATGGACTTCATTGTGGAACTGCCCCCATCCGAGGGTCACACCACCATCTTTGCAGTTGTGGATCGGCTATCCAAGATGGCACATTTCTTGCCAATGAAGGGTACACCATCAACTGCAGATACTGCCAAAATGTTCATCAAGGAGATTGTAAGACTGCATGGAGTTCCTACCAACATAGTGTCTGATCGTGGGGTCCAATTTACCTCCAAGTTTTGGAAATCCCTTTGTGAAAAATTGAGAATTCAACTATCCTTTTCTTCAGCTTACCACCCACAGACCAATGGCCAGACAGAAAGGACTAATCAGACCTTGGAGCAGTATTTACGCTGTTTTTATTCTTATTCACAGGATGATTGGGTAACGCTGTTACTAGGGTTAAGCGAACACGGACTGTATTATTCGGGTCCGTACCGCATAATTGGATTTTTGTTACCCGGACACGGACCCGAAAACTTTACTTTATATTCGGGTTTAAAATCCGTGTTCGGTAATTTTATTTCCTGTTTTGTATGTAATGGCGCGGTTTTAATGGCGCGGTTTTAACAGCCAATCAACAAGCGTTTAACTGGTGTGCCATAGAAGCCATCACAGCCATGCCTACTAATGGCATGGCTGTGATTGGCCAGCTGAAGCATGTGACCCAGGTCTTTATAAGCTAGAGACACAGCGCGGTGTGCGTCAGTCTGTTCTAGTGTAGGGAGAGAGCACACACAACGGTGCTGGCTGCTGCTGATTAGGGACAGAGACAGGAAAAAAAAACATTGTGGCTGAAAAGAATGTAGGGACAGGTCGGAGTGTAGTCAGGGAAAGATAGAAAAGCATTTTAGGGACAGGCTGGAAAGAGTAGGCAGGGAGAGATTAGGAGATACAGGACAGAACAATCGTCCGTTAGCGATTGACATCGATTTTGCTGTGTGGGGGGTGGTGCAGTGAACAATCTTTTTGCCCTCACTTGAGCCCACTGAGGAGGAGGAGGAGGGAAAAAAAAAAATATTTTTATCAGTCTGTTGTGTGCAGCGTTCAGCTATATTTTACTACACAGTGCTGTTCTAATCTGCTATTTAAAAATGACAAATTTAAAGGGGAATTTTTTTTTTTTTCCTTCATAGCCCGCTGCTGACCGTGACATAAAACATAAGACACTGCTGTGTTCACATCTGCTATTGAAAAATCACCAATTTTATATACTTTTTTTTCTATTCCGCTATTCAATATACACCCTTTTGGGCTGAAAAAAATTAAATTGCGGCATAGTCTGTATCGGTACGTGTGAGATACACCTTTTAAATTTGTTTGGCGCATCTCCTTCCACCGCCGAGGATTGCAGGGCGCTTCAGTTTGCCTCCTGTTCCGAACTCCTCCTACTTTTACTCCTCTTCCTCATCCTCATCCTCCCTTTAGGGTACAAAAAATTGTAATCGGGGCCTAGTCTGTGTTTGTACGTGTGAGATACACCGTTTTATATACTTGTTTCTATTCCGCTATTCAATATACACCCTTTTGGGGTGAAAAAAATTAAATTGCGGCATAGTCTGTATCGGTACGTGTGAGATACACCTTTTAAATTTGTTTGGCGCATCTCCTTCCACTGCCGAGGATTGCAGGGCGCTTCAGTTTGCCTCCTGTTCCTAACTCCTCCTACTCCGCTTCCTCACCACCAAATTCAGCAAAGCCAGGGGTAAACGACAGCAGGCAGTTTTAAAACTTGCATGTTTGGGGGAAAAATCCCACACTGCGCATGAGTTGTGGAGGAGCATGGAATCTCATAGCAGCTCTGGGCCTATCCGGTTTGACGCACATCCCTTGCCTGGCGCATGTGCTGAATTTGGTGGTGCAGAGGTTCCTTCAAAATTACCCCGATATGTCAGAGCTGCTGCAGAAAGTGCGGGCCGTCTATGCGCACTTTCGGCGTTCTCACCCTGCTGCTGCTCGCCTGTCAGCGCTGCAGCGCAACTTCGGCCTTCCCGCTCACCGCCTCATATGTGACGCGCCCACAATGTGGAACTCCACCTTGCACATGCTGGAAAGACTGTGCGAGCAGCAGCAGGCCATAGTGGAGTTTCAGCTGCAGCACGCACGCATGAGTCGCTCTGCGGAACAGCACCACTTCACCACCAATAACTGGGCCTCCATGCGAGACCTGTGTGCTTTGTTGCGCTGTTTTGAGTACTCCATCAACATGGCCATTAACTATCCCACTTCTATGCCTCCTTGAAAAAACGCATCGGGCGATGATGGAAGAGGATGTGGCACAGGAGGAGGAGGAGGAGAAAGAGGGATAATTTCCATGGCTTTTAGGGCAGTCATTCACAAGTGGCTCCGAGGGTGGTTTTCCTGCACCCACAAACGCCAGGTACACAATTGTCCAGCAGGGGCACAGTTCTGGAGGAGGAGGAGATGGAGGAGGAGATGGAACCATGTTTACAGCAGTGTGGCACTCAGGCCAGCTCATGGGCATCACTGGTGTGTGGCTGGGGGGGGATACAGAAGACACAGACGATACACCTCCCACAGAGGACAGCCTTTCGTTGCCTCTGGGCAGCCTGGCACACATGAGCGATTACATGCTGCAGTGTCTCCACAACGACCGCCGAGTTGCCCACATTCTAACTTGTGCTGATTACTGGGTGGCCACGCTGCTGGATCCCCATTACAAGGACAACGTACCCTCCTTAATTCACTCACTGGAACGTGAGAGCAAGATGCGCGAGTACAAGCGCACGCTGGTAGACGCGATTCTGCTGGCATTCCCACCTGACAGCGGGGCCACAGTGGAAACACAAGGCCAAGGCAGAGGAGGAGGAGAAGGAAGAGGTCGCCAACGCAACCAGGGCACTGCCAGCACCTCAGAAGGCAGGGTTAGCATGGCCGAAATGTGGAAAAAATTTGTCAGCACGCCACAACAAACAGCAGCACCAGCAGCTCATATGGAACGTCTTAGCAGGAGGCAGCATTTCACCAACATGGTGGAGCAGGATGTGTGCACATGCCTACATGTAGTGAATGACGGGTCTGCCCCCTTCAACTTCTGGGTCTCCAAATTGGGCACATGGCCTGAGCTTGCCCTTTACGCCTTGGAAGTGCTGGCGTGCCCTGCAGCCAGTGTATTATCTGAACGTGTATTTAGCACCGCTGGGGCGTTATCACAGACAAGCGCAGCCGCCTGTCCAGAGACAATGTGGACAAGCTCACATTCATTAAAATGAACCAGGCATGGATCCCACAGGACTTTTACGTACCTTGTGCAGAATAGAGATGGATACCGGCCTTACCCAGCCATTGTTATATTTTTGATCTTTCTCACTCTTTTGGGGTGTACCCTAATTTAAAATGACTAAAAAAAGCAGTGTTGGCTACCTCGTCCCCCTCCACCGCCGCTTCAACCTACACCGCCACATCCACCGCCACCTCAACCTCCCTCCTACTCCATATGGGTCTCGTCCTTCACAGATGAAGACAATTGTTTTATTTTTCTGTTTTTTTTTGTTGTTTTAAGTTATTTCCCTATCCACATTGCTCTTGCCATGCTCTTAACTACATTTTGCTGCCATTTGCAGCACTCTAGCCCTTTCCATTGTTTTTTTAGAGCCATTTTAGTGCCTGAAAGTTCGGGTCCCCATTGACTTCAATGGGGTTCGGTGTCAAGTTCGGAAAAAGTCCGGGTCACGGACCCGGACTTTTTTTTTCAAGTTCGGCCGGACCCACCGAACACGGACATCCAGGTGTCCGCTCAACTCTAGCTGTTACCACTGGCCGAGTTTGCCTACAATAATTCTGAACATTCTGCTATTAAGCAGACCCCGTTCTTTGCCAATTATGGCTACCACCCTTCCTTCCTGGTCACCACAGTTCCCGAAGGCCCTGTTCCTGCTGTCCAGGACACGGTTAATTTTTTTACATCCAATAACAGATTACTACAGAAAACTATGGCCAAAGCTCAAGAATGTAACAAAAGGTTCTATGACAGAAAAAGAAGAGGAGAACTGATCTTGGAACCTGGTGACAAGGTATGGCAGGCCACAACCAACCTAAAACTAACCTGCCCGTCAAGAAAACTTGGGCCCAAGTACATAGGCCCCTTTCCAGTTAAAAGGAAAATTAATGATGTGACCTATGAATTACTGTTACCTGAGTCTTTTAAAATCCACCCTGTCTTCCACGTATCATTGCTGAAATCTACATTACCAGACCCTTTCCCTAGACGGATCAATGGGCCTCCTGAACCCGTGCTAATCGATGGAGAAGAGGAATTCGAAGTAGAATCCATTATTGATTGCAGGAAAAGAGGCAACCTAGTCCAATACTTAATTAAATGGAAAGGTTATGGACCTGAAGATAATTCCTGGGAGCCAGTAACCAATATTCATGCAAAAGGCCTAATCCAAGCATTCAAACGTAATCACCCTGAGAAACTAGCCCGTTTGGGCATCCGGAGGCTGCCCGTTGGGAGGGGGCAATGTAAGAAGAGGTTTGCTGTTCAGAGTTGTGTTTCTGTTCAATCCCGCCGGGACTTGGCGAATGCGCATGCGCGGACGCAAGCACGCAACGTGACAGATGCTGGCGCCAAATGGGCTATTTAAACCCAGCCCTTGCTCAGCTCCAGTGCTGCTTTGTCTTCAGCCTTGTTGACCTGAACCTGCTAACCTGTATCCTGTTCACCAGTACCAGACCAGGTGTAACGTTAGAATTCCAATCTGAAGACGTCATCACGCTCTGACGAAACGCGCGTCAGGTGGAACGCACGCCGCGCGCTTCCGGGTAGCCTGGTGGGACGCAAACCGGCAGTCGCCGTTCCCCATTCCCAGGCAATCACCCAGAGCGGACGTGTTGTTTGCTTTTTACTTGTATTTTACTTGTTTTTAACTTTGGCAATAAAAACTACCATTTAACGGTACTGCACCATTGGAGCATTTTTTATTCTCCCCTGCAATTGGACTCTGAGGATCGGTCCCCAATTTTCAGGAGGCGAGGATCTTAGTGAGCCAGCAGTTACCTGAGGCTTTGTGAAGCCACAAGCTCGGAAGGTCTTGCTGCCGTATGGCAGTCAGGACCCACCAAATCCGGTGAGTTTGCACCCCTTATGCTTGAAGTTGCCGTTTTCACCAGCAATCTAATATTGGATTCATCCCAATAGAACATTTCTGCACAAGAACTTTTTGTTTTTTGTTTTTGGACTTTCACTGCACGGATTACCCTTTGCTATATATTTATATACAGTGTTGCACTATCACTTTGTATTTATATTATTGCACAGTTTTACTTGGTAATACCTCGGTTTGCACGTTTATATATTTGATCCTTTGCAATATATTTATTCAATTATAGAGGTACACCTATTCACTTTTGATATTACTTAAGTTACTTTTAGAGTTGCACATATTTATTCATTGTTTCTACCTCGGTTGCACAATTTTTTCTTATTGAACTAATCTGTTCATCTAGCATTTGCACCTTAATACACCTGCCATCACTGTTTAGGGAATAGTAATATTCCCCCACAAGTAATACTTAATTACTCAGGTGTGTGAACAAGAAATTGCTCACCCCTGCTAGTAAAAAAAAAAATTAGCAAGCGCTATATTAACCCCTTAGGGGGTAAACTCTCTACTTACAATTTTATAACTATAGCAGCTGCTCTACAACGTTTATCACATAACACCATATATTAATTTATTTATTTATTTAATTATCATCACTATCTATTCTACGTATTTATTATTTGAATCTAGGTTTTTCCAGAGGCGCGAGGATATATACCCCATTAGTATATATTCTACTTCTTCCTTCAGCCTTGTTGACCTGAACCTGCTAACCTGTATCCTGTTTACCAGTACAAGACCCGGCTTGTCCTGACTATTCTCTGCTCTCCATCCTGCACCGACCTCGGGTTGTCCCTTGACCTCCGCTCCAGTCTGCTCCTGCTGGCTCCTGTATGCTCCTGCCACCAGCACTAGTTGCCTGCATACCTGCTCTGGACCTACCCGGCTATCCCTGTCTGTGGACATGAGCCAACTTCCAGCTACATCAGGCACTTGTGCTACTCTATACTCAGCGCCTCCTGTCTGCACTATCAGGGGTCCCTAGTCATAGGCGTAAGAGAGGCCTTCCTCACCGTTCAGGCTCACCTCCAGGTACGTGATAGCAGGGCAATGTATACCTGGAACCGCTGTTCTTCGCTGGGAAGGTTCTCTCTCCGCCTCCACTGCACATCCTCTAAGGCCTCATACCACATTTCCTTTCCAGTGGCATCTCTCCAGTCCAGTATGGCTTCCTCTGATACAGGCCCAACCTGTTGGACCAAGTGTTGCTGCAACCTCCAGAGAAACTCCTCCTCATATGGGGATGCTGCACGGGTGTTATCTCGCTCCATAACGTTACCCGTGTCTCCGAGCTGCTTCTCCTCACACTAGGACGCCATCCCACCTCTTGCCACCAATGTAACGGAACAGGGCACCCCAGACCGGGTACCTCCATTGACAGATGCTCCTAGTGCTTTCCAAGGGCTCCAAGCACTCCACCAGACACCGTAACCACTTCAGACCCCACGACCCGCCGCAGCTTGGTTAGGGTCTCACAATCTCCTACCCATCCTGGACCTACGACAAGGCTCTAGGTTCCTGTGGGTGAACCTCTCTTTCCCCAGAGAGTGCAGCAGAACAAGCTCTTACACAAGCTCTTACAAGAGCTCAGTGATTCTCCAAGGGAGTATGGAAGACCATAGCAATCCCTTGCAGCAGATTCCCCCAATAAGATACAAGACTCTAGATTGAGGGTGAACTAACTCTAGAACAACTTTATTGAACAGACTTGTATACAGATTTCACCCACAAGGTACCACCCAGGTGGACCTTGTTGAAGACTGTACTCAACATTCACCATCCAATCGGAACAGAGTTTTACACTCTCATACAGTGTACACAAAAATATACAATGTGGGACAATCCCCCCTCCCCCTTAGCATCCAATCCACATATCTTTATACATCCCATAATACGTTTCTCTTAAGGCAGACAGACAGAACAATGGGAGGTCATTAGCACTTAACAATGAGACAGGGCAATCCACATTCCCTCCCAATACACAAACAAAAGGAAAACCTTTCTGATATTGAAAGATATGTAATATATACAGCATTTAGGAATTACAGATTTCATGGCAAATGGGAATAAATCTTTATATTCCTATATGGAGATTTTGCTGGCAAATATGACGGTCCCATCTGAAGCAATTTAAACCATTAATTATCTGTTTTTACTCATAGTGACGGTTAGTACCATCACAGGATTGTATGATTGGGTTTTCAATACTGTTTTTTTTTTTGGTTGAACCGTATGGACTTGTGTCTTTTTTCAACCTGACTAACTATGTAACTATGTAACCATGTATCGCAGAACCTGCAACCACAAAGGAGGCTTTCAATAAAGATTCCAACTTCTTATCTGCTGGATCTTTAAAAACCTGGGCATTATCCAAAGGACAGGTTAAACTCTTGTTAACCACAGAAATAGAAGCATCCACAGAGGGTATATTCCATTTCTTAGTAAACTTTTCCTTCATAGGATACAATAATGAAAACCTTTTGGGAGGAACAAAAATCCTATCAGGATGGTCCCAATCTTTATACATTTCTTGCTCCAAGAGCAGATGTATGGGAAATGTCTGAGGACTAGGAGTAGGGCGCAATGATGCCTAGAGAGGAAAAATACTTCAGCTGTTTCTAGGGGAGGGAATTTGGATCCAGACCGGGCCATTTCAGTAAGAGACTGAATAAACAATCTCTGGGTCGGAGAGGTAGATAGAGACTCCTCTTACCCTAACTCACCAGAAATGGTAACCTCAGCTTGACCTTCCATATGGTCAACATCAGCTACTTCTTCCACATCCTCTGCCCAATCCTGAACTGACTCAGGGGGGTGGCTTAGGTGAGGGAGATCTATCACGTTTCTTCCCTTGAGATGCTGCAATGATACCAGCAATCCTACCCTCAAGGCTGGCCAATGCCACAGCCTAATCGTCCTTAGTGACGTAGGTTGCGGCAGAAGTACTAGGAGTAGCTACCATGTCTGACAACCGTAATGTCTCAGATTGGCAAGATGTAACAAAACAAAAAGTCAGTGCAAAGCACCCATCTCCTGCGCTCTGAGTAGTGTAATCCTCTATCCACCTCAGCCACAATCACACAGCTGTTGAGAACTATCGACTCGACAACACTGGATAACGTGGGCCTTGCAGCCCCTTACAAGACCAGAGTAGTCTGAGACCACTGTGAGTGAGTATTTTGTGAGTATTTTTATACCTTTTATTTGAATAAACCTTTTTAGAGGATAATTCACCAGGCCGGTGCGCCCTTGTGTTTGTTTTGTCGTTTTCAGATTGGCAAGATGCCTCTGGCTCTTCAGGAGGAGTAGACACAGTGGAAACATGGCTAGGACCTTCAAGGCCTGATGGTGGCATCATAGTGTCTTTTCCAACTGTGCCCCCCCCCCCCCCGGCCCTTTTCCAGACAGACATTGCTTTAAAGCAAGACAAAGTTGAGGTATTATCTTGAAGAGTACTCAAGGCTAATGCCAAGCTTATACAGCCTAATGCACACAGCACTGATTATACCCAAATACAGGACCTGTTTGTGCCAGTAACATAAACCCACAGTGACTCATGCAACCCAGCTGCTGCTGCTCTGTGTCCCTTTGAGCCTATGACAAAGGCTAGTGTGTTGGAGACAGTTCCTTAAAAAACGCGCCCATTTATGCATGTGCGGCATGGTACGTGGCGTCCACGTGCACGCCAATTACGTTAGAACATACCCTCCACACGGCATACGCCTGTACTTAAAGGCAAAGATTGCCACGCACGCGCGAATAGGCCTACACCAAAGACACGCGATCAAGGCAGAGATGAACACATGGACGCTTATGCGCCAGGGCGAACACAACAAACATATGGGGTGAAAGCAGCTTAGGCTGAATCTTGTTTGTCACAGCTGATACTATTGAGGTGATCAGTAGGGATGATCGAACTTTTGAAAAGTTCGGTTCGGCCAGAACATTCGAACTTCCCTAAAGTTCGGCCCGGATTTCAGAACCCCATTGAAATTAATGGGACCCGAACTTCGGTAATCAAAAAACACAATTTTAAAGCCCTAAAACCCAATAAATGCCCCTAAAAAGTGCCTAGGGTTCTGGGTCATGCCCCAGGGACTATTAACCACACAAAAAAAAGTTCTTAAAAATTGTCATTTTTGATAGGGAGCCAATTATTGAAAAAATTAAAAAAAAAAATGTGATTTTGACTTGGGAGCCTAGCCATATTAGTGCAAATTATTTCATTAGCAAAAGTATAGTGTTCTGCTCCTTTAACACCTATATATGTGCAGGTGTATATATACAGACATGGGTGTGTATATATACCCCTATAGACATGTTCAGATGTCATGCCGGACTCCAAACATGTCCTCAAAAAAGCACTAGCAACGCCTGCAGCATAAAGAATGCTGATGGGAGCGGAGCCATATCCCTGCTCTGAAGTGACAAGAGAAACGATCTTTTCTCTATAGCGGTCACCCTGCTATGGAAGGGTTTTGTCACCCTTCCATAGCAGTCAGAGTCAGTTAACCCTACACTACACTACGGTCCCCTTACACTTAACACTTTCCCTACAGAAACTGAATAAATTAAAGCTAACTATAGTGGAAAATAGCACCCTAACTACACTAGATATCCCTTTCCTCACACTAAAAATTGCTAAATGACACTTTGTAGCAGAAGTAACAGAACAGCATTCCACTGTCTTCCACGTCCCTGTATAAGAATGCTAGGAATTTGGCGGGGGGCTATCTTATATACTGGGGGGCGTATTCACTAATGATTGGACTATGGACCCCTTAGTCACTCCAATCACATTCCTAGCATTCTCCTGCCCCTCAATTGGCTTTTACTGAGGTTTCTGGTCCAATCACGGGCTTTTAAAGCCCATTTCCTGAACCATTGCATTTTGGTCGGTTCTGGTTGCCGAATTCCGAACTTTTTGGGCAAAAAGTTCTAAATTCGGCCGAACCTCGAACAGCCAATGTTCGGGTCGAACCGATGGTCGACCTGAACCGTTCGATCATCCCTAGTGATCAGCTCAGGGTAAAACACAATGTGAAACAATAGACAAAGAAATAATGATTTAAATCAAGCTTTGGAACAATCCCATAACAGCCTCAACAAGATGTAACTTGTAAGCATAACATCCACAGTCTCATGGAGGGATACATATGGCACGTGGTCTCTGTTATCTTTTAAAAGGAACAGTGCATAAAATATTTACAATTTGCAATTATGCCAGCAATTTTTACCTTTAAGGTTTGCTGAAAAAGTAAATATCTGAAAATTCACCAGTTCTGCTGCAGGATTTGGTTTTGAAACAGGAATCCAATCTTCACCCATCACGGCAAGCTTTGTCTTGGTGACCTTAAAGGATTGAGTCCCCTATATAAGAAGGGCACCTGTAGAGCACCCTGCATGGAGCACCATTGGGGTTTGGTATTCCAAGGGTCCGGATCCCAGGGTCCAGCCCCTAAAAAAGAAAAGCATTACAGGCAAAACCTTGTATCTGCTTTCTAAGGCTCAGGTACCATCTTTTTAGTCCATTGACTGTTTAGGATGGATCTGATAGCCTAACCCCTTAGATTCAATGACCTTTGATTGGGGTAAATGAATAATCTTCTGTCTTCTTTTGAAGAGAAAATAAGAAAAATGTAGGGAGACTCTCCACAGTGACCACCACCTTAAGACACTGGCAAAAAAACAGAGGTACTTCCTGTGTAGGAGGGGTTATATAGGGGGCATCAATTCTGATTGGTTGCCAGTGTTCTTCACCTAAAGGTGGCTATATAACCCATACGCTATGATTTATGGCTCTGTGTCCTGTGATGTTCGAAAAGAAATACATTTTATATACTGTAAATGTAGCATCTGTTCAAGGAAAATGGTTGTTGACAGTTTTAACAGTTTATGGTTCTCTTACCCTTTTCTTGATTTTAACCACTTGCTGACCACCCCACGCATATTTACTGTGGCAGGGCAGCTTGGCTGCGCATAATCACGTAGATCTACGTAGATCTGTCATTACATACAGCGGGAGCCAGACCGTGGGAGGATCCGTACGGCCTGCCGTAATCTTCAGAGAAACTGACAGGAGAGCCGCCTGCCTATGTAAACAAAGCAGGCAGCTCTCCTGTCACACAGGCAAAGTGAGATTGTGTGTTTCAGCTAAGCTGAAACACCAATCTCTGTACGCCTGTCACAGAGCCCCCCACAGTTAGCAAGCACATTTAGGCTTACATTTAACCCCTTGATCACCCCCAGTGTTAACCCCTTCATTGCCAGTGTCATTTATATAGTAACAGTGCATATTATTTAGCACTGATTACTGTATTAATGTCACTGGTCCCCAAAAAGTGTCAACAATGTCAGTTAGGGGTCTGATCTGTCTGCCGCAATGTTGCAGTCCCGATAAAAATCGCTGATCGCCGCTATTATTAATAAAAATAATAAAAAGCCCAAAAATCTATCCCGTAGTTTGTAACCGCTATTTGTTTTGCACAAACCAATTAAAATTAGCTTTTTGGGATTTTTTTTACCAAAAATATGTAGCAGAATACAAATTGGCCTAAACTGATAAAAAAAATTGATTTTTTTTTATTTTTTTATTGGGAATGTTCTATAGCGGAAAGTTAAAAATATTCTTTTTTTCAAATCTTAAAAAAAAAAAAAAAATCTAAAAACCGCAAACCTCTATTTGTGGGGGAAAAAAGGACATCAATGTTATTTGGGTACATCGTTACACGGTAGTTTAATTGTTAGTTAAAGTAACGCACTGTCGAATTCCAAAATATGGCCTGGTCATTAAGGGGGTAAAACCTTTCGGAGCTGAAGTGGTTAATAGGAGGCAGACAGCAAAAAATAGGCTAACGGGTGTTTTGTCTTAACCAATCCTTTTAATTCTCTTTCAGCAACACATTGTCACCAAAAAAGACACAACACCATTTATTACAAATTAACTTAAAAATACTTTCCTCCTCTCCTACGTACATGTTCTGTATACCAACTTGTCTCCTCTTACTTAGAGATTGACACATTTTTATTAGTTGACTACTCTATTATTTAAAATTAAACAGCAACTTTCAATAACCTAAAAAAAAACAAAGAAAGATATAAAAGATCTTAAAGAGACTGGATATACACTGACTAAAAAATGACAACCCCAATTCCAAAAAAGTTGGCACATTGTGAAAAATCTACATAAAAACACATTAAAAAAAAAATAGAAAATAAAAAATGTATCAAATGTTTAAACTGAAAAAAATGTACCATTTTAGGAAAAATCTATGGTAATTTTGAAAGTGATGGCAGCAACGTTTACAAAATGTTGGAACAGGGCCAGGTTTACCATGACATAGCATCACCTCCTCTTTTAACAACATTCTGTAAACATCTGGGAACTGAGGAGACCAGCTGTTGGAATTTTGGGAGAGAAATGTTGTCCCATTTTTGCCCGATATAGGATTTCAACTCCAACAGTCCTGGGTCTTCTTTGTTGTATTTGTCATTTAAGATGCACCAATTATTTTTAGTTGGTGAAAGGACTGGACTGTAGGCAGGCCAGTTAAGCATGCTGAAGCCATGCTGTTGTCATAGATGCAGTATGCGGTTTAGCATTGTCCTGCTAAAATATGCACCCTTCCTGAAAAAGACGCCATCTGGATGGGAGAATATGCTGCGCTAAATCCTGCATTTATCATTCAGCATTGTCCGTGCCTTTCCAGATGTGCAAGCTGCCCATTCCATTCACACTAATACATCCCAATACCATCAGAGATGAAGACTTTTGAACTGAAAACAGATAACATGCTGAGAAGTCCCCCTTCTATTTAGACTGAAGGATACGCCAACTATGATTGCTAAAAAAGAATGTCAAATTTCAATTCGTCTGACCACAGAGCAGTTTTCCACTTTGCAACAGACAATTTTAAATTAGCCTTGGCCCAGAGAACATGGCAGTGTTTCTGGATTATATTCTTATTAATCCTTTAAATAAATACTTTTTCTTTGCATGATTGAGATTCAATAAAGCAATTCTGGGACAGGCTCGGCAAGAGTTAAACAACGACAGTCTCTCTCATCTTCTGGGCATCCCCCCCCCCCCAACTTTCAAATGTAAAAACACCCACAAAAAGTTTTAATATTGTCAACAATTATTACTGCACAAATTGGTAAACTTTAGGTCAACTTGAAAAAAATAAAAATAAAACATTCAAAATAAATTAACTTATTTCCTTAAACTTTTTAAATTTATTTATAACATTTACTTAACCGATAATACTGCTTTTTATAAACAAAAAATGCAGATCCAAACTCCAAAGTGACCACTTAGTCTATATTTAAAGGATTCATTCACATCCTCTGCCTTCGAGCCTTCAGTTCCGCAAATTGATCAATGACTGCATCAAAGTTAATCTTCTTTGCATCTTCATGCTCAATTGAAAGTATGGCCAGATTTGTCAATCTTGTCTCACTCATGCTAGAGCCGAAGAAGTTTTTTATTAGTTTGAATTTAAAAAAAACTTCTTTCACATGAATCAATGAACACACAGAGTGTCAAAAAGAATCTAAAACACAGTGATAAGTTTGGCAAAGATTCACAAAAACCCCCTTTAACAATGAACTTAAAAACTGTCCATTTCTTTGCCTCTTCAACGCTTATCTTAGCAGCTTCCAAATGCCCCCGAAGGTGTTCAATCTCCACATAGATGTCTTCATTAGAAAAGTCCTCAAAAACCTCAGTCAGTCAATTTTGGAGAATAATTCTGAAGATCTTTTTCTGTTCCAACAACCAGAGTATTCAGTTGAATAACAGCAAACACTAAAAGGATTTTTTCAATTGCCTTAGCAGGGGCGTACCTAGAGCATTTGGCACCCGGGGCGGATCCTATATCTGGCACCCCCCCCCCAGGCGACGAACTGCCCATTGACGTGTCACGTGTAAAATGTATGGAGACCCCCTTTTACATTACACAGCCCCCGTTCCCCTGGACCCATTTACATTACACAGCCCCCGTTCCCCTGGACCCCTTTACATTACACAGCCCCCTTACCCCTGGACACCTTTACATTACACAGCCCCCTTACCCCTGGACACCTTTACATTACACAGCCCCCGTACCCCTGGACCCCTTTACATTACACAGCCCCCTTACCCCTGGACCCCTTTACATTACACAGCCCCCTTACCCCTGGACACCTTTACATTACACAGCCCTCTTACCCCTGGACCCCTTTACATTACACAGCCCCCTTACCCCCTTTACATTACACAGCCCCCTTACCCCTGGACCCCTTTACATTACACAGCCCCCTTACCCCTGGACCCCTTTACATTACACAGCCCCCGTACCCTTGGACCCCTTTACATTACACAGCCCCCGTACCCCTTTACATTACACAGCCCCCCATTGGAACCCTTTACATTACACAGCCCCCCAATAGAACCCATTACATTACACAGCCCCATCCCCCATACAACCCTTTACATTACACAGCCCCCAATATAACCCCTTTACAATACAAAGCCACCCCCCAAAGAACCCCTTTACAATACAAAGCCCCCCCTGCAAAGAACCCCTTTACAATACAAAGCCCCCCCTGCAAAGAACCCCTTTACAATACAAAGCCCCTCTCCAAATAACCCCTTTACAATACAAAGCCACCCCCCCCCTCAAAATAACCCCTTTACAATACAAAGCCACCCCCCCCCTCAAAATAACCCCTTTACAATACAAAGCCACCCCCCCTCAAAATAACCCCTTTACAATACAACCCCCACCCCCTCAAAATAACCCCTTTACAATACAAAGCCCCCCCGCCCCCCCCCTACCTTTTTAGGAGGAGAGCGGAGGAGGAGGAACTGTTTAAAGCAGAGAGGATGTGAGAGACTCACTGTCACTCCTGAGCCCCGAATACACAACGATCGGCGCCCCGGTGGGAACTGCAGAAGTTACTGTGCTAGTTAATGAGCAGGTGATTGGTTGATAGGCGGTCCTAGCAACCAATCGCCTTCTCATTAACCAGCACAGTAAACTGCGGCAGCACCGATCGCTGTGTATTCAGGGCTCGGGACAGTGAGTCTCTCTCACATCCTCTCTGCTTTAAACAGTTCCTCCTCCTCCGCGGCGGAAGCAGTCTGGCGGCCGGCCCCGGGTGTCACCCTGGTCTTCCCTGACACCCCCCTAATGTGTGGCACCCGGGGCGGACCGCCCCCCCCCTATTGGTACGCCACTGTGCCTTAGTATAAATTTCCAACTCCTGGCACTCAAACATAGCCCTTTTCTTTTCCTCTTTCAATGTGAGACCAGCATCCTTTGCCTTCCCTTCTGGCATTGTTTTCTGGAGATTTACTCTCCCTCTTCTCTCCATAGAAATGCCCATTTCTTCACACATGGTAGTTGCATAACAAATGGCTTTTTCCACAATTTCATTTCGCTGATCTGCAAGAAACACTTTTAGAGCTTGTAGCTTCACAATGCACTTTTCAAAAGTGAGTCCCACTGTTTGCAAATACTTCTGTGTGATATTAACTTCTTCTAGAACGTAATACCAGAATGAAAGATAACACAAAAAAGTAAAATCACATACGGCAAGCAGCAACATCTTAGCGGATTCTCTCGTGTCCACATTTACTTTGAGATCACATAGCTTTTCAAGAGCTAAAGTCACTTTTTCAAAATATGACCTCACTGGCTTGACAGCATCATAATGAGTGCGCCACCTTCTTTGGGAGTCTTTTCGCTGTCATGCCTGAATTCTCCATCAGCAATTCCCAACGATGTGTAGAAACTAAAAAGAAGAAATACTCTCTTAAATGTTCCAAAAAAGTACCAAAGGAAGCAACACTTCCAAGTAAGTGCACCCCACAAAAGTTCAGAGAATGGTTAGCACATGGGATAAACAAAGCCTTGGGATTAATCTCTTTTATCTTTGCCTGAACACCGCCATGAATCCCTGCCATACTGTAGTTGCAGCATTATCATATACTTGACCACGGCAAAGGCATATGTCCAGTCCATCTTCCTCCAGATGGTGCAGGGTGTTTTCTGTGAGCTCAGCAGCAGTCTTTCCAGCAATAAGAAAGAAGCCTGAGAATTATTCCTTTACTTCAACATTGTCACCTTCAAAATGGACATATCTTATCACTTCACACATTTGATCAGTGTGTGACACATCAGGGGTGCTGTCAAAAAGAATCCCATAGTACTTTGCTTTCTTGATATCAGCCAGTATGTTCTCTTTCACATGATTCCCCAGAAGACAAATTAATTCATTCAGAATTTTTGGAGAAAAATAAGAAGTCATTCTCTTACTAGAAGAAATATTTCATCCTTATGAAATGTTTCTTTAAAACTGGATCACAATTTAAGAGCAATTCTACCAATTCCAGGAAGTTTCCTTTGTTTGCTGATGACATGGTCTCTCTATGACCACGAAAAGGAAGATTCTGGTGAACCAAAAACAAGGTTACATCAAAGAGGCGATGCAAAATATCCCTCCATTTCTTTTTCTCGTTGTCCAGTGTTGTTTGGTGGACATGATCAATGCCTTTTTGTAGCCTCAGTCGTACTCTCAAGGTCTTCCATTTCTCCAAGCATGTAAGATGCTTCTCAGAAGCTTCATGATCAGACACCTTTGGATTCAGCTTTCACCACACCTGAATCCTGGTAACAAAACTGGATGTTACGGTTACTTTTTCATCAAGAGCAAAATGTTTGCAGCAAAAACAAAACAAACTTTCTTTTGATGGAGAGTACACCATCCAAGTTATAAGATTTTTCTCAAAATTTGGCAGAAGCTTATAGAACCATGCAGTGGTGACCTGTCAACTTTTCCCTTTTGATTTCTCTCCTCCTCTTTCAACAGCACTGAAAGGCCCATCTCTATTTTTGGAAAGGTTCACTTCCCCACTTAATAATGTCCACTCCTAACTCATCTGGAACTGGCCAAGCAGCAACATCAGAATAAACTGATAGTTTATCAGTCTCCTCTTCTTCTGCATCAGCGTCTTGCTGGGGGAGGCTTCTGCTGGCATCGCCTTCCTCTACATTACTCTCACTGCTTGAAGATAAGTTGATCTTCTCCAATTCTTGCTTTTTTATATATGAATGTTCTTGAGAAGATACTTCTGGTATTTCCCCCTTGAATTCACTAGACTGAATGCCTTTAGCACTTTCTCCTACTGCGGTAGATTTTGAAGGCGTGGCATATTTTAAAGTGGATCCAGACATGTTCTTTTGCCTTCTTCATTTTTCGTTGCTGAAACCCACTTGGTCGGATTCGCTTCATATTGGTGTATGTTCTTTTGCCTTCTTCATTTTTCGTTGCTGAAACCCACTTGGTCGGATTCGCTTCATATTGGTGTTTTCTGAAAAATATACTTCAATCGTAGCCTACGACCTACAAGTCAATAGGGTTAGTTAGTGGGATATCTGGTCTATGTTTCCCCCATAGATTCTCTTTAATTGATAATGTTTAGCAGTGGCGGCTGGTACATAGGGGGCACAGGGGCGCCGTCCCCCCAAAGCAGAAAGAAAATAATACAAAAAAGTGTTCCTTTAATTGCAGCAGGGCGCCGGCCAACGCTGCTGCTATGGAGGGGGTGGGGTTTTTGTCCTCATGTGCTTTACTTATGCTTATTGGCAGCCTTTAGAATGTGCTCGGGGCGCAGAGCGATGCTCCCCAAACACTCCCACCTCTTGCTTGCCGTCCTGTGATTGGTGTGGTGGCGGTGGGCGGTGCTTGGGTGTCACCGTCACCGCCTCCTTCCCACCTGAGCCGACCCAGACAACGGTCTTTTGTCTGCTGCAGCTTGCTGAAGGAGGACACTGTGTCCGTCGCTGTGCGAGAGGAGGAGAGAGGATCCAGAGCCTGCGTTCCCGACCCGACTCCCGACCCCTGCTGCTTGCTGTGAGCGCCTCAGCCAGCCTGACTGTCGTGTCTTCACTACTGTAAGTTTGTGTTTTAGCCAGAAAATAGCATCTTGTCTGATCGCACACTGATCTCTCTCTGCATTAAAGGGGGCACGCTGATTTCTCTCTGCATTGAAGGGGGCACGCTGATCTCTCTCTGCATTGAAGGGGGCACACTGATCTCTCTCTGCATTGAAGGGGGCACACGGATCTCTCTCAGCATTGTAGGGGGCACACTGATCTCTCTCAGCATTGAAGGGGGCACACTGATCTCTCTCTGCATTGAAGGGGGCACACTGATCTCTCTCTCTGCATTAAAGGGGGCACACTGATCTCTCTCTCTGCATTGAAGGGGGCACACTGATCTCTCTCTGCATTAAAGGGGGCACACTGATCTCTCTCTGAATTAAAGGGGGCACACTGATCTCTCTCTGAATTAAAGGGGGCACACTGATCTCTCTCTGCATTAAAGAGGGCACACTGATCTCTCTCTGCATTGAAGGGGGCACACTGATCTCTCTCTGCATTGAAGGGGGCACACTGATCTCTCTGCATTGAATGGGGGCACACTGATCTCTCTGCATTGAATGGGGGCTCACTGATCTCTCTCTGCATTGAATGGGGGCACGATGATCTCTCCGCATTGAAAGGGGGCACGCTGGTCATTCTGCATTGAAAGGGGGCAAGCTGGTCTGTCTGTATTGAAAGGGGGCACGCTGGTCATTCTGCATTGAAAGGGGGCACGCTGGTCATTCTGCATTGAAAGGGGGCACGCTGGTCATTCTGCATTGAATGGGGGCACGCTGGTCTGTCTGCATTGAAAGGGGCACGCTGGTCTGTCTGCATTGAAAGGGGCACGCTGGTCTGTCTGCATTGAAAGGAGGCACGCTGGTCACTCTGCATTGAAAGGGGGCACACTTGTCTGTCTGCATTGAAAGGGGGCACGCTGGTCACTCTGCATTGAAGGGGGCACACTGGTCATTCTGCATTGAAGGGGGCACACTATACCTTAATTACTGAAGGCCCCTTTTACACTTTTGTGACCTCAAAGTCACACAATTTTTACAGCGTTTTTTGCCGCAAAGCAATGCCTATTACATTTTTCTGTTTGGGCCCCACCAAAAATTTTGAGCACTAGCCGCCACTGATGTTTAGCATGCAGCTAGTTACATGATATACTTTTTGCATATATTTTCCTTTATTACAGATCATGTAGATTATAAAATCCTCAATTTAACAATTAGATTTCTATGGTTATTTTGATATAAAGGGGTTTGTGTGTTAGGCAGTTACACAGTAAAAACATGTGTTTAACAGATAATGGAGTTGGTTTACTAAAAAAGTAATGCGTGTCCACTTGGTAAAATAGATTTTTACTAAACTAAGTAATAAGGTAAATCTAAGTTCACCTTATTGTAAAGAATATGCGAATCATTGTAAAGGATACATGAGTACATGATTTTTGCCCACACTCGAATAGATTATTGAGTTAGCAAAACTTCTCCTTATTCACCTATCTAAATTCATTTTGCAAAGTGAACACATGCTATTTCTTTAGTAAATTATCTCAATTGGTATTAATACACTGCTCAAAAAAATTCAAAGAACGCGTTAAAAACACATCAGATCTCAATGAGGAAAAATATCATGCTGGATATCTATACTAGTATGGACTGGGTAATTTGTTATGAACAAAAGGATGCGACATTGTTTAATGGAAATGAAAACTATCAACCTACAGAGGGCTGAATTCAAAAATTCAAAGACACTCCAAAAATCAAATTGGATAAATGAAGCAGCAGGCTAGTTCATTTTGCTGCAATTTAATTGAAGCAACTCAAAATGGTACTTAGTTTTTTTATGGCCCCCATGTGCTTGTATGCATGCCTGACAACATTGGAGCATGCTTCTTTTTGAAACGACGGATGGTGTCCTGGGGTATTTCCTCCCTAGATCTTGACCCGAGCTCCATGGTGCCGGGTAGTGAGCACAGGGCTCACTAGAGGACATTGGGCCCTCAGGCCACCCTCATGAAGTCGGTTTCTGACTGTTTGGTCACAGGCATTCACACCAGTGGCCTGCTGGAGGTAATTTTGTAGGGCTCTGGTAGTGCTCATCCTCTTCCTCCTTGCACAAAGAAGCAGGTCCTGCTGCTAGGTTAAGGACCTTCTTTTGCCCTGTCCAACTCTCCTAGAGTAACTGCCTGTCTCCTGGAATCTCCTCCATGCTCTTGAGACTGTGGCGGGAGACACAGAAAACCTTCTGCCATTGGCACGTATTGATGTGCCATCCTGGAGGAGTTGGAATGCCTGTGCAACCTCAAAAAGGCTCCAGGTATCGCCTCATGCTACCAGTTGTGACACTGACCCTAGCCAAATGAAAAACTAGTAAAAAACAGTCAGAAAAGATAGGTAAGAAAAATCATTTCAGTGGCCTCCACCTGTAAAACCATTCTGTTTTGGAGGTTGTCTCATTTGTTGCCCATCTAGTGCCCCTGTTGTTAATTTCATTACCGCCAAAGCAGCTGAAACTGATTAACAACCTCCTCCTGTTGAGTACCCCCACAGCAAGCAGCTTGCTGTGGAGGCACCTGAGCCGAGTCACAGCTTCCTGTGTCCACTCAGACATGGAGCCCTGACCCGGCCTTGTCCTCTCTCTCTTTCCTGATTAGTTAGTGGTGCCGCTGCTGTGTCTCAGCCAATCAGGAGGGAAAATCTAGGATGGCTGAGACACTCGTGGACATCACTGGACAGAGGGGGACCTCAGGTAAGGCACAGAAGGTTTTTTTATCTTAATGCATAGAATGCATTAAGATAAAAAAAAACCTGAATTTACAACCACTTTAAGTGAATTTATTTCTTTTAACCACTTGAAGGCCAGGCCTATTTCTGACATTTGTTGTTTACAAGTTAAAATAAGTATTTTTGCTAGAAAACTACTTAGAACCCCCAAACATTATTTTTTTTATTTATTTTTTTTTTAGCAAAGACCCTAGAGAATAAAATTGCGGTCATTGCAACATTCAATGTCACATTATATTTGCGCAGCAGTCTCTCAAATGCAATTTTTGTGTAAAAAAAAAAAAAAAAAAAAGGGAAAAGGGTTAACAAAGCTTAACTAAGCCTATGGGGCAGTCCCAGGTGGTATACTCCCACTTCCTGCTCTAGGATCTCAGTTTTGTAACAAGCAGTGTCAGAAGAATACATAACCCAACTCCACAGAGGGGTGGGTGCTGTGTCCATCAATGAACACCAGAGAAAAGGATTTTACGGTAAGACAAAAATCCAGTTTTCTCTTTCGTTCCTTGACGGACACAGCTTCATATCTTCATTTGACAGATGGGACGTTTCAAAGCAGTATCAGCATGAGGGGTGGGAAAAAACACAGCAATAAACAAAATCAGAGGAATACTGATTTGATCTATATTGGTGATATCCTTGGAGAAAGTTTGTCCTACTAGCCCGTCTGGTGACACAGGGGCTAAGTGTGAGGTGAGAGGCTAATGAGACTGGGTGGAGGATTACCAGCACATTGAAGAGCACTGAATGTTTATATCTTGTGCATGCTTCACCATAATTTTCACCTGTGGACTGCTCTCCTCGATATCTTCTTCATAATCCATATTTGATAGCGCTGCACTTTTTGTTATATATTTGTTATTGGGACTTTTGGTTTATTGATCCTTTAGTGCATAGCAGCTTTCTATTATATTATTTTATACAGTTGCGCTGAATTTTTATCTATTATTATTTGCCTGTTTCTCAATTTACCATTAATTTAGCAGCATCTGGTTATGGATATTTTTGAGTATCTGGAAAAAAGGGAGGTTAATATAGGAAACATTTTTTCCTCCACTAACAATATTACACTGAATGATCCTAGTGATCTGGCATCCTTATTTAAAAAATTAGGCCACCTCTTTGAGAAAAAGGTTAAGTTATGGTGGGGTATTACTTCCTTTAAGCACTATCTTTCAGCAAAACTTGTACCTAGACGTCTCAGATGGGATATACCCCCCTGTGATGGCCTCCTAGACGATGAGTCCCTGCAAGGGTGGGGTGAATTTTTCATCAGAAAAGGTCTTGACTTACAGTAGTTTTTGCTGGAGCGCAAGCAAAAGAGGATGAAAGATATAGAGAGTCAAATCAAGGAGATTCAAACTCTCCTAGATCCACACAAAGATAAAGATGAGTTCACCAATCTTATGACTATTCTAAAAAATCGAGTGATTAAATGGGATAATGACAGCCAGAATAAAAAGAAGAAAAAATATGCCAGGGACCTAGGTGATTTTGCCAATAATGACATCTTTAAGTGGCAAAAGAATCTAGTGACCATGCCTCAAACTAATGAGGCTGGCCCATCCTTGGACCCAGCCCCTTTAACCCCTTTGGAAAGGGTTAGACCTCAGTATTTACCAGCTACTCAGGAAGTAAGGTTTTCCACTCCCCAGAGAGGTAATGGCCGACCTCGGGGTGGAGGAAAAAGAGGTGGGAAAAAGAGAGGGAGGGGTGGTTGGCATCATCAACATCCAGCAAGTGGTAATGGTGGGAATGGCGGCTCTGTGCCCTTTCGGAATAATGGGCATCACTCCCCCTATTATCACCCTAGACCTCAACACAATCCAAGAGGGAGTTATTCGGGTAGAGGTTATGACCATCCGAACTACTCCACTCCAAACGCTTTTGAACCCTTACAACACATAGGGAATACTGGCAACTTTCAGAATGATTTTTTAGGGTCTCCCATGAGATATGCAGAGGGGCCACCCCTATTCTGACCTCAAGTAGAAAGGTGGAAGAGGGACCCCCCGAGCGTTCAACAGGGGAGAGCCAACGACTCATTCCGCAAAAGAAAAGACAGAGAGGAAACCGAGGGGGGCGGAGGCTACAAAAGGCCAAAATCCCAATAGGATCTGGTATTTATAACCTCAGTGGAATACCTCTCAATGATGACGAACTTAGGACCCTTGATAGGGGTCTTAAGTTTGCCCCAGTCAGAAATCTCAATAAATTCCAGGCATATATAAGCATCAATAGATTTGTGAGGACTCTGAATATTAAACGATATTTTTTGTCCAAGCCTATCGTTAGGAACACCGCGGCACCAGTGGTGGTGGATTCCAACCTTAGGAATAGATCCACATTTAACCCTGCCATTTCTGATAACCAACACATTGAGGTGTTTAGGAATATGGTATGTAAGGACCTTGAAGGATTGAATGTGAAAAAGGTTAATGACCCCCAATATATCAAGAAGGGCATTCGATCCCTTGAGAACAACAAAAACATTGTTATCAGGCCTGCCGATAAAGGGGGTGGCCTGGTTATTCTCAGTAAAGAATATTACTGTGAGGAGATGGGCCAATTGCTATCGGACCGAGACACATATTCCTTGTTAAGTAAAGATCCGCTTTTCTCATTTAAGAATGAACTTCACGACCTAGTGGAAGGTGGGAGAGCAAGGGGTGTGTTGACCAAGAAGGAGTCTCAGTATCTAGACCCACTTTTTTGCAGGACACCTATTATCTATTGTCTTCCCAAGATCCACAAAAACGCAGAACGACCTCCAGGTCGTCCCATTGTAAATGGGATTGACTCGGTCACGGCGAGGCTTGGGCAATACATTGATGTTTTCCTGCAGCCCTTGGTAATTAAAACAGAGGCCTATCTTAAGGATACAAAACATGTAATTCAAATCTTGGAATCCTTATCTTGTACCCAATCAACGATAATGGTTACAGCGGACGTAAGTTCGCTGTATACTATCATCAGTCACAAAGAGGCTTTAGCAGCGGTGAATTGGGCATTAGAAACTTCTGATTTACCCAGGAAGAATAAAAGGTTCTTGTGTAGAAGTCTTACTTTCTGTCTATCCAGAAATTATTTCTGGTACAATAGACAGTATTATCTTCAGACGAGGGGGGTTGCCATGGGAGCCCGTTTCGCTCCCAGTGTGGCCAACTTATTTATGGCCCACTGGGAGTCGGAGGTGGTGTTCCGTGGCCGCCCCCCTGAATTATTGTGCTACCACAGGTATATCGATGACCTGATACTTATTTGGGATGGAGATACCAGTGGCCTTAATTCCTTCATGAACAAAATGAAGGCCAACAATAAAAACATCTCTCTGACCTGGAATATGAGTAGTGAGAAAATTGTCTTCTTGGATTTAGAGATCTCTATTGAGAATGACCATTTTAAGATGCAGAACCATTTCAAAGCAACTGATCGAAACGCGTATATTCCGCTCGACAGTTGCCATCATCATTCATGGCTCTGCAATATTCCAAAAGGCCAGTTTGTCAGATTACGGCGTAACTGTACCACTGAAGGTGACTATTTGTCACAAGCAGAGGTACTAGTAGAACGCTTTGCGCAAAAAGGTTATGATAGGGACATATTGGCCAATGAGGTAGTCAGAGTAAAGGAGCTTGATAGAAATACACTGGTGGCTCCTAAACCCAGTGCTGACCATCTTCCTGAAATTAATCAATACAGACTCATATTTGATTATAATATACAACATAAGAAGTTAGAAAAAATAGTCAAAAAGAACTGGTCCATTTTAAAGCAAGACAGAGTACTGGGTCCTACCCTCCCTTAGATACCCAAATTTGTTTATAGGAAGGCACCCACCTTAAGGGACCGTATAGCCCCTGGTGTGGTGGATCCTCCGATTCCTGTTGAAAACAGATCTTTTCTGTTTTTATCAGGATTTTATGCATGTGGTAGATGTGTGGCATGCAGGCACTCTAAAACCAATTGCAAAAAACGCAAAGATTTTACTGCGACTGCCACTAATAAATCATATACCATCCGAGGTCTCATAACATGTGCTAGTGTAGGAGTCGTATACATGTTAGAATGCGGCTGTGGCAAGCAGTATATAGGGCGGACTTCCAGACAACTACAAGTTAGGCTCCGAGAACACGTGAGTAATATCAAAAAGGGTTTAAAAACACACAGTGTGTCAAGACATTTTCGGAATGTCCACAACCGTGATCCACGTAGTCTTAAATTTTGGGGCATCGAACACGTTAAACCTCACTGGCGAGAAGGGAATTTTATACGCCAGTTAAGACGACGTGAATCTTTTTGGATTCACGAAACTAAGGTGTCTGCCCCCAGAGGTCTTAACGTGGAGTTCGATCTAAACTGTTTTATTTCTGACCGTTAGTATCTGTATTTGCATTTTTGTTTTTGTTTTATTTTTATTTTTATATATATTAATCCTATTTTATTTATTATTTTTTTCATTATTACCGATTTGTATGTGGTGTATTATTTGTGTTATATGGATGGCTGGTTTTGAGGTCCTGGCCCCTTTTTTCCCGCAGATTCTGGGTTGTGTTTCTAAAACTATTCAGTTGAGATCAGCCCATGAAATCCTATTTTATAAAAGTAATTCGCTTTTAAAATTTTAAAATATTATATCTGATTCAGCAGGTCTGATCAGTTATGTATATGCAATTAGCCATTATTTTAATATGTTTATATGTGCTCATAGAAGGTGATCACCGCCAGTTGATTCCTGTATATCTGCTTTGTAGCTTGCATTTAGAGTCCTGGCGTCTTTATTGTTTATTTGGCTGTCCCCGGGGCAACAGAGTATCCCTTCCTGTGTGAAGGGTTCACTTCCTGTGTGAAGGGTTCACTTCCTGTGTGAAGGGTTCACTTCCTGTGTGAGGTGTTCACTTCCTGTCTGAGGTGTTCTCTTGGTTGCACTTCCGGGTCTGATGGCTATGAGTGACTATAAGTAGCCCTGTCCTTCTCCCTTACCAATAGCTGAGGAAGTCCCGTGCAGTGGGACGTAACGCGTGCGAAGGGGGAGGGGCCGGTGACGTCACCCGCCATCCATTGCGGTCGAGACCGCTGTGTGTAATACAATCTGCTCATCACATGCACTTGTATAGTGCTTTACAAGGTAATTTTTATGATTTTATGCTATGTTCAATAAAGTAATTTATTGCGGTAATGCACTATGTCCGGACCTTTGTTTTCCTATGGACCTGTGACCCGCTTTATGGACCTGTGATCTGTTACCTGTGAGCCTTATCTTCTGATGAAGAGGAATACTGATTTGATCTATATTGGTGATATCCTTGGAGAAAGTTTGTCCTACTAGCCCGTCTGGTGACACAGGGGCTAAGTGTGAGGTGAGAGGCTAATGAGACTGGGTGGAGGATTACCAGCACATTGAAGAGCACTGAATGTTTATATCTTGTGCATGCTTCACCATAATTTTCACCTGTGGACTGCTCTCCTCGATATCTTCTTCATAATCCATATTTGATAGCGCTGCACTTTTTGTTATATATTTGTTATTGGGACTTTTGGTTTATTGATCCTTTAGTGCATAGCAGCTTTCTATTATATTATTTTATACAGTTGCGCTGAATTTTTATCTATTATTAATAAACAAAATCCCCCCCCCCCCCCCCCCAAAAAACTAAACTTAGCCAACCAGGTAAACCAGGAGCTCAACCAGGAACAACTAAAGCTCACCTACCAGAAAAGAACACCCTCAAGAGGCAGAAGTCTCTGCCACGACGGCCTGCAAAACTTTGGCAGTATCTGCAGATGCAAAAATATCCATCTTGTAGAACATGCTGAATGTGTGTACAGACGCCAAGGTAGCCGCTTTGCAAACCTGGACCACTGACGCCTGATGACGGAAGGCCCAGGAGGCACTAAGCACCCTCGTGGAATGTGCCCTAACAGGGAAAGGAGAAAACTGACTCTTAATTGAATAGGCCTGCACCACAGTTTGCCTGATCCATCTGGATATGGTCGCAGCGGATGCAGCCTGCCCTTTACGAGAACCATCCATAAACAATAAACAAGGAATCCGAATTCCAAATAGGCTCTGTCGCCATCAAGTACACCCTGATGGCCCGGACCACATCTAAAGAATGCAAAGCAACCTCTTTCGGATACTGTGGCTTAAGACATAACAAAAGCAACCCAATGTCCTCATTTAAGTGGAACCCTTGAAACAACCTTAGGAAGGAACAACTGACAGGGACCGCTAGTTCCGAGACCCTGCATGCAGAAGTGATAGCCACCAAGCCACTTTCTGTGACAAGGTAAGCAGAGGAATTTCACTAATAGTCTCAAAAGGCGGTCTCTGAAGAACTGAGAGTACCAGATTAAGATCCCACGGAGGGACCAGGGGCCGTACCGGAGGGGCCAGATGGCGAACTCCCTGCCCGAATGTGTAAACCAAGGAATTCATGGCCAACGGTTTTTGGAAGAAAATTGCCAAGGTTGAAATCTGGCCCTTAATGGTGTCCAAGGCGAAACGCTGATCTACACCTCATTGTAGAAGCTGCAGCAGACGTTATACCGAAAAGGAACGCAGAAACCCCCCCCCCCCCAAGTCTCACACCAAGTATTATACGATTTTCAAACTCAACGGTAAATCGTCCGAGAAGTAGATTTCCTAGCTTTTAACAGAGTAGGAATCACCAAATCTGACAACCCCCTATCCTTTAATACCTGGCTTTCAATAGCCAGGCCGTTGGAAGCCAGCGACCGTAAAGAAGGATGGAAGATCAGTCCTTGAGACAGAAGATCTTCTCTGAGAGGAAGCTGCCAAGAGGCATTGGCTACTAGTCTTACTAGGCCCATGTACCAGGCCCGATGAGGCCAGTCTGGGGCCACCAGAATCACTGGATTCCCTTTTCCCCTGATTCTGCGCAGAAGTCTCGGCAGAAGTTGCAGTGGAGGAAAGTCATAAATCAGACCATACCGGCCCCAAGGGGCCACCAGAGTGTCTGCAGGGTCTGCTAGAGGATCCCGAGACCTTGCAACAAATCTCTGAACCTTCCAGTTGAGATGAGAGGCCAACAGGTCCACATCGGGGGTCCCCCACTGAAGATAAAGTTGTTGAAACACTTCCGGGTGAACAGACTATTCGCACGGACACAGTGGCTGTCAACTGAGGTAATCAATTTTCCAAACCTTGGAATGTGCACAGCAGAGAGGGCTGTAACAAGGCGTTCTGCCCACCTTAGAATACCAGCCACTTCTTTGGCTGCTAGGGCACTCTTGGTGATTGATATGTGCCTCAGCCAATGCGTTGTCGGATTGAATCCCTACCGGACACCCCTGCAGACGATTCGTCCACTGGGACAGGCAAAGCCTGATTGTTCGAATTTCCAGGATGTTGATTGGCAGACTGGACTCCTCCCGAGACCAAAACCCTTAGGCTGATTCTGTGCCCAGGACTCCTCCCCTTCCAAACAGGCTGGCATCCGTGGTAACCACTGTCCAGAACAGGGGGGAGAAAAGATTTTCCTTGTCAAAGCACCGGTGAGCAGAGCCACCAAAGCAGAGATCCTCTCGCACCCAGACTGAACAGGATTGGATTGTCCAGGGGCCGTGGATTCTTGTCCCATTTGAACAGAATCTCCTTTTGAAGAAGTCTGGTATGGAACTGAGCGAATGGAACAGCCTTGAAGCTGGAAACCATCAGGCCCAGCAAGTTTTGAGAGACGACCGGTGATTGGACAACAGGAATCGAATCCCATGCTGCAACGTCAAGCGTTTAGCTTCTGGGAGAAACACCCGGGCTGAGGCTGAATCCAGAGTCAGTCCCAGGAAATCCAATTTGTTTGACGGGGTCAAGGCTGACTTTTGAAAATTCAGAGTCCAGCCGAACTCCTGCTGAGTTCGCACCATGATGTCCAGATACTCCTTCAGGATCGATGACGATTACACCCTCAGAAGAAGATCATCCAGGTACCCCAGTACCGAAATCCCCCGCTGTCTGAGTAAGGCTAACACTGGGGCCAACACTTTTGTGAACACCTGGGCAGCTGAGGCGAGACCAAAGGGTAATGCCACAAATTGATAATGCTCCTCGCCTATGGTAAAACGAAGAAAACGCTGATGTCCGATGTAGATTGGAATATGAAGGTAAGCGTCCTTGATATCGATGGAGGCCAGAAAGTCCCCTTGATGAAGGGAAGTCACACAAAGTGGTTCAGGGCCTTGAGATCCAGGATTGGGCGAACCTCCCCTCCTTCCTGGGGACCGTAAAGAGGTACTATGACACCTTGTGACACAAATCCTGCACCGCTCCCAGAAGGCCTTGAAGCCGAATGAAGGATAGACACAGATTGGAAGGGAAGAATTTTGTAACCGGACCGAATCAACTCATGTACCCATTTGTCTTGGATGAATGAGGTCCATGGGTCAGGAAAGAAACAAAGACGTCCCCAAACCACTAGTATGGGTGAGGGCTTCTCTTCAGGCAGAGGAAGGCTTATCCACGAGACTAGAAGAGCCAGTCTTGAACTTCCCACCCCAGGGTCTCTAGGAACCCCCTGAGAAGGGGTGGGAGGATTTATAACTCTTATCCTGTGACCTTGCGGGACGAAAGGGCTGCTTGTGAGCTGAAAAGACAGGGCCACGTTTGTGGCGAGGCTCTCTGTTTTTTGTAACCTGCAGAAGCAGGGTGCTCTTGCCCCCCGGGAGACCCTTTATGATCTCTCCCATGGAGGCCCAACAAGTGGTCCCCCACAAAGGGGAGATCTGTCAGCACCTTTTTGGAGGCCTGGTCCGCAGAACGACATTTCAACCCAACCAGATCATGTGGCGCAAGTTCACCGCTGTTACCAACGCCCTGCAGGCTAACGGGCCTGCATCCAGGGAGGCATCACAAAAATACTGCAACCCCTGTATTAACTGGTCCGCCAACTCCGCCATTTCATGAGGGTGCTGACTAGTGATCTACCGATATCGTTTTTTCGTTGCCAATACTGATATTTTGGCCAATGCATATCGGTATCGGCCGATTTGCGACAATATTTTGAACATTTAAAGTTTTGTAAAATAAACACAATTTTCGACACAAATCTGTTACTGAACATGTTAATGTTTGTTTTAACATTTTTAACACTGCAGTCAGTGCAAATAAAACTGCTCGAAAAAAAGCTAGACAACAACAAAGAGCTAGACAGTGGATTTGAGGAGTCAGCGGACTACTGCTGCAGTAGTGCACTCACTCACTGCAATGATTTTTTAAATCACTACTGCAGTCAGTGCAAATTAAACTGCTAGAAAAAAAGATAGACCACAAACAGCTAGACAGTTGATTGGAGGAGTCAGCGGAATACTGCTGCAGTAGTGCACTCACTCACTGCAATGATTTTAAACCACTACTGCAGTCAGTGCAAAACTGCTAGAAAAAAAGCTAGACAGTGGGCAGTGGACTACTGCTGCAGTAGTACACTCACTGCAATAATTTTAAATCACTACTGCACTACTGCAGTGACTGCAGTAGTGATTTAAAATTATTACAGCAGTGAGTGGCGCAATACTGCAGCAGTAGTCCACTGACTCCAATCCACTGTCTAGCTTTTTTTCTAGCAGTTTTGCACTGACTGCAGCACCGCGCAGTCAGTGCAAAACTGCTAGAAAAAAAGCTAGACAAAAGCTAGACAGTGGAATGGATTGGAGTGGGTGGACTAGTACTATACACTTTCAATACTACCAGTTAAGTAGAACAATATTATAGCGCAGAAAGCATAACATTCCAGCATGTTCACAAGTTAAATGGCTTCTTTTGTTTCATAGATTGCTGCCACTTCACTAAAAACACGCTAACTTGCTACCAAGGAAGAAGGAGCAGAAAGGTATCTTCTAGCATGAGAAGCAAGTCTTTTGTAGCGTGCCTCATTGTCTTTCCACCACTGAAGAGGATCACTTCTTCTGTAAATTACTGGTTCCGTTAAATAGAGATGAAGTTCATCCTCCAGGCTCATTGTTGCAGATTCAGAAGAATCCTCCACATGAGGCCCCAATAAAACACTGAACATGTCATCTATTCGACCACGATGAAGTTTCTCTTCTGTCCGTTGTCTTTTTGGACATTTTTCTCTTTTTTAAGCATCCTGCTCTTCCACATTAGAAACCTGCCCTTCTTGACTTTTCTTTTCGTCAGGAACCTCCTGTTGAATATCTTCTGTCAGCCATTGTTTTGCCTTGACCAATACATCATCACAAGAGAAAGGATGGTTCTTGTATCGAGGATCCAAAAGACATGCAAGCACAACATTTTTATTCTCTTCATGCTTCTCAAAATGTTTGGCGAGGCTGTCCCTCATGGCCTGCCTACATGTTTTAGTGCCACGTGTGTTGGGTCCTTCATTCTCTTGAAGAAGCATCTTCAGCACTCTCACACATGGGATGACAAATGACACAGATGAGTCGTAATGACTCACCTCTAGTGTCACTTCCTCTATGGGGAGGAGGGTCTCAATGACATTGGCTACAATGTCCCACTGATCAGCAGTAGGACAAGAATGTCCTCCAAGTCCATATTCACCTGAATAGATGGTAAGAGCTCGCTTCTGCTCCAGCATTCTTCGCAGCATGTGAAGTGTTGTGTTCCATCGTGTTGGAATAGCCTGAATCAAGTTGTTTTTGGGTAGGCCAAGGTCTTCCTGAATGCACCTCAGTCGCTGCTTGGCAAGGATTGAATGGTGGAAATGGCCTGCGCACTTCTTCAGCATGCTAATTATGTCAAGCAAAGCTTTCTGGTTTGACAGACCATCATTTGCCACAAGTTGGAGGGTGTGCGCCATGAAACTGAGGTCTGACACTTCAGCAAGTCTCGTTCCTTTCACGATGTTTGCTCCGTTTTCTCGAAGCACAAGCATCACTCTGTCTTTGGTGATTCCCCATTCTTCTAGCAATAAATTAAGTGTAAACACTTGTGGCAGGAACAATAAATACACTCAATATAAAGGAATTGCTGCTGCTCCACGTCCACAGAGGAAAGGTCAAGATCTCAGAATCGCAGACACAACTACAATTCAAGCAGCTCAAAATTCCCTGTGACCACTAAAGTGCATACGTGATAACTTAAATACTGTAAAGTATTTTATATACTGTGCTATTGTGTCAAATGTATAGAGTTGTGCAAAATCAAACCCCATTCCAAAAAAGTTGGGACACTGTACAAATTGTGAATAAAAACAGAATGCAACGATGTGGAAGTTTCAAATTTCAATATTTTAATCAGAATACAACATAGATGACATATCAAATGTTTAAACTGAGACAATGTTTAATTTTAAGGGAAAAATAAGTTGATTTTAAATTTCATGGCAATAACACATCTCAAAAAAGTTGGGACAAGGCCATGTTTACCACTGTGTTGCATCCCCTCTTCTTTTATAACAGTCTGCAAACGTCTGGGGACTGAGGAGACAAGTTGCTCAAGTTTAGGACTAGAAATGTTGTCCCATGCTTGTCTAATACAGGCTTCTAGTTGCTCAACTGTCTTAGGTCTTTGTCGCATCTTCCTCTTTATGATGCTTTTCTATGGGTGAAAGATCTGGACAGCAGGCTGGCCATTTCAGTACCCGGATCCCTCTTCTACGCAGCCATGATCTTGTAATTGATGCAGTATGAGGTCTGGCATTGTCATGTTGGAAAAGGCAAGGTCTTCCCTGAAAGAGACGACGTCTGGGTGGGAGCTTAAGTTGTTCTAGAACTTGGATATACCTTTCAGCATTGATGGTGCCTTTCCAGATGTGTAAGCTGCCCATGCCACACACACCCATGCAACCCCATACCATCAGAGATGCAGGCTTCTGAACTGAGCGCTGATAACAACTTGGGTTGTCTTTGTCCTCTTTAGTCCGGATGACATGGCATCCCAGTTTTCCAAAAATAACTTTTTGATTCGCCTGACCACAGAACAGTTTTCCACTTTGCCACAGTCCATTTTAAATGAGCCTTGGCCCAGAGAAAACGCCTGCACTTCTGGATCATGTTTAGTTATGGCTTCTTTTTTAGAATATAGAGTTTTAGCTGGCAACGGTGAATGGCACGGTGGATTGTGTTCACCGACAATGTTTTCTGGAAGTATTTCTGAGCCCATATTTTGATTTCCATTACAGTAGCATTCCTGTATGTGATGCAGTGCCCTCTAAGGGCCTGAAGATCACGTGCATCCAGTATGGTTTTTCGGCCTTGACCCTTATGCACAGAGATTGTTCCAGATTCTCTGAATCTTTGGATGATATTATGCACTGTAGATGGTGATAACTTCAAACTCTTTGCCATTTTTTTTGCAATTTTTATCCTTTCGGATATTGCTCCACTTTTTTTTCGCCGCAGCATTGGGGGAATTGGTGATCCTCTGCCCATCTTGACTTCTGAGAGACACTGCCACTCTGAGATTTATAACCAATCATGTTGCCAATTGACCTAATAAGAAGTTGCAAATTTGTCCTCCAGCTATTCCTTCTATGTACATTTAACTTTTCCGGCCTCTTATTGCTACCTGTCCCAACATTTTTTGGAATGTGTAGCTCTCATGAAGTTCAAAATGAGCCAATATTTGGCATAACATTTCTTTAATATGTAATCTATATTATATTGTGGAAAAAATAGTTTGAGAAATAAGTTTGAGATTTGTAAATTAGTCCATTCCTTTTTTTACTCACAATTTGTAGAGTGTCCCAACTTTTTTGGAATTGGGTTTGCCAAATATATAAAATAAATACTCATAGACAACCACTAAGGTGCATACGTGCTACCAAAAATACTGTAAATGGTGTGCTATATCACAAAAACTTGTTATGCCACATATATTTATAAACAAATAATTCTAATACATTCTTAAATTAATTAAAGTACAAATATAATAGTCCATAAGGTGCTCTGTGCAGCCTACAAATCTATTTAAATAATTAGTCCATCAGATAGTGCCTCATCCAATGAGCCATCCAGGTCATGCAGGTGGTATAGGATGTAACGGTGGTGGGAACCTCCAATCACCTATAGGGTGTGGTAGAAATAAAGACTCACCAGAGGTAGTGTATCCCTGTTGTCTTATGATAACAAGGGATCAAACAGCGCTTGGGATGTTTCCAGGCTCTGGGTTCAACTGTGCCAGGTGCGCGTCTCAGGGAGGATCTCCTGTATATCTCAGGTCATATGAAAAAAGAAGGGACTCCTCACAGTGCAGTATGTTGTTTAAAAAAACTCCAATTTTATTTAAAATACAGCTTAAAAAATAGCCCCAAGGGCATCATTTAGCTATTGGGCTGCTGTATAAATGGATAATATATATGCCGATCTCCCAGCTATGCGCACTAATCCATGGAGCGGTCTCCAGCTCCTACACTTCAAACTGTCCTGCTCCAGGAAGTGTGTGTAGCAGCGTGCGTTCCACAACAATGCGTGATCGAGGCAGTGTGTGTGTCAGCTTGACGTGTTTTGTCACCATGTTGACGTCTTTATGAATATACAGTATGTGGCATGACAAGTTTTTGTGATATAGCACACCATTTACAGTATTTTTGGTAGCACGTATGCACCTTAGTGGTTGTATATGAGTATTTCTTTTATATATTTGGCACAATTATATATTTTGCACAACTCTATACATTTGGCACAATAACACAGTATATAAAATACTTTACAGTATTTAAGTTATCACGTATGCACTTTAGTGGTCACCATGAATTTTGCGCTGCTTGAATTTCAGTTGTGTCTGCGATTCTTCTAGCATGCCTAGAAGCATTTCTGTCATGATCTGGAGTCAGGCTCGAAGACCAATAGCTATAGCAGCTTACACAGGAACCAGCTGGATAGAAACACAGGCAGGTCACACTGGCAGATGACGCAGGCTCACCTGAGTTGTGGAATCTAAGCACTAACCGGTCTTCACCAGCGCTCCTGATGGTGAAGATGGATTTTGCTGCGTGTTAGTACCAGGTCACGGTCCTCAGGATCGCCCCACCAGGAGGTGAGCAAGCCAGGGTCCAGTAGCAGATATAGCAGGTCAGGATCAAGCAGAAGCGTAGTCTAGGAATAGCCAAAGGTCAGTAAAAAGTAGTTGCAGGTCGGGATTAGGCAAAAGCGTAGTCGAGGAACAAGCCAAGTGTCGATAACGGATGGTAGTAAAGATACGGACGGCAGCAGGAGAGACGAGCGAGATATCGGCTGTTGAAGGCACAATATTCTAGCGACCAGAAAGTGCAAAGACATGGCTTATAACAGGAAGTTCATGGGAGGAGCAAAGGGTTCAAGGTTCAAGGCAATAAAGATTCACAGCAGGATCATTCAAGGATTTGTCCAGGGAGCTTTCCAGCATTCCAGGTAGCTCAGCGAGTAGAGTCATTGCTAGACACCATGGAGGTCCCAGGTTCAAGTCCGGGTCCTGACAGTACTCCCCTCCTCCCAGGACGTCCGCTGGATGTCTTAGGACCAGGTTTAAGAGGAGACCTCTGGTGGAACTCCCTTCTAGGGGCATGAACATTTTCTTCTGGCTCCCAGGAATTTTCTTCTGGTCCATATCCTTCCCATTGCACCAGATATTGTAATTTATTCCTAAAGATCCTGGAATCAAGAATTCTCTCCACTTCAAATTCTTCTTCACCCTGTACTTCAACAGGTGGAGGAGGCGGAAGAATTCTTCCAGGAAAGGGATTTTCCTTAAATGGCTTGAGCAGTGATATATGGAAAACCGGGTGAATTCTCATACTGTCGGGAAGTTTTAAACGGAAAGTGACTGGGTTGACCTGAGCAGAAATCTGGAAAGGTCCCACAAACTTTTGTCCCAACTTTGCAGATGGAACATGGACCTTCAAATTTTTGGTTGATAACCAAACCTTGTCACCCACTTGAAAGGTAGGAAGTGATCGGCGATGTCTATCAGCAGCCTTCTTGTAACATTCCTGAGCCTCCTTCAAAGTCTCAATTAATTTCTCCTGAATATCTTGCAACATAGTTAATCTGTTGGCTACAGCAGGAATTGGAGTTGAGATAGGGAGATCAGGAATAAAAACTGGATGATAACCATTGTTTAAGAATAACGGGCCTTGAGAGGTTGAGCTATGTTTAGAATTGTTGTAAGAAAACTCTGCCGTGAGAAGACAGTCCACCCAGTTATCCTGAAGATAACTAACAAAACATCGAAGGTACTGTTCTAAAGTTTGATTGGTCCTCTCAGTCTGACCATTAGACTGAGGATGAAAAGCAGAAGACAGGTTGATTGCTACTCCTAAAGCTGAGCAAAAGCTTTTCCAAAACTTTGAAGTAAACTGTACTCCTCGATCTGACACAACGTCTTCAGGAATTCCATGTAGTCTGAAGACTTCTCGAACCATCAACTCTGCAGTTTGTTCCAAAGAGGGTATCCCCTTAACTGGTATAAAATGAGCCATCTTGGTGAGGCGGTCAACGACCACCAAGATAGTGGTCATTCCTTTTGAGGGGGGTAAATCAACCACAAAGTCCATAGAAATTGACCCCCATGGTCTTGATGGGATAGGGAGTGGTCGGAATAACCCCAAAGGAGAAGCTCGGGGTGTCTTATTGCGTGCACAGATCAGGCACGAGGCTACATACCTTTTAACATCTTTCTTGTACCCAGGCCACCAAAAGGAACTCTGATAAAAGTTCCTCTGTTTTAGAAACTCCAAAATGTCCTGCAAGTTTTGAGTCATGACTCAACCGGAGGACTTCAACCCGAGCAGACTCATGTACATAGAGGCGATGCATTTTAATCCAAAAGCCATTCTTGTAACTCAAGATTGACGTCCATAGGAGGATTATTGAGGAGTGAGTCATTCTTGTACCCTTCTTTGAGGAGACTGAAAAATGCCTTTGAACTTGTGACACCTAGGAAGTTCTTTTGAGGCAGGATTGTGCATTCAGCATTGTTCTCCTGGGAAGGCCCCGACAACATCCGTGAAAAGGCATCAGCCTTACCATCTCTTGACCCAGGTCTATACTAGATAATAAAATTAAATCTAGAAAAGAACAGCGACCAGCGTGCTTGTCTAGAAGACAATCTTTTGGCCGAACAAATGAATTCTAGATTTCTGTGATCAGTGAGAACGGTCACAGGATGCTTAGTACCTTCCAGCAAATGCCTCCATTCGGAAAAGGCTTCCTTAATTGCCAGTAACTCCTTATTCCCTATGTCATAATTCCTCTCGGCTGAAGACATTAAACGAGAAAAGTAAGCACAAGGATGAAGCTGCATCTTTTCACCGCTTCGTTGAGAAAGGATAGCACCCACAGCAGAGTCAGAAGCATCCACTTCCACTACAAAAGGTAGCTCAGGATTGGGATGTACCAATACTGGTGCAGAAGTGAACAGAGTCTTTAACTTAGCAAAAGCAGCCTGAGCATTAGATGACCACACAAAAGGCACCCCTTTCTTTGTCAGCTGTGTAATCGGAGCTATCACCTTAGAGAAATTTCTTATGAATTTCCTGTAGAAATTGGCAAACCCGATGAATCTTTGAATTTCCTTAACGTTTCCAGGGACAGGCCAATCTACTACTGCTCTAATCTTCTCAGGATCCATGCTTACTCCATCTGGTGAAATAATATACCCCAGAAACTGGATCTGGGTTTGTTCAAACTCACATTTCTCCAATTTGATATAAAGTCGATTCTACCTTAATCTTTCAAGGACAGTGCAAACATGCTTGCGATGCTCCTCAAGGTTATTGGAAAAAATTAGAATGTCATCCAAATAAGCAACTACAAATTGGTCCAACAGATCTCGAAAAACATTGTTGATGAAGTGTTGAAAAGTTGCAGGGGCATTACAAAGACCAAAAGGCATAACTAAGGACTCGAAATGTTCGTATCTGGTTCTAAAGGCGGTTTTCCATTCATCTCCTTGGCGGATACGAACAAGGTTATAAGCCCCCCCGCAAATCAAGCTTTGTGAAAATCTTGGCAGAACGAAGTCTTTCCAACATTTCAGAGATCAATGGGAGAGGATAACGGTTTTTAATAGTAACTTTATTCATGTGCCTGTAATCAATGCATGGACGTAAGGTAGAGTCTTTCTTTTCAACAAAGAACAAGGCTGCTCCAGCAGGGGATGTTGAGTGCCTAATAAACCCCTTCTCTAAATTCTCATCAAGCCACTCCCTGAGCACCTTTAATTCAGGTTCTGATAAATTGAATAGGCGGCCGAAAGGTATTTCTGCACCTGGGAGTAGCTCAATGGGGCAATCATATGGGCGATGAGGAGGTAACTGGTCGGCGTTCTTATCACAAACATCCTGAAACTCATGGTATTGTGGAGGCAGTTTGGGATACGACTGTGCTGTAACCACATCCAACTGTGTTTCCTTAATCTGTGGAGAACCAGTTGGACAAGGCTCTCTACAGTATTCCTCACAATGGGGGGATGTAAAATTTATAACTCGTGCTTCCCAATTGATTGAGGGATTATGGGTGGAAAACCAAGGGATGCCCAAGATCACAGGAAATTTAGGTGACGTAATCAGCTGAAAACTGATGGTCTCACGATGATTAGCCTCAAATTGGAGAACCAAAGGGACTGTTTCATGGGTAACAGGTCCTGAAGTTAAGGGTGAACCATCCACTGTCTCCATATCGACTGGGGCTTATTTATTTCTTGTCTGAATCATATTGTTTTTGGCAAAGTCTATGTCCATAAAGTTCCCCCCTGCACCAGAGTCCAGCATAGCAGAGCAAGGAATCTCAATGCCCTCAGAGATAAGTTTAATAGGGAGGACAAAATGAGGTAGTGAAGAATTTACTTTATTTTCTTCCTGGACCAATGGGGAGATGGACTGGCTAATGGAGTTTATTTGTTCAGGCGTGATCACATCAACCGATGCAATTGTTCTTCTAACCTTGTTAGAGCAGTTAATTGCATAATGACCAGAATCTCCACAGTAAAGACATAGGTTCTCAGAACGTCTTCTTTCTTTCTCTTGAATGGAAATGAATCTCTTAATTGCATCTACCTGCATTGGCTCAGGAGTGTTAGAATTAGGAGCAACTTTGAAATCCTGCTGAACAAATGGAGTAGCAGAAAAACGCATGCCACTCTTACTTGCAAACATTCCCAGCCTCTCCTTCCTCCTTTCTGTAAGTCTCTGATCAATTCTGATACATAATTGGATGAAGGCATCAAGATCATCAGGAGTCTCAACTCTAGCGAGCTCATCCTTCACCTGTTCAGAAAGCCGAAACTGACTCTTTTGCGCAGCAGGGTTCCAAGTAGTATCTGCAACCCAACATCTGAATTCTGCTGTGTACTCAGCGACAGAGCGTCTTCCCTGCCTCAGACTATGCAGCTTTGCTTCAGCAGTAGCACAGCGGTTGGGATCATCAAAAACCTGATCCATTGCGGTCAAAAAAGTCTGCAGATTATTTAAAATGGCACTGTCCTGTTCAATATACGGGGAGGCCCAAGCTAGAGCTTCTCCAGTCAGAAGTTCGAGAATCAAGGTTACCTTCCTCTTCTCAGAAGGAAATGCAGCAGGGTGTGTTTGGAAATAAAGACGACACTGATTTAGGAAACCTCTGTAATGGTGGCGGTCTCCATTAAACTTGGATGGTAAAGGCTGAGGCATATGTGTGATAGTATCAACCGCAACAGCATCTCGAGAACGCATGTCCCGCAAATTGTCTGTGCAGATCAAGGATGTCCTCTTGTAGCCCTTTCACTTCAGTGTGTAACTCAGCAAACTTTTTCTGGTAGGTAGTACCAAACGCCTACAACTCAGAGATTTGTACCCTGAAAGGAGCCACAGCAGCTGCTACAACGGCCTCCATGTTTTGGGCCAGAATATTCTGTCACAATCTGGAGTCAGGCTCGAAGACCAATAGCTATAGCAGCTTACACAGGAACCAGCTGGATAGAAACACAGGCAGGTCACACTGGCAGATGACGCAGGCTCACCTGAGGTGCGGAATCTAAGTACTAACCGGTCTTCAACAGCGCTCCTGATGGTGGAGATGGATTTTGCTGCGTGTTAGTACCAGGTCGCGGTCCTCAGGATCGCCCCACCAGTAGGTGAGCAAGCCAGGGTCCAGTAGCAGATATAGCAGGTCAGGATCAAGCAGAAGCGTAGTCTAGGAATAGCCAAAGGTCGGTAACAAGTAGTTGCAGGTCGGGATTAGGCAAAAGCGTAGTCGAGGAACAAGCCAAGTGTCGGTAACGGATGGTAGTAAAGATACGGACGGCAGCAGGAGAGACGAGCGAGATATCGGCTGTTAAAGGCACAATATTCTGGCGACCAGGAAGTGCAAAGACATGGCTTATAACAGGAAGTTCATGGGAGGAGCAAAGGGTTCAAGGTTCAAGGCAATAAAGATTCACAGCAGGATCATTCAAGGATTTGTCCAGGGAGCTGTCCAGCATTCCAGGTAGCTCAGCGAGTAGAGTCATTGCTAGACACCATGGAGGTCCCAGGTTCAAGTCCGGGTCCTGACAATTTCTCTAATGTACTCCCCAGTGTGGGATCCTTGTATTCAACACCAAATGCCTTCTTGTCCATCCTCTGTCAATGAAGTGGCATGTAAGACTAATGAGTGGTTCTGTTTGTCCTGACCAGCTGTCAGTCGTGAATGAAAGTGAGTTGCCAGCATTCTCTGATTTCAGCGTAGCCTTTACTTTCTCAATGATCTTTTGGTGCATATTTCCCAGCATTTCGGTTCGATAATACATGTCACTCTTCAGTGTGTACCTTGGCTCAACTATGGACATCAACCGCTTAAATCCAGAGTCAGACACTATTGTAAATGGCTGGTTAGCAGAGACCATCATCTCTGTGATTAATGGGGATCTTCCATCCGATTTTAGCCACCTGTTTTTTTTCTGAAACATATCGGTTATTGTTGCCTGGGATAGTGATGTTTCACCTTGTGATTCGTTTTGTTTTTTCTGTGCTGCATGATACAATTCAACATGATGAACTCTTAGATGGGCCCAAAGATTTGACGTATATTTGGGTTTTGCAGTTATTGATCCCATGCTTACATTGTTTGTGCACGTGTTGCACACTGCTGCTGCTTTTCCTGGAGATGGAGATGAGAAATAGTCCCAGACCACACTTTTAATTTTTCTATCTGCATCCTTCTCCATTGAAATTTGAAAGACACTACTGAAATTGAATATAGGCTTAAAAAACTGTCTGGCTAGCACACTGTGGTGATGAGTGGCTGGCACCCTTTGGTGGGTGGCTGGCTGGCACCCTGTGGTGGGGGGCTGGCTGGCACCCTGTGGTGGGTGGCTGGCTGGCACCCTGTGGTGGCTGGCTGGCATCCTGTGGTGGGTGGCTGTCTGGCTGGCACCCTGTGGTGGCTGGCTGGCACCCTTTGGTGGGTGGGTGGATGGCTGGCTGGAACCCTGTGGTGGGTGGCTGGCTGGCACCCTGTGGTGGGTGGGTGGCTGGCTTGCACCCTGTGGTGGGTGCGTGGCTGGCACCCTGTGTGGTGGGTGGCTGGCTGGTACAGGCCCACGGCCTGTGGCTGGCTAGCTGGTACAGGCAGGGCCTGTGGCTGGCTGGCTGGTACAGGCCTGTGGGCGTGTGTGGGTGGGTGGGTATGGCAGCTGTGTTAAACACACTGTGCATTGTGACTGTACTGTATGATTGTGAAACAATCACTCATGTCCCGACTGCAGACTCCAGTATGTGGCAGCGGTGGCTGTAAACACACTGTGCCCACTGTGAGACTCCAAATGACGCTGAGGGAGGTGGCCTAAGAAGGCAGAAGCTGTCCCAGTGCACGGAGGCGCGTGGCGCAACATACGCCATTACGTCACAGCAATATCGGTAACCGCCGGGGCCTATTCCGATATATCAGGGAAAGTGCCTAATCCAGCTTTGTTCAGGTCTCCGGCCAGCTGGCTGGTGGCTTGGGTCTCCCGATGGGATGGGCGACCCAGGTGGAGGGGCGGGAGGGAGGGGGGACACCCCCTCCCGCTTCTTGTAATAACAGCCATTGCTGTTAATCAATGGCAGTCAGTTACAATAGATGGGACAGGACGGAGGTGTCAGATCCCACATTTTCGGACAGATTTCAGTCAGGGAAGAGTAGGGCCCACCATGGAGGGCTGGAGCTGCTATGAGGGAAACATCAGAGTGACATGGGGAGACAGCTGACAATACACAGTATGGCCCATACTTTGCATTATCTGCTGTCCTCAGGGACAGATCTGATCCAGAGATCCCACTTTATGGCGATCTCTGGATCTGATCTGTCCCTGGGGACAGCAGACAATGGCATCATTGGCATTAAAGATTTGATTCCGATTTTGGAATTGACATGCTGACAAGGCGTGTTGCTTGCTGGATGGGATCTGAAGGCCGCAAGATGAAAATGGCAAGATACTGTGACCTGGCTGCTGACAAGGTGTGTTGCTTGCTGGACCGTGGACGGGATCTAATGGCTGCAGGGAAGATGGCAAGATGCTGCTGTGACCTGCTGCTTGCTGGACGGATGTGATGGCCTCAAGATGTGGGTGGGTCACTGTCTGACTCTGTCTACACCTGGGCTGCAGACACCCCACACCACACCCCTTATCAGACCAGCTCACTTACTATACCTGGATGGTGGACACAGCAACACCCCCCTCCCAAACTTATCAGATCAGCTACTATATGTGGATGGTGAACACACAGCAACAACCCCCCCCCCCCCCTTCATATCATATCATGCACTACGCAGCTCAGCTACACCTGAGTGGTGGACACAGCAACCTCCCCCCTTCCTAGTTATAAGACCAGTTCAGAGTGGAGGGCAGACACAAACACCCATCCGGCCTCTTCTCACATCAGCTCAGGTGACTGGGTGGTGGACACCATGGCTGCCAAACCACACCCCCACCCCCTTATCACCAGCTATCCTCAGTCACTGCCATTACAATCCGCCCCCCCAGGGAGAGCAGTTTAGGTTCAGGTAAACCTCCCGGGTGGCAGCTAGGGAGGACTGTGAACGCAGTCTGCAGCAGGAAGCCGTGCAGCTCGGGTGGAGAACATTGACACAGACAGGCCTGGCTTGGCAGTGCAGCAGTGGTGGGAGGAGCAGGGAGAAAAGACAGTGACAGACCAGACCAGTGCGGCCACGGCGCCGGGGGTGTTCCAGGCTGTAAAAAAAAATTGCCATAAGGTGCAGCCAGGGCTCTTGCTGCCCTCGGGATGGTGTCGCCTCTGGGTCGGGTGCGGACTGAACCCCCAAAGCGACGTCACTGACACCCTCCAAAGTGTGGCACCCAGGGCAGAACACCCTCCCCCTCGTTGGTACGCCCCTTGCTCCTGGGTACTTCAGTTTCCCAGGCAGCAAGCAATTGTGCTGCAAGTTTGAAAATGACTTGCAAAGCTATTGCTAGATTTTCCAGGCTTCAGAAGTTTGTTGCACAATTGCTGCAAGTCTGCATTGCATGACTCCAGATCAACATTCTTTGCAAACATTCTGCAAGTCTGCTGCAAGTTCTAGTTCAGCTATGTTGTGAAATAGTCATCCCACCACAGGGGTCACTGTGGCTGAATTTTCATGCTGTAGACTTGCAGAGCTCTTGTGATAGAGACTGTTATTGGGTGTGGTGCTGATTATGCTGGGTGTTTTGCAATACTCAGTATTTTAATACACAAAATTTGTGGCTTACAATGTTAATACCCGCTGTATATAAAAATGAATCACAAAAATTCCATGTATAAACCAATACTATGTGACTCAGTGATAAAGTGACATGTGCATACAAAAAACATTCCGTTTGAACCATTAATAGTGCAAAAGTGAAGTGTGCTTGCACAAAATATAATAACAGTCCTTGAGTTTGATATTGCACGGAAATCAAAAAATGTGTTTTCACAAAATATTTGTGCCCGTGTCTTCACTCATTCCCCCCCCTGCTCACATTCATCGGAAAGCTCTCCCCACCAAGGGGGTATCCAGCATTCACAGCACCAGTGGCTGTATGTAATCTCCTTTTTGCAATGGGTGGCTTACAAATTATATTCTCATGCTCCAGTTACCCTTGCAGTCTCATACCTCCATGCTGTTCCTTCAGTGGTTCCTCTCCTTCTCCTGAGGGGACAGCATGGAGGTATGAGACCGCAGGGGTAACTGGAGCATGAGAATGTAGCGTGTCGGCACCCATTGTGAAAAGGAGATTACATACAGCTACTGGTGCTGTGAATGCTGGATACCCCCTTGGTGGGGAGTAGGGATGAGCTTTGAGTTCGAGTCGAAGCTAAGTTTGACTCAAACATCGATTGTTCGCCGAATGACAAAAAAATGTGCTTCTTCGCAGGAAATTCGAGATCCCATAATGCGCGGCATGTGCAGCACGTTATGTGATTGGCCAAAGCATGCACCCTGACCTCATGCTTTGGCCAATCAAATGATCGTTGCCATGATTGGACAAAGGGCAGGCTGCCTTTAGCCAATCATGGCTCGGGGCTAAGTACACGCCCCACACAACATAAAGGCTGCTCGCGCGTTTAGTGTGATTGTGCGGGCGAGGAGACAGGGAGAGGAATGTGTTTGAGGCAGGGAGAGAGTAGTTTTTTAGCAGTTTGTCAGACGGTGCAGTGAGACATTCCTAGCAGTGTAGGGAAAGGAACATGTTTGACGCAGGGAGAGAATTGTTTTTTGCAGTTTGTCAGACAGTGCAGTGAGACATCTGCTAGCAGTGTAGGGAGGGAGAGAGATTTATTCTTTTTACAAGTTCAGAGATCAGATAGTGAAGTATATTCAGTAGTTCATACCATACACCATATACCATACATAGATCTCTATCTATATATAGAGCTATTGATTACATCATATCGGGTCATTGAGTATTTCATCGGTCACTTGCATATACCCTATATCCATCACATATCTATCTACAGTATATATAGGGCTATCGATTACATCATATCAGGTGTAACATGGGGGACCATTAACTCAGTGGCACATGTGTTTTTTCAGTGATTCACTGTAGTCAGGACTGTGGTTTAAGGGCATGGCAGCCCATTTTTTTTTAAAATGGCATAATTAAAGTCCATAACATAGGTTTCACACACAGGGGTTGTTCTCCAGTCAATATATCACAAACTGAAAATGCTAGCCCACCTGGCTCTCTCACTTTTACAAAGTTTTTCTATGCAGTACCTCTGCTCTTTTCGCTGGTCCCAAGACCATGAACTCCACGAAGCTGGCAGCTTCACTCTGGCCTTAGTCCTTAGGCCGTCACCTGTCTCTTGCAGACACACATGCACTGGAGCCCCCAACTCCCAGAGAGTATTGGAGTCCTCCTGACTCCCCATGAACAGACCTCCTGTCTGTTGGATGAAGCAGTCTCCAACTGGGAGCCCTGAGGTCTTCCTAGTCCCTCATTATAATGGCTGTGTGCACCTGAGCACACACCCTGCTGGTCATCCACAAAACACGAACACAGAGTTGGAGATTCCGTCCCTCCCAAGACACTATGAAATCTCCAAACTTCAGAGCCCTATCCAGGTATACCAAAACCTGGAGAAAGCCACAAAAGCAGTTTTCTCCACTGCACATCCAAGCTCTGTAGTCCTGCACGGGGCCAATGTGCACACTCTATGTCCTTTAAATGACCACTTTCACCATGACAGAGTCTCCACCTGTCACATATCCCCCCCCTTGTTTCGACCCAGTAGGGGGCGGAACACACAAGCCCGAATTCCTGATCGGGGCACCTCTGCACCAGCTATCGGCTCCGTAGGCCCAATCTTTTTTCCGAGTGCGTTTCCAGGCACGCCCTATCCTGAATAGCAACGGGGCTACACTTCTGGATACCCAGTTTTCTTTTATGCATTTCTACCGAAACAATAGACAGGACTTCTGCTGTTTGCTGGTCCAAGCTCAGCCCTTCCATCTCAAGAGGTTTGTTCAGCGCTACTATACATGAGCCCTTCATGGATACCGAAAACTGACCAGGACAACCCCAGACCGCAGCAGCAGAAATGCTTTCTATCCGACTGTTATGCAAAGGGATTTCTGACATTTTTAACTTTTATTTCCCCAATAAACTTGGTAACCCACTATTTGTTTTTTTAAAGGTAACTTTATTAAGCAAAACACAATAGAAACAGAAATATACAGTGCAATGTAAAAGATAAGGTGCCATAACATACAGAATAGATACAACTGTAAGGGGTTTTAAAAAGAGCAACAATGAATCCCCCGGGGAGGATAACAGTAAAGGGGGGGAAGGATGAGGAACAGGAGAAGGAGATATCAACATGTATAGCATACCATCATACACATAATCATACAATCAACAATGACCTCTTTTTAGGTGGAATCAGAAATCGGAGAGGTAGTCAGGTCAGAGTCCACCCAAAAAGACCAGATTTTGCGAAGCTTTTTAGGACAGCCTCTAGCCTCATAGGTAATTTTATAGAGAGGCAAAGCCTGGTTAACAAGAGAAATCCAGAATGGAACGTCAGGGGGAACAGAAGACTTCCAACGTATTGCTATAGCCTTCCTAGCATAGAAGAAGGTCAGGCGTAAAAACAATTTAGTGCGAGCAGGGGCATCCTCGTCATCCACATACCCCAGTAGACAACGAAGGGGGCTGCAAACATTGGACAGCTGAGAAATATCAGTAATAAAGGCCGTGACTGCAGACCAATGGGTGAGGATAGGTGGACATTCCCAGAACATATGGAAAAAGGAACCTTCCGCAATATTACACTTGGAGCAGAGCGGAGATGATAATCTACCTATTTTATGTAAAAATTTAGGAGTAAAGTAGGCTCTATAGAGAAACTTTAGTTGTATAACTCCATCCCTGGAGGAAATAACGATAGGTATTTGCTCTGGAAGGACGTCTTGCCACACCTCCTCCGACAGGGCTGGGACATTCTACCTCCACTGAGACTCAACCGGAGCCAGTCGCTTGGATTTAGAATGTAAAAGTCTGGAATAGTATGTAGAGAGCAGCTTCTCATGTTTCTTCACATCAGTATTGATCAGAGATATTGGACGGTACGACTCGCATAGAAGGGGGTCTTTGCTTGGCTTGGGGATGAGTACAATCAAAGCCTCCATCATAGAGGGTGGCAGACGTCCTTCCTTCAGGGCACATGTAAATACGGTCAATAAGTGAGGGACCAACAGACAAAGGAGACAAAACTGGCAACAATATCCGGAGTTTGCTCCACTATAACCCCGGCGTGGTTGGTAATCCGAGGAATGATACAAGGTTGAAAGTCCGGTCTAGCAAGATAGGCCAGAAGGTGACTATTTTTATCCCCTAGTAAAAAAATTCTTTGATTCTGGTATAAGAGCTTCTTTTGCGTGCGCTCAATAATAACCAGGTCCAAGTCACGGGCCCTGGACCTACAAGAAGCATGTTTTTTTAACGGAGTGGAGTCATCAGTGTATTGATGTTCAGCCACGTGCAGTGTCGGCTAACTTAGTCTGACAAGCTTTCCTGGCACTACCAATGGCAGAAGAAAAAGTACCCCTCATAGTTGCCTTAAAGGCATCCCAAGCCGTCAGCCTAGAAACAGTCTGCTCATTAAGTGTCCAGTAGGAATTCATCTCTGCCAGTTCCTGATCGGTCACTGCAGGGTCAGCCAGCCACAAGGGGCTCAGCCTCCAGAGTTTGTAATTAGGGGGGGTCCCCAAAGCGAGATCCACTAACAAAGGGGAGTGATCAGACACCGCATGAGGGAGATACCGGATCTCTGAGAGGAGACCCAGTAGTTCCCGGGGAAGCAAGCAGAGATCAATCCGGGACAATGTGTTATGCGTGCTAGAATAACAAGAATATTCAGTAATCCCCCCATGTTTCCATCTCCAGGAGTCCAGGAGATCCAGTTTGTCCAAATAGGAGCATAAGGGAGTATGAGGGGAAGATACATTACCAGACCTATCAAGGGCATTGTTGAGGACTGCATTAAAGTCGTCCACTATAATAAGAGGACCCTCGGCCATTTCCAAAATCAAACCCAAGATACGATCAAAGAGCGACTTAGTAAACGGCGGAGGGATGTAGACATTGACCAGAGTATATGGTTTGCCCAGAAATTCAAAAACAAGGATAATGAAGCACCCAGAAGGGTCTGTTTTGAGATGTTTAATGGTAATAGGGGCCGATTTAGCAATCAGAATCGAGGTGCCACGGGCAAAGGAAGAATACGTGGAGTGCAATGCATACGCAACATGCGCCCTCTTAAGGGCCATCACCCTGGACCCCTGGAGATGTGTTTCCTGCAACAGGACAATGTGTGGGCTATGATGCTTCAAATATTCAAACACCAAAGATCGCTTCACCTTAGAGTTAAGCCCCCTGACGTTCCAAGAGATTATATGGAGATTTGACATAGCAATGTGGAAGAAATCAGCGTTGGTGGCCGAGAGGCCTCCAGAGAAGGAGGCAACTCCTCAATCATTAAGACGGCACAGCTAGATGAGCAATACCAGTAAGAGGCAAAAAGGACTAATAAAAATAACAATAATGATAGCAGTAATGATGAGAATACCAAAGCAAAAACGAGAGTCATTGCATAAAGGAGTAGAAAAAACATGATATGGGAGTCCCGGGAGACATGGCAGAACCAAAGAGACAAAAAAAATAAAAAACATCAAATCCTCAAAGGGGAGAGATGAGGAAAACAACAACAAAAAAATGCCCAACCCACCCTAACCACCCGACCCTCAGGACCCAACAGTTGAGAGCTTTAAATCCCATACCAGGTTGAAACACGGTTCAGGGAAACGTGGATCTGCTCGTCCTGTAGCAGACAAAAAGTCAAGCAAAAGGAGTAAGAAAAAAGAGGGAGAGGGAGAGCACCCAATCCCAAAAATGCCCTTTTAGGAAAAAATATATGAAACCCCCCCCCCCCCTGGACAAAAGGATACCCGACTTACGAGATATAGTCAGGAAGGACCACAAAGGCACATTGAGGTAGAGGCAGAAGAGAGCAATGGGTCCAAAAAAGCATGGCGTCAGTTATCTAGGAGGAGACCATCGATCCTGGCGAGGAGGTGATCTGCGTCCCAACGAATCCACCCACTGCGCAGCATCTTGAGGATCCTGAAAAAAGTGAGCCTTGCCTTGATAGATGATCCGTAAACAAGCAGGATAAAGCATACTGTACGGCAATTGCAGGTCCCGCAGCCGTCTCTTGACTGCCAGAAAGGAGGCCCGCTGCTTCTGGGTAGCAGCAGAAAAATCAGGGAAGATGGAGATGACATCACTATTGTAGAGGATACAGCCTTGTCCCTGGAGGCCCGAAGCACAGCCTCTCTGTCTCGAAAGTGCAGGAGCTTGATAAGAAGAGGACGAGGTGGCACCCCTGGTGGCAGGGGGCGCAGCGGCACTCTGTGTGCTCTTTCAATAGCAAATAAAGGGAAGAAAACATTAGCCCCAAAGGTATCAATGAGCCACTTTTCCATAAATGATTCAGGAGCCTTGCCCTCCGATCCCTCAGGGAACCCCAAGAAACGCAAATTGTTTCGCCGGAGGCGATCCTCCATATCTGTAATCTTGTCAGTAGTAACAGAATGTCCCCTCTGCAAGTCTGACACAGCGGCCTGCAAAGGACGGTGTGCATCCTCTATGTCACTGATACCTTGCTCAGCATTCCCTACTCTGTGGAGGAGGTTGTGGACATCTTGCTTCAAAAAAGACAAGTCCATCCGCACAGAATCAATCTGTGTGGTAAGAGTGGCCTGACAGTGCTAGATGGCGTCCATGATGGCAGACAGGGTGGGTTCAGGCCTATTAATAGAGGCATCTGACTCTGATGGGGTGGGGGAGCCCGCAGATGGAGAGAGAAGGGTACTCACAGTTGCTGGCGGCAGAGAGGATCCAGAGGAGGCATCATCCCCAGCAGTATAACCGGGAGCTGTCTGTGCATGCTGCGCGGAGGAGCGCGCAGCCGGAGTCCCCACACTCTGTGACAAGCCGGCGCCATCTTGGGACAGAGCGGGCGGGAAGGCCGGCGGCTTGAATCCGGGTGCCGTCTGTCCAGGATGGCCAATTTTGACCATGTCCACGGGTGCTCCGAGGGATCAGGAGGAAGAAGGCAGTCGCACCAGGTAAGTATGAGGTAGGGTTCCGCAAGGTAGGAATCACGGTAGGATCAGGGCAGTCAGGAGGGAGCTCCGGAGCCGCGCTGCTTTCACATCCAGTAGCCAGCCACGCTCCCCAACCCACTATTTGTTAATGCCATATTCCACACTGGTTTGCACCTTTCAAAGTTATAGTCACCAGTGCCAATCAATTGGTCACACTTTTTTATACCTTCTGTACTATATTTTAGTGTGTCTCCGGGTACCTCAATTTGTCCCTCTTTGCAGGTGACAGACAAAATCTCTGCTCCTGCCGCGTCCATATCAGGCCCTTCCTTCTCATGAGGTCTAGCGGGTGAGACAGTATCCCTGCCATTTACTAATCCCTGCTCAGCCACACCTCGGACCGCACTAGCAGAAGTGTTCTCTGGCATCAGGTGGAGAGACCTCTGATTAGTGATGGACGATCATCGGCTGGGGCGGTTCGCGAACGCCAGCCACAAATTTTCTCAAAAGTCCGTGAACCGCGAGTTTGCGGCAGGCCCCATTCACTTTAATGGGAGGCGAACTTTAAAAACCTTTAAGTCATATTTGCAGCCACAAAAGACGTACTAGCTGTGCACAAATAGTCCCAGCACATGGACAATGTCATAACAGAAGTATTGCAATTGAAAAAGTTGCCCTAAATGTTTTTGTTTTTTTTTACAGCAAAAAATATATTTTTTTTTTCATAAATCAGCCAGAACGGACAGCAGCCGGTAAATACATTGTCTAATACATATAGGGTCCATTCACACATCTGTAAAATGGGTCCGCATCCATTCCACAATTTGGCAGAACCTTTACAGACCCATTGTTTTTCATTTCCAGTCTGAAAAATTAGGCATTCACAGGATAAAGAAGTAAGTGTCGGCCATTCCAGGCCCCAAAAATGAACCCACATGCGTTTACCTGACAGCTAATAACGTAGTATTCTGTGGCTGAAGGTACATTAGGCATTCACAGGTAACAGAAGTAAGTGTCGGCCATAAAAGGCACAAAAAAATAGCCCACATGGGTTTACCTGACAGCTAAGAATGTAGTATTCTGTGGCTGAAGGTACATTAGGCATTCACACAGTATACAGAAGTAAGTGTCACCCATTCCAGGCCCCAAACATTAGCCCACATGGGTTTACCTGACAGCTAAGTACGTAGTATTCTCTGGCTGAAGGTACATTAGGCATTCACACAGTATACAGAAGTGTCGGCCTGTATAGGCTGCAAAAATTAGCTCACATGGTTTGAACTGACAGCAAAGAACGTAGACTGTAATAGACCCTAAAATGACATTGGAGCATTTTAAATGACTTTTGTGGACATTGACAAAGCGATTTCTGTGCGACTGCAGCCGATTTCTAACTGCCCCTAAAGCAACCACAGGATACCTGGCCCTAATGTTAAAGAGACTGTAATAGACCCTAAAATGACATTGGAGCATTTTAAATGACTTTTGTGGACATTGACAAAGCGATTTCTGTGCGGCTGCAGCCGATATCTAACTGTCTCTAAAGCAACCACAGGATACCTGGCCCTCATGTTAAAGAGACTGTAATAGACCCTAAAACGACATTGGAGCATTTTAAATGGCTTTTGTGGACATTGACAAAGCGATTTCTGTGCAACTGCAGCCGATATCTACCTGCCCCTAAAGCAACCACAGGATACCTGGCCCTAATGTTAAAGAGACTGTAATAGACCCTAAAACGATATTGGAGCATTTTAAATGACTTTTGTGGACATTGACAAAGCGATTTCTGTGCGACTGCAGCCGATCTCTAACTGCCCCTACAGCAACCACAGGATACCTCTCCCTAAGCTCAAAAGATACTAGACCTATACCGAAATACCAGCCCTGAGAAGGACTTTTGTGGACATTGACAGAGCAATTTGTGACTGCAGCCGATCTCTAACTGCCCCTAAAGCAACCACAGGATACCTGTCCCTAACCTGAAAAGAGACTGTAGAAGGCCTATACCGAAATACCAGCCCTGGAAAGGACTTTTGTGGATCTTCACAGCGCTATATGTGTCTAGCAAACTCTCCCTGATGAGCACAGCAGACCTCTCCCTACACTGGCAGAAAACGGAATGTGAAATGGCCGCCAGGTCAGGTCTATTTATAGGGTAGGGGGACTGTCCATGTGCTGGAATGTTTCAATTGGCTGTCCCGTTCCACCTGACAGCTGTGTCATGGGTCAAAGTTCTCCCCAATGTAAACAAATATGGCCGCCGCGAATGACGCCATGTGTCCGAAAATTTGGCTGGTAGCGAACAAGCAAAGTTTGCCGCGAACCGACCGCCGGGCGAACCGCAAGGCCATCTCTACCTCTGATGTCTCCATGAGCTCTCCAGAGCGCCTTCCATTTCAAACAATACCTGGAAGCACCCTAATAGGGAACTGTGAGATCACTTGCCACAGTAAAAAGCACTGTACCAACCAGTTCCACTGGTGATTTAGGTTCGCCAGCACAGCTTGTGCTACCTGGTTCTCCTCAATACCAACATACCTGACTGGAATGGAGGCACCCAGGTATACAAGGAATGCGCTTTTATCAGTTCAAGCAGTTCCAATACACATTTGTCATTTCAATGCACTCTGCATCGATATGCAACACCTTTTTAGGGACTTTTCCCTCCCTCACAATAGACGTGGAGGGGCTCATTCACTGCATCTTGAGGGGTTGAGACATTTAAAGGGGCCTCCACCTCACTGGAGGTACCCATTATCACAGTCAGATGCATGTCTTCTACTCATCCCCTCCAACTCAACAATGAGCCTCTGCAAGTCAACATTAGTTACATTGTCTCCTTGACACTTGATATTCAACTGTTGGGGTGTGGACAACACATCTGTCACGCATGTACCCTTATCCAGTCCTTCTGCCTGGAGGGGACCAACCTTCGCAGGCACCAATGGGCCCTCAACCACCAGCTGCTCTGCGATCACCCTGTCTGGCATAGCAGTTGTTGTGTCCACACCCTTGTTGCATAACATAGCCTTGTCTAACATGGCTATCAATTGTTTGGCCCAACTGTCCCAATCTATTGTGCTTTGATCATAGGTGCTTTGCAGCACCACATCACCTGCTCTAGGAGGCACCTGGGATTCTGCAGCACAAACAGTATCTTTGTCAGTTTTATACACATTACATTTTGCCAACATTCTGTTACTCTGCGATAATGCGTCATTAATCAAGGCTGGCTGCAATACACCATTTTGGCCAGCTTGCTCTGGGGGGCGCTAACGCACTCAGCTGTGTACTTTCAGCTTTGGCCAGCTGACTTAACCCCTTACCAACTGGGTTACACATAGGATGAGTGGACTGCTCCCACACACTCTTACAGCAAGGTAAAGACCCAGTCTGTTCCACCAGAGCAAAATCAGTGCTCTCCTGGACAACCTCTGGCTCCAACACAGGAAGACCACCTGAGATTTCCATGTTCAACCCTGGGGCTCGGTCTCTGGTTGTTACGGGAGATATCCTACTCCCACCATGGCTAGGGAACACATCACCAACATAAGTACATTTATCAATGGTAATACCTTTATCATCAGCATTCAAAGACATGTCAACAGTATTATAATCTTTAGCAGGCTGTTTTTGGTCATTACCACTCAGCACACCACCCTTCCTCTCCAAAGAGATACTTTTGCCCACTAGGGCGGCTCCACCGTTGTCCTGGGAAACCACATGCCTCACCACTGCGGGCTCATGGGAGATTTCCCTGGGCATCTCTGCAACACCTGTCACTAGGGAACCTGGCACACAAACTGTTTTGGTCACCCCTAGTATATCTCTCCCAGCATTCTGCTGGATTACCTTAGGTGCATACAGAGTCATATGTCCTTTTCAGTCGTTAACCTTGCTGCAGGTTGAGCTTCACCCTGTGTCTCCCCACTGCTCTGGGTAGCACACTGCAGCAAGTCCATTTTCACATGTAATGTGGATCTCCTCACTAAACACACTCCCATTCCACTGGGATCAGTCCCATACACTGCATCAGTCTTACCATATCTTGTAGCTGACGTTAAAGCTTTCACTTGAGTGCGCTGTTTGTTAGCTGTGGCATAGGCTGCTTCCCCCATGTGGTCACAGGGCGCTACTGCAGCCCTTCTTGACACTCCGGCACCTTCTGCAAGAAAGATGGGCTCCTGGTTGCTAGGGGTAACTGCAACTTTGTACTCCTCAGGAACACGCTGACTTTTTCCCACTCCCATGGGATACAGCATTCTCCCTGCAGAATTTTTCCAGCGCTCTTTAGACCGGATTGCTTCTCTGTAGTGGTCGTAGTCATCTCGGTTATAAATCATCCCACGGTACACATCTTGGTACTCCTCTGCGAGAAATGGCGGCACCAATTCAGCTCAGCGGCGATTGGGCCACGTTTTAAATGAAGTCATGTTCTCAAATTCATCCAAAAAGTCCTCAATGTGCTCATTAACTAACATAGGCTGTATGAAATCAGACACACAGATTACTTGATCACTCTCTTTGGGACACCCCTGGTAAGATTCTCTGGCAGGTGAATTCCAGGAATCCTCAACCTCCCTTCTAACTTGGTTATTATTGTTGCCAGGAACAATGTCCCTCACCTGTGCACTGAGTGATAGCTTGCTTTCCTTTTTGCTTTGCTCCAGTGTGGCCATATGCCTCTTGCACCAGTCTGGGGTTTGTTCTGTTGGGAACAACCCCTCCAGCCACAGAGCTCTGTCTCTCATCATAGCAAATCTTGCCTCCTTTTTCCGCTTTGACTGCCCAATCTTTGTAGTCAGGCACACAGCAACTTGAAACACAGTTCACAGCAGAAAAAACACAGCCAACATTGACATGAACTCACCATTGGAGTGCAGACCTGTATTCCACTATCAGCTGCCCGCATCCGAGCACCAATTGTAACATGGGGACCATTAGCTCAGTGGCACATGCGTTTTTTTCAGTGATTGACTGTAATCAGGACTGTGGTTTAAGGGCATGGCAGCCCATTTTTATTAAAACGGCATAAGTAAAGTCCATAACATAGGTTTACCACACAGGGGTTCTTCTCCAGTCAATATATCACAAACTGAAAATGCTAGCCCACCTGGCTCTCTCACTTTTACTCAGTTTTTCTATGCAGTACCTCTGCTTTTTTCGCTGGTCCCCAGACCATGAACTCCACGAAGCTGGAAGTGACAATGACGGACAAGAAACCAGCAGTCATGTTGCCACAGCTGAAGCATACTGCCAAGTTTGCTCCAGTGACGAGGAGGAAGGGGATTATGAGGTCACTGACTATACTTGGGTGCCTGACAAGATAGAGGAGGAGGAGGAACAACTCCAACGACGCAGGATGTGCTCCAGGGGCCGCCATAGGAGTAGCCAACCTATTGCGTCACAGCACAGAGCTCCACAGGTGCAGGATGATGCAAACTCCCCGCGGACTCCTAAAAGTTCATTAGTGTGGGCTTTTGTCAGCACATAGACTACAGCGTTGCTGTTTGCAACATCTGTCTGAAGCGGATCAAGTGTGGCCAGGGCACCACATGTTTGACAAGGCATATGACGACCTGCCATGCAGTCCGTTGGCAACAGCACCTGAAAGAGCAACCAGAGCAAAACAAGCATACATCTCCTTGCTCCTCATCTGTGATCTCTAACCCTACTATACCTCATGTCTTCTCAAATACCAGCATTGAGAGGGATGATGGTATAGCAATGAGTGCCACAGAGACTTGCACCCAATCTGCTAGCAGTACATCACCGCTTGATTTGAGCAGCAGGCAAATTTCAATACCCCAGTTGCTGAACCGTAGAAAGAAATACTGTCCCAGCCATCCACATGCTCAGCATCTTAATGCTAGCTTGGCCAAATTGCTAGCATTACAATTGCTGCATGCTGCTTTTTCATCTAGTAGACTCTGCTCCCTTTTGCGAATTTGTGGAATGTGCTGCACCACAGTGGCAGGTCCCAAAAAGGCATTTCTTTTTGCGCAACGCCATTCTGGCTCTCTACCGTCATGTGGAAGGTAGTGTTTTGGCCTCGATGGACAGAGCGGTCAGCAGGAAGGTGCTTATTACTGCTGACTCTTGGTCCAGCAGGCATGGAAAGGGACGTTATATTTCATTCACGGCGCACTGGGTAACTCTGCTGGCAGCTGGGAAGGATGCAGGACAGGGTTCAGTGTTGTAGCTTCTTTTGCCACCACGCCTTCAAAAAGCTGGTGCTGGTTCTGCCACATCTGGGAACTCCAATACCTCGTCCTCCTTCATGTCCTCTTCTGCTCAATTGTACTATGAAGCAGCAGTGCTCCCTAAGCATTCAAGGGGCTACGCAAGCAATCAGGCTAAAAGATGCCGTACTTCAGTTGGTCTGTCTAGGGGATTGGAGTCACACCGGTGCAGAGATTCTGTCAGGTCTGCAGGGGCAGGCTCAGAGATGGTTGATGCCACGACAGCTTGAGCCAGGAATGGTTGTATGCAGCAATGGCACCAACCTTCTCTCCGCCTTCAGACAGGGACACTTGACACATGTTCTATGCTTGGCAGATCTTCTGAATCTGGTGGTGCAGCGTTTCTTGAGCAGCTATCCGGGCTTCCAAGATTTCTGAGGCAGGCCAGAAAAGTCTGTGGCCATTTCTGCCGTTTGTACAATGCCAGTGCTCGCTTATCTGACATTCAACGGGAATTCAACCTGCCCAGCAACCGCCTCATTTGTGACATCACCAGCTGGAACTCAACGCTGGCAATGCTGCAGCAGCTGCACACACAGCAGAGGGCCATCAATGAGTACCTGTGTGAGTATGGCACAAGGACAGAGTCAGGGGAGCTTGGCTTTTTTTTTTTGCCAAGCCAGTGGCTTTTGATAAAGGATGCATGCACCGTCCTATCACCATTTGCGGACACCACAAGGATGGTGAGCCAGGAGGATGCATGCTTCAGTGACACTTACCCTCTAGTCTACTTGCTGGAGCACACGCTGCGTGGAATCATGGACAGGGCACTTGAGGCAGAACAGCTGTAGGAAGAGGACTAAGAGGACTTCCTTTCCTCACAAGGCCCCCTTTATGCAGATATCATTCCTGCAGGGCCACAAAACACACAGGAGGAAGAGGAGGAGGAGGATTTTGGCAGCATAGATGTAATATAGCGTACAGCAGTCTTCAAGGGATGGTTTTGATTCCCCAGAAACCCCAGGAGTTGTACGTGGTTGGGGAGAGGTTGCTCCTGACAATGTCATCCTTAGTGACCCAGAGGACTCAGAAGCTCATGCCTCCTCCAACTTACGTTGCATGGGCTCCCTGATTCTGCAAAGCCTGTGAAATGACCCGAGGATTCATGCTATCAAGGAGAGGATAATTACTGGTTGGCAACCCTTCTTGATCCACAAGGGTAAAGTTGCAGAGCTCATCCTGCCTTCGCAGAGGGAGCAAAGGATGAAACATCTTGAGGAGGCCTTGAAAAAAATTTGCGTACCACCTTTCCAGACACTGGGAGGTCAACATTCTCTGGACATGTTTTTGAGGCATCGTTCAGCCAAAGGAGGAGCGGTGGAGAAGGCGGCAGGCTGACTGATACCTTTAAACAGTTTTTAGTCTTCACCAGTACCCAGGGCTGTTCGGTTTAAGCAACCATCAGCAGTCTCCATCATATGGTGCATGATTATCTAGGCGCAAGAGCAGACTTGGAGACCTTTCCAGCTGAGCATCCACTGAGTTACTGGGTCTTGAGGATGGACCACTGGCCAGAACTTGCTCAATATGCAATGGAACTACTGGCCTGTCCTGCTTCCAGCGTGCTTTCCAAACATACATTCAGTGCTGCTGGAGGTTTTGTGATGGACAAAAGAGTGCGTCTGTCCACAGACTCTGTTGACCAGCTGACTTTTATCAAAATGAACCAGTCCTGGATCAACAAGAGCTATCAAGCTCCTAAAGCTGATGTAACTGATTAAATTTGCTAGAGGTCTGCCATCCCTTGAAGACTGCATATGCTGCCTATTCTATTCCTCTACCTTGATTCTGCTTGCTTCAAACAATGTTTTTGGTTTAGGTCTATTTTTTCTGCACTTGTATGACCGGTGCATACAATTTAAATATCGTATGAAATTTTTAACAGTAGATCCTGTCCCTGTGCCCTACTAACTGTGAGGGGTTACGATGTTCAGGCACCACCAACACCAAAGGACCAATATTTTTGCACCTGTATGAAAAGTACATGCAATTTCAATTTTTAATGGAATTCTTACCAGCAGGTCCCGTTCCTGCGTCCAGCAAGAGTAACTGCAAGGCCTTGGTTACGGTGTTTATGCACCACTAACAGCAAAGGCCCAATTTTTGGCACCTGTATAGTACATTCGATTTCAAATTTGTATGGAATGCTTACCAGCAGGTCCCATTCCTGCGCCCAGCAAGAGTAACTGCGAGGGGTTGGTTACGATGTTCAGGCACCACCAACACCAAAGGCTCAATTTTCGGCACGTGTATAGTACATTCGATTTCAAATCTGTATGAAATTCTTAACAGCAGGTCCCATTCCTGCGCCCAACAAGAGGAACTGCGAGGGGTTGGTTACGATGTTCAGACACCACTAACACCAAAGGCCCAATTTTTGGCACGTGTATAGTACATTCAATTTCAAATCTGTATGAAATTCTTAACAGCAGGTCCCATTCCTGCGCCCAACAAGAGGAACTGTTAGGGGTTGGTTATGGTGTTCAGGCACCACCAACACCAAAGGCCCAATTTTTGGCACCTGTATAGTACATGCAATTTCAAATTTGTATGAAATTCTTAACAGCAGGTCCCATTCCTGCGTCCAGCAAGAGTAACTGCAAGGCCTTGGTTACGGTGTTTGTGCACCACTAACAGCAAAGGCCCAATTTTTGGCACCTGTATAGTACATACAATTTCAAATTTGTATGGAATGCTTACCAGCAGGTTCCATTCCTGCGCCCAGCAAGAGTAACTGCGAGGGGTTGGTTACGATGTTCAGGCACCACTAACACCAAAGGCCCAATTTTTGGCACGTGTATAGTACATTCGATTTCAAATCTGTATGAAATTCTTAACAGCAGGTCCCATTCCTGCGTCCAACAAGAGGAACTGTGAGGGGTTGGTTATAGTGTTCAGGCACCACCAACACCAAAGGCCCAATTTTATGCACCTGTATAGTACATGCAATTTCAAATTTGTATGGAATTCTTACCAGCAGGTACCGTTCCTGCGTCCAGCAAGAGTAACTGCAAGGGCTTGGTTATGGTGTTTAGGCACCACCAACAGCAAAGGCCCAATTTTTGGCACCTGTTTAGTACATGCAATTTCAAATATGTGTGGAATGCTTACCAGCAGGTTCCATTCCTGCACCCAGCAAGAGTAACTGCGAGGGGTTGGTTACGATGTTCAGGCACCACCAACACCAAAGGCCCAATTTTTGGCACGTGTATAGTACATTCGATTTCAAATCTGTATGGAATTCTTAACAGCAGGTCCCATTCCTGCGCCCAGAAAGAGGAACTGTGAGGGGTTGGTTATGGTGTTCAGGCACTACCAACACCAAAGGCCCAATTTTTGGCACCTGTATAGTACATGCAATTTCAAATTTGTATGGAATTCTCACCAGCAGGTACCATTCCTGCGCCCATCAAGAGTAACTGTGAGGGGTTACGGTGTTCAAGCACCATCTACAGCAAAGGCCCATTTTTTGGCACCTGTATGACAAGTAAATGCGATTTCAAATGTGTATGGAATTCTTACCAGCAGGTCCCATTCCTGTGCCCAGCAAGAGTAACTGCGATGGGTTGCGGTGTTCAGGCACCACCAACAACCATGGCCCAAGTTCAGTTTCAGTTCCTGCCAATACTAACCTTCCCAGTCCCCATCACTCCAGCCAGTTTGCATAGCTGCCACCCAACCTTGGCCAGGTCAGATGACAGCATAGCGCCCCCACTAGATCACTGATAAGAACACATACAACACTTGATCTTTGCCAATTTCAAATTGGTATGGAATTTTTACCAGCAGGGCCCATTCCTGCGCCCAGCAAGAGTAACTGCGAGAGGTTGCGGTGTTCAGGCTCCACCAACACCCAAGGCCCAATTTTTCTGCACCTCTATGACAACTGACAAGTATATGCGATTTCAAATTTGTATGGATTTTTTAGCAGCAAGGCCCGTTCCTGCACCCAGCAAGAGTAACTGCAAGGGGGTAACGATGTTCAGGCACTACCAACAACCAAGGCCCAATTTTTCTGCACCTGTATGACAAGTACATGCCATTTGAAATTTGTATATGTAGCCAAGTGAAGAAATCATTCTCAGTATGGTTTAAGTTGATGTACTATTTCTTTAATACCGTGGGCTTCTGTTAAAGGATGGCGTTATGGATTGTGGGAAATATAGTCCCGAAGAGGAGCAAGACTATGGACGGTGAGCCGGATTGAACTATACTCCTAGGGAGCTGTGGGTTCCGCGAGGACTGATGGGAGAGTCTATAAATTAGGGGTGGGGCGGAAGGTTCGCTCTCTTGCCTTAAGAACAGCATGCGGATTGGAAGGAGGAGAGGAGCTATTGCAGTGTGCAGAGGAGAGAGAGGCCGCGGCCTACTGGAAGACACCTTGGAGAGGTGGCGGATGTTATGAAGAGGTGACGGGCTGAGAGCAGAGACACCAGAGAGAGGCGGCAGGAGTTACAGAGGAGTAACCGGCCTGGTGTGGAAGACTGCTGAAAGAAAGTATCGGGGGATTGCGTGAGACATAACCAATTACAGTAGACACAGTAGCTTACGGGTACCGAGGACAGGCCTGTGACGCAGTACAGATACAGAAGGAACCCTAATGCCTTAAGAGCGGTTGTCATAGGACACTGCTGTTCCTTGATAGTGCGTGGCTAAACCGAGAGGCCTCAGCTGTATACACTTAGAGCCATATACTGAACACATTTTAGACAGAAACCGGATACCAATACTTATTCTTTCCCTTGGATTACAAATATTCCCTATCCTCTGGATTACAAATGTCATTCATGGAATGATTTGAGCTTCACTGCCGGTGAAGATTAGCAAGGCCTTGCCCAGGAGGAGACTCATTTAATCCATAGTAAAGGGGGCCCCCTATAGGTGACAGAGTGCACTCTTTCAGGTTATATTACAATGCAATCTTTGCGCAGCTGAGTTAGTTGAATCTAATGGCTTCATTCTTTAGCTAATTAAAAATTCTGAAGATTCTGAAGAGTCTGATTTGTCACTCTCACATAGTTGACAGAAGAACTACCTATTACTGCAGCAAGATATATATACGATTCCTCATTTAAGACAGTAATATATTTTACGTGTGTTTAATATCATTAACACTCAGGGTTCTGAGTCTTGAGTCACCCCAGTGGTTCTGGGATTTTAAGACTCAGAACCTCATCCTGGTTCATTGTATTTGTATTTCTTGTTGAGTCAAAACACATTTGTTCATTTCTTTGAATAAGACAGTAAAACTGATCTTTCTCTATTCAAGTATTATTGTTGTTCATTCGGATCACTATGTAAGAACCTATAGTGTCAGTCGGGTTGGAAGGGCTTCGGGGTCAAGGAAGTGAGGACACAAACATATTCAGCAGCCCCGGTGGGGGGTGTGCTACAAATGTATATTTGTATATGAAATGTTTTGCTTTAGAAATGTCAGTATAGCTGCAGCAGGCTACATACATCGTAGAGATGCACTACTTTACAGGCACTTTCAGGGGACCCCCCAGGCACGATATTTAAAGGAATTTTTCATAGTTTCACTTTAAGCCTCATTAAAATCAGTAAATCGCTGCTCCTTTAAAAACAATTGTTTTTAAAAACTTTTTTTTCATTGCTACATGTTCCCCAGGTCAGTACCTGGACCCCCATACACTTTTTTGGGGCAATAAGCTGCATTTTAGCCCTCAAAATGAGGCAGTTTGATTTTCGAGGTTCGAGTCCCATAGACTTCAATGGGGTTCCTTTGGTCGAACAAACTTTTCCTCTGTTCGCAGTGTTCTGGTGCGAACCGAACCGGGGGTGTCCTGCTCATCACTAGAGGGGAGAGCTTTCCGGTGAGTGCGGTACACAAGGGGAGCACGAGTGAAGACACTGCCATGAATTTTTTGTGAAAGCACATTTTTTGATTTCCGTGCAATATCAAACTTAAGAACTGTTATAATATTGTATTTTAGGAAATAGATCTGCAGCACCACAGCTAAAACCTCCATCCCTGAAATTGTGAAAAGAAAATAGGGGGGCCAGTGGGACTTTGAGTGAGGTGAGCATATTTAGCTGTTAATAAAACAATTGAAAGATTGGTGCCAAATAGGATTTATTTTATAAATGGCTCCATGACGAATAAAAAGTCAGGCAGCAATTAATCAAAAAACATATCAATCAATAAAATAGGATTTAAAACAGCATGAACATGGATATCATGGAGAAAATCAATTGACATGCACATATGTATGTAACATCAAGAAATGAATATATACCATATTGGGAACCATATACATACAAATAATACACATTGCATGAATGCTTTAAATCAAAATAAGGAAAATGTCCACATCAACACGCATCTGAGATACGGTCTCATCAACATTCCATGAATTCATGTCGTGATCTGTCATTTTTAGCTCTACGCGTTTCGTGGAATTTACATCCACTCTTCAGGAGCTTTGTAAAAATACCTATAAGTAAACATTATTTGGCACAGATATATTAGTAATAAAAAACAAATGTACCAGAAAGTCCAACTTGAAAGCAGCCAAAGTCTGAAAAGTTTGAATACTTACAGAGACACAATTGTATTAATTGATCGTCCAGAAAATCTCCAAGGATGTTCTGGGATTTTAAAGGATATAAAGGAAAAAACATTTCTCATTGCTGGATGCACCAGAATGGATATATGTCTGATCCGGGGCTGAGGCGGGTTCTCGCCACAAAGGGTCCAAGATGGAAAAAGGGGGAGGAACCAGATGGACCCCACAAAGAAAATAGGTTTTGCCAATATTCTCACACATATGTGACCCAATAATCTGTTCAAAAACAACATTGGATTGTTTAGTGTAAATAACGTATATAAATATATACTAATAAAGGACAAGGTCCAAATTTGGGTAATTGGTGTGAGGAAGTTCAAAATAAAAGAAGAAATGAATACCATAGGATCCCAAAGAGAAACACCAGAGTGCCCAGCAAGCCATTTGGGCGGATAGGTGGAAAAGGAAAAGAGAGCAAGAAGGACCATGCTTCCAGGATTGGAAGAAAATGTGTGCAAGGGAAAAAAGAAAAATAAAAGACAAATGTGAGTTGAAAAGGAAAGATAGATGTTCAGATAATGGTAACTTACAAAGAAGATATCAAGAAGATGATGAATACAACCAAGGTGCAGGCAACACATATTGAAATAGGATCCCAATGATCCATCGGGTTTAAATCTCCCCGGACCTGGGCGAGTCCCCGCCAACGCCATGCAGACGCCAAGGGAAGGGGCGGGATGGGACAGACCCGGCTTCCGGTGGATGCCGGACTCCGCCCACCTCGCTAGCCCCTCCCAGCAGTCAGAGTGGAAGAAAAAATCCAAATCCACTGATCCGCAAAAACGGACAGTGGATGGGCTAAAGGCATGACGCCGATGCTCAGCATGACAGTCTCCGCCCCCCACTCATGCAGAGAAGGAGGGCGGGGTAGCAGGCCGAGCATCGCAACCCCGGAATCAGAGAACCATCTGGGCAGGAAACAAATGAAGGCAATAATATTAATATCTATAAAAAATATTAAAAAAGCATTTCAGATTGGCTGATAACAAAATAGGACCGGTAAATTTGTAAGAACTGATGCAGGCAGATCTAAAAGGGGCACGCGGGTGTCTTCCACCCAATTTATGTATTTTAGGAAATAGATCTGCAGCACCACAGCTAAAACCTCCATCCCTGAAATTGTGAAAAGAAAATAGGGGGGCCAGTGGGACTTTGAGTGAGGTGAGCATATTTAGCTGTTAATAAAACAATTGAAAGATTGGTGCCAAATAGGATTTATTTTATAAATGGCTCCATGACGAATAAAAAGTCAGGCAGCAATTAATCAAAAAACATATCAATCAATAAAATAGGATTTAAAACAGCACGAACATGGATATCATGGAGAAAATCGATTGACATGCACATATGTATGTAACATCAAGAAATGAATATATACCATATTGGGAACCATATACATACAAATAATACACATTACATGAATGCTTTAAATCAAAATAAGGAAAATGTCCACATCAACACGCATCTGAGATACGGTCTCATCAACATTCCATGAATTCATGTCGTGATCTGTCATTTTTAGCTCTACGCGTTTCGTGGAATTTACATCCACTCTTCAGGAGCTTTGTAAAAATACCTATAAGTAAACATTATTTGGCACAGATATATTAGTAATAAAAAACAAATGTACCAGAAAGTCCAACTTGAAAGCAGCCAAAGTCTGAAAAGTTTGAATACTTACAGAGACACAATTGTATTAATTGATCGTCCAGAAAATCTCCAAGGATGTTCTGGGATTTTAAAGGATATAAAGGAAAAAACATTTCTCATTGCTGGATGCACCAGAATGGATATACGTCTGATCCGGGGCTGAGGCGGGTTCTCGCCACAAAGGGTCCAAGATGGAAAAAGGGGGAGGAACCAGATGGACCCCACAAAGAAAATAGGTTTTGCCAATATTCTCACACATATGTGACCCAATAATCTGTTCAAAAACAACATTGGATTGTTTAGTGTAAATAACGTATATAAATATATACTAATAAAGGACAAGGTCCAAATTTGGGTAATTGGTGTGAGGAAGTTCAAAATAAAAGAAGAAATGAATACCATAGGATCCCAAAGAGAAACACCAGAGTGCCCAGCAAGCCATTTGGGCGGATAGGTGGAAAAGGAAAAGAGAGCAAGAAGGACCATGCTTCCAGGATTGGAAGAAAATGTGTGCAAGGGAAAAAAGAAAAATAAAAGACAAATGTGAGTTGAAAAGGAAAGATAGATGTTCAGATAGATGTTATAATATTGTGTGCAAGCACACCTCACTTTTGCACTATTAATGGTTCAAACTGAAAGTTTTTTGTATACACACTTTATCACTGAGTCACATAGTATTGATTTATACATTGAATTTTTGTGAAAAATGTTTATGTATAAAACATATTAAATTTATAAGCCACAAATTTGGTGTATCAACACACTGAGTATTGCAAAACACCCAGCATAAGCAGCGCCACACCCACTAACAACTACCCAGGTAGGCAGCAGTTTTATTACACATCTTCTAGTTTTCCTATTAATCAGTCCATAGCGCTGATATTTTTTCAATTTTTGCAGAGCTCTTCCTGTAGACTTACCACTGTAACTTTGCTGTAGCTAGAGACTTGCCACGCAAATTTGCTACAAATTGGAAAAGCGTCAACTAGAACTTGTGCTCTGCAAGTGTACAACTTGCCACTGAAAATGTGCAGCAAGTTACCAGACTTACAATTTAACACTGCCACAAATTTGTCGCAAGGTGTCTTAATCTGGGTAAGTGACCCAGAGGGCCACAGCCCTCCACGCCTGTCCCTTTTTTAGACGTGTTGCTTCGATTAATTTCAAAATGATCTTACTTTTTTTCTTAAAATGGTACAATTTTTCAGTTTAAACATTTGATATGTTTTCTATTTTCTTTTGTGAATAAAATATTTAGTTTAAAATATTTGCGAATCATTGCATTCGGTTTTTATGTAGATTTTACACAGCCACCCAACTTTCCTGGAATTAGAGTTGTACACGTTTATTAGATACTGTTTGATATTCTATTGTTGAAGGCTGAAACACTTTATCTGATTCCCCCTATGTCTCAGTAGCCAGTTACAAATCTGTATGACGATCTGTTCCAGATCTTTAGCTGGCCATACACTATGCAAATTTCAGCGGGTTCCTGATGAACACTGTTATTGGCCCTCTCAACTCCCTCCTGCCCTGCATCCTTCGATTATAAAAATCAAAGAAGTCAGCAGGAAAAGTGTTGGCGGAACAGTTCCAGGCACTGTTTGGCTATTCTGTCTGCCACTGATGCCTTCATGGATACAGAAATCTGTTCAATTTTTTTCATTCAGTCCGCAGGTTAGCCTAAGAATATGTTACAAATAATGCTGCATAACAACTCATATAGTGAATAATATTTAACAATGATTCTTTCAATGATAATGTTCTTATCTGACCTGCATAGTCACTTTGATTTATGTTGATTCCAGCTTCAATGAGTGCATTGACTAGAGCCAAATTTCTTCTTCTAGCTGCTCTATGGAGTTGAGTCTCACCCACAAAGTTTCTTTTGTGTATATTCCCTAAGACTTTAAAGGAGAAATGCTATTTAGTTAATATCAGACAAATAAAACAATAAAAGCGGCAAACCATTATAGCTGAACATTTTTATAGTTTGGTTATCACTGTCCCTTGCAATAAAGTATATGTAACCCAATCACTAAAATCTCATATAATCTTTAACATGGTCAGTTTAAAAAGGATTTTTAATATTTTTAAATCTGCAGCTTTAGGTTTACAGGTGCATCTCATAAAATTAGAATATCATCACAAAGTCAATGTATTTCAGTAATTCAATTCAAAAAGGGAAAATTAATATATTTTATATAGATGCTTTCCACACCGAGTAATATATTTTAGGCATTTATTTATTTTAATTTTGATGATTATGGCTTACAGCTAACCCAAAAAAAAAAAAAAAAAAAACAGAAAACTAAAATTTCAGTATCTCAGAAAATTAGAATATTACATAAGATCAATAAAAAAATTATTTTTATTACAGAAGTTTTGGCTTAGTGAAAAGTATGTCCATGTACAGTATAGTATGCACTATACTAATACTTCCCTGAAGAAGCTTGTGTGACGAGCGAAACGCGTCAGCATTAAGTCATCACGTCTGTGATGCTCTGACACAGACAGGAACCACCAGATCAGCTTTCCATCCTTGAATAATTGACTATCTATGAAGGAGTGTGGACGCAGAAACAGATGTGCATTAGTGGCTGTCCTTGGACCAAGTTGGCGTTTTCATTGAATTTCCCAGGAAGTGGTGAGACCTCTGCAAACAGCTTTTAGCTGCACACCTACTTGCTCCTCACCCCCGTACAGCATTTCTTACACCTACATACTTGCACATCGCCTGTACCTGAGATCATCCACCACTCACCTGCTCTAGGCTATCCCGTGTGCTGCTTCACACTGAGTGGAAGATTCGCATAACCCACATAGTACGGAACTTTTTGCTATCTGACTGAGGGCTTGATTTACCTCCATGCAGCCTGTAAGGGATTGGAGCAGGTTCTCACTCCGAACACCCACCTGATTATACCATTAAGTGTGTGTTGCTTTGGTTTTTCTTGATTGACTTTCCCGTGTCTTTTCAAGAAGACTCACTGCTGTGGACTGTGAGATTACTGTGTTTCCAAACACCAAACTGCCCTGTTTAATACCTATTATGCCAATTCAGATGTAGGGGTATGGATGGAAGCATGTCTGGTGTAGCTGCCTGTTTGTGGTGACAACATAGTCATTTTTTAATTATAGTGGAGGTGTAATTTCTTAACATTTGTATTTTTGAATAAAAAGAATTTTGTATTGCCATAACCATTTTTTCCTCTGTGATGAAACTCTTAGGGACGCTTTCCTCTTTAACTATATGCTGTGATTAGTCTAGGAGGTTTACACTCTCTTTTCAAATTATTATTTTATGAGTGACGGTTATCTTTTATTAGGGATTACATTTGGAATATTAGATTTCTCCCTAAGTTTATATTGAGGTGTAGCTTGAGTCTTTTAGCTTTTTTTTGTTTATATATACTATACTAATACTTAGTCGGGGCTCCTTTTGCATGAATTACTGCATCAATGCGGTGTGACATGGAGGGGGATCAGCCTGTGGCACTGATGATGTGTTATGGAAGCCCAGGTTTCTTTAATATTGGCCTTCAGCTCATCTGCATTGCTGGGTCTGGTCTCTCATCTTTCTCTTGACAATACCACACAGATTATGTATGGGGTTTAGGTCGGCCGAGTTTGCTGGCAAGTCAAGCACAGTGATACCTGATCATTAAACCAGGTATTGGTACTTTTGACAGTGTGGGCAGGTGCCAAGTCCCGCTGGAAAATGAAATCAGCATCTCCATAAAGCTGGTCAGCAGAGGGAAGCATGAAGTGCTCTAGAATTTACTGCTAGAGGGCTGCGCTGACTTTGGACTTGATAAAACACAGTGGACCAACACCAACAGATGACATTGCTCCCCAAATCATCACTGACTGTGGAAACTTCCCACCATGCCTCCAATAGATTGGAGTGTCTACTTTGCAAATTGGGGTCATTTGGGGGGGGGGGGGGGTTGTGCCATCTTTGCATTTCATGGCCTTCAAAAGTGTGATAGGTAGTAAGGAGTGAGATCAACAATTTACGCCCATAGAAAGCCTGAAGGTGGGGAGTGGTTTTCCGGGTCCTGTACACGGCTAGACTGCCAAAAAGTCTCACACATGGGGTATCCCTGTACTCAGGAGAAGCAAGCAGCAGAATGTATTTTGGGGTGTCATTTCACATATACCCATGGCATGTGTGAGCATTATATCATTTACTGACAACTTTGTGTAAAAAAACAAACAAAAAAAAAAATAATAATTTTCCCGAAACTTGTGGCAAAATATAAACTATTCCATGGACTCATCATACCTCTCAGATAATAGCTTGGAGTGTCTACTTTGCAAAATGGGGTCATTTGGGGAGGGCTTTGTGCTATCTTGAAATGTCAGGGCCTCTGAAACTGTGACAGGTAGTGCAGAGGTAAAATAAGCAATTTACGCCATTAGAAAACTTGAAGATGGGGATTGGTTTTGGGGTCCTGTACGTGGCTAGACTGCCAAAAAGTCTCACACATGGGGTATCCCTGTACTCAAGAGAAGCAGCAGAATGTATTTTGGGGTGTCATTTCACATATACCCATGGCATGCGTGAGCAATATATTATTTAGTGACAACTTTGTGTAAAAAAAAAAAACAAAAAAAAAAACAAATTGTCATTTTCCTGAAACTTAGGGCAAAATGTAAAATACTCCATGGACTCAATATGCCTCTCAGCAAATAGCTTTGGGTGTCTACTTTCCAAAAAGGGGTCATTTAGGGGTTGTTTGAACAGTCCTGGCATTTTATGCTCAATTTTAGCAACACATCACCCACTCTTCTAACCACTTGAAAACCAAGCCTTTTCTGTGACTTTTCGTTTACATGAAAAAATATATATATTTTTTTACAAGAAAATTACTTTGAACCCCCAAACATTATATATTTTTTTAAAGCAGAGGCCCTACAGAACAAAATGGTGGATGTTGCAATTTTTTTTGTCACACGGTATTTGCGCACACATTTTCCAAACGCAATTTTTGCGTAAAATTTTTTTTTATATTTAATGCAGAAATACACTATATAATTCCAAATTGTTAGGTAAAATTTAAAAGATGATCTTATGCCGAGTACATAGACACCTAACATGACATGCTTTATAAATTGCGCACACCCGTGCCGCGGCAACAAACTACGTACAGTTTTAAAAGCCTTTAAAAGTCTTTACAGGTTACCACTTTGGACTTACAGAGGAGGTCTACTGCAAGAATTACTGCCCTCGACCTGGCGTTCGCAGCGATACCTCACATGCATGGTGCAATTGCGGTTTACATGACACTAGACCAACGCTTGTGTGCGCATTTGCGCGCAAGCACGGGGGGACAGGGGGGGCTTGATTTTTTTTTTTTTTTTTTTGCTTTTTTGACACCTTTTCTTTCACTTTTTTTTTTCTTTTAATCATTTTTATTGATATCATGGTGAATTTAAATTTCCCCTATGATAGCAATCTGTAGTGACAGGTACTCTTTTTTAAAAAAATTGGGGTCTTTTAGACTCTAGATCTTTCCTCTGACCATAACGCATCTGACCACAACAAAATTGGTGTGATAAAATACTTTCCCAATTTCCCAATGGCGCTGTTTATTTCTGGCGAAACAGAAGTCATGAATTGCTCGTAGCTTCCGGTATCTTAGGCCATAGAGATGATTGGAGCCATTCTCATCTCCAATCAGCTGTATGGTTAGATAATTGAACCGCCGGCTGCACTTTCGGGTTAACCGGTGGGACAGGAGAGCCCAAGAAAAACCGTGGAAGGCGGCGGAAGGCTGCAGGAGGGGGGGGGGGAGTCCCCTCCCACTGCATGTAAAAGCAGTCTAGCGGCCAATTATCCGCTAGGATTGCTTTTACATGTAAGCCGACCGCTGGCTGTAAAAAACGATACCAAGATGATGCCTAAATCTGCAGGCATCATCCTGGTATAACCACTCAAAGTCCAGCAACATACCAGTACATTGCTGGTCCTTGTTTGGCATATAGTGTAGGTTTTTTTTTTTTTTCATGCAGCCTGTGGGCTGAACGAAAAAAAAGAGAACCTATCAGAAATCAGCACAGGAATAATGTGCAGTATTACTCATCATTAACCGCCCAAACAACCACCCACTGAATTTAATGATGGGTATACACGACACTATCCACGTATACCAAAATAGGATTTTAACTGCAGTGCTGAAATCAGAAAATCCCCACAGCTGCTGCCAGCAAAGGTATCCATATATGGTGAGCGCAAACACTGTTTGTGTCAGAATATATAAAATCAATGCCGTGGCAGCGGACGAGTACCTGCAAGAGAAACAGGTCACAAAAGAATGAAAAACAAACAAAGTACAGTAAAAGTACAGTAGGAAGTGTAGAAGAACATAAAAAATGACTGAGACGACAACTATTTTTGGCTTTTATGCATTTTTTTTTTCTTCAAAACGTTAGAGTTCCAGGTTCCAGGTTCAGGTCTCTCAAAATGACGATAGTCATCGAACATCTTTTGAGACCCTGTGTAAATGCGCCCTAAACTGTGCCGTGCTGTACCCTACGCTAATAATCCACTAGTGTATGGTAGCGACGGAAACAGTCACCGTGGCAAAGACCAGGTCGGTCAGGACAGTCGGGACAATAATTCTGGGTGTCACGCCTAAATCCGCGCTTGCTGCAGACACGGCATCATTTTTGGGGGTATCTTTGGGTAGGGGTACTCGGGAGGTATTGCGGAAAATGCCTCTCATGCAGCCGGCTCACTGCATCTGGTTGGGGAATTTGGGCAGGAGCACCAGCTGGATACAGAAGGGCTCTGATTATCTCTTCTTGGAATTGAAAGAAGGATAATGTTCCGGCAGACGCTTTGTATAAGACAAAAGCGTTGTAAATAGCCAATTGAAATAGGTATACAGACACTTTTTGCCAGCGTCTGGCCTTATGGTTATAGTCGTGGACACAGAGGGGCTTCTCAACAACAACACCGGTGACCGTAGTAATTTGGACTGCCGTGTCTGGGTGAATGGAGGACAGAACGAAAACGTTCCGTTTGTCCCTCCACTTCACTGCAAGCAATTCCTCGCACCTCAAGCAGGCTCTCTCCCCCGAGCTCAGTGGGGCATTTACTAGCCGTTGGGGGAAGCCCCGGTGATTAGATCGCACGGTGCCACAAGCGCCAATTTGAAATTGAAAGAGGTGTCTAAAAAGTGGCACGCTTGTATAGAAGTTGTCCACGTACAAGTGGTACCCCTTTCCGAATAAGGGTGACACCAAGTCCCAAACTATCTTGCCGCTGCTCCCTATGTAGCCTGGGCAGTCGGGGGGCTCCACAGTGCTATCTTTTCCCTCGTAACTGTATAGCCTGTGGCCCTGTCACACAGCTTATACAACTTGACCCCGTATCTGGCATGCTTGCTGGGGAGGTACTGTTTGATAGCAAAGCCACCAGTAAACTTAATCAGGGACTCGTCAATGCAGACATCTTGTTGGGGGGTAAACAAGGCTGCGAACCGCTGATTGAAGTGGTCTACGAGGGGCCGAATTTTGTGGAGCCGATCATATGCAGGGCCTCCCCGAGGACGACAGAGTTCATTGTCGTTGAAATGCATGAACCGAAATATTTGTTCGTATCGAGCCCTGGACATAGCAGCAGAGAACACGTACATTTGATGAATTGGGTCAGTGGACCAATATAACCGCAATTCATTCTTTTTTGTAATGCCCGTGTTGAAGAAAAGGCCCAGAAAGATTTTAAACTCGGGAATCGTAATAGGATTCCAGGCGAATGGTCTGGCAAGGGGTGAATTTGGGTTGGCGGCGATGAATTGTTGAGCGTACAAATTTGATTGGTCCACAATAGATCCGAAAAGATCTTCAGTGAAAAACAGCTCAAAAAAGTTTATGGGATTAAAACCAGCTGTTTCCACTTGGATTCCGGGTTGGGCGGTGAATGGGGGAAGTACTGGCGCTGTGGAATCTGTGGGCTGCCAATTAGGATATGCCCGCGCTTCAGGGAGGACACTATGGGCTCTACGGGCCTATCTTCGGATACGCAGTGGCTGCGGGCCACGACTCGTGCTAGCCACCGCACCAGCTTTAACTGCACTTAGGTGACTCGCCACGTCACCAGGTGATACTGCAGTGCTGGTTAAAGGTCCAGGGTGTACTAGGCCGCTCATGCTTGCCATAACTCCCGGTTCTTGCAACTCAGCAACTCCAGAATGGGGTCGGGTACGCCTGACCTTAGCTCCGGCGACAGAGGGGTCCCTGCTATCCGTCAGGGAGCCGCTGCTGTCATCTGGTTTGTATACTGACCCTGATTCTGCCAGTGAGGCTTCCCCATCGCTCCCATCTGACATGGTCAGCATACTGTAGACCTCTTCACCACTGTACCAACGTTTTGTCATTTTAGTAACTAAATTTACTGGTACAGTAGTGCGACTACTAGGTAATAAAAGCACCTGGTTGTCGAGGACTATTTGGTCGCTACAAAAAAAAAACCTGCTAGTGCTAGCAGAGATCAGGCCTGACTCTGCTAACGCAGCGGTTTTGTGTGATTTGTGTTTTTTGGAAGTGTCAGTAATCTATTGATTACTACACTTGCCTGGGTAAGGTGGTCTGGGCAAGGGGGCTAATACAGTGATCTGTAATCACTGTATATAGTGAACACTGTGACAGGGCAGTGAAGGGGTTAACTGGGGGAGATCAAGGGGTTAAACCTTTATATGGGATAGATGGCGGGTGGCCTAAACCTATTTGGGCTTAGCGCAAGCGCAAATTAGGGTCACTAGTGACACTAAATACAGTGATCAGTATTTACCTATATACTGTATTTAGTGCACATAGTAATAGGGAGTAAAGGGGTTAACTGGGGGTGATCAAGGGGTTAAAACTTTATTAGAGGATAGGTGGCGGGTGCCCTAACCCTATTTGGGCCTAACGCAAGCGCAAACTAGGCTCACAAGTGACACTTATACAGTGATCAGTAAAATATATGTATACCACTGTATATAGTGTTCACTGTGAGGTGTTTGGGGGTGATCAGGGGGTGATCAGAGGTGATCAAGGGGTTAAATGTGCCTATGTGAGGTGTGTCAGTGTGCTGTTTGGTGGAACTCACATTTTTGATGTGTCTCTGTCTTCTCCTGGAACCGAAAGGGCTCCAGAAGGGACAGTGACATCACTTCCCCTGCCTGTGTTTACATTACACAGGCAGGGGACAGATTACCATTGGCTGGGACCGATCGCCAGACACTTACAAAAAACCATTTGTCAGTATCTGGTGACTGATCAGTTCCCCACCGAATCCGATCGGAATCGGCAGCCGCGGCGTGCGGGAGCGCGCTCTGGGAGCCGTGATCGCGCCCGACGTAGGTCTACGTCACTGGATGGGATCGTGCCACACTGCCGCAGTAGTGTCCATGTAAGCGGACGTAAAGTGGTTAAATGAAAACCATTAGAAATTATTTAGATGATATGGCAATGTATGAGTGAGGCATCATGTTTTCAATATATTATCAAGGTGAAGCATAGCTTTTGCGCTTTATTAAAACATGCAGGAGAATGCAAAAATGTAATTGAAATGTCTATATTTAAAAATCCATGTACTACATACAATCACTGGCCACTTTATTAGGTACATCTGTTCAATTGCTTGGTAACACAAATTGCTAACCAATAACATGGCAGTAACTCAATGCATTTAGGCATCTAGATGTCGTGAACATGACTTGCTTAAGTTCAAACCAAGCATCAGAATGGGGTAGAAAGGGGATTTAGGTGACTTTAAACATGGCATGATTGTTGGTGTCAGATAGGCTATCTAAGTATTTTAAAAACTGCTGATCTACTGGGATTTTCATGCACAACCATCTCTAGGGTTTACAGAGAATATTCAGATAAAGAGAAAATATCCAGTGAGTGGAGGTTGTGTGGAGGAAAATGCCTTGTTGATGTCAGAGGAGAATGGGCAGATTGGTTTGAGATGATAGAAAGGCAACAGTAACGGCAACAGTAACTCAAATAACAGCTTATTACAACCAAGGTATGCAGAATACCATCTCTGAATGCACAACATAGAACCTTGAAGCAGATGGGCTACAACTAGGGATGGGCCGAACGACCCCCTGTTTGGTTCGCACCAGAACTTTAGGACATTGCGAAAGTTCAGAACCGAAAAGCGAACCCCATTGAAGTTTATAGGACCCGAACTGGAAAAATCAAAAGTGCCCATTTTGAAGGCTTTTTTGCAAGTAATTGGGCATACAATGGTTATGGGGGTCCAGGTAGTGCCCTGGGGAACATGTATCAATGAAAAATACGTTTGTAAAAAACGTCAATTTTTAAATGAGCAGTGATTTACTGATGCTTAAAGTGAAAGCAACAAAATGAGAAATAATAATAATGAATAATTCCTTTCAATATAGTGCCTGGGGGGTCCCCTTAGTCAACCTGTAAAGTGGCACATCTGTACTGTGTATAGAAGTTGCTGCAGAAATAATTGCATTTATAAAGCCAAAAAATTACATTTTCCCTGCAGGCTTTCTTTATTTTGTAAACAACAGCTTGGGGAGCAAGTCTGTATGATGAGGCCACAATGTAGTGCACTGGGAACAAGATTAGTGGTTTACTGAATAAATTCTGGTGTCTCTTCCACAGACTTTGGATAGAAATAACGCACAGAAATATACTGCGTAAAATGTGCACTAACGCACAGAAATATACTGCGTTAAACAGCGCGTAAGGCACTGAAATATACTGCGTTAAATGTGCACTAAGGCACTGAACTTTACTGCAATAAACGGCACCTAATGCACTGAGATATACTGTCATTTCAATTTTATTTTATTTAGAAAGTACAAGTATACAAGGAAAAAATGAAAAGTGAGAAGTGAAAAACAAAAACTCCTTCAAAAACCATCTTCGTTAATACCAATTATCCTGATATACAACAATTTATAGTCAGAGTACAGATACCGAGCATTCAATATTCGACAAACACTTTAACTTCAAGAGATAATTCAACTTACAAAACCTTTATATATTGTTAATAGGGCAAATTCATATCAAAGATATGATCCAAGAACTTAATGTTCCCCTGAATAGATCACTTAGCCCAGATTTAAAAAATCAATACAACATAGTACCTTAATTCCTTACCGACTTAATGTAAGCACTCTTAACTGATCAGGAGGAAAGAGAATGAGGGAGAAAAATCGCAGAAAACCACAAAATAAAATAAAAAAAAAAGGGGGGGGATACGCACTCCGCCATGATCACAGTCCACTCTTGACGGATACATCAGAGGCCCAATCGTCAAACCCTGCCGAATTTCGAAACTCAGACCATAGGGACCAAGTATTCTTGATCCATTCCAAATCACCAAGTTGTTCAAGTAGATGTTCCAAAGCTTTCATTTTATCTACCTCCACCGCCCACTCCACCAATGAGGGCACGTGTAATTGTCTCCAATATCTAGGGATCACATTTCTCATAGCTGCCAAAAAGTGGCACAGGATATCTGACATAGCCACCCTGAGTGATCCCGGTATCATCGATAACAGAGCTATCTCAGGGAAAGGAGTCACTGTAGTCTTTGTCAACCTACAGAGCAAAGACATTTTCCCATAACTTAAGGATTTGGGGCAATGCCACCAAATATGTAGCATTGTACCCCTATCCGTGGAGCATCTCCAACATGTATCAGACAATGTGGAATCTATGTATCTAATGGTAGCCGGACAACGATACCATCTGGTCAGTAGTTTAAACCCCTTTTCTTGGATCCTAATATCTACAGAGTCCATGTGTTAGAACATAGCACTTATGCTAGTCCAAAGGGGCAATAGCATGCCCAAGTTCCCGTTCCTAAACCCTAGTGTAGGGCGGGAGTTCCGGGCGAAAGGCTTTAATCAGCAACCCATGTAAAGAAGAAAGTACATGCCTAGGAGGGTCCGTCTGAAGAAGCATACCCTCAAATTCTGATGGTTCCCCTCGTACATCTGCCAAAGAGGAAAAGTTAAAGTGGAGTTCCGGCCACATACACATTTTTAACCTAAAAATACCCCCCTAATCCTAAGCTATCCCGAATTCCCCTAACACTAACCCCACATTACAGGTCATTACAGTTATAGAATAAAGATAAATACTTACCTTAAAAATTGATTGCAGAGCGAGGCCATCTCCAGTGTGGGCATCTGAAGCCGTGGCGTCCCCTTGCTGTGTCCTTCTTCCGGGTTCCTGGCTACCCAGAATGCCGATCGCAATCTCGCGCATGCACTGTCGATTGCGATCGGCAATCAGAGTAGCGGCCAGGGCAGTTCCCATTGCATCCTGGGATTGATGACGCTCATCTCCCAGGACGCAATGCAAAGGAGGAAGTGACATCGGCGGCCGTGTCTGCACAAGGCGGAAGAGGAAGGAAGGCAAGTTTATTTTCATTAAAAAGAAGGTAAGTAAAAAAAATAAATAAATAATATATATATATATATATATATATATATATATATATATATATATATATATTAACTATCCAATTCTTTTTCAGGTTTTTTTTTATGCTAACTGATGCTGCAAAATTTTTTTTTAGGGTGGAACTCCACTTTAGGTATGAGGAAACTTGTCGCCTGCACATCCAGGCTTTCATATTTTGCGAAGGTTCTTGAATTGAAGAGTCAGTCTGTATTATATGTAGGATCTGCTTGTAATAGTTGAGCCAAATGGCGATTATCTTTTTTATTCCATGGGTCAAAACGTGTACTTGCAATAGCCACCGGAATTTCCGGGGTCTCCCAGATCTTTGAGATTGAACCAGATTCTGCCACATTGTCCCAGATCCATAAAGTCTGGCGTGTCAGTCCAGTAAATAAAGATAATTCTCCTCGATGAGTTGCTGGCACCCAAGGCGCCGCTCGTAATTCAAAGGGGTTAATATATTGCTCCAATTGAACCCACAATTTAGACCATAGGCCATGGAACCAATCCACTATTCGTGTCAACACTGCCGCTTTGTAATAGAGAGAAGAGTCAGGTGCTACAGCACCCCCCATATCTTTCAGAAGGGACAGCATCTCATATTGTAATCTAGGCCTTGAGTTCCATATGAACCGAGAGAACAATCGACAAAGTTTAATGAAGTATGAAGATGGAATAAAAATAGGTATTAACCGGAACAGGTATAAGAAGCGTGGAAGAACATCCATCTTTAAAACGTTTATCCTTCCAAACCAGGAAAGTCTTTTAATAGAATAGGGCGACAAATCTGTTTGAGCTTTACAGAATCGAGGCTCAAAATTTACAGCAAAAAGCTCAGATGCCTTAGTGGGGAGTGTAATCCCTAAATAACGAACTGAGGTAGAATTTTTCTTGAATGGAAAAGAATACAAAAGCTGCTGTAGGATACTTCTAGATAAAGACACATTTAAAATTTCAGATTTGGTAAGATTAACTTTAAAGTTACTCATTCTCCCAAACTCCTCAAACTCTTGTATAATTGCAGATAGTGAGTTATGGGGGCGAGTAACAAACAGCAGTAGGTCATCTGCCAGTTTAGAATGAATAGGACCAGTTGTCACCCCATATATAGAGGGGTTGTTCAGTAAAGCTACAGCTAAATGCTCCATTGTCAATACATAAAGAAGAGTCGTGTCCTGTTATGAATCCTAAATGAAGGAGATAATGAGCCATCAATTCGAATTCTAGCATATGGAGAAGATTATAGAGACATAATCCAGGATAACATACAGTATGTGGTCCCAACCCAATCTGTTGCAAAGTCAACCAGAGAAATTTCAAATCTACTCGGTCAAATGCCTTTTCAGCATCCACTGTGAGAAGGCACATCGGAATATTGTGGGAACGTGCATAGTCCATCAGAAAAAGGGTCTTATCTCTTACCTCCCAAACCCCCAAAAAAGCCCACCTGATCAAGATGGATCAACCGGGGCATAATAGGCTGCAGCCTATTTACTAAAAAAATTGGCATCGATTTTGAGATTAACCCCAATCAAAGATATGGGTCGATAATTTGCACAAATTTGCACAAGGTGCAAAAGAAACATCTTCTGAAAGAGAATTAATCATTTTAGTCATGAGGGGAACAAGAAAAGGAGAGAAAACCTTATAAAATTTAGGGGTAAAACAGTCTGGGTCTGGACTTTTCCCTGGGGGGGGTGGTCGAAATAACTCTTGCCACCTCTTCTTCTGTAACAGACGATTCAAGCTCCCCCACTACCTCTCCTTCCAAAATCGGAAGGGCAGTCTTCATAATATAGGACCGTTTATCTGCTTCCAAGAGGGCATACTGATCTGGGGTCGACGTTGACGATATGTTATATAAAGGCTTATAAATTTCTTTAAACGTTTGCCCGATATTATTCAGAGAGAATACTAATTCCCCAGTAGCATCATGAATATGAGTTATGAAAGTGGATGGAGACCTAGAATGTAGAACCCTAGCTAAAGACTTCCCACACTTATCTTGAAATTTATATTGTTGCAGAGCTATTTTATCAGAATATCTACAGGCAGATGCCTCATACAACTCTCTGAGACTTAAAGGAGCTGCGGATACATCAGCCGAAGAGTGTACTGTAGGCGCTTTTTTATTTTCCATTTCACGGAGGTGTGCAACAGTGGCTTCTATGGCCGCTGAGCGTTCCCTCTTCAATCCAGTCCCCATCTGAATAAAGAAGCCAGGAAGAACAGCCTTAAGCGCCTCCCATTGAATGGGAAGTGAGGTCTCATCAGATGCATGATCACTAAGAAAATTATTAATGGTCTTCTCAATCAGATTTATAAATTCTGAACTCATCAGTAAAGTGTAATTTAAGCGCCAAGTCCATTCTCTTGTCGGTGAGGCCGGTAAGAGAAACGTTAAATATATTGGAGAATGATCAGACCACACCAAGGAGTCTATATCACATATAGGGGACCAGTCTAAACAACTGTGATCCACAAAAAAATAGTCTATGCGACTATAAGATTGACAAACTGATGAAAAATGTGTAATTCTGAATTTTGGGATGCAGAATCCGCCAAACATCTACCAAGTGTAAGTTGAATAAAGCCCACTTAAAAGCCCTGAGTTTAGTGAAGGAAATTGTGGTTCTCGAGGTCGATGAGTCTAACAGGGGTTCCAGCGGGATATTAAAATCCCCCCCCCCCCCCCAATAGAAATTTCCCTTCTGCAAAATTTGACAAAAGTTCTAAATACTTCAGGGCTGTTGCTACCTGATCCACATAACAGTATACTACTGTAAATTTAGTCTCCCACAATAAGAATTTTATAAACACATATCTGCCCTGTGGGTCAGATACCTGGTCTATCAAATCAATAGGAAGCGACTTGTGAATCGCAATAGATACTCCTTTTGACTTCTGCACTGGATTGGAGCTATTAGACCACCTGTTAAAATACCTGTCGAGTCGGACCGAAAATGTGTCCCCTGTAATGGGAGTATATTCACTTGATTTTCATGCATTTGATACAGAATTTGCCCCCTTTTAGAGGCTACATTGATGCCATTGACATTATAAGACCCCATCTTCAGCTTGAGGCCACAATGTAGTGCACTGGGAACAAGATTAGAGATTTTTTTGGATATATTCTGGTGTCTCTTCCGCAGACTTTGCATAGAAATAACGCACAGAAATATACTGCGTAAAATGTGCACTAACGCACAGAAATATACTGCGTAAAATGTGCACTAACGCACAGAAATATACTGCGTAAAATGTGCACTAACGCACAGAAATATTCGGTGTTAAACGGCACTAAATGCATTGAAATATACTATGTTAAATGTGCACTAACGCACTGAAATTTACTGTGATAAACGGCACCTAATGCACTGAAATATACTGTCTTAAACGTGCACTAACGCACAGAAATTCACTGCGTTAAAAGTGCACTAACGTACACAAAAAAATACTTTGTTAAACGGCACGTAACACACTGAAATATATTGTGTTAAATGTACACTAACGCACAGAAATATACTGCATTAAATGGCACGTAACGCACTGAAATATACAGTGTTAAATGTGCACTAACGCACTTAAATATACTGCATTAAACGGCACATCATGCCCTAAAATATACTGCGTTAAACGTGCAAAAACGCACTAAAATTATACTGCGTTAAATGTGCACTAACGCACATAAAGATACTGCGTTAAACATGCACTAACGCACATAAATATACTGCCTTAAATGTGCGGTAATGCACTGAAATGTACTGCGTTAAACGTGCAGTAAAGCACAGAAATATACGGTGTTAAATGTGCATGAATGTACTGAAATATACTGCAGTAAAAAGGCACGTAATGCACTGAAGTATACTGCGTTAAACGTGCACTAATGTACAGAAATATACTGCATTAAACGTGCAGTAACGCGCTAAATATATACTGAGATAAACGTGCATTAATGCACAGAAACATACTGCAATAAACGGCATGTAACGCACTGAAAAATACTGCGTTAAACGGCACGTAAACGCACTGAAACATATTTTGTTAAACATGCACTAACGCACTGAACTATAATGCAGTAAACCTGCCCTGACAAAAACAAACTGACACTAAATTTAAATTAAATGGTCACTCACTACACTGAACTATCACTATATTCACACTAAAGTAAAAATAAACGTTTACTAAACTCACACTGACTGAACTATCACTAGATTTACACTAAAGTAAAAATGAATGGTCGCACTACACTCAAACTGACTGAACTATTACTAGATTCACACTAAACTGATATTCTACACTGACAATAGAATCACAATAGCACACTAACTCTCTAGTAGCACTGAATGGAGCCCTGTTCTATCTCTCTCCAAGCCGATATCATACTGCAAATGGCTGCTATTGAAAGAATACTTTTATAGTGTGGGGTGGGACTAGGAGCAATGAGCCATGATTGGATAGAGTCATCATTACTTTCTCCAATCATGGCTCTGACAGTGCTCTGTGCCCTGATTGAGCAAAGCTTTCATTGCTTCAGCCAAATAGGGCTTAAAATGCACTGTGCGGAAGGGCAGTGCATTGTGGTCATTTGGCGGGCCAAACAAAAAGTTGAACGCCCCGATAACTCGGGTGTTCATTGAAAGGGCGAACAGCCAATGTTTGGCCCGAACTCATGCTCGGGCCGAACTGTTCACCCATCCCTAGCTACAACAGCAGAAAACCGAGTGTCACTTCTGTCATCTAAGAACAGGAAACTAAGGCTACAATTCACACAGGCTCACCAAAATTGGACATAACGGTGTGCCTGGTCTGACGAGTCTCGATTTCAGTTGTGACATTCAGATGGTAGGTCATTATTTGGCGTAAACAACATGAAATCATGGATCCATCCTGCCTTGTATCAACGGTTCAGGCTGGTGGTGTAATGGTGGTGTCTTGGCACACTTTGGGCTCCTTAGTACCAATTGAGCATCGTTTAAATGCCACTGCCTACCTAAGTATTGTTGCTGACCATGTCCATCCCTTTATGACTACAGTGTACCCATCTTCCGATGGCTACTTCCAGCAGGATAATGCACCATGTCACAAAGCTTAAATCATCTCAAACTTGTTTCTTAAACATGACAATGAGGTCACTGTATTCCAATGGCCTCCACAGTCACCAGATTTCAATCCAATAGAGCACCTTTGGGATGTGGTGGAACAGGAGATTCCACATATGGATTCGCAGCCGAAAAATCTGCAGCAACTGCATGATGTTATCTTGTCAATATGAACCAAAATCTCTGAGGAATGTTTCCAACACCTTGTTGAATTTATGCCACAAAGAATTAGGCAGTTCTGAAGGCAAAAGGAGGCCCAACCCCGTTTAAATCACTTTATGGCCAGGTGTGCCTATGTACAAAAACAACAATTACGCTTTGTAACCTATAGACCAACTTTGTTTTTCACAGGTGTGTACAATTTTAAGGTTTGAGATATTTGTCATTGATTTACATTGACTTGCGAAACCACATCTTTTATATTTTAATAAAATATTGGGTAATTTACAGTGCTGTGTGCACTAAAATTAATTTTTATGTGATATAAAACATTGCAACGGACACTAGTTTAATCTTCAGGATCTCTGGTTTCAGAAAAACTGGATTTTTGACTTACCGTAAAATCCTTTTCTCTTAAGTTCATTGATGGACGCAGTTCCTGATGCATATCAGTAGGGTTATACTGCCCCCTACAGGAGTAGGACACTAGACAGAAAAAAAGTTCTGGCTACGCCTATGGGCAGTCCCAGAGGGTACACCCTCTCTCTTCCTGCATAGGATGTCAATTTTGCATCAAAGCAGTGTCAGAGAAGTAATACCAACCTAACTCAAAATAGAGGGCCGGGTACTGCGTCCTTCAATGAACTTAAGAGAAAAGGATTTTACGGTAAGTAAAAAATCCAGTTTTCGCTATCGTTCATTGACAGACACAGTTCCTGATGCATATCAGTAGGGATGTCCCAAAGCAGTGCCAAAACAAGAGGGGTGGGAACAGCAAAAAAAGTCCCCAAGGCTAAACACAGCCAACCAGGCAACACAGGACTCATCAGAACAACAAGATGAGATCCACCTGAAACAAACAGTAAACACCCTCAAGGAAGGCCAAAAAGCCCCCTAAACAGCAGCCTGCAAAAACTTTACGGTCAAAAGAGGCATCCGCAGATGCCAGCACATCCACCTTATAAAATTTGGTAAAGGTGTGAACAGACGACCAGGTAGCCGCCTTGCAAACCTGAAGCACAGATGCCTGATGGAAAAAAGCCCAGGGAGCACTAAGCGCCCAGGTAAAATGCGCCTTAACAGGGAAAGATGGAACCTGACTCTTAATTGAATAAGTCTGCACAACTGTCTGTCTGATCCATCCGGAAATAGTCACAGCAGACGCAGGCAGCCCTTTCTTTGAACCATCCGTGAGAACAAAGAGCGAATCTGACTTTCCAAAAGACTCAGTAGTCACCAAGTACACCCTCATTACCAGAACCACATCCAGAGTATGCAGTGCAAACTCCTTAGGATGTTTTTTGGCTTAGGACACAAAGAGGTTAGTGCGATGTCCTCATTTAAGTGAAAACTGGAAACTACCTTCGGAAGGAAGGACGGATCCGGATGAAGTATCACTTTATCCCTGTGAATCACCAAGTAGGAAGAAGAACGACAGGACAACGGTGCCAGTTCTGACATCCTGTGTGCAGAAGTGGTAGCCACCAAAAATGCCACCTTCTGGGATAAGGTAAGCAGGGGAATCTCCCGAATACTTTTGAAGGGAGGTCTCTGGAGAACCGACAGCACCAAATTAAGGTCCCAGGGTGACAACAGGAGTCGCACCGGAGGTAACAAGTGTCGCACCCCCTAGATAAAATTAGGCACCAGGGAATGGGTGGCCAACGGCCTTTGGAAGAAAACTGCCAAGGCCGAGACCTGACCCTTGATTGTACTCAAGGCCAGCTTTTGATCAACTCCCCGTGGAAGGAAAGCCAAGATCCGAGCCACTGAGTAAGAGCGAGGGGGAGCCCTAAGAGACTCACACCACGCAATATACGACTTCCACGTACGATGATAAATCTCTCTAGAAGTCGCTTTCCTCGCTTTAAGCAGAGTGGGAATCACTGAAGTAGACGAACCCCTATCCTTCAGCTCCTGGCTTTCAACATCCAAGCAAGCGACCATAAAGCAGGATGGGAGATTGGCCCTGGAGACAGTAGATCCTCCTTGAGAGGAAGTCCCCAAGGAGCGTCTGTGACTAGTCTGACCGGGTCGGCGTACCAAGCTTGGCGAGGCCAGTCCGGAGCCACAGGGATGACAGGAATCCCTTCTGCCTTGATCTTGTGAAGAAGTCTTGGCAGCAACTTGAGGAGGAAAGGCATACATCAGCTGATACTGACTCCACGGGCCACCCACGCGTCTGCAGCGTCTGCCAGAGGTTCCCGGGAGCGGGCCACAAACCTCTGTACATTTCCATTGACCCGAGATACCAACAGACCAACATCCGGAGTGCCCAAACAAAGGCACAACTGCTGGAACACCTCCGGATGGAGAGACCATTCCCCCGAATCCAAGGCTTGTCGACTGAGGTAATCCGCGTGCCAATTTTCCACTCTTGGAACAGCGGGGGGGCTGGAACAAAGCGTTTCACCCAACGAAGGATGCCCGCCACTTTCAAGGCCGCAAGGGCACTTTTGGTGCCCCCTTGGTAATTAACATAAGCCACGGCCGTGGCATTGTTCGATTGAATGCGCACTGGACAACCCTGCAGGTTTTTTGTCCAGTGGACTAGACAAAGCCAGATCACTCTCAGCTCCAGAACATTGATCGGTAACCTGGATTCTTCCAGGGACCAGACTCCTTGATCAGACAGCCTGCCGAGAACTCCCCCCCCCCCCCATTCGGACAGACTTGCATCAGTGGTGACAATTGTTCAATATATAGGGAGGAAGGATTTCCCTTGCTTGAGCATCAGGGACCGAAGGCACCAGATCAGGGACTCCTTGGTCGCCTGGTTCAGCTAGATCTTAATGTCCAGGGAATTTGGATTCTTGTTCCAATTGAGAAGGATTTCCTTCTAGAGGATCCCCGTGTGAAATTGAGCGAAGGGGACCACCTGGAAGGATGACACCATCAGTACCAGAACTCTCACACAGGTCCAAAGGGATGACCATTTGCTGCTCAGCAACAACTGAATCACAGTCTGGAATTCTTGGAGTTTTTCCTGAGGAAATAGCACCCTGGCTGAGGATGAGTCCAAAGTCAGGCCCAAGTAATCCAGTCTTATGGAAGGGCCCAAAGACGACTTCTAAAGGTTCAGAATCCACCCAACTCCTCCAGAGTTCTCATGGTGATTGCCAAATTTGTTCCCAGCACTGTAGGAGACTCTGCAGCAGATCGCCCAGGTAACCTAGGACCAATATCCCCAGCTTCTGCAACAATGCCAGGATCAGGGCCAACACCTTGTGAAGACCCGAGGAGCAGAGGTGAGACCAAAGGGCAACACCACAAACTGATAGTGATCCTCTCCCACGGCAAAAACTGAGAAATTGTTGGTGTCCTGCACAGATTGGGATGTGAAGGTAGGCATTTTTGATGTCTATGGAGGCCAGGAAATCCCCCTGATGTAGGGAGGCCACATTCGTGTGAACAGATTCCATCTTGAACTTTTGAACTCGCACAAAGCAATTTAGTGCTTTCAGGGGATTGGACACACCTTGTCTTCCTTCCTGGGAACCGTGAACAGGTTTGACTAAAAGCCATGAAAATGTTCCATGCACAGAACCGGAACTATTATCCCCTGTTGCACTAGGTCCTGAACTGCCCCAGAGAGCACCAGCAAGTGATCCGGGGACAGTCACACATTGGAAGGGAAAAACCTTACCAGAGGGACTGATCAAAACTCAATCTTGTAACCGGACCGTATGACCTCTTTTTTTTTTTTTTTTTTTTTTACTTTATTTTTATTTGCATATAAAATCTCAATATACAGAGTTCCATCAATTTGATTTAGATTCGCAAGTTACATAATTAAATTATGCATCAAAAAGGCACACAAAAGAAATACATATACATTTTCCCTTCCCACCCTCCCCCTACCTCCCAGGATTCCTCCCCTTCTTGCCAGCCGTTTCGCTCTACAATGCCTCTCCATAGTAGATATGCTAATTGTTTATTTCAATATATTTAGTTGATTTTTTAAATTCTTTCCATTTCCCCCATTTTCTTATCATATTCCTTGGAATCTCCTCTTGTGTATTACATAGGTATTCCAAATTATAGTTATTATTTATCTTTTTACACCACTCCTTTATTTTCGGGCTCTCCTTTTCTCTCCACTTTTTTGGTATGGTTCCTTTTGCTGTATTCAGCATTGTTGGGACCAGAGTCATTTTATATTTTTTTAAAGGTATTGTTGTTTTGTGAAATAGGCATGCCCATGGATCGTCCGGCACTTTTATTTCGGTGATGTCTTCAATCAGTTGTCTTACCTCTAGCCAAAAATCTCTTATTTTGGGACAGTCCCAAAATAAATGATAAATTGTACCTATGTTACCGCAGTCCCGCCAGCATTTATCTGTCTTGCCTGGTTGGTATTTATTTATCACTTCTGGGGTGATGTACCACCTATATAGACATTTATAGTTTAATTCTGTAGTACTGACATCTATGGCTGTGGATCCCGCCATCCCCAGTACGGTCCCTAGCTCCTGTCCTTGCAAATGTGTTCCTATTTCTTTCTCCCATTTTCCTATATATGGAGGTTTCTCCATACTGTGCCATTCCGTCAGCATTTTATAAATCTGAGACACTCCATGCCTTTGCATGGGAGAGTAGCTCAGTTTCTCGATATTGTTAAGATTATTTTCCGACCTAATCGGCTGTGGTAATGAGCTGACAAAATGTTTCAGCTGGAGATATCTCCAATTATCTATTTTTATATTATTATTTTCTTGTTTTAATTTCTGAAGTGTTTTTATGTGCCCTTTGTGTAAAATATCTTTTAATTGAGTGTTCCCTATCCAGTTTCCCCCCTGTTCTTCCTCCCCGGGTGGGAAATATTTAGTGCCATTTAATGCTATCATTGGTGAGTTATATTCCCATTTCAGTTGCTTATTTATTCCATCCCATATTTTATAAACTACTTTTGTCAATTCATGTGCTCCCTGCGTTTCCCTATATTTTGGTGGGATCCAAATTGTTTTGTGTAACTGATTATTATTTTGTGTACATTCTATCTCTACCCATCTTTTTTCTCTCCTTTCTATTTTTGTCCAGTCCACCATTCGTGTAATAATTACCGCCTTATAGTACCTCTCTATGTCTGGGGTGGCTAATCCTCCCTGTGCTTTGCTTCTTGTCAGGATCTTATACTGTACTCTGGGTTTTTTCCACTGCCATATATACTTTGTCAGTAGGTTTCTAATTACCCTAAAAAAATTTGCGGGGATGTTTATTGGCAATAGAGAGAAGGTATATAAGATTTTTGGCAAGATAAACATCTTAACAACATTGTTTCTTCCGATCCATGAGATTTGACCATTTGATTTCTTTCTTATTTCTGTTTTTATTTCGTTCAGTAACGGTATATAATTAGCTTGATATAATTTTTCAGTTTGAGGAGTTAAATATATCCCTAGGTATTTTAATTTTTCTTTTGTCCACGTATATGGGAAGTGTGTTTTTATACTTTGTTCTTCCTGAGTATTTAACCTTATGTTGAGAATCTCTGATTTTATTGGATTTATTTTAAAGTTTGACAACTTTCCGTAATCTTTTAGCTCCTTTTGAATATTTGGGAGAGTAATCCTTGGATTTGTGACAATGAAAAGCAAGTCGTCAGCGTATGCTGCGACTTTGTGTTCTTCTTGATTTACCTTCACTCCTTTTATGTCTACATTTTGTCTAATTTTTGCCAGTAATGGTTCCAGGGTTAACACGAACAATAGGGGTGACAGGGGGCACCCCTGTCTTGTCCCATTACTCATTCCAAATTTCTCTGATAAGCTTCCGTTTATTTTTATTTTTGCTGTGGGGTTGTTATATAATGCTTCTATCCATTGCCTCATTCTTAGCCCAATCCCTAAACTTTTTATGGTTTCTTTCATGAAGTCCCAGTCAACCCTATCAAAAGCCTTTTCGGCATCAATTGATAATAGGATGGAGGGGACTTCATGTTTTGTTGTTTTTTGTAAAAGTAGCAAGGTGCGTATAACATTATCCTTACCTTCTCGACCTGGAACGAATCCAGTCTGGTCCGGATGGATCCACATTTTTAATAAATCTTTTAATCTCGTTGCCAAGATTTTCGCAAATAATTTTGTATCTGTATTTAACAACGCGATTGGCCTATAACTAGAGCATAGGGTTTGATCTTTCCCTTCTTTCGGTATGACCGTTATATGTGCCATTAAAGATTCTTCTCTTAGTTCTTCCTTCCCTATTTTATTCAGATATTCTAGCATTTTTGGTATTAATATTTCTTTAAATCTTTTATAATACTTTATTGTGTATCCATCTGGACCTGGACTCCTTCCATTTTGAGTGGTTTTTAATGCTTCTCTTATTTCACTTTCAGTAATTGGCGCTTCAAGAAGTTCCAATTTATCTTCTGGGATCTTGGGCAGGTTTGCTTCCTCAATATATTTTTGGATATTAATTATTCTTTCCTGCCTTGTTTTTGAGGTTTCTTTCTTCCGGACGTTATATAGCGTACTATAGAAGGCATGGAACGCTTTAGCTATTTCTGTAGTTGAATTTACTGTTTCATTTTTACTGTTTTTGATTTTTTCTATATAATTTTTTGATTTTTTCTTCCTCAGTAATCTTGCTAGGGATTTCCCTGGTTTATTTCCAAAGTTGTATCTGTATCTAGCTATCTTATTGAAGTGATTTCTAGATTCTTCTTCCAATAGATCTTTTAATTCATCTCTTTTAATTATAAGGTTTTCCTCTATTTCTTTTTTAAATTCTTTTTTATGTTTTTGTTCTAGATCATATATTTCTCTTATGAGTGTATTGATTTGATTGGACCTCTCTTTCTTTTTTTTTGAGGCACTGGCTATTAATATCCCTCGGATATACGCTTTGTGTGCTTCCCAGAGTGTAGCGGATGATATTTCTGGCGTATCATTCTTTTGAAAGTATAGCTCTAGTTCTTTTTCTAGTCTGTTTCCTATTTCTTCATCTAAAATTAGTTCTTCATTTAACCTCCATGTTCCCATACTTTTGTGGTGTGTCGGTGTCTTGATTGTTAGGGTTAGGGGGGCATGGTCTGACAGTGTGATTGTACCTATTTCTGTAGTTTCTACAAATTCCAACAGGCGGTGGTCAATAAAAAAGTAATCCAGTCTTGAGTACATCGAGTGTATTGAGGAGTAGTAAGTATAGTCTCTTTTTTTTGGATGTTGAACCCTCCATGCATCTACTAATTGGCTCCGGTGTAACTTTACCCTTATTTTCCTCAGTTTTTGGTCTCCTAACGTCCTTACTCCCGATGTACTATCGACGTTTGGATCTAAACAAAAATTTATATCTCCTGCCATTATCAGGTAGCCTTTTTTAAAGCTCTCTAGGTCATACAGGATTCTCCCCAGATATTCACTTGGTTTTTTGTTTGGGTTATAGATATTGGCCAATGTCAGCTCCATCCCCCTTATTTGTCCCTTAAGGAAAATGTATCGGCCATTCGGGTCTGTTTTCATTTCTTCTAAGGAGAATTCTGTATTTCCAGCTATTCCTATTGCTACTCCTCTTGCACGTTCTATTGGTGAGTCTCCGTAATACCATTTAGGAAAATGTTTAGAGAAAAGTTTTAAATTCGAGTGAAGAGAGATGTGCGTTTCCTGTAGAAAAGCAATATTTGCTGCTTCTCTCCTCAGCTCTTCCAATATCTTATACCTTTTTGTATGGGAGTTTAATCCTCTTACATTGTACGTTATTATTTTTAGTTGTTCATCTTTCATTTTTTTTTCCTTCTACTTGATCCAGTTCCTCCTCGAACACGGGGGCACCGGATCAATTTAAATTCCACTAACAGCATACTACCAATGTTGTTAGTCTGGCAGGCTTTTAAAATTTCTTTTCTTTTTTGGCAATGGAGAGTTTCCCTATCCCTACCCTTCTCCCCCTCCCTCACCCTCCCCCCCCCCTCCCCTCCCCCCCGCCTCCGTCCCCTTCCGTCTCATGTTGATATTTTTCTGATCAATTTTTGATCTTAGGGTATTTAGTTGTTTCTTTGGGTCATTCTCCCTGATACCCATTCCTTTGGGGTGGTGCTCTAGTGGGTTAGCACGATATACCTCCCTCCTCAATTGGAAGGACGTTCCGGCTTTGGGGGGGGGCTATCCTGCTTCCTTTGTATAGCTTACCTCCCTTCCCCTCCCTCTCCCTTCCTCCTCCCCCGACTCCCCCGACCCCCCCTCCCCCAGTCCCCCCACACAGTTCGCATCTGTAAGAGAGGCCACTCCCCGCAAAGCAGGAGAGGGGAAAAAAAAAAAAAAAAAAAAAAAAAAAAAAAAAAGGGGGGGGGGGGGTTCACTCCCGATTTGCATTATTTGGGCAGTGTTCCGCGTATTTTATCTTTTGTTTTTTCTAGCTAATGTCCATTGCTGTTCTTCCGTCTGTGAGTTTCTTCCTAGTTCATCTTCCCTGTCACCTTCATACCATCCAGGCAGGTTTGGTTCCTGTATATCCAGTTTTTTGCAAAATTCTTGAGTTTCCTCTGGAAAAGTGAGTTTTGCTGATCGCCCATCTCTTTTTCCTATTAAACTGGCTGGGAACCCCCAATTATATCTGATTCCTTGTTTTTGCATCTCTTCTGTCAAGGGTTTTAAAATTCTTCTCCTCCTCAGTGTTTCCGGTGCCAGATCTGTAAATATCTGTATCTTGTCATTTCCTGTATTTACTGCATTTAATAATGATTTATTCTTCTTTAGGTTTTCCCATATTTGTGCTTTATCTGTGTAATTTTGAAACCTGATTATCACATCTCTAGGTGATTCTGCTGGGGCTCCTGTCGGTTTTCTTATGCGATGTGCTCTGTCGATCAGCAATTGGTCTTCTTCCCTTCTACCTAATACTGGGTTTAGGATTTTTTGAAGTTTTTCTTCTAGATTTTCTTCCTGTGTTGTATCTCTTAAGCCTCGGATCCTCAAATTTTTTCGTCTAGCTCTATTCTCTTGATCCTCTAGTTTGTAAGCTAGATCTCTGGCTTTTTTCTTGGTCTCATTTATTTCCTTTCTCATTCCCTGTATTATTTTTCTTTGGTCCTCTTGTTTTTTTTCTAGTTCTTCTACTCGTCCCAGGGCGTGTCCCAGGTCCATCTGGACCCGTCCTAGGTCGGTTTGGATTTTAACCAATTCGATTTTTAAAGATTTTTCCAATCCTGCGAACATTTCTCGCATTTCACCTTTTGTGGGGGCATGCTCTTTTATTTCTCCCCGCTCTTCCTCCTCTTCCTCGTCGTTTTCAATCCTTATGCTTAATTCTGAATTTGCTGGACTGATTGGTGATTTAGCTACTTCAGCTTTTGGATTTTTCTCTACTTTCTTCTTGTCTGTTCCTTGTTGTTTTCCCTGGGATGATTTTTCTAAGGCATTTTCTTGTGTCATAAATTTCCTTATTGTGTTAGGGCTTGAGGATACCCTTGGTGATTTTGCGATGGCTCCTCCTCTTGTGGATTTACCTCTCATTATGTAGAGAGTTGTTCCGCGGTTCCTATATAGAGTCTCAAAACCTCCTATAATGGTGCTCCAAAATTAGGTATATCGTATTGATTGATCAGAGAAAGATTTTGTCTACCTTCAAGCCAGAGGAAGACACAGACCAGCCGGGTAGCCTCTATTTTGAATCAATGTTCACAGGCGGCTATAGGAGGTATGAGGCATGGGGCACTTCCAGCCTCCCACCTCCCTGCTCAAGTTCTTATACAGGCTTAGGGTGAATCTCGACCTTAAGTGTTTGAGAAGTGGGAGAGAGAGAAAACAACAGAGCGGGGGAGAAACTCAGGCTGTATGTCATAGCAAGGTGTTTGAGTAATGTCAGGTATTATTTCACAGAGAAAGTGTTAATCATTTTAAATATTTTATATATAGCCCCAAGGTCTTTATTTATACCTGTGATCTTCTTATGAATCTCTGTGTACGGTTGCTGAGAGACCGTATAAAATAAAACATAAGCTGTTTTGGGGTTTTGAAAAACTGTTGTGGCTATTAATCCAATAAGAAACACTTTATGAGAGGTTGCTGGTTTAAACAGTGAGCAGCTGAATCAGTCTCAGGTGTACTGACATTGACATTTTACCATACAGCTTTGTTGTATGTCTCTAGGGAGTCTTTATAAGACCTTCAAATAAACAGTAAAATGACCGTAGGTATGATATAGAAAGAGGGATTACTCCTCTGTGACTCACGGTTTTGTAGACTGTCCCTTTTTTAAAAGTTTTTTTCCTTTTTTCCGTTCGTCTTTAGACTGTGTACTCTCTTGTCTCCTTAGCTTCCAGCCCTCAGGCATCAGGACATCAGCGTCTCCGGATGGATTGGCTCAGATGGACCTGGCAGCTCTCTTGGGGTCCGCTCCCTCGGGACCTGTTCGCCTAGTAACGTTTACTGACCGTGTCCGGCCCCCCGCACTGGCGGTTAGCAAGGAGGTCTCTCCTGTCGCCGCTATGGCTGCTCACCTGCGTTCCTGTGCAGGAGACAGGGCTCTCCAATGCCGACTCCGTGTGCTGTAAGCGTGCGGGGTTCCTCCGGGTGTTGATGCTGCATGAGGTCGTCGCTACAAACTGTGGAGGGAGACGTCAGGGAGGGTGGGGGAGGGGTCAGCAGGGTTCACCGCTCGCAGCGCCCGCGCTCATCCCCGGGAGCTTAGGCGTCCAGAGTCTGGCCGGAGGTGGGTCGGAAGCGGTCAGGATCCCTGATGCCTCCATCCAGCAGGAGATAGCCCTCTCCCCCTCCGTCCTACGTGCGTGCCGATAGGCTCCTCCCCCTCATGACGGCCCCCGTATGACCTCTTGAACCCATTTGTCTGGCATTCGGGATAGCCACAGGGCCAAGAACTGGCAAAGACATCCCCCCACCCCAGATATGGGTGAGGGCACAACCTCAGGCCGAGAGGGTCTTGTCCGCAGGTCTGGAGAAACCGGACTTTTGTTAGCCAGACCAGGGTAGCTTGGACCTTGAAGGGCGACTGACTTTGAGGAACGAAAAAACGTTTTGGGTGTGGAGAAGGAGGAACCCCGTCTGTGACAAGGGTCCTTACCCTTGTTAGCCATGGAAGAAAGTTACTCTTCCCCTCTGTGAGACCCTTAATGATGTCATCCAGGGTATCTCCAAACAAGCGATCTGCTTGAAAAGGTAGATCAGTCAAGGCCTTCTTTGAAGTCTGATCTGCAGTCGGCCCAATATGGGAGCAGTGTCCAGAGTGGCATCGTAAAAAAAATTGCAGCCCCTGCATCAGCTTATCCAACAGCTTCTTGAAGTCAGAGGGAACCTGTTTCCCCTCCAGGTCATGGCATAGTAACTTAGCCCATTCAGTCAACGTGTGCGTGACAAAGGCAAACGTAAACATCGGTCTCAGTGCAGACCCCGCCAGGGAGTACATGTTGCGGGCCACTACCTCCGCCTTCCTATTCTCCGGATCCTTAAAGGACGGAGAATCCTTCACTGGGATAACGGCAGCCTTATTCAGTCTTGAGAGTGGAGGGTCCACTGTAGGTAACACAGCCCACTTCTTTATAAGGGACTCCTCAAAAGGATAGCGCCTATCAAACCTCTTAGGCACCCCAGGGGAACGCTTCAGGCGGTCCCATTCTTTTTTGAGTAGGTTGTCAAAATACGCGGGAAAGGAAAAAAACCTTTGCCGGTCTGGATGGCTTGTAAGTGCCAAACGTAACCTGCACCCCAGTCGCAGCCGTCACTGTGTTTTCTATTTTCAGGGTCTCACGCACAGAAACAACTAGTAGAAATGGTAGGTAGAAATGCCACCCTCACTGTCAAAGGAGACAGGGCGCGAGGTAGCGGACCCAGCAGGGAGATTCGCGTCTGCGGTGGCTGAGTCAGACTCAGAAGAGGCAGGGGTAGGCGGGGGCGTTTTTTAGCACCTCGCCCTTTAAAGACCACCTCCACCCGGGACACAAACACTTCCCGGACCACTGAAATTGCATTGGTAGAAGCTGGGATACGGAGGGCCCTGCAGCCTCCCAGAGGGGGTCAGGTAGGGACACATGATCTGTAGGGTCCATGTTGCACCAGGGGAACCCATCAGCAAAAAGCTGAAAAAGTGACAGAAAAAATAAATAATAATAATTATTATTATTATTTTTTTTTTAAAGTCCCACTGCGCTGCAGCGCCCCCGAAGGTCAGACAATCCCACTGGAGACCCCCAGCAGAGAGAGAGAGAGAGAGAGAGAGAGAGAGAGACCCCCAAACTCTCTGTACCAAGATGCAGCAAGAGGCCCCAGAATGTCTGCATGTGTCAGTAGCAAGCTTGATCCAAAAGGAAATGAGCTGAGAAACTGCCCAGGGTATAGGGAGGGGCTCCACCCACAGAACAATGCCTCCAGGAACTCCCATACAGATTCCTAGCAGAAGAATCCACAGCAAAATGGCCGTGCCGGGTGTACCAAGAAGACCACCAATCTCCTCAGCACATGTGGCTACAAGAAAATGGCGGCCCCTGTGGCCTGCAGAGCAAACGAGGACCCCCCAGACTCCACAGAGATCCATCAGCAGGTGGGTCCTGGAGGTACAGACCGAGACTCCCCCCCCCCGCATGATCATTTGTCTGCCGCTGGCGGCGCCCCCCCCCCCCCCGACCCCCCATTCGGCCTGGAAACGAGTCTCACCCCCAGGGAGTAGGCCCAACAGCCCCCAGCGTGGGGGGGGGAGGCAGGTAACAGAGGGGGTGCGTGACAGGACAGAGGGGAACCTGGGATTGTGAGGGTCCAACCGCCCAAGGGAGGGGCCCACGTCCACACCAAAATCCACCAGGGGAAGAGGGGGGAACATTTACTCACCATACACAGGCAGGGGCCATCTCCTGACAGGACCCCTCTCCACCTAAGTTAGGGGGCTGTCAGCCAAGTAGGACCGCTGCGACTCGGGCCTAGACACGGCCGTATGCGACCTGGCGAGACGTTTAACTCGCGGGGCCAGTCACAGCCGACCCAGCGTGGAGCTAAGGCCTGCGCTCTTGTTGGCTGGCTGGGGTGACCACTGGATTTATACATCCAGCCCATCGCACAGATCGGGCATAGTTGCTTGTAGATCTCACAGGAAAAAATTTGGAGAAAATCTAACTAGAAAAAAACGTTGCCAGGACCAGAGATCCCAGCAGGGAACTAGGTCCTTACTCCTGACTAGACAGATTAAACCCGACACCCTATTCAGGAAGAGAGAGGGTGTACCCTCTGGGACTGCCCATAGGCGAAGCCAGAACTTTTTTTCTGTCTAGTGTCCTACTCCTGTAGGGGGCAGTATAACCCTACTGATATGCATCAGAGACTGCGTCCGTCAGGGAACGATAGAGAAATATAGAATATTTTGAGAGTTTAAATTATCTTCAGGCCTAAACCCCCCTCCCCCCCAAAAAAGTAAGGATTCTGGCAGCAAAAGGGGTAATAGTTCAGTGCATTTTTGGCAGATTGACAGGTATTTTTCTGTACCTGCAGGTTTTATTAAAGAGGTTGTAAACCCATTAAAAATATTTTTTTTTTCAACCTGAAAGAGAAACACATAATGAGCTAGTATGCATCGCATACTAGCTCATTATGAAATACTTACCTTAGAACGAGCCCCCGCCGTGCCGCCTGCTTACCTGTATGACGGGCGACATGTTCAGTCGCCCGACTTCCGGGATCGCGGCATCCGGCCATCTGATTGGCCGGAGCCGCGGTAACGTCACTCCCGCGCACACGCGCGGGAGCCGACGGCACGGGGCTCTGAAGGAACAGCACCAGCGGCCGTTCCTTCAGAGCGCATGCGCCAGTGATGTCACTGGCTGCATGTAAGGTAAATATGTACCGTTTAGGAGATATTTACAGTACCTATAGGTAAGCCTCATCATAGGCTTACCTATAGGTAAAAGTTGCAGAGGGTTTACTTCCTCTTTAAGTGATAAACTGCTCGTGCATGTATTCGTGCATGTACTGTATTGCAGAGATGTACTGCATACGATTTTTTTTTTTCTTGACTTGACATATGCTTTAACACACTGATAGCCTGAATGTTAGGTAATAAACTTCTTTTTTTTGCAGTGCAGCTTGAGGTATGCTCTATAGAGAGCACAGCAGTAATATTTTGCCTACCAAGGCTTTCTTCTAACAGAAAGTCTGTATAGCGCTGTCTGAACAGAGGGTCACTATTCTGATTCCCTCAGTTGTGCATGTAAATTGGAGCTCGGGCTTCTGCTACTGAAAGCAAAAGACTAACAGAGCAGTTAGAAATATGTAGATAAATGTGTACACAGCAGACTAGTACTCATTTTCAATATTATATACTGTATTTACCTGATTAAAAAAATAAATAAAAATAAACACAAAAGGTTCCTCCGCCTCCGCTCTCCCTTCTTTTACCCTACCTCCCCATCCCCTTCCCTACCTCCCCCTGCTCCCCCCACGCTATGGAAGACCTCCAGCTGGTCTCCCTGAACACACAGGGCCTAAACACCCCTGAAAAGCGCTGCATTTTGCTCCACGATCTGAAATGCCTAGGCGCTCAAGTAGCCTTTCTACAGGAAACCCATTTCTGGACTGATAAATTGCCTATTCTATGGAATAGATCCTTTCCTTTTGTTTACCATTCCACCTTTGCAGAGTTCAAATCGAGAGGGGTCTCCATCTTGATCTCCAGCCAGTTGCCATGGACGCTAAGGGAGGTCCTCTTGGACCCAGAGGGGCGATATGCTTTCGTTAAGGGTTCGATCGGGGATGTGCTGGTTACTCTTGCCTCGATCTACACACCTAATACTGGGCAGGACACTTTCCTTTCTCGTACTCTGGACATCCTCTCGAGCTTTTCGGAGGGCCAAATGTTGTTGGGCGGGGACCTCAATGTCCCCCTGGCACCTTCAGTCGACTCATCAATGGGTTCCTCATCCGTCCCTCCTAGGTCTATCTTCACCGGGCCCAACTCATCAATATATGGCGGCTGCAGCACTCGGGCGTGAGGGACTACATGTTCTTCTCTTCCCCTCATGGGACTTATTCCAGGATAGACCTGTTCTGCTTAAGTACGCACTCTCAGAAGTACCTGCCTCCAAGTCTAAGTTCTGCAGACAGAATGAAAGGCTACTGCAGAACCCAGATGTCCCGGCTGACATTCAGAGGGAACTTCGTTCATATTCTGAGACAAATGACCTCCTGGACTGTGATCCTGGAGTCCTTTGGGAGGCCCACAAACCAGTTATCCGGGGAATTTTGATTAAACGCGGGGCCAGACTGAAGCATGAATGCAATGCGCGGCTGACGTCTTTGCTTGCTACCCTTCACAAACTGGAGGCCAGACATAAGCTTGCCCCTACCCCGGCTCTAACCAAGGAACTGGGTATCACCTGCAAGCATATCTCAGATCTGTTGCTGTTCAGAATGAAGGCTTCCCTCCAACGCTGTAGGCGGGTCTTCTTTGAATCTGGTGATAAATGGGGAAGGACTCTTGCTAGGGAGGTGCGGGATCTTCAATCAGCTACCTATATACCACACATCATGTCCTCTAGTGGGCATAAACTTACTCTCCCCAAGCAGATAGTTCAAACCTTCGGGGACTTCTATTCCTCCCTGTACAATATTGAGGCCCCATCGCTTCGTCCCACATGCCCAAGCTCTCTACGGAGGTCGTGGAGGCCTTGGAAGACCCGATCACTCCACTAGAAGTGGAAAATGCCATTACCTCTACCAAGCCGGGGAAGGCCCCGGGTCCGGATGGCTTTACACTTTTGTATTATAAGACGTTGTCCCCCATCCTTGGCCCCCACTTGACACGCCTCTTTAACTCCATGGGTGCAGGCTCTTCGTTTCGAACGGATACGCTCAGGGCGCATATCACCGTTTTGCCTAAGGAGGGTAAGGATCCTACCGCCTGTGGCAGTTACAGGCCAATCTCCCTACTCAACCTGGACCTCAAGCTCTTCACAAAGATCTTGGCCACTAGGTTGATTGGCCACCTGCCATCCCTGGTACACCTTGATCAGGTGGGCTTTGTCCCCTGTAGGGAGGCGAGGGACAATACGGTCAAGGTCCTTAATCTGATCCATGTATTCTGCTCCAACAATACCCCTAGTATCATTCTCAGCACAGACGCTGAGAAAGCGTTTGACCGTGTGAACTGGCAGTTCATGTTCGCGGTGCTACGCCATATCGGTCTGGGGGATACCATGCTTCCCTGGATCAGGTCCGTTTACTCTGACCCCTTAGCACAGGTGACGGCGATTGGCCTTCTGTCCGCTCCTCTCGCAATCCGGAATGTCACCAGGCAGGGGTGTCCCTTTTCACCCATTTTGTTTGCCCTCTCCCTGGAGCCCTTCCTCGGTAGGGTCCACCTGGATCCGGACATTGGGGGGATTCGCGTGGGACCATGTCCTCAAAAGGTCTCAGCATACACTGCGGACCTACTTTTTTCTATCTCTAACTCGGTGGTTTCCCTCCCGAACCTGATAAAAGAATTCAAACTCTATGGCATGCTGTCCAATATGAAAATTTATTTCGGTAAGTCGGAGGCGATGGGGGGTCCGCTTGCCAGCTGCTATGGCGGGAGCCCTGAGGAACAGTTTTGGGTTTCCGATGTATAGACAGGGCGCTCCAATATCTGTGCACCTTGGTGCCTCCAGACCGGTCACTGGTCTACTCTCTTAACTCCCCCCCCCCCCCCCCCCCAGTGACCCAAACTAAACTCTTGTTGGATAAGTGGCAGACGGGGACGCACTCCTGGTTTGGCACATGCAACCTTCTCAAAATGTGCATCCTCCCCAAATACTTGTACCTCCTCCAGGCTTTGCCGGTGAGGATCCCCGCAATGTTTTTCCACCAAGTGCACTCTCTCTTTATTCAATTTGTATGGGCTCGCAGGAAACCCAGGCTCGGTAGGACCCTTCTCACGTTGCCAAAATGCATGGGAGGACTAGCCCTCCCCGACATTCGTAAATACCAACAGGCAACACACCTGAGTTCTGGACTGGTGTAGACACGCCACCTCAAAACTGTGGGTTCAGATGGAACAGGCCCAGTGTGACTCCCCCTTACAGGGGGCACTTTGGTGCTGTCGGGATGCTCCGACCCTCTTCCGACGCCACCCCTTGATTGGGGTCACTCTTTCTGTGACTGCACAGCTGAGCGAACACCTTCGCCTGGCCCCTACGCCCTCTCCCCTCCTTACGATATTAGGGCATCCATCATTCCCTCTGGGAGTCTTGGATCGCGCTCTGGTGGATTTACGTAGTCGGGGGATATTTAAAGCCTCCCACTTCTTGACAGGGACCCGCTGGCCTACTGCGTACAGCTGATGGCGGCAGGAGGTTCCTTTGCACTTCTGTTCTGGTCCGCCATTCGGGTGCACCACTTTGTCTCTCTTCCGACTCCTGATACCTTCTTCAGGCCTTTGACTCCGCTAGCGACACACTCCATGGAAGAAGGGACGCTTCCTCGCACACTTTCCCTGTCGTATGGTCTTCTACAATCACAGCCCGACCAGATCCCCATACCCTGGATTGCAAAGTGGGAGGCAGACCTTGGTTGCCGGTTTACCGTGAAACAGAAGCAAAATAGGATCCGCTTGGCCTTGAGCTCTTCAATCTGTACGAGGACGCAGGAGACTAACTTTAAGATCCTCACATGCTGGTACTATACACCGATGTGTCTACATAGTTTCTTTCCTGAAGCCTCGGACAGGTGTTGGAGGTGCCGGGGTGCCAGATGCATGTTGTTGCATATCTTTTGGTCCTGCCCTTTACGGTCACACTTTTGGGGGGGGGGGGAGTCAGGAGAATACTGGCGATGTTTACGGAACGAGTGATCCCGGATGACCCAACCTTCTTCCTACTCCAGGTATCGGACATCCCACTTGGGACTTTTAAAAATCACTGCTATGCCCCATGCTGAATGCTGCTAGAGCATGCATACCCCTCTTGTGGAAGCAGAACACCCCCCCACCCCCGCAGGTTGCCCATTGGCTCCATAAAGTTGAAGATATTAACAAGTTGGAGAACCTGATTGCGACGTCCCACAATACAGGGGACAAACACGCGGACAAGTGGAGGATCTGGGATCTCTTTATCACGTCCGGAGAAGGGGGCGCGCCTGATGGCAGAGTGATTCCTTGTGCGGGCGATCGAGCCTCAGGCGACCCGACGCCCTGTGACCACATGAACCGAGGCATGGGGGTGCACAGGCCCCCTCCTCTTCCCTTTTCCCCCCTCGAAATGGTTACATGCCGGAGAGGGTCTCTATAATGGCACATCCGAGGTGCGTTGTCCTACCTTGGTACCCCTCTATGGGGGATTTTATATTGATCTGACTTCTTTAGATGGCCGTGGGCAGATATGTTGAACTGTTCCTTTTTTGTTTATGGTTGTTGTTTTTTGGCATACCTCTGTCGTACTCCTCATATATATATTTTGTGATGACTGTATGCGGCTGGTCTCAATAAAATTTATATTTGCAAAAAATACAAAATACAAAATGTACTGTATAGGTTATACATTTCCTGTAAGTATCATTTGGGCAGCATCATATATTCATTAGTATGGATGTGAACAATCAATAAACTGGCAGGTGCATATTCCATGTTCTGCTGTGAATTGGCTCTGTTGGAATTACAATCGCAGGAATAACAAGGGAATTTGCAGCAGGCTTTTATAGGTAATATTTAGATAATATTAAAGTGAACTTATCAACAAAACACACATTTCACAATAATTAGTTGGTCATATGGCAACATTATCAGTTCTAGTTAGTTCTAATCAGAATTAATGGGTAAATTGTGCATCTTTTTTGGATGAATAAAAAAGACAGCTAAGGCAAAGATTACATGGCCCAGGCATTGTCGGTGTTACTGAATGCCAGGAGTATTGTTGGTGTCCACTGAGGAGGTTTCTGGTCATGTTTCTGGCGCATCATGAAATCAGTGGGCCCATGTGCCAGATAAAAAGTGGGCCCTAGGCACTGCAAAAAAGATTAAATGAGCGTAGTATATATTACACTAAATATTGGGTGTTGCTTAAAGGGGGTGTGGTTTAATAGAGTCTGACGTGACATACATAGTGCAGAATGTGGTAATGTTAAATAGGCAATTCACAGAGTGGAGTGGACGGAGGTAGGTAGTATGTGCAGGAGAGGAGTGTGGAGTGTATGGCGGTGGATATTATGTGCAAGAGAGGAGTGTGGAGTGTACGGAGGTGGGTAGTATGTGCAGAAGAGGAGTATGGAGTGTATGGTGGCGAGTAGTATGTGCAGGAGAGGAGTGCGGATTGTTTGGAGGTAGGTAGTATGTGCAGGAGAGGAATGCGGAGTGTATGGCGTGGGTAGAATGTGCAGGTGAGGAGTGCATATTGTACGGCGGTGTGTAGTATTTGCAGGATGTTAGTAGAGCAGTGGACGGTGTCATTATTTCTTTGTATTTTCCATAATTATTACAACTTTAATTTTTGTATAATTTTTTTCCAATTTTATTTTTTAATATAATTTGCAAGTTTTTTTTTCTCAGCCCTGTTGGTGGGCTTTAGTGAGATTTCAGGGGTCTAAACAGACCCCTGACATCTACCCTTTGAGAAAAAAGAAGGGACTGAGGGCACAGATTCCCCAATCCCTTTCTCTGTAGCCTCAGCTGCACTGAAGATGAATGAATAGGAGACAGAGGCTCCTGTTCATTTGTAAACTGAAGCAGAGTAAACACAGTTTACTATGCTTAGTTATCAAAGGACACAGGAGCGACCGGTAGCGATCGATCACTGTGTCCAATTGAGAACAGGAAGGGGTCGGTAAATTACATAGCACACGGGGGGGGGGGGCTAGAGTAGGAGCACACAGGAGGTGCCTGAGGAGGACACAGAGGGGGGCCGGAGGAGGAGGAGGACACGGGGTCAGTGAGGGATGATCGGTGCGGCAGTGGGGACAGCTGCAAGCACTGATCTACCTGTTTAGCTTTTCATCCTACAGCTGAAGGAAGGAGAGGAGGATAGGGGGCCGTCAGCTGCTTCATTTGAAAGTTATACAGGGAGATTGGTGCTTGCAACTGTCCAAACCCCCCCCCCCCTTCCCCCCTCGCACCAATCATCCCTTACTGTCAACCAGGGACGATCATAAATGGGAGCAGTGTGGGTCACAGTGGGCCCACCCCCCTTGGGGCCCATGTTTAGGGAGTACCCTGCACCAATGGATGATACGCCACTGGGCTGCATCCAATTATATGCAGATGCTGTTTGGGTAATTTGATAGCCGACAGGCTGGCTTTCAAAGTACAATAGCCGCAATGCGAAATTTGTACATCCACTCTGCATGGTTGGGGGATATGTTAGAACTTTTCTGTTCACCCAGCAGGTTGAACAGAAAAAAAATCTATACTCTATATATAAGATGATTAAAAGAACAGCTAGGAGGTAAGGCCTGTATATGTAATGAGCAACTATGACTGTCCCATGTACATACAGTATAGATTAAAAATCTATGGATGGATTCTTAAAACACAAACTGATTTGATTACTAACCTTTACCTGATCTCTTTAACATTTAAATCTAAGGCCCAGTTTTGAGAGCACAAGTCACATGACAAGTCGCACCCCATTAAGTCTACTGGAACCCTTCTAATAGGAGTGACTTGAGTCGCTCAAACTTAGAAAAAGCTTGCTGCACTACTTTTGGCGCAACTTCAGCACAATTTGCATTGGCTTCTGTTAAAGAAGTCATATGCAAGCCGTGCCGAAGTAGGTCTAGGATGTCTACCTTGAAGTCATGGCAGTGTAAACCAGGTCTAAAATTTTAAAAGATAACATCATTTCTAGTTAGACAGCTGCGTTCATGACACAGTATTACTGCAGATACACCTAAGTTACACTTATATAACAGCAGGGGCATACTTGGCACCTAAAGCCTGTAATTATTTTACACACCCGTCCCAAAAAAATAGTAGGAGGAAATATAGTGGCACATGCAGCTTGCTGGGCCAAATTGTGGGTTTGGAAAAACCCTGGGTGCATTTGGGGCCATGTACCCAAATGGATGTTACATTGGGAGCAACAGCTATGTCTGTGCAGTGCCGGCATCCCAATTAATTTTATTGGGACTGGCCGCAACCAATGCATACCTGTGCAGATAAACACAGCCGGCACACAGAGCAAGGATGAGCCCCTGTCAAGGTCTTACCTTGCCTTCCTGTTGGCAGCCATCTTGGACATGTGCAGAATGCTGTCTCTTATAAACTCTGTTTGCATCATCACTTGTCTGCTGCCTGGGCGTCACTCAGTGATGATGTTGCACACCTGACTATATATCACCTGATGGCTTTCAGACCTTGCCCTTGTGTTTGTGCTCCAAGGTGCATCACTGCTAGCAGTCCTCTGGTCTCTGTGGTTTCTCCGTGCATGACTTGGCTGACGACCTTCCTGGCTCTAGATTCCATATCGGCAGACGACGACCCGGCTTCGGCAGACTACCCACTTCTGGACTCTATCTCAAGTTGGATGACTACCTGTTCCTGGACTTGAGCCCGCCTTGGATGACTACCAGCTTTCGAGCTTGACCCCAGCTGTTCTTGATTTTGCTCCGCTCTCTTGCTGTGCAATTATTATTGTTGCATAAATAAATCGCTTTATTTTACTTGCATCTTCGTGTGGTCTAGTTTCCTTGCACCCTGACAGCCCCATGAACAAGGCCTAATTATCATGTGCATATGATAGCAGGGAAGAGGAGGCTCTCCCCCGGTCCAGGCTCTTTTTTCCTGAATCCAGCAGGGACCTCCAAGTAACTCCTTTTCTAGTCCAGAGCCACCAGATACTCCCTCTCTCAGTCCAGGGCCTCCAGGTACTCTCTCTCCTAGTCAAGGGCCTCCAAGCACTCCTTCACCTAGTCTAGGGCCTTCAGGCACCCTCGTTCCTAGTCCAGGGCATCCACGCTTCCCCTGCCTTAGGCCAGGTCCTCCAGATTCCCACTGTTGTAGCATACCTCCCAAATTTTTGAGATGGGAATGAGGGATGCCTATTAGCAAAAGTATGTAGGCATAGAAAACACCCCCTGCCATGCCCCCTTAAAGAAGAATTATACAAAAAAAAAAGATTGTTAACCAGTTCTGGACCGGAAGGATTGGCCCCCTTAATGACCAGGCATTTTTTTGCGATTTAGCACTGCGTTACTTTAACGGAAAATTGCGCAGTTGTGCGATACTTTACCGAAATAAAATTGATGTCCTTTTTTTCCCACAAATAGAGCTTTCTTTTGGTGGTATTTCATCACTCATGCGATTTTTATTTTTTGCACTATAAACAAAAAAAGAGCGACAATTCTGAAGAAAAAAAAACAATATTTTTCACATTCTGCTGTAACATTCCCGAAATTTTTTTTTTAAAAAATCAAAAATTTTCATCCTTTCAGGCCAATTTGTATTCTGCTATATATTTTTGGTTAAAGAAAAGCGCAATAAGTGTACTTTGATTCGTTTGCGCAAAAGTTATCACGTCTACAAACTAGGGGAAAGATTTATGTCATTTTTATTTATTTATTTATTTTTTTACTAGTAATGGCGGCGATCTGCGATTTTTAGCAGGACTGTGACATTGCGGCGGACAGATCGGACCCCTAACTGACATTTGGTTTCCATAAAACCTCTGATTTGGTCTCCCCTCCCTTTTGGGGGCCAGATTGGTTAAAGGACTGTAAAAACTATGTCAGATCCTGCTCTGTGTGTCTCAGAAACAAGTCTGATCGGGCCAAGACCTGGGGCCTGTTGGAATCCCTCCCTGTACCTGAAAAACCATTGAGTATGATCTCTATGGACTTTATTGTGGAACTTCCTCCATCTGAAGGGTTTACCACTATCTTTGTCATAGTTGATCGTCTTTCCAAGATGGCACACTTTATACCTCTGAAAGGAACTCCCTCTGCCTCCGAAACTGCCTCCACGTTTATCAAAGAAGTGGTGAGATTGCATGGCGTTCCAGCCAGCATTGTCTCTGATCATGGTATGCAGTTCACTTCCAAGTTTTGGAAAGCTTTATGTAAAGCATTAAACATTGAACTTTGTTTGTCATCTGCCTACCACCCACAAACAAAAGGACAGACCGAGAGGACAAACCAAACTCTTGAACAATATTTAAGGTGCTTCTCTTCTTTTTCTCAAGACGACTGGGTGTTACTCCTCCCTTTAGCGGAATTTGCTTATAATAACTCCGTCCATTCCGCCACCAAGCAGTCTCCTTTCTATGCTAATTGGATATCACCCCTCCTCACTAGCTGAGTTACCTATGGAATCTGTTGTACCAGCTGTACAAGAAAGACTAAATTTTCTTAATGCCAACAGTCAGCTTTTGCGGGAAACCATCTTGAAGGCACAGGCTGGTATTGAAAAAATTTTTGATAGAAGAAGGAGAGGGAACTTGAATTTAAAACCGGGTATAAGGTCTGGCTATCTACAGCAAACCTGAGATTGAAGTGTAAAAAGCTTGGCCCAAGATACCTAGGTCCATTTTCTATCAGGAAGAAGATCAATTCTGTGGCATTCGAATTAATCTTACCAGGTAATCTGAAGATCCATCCCGTGTTCCACGTTTCTCTACTGAAGTCAGCAGTTCCCAATCCCTTCCCAGATCGTGGATCTGAAGTTCCTGCTCCCCTTTTGATCGAAGGTAATGAAGAATTTGAGGTGGAGTCTATTCTGGACTGTAGAAGAAGGGGTGGTCGGACACAGCTTCTTATCAAGTGGAAGGGCTATGGCCCTGAGGATAATTCCTGGGAACCTGCTTCAAACGTCCATGCTCCTCGATTGGTACGAGCCTACCTTCTTCAACATCCTGAAAAACGGTCTATGTTGGGCATCCGGGGGCTGCCCTTAAGAGGAGGGAAATGTCAGGGAATCCCTGTGAGACGTCTGGGGCGTGGCCATGCACAGGCTATTCCCAGAAGAATGACTAATGGCCGTGGTGCCAGACAGGCTATTTAACCACTTTACCACTGCCCACAGTAATATTACTACGTCGTCAGACACTCCCCCTTCTGGGGGAGTGACTGTTTTCAGTCACAGCGGGAGTCGGGCCAGGGGAGGAGCAGCGGCGATCGCCGCCGCTCTTCCCCCGATCGTCGGGGATCTAGTGTGAAGTGACAGATCGGACAGGGAGTGACAGATCGGACTGTTCAGCATAGCTGGACATCCGATCTGTCCATGACTCACTCAGTCCCCCCCCCCCCACACGTCAGTAAGCACCAGGCATACATTAACCCCTCCCTCTCCAATAAAATTAACCCCTTCCCTGCCAGTGTCATTTTTACAGTAACAGTGCATATATATAGCACTGATTACTGCGGTAATGTCACTGGTACCCCCAAAAGTGTCAAAAATGTCAGTTAAGGGTCCAATCTGTCCGCTGCAATGTCGCAGTCCCGCAAAAAAAATCGCAGATCGCCGCCATTACGCGTTAAAAAAAAAACACCAAAAATGACAGAAATCTTTCCCTTTGTTAGTAAACGCAATAACTTTTGCGCAAACCAATCAAAATACGCTTATTGTGATTTTTTTACCAAACATAGGTAGCAGAAAACAAATTGGCCAAAATTTTTTAAAAAAATTGGTTTTTACATTTTTTTGGGGGGGAATTTCATATAAAAAAATGTTAAAAATATTATTTTTTCAAAATAAACGCTCTTTTTTTGTTTATAGCGCAAAAAGTAAAAATCGTACAGGTGATCAAATACCACCAAAAGAAAGCTCTGTTTGTGGGAAAAAAAGGACATAAATTTCGTTTGGGTACGGCGTCGCCCGACCGCGCAATTGTTAGTTAAAGTCGCACAGCGCCGAATCGCAAAAAGTGGCCTGGACGGAAGACAGCAAAATCCTCCGGTGGTAAAGTGGTTAAAGGAAGTTCAATCCTGTTTCCTTTGCTGACTGATCTTCAGCTGTTTCCTGTGACCTGATGATACCTGTATGCTTCCCTGTTGCTGACCTGGCTTGTTCTGAACTTGGACTTGGATTCTGCTTCTGCTTCTCTGCTAAACCTGACCCGGCTCCGTCCCTGACTTTTTGGCTCTGCTTACGATTTGGTACCCTGCTGCACCGCCTGTTGATGACCCTGGCTTTCCTACTACTCTGAATCTGTCTCAAACCTTGTCTCTCAGAGCTACCCGAGTGTTGCCTGGCTATCTGCTGCACCTGTTCCATACATCATTGCATGTTCCAGTTTCCGGGATCCGGACAAGCAGCCTATCCTGATCCATCAACAACCACAGGCACTCGTGTCCCTCCTGGCCCTTGACACCCTCTGTCTCACCTTCAGTGGGGTCTGGGCAGGAGATATAAGAGAGGCCGACCTCGTCAACTCAGACTCCTCCCAGGTACGTAACACTGTCATTCTGTGCATTACACTCCTGTGCCCTGCATTCTGTGCATTACACTCCCGTTCCCGGCATTCTGTGCTTTAAACTCCCATCTCCTACAATCTGTGCATTACACTCCAGTCCCCTGCAGTCTGTGCATTACACTCCTGTCCCCTGCATTTTGTGCACTACACTCCTGTCCCCTGCATTCTGTGCATTGCACCCTTTCCTCCTGCATTCTGTACATTACACCCCTGTCCCTTGAATTTATGAAATACACCCCTGTCCCCTGTATTCTGTGAATTACTCTCCTGCCCCCTTCATTCTATGCATTACCCTCCTGTCCCCTGCATTCTGTGCATTACTGTCAGGAAAGGGCTCACCTGCTGGTGGCACTGTAGCTCACATATCTATAGGCTGCAGTTCCAGTGTCCACCAGCGGGTGTCTCTCTGCAGCCAGAAGCTGAGATCTCATGCAATCAGTTATCACCTGATGCTGGTTGCAGGAAGTGTATTTAAACCCTGTGCATGCTCTTCCTCACTGCCTTGGTGTTGTCTCCATGTGCCCCTGACCTGCTTTCCTGCATCCTCATGCCTTACTACCGGTTTACTCCGTCTCCTGTTACCCTCTCCCTGTTCTGCCTTTTCCTAGCTTCCTCTGCTTGATCTCCCTTGTATGACCCTGGCTCTGTTACGATTACGATTAGTTTATCCTGTTTTCTGTATATATTTGGTTGGAACAGTTGTTTGTTGTGTGTCAATATTGTTTGATTTACAGTTTTAGTTTTCTGGAGGTGCGTTTACTTTTGTGTTATTCACTTATTTTTAAATAAATTATATTCTCTTACACTATATTTGTGCCTGATATTATCTGTGGCAGTCCACACATTTCTAGTCACATCTGTTACTGACAATTACACCCCTGTCCCCTGCATTCTGTGCATAACACTCCTATCTACTGCATTCTGTGCATTACACTCCTGCCTCCTGCATTCTGTGCATTACACTCCTGCCTCCTGTATTCTGTGCATTACACTCCTGCCTCCTGCATTCTGTGCATTACATCCCTGTCCCCTGCATTATGTGCATTACACCTCTATCCCCTGCATTATGCGCATTACACTCCTGTCAGGGATCTAGCAGGAGAATAGTCGCTCACGGACATGGCACATTAGCCAATTCTCAACATGGCCGCGCCTGCATAAATATGCGCACACGTATTAGGGCGAAGACATGTGCACGTTGGCGCACAAAATGGATGTCCATTCCCAGCACCCCCTGGCCTTTAAAAGGATGTCTGTGGCACATGAACATTGCTAACTGGTCTTCAGCTTCCTGTTCCTGTGTTTGCTGCTGTTTCTGATCACCTGTTGTCAACCTGGCTTGCTCTTGGATTCCTCTTGTCTTGCTCCCATCCCTGACCTCGGATTGTTCACGGATCTTCTCTTGTCATCTGCCCTGTGTATGACCCTGGCTTGCCTAACCACAACTCTATCTGATCTGCAGACCACTGGCTTGCTGACCTCTGCTTCTGTCCCCGACTACGCCTTTGTGAGTATTGCTTTGACGTCTTTGGCTGTGCCTTGTCTGCTGTGATCCGCCTTGGTACCCATCTGCTGTACCCAGCCTGCAGTACCTGCCTTCAGTACTTACCTGTTGATCCTGCCTGCTGCACTTTCCATTACAAACTGCTTCCAGCCGTGTGCAGTCTGCACCATCCTCAGCGCTCCAGGGTCCTAGTGCTCACCTTCTCTGGTGTTCACCTGCAGAGAGATCTCCCTACCACCAACCCTCATCTGCGGCACAGCTGACAACCCCTGCTACTTTGGGCTTCGTGCTTCCTGTTACCACCTTCAGCGACACCGAGCACTCAGCCGCAAGGAGAGCCCTCTCAGCATTTCGGCTGCAGGACCAGGTACGTGACAACTCCTGTCCCCTGCATTCTGTGCATAACACTCCTGCCCCCTGCATTCTGTGCATAACACTCCTGCCCCCTGCATTCTGTGCATAACACCCCTGCTTCCTGCATTTTGTGAATTGCACTCCTCTCCCCTGCATTCTGTGTTGGGAGGTATGCATTACCTAAAGCTGCGCCCTCTCTTCCACTGAGCTTAGCTTAGAGGTTTTAGTTTGCCTAACTTGCCAGCTGCCCCTTAGCCAGTGAGGGGAAGCGGGGAATACATAACTCTGCCCCCATCATTACACACTGCTGTTTAGTGCCAGTTCAGCACAGCTCAAATTTTTAATGCTGTGTAATGTCCTTCACGCTGTGCTCCATCACATTACGGGCACAACATAAAGGAGGTACCAGCGAGGCTGTACACAGTGGGGGGCAACAAAATGCACCTTCGCCTGTGTAACAAAAATTCTTGCACTGGCCCTGAATCAGTACTGTCCAGACAGAGCGTCAGGAGTTATGCAGCCTCATAGGAAAGTCAGAGGAGAATGAAAACTCCGCCTACAAGCTTTAATAAGTCACTGGTGGAAGTCACAAGACTTTTATATACCGATGATGAGAAAATATATTTATCAGTTTAAAAATAATTGCCTTTCCATGTTCTGTGTACTGTGGGAGACCAGATATGGTGAACGCAGGGTCCAGGGATTAGTAACACTTTAAGAAATCTGAAATTTGAAATCAAACTTGCCATTCATTTGCTCAAAACGGTACCTTAATACAGCATGCAGCTTAAATTCACTCTCTTCACATATGCTCCTAGCAAAAATCCCCCCTCCCCCCCAAAAAAAATGTACCCCTCAAATTTCCCTTCCTAGCACAACCCACCCCCCCAAAAAAATTCAGATCTTAGCGCAAATACCCCCAACCATATTACCTTTTCTAGCACAAACCTCCAAACCCCCCCCCCCCCCTTCTAGCACAAATCCTCTCCCCCCTCCCTAGAAATTTTTTAGGGATATGGGAGATTTCAAAAATTAGGAAGTATTCAAGTAGCAAAAAACTTTAAGAGATGATCTACTTCTCCCTTCTCGTGATAGCACCCCCCAGAGGAAGGTTAGAGATTCATCTCCGGATGAATCAACCCCTCCTTCTCGGGGTTCGAGAGCTAGAGGAGGCAGTAGATCTGGCCAAATGGAAAATTGCTCTAATATCCCGGTACCACCACCCCCTGGAATTACCACCAGGGCCCTAATGGCCTCTCCCAAACCAATTGGGGTCCTCAACCTCATTGGGGTCCATCGTTATCAAATGGACCCCAAGTTGCTTATAATAGAGGACCAGAGTCCATTTATAACTCTCCGCATCCTTCTACTTCCTATAGTGTACCCGTCAGTAATCCCTACACACCCTTATATCAGGATCCTGATGAGGGAACTTCAGGTTTTTTTTTTAGGGAACCCCAGTGCCCCATGGGGGTAAGGGAAACCCATTGGAAATCAATCTGGGGGAAAAAGAAGAGGAAGAGAGGACAAAGAGCAGGGAGACGCATACAAAAAAAGAAGGCGCCAGTAGGTATTGGCATCTTTAATATCAGCGGCACCATTTTGACCAAGGATGAGATTAGGGTTCTTGATAAAGGGTTGAAATATGCACCTATCAAGAACCTTAATAAATTTGATACATATGTAAACATACAGAAATTTGTTAACCAAAAGAAATATTTTCTAGCCAAACCAGATACCAGACCACCAGTGGTGGAGAGAGGCCATCACTCCACCTTAAAAAACAAATCAGTTTTCAATCCTCCTAATAAGGATAACAAATGTGTGGATGTTTTTCGGAATTTGGTGGTATCTGATCTGGAGAAACTGCAGGTCAAAAGAGTCCAAGATCCCCAGTGGATTAAGAAAGGCATCTCCAGTTTGGAGAAGCACAAGCAACTTGTGATCTGTCCAGCAGATAAGGGTGGAGGGCTGGTAGTGATGAGTAATGCCCCGTACACACGCAACGATGATCGGCCGACTTTTGTCCAGAGTTGTGTTTTGTTGGTTGGAAGGTGCCTAGACTGCACACAAATTTTCTCGGCCAACAAAAATCTACTTCAGAAGTGATGTCATGTGCTGGTTTACTTTCCGTGTGTTTTTTCTTCTCTGAGCATGCCCAATCTTGCTCATCAGATTTTTGTCTGCCGAAATCTGTACTGACTGACGGAAAATTTGCCGTTGTGTTGACGGCCAACAAAAATTTTATAGCCTGCACACCAGATTTTATTTGGCCGAGTCGGTTGTCGAAAGCATCATACTAACATGCCGAAAATCGGCCGATCGGACGTTGGCCAAAAATTCCCGGCCAATAATCGATGCATGTGTACGAGGCTTTAGGCATACTATAAGGAGGAGATGCAGAGTCAACTCTCCGATCGAGACACTTATTGCCTATTCAACAGCAACCCCCTTAATGATTTTAAAACACGGTTGGATAAGTTGGTTAAAAAAGGAGTTAATAAGGAGATCCTAAACACCAAGGAGGCTCAGTATCTCAAGCCATTAGCATGTAGAACACCAATCATATATTTTCTCCCTAAGATGCATAAGAATGCGGCCAAACCCCCAGGGAAACCCATTATCAATGGTATCGACCCCGTGTTCCAGGTTAGGTCAATATATTGATTTTTTTTTTTACAACCCTTAGTTTAGCGCACCAAAGCCTTTCTTAAAGATACCAAACATGTCATACAATGTCTACAGTCCCTTGATGACACTGAGACGTGTATTTTGGCTACAGCAGATGTCGGCTCCCTTTATACAATTATAGGGCACCAGGCAGCCTTGAAGGCTGTTAGGTGGGCACTGTGTGACTCAGAACTACAAGAAGAGCACTCCAAGTATATCGTGGAGTGTCTCAAGTTCTGTCTCAGCCACAATTATTTTTGGTATTCTGGGGAGTTTTATCTCCAGACTAGGGATGTCGCTATGGGGGCTAGATTTGCTCCTAGTGTAGTGAATCTCTTTATGGCCCAGTGGGAGAATGATATTGTATTAAGAGACCATCCAATGGAACTCCCATGGATCACATGGACATTTCTACAATTTTTATGCTGTTTAGTTTCATTATATGCTTTCACATGCCTGACGAAGGGGTCCTGTGCGGCTCCGAAACGTTGCACTATTTTTTGATGTGATTGTACCTTGAATAAAGTTTTTTGGACTGCTTTTGCAAGATCCTTGGTGTGCTGGCGAATATGTATTTACTTGTAAGTAATCCAGTTGCCAACTGGTGATCGCTTCAGCACCCAGTACACACGAGCCTACAAACCAGGAAGGTGTGCGATAGGAATATGAACTATATAGTTTCATTATATCACATGTGTATATTTATGATTTAGCGCAACACATGTATTTGATTTGTAGCCCAGCTGCAGTCCAAATGTTTAGGAGAGAGCCTTCCTGCAGCCTGGAACTGGAAGCCCTATATTAGAAGAAGGGGTTTTTGTGGTAAAGGCCCTTGGAGTAAGGGAAGAGGGGGTTGTTGGTGCAGAAAAGTCCTGGGCTAAGACAAGGAGGTTGGTGCAGATAGGACCTGGCCTAAGAAAAGGGGGATGGTGCGGATAGAGCCTGGACTAAGAGGGGTGTTTGGAGAAGCCCTGAACTATGACAGCCAGTGTCTCCTGGAGGCTCTATACTAAATTAGGGCGTGCCTGGAGTCTGTCTGGAGATCCCAGACTAGGAAAGATAATTCCTGGAAGCCCTGGACTAGAAGTGGGGTATCTGGAGGCCATGGACTAGAACATAGCTCGCAACTGTCCCTGATTTAGAACAAAGTCCTTCTGTCCCTCTTTCCTCCTCATTTGTCCCTCATTTTGCTCTGATCTATATAGTTATATATAAAATTCACTATTTATCTTCCAAAAAGTGTTTCCCAGTTTCAAACCTTTTAGCAAAATTCTAAATTGCTGCATTTGTAAATGACAAAAGCCAGTGTAAAGTTATTGAAGTGGTAAAAAAAAAAGCACTTGTAGCTTTAACCACTTACCGACCGCCCGCCGCAGTTTCACTGCAGCAGGCTGGCTCGGCTGTGCAAATCGAAGTAGGGGTTCACGGGAGTGGTGCTGAGGATGCCGAACCACGGGACCGGTGGCAGCGATTTGTTGACGGGCACCTGCGATCACTCCCCCCTAAGAGAGAAGGATGGTCAGCTGTTGTAAACACAGCTGTCCGTTGTTCTCTCTGAAATGATCACAGAGCGCCTCTGATCCTTTTATATAGGATCACAGGTCTCTATTATCATTTCACAAGTCCCTCCCCCCTAGAGTTAGAAAACACTCCCCTAGGCTCACAATTAAGCCTTTGATCACCCCTAGGTTAACCCCTTCCCTGCCAGTGTCATTATTACAGCAACCGTGCATAATTTTAGCACTGATAACTGTAGTAATGTCACTGGTCCCCCCACAAGTGTCAACAATGTCAGTTAGGGGTCCGATCTGTCCGCCGCAATGTCACAGTCCTGCTAAAAATCGCAGATCGCCGCCATTACTAGTAAAAAAATAAATAAATAAATAAAAATGACATAAATCTTTCCCCTAGTTTGTAGACGTGATAACTTTTGCGCAAACGAATCAAAGTACACTTATTGCGCTTTTCTTTAACCAAAAATATATAGCAGAATACAAATTGGCCTGAAAGGATGAAAATTTTTGATTTTTAAAAAAAAAAAATTTTCGGGAATGTTACAGCAGAACGTGAAAAAACCAGAGTTAGAACTTACCGATAACTCTGTTTCCAGGAGTCTTCCAGGACAGCCCTTGAGAGATGGAGCTCCTCCTACCAGACCGGAAACACATTGCCATCAGCTCTTAAAAGGCGGTCCCTCAGGCACCTGGTCAGTTTTATCCAAGAACCGAAGGACAGAGCTGAAAAACAGTTAAAACATAATATGGAACAGTACATTAATTCCTTTTATCAATGTATAAGAGAGGGTGGGAACCTGCTGTCCTGGAAGACTCCTGGAAACAGAGTTACCGGTAAGTTCTAACTCTGGTTTTTCCCCAGTCGTCTTCCAGGACAGCCCTTGAGAGGATTAACAAGTACTCACCCAGTTCCTTTTTTAGGGGGGGACCACTGCTTGGAGGACTTTCCTTCCAAACACCTGATCCTGACTACCCAAAACATCCAGACGGTAGTGTCGGACGAATGTTGACATGCTTGACCACGTTGCGGCCTTGCAAATCTGCTCAGGGGTAGCACCGGCTCTTTCTGCCCAAGATGTGGCTAATGCCCTTGTGTAGTGTGCCTTGAGTCCCTCTGGCGGATCTAGGTGCAAGATTTTGTATCCCTCTGAGATAGCTATCTTGATCCATCTGGCTATGGTCCCTTTTGAAGCCTGCTTCCCCTTGCGTTTTCCTGAGAACAGGATAAACAGGGACTCAGATGTTCTGAAGCCCTTTGTGGCTTCTAAGTAGGCAATAAGGCACCTTCTGACATCCAAATGGTGCAGTTGTTCTTCCTTGTCATTGGATGGCCTATTGCAGAAGGAGGGTAGTGTTATGTCCTGGCTTCTGTGAAAGGTAGAGGCGACCTTGGGTATAAACGTTTGGTCGGTCCTGAGTATGACCCTATCCTCCAAAATCTGTATGAAGGGTTCTCTAACAGAAAGGGCCTGTAGTTCGCTAACTCTGCGAGCGGAGGTTATAGCGATAAGAAAAACTGTCTTCAGGGTAATCGCTCTTAAGGAAGCCTCTGATAATGGCTCAAAGGGTTCCTTAATCAGCGCCCTTAATACGATAGATAAGTCCCAAGTCGGAAACTTACGACAAGGTACTGGTCTAAGTCTAGCAATTGCTTTGCAGAATCTGCTAATGAGGGGATCCTGTTGTAAGGAAGTTTGTAAATAAACTGATAGGGCAGCAATCTGTACCTTAATAGTGCTTAAGGAGAGGCCCTTGTCGATACCTTCCTGTAGAAATTCCAGAATTGTAGGCGAGTCAGACTCTCCTTTTTTGGATTGTGCCAGCCACAAGTTAAACCTCTTCCAGACCTTCTGGTAAATAGCTCTTGTGACTGGCTTTCGGCTCTGTAGCAAGGTCTTGATCACCTTGTCCGAGAGCCCTTTTGATCTTAAGATGTCTGATTCAGATACCAGGCTGCCAAGTTTAGCATGGCTGGCCTGGGATGAAGTACTGGTCCCTGCGACAGCAGGTTCTGGTTGACGGGTAACATCCATGGTTGTTGATCCGTCAGGGATAGTAGCAGTGAAAACCAAGCCCTCTTCGGCCAGAATGGCGCAATCAGGATTAACGTAGTGTGTTCTGTCCTGAATTTTGCTAGGACCCTTGGGATTAGAAAAAGAGGGGGGAAGGCATAGCATAGTCTGAAAGTCCATGCGGTCTGAAACGCATCTACTGCCATCGGCTGATCTCGAGGATTGAGCGAGCAAAAATCTGGCAGTTTGGTGTTCGCTTTGTTGGCGGATAAGTCTATCTCCGGATAACCCCATCTGGATGTTATCCGTGAGAAGACTCCAGGGTCTAAGGACCACTCCTCTTGTGAGATCAGTTGTCTTCTCAGAAAGTCTGCAAGGTTGTTCTGAGTACCCTTGAGGTGCACCGCTGAGAAGGACTTCAAATTCTGCTCTGCCCAGTGAAGGATTCCCTGTGCTACCCTCATTAAGGTGGGACTTCTGGTTCCTCCCTGCTTGTTTAGGTATGCCACGGAAGTTATGTTGTCTGACCTCACTTGTACGTGTTGGCCCCTGAGTTGCTCCTGGAAGGCTGTAATTCCCTTCTCTATGGCCTTCAGTTCCCTGCAATTGGATGAACTGTGTCCTTCTGAAAAGGACCAGGCTCCCTGTGTCCATTGATTCCCTAGATGGGCTCCCCATCCCCAGCTGCTGGCATCTGTTGTTAGGATGCATGAAATCTGAACTGTCCATGGCAGTCCCTTGTGTAGGTTGTTGTGGTTCCTCCACCACCATAGTTCCTGTTTTACTCCTGCTGGGATAAGGACCTCGTCTTCTAGATCTCTGTTCCCGAGGTTCTGTAGGAGAAAGGCTTGTAGTGGTCTCTGATGGAATCTGGCCCACCCGACTGCTGGAATAGAAGACGTCATGAGCCCAAGTACCGACATAATTTGTCTTATTGATTTTGGAAGGTTGGTCTGTAATTCTGCTGTTCTTTGACCTATGCGTCTTATTTTCTCCTCTGGAAGTATCATCATTTGTTCTCTTGAGCGGATGATATATCCTAGGAACACTATCTCCTGTGACGGTATGAGGTTTGACTTCTGGGTGTTGATTATCCATCCTAGACGGGTAAGCCATTCCTGAGCCACTATTAGATCCGCGACCAACTTTTCTTTGGTGGGAGCCATGAACAGCAGATCGTCTAGATACGGGATTATATTTATGGCTCTGAGTCTCAGGGGAGCCAGAGCCTCTGCTAGGATCTTCGAGAAAATTCTCGGCGATGACGAGAGTCCGAACGGAAGCGCTCTGCTCTGGAAATGATGGATCATTCCCCGATCTTTATTGCTATGCGCAGATGTTTCTGGGATCCCTCCCTTATGGGGATGTGGAGATAAGCATCTTTTAGGTCCATAGTTGCCATAAAACAATCTTTTTGGAGCAAATTCCTTACAGAGTAAATTGACTCCATGCGGAATTTTTTGTACCTTATGGCGGTGTTCAAAGGTTTCAGATTCATTATCAATCGGAATTTTCCTGAGGGTTTCTGTACTAGAAACACATGCGAATAGAAACCCTTTCCTTCCTCTCGTTTTGGTACGGGAACTAGGACCCTTTGATCCACCATCTCGCCTATAAGCAGTGGCAGAGCCTGTGCTTTTGCCGGGTCCCTTGGTAGATTGGTAATTGTCAATCTTGGGGGGGGTTTTCTGCCGAATTCCAAGGCATAACCCCTCTCGATGACTCCCCTGACAAAATTGTTGGAGGTTAGTTTTTGCCATTGGGGAAGGAATCTCTCCAATCTTCCTCCCACCTGGCCTCCAGCGTCACTGGGTCTTGGGATTTTGGCCAGGAGGGTTAAAGAGCACATTTGCCCTTGATTTCCCTTTCTGGCCCATCCAGTGCTTCTTCGGCCTTCCTGTATCTGTTTGACCTCGGTCTTCCCTGGCTTGTCCCCTATAGGGACGAAAAGTCTTCCTTTGAAAGGTCCTCTTTTTGAACGGGAAGGTTTTCTTTCTGTCCGCCGTCCGTTCTAAGGCTTCATCCAATTTTGTGCCAAAGAGAAATTTTCCCGAAAATGGGACACTGCATAATCGCAGTTTTGATGCTGTGTCTTCGGACCAGGTTTTGAGCCATAATGCTCTTCTGGCTGAGACGGAAAGCGCCGCTGACCTGGCTGACAATTTTACTGCTTCCGTTGAGGCATCCGAAATAAAGCCTACTGCCTTAAAGAGCATAGGGAAGGACTTTAGTACCTCTTCTCTTGGGGTACCTGCCGTCAGGTGTTCCTGTAGTTGCTTAAGCCAGAACTCAAAGTTCCTTGCTACACAAGTTGTAGCTAACGCGGGCCTTAAATTGGCCATAGCCGTATCCCATGAACGTTTTAAGATGATATCGTTCCGTTTGTCCATGGGGTCCCCTAGGTGTCCCATGTCTTCAAAGGCCAAGTCCGAATGTTTGGACACTTTAGCCAGGGGGGCGTCTAACTTTGGCGCCTGGTTCCACACTGATTCCTCATTGTCATCAAAAGGGAATCTTCTTTTTAAGGAATCTGAAAAGAATGGTCTCTTTTCAGGTTCTGACCACTCTTTGAGTACCAAATCCGTCATAAGTTTATGTACCGGGAATACTCTAGCCTTCTTTTTGTTCAGGGCTTGGTACATCTTATCGTGTCTAGATAAGGGGGCCTCCTCTTCCTTTATTTCCAGGGTCTCATAAGTGGCCCCCAGAAGGTCCTGGACCTCCTCTATGGAGAGTTTGTATCCGGTGGGTTTGACGGCCTCTCCCTGTCCTTCTTCCTGTCCAGAATCTGACTGGGAGGAGTTTGGGTCCATGACCCTAGAGGGGTCTTCCCTGCTCAGTACTGGTTCCCCTGAACCTGAGGCTACGGGAGTAGGCGGGGAGGAGGGGCCTGGTGGAGTAGTGGTGGGTACTTGCACCTCTGCGATTAATTTCCTGAAGGACGCAAAGGTAGAATGTACCTCGTCCTTAAAGAAGGAGAGAAATTTTGAGAAAGGTGAATCCTCCTCAGCTTTCAATATGGCCGAGATGCATGCTGGGCATAGGGTCTTTGAATAGTTGGAGGAAAGCCTGGTGGCACAGGAGGGGCATTTTTTCTTTTCAGTCTTAGAAGTTCCTTTAGAGGGTTCCTTCTAAGAAAGGGGTACATAGGCAAACAATTTTTACTTGTGACCACACAAAGAGAAAAAAAAAAAAAAAAAAAAACTTTTTTGAAAAACAAAAACCCTCTCTGTGCCTCCCTGTTACACTGAAAAGTCCTATAAGGACTCTTCAGTGCTTCACCCCTTCCATCCACCACTATGCTGCATACTGTTCACAGGAGAAGGATACTGGCAAGTGCCAGCCTACCTGTGCTGAGCCGGTGTTCGTCTCCCCTGCAGTGTGTGGAACCTCCATCGCCTTGTCCGTGGGATCCGCACTGCATTCGGCATCTTGTGCAGGCTTCCTCTTCCTTTAACACCGGCTCCGGCCCTCCCCTTCCTCTCTGCGCCTGGAGGCCGGAACCGTGACCTCCGGCGCACAGCGATGACGTCACCGCCGCCGGAAGTGACGCACCGCGTCTTCCGGTTCACCGTACATCCAGCGAGGCCGCAGAGCGGCCTTACCGCATATACCGCTTGGTGTGCGGTCATCACTGCCCTCTCCCTCGCCGGGCCCTGGAGAGAGTGGGGAGCGGGGAACTCCATCGTCTGTGGAGGGAACCCGAGGCCATGGCTGCTCCTGCTGCAAGGTGAGGGTCCCAGGCTGTTGCGGTGTCTTCCCGGACAGTCCTGAGCAATGGAGCTCATCCAGCCCTCTAAGGTGGTTCCTCCTGGCAACATGTCTCCTCGGAGTGAGGAAACACAAAAAAACTGACCAGGTGCCTGAGGGACCGCCTTTTAAGAGCTGATGGCAATGTGTTTCCGGTCTGGTAGGAGGAGCTCCATCTCTCAAGGGCTGTCCTGGAAGACGACTGGGGAAAATATTGTTTTTTTTTCTTCAAAACTGTCGCTCTTTTTTTGTTTATAGTGCAAAAAATAAAAATCGCATGAGTGATGAAATACCACCAAAAGAAAGCTCTATTTGTGGGAAAAAAGGACATCAATTTTATTTCGGTGCAGTATCGCACAACTGCGCAATTTTCCGTTAAAGTAACGCAGTGCTAAATCGCAAAAAAATGGCCTGGTCATTAAGGGGGCCAATCCTTCCGGTCCAGAACTGGTTAACAATCATTTTTTTTTGTATAATTCTTCTTTAAGGGGGCGTGGCAGGGGGTGTTTTCTATGCCTACATACTTTTGCTAATAGGCATCCCTCATTCCCATCTCAAAAATTTGGGAGGTATGCTATAACAGTGGGAATCTGGAGGACCTGGCCTAAGGCAGGGGAAGCGTGGATGCCCTGGACTAGGAACGAGGGTGCCTGAAGGCCCTAGACTAGGTGAAGGAGTGCTCGGAGGTCCTTGACTAGGAGAGAGAGTACCTGGAGGCCCTGGACTGAGAGAGGGAGTATCTGGCGGCTCTGGACTAGAAAAGGAGTTACTTGGAGGTCCCTGCTGGATTCAGGAAAAAAGAGCCTGGACCGGGGGAGAATGACAGTGTCACGTACCTGGGAGGAGTCTGAGTTGACGAGGTCGGCCTCTCTTATATCTCCTGCCCAGACCCCACTGAAGGTGAGACAGAGGGTGTCAAGGGCCAGGAGGGACACGAGTGCCTGTGGTTGTTAATGGATCAGGATAGGCTGCTTGTCCGGATCCCGGAAACTGGAACATGCAATGATGTATGGAACAGGTGCAGCAGATAGCCAGGCAACACTCGGGTAGCTCTGAGAGACGAGGTTTGAGACAGATTCAGAGTAGTAGGAAAGCCAGGGTCATCAACAGGCGGTGCAGCAGGGTACCAAATCGTAAGCAGAGCCAAAAAGTCAGGGACGGAGCCGGGTCAGGTTTAGCAGAGAAGCAGAAGCAGAATCCAAGTCCAAGTTCAGAACAAGCCAGGTCAGCAACAGGGAAGCATACAGGTATCATCAGGTCACAGGAAACAGCTGAAGATCAGTCAGCAAAGGAAACAGGATTGAACTTCCTTTAAATAGCCCATCTGGCACCACGCCCATTAGTCATTCTTCTGGGAATAGCCTGTGCATGGCCACGCCCCAGACGTCTCACAGGGATTCCCTGACATTTCCCTCCCCTTAAGGGCAGCCTCCGGATGCCCAACATAGACCGTTTTTCAGGATGTTGAAGAAGGTAGGCTCGTACCAATCGAGGAGCATGGACGTTTGAAGCAGGTTCCCAGGAATTATCCTCAGGGCCATAGCCCTTTCACTTGATAAGAAGCTGTGTCCGACCACCCCTTCTTCTACAGTCCAGAATAGACTCCACCTCAAATTCTTCATTACCTTCGATCAAAAGGGGAGCAGGAACTTCAGATCCACGATCTGGGAAGGGATTGGGAACTGCTGACTTCAGTAGAGAAACGTGGAACACGGGATGGATCTTCAGATTACCTGGTAAGATTAATTCGAATGCCACAGAATTGATCTTCTTCCTGATAGAAAATGGACCTAGGTATATTGGGCCAAGCTTTTTACACTTCAATCTCAGGTTTGCTGTAGATAGCCAGACCTTATCCCCCGGTTTTAAATTCAAGTTCCCTCTCCTTCTTCTATCAAAAATTTTTTCAATACCAGCCTGTGCCTTCAAGATGGTTTCCTGCAAAAGCTGACTGTTGGCATTAAGAAAATTTAGTCTTTCTTGTACAGCTGGTACAACAGATTCCATAGGTAACTCGGGTAAAAAGGAGGGGTGATATCCATAATTGGCATAGAAAGGAGACTGCTTGGTGGTGGAATGTACGGAGTTATTATAAGCAAATTCCGCTAAAGGGAGGAGTAACACCCAGTCGTCTTGAGAAAAAGAAGAGAAGCACCTTAAATATTGTTCAAGAGTTTGGTTTGTCCTCTCGGTCTGTCCGTTTGTTTGTGGGTGGTAGGCAGAAGACAAACAAAGTTCAATGTTTAATGCTTTACATAAAGCTTTCCAAAACTTGGAAGTGAACTGCACCCCATGATCAGAGACAATGCTGGCTGGAACGCCATGCAATCTCACCACTTCTTTGATAAACGTGGAGGCAGTTTCGGAGGCAGAGGGAGTTCCTTTCAGAGGTATAAAGTGTGCCATCTTGGAAAGACGATCAACTATGACAAAGATAGTGGTAAACCCTTCAGATGGAGGAAGTTCCACAATAAAGTCCATAGAGATCATACTCAATGGTTTTTCAGGTACAGGGAGGGATTCCAACAGGCCCCAAGTCTTAGCCCGATCAGACTTGTTTCTGAGACACACAGAGCAGGATCTGACATAGTTTTTACAGTCCTTTAACCAATCTGGCCCCCAAAAGGGAGGGGAGACCAAATCAGAGGTTTTTATGGATACCAAAGTGTCCAGCCAGAAGATGATCACGAATTAACTTAAGAATGGTGACCCTCAGTTGTTCGGGAATAAAAATTTGTTCCTTGTGGAAATAAAATCCATCCCTCTGCTGGAGATGCAAGTTCAGAGGAGGTGGGAAGTTTGCAACTGTCCCCTTGATCTGTGACATCAAGTCTGTTTGCAAGAGTAGGAAATTCTAAGCTGGCAAGATAGTGTCAGGTTCAGGAGGTGGAGCCGGTTCAGGAAACATGCGAGAAAGGGCATCAGGTTTGCAATTCTTAGAGCCCGGATGAAAAGTTATATGGAACACAAATCGAGAGAAGAAAAGTGCCCATCTTGCCTGTCGAGGTCTTAATCGTTTTGCGGTTCTTAAATAGTCTAAGTTCTTATGGTCTGTAAAAATAAGGATAGGGTATGCAGCCCCCTCCAGTAGGTAGCGCCATTCCTCCAGGGCAGCCTTTATGGCTAACAATTCACGATCTCCTACGTCATAGTTCCTCTCAGAGGAGCTTAATTTTCTGGAGAAAAAGGCAATAGGGTAGAGCAGGGACTTGGCTCCTTGTCGTTGGGATAGTATAGCCCCGACCGCATTTTCAGAGGCATCCACTTCAAGTACATAGGCTAAAGCGGGATCTGGGTGTTTCAAAATGGGAGCGGAAGTAAACAGAATAGTTCAAAGGCGGCTTAAGCCTCTGGAGTCCATTTGAATGGGGTAAACTGTTTGGTCAGCTGTGTGATGGGAGCTATGATGCCAGAAAAGTTCTTTATAAACTTCCTGTAAAAATTGGCGAAGCCCACAAAGCGCTGTACTGCTTTCTTGTCCTCGGGGGCAGGCCATTCCAGAACGGCAGATACCTTTTGCGGGTCCATAGCAATGCCATCCGCAGAGATAATGAGTCCGAGAAACTGGATAATCTGTTTTTCGAACTCACATTTCTCCGCCTTTGCGTAAAGACGGTGTTGGCGAAGTCTGTCCAGTACCTTCTTTACATGGTTTCTGTGTAGGTCGAGAGAACTGGAAAATACAAGGATATCATCCAAGTATACAATGATAAACAAATCAAGATAGTTCCGAAATATATCATTAACAAGATGTTGGAATGTGGCTGGGGCATTACAAAGACCGAATGGCATGACCAGATATTCGAAATGCCCAAAGTGCGTTCGAAACGCGGTTTTCCATTCGTCTCCTTCACTAATTCTGACTAGGCTGTAGGCACCCCTCAAATCAAGTTTGGAGAACACCTGTGCCCCTTGTAACCTCTGGAAAAGTTTGGGGATTAGGGGAAGAGGATAACAATTCTTGACAGTTATCTTATTGAGATCGCGATAATCCACACAGGGACATAAGGGCATGGTCCTTTTTCTCAACAAAGAATATGCCCACTCCTGTGGGTGAAGTGGAGGGTCGGATGAATCCTTTTTCCAGGCTTTCATTAATGTAGCTACGGAGAGTCTCTAATTCGAGCTCAGAGAGAGGGTAGATCCGGCCAAAAGGTATTTCAGCCCCTGGCAACAGTTCAATGGGGCAATCCTATGTACGATGGGGAGGAAGAGAATCAGCGCTCTTTTTATTAAAAACATCCAGGTATTCGTGGTAAACTGTGGGTACCAGTTTGAAGACTTCGGGGTCCAGATGGATACCAAGGAGAGAGGTAACAGTAAGAGACTCCTCAGGAACACAGTGTGCCCGGCAGTAGGGAGAAGAGAAGGAAATCTCACCTGTAAGCCAATTGATGCCAGGGTTATGGGCCTTCAGCCAGGGTATACCAAGAATGACAGGAAACATGGGTGATGTTATAACGTCCAGGCAAAGGAATTCTTGATGACCAGAGGAGGAAAAGCAGAAAATTGGAGAGGTCTCTTGTGTCACTGGACCAGACTTGATACCAGAGCCATCAGCCAGATGAACAACAAACCCTTGTTTCTTGGTACAGAGAGGTAGATTGTGTTGGGCTGCAAATGTCACATCCACAAAACAGCTACAGGCCCCAGAGTCTATAATAGCAGGAACAGAGATAGTCTTTTCATGAAGTTTCAGATGGCAAAGCAAGGTGAGATGTGTTTGATTAGTCCCGGGTGGATGCATCGTAGAAATCCAGTTAGAGGGGGTTCTGCAAGGCCTCACAGGACAAGTCTGAATGTGGTGACAGGCATCGCCACAGTAGAGGCAGAGATTGGAGCGATACCGTCGAAGACGTTCCGATGTGGACAGAGGGGATCTCCGGAAACTCTTTTGTGAAGAGTGGTGAGGTACCTCTGGGGGGTTAACGGTAATGAGAGGAGTATCAGCCCCAAACTCCAGGCGGACCAAAGGAGCTTTGTTAGTTCTTTTGGCTTCAAAAAACAAAGAGATTTCCAGTCACAACTTACCAGCCAGCCAGCGACCAACCGAATGGTGGCAAAAGTGTCAGTGCGTTGCCTGGCTCAATATAGATATCAATGTGACCACTTTGTTCATCATTGATATCTATATTGAGCCAGGCAACGCACTGACACCTTTGCCGCCATTGTGCGATGTGCTGGGTGTTCAGTGTGACCCTGTGCCTTTAAGGAGGGGTGGGCTCCCTCTAGTCACCTGTCCTCCTTCTATCCCATTAAATGCATGTGCTCTCACTGTAGAGACTCTTTAAAATTGTAGAGTTAGGGACTGCAGATCACAGGGTGCCTTGTCGGGGCCTGCAGCTTACGCATGTATTTGCAAATGTGTGCAACCAAACCCCTGTTTTTAACGCATACTGTTAGACAGGTCAATTCGGTTGGTCGCTGGTTGGTTGGTAAGTTGTGACTGGAAATCTCTTCGTTTTTTTGATCTGCGTCCGCCCTTCCAGTGCTCCTTACCACTAAGACCAGTTATAGGTGGAGGCGGTGACCACTTTGTGCATAGTTCTTTCGGCTTGCCTCTCACATAGCCTCCGGTCAATCTGGATGACAAGGTTCACCAGGTCTTCTAAGGCCGTTGGTACCCCCACCCTGGCAAGTTCATTTTTTAGGGCATCAGACAAACCAAGACGGAACTAATGATGGAGGGCCGAATGGTTCCACAGAGTATTGGCACTCCATACACGGAAATCTGTCACATAATCCAGCACAGGCCTTAGGCCTTGCTGTAACTTGCTAAGCTTTATTCAGCAGTCAGATGACAAAAAGGATCTGCGCAATGGTGTATTTTGGTTTTGTGCTGCCCTAGGCAAGACTAAAATTGGGCGCCCCCCTCCCCCTCCTATGTAAATTTGCTACACTCCTTCCTTTTAAATGGATGTGACTCCCTCCAAAATTGAAGGACTACAAGTCCCAGCATGAACCCATAAGATCTCACGAGAGGGGGGAGAGAGGGGATGGGAGAGAGATAGAGGGTGATGGGTTAGAGAGGGGGTGAGTGAGGGAGGGAGAGAGGGAGAGAGAGGGGGCTGAGAGAGAGAGGGGGGGCTGAGAGAGAGAGGGGGGGATGAGAGAAAGAGAGGGGCGGAGAGAGAGAGGGGGATGAGAGAGAGGGGGGGATGAGAGAGAAAGGGGGTGAGAGGGGGGATGAGAGAGAAAGGGGGTGAGAGAGGGGATGAGAGAGAGGGGGGTGAGAGAGGGGATGAGAGAGGAGAGAGAGTAGGGGGTGAGAGAGAGAGTAGGGGGTGAGAGAGAGAGTAGGGGTGAGAGAGAGGGGGATGAGAGAGAGAGAGAGAGAGAGAGAGAGGGAAGGGGGGTGAGAGAGAGAGAAGGGGATGAGAGAGAGAGAGAAAGAGAAGGGGATGAGAGAGAGAAAGAGAGAGAGAAAAAGAGAGAGGGAGGGGGATGAGAGAGAGGGAGGGGGATGAGAGAGAGAGGGGGGTGAGAGAGAGAGGGGGGTGAGAGAGAGAGAGAGGGGGGATGAGAGAGGGAGAGAGGAATGAGAGAGGAATGAGAGACAGAGAGAGAGGGGGTGAGAGAGAAAGAGAGAGTGAGAAAGAGAAAGGGGGGATGAAAGAGAGAGGGGTGAGAGAGTGAGAGGAGGGGTCAGAGAGAGACAGAGGGGGGATGAGAGAGAGTGAGAAAAGGAGTGAGAGAGAGTGAGAGGAGGAGTCAGAGAGGGAGGGTGAGAGAGAGAGGGGGAGAGAGGGGGGGGGGGCTGAGAGAGAGAGGGGGGATGAGAGAAAGAGAGGGGTGGAGAGAGAGAGGGGGGGATGAGAGAGAGGGGGGGATGAGAGAGAAAGGGGGTAAGAGGGGGTGAGAGAGAAAGGGGGTGAGAGGGGGGATGAGAGAGAAAGGGGGGTGAGAGGGGGATGAGAGAGAGAGAGAGAGAGAGAGAGAGAGTAGGGGGTGAGAGAGAGAGTAGGGGGTGAGAGAGAGAGGGAGGGGGAGAGGAATATGAGAGAGAGAGAGAGAGAGAGAGAGAGGGGGATGAGAGAGAGAGAGAGAGAGAGAGAGAGAGAGAGAGAGAGAGAGAGAGAGAGAGAGAGTAGGGGGTGAGAGAGAGAGTAGGGGGTGAGAGAGAGAGGGAGGGGGGAGAGGAATATGAGAGAGAGAGAGAGAGAGAGAGAGAGAGAGGGGATGAGAGAGAGAGAGAGAGAGAGAAAGAGAAGGGGATGAGAGAGAGAGAAAGAGAGAGAGAAAAAGAGAGAGGGAGGGGGATGAGAGAGAAGGAGGGGGATGAGAGAGAGGGGGGGTGAGAGAGAGGAGGGGTCAGAGAGAGAGAGGGGGGGGATGAGAGAGGGAGAGAGGGAGAGGGGGTGAGAGACAGAGAGAGAGGGGGTGAGAGAGAGAGAGAGAGAGAGAGAGAAAGAGAAAGGGGGATGAGAGAGAGAGGGGGTGAGAGAGTGAGAGGAGGGGTCAGAGAGAGACAGAGGGGGTATGAGAGAGAGAGAGAGAGAGTGAGAGGAGGAGTCAGAGAGAGAGCGTCATCACCCCAATCCTTCTTTACGGCACTCAACCCCGACAGAAATATTTCATCTGGAATTCTGCAAGCACCTCCTCCAAGTCCACCGGAGCACCTCCAACAGTGCCTGCCGGTCTGAGCTGGGCAGATTTCCCTTATTTCTTGCAATACAGAAGAGGGCGCTATCATTCTGGGATCATCTACAAAACAGCAGTCCTGACTCCTACCATCATAATGTCCTACTGACCAATAAGAACCAGCCCAAGCCTGGCGGTCTGCAACAACTCATCAGCGCCTTGTCTATCCCAAACTCCCAACAGTCTGGCCTGACAAAATCACAAATAAAAAAGATAACAAATTATTCAGAAGAAAAATATGTTGAAGAATGGAGAAATGAAATAACAAACTCCAAGAAACTAACTGTTTACCAGTCACTGCAGAGAGACTACAAACTGGCCCCATACCTGGAGGTGCTACAAGAGCCCAAAGACAGACAGACCCTGAGCCTGTACAGACTGAGCGTCCACAGCCTGGAAATGGAATTAGGACGGCACAGACAGACCTACAAGCCCAGGGAGAGCAGATTGAGCCAGCAATGTGACCAGGGGGTCCTGGAGGACAAGGACCACTTCCTGCTACAGTGCCCTAAGTACTCATCAGTGAGGGACACTCACTTCCAGAGACTCTCCGCTCTCATCCCGGACTTCAATTCTATAGAAGAGAAGAGGAAACTCCGAATCCTACTGGGAGAAGAGGAGCCAATGGTGAGAATAGCTGCACAATATGTGACAGCGTGTCACAGACTGAGAGGGACATGAAAAACTGAGGACTTAAAAATGCTTTACATGGATCCACCCCCCATTCCCCTTTATATTACCCACTACCCCCCCCCCCCAAACTCAACTGCTTTGGCAATGCTAAAATGTATATGGTCATGCCAATAACGCTTATTTGAATTTGAATTTGAGAGAGGGTGAGAGACAGAGAGGGAGGGTGAGAGAGAGAGAGGGGGGGTGAGAGAGGCGGTTCGCTCTAGCAACCAGTGGCCAATAGAGTCTCAGGTGGAGGGGGGGGGTGGCTTTTTTGCTGCCCCCCTGCAAAGTGCCGCCCTAGGCCTGGGCCTTGTTGGCCTAGGCCAAAAAACAGCACTGGATCTGCGTATAGCTGGGACATGGCAGAAAAAAAAGAGTCCATGATTGTCAAGGCTGGATCGTGTTGTTCCCGAAGATGGAAAGCCCAGGATTGAGGCTCATCCTGAAGGAGCGAGATAATGAACCCCACCTTGGTATCTTGTGAAGAGAAGGTTCGAGGCAACAGGGAAAAGTATAGTTCACAAGAATTACGAGAAGTCCGAAATTTTCTTTGATTTCCAGAAAAACGTTCAGGAATGGGAACCCAAGGTTCCGGGTGGAAATCCGCCGCACAGGATGTGCTGGGCTCCGTCAGAGAAGAGTCATTTTTGCGGGCCGATAATTGATCTTCGATGCAATTCAATTTTCCTTGCAGGCTTTGTACAATGTGGGATAGTGCAGAGATCGATCGGCAAACGTCCTCCAGTGGAGAGACCTCCCTTTCAGACTCCATAGTTGGCTGACTGATACTGTCACGTACCTGGGAGGAGTCTGAGTTGACGAGGTCGGCCTCTCTTATATCTCCTGCCCAGACCCCACTGAAGGTGAGACAGAGGGTGTCAAGGGCCAGGAGGGACACGAGTGCCTGTGGTTGTTGATGGATCAGGATAGGCTGCTTGTCCGGATCCCGGAAACTGGAATATGCAATGATGTATGGAACAGGTGCAGCAGATAGCCAGGCAAGCACTCGGGTAGCTCTGAGAGACAAGGTTTGAGACAGAGTCAGAGTAGTAGGAAAGCCAGGGTCATCAACAGGCGGTGCAGCCGGGTACCAAATCGTAAGCAGAGCCAAAGTCAGGGACAGAGCCGGGTCAGATTTAGCAGAGAAGCAGAATCCAAGTCCAAGTTCAGAACAAGCCAGGTCAGCAACAGGGAAGCATACAGGTATCATCAGGTCACAGGAAACAGCTGAAGATCAGTCAGCAAAGGAAACAGGATTGAACTTCCTTTAAATAGCCCGTATGGCACCACAGCCATTAGTCATTCTTCTGGGAATAGCCTGTGCATGGCCACACCCCAGACGTCTCACAGAGATTCCCTGACAGACAGGTGTGTAATGCACAGATTGCAGGGGACAGGGGTGTATTTCACAGAATTCAAGGGGCAGGGTTGTAATGCATAGATTGCAGGGGACAGAGCTGTAATTCACAGAATTCAAGGGGCAAGGGTGTAATGCATAGATTGCAGGGGACAGGGATGTAATTCACAGAATTCAAGGGGCAGGGGTGTAATGCATAGATTGCAGGAGGCAGGGGTGCAAACCACAGAATGCAGGAGACAAGAGTGGTTTGCACAAAATGCAGGGAACAGGAGTGAAATGCACAGAATGCAGGAGGCAGGGGTGTAATGCGCAGACTGCAGGGGACTTAAGTGTAATGCACAGAATTCAGGGGACAGGAGTGTAATACACAGAATGCAGGGGACAAGAGTGTAATGCACAGAATGGAGTGTAATACACAGAATGCAGGGGACAAGAGTGTTTTGCACAGAATGCAGGATGCAGGGCTGACATGCACAGAATGCAGGGGACAGGAGTGTTATGCACAGAATGTAGGGGACAGTGGTGTAATGCACAGAATGCAGATGGCAGGAGTGTAATGCACAGGATAGATGCAAAACGTCACCTTTTCAGCAAAGATCCCCACTCCCTCCAGCACTAATTTGTACACTCCTCGCTCCTCCAGCCTCCCCAGATTCCCAGTCTCAGGACAATCCCCCCTTTTCCCTCATCTTAGCACACCCCTGGATTCCCCCTCCCAACACAAGTCCTCTTCCACTTCCAGCACAAATCCTCCTTCCCCACACCCCCCCCCCCACTCTAGTACAAATCCTCTCTCATCCAATACCCCCCTCTCCAAATCCCTCCCAGCCCAACAAATCCCCCCAAATGTCTTCTCCCAGCAAAAAAATCCCCCCAATCCTTCTTCTAGCACAGATCTTCCTCCCAGTGTAAATCTTTTCCCTATTTCTAGCACAAATTTACTTCTCTAAAGGCCCCTTCCCAGTACAAATTTTCATTCACCTCCTAAATCCCCCCTCTGAACACAAATGCTCATCCCTGCAAAAATACACCACCCCAAATCCCCTCCCAGCAAAAATCCTCTTTCCTCCCCAATTCCCCACGCCAGCACAAGTCCGCTGCCCAGTTCCGTCATAAATCCTCCAACCCAAAACCCCTTCCAAGTGCAAAACCTCCCCCCAAACACAAATCCCCCCCCCTCTTCTAATACAAGTCAATTAATAATACTTCCCAACTGTCCTGCTTTTTGTGAGACCTTCCGGAGATAAGAACAAAATCTTGCAAATCCAGGGCCAGTTCACACTAGCACACAGTGCGTGAAACCTGCGTTCCGTGTGCGTTTCCTGCACTGCATTTAAAATGCACTGCAGTTGCAATCTGCAGTGGGTGTCAATGTTAACTTAATGACACCCCAAACGTAGGTTGCAAATGTAATGCGTTTGCCTGCACCAGATTGCATGGTACAGTAATACCATGTGATCTGGTTCCTGTGCCTTTTATAACTCTTGGTGTGGCCTGACACGATTTCAGCCCATTCAAACAAATGGGTTGAAATTGCACTGCACCTGGAACGCATGTGAATCACACAGGAAAGCACAGTGTGCTCTTGTACGATTCATGGTGTGAACTTACCCCGAATCCTGGAGCGAGCCCAATGCCGCAAAAACGTTGTCCACCTGGCTCCACTAAACTTGCCTGGCAGCGGGGTACTAATGTGGGTACCTGGGGCGATTGCAACTCTAGCAGGGTTCCCAGGGTCCTAAATGCCAATTTGTTCCCTGTGTAGAAGCCAGCATCTCTTTGATTTTTTTTTTTTTTTTTTGGGGGGGGGGGGTGGGGGGGGTCAAAGGATACTGTAGGTCCTAGGGTGTACTTTGGGAGGAGAGAGGACTTGTGGTCAGATTTCATATCCATTCCACCTCCTTGCACAAGTCCTCTCTCCTCCCAGTATGCTCCCCAGGACATACATTATCCTCTTAGCACCCCCCCATGACTTATTTTTAGTTTGTCTCCCTCACCCTCCTTCCATACTTCCCTCTCCCAATTCCTCCCCACAAGTGTCATCTACATTATGTTTAATTGTGTAATAATCACAGACCTCAGATCAGTGCAGAACATACACAGCAGCACAGCGGTGTCTCTTCTCCCCTGTTCCTCCTGTCTGTGTACAGGAATACATCACAGCTGAGGAGGAGGGGGCGGGTTCACTCCATTCTGTGAAAGGCTAGGAGAGAGTGGGGAGAGATGCCGGGTGCCGTGCAGAGTGGACATCACGGCATGTGGGATACCAAACATCCTGCACAAGCTGCTGCTTACTGCTCCGCCACCATGGCGCCCTCAGGCGGCTGCCTGAGCTGCCCTATGGTGGCGCTGGCCCTGTGCTGACTGGCCCTGTGCTGCACCCCCCTTCCCCACCAAAAAAATTAAATACGCTCTAGCAATACACACCAAACTGAGCGTGTGCAGAGTGCTTCCAAGGTTCTGTTCTACCACGAGATGTATTGGGGACAGTAAAAGAAGGGGAGGATCAGAGAAGACAGGATGAAACAGCCTTCTTACACAATGTGGAGGATTAACCCCTTATGTTCCACAGTGAGTATAACAAGCATGCTTTACTGCATTTGCAGACTGATTTTACTGTTTTGGGTTTAGTAACTTTAATTGCTATTCTTTTATATGGGTATATAATTATATTTCAGAACATCCATCTCATTCTTACCTTTTGTATCCAATTGTGTGCCCTGATGCTGAGAACAGGTGTTAGATGCAGTATCTCTGAGTTCAGTACATCCAACACACAGACTGCATTCTGAGTATTTGCGCCTGCAAGAGGTCCACAAATCCAGTTATGACATTTCAAGCATCTATTGTTACAAAAAAACTTAAAGCAACCAGTATCGTGGGTACCAACCTTACTATTCATGATTTCTTGAAAAAAAGGACACAGGTTCAAGGCTTTAAAGAATTTCACAGCACTAATATACACTATATTACCAAAAGTATTGGGACGCCCGCCTTTACAGGCACAGAAGCTTAATTGGCATCCCAGCCTTAGTCCGTAGGGTTCAATATTGAGCTGGCCCACCCTTTGCAGCTATAACAGCTTCAACTCTTCTGGGAAGACTGTCCAAAAGATTTAGGAGGGTGTCTATGTGAATGTGTGACCATTCTTCCAGAAGCACATTTGTGAGGTCAGGCACTGATGTTGGACAAGAAGGCCTGGTTCGCAGTCTGTGCTATAATTCATCCCAAAGGTGTTCTTTGGGGTTGAGGTCAGGACTCTATGCAGGCCAGTCAAGTTCCTCCACCCCAAACTCGCTCATCCATGTCTTTATGGACCTTGCACTGGTCCAAATCATTTTGTGGAGGGGTAATATGGTGTGGGGTTGTTTTTCAGGGGTTGGGCTAGGCTCCTTCGTTGCGGTGAGGGAAACTCTTAAGGCGTCAGTATACCAAGACATTTTGGACAATTTCATGCTACCAACTTTATGGGAACAGTTTGGGAATGGCCCCTTCTTGTTCCAACATGACTGCGCACCAGTGCACAAACCAAGGTCCATAAAGACTTGGATACGTGCGTTTCGGATGGAAAAACTTGACTGGCCTGCACAGTCCTGGAGTCCTGGCCTCAACCCAATAGAACACCTTTGGGATAAATTATAGCGGAGACTGAGAGCCAGGCCCTCTCGTTCAACATCAGTGCCTGACCTCACAAATGCGCTTCTAAAAGAATGGTCAAACATTCCCATAGACACACTCCTAAACCTTTTGGATAGCCATTCCAGAAGAGTTGAAGCTGTTATAGCTGCAAAGGGTGAGCCAACTCAATATTGAACCCTAGGGACTGAGACTGGGATGTCATTAAACTTCATGTGCGTGTAAAGGCAGGTGTCCTAATACTTTTGGTAATGTAGTGTATTACAAAACTAACTATGAGTTATAAAATAACAGTCTTTTAAAGCAGAACTAAACTCTCTCAATCACCATTAATTATTTTCAATCCTTATGCTGCTAGCATTAGTAAATAGATAGGAATGAAGGTATATTATATTTACTTGTTTTAAACTTTTTTTTTTTACATTTCTTCAGTTGCTTTCTGGATCACAGATTCCAGGCAGTAAATGCTACATGAACAGGGGAGGATTGGGCCAGGGAGGGGGGGGGGGGCAATTTCCCCCGGGGCTGCTCTGATGCCCCACAAAAAGGCCACAGACATGCCTAACTGACCTACTAAGTGTGGGATGAAGACAAGGACAGAGCGCAGGCCTCCCCCCCCCCCCCCCCCCCAACATGGATGGTGTAAACTGTGTCTGAGCAGAGGTCAGCTCCACGTCCCACTGGAGACTCTCCTCCCCTGGCCAGCCCCGACCAAACTGTTCCAGCTCCCCCCAACCAGCCTTTGCTGACCAGGCTGGGAACCCGGATTTGGCTGGTGAGTAAAGAGTATCAGGAGCGGAGCTTCAGCATGGAATGGGGGTCAGGAGGAGGCCGGGAAGTGGGAGAATGGGAGGAAGGCCGAGTTCCTGCACCATGGCCCTCTGGTTTGTACTTGGCCCCTGGGCCGAAAGTTGCCAGTCAGCCCCTGTACATGAATCATCTTACTCAAGATTGCAGCAGCAAGAAATGCTTGTAGGGTGTTTTTCAAAGTGATTTAAAATAAAGCATGGAGACATGGAGGGATGGATGATTTTGCTTTTTTTGTATGGTTGATTACAGTACAGTATTAATTTAGTTTAATGTGATATTTATTGCTGTTATTAGTAAATATTATTGTTGCTGTGCCTTGTTATTGTGATTTTGTGTTGTCTTGGTGAATGTAACTGTATTTTAGTAGTTTTCCTTTGGGATATTTAAAGTATTCTGAATCTGAATTGAATTAAAAATCAATTAAACAGCATTTTCAGTTTGTGGTGCTCAGGTAGAGTTTAGTTACACTTTAATAAAAATGATAAGTGTACTTTTGATACTTTTCCCTCATTCACTGCAGTCTGTTAAAACCACTGTTCCACTTTTTGTCTTGATGCATCGGACCTGAAGAAGTAGCCTAAGCAGCTATGAAATGCATTAAAGGGGTTTAATGCTTCCAAATAAAGTTCCTTTTGATAGAAAAGACATGTAGGTGATTTACTAAAACTGGTGTACATAGAAACTGGTGCAGCTGTGCATAGTAACCAATCAGCTTCTAGGTTTTATTGTCAAAGCTAAAGCCTAGTATTTTTTGTGTTCCGACAGGGGGCAGCCTCCCTAATGGAACATTTCGATCAGCCCTCTTAGCCATTGGCTGAGAGCGCTGATCAGGAGTCAGAAAGCTGCTGGTTTTCCAGCATGCTCGTCTGACAGAAGTCGGCCAAACTACTGGCTTCTGTCGGACCAGCTGCCTAAAGGGCCATACACACTATAAGATTTTCTGAAGACTTTTTCCTTCAGATTTACCTTTTCTATGTAGTGCAAGGGCCTGCCAGATTGCATACAAATTGAAAGTGTTTAGGTTTGACCTTATATTATATGGTTTTGGTATGTCTAAAGGAAAAAGTCTTTAGAAAATCTTATAGTGTGTATGAAGCATTACACAGGAGCCGAATGTTGGCCGGTTTGTTCGGTGTTTTAACCACCTGCTTACTGGCCACTTATTGCGGCCATAGCACGGGCACCAAGTGGTTAAAGTAGAACTATAGGCAAAACTTTTTTTTTTCATTTTGGATAGAGCAAAGAAGGGTTATAACCCATGTTAGATTATTTTTCAGTCATCTGTGTCACATTTCAGAGATTTCTCTTCACTTCCTGTCCCATAGCCAAAATGGAAGTAAAAAGGAAAGCCCTGCAAGTTAAGGGAATCTCTTTGGGGACCCCCAGGTCACCAGAACTAGTTTCCCTATTGGAAGATTTCCCTTCTATTACTTTTCTAGGTACAAACCAAAATTTAGATTTTTCTTTACTTTCACTTTTAATGATAATGGTAAACATGACTAGGGTATCTCAGAGGTATCCATATGACTATACATAACCCCTTATAAGCTCTACCCCCCCCCCCCTCTTTTACCCCATTAAGACACGAGGTGGAGTTAAATGGCCTTCTGGCCTTTTAACAACATAAATAATAAATAATAAAATAACAGTAACATAAACCAAAGCTAGATGTCCCCAGCCGCAGAACACCGACTCAGAGACATTACCACTTGCCCCACAGACCTTACAGGTCTAACACTACTTGGTCCCTCTCATTGGACCACACTCAACCAGAGGACACCATACTAACGATGGTTCCCACTTGTATCACACCAACAGATGTTTAACCCCATCCAAACGGTCCCAACAGCCATCTCCGTACCTACCCCTCCAACCGCTTACCCTATCTCAGGGAGGGAGGGTGCGACATTCATCTGATGGCTCCCTACTCCGACTGTTACTGTAACACCCCTTCTTACAGTCTTTTCTTCTATGCTCCTCCCCATCACCCTCTCTACTCAACCATTCACGCAAGTAAGACTCCCACCTGTCTCTTTTGTACATTAACTCTCTGCTGTCTGGTTCCCCTTCCACCCTGTCATGCCAGCCCTACACTTCATTCGTTCCTCCTAGCTCCGGGCCTTCCTTAACTAAGGTAGCTCAGAGGAATCCATATGACTACCACATAGCCCCTTATAAGCTCCGCCCCCCCCCCTTTTACCCCATTAAGACACAAGGTGGAGTTAAATGACCTTCCGGCCTTATACAACATAAATAATAAATAACAATAAAATACCAGTAACATAAACCAAAGCTAGATGTCCCCAGCCGAAGAACACCGCCTCGGGGACATTACCTCTTGTCCCACAGACCTTGTCTAACACTACCTGGTCCCTCTCATTGGACCACACTCAACCAGAGGACACCATACCAACGATGGTTCCCCATTTGTATCACACTAACAGTTTTTTAATCCCATCCAAGGGGTCCCAACAGCCACCACGCCACAAGTGTAAAGCCTTACACTTTTGCGCCCCCCCCCCCCCCCCAGAGCCTAATGGCATGCCATCTTCCAGGCATAAAGCCCAGAGATCAGTACCAACTGCGTTTAGATGTAGGCCCCCATTCCTGACAAAGAAACGCCCCCATCTCCTTATAGACCTTGATGCGGGCCTTGTTCAATACTTCCAAGGACCATGCCAAGCCATGCGGGAAACAATGTCTGACCACACAAGTAACATGGACAGAAAAGACATATGGAGCCTCAGGAAATCATATTTCACCCTCTATCTACTCAGCTACACTGAATCAATCACCGCTGTGTGATTACCAGCATCCGCACCACTGAGGATGGACTCCTCTCTCTCTTTAGGTCGCACGCCCTGGGCCTCCGTCACCGGATCAACTCCAACAACAGTCTGCATTCATTCCTAGGCTACATCTCCCACAATCCAATTCGTCCACTTGCGGAAAAAGCCGATCCTCCATTGCAAACAACCTTAAAGGGGTCAAAAATAGGAAATTAGTGCTGCACTAATTTCCTATTTTTTATTTTTTTGGTTATTTAGATTAACTTTGAGTGTCAGCTGCTTTTGTCTTTAGTGGAGGTGTATGTGCTGATATATTTTCACTTTTTTACAACCTTAAAGGGGTACTCTGGCAACATCTATAGTAACGGTAAACCTATACTATTTTGCAGGTATATATATATATAAATATATATAGTAGTCCCGGCTCGGCTACATCCTCTCCCCACTTTGGTCCCCAAAGATGGAGGAATTCTCCTATGAGAATCAAATATACACTAATTTATGAAAATAAATAAATCAATAACAACCCTGAATGGAATTTATAGTGGTTGACAACTGATCAATAAAAAAAACTGTCAATTAGCTGGCTATGCAAAGCATTAGAAAAAGCTGAATCACTCTCACAACAGACCAGTAATAAATTAGTGGCCAACCTAATAGTGTCAGAGGGTGGAACAGGGTCATCTTCCAGTGTTGCAATCAGCTCATCTGAGCTCCCTGAGGGTATTATAAGTAAGTCTTTGGAGGATGAATCTCCCTTCTAAGTCCGGAAGGTATGTTTTCGATAAGTTCAGGCTCTGACTTCTGTTCCCAATAACTACATCCTGGCTGTGGTTCTTCCTGACTTTCAGGCACAGTTTCCTGATTATTCACTGGTGACAACACCAAGCCTTTTTCCATAACGAGTGTCTCTACATTTTCCACAGGAAAGGGATCAAGATCTTCAACACTGGATAATCCAGGGCTGATTGGAGAAGGGACAACTGGAACTTCTTCAAGACATGGTACCTCTGGTTGTTCCACAAGGACTGTCTATGCTTCTGGAATGTCTCTATCCACAGCCAGGGCAGGTTTTTGTAGATCCCTAGACTGATGTCTCTCCCTCGTGGGTAAAGGCAGCATTGGGATATCTCCTGTAGGAATATTTTCTAGTGAAGAAGGCCACCACCAATCAATTACTACTCCATCATCACTATCTTCCTCCTCTTCCTGTTGGGTTGAAGATCTAGGCACCCGCTGTGTTCCAGATCGTAAAGTAGGGGTCTTAGGGATATCAGAGCAAGAGGCTGCTGGCACCCTAAAGGCATCAGAAATGGGCAACAAATGGTTTCTATGCCATGCCCTCACTGGACCAATCTTCCCCTCTGGACGGATCTGGTACACAGGTAGGCCAGATAGTTTCTTGCAAATAATGAAGGGTTGAGAATGCCATCGATCAGTTAACTTGTGTTTTCCGGTTACTCCCAAATTCCTCAACAAAACCTGATCGCCTGGTTTGAGATCCTGAATCCTTACTTTTAAATCAAAACTCTTCTTATTACGCTGTTCTCTTATGGCAGATGCTTCAAGAGCCTTCTAATAGGCTATTTTCAAATTCTTCCAAAGCTTATCCTCATATCCTCTATAAGAACTCTGAGAAGTATGGTCAGGTGATGTTCCGAAAGCTAAATCTACTGGCAGTCGAGCTTCTCTGCCAAACATCAACCTATAAGGAGAATATCCAGGAGACTCATTCACAGTACTATTGTAAGCATTCACCACAGTGGCAATGTGATCACCCCAGTGCTGCTTCTTCTCCATCAGTAAAGTCCCCAACATGTTTAGCAGGGTGCGGTTAAACCTTTCAGGTTGAGGATCTCCCTGTGGATGATATGGGGTTGTTCTAGATTGTATGCTCAACAATTCACATAGTCATCGGATCAGCTTACTCTCAAAGTCCCGGCCTTGATGAGAATGTATGCATTGTGATAGGCCGTAATGGATTAAAAACTTTTCCACGAGCGTCTTAGCAACTGTGCTAGCCTGTTGGTCTCGAGTTGGAAAAGCTTGAGCATATCTAGTAAAGTAATCCGTCACAACTAGGACATTACTACGCCCACCCAAATCAGGTTAAAGACACAGGAGGTCAATGCATACTAACTCCATCAGTCCCTGGCTTCGTAGATGGCCCATTGGGGCAGCTCTGTGGGGCAATGTCTTCCTCTGGATGCACCGAATACAGGAATGGCAATAGCTTTCAACCTCCTTTCTCATGAAAGACCAATAGAACTGATCCCTGACCAACCTGAAAGTGCGGTTCGGCCTCAGATGTCCATGATCATCATGGAGGGCAGTCAGTACAGTCAACCGATGTTTCTACGGCAAGAACAATTGTTGAACTCCATCTGCTTCTTCTATGGGGCACACTCGATAGACAATTTTATCCTCCAGTCTCATCTTATCCCAATCCTTATAGATCACTTTAGCCCCCCCAATCGGACTGTTCAGCAGCACCTTATAAACTCCTGCTAATTCTGCTTTCACTAACGCACACAAGGAATCTTCCTTTTGATCTTTCCTCATATCCTCTTTTTGTTAACTGAGGAAGCTCTTAACTTTGCACTTGGGTTAAGTCACAGTAACATCGTGGCACTCCCGCTGGATTGATTCCCACAGTTTCAGCTCCCATATGTCGATATTCTACTCCTTGACATACAGCTTGGACTTCCTCCGAACTCAGATGCACCCAATCACTCTCTTCTCCATTTGAGGAATGAGGTCTCCTGGACAAAGCATCTGCATTCAGATTCCCTTTCCCAGGCCGGTACTTCAGACTGAACTGGAACTCAGACAAAGCAGCCAACCAGCGATGCCCTGTAGCATCCAATTTAGCTGTGGTCAGCAAATAAGTCAAAAGGTTATGGTCTGTCTTCACCACGAAAAAGGCCTCATACAAATAGTCCCGCAGCTTTTCCACCACTGCCCACTTGAGGGCCAGAAACTCCAGCTTGTGTATGGGGTAATTCTTCTCTGAATGCGATACACTGCGACTTACGTAGGCCCCAGGGCGAAGCCTCCCATCACGTTCTTGGTACAGCACTCCACCCAGTCCGTCCAGACTCGCATCAACATGCAACTCATAGGGTTTCGCCAGATCAGCGTGGGCTAACACAGGGGCCCGGGTAAAGCTTTCTTTCAATTTCCAGAATGCCTGCTCACACCTGGTTGTCCACTGATCCTGAATAGACTCTCTGGATCCTCTGGGTCCCTTTGGATGTTGTTCCTTGAAATTTGGTTGTGAGCTTTCTTTGTCACCCTCTTACTGTAACAGTTCATTTAGAGGTTTTGCTATTTGAGCAAAATTCTTCAATAGGAGCAGAACCCCAGAAAATAGCCTAGTTCAGTTACAGTCCTTGGTCGGGGCCAAGTAGTAACAGCCTCCAACTTCTTGGGATCAGTGGCCATCCCATCACTTAAGACCACATGCCCCAGGTAGGTGACAGACCTACCTCATAGATAGAACTGGCACTTTTCCAAAGACAACTTTAATCCTTCTTCATAAAGCCTCTGGAAAACCTTCTCAAGACGAGCTTCATGCTCCTCCAGTGTCTTGCCAAACACAATAATATCGTCCAGATATACAAGAACTTCAATTAAACTCATGTCACCCACAGTATTCTCCCTCTGGCATGCGGTCAAATAAAAAAATAAAAAAATAAAAAAAAACACTGGGCAAATAAAAGCAGTCTTTTCTCTATCTTCAGGGTGCATAGGTATTTGGTAATAACCACTCTTCAGATCCAGTACACTGAACCACTTGGCTCCTGACAAACACTGCAGGACATCTCCAATTCTAGGGGTTGTGTATTGGTCAGGGATGGTTCGTCGATTCAAGGTTCTATAGTCAATGCACATCCTAATAGTCCCATTCTTCTTTCGGACCACCACAATGGGAGAAGCATATGGACTTCAGGACTCTCTGATAACTCCAGACTTCTTCAACTCAGCCAGCTGTTCTCGAAGGTCTTCCAAATCCCTAAGGGGGACCTCCCGAGCTCTATCATGGAAGGGTTTATCCTCACTCAACCGGATTCAATGCTGAGCGCTCTATGCACACCCCACATCAAAGTCATTATTTGAGAAAATCTTCTCCCATGTGGCCAGTTGATCCTTCACCTGCTCCCCCCACTTGAATGGGACAGCAGGGTGTCGAATCTCAGAATCTTCCTTTAATCCATTCCTCTCATTCTCCTGAACCAGATCCTTCAGAGTCACCGGAGTGGCGACACGCACCCACCCTAACACCATGCGGGGCTTCAAAATACCCGGCTGCCCAGTGATGTTCCGAATGCCGACAGGTACTTTTCCTCCAGTTCTCCACAGAGTCTTTGTAGGCACGATCTCTGGAACCAATTCCAACCCAATATCTTCTTCTAGTGGGTTGCCTTCCAACATCAAAAAAGGGCCCGGCTGGTCCCAAGACAGCTTGACTGTAGCCTTCATACATGTCCTCTCATCCGGCTGTAACATCCGCTCCTGAGTGTCTAGCCACCACAGCTTCTCTACCCCTTCAACTGGGGCCTTCTGCTCTTGTACCAATCATTGAAAAGCTTTCCTTAACTGAGGATGCACTTCAACAGCAGAGCCCCTTAGGGCCAACGGGGTAAGCATTCTTCTCACCAGATCTGTATTAGTCCTGATAATCAGAGTTCTGCTTTGCTCCAGGGGGTCGAGGACCAGAGTTGTATAAAGAACTCGAAACCCATACTTGAGTAAAAGTACAAGTGCTCGATCAAAAAGTGACTTGAGTAGAAGTGGAAGTGCTCGATCAAAAAGTGACTTGAGTAGAAGTACTAAAGTATTCAACATTTTTTGTACTTAAGTATTGCAAGTAGTTTTTTAAAAAATTTTGCTACTCAAGTACTGAAAGTAAAAGTACCAGTAGTTTTGAAAAAAAATTGCTACCCAAGTACTGAAAGTAAAAGTACAAGTACTGTGTTGTGTAGTTATTAAAGAAAGAAGTCAAAAGTTTGAACATCATTGTTTTTTATTATTACAAATGCAGCTTTTATTTATACATACAGTAGCATTTATTTTCGTATGCACTGATAATACACGTTTTGAGCTTCATGAAACCTGCCATCTACTGTTCTGGCAGTGGTAATTTCTATAATTGTAACTAGTAACTATGCAGCCCCAAAAAAAATATCAGAGTAGAAGTATTGAAATCATTGAAAAAATGTAGTGAAGTAAAAGTGGAAGTAGGAGAAAAAAATTCTACTCTAGGAAAGTACAGATAACGCCTTTCGGCACTTAAGTACAATAGTGAAGTAGTTCTACTTAGTTACTATACATCTCTGTCGAGGACACACTACTGCCAGGGTGTCAAAAACCTCCATCTTCCCCTCCACTGATTGGCCAAAAGCAATCTTTATGGGTATATACCCATCATAGGGAAACTTCTGAGGTCCAAGTCCCCAAATCTCCTGCTCTTCAAATTTGCACAATGGGATATGTTTTCGGTACTTGTTGTAAAAATCTCTGTACAACAGTTTCACTTGAGCCCCAGTGTCTAATAGGGCCTTGGTATAGCTCCCTTCCACCTGCAGTGAAACCACCGGGGAAGGCCCCACCAACTTTTTTGGCATCCTTCTCTCTGGTGCTGGGAATACGTTTCGCCATGCAGCCGGCGCAGGTTCTTCCAGTCTTCTGGGTGTATTAGTTACAGATGTCACCCGGCTTGAACTGCAGGAAGAAACCATTCCTGGCTTTTCTCCGGATGTGTCCTTCCAAGGGAACTCAGCAGTCTGTACTCCTACTGATTTCAGGATAGGAGACCCAATCCCCTTTTTTTCCTTGGGGGAGAAAATACACTGTCTCCCTGTGTCTTTTCACCCAACCCAGGCGGCCCCCTTTGTAAACTAAACAGAGGGGGGGGACCGGGCAGAGGACCCCATCACGCGCTGTTTTTTACCAGTTTTACTAGTGCTGGAGCTCTGTTTAATCTCGGAACACTCAATTGGCTCCTTCACTGAGGTCCCCTGAAGTTTGCTGCCTTCTTTGTGAAAAGGACTTTCTGTAAGGCTTTCAACAACTCCTCCAACAGTTCAGGGCTAAGCCCCCACTTGGGGTTTGAATTCTCTTCAGGCTTTTTCACAACGACCCAAATCAACATCTACTTAATTTTCTTCATCCGAGAAACTGTTCTCCACTCAAACTAGGTGGGCAGAGGCCCTCCTACTTCCTTCCTTCACTGTTTAACAGTTCTCGGACACCTTGACTTTTCTCCTCCAGCAGAGCCTCTTCCTCCCTCACTTCCCTCATCAGCTCAGGGTAAGTAGGGGTGGCCTGGACTCCCTTTAACAACTTCAGGACTATGGGGTGATTGGGCCGAGCCCCTTGCAGCACTCTGTCCAGCCGCACTCTATCAGCATCTTTAGGTTCTATGCCCTTCTTCAAAAGAATTTGATGCAACATCTTGTCTACACGAAAGACATAGTCAGATAATCTCTCTCCTCACTGTTGGTGTGTATGACTGAACTTGTACAACAGGTCTGTAGTCTTTTCTACTCGCCCAAAGACAGCAACACAGGGCATCAATATAGTCCTTGGCCACACAATCCTTGTTTCCCATTTTTAAGTTCCTGATCACCTCAGCAGCTGGACCTCTCAATGTCTCACTGAGCCGTTGCCTCTTCACTGCCTCTGGCACACTCCATTCCTCCACTGCCTGGGTGGCCTGACTCATCCAACTTTCAAAGTCCTCCTCTCCAGTGGGGTCTGGGTCTGGCCAGAGAGGAACCGTAGCCTTCTGTAACTCTGCCCAGCACTGTTAGAACCGTTCTTGACCAGGTTCTCAACTAAACGGCTCATATCTGCATTGAAAGAGGCAGGGGGAGCTCCAGATCCATTGGCATCCAAGTTTGCTGGGCCAGGACTGGCCGGTGAGGGTGGTGACCCTTCCTCTGACATCTCCTTTTCCAGCTGGGAGAACACTCAGGCCTGAATTCCTTCTCCCAATGTTACCTCCTCTGCCTGAAAGCATTCAGGTATGTCTTCTCGCCATTCCAGCAATACTTGCACGACATCCAGCTGGTTATCTGCCCGGGCATCTAATAAGGAGGCCCTTTGATCTGGCACCAGGGTTCTCACCCACCTCCGGATCTCTCTTTCCATGCACTCACTCCCAGTAACTTCCAGGACTGTGCTCCACTCATATTAAGCTCCTTGGGACCATCCCCAGGCTCTTGCGGCAGCCGAGTTCATCGCCCTTCCTGACATTGGCTCGTAGGGGGGGGGGGGTTCTAAGGGCTGGAGTGGCAAAGAGGATCCCGGATGAGCCCCCAAATGTAGCACTGCCCCCTTGAGGGCTGCTGGTCATCGGATGTTCCTCTGCACTCACCTGACCCTGAGAATCATCCAACCCACTGAACACTTTAGGTTCCAACATTTCGGATAAAATCTTCAAAGACACACTGTCACAATTAGGATACTGTTTAGTTATTTACTTGAAAGATAAATCAATATAACTTATTGATAACAGATATGACTCAACAATGATGAAGTGTAGCAGTGTCAGTCAGCTGAATCTCATGTAAAAAAAAAAAGAGGCTCAATTGACTGACGCCATGAATGCAAATACACAGCACAAGAAGGATAATAAATCACATGGATATTGCAATCCTACTATAGCATCAGCTTTAACTGTAAAGGTTATGGCATCATATATTAGCTTATGACTGTAGCTGAAAACCTCTGAAGTCAAGTCTAGCAATATCTAATCCCCACTAATAATAACACACCATTATTATAAATAGGTCCCCATTAAGGCAGCAGGTGCTGAAGTCCCTTCTCCTAGCATGGCCTTGCTAAATCTTTGCCAGCAGTTGGAGCTCTTATCACTATTCAGCGTGATATTTGTAATCCCAAGGTAATCGTGTATGTATGATCCTATCTGCAGTCAGTGTGTCATAGATGAAGATATATACTTGCGATTAGGATGCCACCAGGCAGTCTTCCATCTGTTAGTGTCCATTTGTGAATATCCTGTAACCCGGACAATGTGCTCTCCCACGCTCCTGCATCACTGGGAGTTACTGGTACTCGGCTATCCCGGTCAGTCAGTTCAGCTTCACCCTCTATCTACTCAGCTCCACTGGATCTATCACCGCTGTGTGATTACCAGCATCCGCACCGCTGAGGATGGGCTCCACTCTCTCTCTAGGCCATACACCCTGGGCCTCCGTCACCTTTCAGGCTGACCTCTCCTAGCTGAGTCCCGGAAACAAGAGAGCGCATGCTCTGTGAGGCAGATATATTTATTCACTCTCCCATGATCCAGTGTTAATTTTGTCGACTAAAATGTTTTCGTCGACTACATTAACACAATTTTAGTCAACTAAAATATGACTAAAACTAAAACAATTCAGATGACTAAAATAGGACTAAAACTAAAATAGCATTTTAGTCATAAGACTAAAATAGGACTAAAACTAAAATGGCATTTTAGTTATAAGACTAAAATAGGACTAAAACTAAAATGGCATTTTAGTCATAAGACTATAACTAAAACTAAATTGAAAATTGACATCATCAAAATTAACACACCTCTGCTGGCCATTTCTAAATCGGCAACACAATTCCATCCAGAGCCTGTAATAATAGCACATTTAAACATGTATTGCACCACTGCATAAGCATAAGTAAGGGGCATCTACTAAGCTGCTGAAAACTAAAAAATTAAGAAAAAGGCTTTTCTTATATTTTTCCCTAATATTCGCTAATATTTAATGTTGGTAATATATTCAGGTAATATGTGCAATGACATTACAGTCAATGGAGTTTACAGTTTTTTTGTATTTTAAAGTTGCACTTCGGGTTTGTCAAAAAGCAATATTTCTGTTTGTTAATGAAACTTGGTTTTATTTATAAAGATGTTATATCACAATGGCTAAATCTGTGTCTGTAGTGCGTGTTCAAACCTTATAATAACATATTATTAGATTTTTACTCCAGGAGCAGAGCGTCTCTCCGTGCTTCCCACGCCCCCCCCCCCCCTCCCCCCTTCTCTCAGAGTTCAATATCACAGAACAGCATGAAGTGTTCTGGCTGGTCTGATAGGAGGAGACTGCACTGTGTATGTTGGGAAAAGAGCGCGAGCACACACATAACAGAACTGTGCAGGGCTGAACAAGATTGAAGAAGAACACAACATTCCTCCTCAACTGTGAGTCAGACAGTGCAGTGCCTCAGCTGCCGGCAGATTTCTTTACAGACTCGATGTAAATGGGGACAAGGAGAGAGCAGAGTGAGTCAATCTCACTGACTGTCAGTACTATTTGTAGAATCAGTGGGGAAGAAAAAACAGAATTTTTGTAAAATCTTACCGTAAAATTATTTTCTCTGAGTCCTCCGACAGTCGCCGCCCACTCACACAGTCTTCACCAATGGGTATTGACTTCCGCTCCGCAGGAGTAGCTAGGCATAAGACTTGTTAGTTACAAAGGCTTTTAGCATAGACACACCCCTAGGGGCTGTCCCACTAGTCAATACCTCCCTGTACCAGCATTCCCAACTCAGTTTGGTAGCATAGCAGTAAGAGTACACAAGACCCCAAAAGAGGGGTGGGGGGCGGCGACTGTCGGACTCAGAGAAAGGAATTTTACGGTAAGATTTTACAAAAATTCCGTTTTCTATTACGTCCTCCGACAGTCGCCGCCCACTCACACAGTCTTCACCAATGGGATGTCCCAAAGCAGTGTAGACATGAGGGGTGGGAGACGCAACCGCAGAAAAGGCAACGCAGTACCCACATCAGAGAAAGGAATCTTACACACAGTAAGAGAACCATCTGGGCAACAGGAATGTGCTCAACAGGAGCAACAGCCCAGGAAAGCAAGTAACCCAGGGGTAAAACACCCCAACAGCCAAAGACCCATAAGCAAGGGTCCCTATGGCACTGCCGCACTGAGAACTTTGCGGCCAAAGGAGGCATCGGCTGAAGCCTGAACATCCACCTTATAACATTTGGAGAAGGTGTGCACGGACGACCAAGTCGCCGCCTTGCACACCTGGGCCACAGAGGCCTGATGCCGGAAGGCCCAAGACGTACTCAGAGATCTGGTAGAGTGCGCCTTAACAGGGAAGGGTGGAACCCGTTCCTTCAAGGTATAGGCCTGCACAATGGTCTGCCTGATCCATTTGGCAATGGTCGCTGCAGACGCCGCCATGCCCTTCCGAGGTCCCTCAGGAAGGACAAAGAGGGAATCCGACTTGCGAAAAGATCTAGTGGACGACAGGTAAACCCTGATCGCCCTGACAACATCCAAGGAAAGCAAGGCAACCTCTTTAGGATGCTTGGGCTTCGCACAGAGCGAAGGCAAGACAATGTCCTCATTAAGGTGAAAATCAGAGATCACTTTAGGGAGGAAGGATGGGTGAGGCCGCAAGACCACCTTATCCTTGTGAACCACCAAATAGGGAGAGCGGCAGGACAATGCCGCCAGCTCCGACACTCTGCGAGCCGAAGTGATCGCCACCAAAAAGGCAACCTTTTTAGACAGCAGAGGCAACGAGATCTCCCTGATGTCTTCAAAGGGAGCACGCTGCAACACGGACAGAACCAAGTTCAAGTCCCACGGAGGTAAGGGCTCCCTCCGAGGAGGGGCCAAATGACGCACACCTTAAACAAAGGTGCGAAGTAAGGAATGAGAAGCCACAGGGCGCTGAAAAAGAACAGCCAGTGCAGAAACCTGGCCTTTTATCGTGGCCAGCGCCAAACGCTGGTCCACACCAGTCTGAAGGAAAGCCAACACTCTCGACACCGAGTATGAGCGAGGGGAGAACCCCCTGGACTCACACCAGGCAAAGTACGCTTTCCAAGTACGGTAATAAATGTTACCAGATGAGGCTTTCCTAGCCTTGATCAGAGTAGGAACGACCTCAGGGGAGAGACCCCTGTCCCTCAGGACCTGGCTTTCAACAGCCAGGCCGTTAAAGCCAGCGACTGTAAAGCAGGACGGAAGCTCGACTGCCAGATGAACGATGTCCGTGTACCAAGACCGGCGAGGCCAGTGCGGTGCCACCAGAATCACCGTGTGCGGTTCCGAGGCCAACCTGCGAAGGAGCCTGGACAGCAACTGAATTGGAGGAAAGGCATACATCAGACGATACTGATGCCAAGGCGCCACTAACGCGTCCGAGGAGTCCGCCCGAGGATCGCGCGTCCTTGCCACGAACCTTTCCACCTTGTTGTTTAGTCAAGACGCGAACAGGTCCACATCTGTGGATCCCCCACCTCGCGCACAGCATCCACCCCCGGGATGTGCACTGCCGTTATCGCCGGGACGTGAGTCTCGGCCCAAGACAGAATGTCGGTCACTTCCCGGGCCGCTCGGGCACTCCTGGTGCCCCCTTGGTGGTTGATGTAAGCCACCGCAGTGGCATTGTCAGTCTGTACCCTAACCGGACGGCCCCGAAGTCTTTCCGACCACTGGAGAAGGCAAAGCTTTATCGCTCTCAATTCCAGGATTTTGATCGGAAGGGAGGATTCCTCCTCCGACCAAATTCCCTGGGCAGACAGGTTGCCCAGAACACCACCCCAGCCTGACAGACTGGCATCCGTGGTGACCACCGTCCATAGCAACGGACGAAAAGACTTGCCCCCCGACACCGCCGGGGACTGGAGCCACCACAGAAGATCCCTTCTGGTTCGGCGGCTCAACAAGACCCTCAGATCCAAAGACTGAGGTCGTCCGTCCCACTTGGCAAGAATCTCCGCTTGGAGAGACCGCGTGTGAAACTGAGTAAAGGGGATCGCCTCGAAAGCCGAGACCATTAACCCCAGGCACCGCATACAGGTCCTGAGTGACGAGGATCGGTTGCCCCTGAGGGATCTGACTTCGTCCTGAAGCGTCCGGAGCTTGTCCTCCGGCAGGAAGACCTTTGCTTGAGCAGAGTCCAGAACCATTCCCAGGTAGGGAAGGCGAACCGAAGGGGACAGCGTCGACTTCGGAACGTTGATGGTCCAACCGAACTCCTGAAGTGTCTGTACCGTAGTGGACAGGTCGCTCAGCAGGCTCTGACTGGCACTCGATCTTAACAGGAGATCGTCCAGATATCCCAAGACCGCAATGCCCTGGGCTCTTAACAGGACCAGAACAGGCGCCAGCACCTTGGTAAAAACCCGTGGAGCCGAAGCGAGACCGAAAGGTAACGCCAGAAACTGATAATGGTCCTCCGCAATGGCAAACCGAAGGTACCTCTGGTGACCTTCGAAAATGGGGATGTGTAGATACGCATCCTTCAAGTTGATGGAGGCCATAAATTCTCCCGGGCTCAAGGCAGCCCCCACTGAGCGCAGGGATTCCATGCGAAACTTCCGAACACGCACAAAGTGGTTCAGAGCTTTCAAGTCCAGGATCGGACGTACCTTGCCCTCCTTTCTGGGCACAGTGAACAGAGTGGAGTAAAACCCCCGAAACCTGTCCCGGTGAGGCACCAGAACCACCACCCCCTGGGCCAGAAGATCCTGCACCACTTGATGCAGATCCTGCAAACGCCCAGGAGTCAGCTGAAGATTTGAGGGAAAAAATCTGCCCGCCGGCCGAGAAAGGAATTCGATCTTGTAACCTGATCGAACGATTTCCTGAACCCATCTGTCCCGAATGTGGAACAGCCAAGGCTGGAGGAAACCGCGCAAACGTCCCCCCACCCCAAATACGGGTGAGGGCGTCCCTTCAGGCAGATGCGGAATGGGGCGCAGAGCCGACTTGGCCGGGCTTTTGCTTACCCGCCCAGGGCTTCTCCTGGCCACCTTGGCCATTGAAGGGCTTGCCCTTGGATTGCGACTTAAAGGCACGAAAGGAACCCTGAGAGGGTCTAAAAACGGGGCCCCGCTTGCCACGAAAGGACTTGTTCTTCGGATTCTGGGGCAACAGAGTGCTCTTGCCCCCAGTGACTCCTTTCACCAGAGTACCCAAAGCCTCGCCAAAAAGGCGAGACCCAGCATAGGGAAAATCAGCCAACATTTTCCGAGACGATTGGTCAGCCGACCAACTCTTCAGCCAGATCAGTCGACGGTTAAGCACCGCGACACTAGACAGGCGTGCAGCTAAAGGGGCCTCATTCAAGGCCGCATCGCACAAATACATGACCCCCTGATGAATCTGGTCCACCTTATCCAGCGTAGCTGGTGGGGCAGAATCAGACACGAGGGTGCGTCTGAGCACCTTAGTCCAGTCTGCCACCGCCTGAGCCACCATAACAGAAGTGAAAATAGGTTTGAGCATAGAGCCCGCCACCATATACGCGTGGCGGGCAAGAGACTCCAACCTCCTGTCCGTAGGATCCCGGAAAACCGGGGTATCTTCCGTGGGAAACCAGGGTAGCCTTGTTCAATACGGCCACAGCGTGATCCACCTGGGGCGCCACGCACCAGCGCTCCTCAGTGGAGGGCGCAAAAGGATAAAGGCAGCTTAAACCGACTGGGCACCGTAAAGGGCTTCTTTAAACTGCGCCATTGTTCATTCATAGTGTGATGAAATTCAGCAAGGCAGGGGAAAACCTGCGCCGACTTGCGGGTTCTATGTGTCCCAAAGGAGGACACCATAGCCGGAGGAGTGGGCTCATCCTCCAGGTGCAGCGTGTCTTTGATAGAAGAGATCAGCTCATCCATGAGTTCAAGCTCTTCAGGCGAGCCTGGGGGAGAAGTATCAACCCCTTCAACCTCTGCCTCCCCTTCAGACCCCAAAGGGTCCAGAGATGGGCGAGACCCTGAAAAGGGCACGCCAGCCACAGCAGCCACATCACCATCTGAATCAGAGGAGATAGATAACCTGGCCCTCTTGTTTGCAGAATGTTCAGCCATCAGCACCTGCATCTGTGACACCAAAGATGCCACTACAGCGGCCAAATCAGACCCCGTGGGGGGTGCAGCAGGTCCGGGGTCCCCTACCAGGGCTAGGGGAAAATTGCTATCCTGGGAATCCATGCCAAACAAGTTTTGGAAAAAGAGGCACTGGCCCTTTAAAAGCCGCGGCGAGCGCAGCCCACCGCAATACTCACAGTATGCACCGACCCCCAGAGGGACAGAAAACCACTGAGTTAGGAAGGATAGCGCCGAACAGCATGGAGGGAGCACCTGCAGAGCCCGCAGACTGTTGCCACTGATCGCTGTACCAGAGAAGGAGGAAGTGAGGCAAAGAAGGCTGAACTATATTGCAATAGGCTCAGGGAAAATGGCTGCCCCATAGAAGTGAATGGAGGCTACAAGAAAATGGCCGCCGACATGTGCTCCGATCGAGCGATCATGCCACACGCAAAAATGGCGCCGAGTGGCGCCAAAAGCACCGCACTGCAACCCTGTACATGGCCCAGGGTGAAGCCACATTTCGCCCACAGTAAAAAATGGCGTCACCACACACATACATGTCTGTACCCAGCACACAAGTGACACAGGAGAGAGGGGTCCCCACGTCACAGCAGTGATGATACATTAACCCACACAGGGATCACATCAGGGAACCCGCATACACAGACATGAGGGGAACACACAGCCATAGACTGACACCCCAGACAGAGGTCCCCACATAGAAAGGTGCTTACCATACCGGATGGCGTGGGGAGCCTTCACAAATGGAAAACCGCTGTCCTCATATGACAGGGAGTGCCGTAGCCGGGACGCAGGACACTGCAGCACAAAACCGCAGAAGGCGTCCAGTGAGGTAGCCACCTCACAGGCTGCATCCCTGCAGCGAGCAGGGATGGGTCGTTTATAGTGCCAGGGCGAACCATAGCCGAACGCTCGATGGCAGGCTGGGGATCCATCTGACCCTCAGCCCTGGAGACCCAGGGCGGCCAGTCCGATACCCAGCTCCACATGATGCATCTTCATCCGAAGATCCCTATCTAAAAGCTGGTAAAATAACAGCTAGTAAAGCAAAGAAAACAACTTTGAAATAAAATCAAAAAAGGGTAGAAGGCTGAGACTGTAGCCCCAGCACAGGAAAGCCTGACTACTCCTGAGCTAGGCAAAATCAAACTGAGTTGGGAATGCTGGTGCAGGGAGGTATTGACTAGTGGGACAGCCCCTAGGGGTGTGTCTATGCTAAAAGCCTTTGTAACTAACAAGTCTTATGCCTAGCTACTCCTGCGGAGCGGAAGTCAATACCCATTGGTGAAGACTGTGTGAGTGGGCGGCGACTGTCGGAGGACGTAAGAGAAAGACAGATTAGACTAGAGAAAATGAGGGGATGCCTGGGATGCTAGAGAGGAGCAAAGTCTCAGCAGTGCCATAAAACAAAAATTCTGTCTGGAAGAGAGATAGGGAACTAGCTGTCTCTGTATTCTCTCCCTGTTCCCTATCTCTCTTCCACTGCAGGCAGCATCACTGACTGTGAGGAGGAGAACTGTGAGTGGAATGGGGTGAATTTGTGAAAAGAGGTGAGAACTGTAAGGGGGGGGGGTGCAGAGGTGGCTGTAGACATGGGGGGGAAGGGATACAGAGGTGGCTGATGACATTTGGGGTATTAAAATTTTTTCCTGCTGTGAATATTTCCCCAGATCCAGCTGCCTGCATGACATGGGACATCCTTCAGAACAGACAGGTTAGCTAACTAAAGTGAGAGAGAGTTTTATAATGGTTAAACTTCAGCTTTAAAACCATGTCGCCTCATATTATAGGTTTAAAACTGCCATTTATTTTCCTGTAATCATTTATTCTCCTGAATATTTCCACTTAGAACTGTCTTGAGAAAGCCACACAATTTAGGAGCCCATAAAAACATGATTTGGCTTTGTAGCATTCTTTGTAAACTGGATAAATGTGCATCTGTATTTATTCAAAATAGAAAAAAAAAAAAAAAGTGCAGATCGGTTTGATTTCCAATCCAATTCAACCCTGTGACACACTAAACTAGTTCAATGGTTTTCATTTTCAGTGGCTGTGGACATGGGGGGTACAGAGGTGGCTGTGGACGGGGGGGGGGGGTGTAGAGATGAGTTTGGACAGGGGGGGAACAGAGGTGACGGGGGAGGGGGGTACAGAGGTGGCTGTGAACAGGGGGGTACAGAGACAGCTGTGGACGGGGGGGGGGGGGTGTAGAGGTGGCTGTGGAAAGGGGGTGTGACAGTGGTGGCTGTGGACAGGAGGGGTACAGAGGTGGCTGTGAACAGGGAGGAGGCGGGTACAGAGGTGGCTGTGAACAGGGGGGAGGCGGGTACAGAGGTGGCTGTAAACGGGGGGGAGGCGGGTACAGAGGTGGCTGTAGATGCGGGGGGGTACAGAGGTGGCTGTGGACAGGGGGGAGGTGGCTTTGGACAGGGGGGGTACAGAGGTGACTGTGGACGGGGGGTACAGAGGTGGCTGTGAACTGTGAACAAGGGGGGTACAGAGGTGGCTGTGAACAAGGGGGAGTACAGAGGTGTCCGTGGACAGGGGAGGGATGCAGAGGTGGACAGGGGAGAGATACAGAGGTGGCTGTGGACAGGTGGGTGAACAGAGGTGGCTGTAGACAGGGTAGGTACAGTGGAGGCTGTGGAAAGGGGAGGGGGGTGAACAGAGGTGGCTGTGGACAGGGGGGTACAGAGGTGGTGGCTGTGGACAGGAGGGGTGGCTGTGGATGGGGGGGTACAGAGGTGGCTGTGGATGGGGGGGGATACAGAGGTGGCTGTGAACAAAGGGGGTACAGAGGTGGCTGTGAACAAGTGGGGTACAGAGGTGGCTGTGGACAGGAGAGAGGCAGTGGTGGCTGTGGAAAGAGGGGGTGGCAGTGGTGGCTGTGGAAAGGGGGGGGCAGTGTTGGCTGTGAACAGGAGGGATGGCTGTGAATGGGGGGGTACAGAGGTGGTTGTGGATGGGGGGGTACAGAGGTGGCTGTGGACGGGGGGGGATACAGTGGTGGCTGTGAACAAGGAGGGTACAGAGGTGGCTGTGAACAAGGGGGGTACAGAGGTGTCCGTGGACAGGGGAGGGATACAGAGGTGGCTGTGGACAGGGGAGTACAGAGGTGGCTGTGGACAGGGGAGTACAGAGTATGTGGTTGTTTTTTGGGGTAGACAACGAAATTGCATGGGGAGGGGGGCACAAGAAAATGCTTGCCCAGGGTCCAAACAATATTCATAAATTGCTGCCACTTCACTAAAAACACGCTCACTTGGTACCGAGGAAGGAGGAGCAGAAAGGTATCTTCTAGCATGAGAAGCAAGTCTTTTGTAGCGTGCCTCATTTTCTTTCCACGACTGAAGAGGATCACCACTTCTGTCAATTACTGGTTCCTTCAAATAGAGATGAAGTTCATGATCCAGGCTCATTATTGCAGATTCAGAAGAATCCGCCGCATGAGGCCCCAATAAAACACTGAACATGGCATCTATTTGACCAAGATGAAGTTTCTCTTCAGTTCCGTTGTCTTTTTGGACATTTTTCTATTTTTCAAGTATCCTGCTCTTCCACATTAGAAACCTGCTCTTCTTGACTTTGCTTTTCGGCAGGAACCTCCTGCACATCCTGTTGAATATCTTATGTCAGCCATTGTTTTGCCTTGGCCAATACATCATCAGAAGAGAAAGGATAGTTCTTGTATCGAGGATCCAAAGGACATGCAAGCACCACATTTTTATTCTCTTTATGCTTCTGAAAACGTTTGGCGAGGCTGTCCCTCATGGCCTGCCTACATGTTTTAGTGGCACGTGTGTTGGGTCCTTTAGGCTGTTTAAGAAGCATCTTCAGCACTCTCACACATAGGATGACAGATGACACAGATGACTCACCTCTAGTGTCACTTCCTCTATGGGGAGGAGGATCTCAATGACATTGGCTACAATGTCCCACTGATCAGCAGTAGGACAAGAATATCCTCCATATTCACCTGAATATATGGTAAGAGCTCGCTTCTGCTCCAGCATTCTTTGCAGCATGTGAAGTGTTGAGTTCCATCGTGTTGGAACAGCGTTAATCAAGTTGTTTTTGGGTAGGTCAAGGTCTTCCTGAATGCACCTCAGTCGCTGCTTGGCAAGAATTGAATGGTGGAAATGGTCTTTTCAGCATGCTAAGTCAAGCAAAGTTCTCTGGTTTGACAGACCATCATTTACAAAAGTTGGAGGGAGCGTTCCATGCAACTGAGGTCTGACACTTTAGCAAGTCTCATTCCTTTCACCATGTTCGCTCCGCTGTCTCAAAGCACAAGCATCACTCAGTCTTTGGTGATTCCCCATTCTTCTAGCATGCTTAGAAACCTTTCTCCAATGTACTCCCCAGTGTGGGATTCTTGCATCACTTTTGTTTTCAACACCAAATGCCTTCTTGTCCATCCGCTGTCAATAAAGTTGCATGTAAGACTCATTAGTGATTCTGTTTTGTCCTGACCAGCAGTCAGTCGTGAATGAGAGATTGAGTTGCCAGCATTCTCTGCTTGCAGCATAGCCTTTACTTTCTCAACAACCTTTTGGAGAATCTTTCCCAGCATTTCTTGTCACTCTTCAGTGTGTACGTTGGCTCAAGTATGGACATCAACCGCATAAATCCAGAGTCAGACACCATTGTAAAAGGCTGGTTATCAGTGACCATCATCTCTGTGATTACTTTGTGCAGCAGTTAGGATCTTCCATCCGATTTAAGCCACCTGTTTTTTTCTGAAACCTATCTGTTATTGTTGCCTGGGATAGTGATGTTTCACCTTGTGATTCATTTAGTTTTTTCTGTGCTGCATGATACAATTCAACATGATGAACTCTTAGATGGGCCCAAAGATTTGACGTATTTTTGTTTTTGCAGTTATTGATCCCATGCTTACATTGTTTGTGCACGTATTGCACATTGCTGTTGCTTTTCCTGGAGATGGAGATGAGAAATAGTCCCAGACCACACTTTTAATTTTTCTATCTGCATCCATCTCCATTGAAATTTGAAAGACACTACTGAAATTCAATATAGGCTTTAAAAAACTGGCTAACTGGCACCCTGTGGTGATGAGTGGCTGGCACCCTTTGGTGGGTGGCTGCCTAGCTGGCACCCTTTGGTGGGTGGCTGGCTGGGGCTGACACCCTGTGGTGGGTGGCTTGCTGGCACCCTTTGGTGGCTGGCTGGCTGGCACCATGTGGTGGGTGGTTGGCTGACTGGCTGGCACCTTGTGGTGTGGTGGGTGGCTGGCTGGCACCCTTTGGTGTCTGGCTGGCACCCTTTGGTGGGTGGGTGACTGGCCCCCTGTGGTGGGTGGCTGGCACTCTGTGGTGGGTTGCTGGTTGGCTGGCACCCTTTGGTGGGTGGCTGGCTGGCACCCTTTGGTAGCTGTCTGGCACCCTTTGGTAGGTGGCTGGCTGGCACCCTTTGGTAGGTGGCTGGCTGGCACCCTTTGGTAGGTGGCTGGCTGGCACCCTGTGGTGGGTGGCTGGCACCCTTTGATGGGTGGCTCGCTGGCACCCTGTGGTGGGGGGTGGCTGGCTGGCACCCTGTGGTGGGTGGGTGGCTAACTGGCTGGCACCCCGTGGTGGCTGGCTGGCACCCTTTGGTGGGTGGCTGGCTGGATGGCACCCTTTGGTGGGTGGGTGGCTGGCTGGCACCCTGTGGTGGGTGGCTGGCTGGCACTCTTTGGTGGGTGGCTGGCTGGCACCCTTTGGTGGGTGGCTGGCTGGCACCCTTTGGTGGGTGGGTGGATGGCTGGCACCCTGTGGTGGGTGGCTGGCTGGTACAGGCCTAGGGCCTGTGGATGGCTAGCTGGTACAGGCAGGGCCTGTGGCTGGCTGGTTAGTACAGGCCTGTGGGTGTGTGGGTGGCTGGCTGCACTGGGCAGCTGTGGGTGGGTGTTGTGGTCACTGCGGCTGTGTTAAAAGAAATGTACACTGCGACTGTACTGTAGAATAACTCACTGTCCCGACTCCAGACTTCAGTATGTGGCCGCAGCGGGCTGTGTTAAACACATTGTGCGTGCACTGTGACTGTAGTGTACGTACACTCACTGTCTCTACTCCAGGCGAGGCTGCAGGAGGCGACCTAAGAAGGCAGAAGCTGTCCCAGTGCGCGGAGGCGCGTGGCGCAACATACGCAATGACGTCACGACAATATTGGCAATATCTGTAACCGCTGGGGCCGATTACGGTATATCGGGGAAAGTGCATATCGGCCCTCGATATATTGGCTTTGCTGATAATCGGTTGATCACTAATATATATATATATATATATATATACACTAGGGCTGAACGATAGTCGATGTGATATCGACTATCGTTCTGCAGGCACAGGCGATATTCATATCGCCGAAGCCACGATATTTCAGGCATTAGGCAGAGCGGGGAGAAGTCCGGACTCGGGGGGAGGAGGAGGACTTACAGTGACTGCGTCCGTCCCACACTTCCCTCCCAGCTCTGCCTCTAGTATCCAGCCGACCATTACTCCGCCCTTCTCCGCCCATTGTCTCTCCTGGCTGCATCGGGGGCGGGATCAGGCTGTAATGTTTTTCAATGAAGAGACAATGGGAGGAGCAGGGCGGAGTAATGGTCGGCTGTTGACAAAGAGGGAGGGCTGGAGTACGGGGCGGATTGCATGGCGGCGGAACAGTGTTTGCAGCAGGAGAGGGGAGAGATGTCCGGAGCATGGTGGAGGAGCACTGCGGGACAAAGGCTGCTACCGACAGCCCGCTTCCTCTACACTCTGGCTCCGACAGCAGCGTCATCCTGTATACAATTATATTACTGCCAGAAGTAAGAGCAGCCAAACACAGAACGATGTGTGCAAGCCATCCCCACACTATTCACACATCACCTTGGCCAGCAACAACACAATGCTAACCCGCACTGAACTCGTAGCATAGCAATCTGTACGCAGCCTTGCCTTACGCCCACCAATTAGAGCGGAGAACCTCTGACCAATCAGTAGCTACGTTCGGACGTGCCCGCGCGATTTGAACTTAGTCTGGCGGAAGTGTGGAAGGAGTGGGCGGGGATGTTAGGGATTCGGGGGAAATAATGATAATAATTGGAACACGGAGGAATATTGAGATAATCTTATAGTTCCTGATTGTCATCGTTCCAGCAGGTGAGTGGTCACGTGTCACGGTGCGGCGGGATGGCGGTGTGTGCTGCGGCTGAGCGGAGGCGCCTGCTGTACAGGAGATGTGACTGGCATTTGTACGGTGTATTCACCCCCCAGCTGATCATTGTATACAGTATATACACTGAGCGAAGATATACTCTTCATAGCACCACACAGGCTCCTCTTTAGAGTCTTCCCAGCCAATCAGTGTGCTCTTTACAAAGGCTGCTACCGACAGCCCGCTTCCTCTACACTCTGGCTTCCGACACAAGGCTCGGGCGGGAGAAGTTCTAGGAGTGTGGTGGATCCCCTGGCAGAAAGCTGAGCTCTGCTAACTGATCCCTCCTCCGGAGACTGTCTGGAGAAATATCGCGATATATATAGTTAAAAACGAAATATCGCAATATACTTTTTCCCCAATATCGTGCAGCCCTAATATACACACATATATATATACATACACAGTGCCCTGCGAAAGTATTCGGCCCCCTTGAACTTTCAACCTTTTGCCACCTTTCAGACTTCAAAACATAAAGATATAAAACTGTAAATTTTTGTGAAGAATCAACAACAAGTGGGACACAATCATGAAGTGGAACGAAATTTATTGGATATTTCAAACTTTTTTAACAAATAAAAAACGGAAAATTTGGGCGTGCAAAATTATTCAGCCCCTTTACTTTTAGTCTAAAAAACCTGGGAATGTGGATTGGATCCAAAACCACATTCCCACATTCCCAGGTTTTTTCGATTTTATCGATTGGGATCAATAGGTACCTTCCTAGATACCTTTGAGAGTGTTACTTTTATAGAGGCCAATTAAGGAACCTACTCCCATTATATTTTTTTCCTTTACTTTTAGTGCAGCAAACTCTCTCCAGAAGTTCAGTGAGGATCTCTGAATGATCCAATGTTGACCTAAATGACTAATGATGATACAGTAAATAGAATCCACCTGTGTGTAATCAAGTCTCCCTATAAATGCACCTGCACTGTGATAGTCTCAGAGGTCCGTTTAAAGCGCAAAGAGCATCATGAAGAACAAGGAACACACCAGGCAGGTCCGAGATACTGTTGTGGAGAAGTTTAAAGCCGGATTTGGATACAAAAAGATATCCCAAGGAGCACTGTGCAAGCGATAATATTGAAATGGAAGGAGTATCAGACCACTGCAAATCTACGAAGACCTGGCCGTCCCTCTAAACTTTCAGCTCATACAAGGAGAAGACTGATCAGAGATGCAGCCAAGAGGCCCATGATTCACCATGGATGAACTGCAGAGATCTACAGCCGAGGTGGGAGACTCTGTCCATAGGACAACAATCAGTCGTATACTGCACAAATCTGGCCTTTATGGAAGAGTGGCAAGAAGAAAGCCATTTCTTAAAGATATCCATAAAAAGTGTCATTTAAAGTTTGCCACAAGCCACCTGGGAGACACACCAAACATGTGGAAGAAGGTGCTCTGGTCAGATGAAACCAAAATCAAACCTATTGGCAACAATGCAAAACGTTATGTTTGGCGTAAAAGCAACACAGTTCCATCACCCTGAACACACCATCCCCACTGTCAAACATGGTGGTGGCAGCATCTCAGCTGTAGATCTCTGCAGTTCATCCAGAGTGATCATGGGCCTCTTGGCTGCATCTCTGATCAGTCTTCTCCTTGTATGAGCTAAAAGTTTAGTGGGACGGCCAGGTCTTCGTAGATTTGCAGTGGTCTGATACTCCTTCCATTTCAATAATATCGCTTGCACAGTGCTCCTTGGGATGTTTAAAGCTTGGGAAATCTTTTTGTATCCAAATCCGGCTTTAAACTTCTCCACAACAGTATCTCGGACCTGCCTGGTGTGTTCCTTTAAACCTTTTGCTTTAAACTGACCTCTGAGACTATCACAGTGCAGGTGCATTTATACAGAGACTTGATTACACACAGGTGGATTCTATTTATCATCATTAGTCATTTAGGTCAACATTGGATCATTCAGAGATCCTCACTGAACTTCTGGAGAGAGTTTGCTGCACTGAAAGTAAAGGGGCTGAATAATTTTGCACGCCCAATTTTTCAGTTTTTTATTTGTTAACAAAGTTTGAAATATCCAATAAATTTTGTTCCACTTCATGATTGTGTCCCACTTGTTGTTGATTCTTCACAAAAAAATTACAGTTTTATATCTTTATGTTTGAAGCCTGAAATGTGGCAAAAGGTTGCAAAGTTCAAGGGGGCCAAATACTTTCGCAAGGCACTGTAACTGGCGGTGAGGATGATCACCATGACCACCCCCATGTTATCAGAGTGGAGCCTAACCTTCTTGTTCTCAAAAGCAGAACCCCAGATCTCAACCACCAACACTATAGGAAATAGTTCCAATAGCACCAGGCTTCTAAGAAATTTAGCTGTCTGCCATTCCTCGGGCCATGGCTCGGCACTCCATTGCCCTTGAAAGTAGGCTCTGTAACCAACCAAACCCACCACATCCGTGAAGAGTTCCAGATCCACATTGCTGATGGGGCCTTCCATCCACAATGACCGCCCATTTTAGTGTTCCACAAAAACGCTCCCAAACCAAAAGATCAGCCCTATGATCAGCTGTCAAATTGACATAATGCCATGGACACCGAACCTCTGCCGCCGCTGCTAGCGGCGACAGAAAATCCTGCCCATTAGGATGATCCTACAGGCAAAATTCAATTTCCCTAAAAGAGATTGCAAACCATGAAGCTGAATTGTACGACGTTGCTGAGTGCTGCACCTCAGCTTTCATTGCGGTCAATTTATCCAAGGGCAAATGACACTCCATTGCCATGGAGTCAATCGTAATTCCCAGAAAAATCAACTCCGTGGCTGGACCTTCAGTCTTGTCCAGGGCCGAGGGTACCCCAAAACGCTCAGCCACATGCTGTAGCGACCCCAGTAGTACCGCGCAAATCCTTGAATCCGGCAGCCCGAAGCACAGAAAATCGTCCAAGTAGTGGATGATGGAACTCAAACCTGACACATCCCGAACCACCCATTCGAGAAACAAACTAAATTTCTCATACAAGGTGCACAAAATGGAACAACCCATCAGTAAGCAGCGATCCACGTAAAATTAACCCAACCACTTGCAACCCAACAATTGAAAGCTCTCTGGGTACACCGGCACAGGATGAAACATGGCCTCAATGTCCGACTTGGCCATCAGTGAGCCCAGACCATATTTACGCACCCAAGAGATGGTAGCATCGAACGAAATGTAGATGACCGCACAATCCTGTGGGTCAATGCTATCATTCACGGAGCTGCATCCAGAGGCTAATGTCCTTAAGATCTCACCGAATAGACGGCCAAATCGCTATACGTTGACTAAATTGTTCGTCATAGCGTAACCAGGCCACGCCACCAATTTTCCGGCTCCTATTCACCAAAATCGCTAACGCCTGTAACCAATTGGAGGAAGTATGAGGTATTAACCTATAGTGGCGTTTTTCCTCATCTTACATTTAACTGTCATCTGCCTTAGCCCTATCTAAATTAAACTTCTCCAAGGGGAGAAGGGACAAGATTTCCACATACTCCCCTTTCCAGATTTTCTCACAGAGGCCCCTCAAAGCAAATGTATCCCCCCCACCCCTTTGGCCAAATCCACCAGACGTACCATTTCTGTCTCCTTGCCCCCTGCCGGAGTGCCGCTGGCCGAGCTATTCCCGTGGAGCGTGTCACCACCCTCAGTCTGCGTACCTGCAGCAGCCAACATCTGTCCCACCCGGGTGGCGGAAGTCTCACGGGCCTCCTCTGGCGCCCTGCGTTGTGAATCCCACACCGACACAGGCCGAGTGTCCCGTGGCGTCCCAGCATCCGAGCGTTGAAGCAGATTCCTCAGGCAAGATAAAACCTCCCTGACACCAACTGTTTCCCCCACCCAACTCTTCACTACCCCCCACCCCCTGACCTACAACAACAGACCCCACAGAGGAAGAGGAAGAACATAGAACACAGTCATTATGGAGGCACTTACCAGGCTGACATCCTCTGGATGCTGCACAGGCAAACCCTGCCAGCTGTCTTCATCCTCTTCCCCATGCCGTGTCACCTCTGGTGCTGTTCCTCTGTCACCGCTCCCCTGCACAAGGTGCTGTGCAGCTCTCACAGGCCGGCCTGTCACAGCCTTGGCACTGTTAACAGTGGCCGCACCTCCACTCTGCTCCGCCCCCTCGTGATGTCATCCACAGGTCCTGAAGGTCCCGGCAGAGCAGTGCAGAGACTGCTTCTACCACTGGCAGTATGAACTGTTAACATGCCGGACTGCTTTGCTCCCTACAGCCGCTTCCTCTGGGTGGATGTGCCTCCTTGTCGCCCTCTCTCACCCGCTCCTGATGCCAATCCGCTGGCTGCCCAGGAGGAACCTCTCCATGTGGGTTAGCTGGCTGCTCCTGTGTTCTAGCGATGATGGAGGCGAGACGTGCAGGTGGCTGGCGAGTGTCCCTCCCCTGTGGGCCCTGCTGACGATGAGGATTCCTCCCAGGATCACTCCTCCCAGCAGGTGTCCGCATAGAGGGGGGTCCCGAAGGGTCCCTTTTGGGGCTCCAATGTCCACGCTGAGCCCGAGGGGTAGTCTCTGGGCTTAAGCGCACCGGAGGCCGTGACCTCCCAGTGCGTGCCCTGTGAGCGCAGGTTCTGTCCGTGGCTGCATCTGCCCTTCCCCGCATAGCACGTCTGATATCCTGTTCTGCAAAATTTATGGGCCATGCACTGCAGCTGCATCCCTCAGCTGGTTTAAAAGCTGCTCCAAATCTCCCATTTTTACTACAGGCAAAAACGCTGGAGGTGTGCAGACGGGCGTTCATCCGATGGCCCCCCACTCTGTTACTGTGCCACCCCTTCCTACAGTCTTTTCTTCTATACTGCTCCCCATCACCCAGTCTACTCAACCAATCACATAAGTAAGACTCCCACCTCTCTCTTTTGTACATTAACTCTGCTGTCTGGTTCCCCTTCCACCCTGTCATGCCAACCCCTAGCTGCATTCGTTCCTCCTAGCTCCCGGCCTTCCTGGACAAACATAAAGGGTGAATCTCCTTAACGGGGGGGGGGGAGGGGGTGGCACACAAATAGCAATAAAACAGCTATTCTAATCCCTCTCCATTCTATCTAAAATTAAAAAACTGGAAATTGTATCATACTTACCGTAATTTTCCTTTCCTGGTGCCTATCCATGGCAGCATACAATGATAGAGCTCCGCCTTCAGGACTAGTGAATAGCATAAAAGAAAGACGCCCCCTACTCCCAGCATTCTCCTGTAATATAGAATACCGAGGGAGAAAGCGTATGGTGCCATGGATAGGCACCAGAAAAGGAAAATTACGGTAAGTATGATACAATTTTCCGTTTTCCTGGTGCCTCCATGGCAGCATACCAATGATAAATAACTAGCATAACAAGGGTGGGAAATGAAAAATAAGTGAATTTTAATTGGAAAAGGACATCGCTGATTGAATCATTCTTCTTCCAAACTCAACGGTTGTGAGTGACCCAGGGTCGATACGGTAGTGTCTGAAGAACGTGTGTTGAGAAGACCATGAGGCGGCCCTGCAAACCGTCTCCAAAGACACATTAGCCCTTGTCGCCCAAGAAGCTGAAACTGCCCTGGGAGAATGAGCCCTCACTCGAGAAGGAGGAACCAAGCCCCTGATCTTGTAGACCTCTTGGATTAACTTGATTATCCAGGATGACAGAGTCCTGCTGGTAGCTTCCTTGCCTCTGTTTTTTCAGAAGGAAACGATGAACAGCCTTTCTGAGGATCTGAAAGATTCTGTTGCTCCTAAGTAGGCCTGAATAACTGGAGATGTCCAAATTATGATGGGTGTTTGACTCTGGATCCAACAGAACTGGTAGTGCCCACGGTTCAAGAAGATGGCTTGAGGATGATACTTTGGGGATGAAGCCTCGTAATGGACGAAGCTCAACCCCATCGGGGAAAAAGGCAATATGCTCCTCGCCTATCCCTAAGGCATGCAGTTCGGAAATTCACTTTCCAGAGGTGATGGCTACAAGAAAGACTGTTTGTAGAGTCACATTCAATAAGGTCGCCTGCTCCACAGGGGCAAAGGGGGATCCGGAAAGAACCTCCAAAACTAGAAATATATCCCACTGAGGAAAAGGGTGTCTAGCGGGAGGGCGGATCCTTCATACCCCTTTGAAGAAAAGTGACCACCAAAGGATCTACCGCCCATCTTATATTGGTTGCTGCCGAGATCGCTGCAACTTGTACCTTCAGAGAACTTAGACCTAACCCTAAATCCAATCTCCAGATCCTGGAATAGATTGCGTTTGTAGAGGGTTTTTTAGCCCTCAAGAGCGTGGACATGACACCGGGAGTACATCCTAAAGATTGAAACCTCCTCTCAGCCTCCAAACATGAAGATCCAGTTTCTGCGGGTTCAGGTGGCATAGGCCCCTCTGAGAGAGCAGATCGGGAAAAGAAGGAATCTTGATAGGGGATCCCACACTGAGCCGTACTGCCAGAGGGAACCAGGATCTCTTCGGCCAGAATGGAAGAATTGCTAAGATCTGAACTGATTCTCTGAGGAGCATCCTAAGGAGTTTCAAAATTAACGGGTGTGGAGAAAAGGCATAGGCCGTGAAAAACTTCCAAGGGCACGTCAGGGCATCTGCCGCCTCCGCCTGAGGGTGGGGGGGACGAGAGAAGAACCTGGGAAGTCTCGAGTCCTCCGGGGTAGCAAACATATCCAGCTGTGGGGGCAACCAGAGGTTGGAGATTTGAAGAAAAATGTGTGGGTGGAGACACCACTCGTTGTCGTCCAGAAAATTCCTGGACAGGGAGTCTCTTATGGTGTTGAACTTTCCTGGGAGGTAAACCGCTCTCAGATCTACCAGGTTCCTCTCTGCCCAGAGCATTACTGGTTCGACCTTTCAAAAGGAGGGATCTGCTGCGTGTTCCCCCATTTCTGTAGGTAAGATACTGCCGTTCTGTTGTCCATCCTGAGAAAAACTCTGTGTCCTTGGAGAAGTGGTGTTAAGGATGTTAGGGCTAAGAAGGCCGCTCTCAATTCCAGCACATTGGATACTGTTCCCCTGGTTGAACAAGACCACCTTCCTTGGAGTCTTGTATCTCTGCAATGGGCGCCCCAACCGTGTCCGCTTGCGTCCGATGTAACAATGGTCCAGGAGACCGAGCCTAGATACTGAGGCTTTTCGAGGTTCTTCTTCTTTGTCCACCAGTGTAAGCTCCTGCGCATTACTGAGGTTATTTTGATCCTCTGAAAAAGATGTTCCTTATTCCACTGCACTAGGAAGCCTGTCTGGAAGAATCGTAGATGCCAATGGGCCCATGGCACCATGGGGATGAAGGATGACATTGTACCCACTAGGCTCAGGCACTGGGAGGCCGTCAGATGAGAACTCTCGATGAACTCAAACATCCACTGGATAACAATGACCCTCTTCTCGAGGGGTAAGGATACCGTCCCCTGCCAGGCATTAAACAAAGCCCCTAGATAGACCATATGTTGTGTTGGGGATAGATGACACTTTTTGAGGTTATCTAGCCATCCGAAATCTTCCAGGGACTGAAGAAGAATCTCCCTGTGGAACATGAGCCGTACTAGATTGTCTGCAAGAAGGATGTGGTCCAAATAATGAAACACTCTTGAACCCTTCTCCCGGAGGGGAGCGAGAACGGATATCAGGACCTTGGTAAATACCCAAGGCGAAGTGCAGAGGCTGAACGGAAGGGCTTTGAATTGTATATGTATTCCCCCTACTGTAAACCTCAGGAACTTCTGGAAGGATGGGAGGATTGGGATATGCAGATAGGCATCCTGCAGGTCGAGTGATATCATCCAGTCTCCTGGCTGGATTACCTGGATAATCGTATTTAATGATTCCATCTTGAAGCTCTCGAGTGTTATGTAATGATTTAGCTTCTTGAGATCTATCACAGGTCTCCATCCTCCTGTCTTTTTCCTGACCAGAAAGAGTGGGGAATAAAAGCCTGTATAGCGTTCTGCCGATAGGACTGGAATGACTGCTCCCTGGAGCTTGAGTTCTGTCAGAAATTACAGAAGTGCCGAAGAATTTTCCAGAGAAGCTGGAATCCTTGTTTTCTGAAAAACCTGAGGCGGGGGATGGGAGAATTCCCAATGATGCCTTAGCTTGATCGTTGATAGGACCTAAGGGTCCTGGCAGCGGGCAGCCCAAACCGGATAGAAAAGTTGAAGTCTGGCTACGACTGGGAGGGACTGAAGTCTCCTGGCGTCAAAAAGACTTTGTGGAGTCTTGGGGGGCTGTAAGTGTCTTGTTTCTGCGTGCCCCTAGAAAGGAGGCCTGCGTTCCCTTCCAGGGTCTTCTGTTCTCCCTTTGTTGTCTTGGTTGCCTGTAGTCCCTGTACCGCAACGAGCGGAATCTTGAGGAAACCACTCTAGACCTCTTGGGTTTTCTTATTTTGGGGGGAGTAAACCGGACTTCCCTCCTGAGACTCTGGAGATGGCTTTGTCTAATCTTTTTCCAAATAGATTTTTCCCATCAAAAGGTATCCTACACCAATTTTGTTTGGATGATAGGTCAGCCGTCCAAGACTTTAGCCAAAGGGCCCCTTTATGCTATCACTGCGTGAAGCATTGATCTTGCCGAGCAGCGGATTGTGTCGATTGCGGCCTCTCCGACAAGGTCTGCTGATATCCTAAGTTCTTCGAGAGCCTTGATGATGTCTTTCCTGGGGACATCCTGTCGCAAGGCTGTTTCCACATTATCTGTCCAAACTCTGATGAGGTTAGACACTGATGTAAGTGCAATGGCCGGCTTGCAGGCAGCGCCTGAAGCCAAAGAACTTCTTTTTAGATCAAAATCAATATGGCGGTCTAAAGGATCTCTAAAGGAAGTTGAATCATCCATAGGTAGAGTCACATTTTTGGCAAGGCGTGTCACCGCTGAATCAACTACCGGCATTGAATTTAAAGATTGTGCATCCGATTCGGCCAGGGGACAACGTTTATTGAGGCGGCCCAGAGAGAATTTCTTATCGGTCTTTTTCCACTCTTCCTCTATGATCTCTCTGATCTTGACCATTAGTGGGAAGAAAACCTGCTTCCTTTTGAGTAAGGGGAAGTATGTTTTGGATCTTGCCGGAGGATCCTCCGTGTCTTCCCAAGAAATGGCTGTTTTCACTGCCTGGATGAATGGTTGCACCAAGGCATAGCTGAAGCCTGATGGATCTGCCTCAACTGAGGACTCCTCTGAGAGTGGATCAGAGGAATCGTCTCTGGCGGGTGGGTCTATGGAAGGCAGAGAAGTGTTGAGGCCTGAAGGGCCTGTTGTATCAGGATCTCTGTCTTGCGCTAATGCCCTAGGAGGTGCTGCCTGTGCGGGAACCAGGGTTGTCAATTCTGCGAAAAGAGTCTTTCATTGTCTCTTTGAGCAGATCTACCACTTGGTTATTCTCCGCCTCCCGGTTGGAAGCATACTCGCGGAAGCATTCTCTGCAAACCAGCTTGTGTGGTAAGGGTATTGCTCCACAGGTCCAACACCTTTTGGGGGAGCGAGGAGGTGCAGAGGGCGAGCGATGATGCCTAGATCTTGATCTTTCTGAAGATCTGCGGCGGGATCTGCGATCCAGGCTGTCATCCATTTGTCAGCCAATTATGCACTCTTTTTAGTACCTAGACATTCTCACGAGAAGGTGGTCCTATACCTATTGCAAGGATCTTGTCCACGGGATGAGTGGCTCATTGCAGGGCGTTACAGGAGGACCGACTAAAAAAGTAGAATAGGTGAAAAAGGATACAGAAAAAGAGAAAGAAGGTAAGAACAAAAAAGGTGATTAGAGAGAAAGAGAGGGGAAGTGGGAGCAGGGGTCTTTAAAGCGGAGTTCCGGGCACAAAATCGATCTTTTTTTTTTTGTGCCCGTCCGCTAGTTCTCCATCACCTGAAAAGGAATTGGATAGTTAGGTTCTTTTTTTTTTTTTACTCACCTTGTAATTGAAGATCAAAAATACTCACCTCAGGGTACTTCCTCCCTCAGCGCCGCGGCTCCGCCGTCACTTCCTGTCTCGCGATGATTCTTGGGAGCTGAACGTCATCGCTCCCAGGAATCAATGCGACGGCACCGGCCCCGCTCGTCACTTCCGGGGCGACGCCGCATTCCCCTGCTAATTTTACGGTCACCCATGCTCCGCCCCTTTTTGACAATGTCATGAAGGGGAGGTGCTTAGTCATTATCACATAAAGCGCAGGCATCCAAAGGTTTGAGAAACCTGATGCAAAAGCTTAATAGAAGAATCAAGCTGCCATTGTCTGATTAGCATTTTCTTGTTTTTATGTTTACACTATTGACCCTATAGAATGCACCACATTATTCACACACACATGATCAAGGCACTACAACTGAATTATAAAAAAAACACAATGTAGAGTCTGCATTTGGTGTTAACAAATGACAAATAAAATGTTGTGTGTTTGTGGGGGATGGCCGGCACTAACGGGGGCGTGTGGAAATGATCTGGTGGCTACACTGCTAATGGATTGTTTCCATATGACAGACAACACTTGGCTTGTCAGGTTTATACACAGTAAGTGAGATGCTTTCTTTTAGGCCTTGTTTTCATTTACATTTTCAGGGCAGTAAAATCGCATGACTGAGCCACATTTATCACAACTCAATCACTCTCCCTTATGCTACAAAGGCACTGCCACCATAGTATGTAGTACGGCAGTGGCAGCTGAGGGTTTTACACACTCCCAGTGGATAAAGCCATTGGGCGTGTGTGTAAAACCCCCTGGCACCACTGTTGTATGCATGACAGTGGCAGTACCTTTGCAGCATAAAGGGGAGTGGTTGGGTGGTGGTAAATGTGGCTCAGTCATGCATTTTTCCTGCCCTGGAAACGTAAATGAAAACAAGGCCCAAAAGAAAGCATCTCACTTACTGTGTATAAACCAGACAAACCAAGTGTTGTCTGTCATATGGAAACAATCCATTAGCAGTGTAGCCACCAGTTCATTTCCACACACCCCCCGTTAGAACCGGCCACCTCCCCCCCACCCCCCCCCCCCACCGGTCAGCTGTTGTAAACACATCTGACCGTTGTTCTCCCTGAAAGGATCACAGAGTGGCTGTGATCCTTCTATATAGAATCACAGGTCTCTATGATCATTTCACCAGTCCCTCCCCACCACAGTTAGAAAACACTCCCCTAGGCTCACACTTAACTCTTTGATCGTCCCTGGGCAACCCCTTCCCTGCCAGTGTCATTAGTGCAGTGACAGTGCATATTTTTAGCACTGATTACTGTAGTAATGTCACTGGTCCCCCCAAAAGTGTAAAAAATGTTAGTTAGGGGTCTGATCTGTCTGCCACAATGTCGCAGACCCGCTAAAAATTGCAAATTGCCCCCATTACAAGTAGAAAATAAGTAAATAAATAAAAACGGCATCAATCTTTGATTTTTGATTTTTTTTTTTTTTTGGGAATGTTGTATAGCACAATGTGAAAAATATTTGTATATAGTGCAAAAAATAAAGATCGCACAGGTGATCAAATACCACCTAAAGAAATCTCTATTTGTGGGGGAAAAAAAGGACATCAATTTTATTTGAGTACAGCGTCACACAACCGCGCAATTGTCCGTTAAAGTAACTCAGTGCCGAATCGCAAAAAAATGGCCTGGTCATTAAGGGGGTAAAACCTTTCGGGGCTGAAGTGGTTAAAGAAATAAAAGCAAATGGGGCTTTACACTGCTATTTCACATTTTTAAAATGTTCTCCTCTTAATAAATAAGCATGTTTACAGAGCCCCTGTAAGCACACTAGACTAGACAAAGTTCTTCAGTTCTTCAAGACAATTTCTGTGACTTCTGTCACTTTGCCTACTTTTCACTGCACGCTGGGCGGCTGGTGTATGCAGACTCCTGGGCCCCGGCCGCCAGTGGCGTAGCATGGGTTGTCAGCACCCGGGGCAAGGCAAGTAATTTGCACCCCCTAACCCGCGGGATTTTAGCACTCGAGTCTCTTCAACTAGATTAGTTAAAGAAACCCTTACCCCCTAAGCACATGTATTGTTTGTTATGAAAATACTGATGTAATTAAGGTAAAATGCATCTAAATACAAGTTTGAATGACCAGCGTGCCTCCTTTCAATGCAGAGTGACCAGCGTGCCCCCTTTTAATGCAGAGAGACCAGCGTGCCCCCTTTCAATGCCGAATGACCAGCGTGCCCCCTTTCAATGCAGAGAGACCAGCGTGCCCCCTTTCAATGCAGAGAGACCAGCGTGCCCCCTTTCAATGCAGAATGATCAGCGTGCCCCCTTTCAATGCAGAATGACCAGTGTGCCCCCTTTCAATGCAGAATGACCAGCGTGCCACCTTTTAATGCAGAGAGACCAGCATGCCCCCATTCAATGCAGAGAGACCAGCGTACCCCCTTTCAATGCAGAGTGACCAGCGTGCCCTCTTTCAATGCAGAATGACCAGCGTGCCCCCTTTCAATGCAGAGAGACCAGGGTGCCCCCTTTCAATGCAGAATGACCAGTGTGCTCCCCTTCAATGCAGAATGACCAGCGTGCCCCCTTTCAATGCAGAATGACCAGCGTGTCCCCATTCAATGCAGAGAGACCAGCGTGCCCCCATTCAATGCAGAATGACCAGCGTGTCCCCATTCAATGCAGACAGACCAGCGTGCCCTCTTTCAATGCAGAATGACCAGCGTGCCCCCTTTCAATGCTGAGAGACCAGCGTGCCCCCTTTCAATGCAGAATGACCAGCGTGCCCCCTTTCAAAACAGAGAGACCAGCATGCCCCCATTCAATGCAGAATGACCAGCGTGTCCCCTTTCAATGCAGAGAGACCACCGTGCCCCCTTTCAATGCAGAATAACCAGCGTGCCCCCTTTCAATGCAGAGAGACCAGCGTGCCCCCTTTCAATGCAGAATGACCAGCGTGCCCCCTTTAAAAGCAGAGAGACCAGTGTGCCCCCTTTCAATGCAGAATGACCAGCGTGCCCGCTTTCAATGTAGAATGACCAGCATGCCCCCCTTTAATGCAGAGAGATCATCTTGCCCCCTTTCAATGCAGACAGACCAGCGTGCCCCCTTCAATGCAGAGAGACTTACCTGCAGCGGCGGCTTCTCCTTAGTTCCCCGCATCTCCTTGTGTCCTCCCACCTCCTCCTCGGCCAATGGCATGCGTTCGCCTTTCGGCCAATCAGGAAGCGAGTCTCGGACCCGCTTCCTGATTGGCAAGGAGGAGGATCCGTGTGACAATAGCGAATTTTCATTCGCTATTGTCGCACAATGGGTGAGCAGTGCGCCCCATGTCCACCCTTTTTTAAAGCCTATTAGAGCCTCTGGCTCTAATCAGGTGATTAAAAAAAAAACCCACTCTGTGACAGCGCCAGGCTGCTGACACACTCGCTGCTAAACTGACTGAGCAGTGAGGAGAGGCGGCATTGGCGGGGCTTGGCTTGCAACACCGACCCACCCTACACCAATGGACAGGTGAGGCACAGTCCAGCCCCGCCCCGACCCGCCATTGTCAGCCATAGGGCGGTCGCGCTGGACATCTCCCAGCCTAAAGATGGAGGCAGCCGCAGACAGTGTGTGAACTGTGTATGTCAGAGTCAGACAGACAGAGTGACACTGCGGATGCGCCCCCCCAGATGTTGCGCCCGGTGCGGCCGGCCCCCCCTGCACCCCCCACGCTACGCCACTGCCGGCCGCTGCCTCTCTTCTCCAGGCTCCATCCTCTCCTCTGCGGGCGGTCGCTCCGCCCCTCCCGACTGACGTCAGCAGGGAATCCTAGGCTCAGCCCGCTCCCTGCAGCTGTCGGAGGGGGAGAGGAGAGAGGAGGGAGCCAGCGGATGACTAATCACTTGGCGGCGATCGGCCGCCACACGGGGCACAAATGAGGCTATACACTGCTATTTCACATTTTTAAAATGTTCTCCTCTTATTAAATTAAGCATGCTTACAGAGCCCCTGTAAGCATGCTAGACTAGACCAAGATCTTCAAGACAATTTCTGACTGTGACTTCTGTCACTTTGCTTACTTTTCACTGCACGCTGGGCGGCTGATGTATGCAGACTCCCGGCCACTGCCTCTTCTCTCCAGGCTCCATCCTCTCCTCTGCGGGTGGTAGCTCCGCCCCTCCCGATTGACGTCAGCAGGGAATCCTGGGCTCAGCCCGCCCACTGCAGCTGTCGGAGGGGGAGAGGAGAAGAGAGAGAGAAGGGAGCCAGCGGATGACTAATCACTTGGCGGCGATCGGCCGCCGCACGGGCACAAACACAGGAGCCTGCAGATTGCCATTCCAGGGAGGGGGGGGCACTCGCCCCCCCTTGCGGACGCCCATGCATACCTGGTGGAGAGCAATCCATCAATCCTGTTTATCTAGTACAAGGCGTTGAAATTTTGAAACAAAAACACTACACTATAGTGCTGTATCTCCTATTTGTCTCCATGTCTGGTCATTGCCCCCTTACCCCCAAAACATTCCTGAAGACTGTTCTACAGATATACAAGATATTTACTAAAGGAGTTGAAAATCTTCACTCAATAAATTGAGTGAACATATACTTTAATCATCCAGTTGTGTGAATAGCAAATTCTTGTTTACCTATTTCGCATCAAAGTGAACAGGAATTTTCTTTTTTATAAGATCAGATATCTGAAGTGAATAGTCAGTCAGTAAAGGGTCTCAACACTGTTAGTAAATCAACCTCATTGTATATAGGGAAATGTAGTCCTGAGGTTGTGCTGTGTTGAAAAGTCCTCACACTATACTTGAACTGTGCTCTAAACTGAACTGTGGCTGCAGCAGAGCATGTTTTTATGCAATATTGAATATTACCAACACCATTTAACTATCTCCTTATGGCTTCTTTCACAATGTCAGTGAATTGCAGTGGGTGGCAGTGGCGTAGCGTGGGGGGTGCAGGGGGGGCCGGCCGCACCGGGCGCAACATCTGGGGGGGCGCATCCGCAGTGTCACTCTGTCTGTCTGACTCTGACATACACAGTTCACACACTGTCTGCGGCTGCCTCCATCTTTAGGCTGGGAGATGTCCAGCGCGACCGCCCTATGGCTGACAATGGCGGGTCGGGGCGGGGCTGGACTGTGCCTCACTTGTCCATTGGTGTAGGGTGGGTCGGTGTTGCAAGCCAAGCCCCGCCAATGCCGCCTCTCCTCACTGCTCAGTCAGTTTAGCAGCGAGTGTGTCAGCAGCCTGGCGCTGTCACAGAGTGGGTTTTTTTTTTAATCACCTGATTAGAGCCAGAGGCTCTAATAGGCTTCAAAAAAGGGTGGACATGGGGCGCACTGCTCACCCATTGTGCGACAATAGCGAATGAAAATTCGCTATTGTCACACGGATCCTCCTCCTTGCCAATCAGGAAGCGGGTCCGAGACTCGCTTCCTGATTGGCCGAAAGGCGAACGCATGCCATTGGCCGAGGAGGAGGTGGGAGGACACAAGGAGATGCGGGGAACTAAGGAGAAGCCGCCGCTGCAGGTAAGTCTCTCTGCATTGAAGGGGGCACGCTGGTCTGTCTGCATTGAAAGGGGGCAAGATGATCTCTCTGCATTAAAGGGGGGCATGCTGGTCATTCTACATTGAAAGCGGGCACGCTGGTCATTCTGCATTGAAAGGGGGCACACTGGTCTCTCTGCTTTTAAAGGGGGCACGCTGGTCATTCTGCATTGAAAGGGGGCACGCTGGTCTCTCTGCATTGAAAGGGGCACGGCACGCTGGTTATTCTGCATTGAAAGGTGGCACGGTGGTCTCTCTGCATTAAAAGGGGGCACGCTGGTCTCTCTGCATTGAAAGGGGGCACGCTGGTCTCTCTGCATTGAAAGGGGACACGCTGGTCATTCTGCATTGAATGGGGGCATGCTGGTCTCTCTGTTTTGAAAGGGGGCACGCTGGTCATTCTGCATTGAAAGGGGGCACGCTGGTCTCTCAGCATTGAAAGGGGGCACGCTGGTCATTCTGCATTGAAAGAGGGCACGCTGGTCTGTCTGCATTGAATGGGGACACGCTGGTCATTCTGCATTGAATGGGGGCACGCTGGTCTCTCTGCATTGAATGGGGACACGCTGGTCATTCTGCATTGAAAGGGGGCACGCTGGTCATTCTGCATTGAAGGGGAGCACACTGGTCATTCTGCATTGAAAGGGGGCACCCTGGTCTCTCTGCATTGAAAGGGGGCACGCTGGTCATTCTGCATTGAAAGAGGGCACGCTGGTCACTCTGCATTGAAAGGGGGTACGCTGGTCTCTCTGCATTGAATTGTGTAACTGTGCTGCACCTATGAGCCAAGCATTTGGTTTGTTGTGTGGCCCCATTGGGCAAGTTTGAAAAACAGTGCTGTTTAACTATGCAACCTAAATTAAAATTGCTGCAGCCACCGCATGCATACAGCCCTGTCAGGCTGTAATTTAAAAATTCAGGTAAATGGCTGAGGGTGGTAAAACTGTGGCTCATCACTTCGGCAGCCAGTGTGAAAGAGCCCTACGGCTGTCTATTGGACATATTTTTTATTTACAGAAAGTATTTATCCAACTATGCTCTATTTTTCTGCATTATTCCAGCTAATTTAGCACTACATGCACAACAGGCCAATTCACGCATCAAAGCGCATGTCAACTCAATTGTTAAATGTGTGTTGCAATGCACTGCACATCAATGCACAACAAAAGGCACATGACATTTAACATTTGTATCACAAACCGTCTGTATTTTCTATGCTAGATAAACAAAAATAAGCACTAGGAGAATGCTAACAAGTGATTCTTTAGCTTGAGATGTCACAAGCTGTCAGCTAGAGCTGCATCTGCTAGTATTTCCTGACCCCATTTCCTGCAAACTTGGTGCAAAACACCCACTGATCACACATCAAAACCCAGCTTAACTGTTAAATTCATGTTGCAATGCAGTTCGCACTACACATCAATGCACGGCATAAAGCTCATGCTTATGCTTTCATATGACCACATGTCATTCTGCATTTTAATGTTTTTTCATGAAATGCAATGGAAAATGTATCAGGCAAGAATTCAAAGGTGTGACTTCAGCCTAATTGAAAGCTGCACTATAATTAGTGATCACTGCCAATTGCCTGGTACACAAAAGTAATGTCATTATTGGTAATTAGTCTGTAGCTAATCTTTTCTTGGCATTAAACATTATTATCAAAAACACTCTATTTTCTGCACTAGAAAACAAAATAAGCACTATGAGATTGCTAAAAAATGATTCTTTATTATGAGATGTTAGGGTCCTTTCACACGGGCGGTCCGGTCCGTATGTCCGTTTATCCTCCCATCCGTTTGCAGATGAAAAACGGACATAATGCATGTCAATAGGATTGCGGATGTCAGCGGATGACCATCCGCTGACATGCGATTTGCGTCCTTTCCGTTCAGTTCCGTTTTTTGGAACGGAAGAAAACCCTATTTTTCTTCCGTTTAAAAAATGGAACGGACGCAAAAATGGATGTCAGCGGTGTCATCCGCTGACATCAGCAATCCCATTGACATACATTATCTCCGTTTATCATCTGCAAACGGATGGGATGATAAACGGGCAAACGGAATGGACCCTCCAAAAGTGCATCCATGTAAAAAAAAAAAGGCACTAAGCGGAGGAAAAAACGGACTGTGTGAAAGGACCCTAAGAGGTTATCAGGTAGAGAGTTGCACCTGCTAGTATTTTCTGAAAATGTGGCACTACACCTACTTGTGTCTCACTGATTTCTTGAAAACCTTGTCAGTTGTCTTATCACTTTCTGTGCTGTATGTTACCTAAAAGGAAAATGTCATTATAATGCTTATCTTTGACAGACAATGCACTTAGCGGGTTAAAATATGTTACTACAGCACCAGCTACATCAACTTTTAGGCCTCATACACACTGGAAGTTATAAAAATGGCAGTAGCTTTGCAGTGAGTTTTTCAGCGTATTTTAACTTTTTTTTTTGGCGTTTGTATTTTTTAGCTAAAAATCACCTCTCTGCTATTTTAGTAACTCCCACTTTCCCATAATACAATGCTTGGCAGAATTGCATCGCATGAGTGTTCACTCCCATTTGATAAGATTTAGGTGTGGGGAAAAAAGGGTCCTACAACATTCTGGTGCAAATGTGATGCAGTTTAAGCCATACAAAATATATGGCTCAAATTGCATCGCACAGACATCATGTGATGTGCACAGGAATGCGGCGTGTTTTTGAGGCAAATCACATGCTGTGTTCAGCATGCACCAGTGTGAACCCAGGCTATGTTCCATGAACAACACCTCGAAACAGAACCCAGGCTTAAAAAAAGCAATGGAATCAAAAATGTCAAAAAAACGCCAGTTAGCAGCGTTTTTTTGGCATTTATCAGCGTTTATCGACGTTAGAGCAGTGCTGTATCCTGGCCTAGGCCAACAAGGCCCAGGCCTAGGGAGGCACTTTTCAGGGGGGCAGCAAAAAAAATATTTCATTATTTGTATAATGACTATGGACTTCCTATTTATTATACAAATAAGTGAAATAATCCTATAATTACATTCAGTGGCAACAAACACAAGTCCAAATATCCTAAAAGATCAATCTTACTAATCTTGTGACATATGGCTGTACTAATGGGCACTGATAAGACTGCACTGGTGGCCACTAATGGGGCTGCACTGGTGACCACTGATGAGGCCACACTGATATGCTGCACTGATGGGTAAAAAGAGGCGGCATTGATAAGGCTGCACTGATGAGGCTGAACTTATGGGAACTGATGAAGCTATGCTGATGGACACTGATAGACTGTGGTTATGGTCTGTGGTTTACAGATGACATCGTGGATTGTAAACAGGAAGGGGTGTGACGTAAACAGGAAGGGGTGTGGCCTTTACAGGAAGGGGTGGGTCATATTTAAATTAGGGGGTGCACAAGTTTAGTCAGGCCTAGGGCAGCACAATACCTAAATACACCACTGCGTTAGAGTGCTATTACAGCTGCAAAACGCCACTCAAAATGCACTAGTTTTCAGGTTTTTTACACCAAGAATCTGCCCCTGCCAAAAACTGCTGATAACAGCCTATGTGTGCAGTGCATGGCTATGTGTGCATGGACACACAGGATAACATGCTGGGGTGTTTATTGGCTGTAGAAAAAAACATCTGACACCAAAAACAGCAACTGTAAAAACGTCCAGTGTGCATGAGGCTTAAAGTTTAAATTGCAGGCAATATACGGAAGGTGAAATTTAAATCATAACGATGTGAAAACTTTTTTTTTTCTTTTTTCCTAATCGTTTATTAATTGAAAAAACATTATAAATACAAATATTTTCATTCAATAACGTGATCTTGTTGAATAATATTCATGAGCTCTGATTAAGTTGTCATCTGATTTTTTTTTTTCTTTTTTAACACACAGAAGGCCCGCCTATTCACGGAAACCTTACTGGATAATTACATGTCACAGTTGGTGGATTCCCCTACCAGAGAAAACGCAGTCCTGGATCTATTGATCACTAATGACCCAGACATAATCTCGGAGGTAGAAGTCCAGGACAACCTGGGCTCTAGCGATCACAGGATGATCACATTTAGTGTAAATAACAATATAACAAGACAAGTGGGGAACATAAGAACCCTAAACTTCAGAAGGGCAAACTTTCCAAAATTGTACTCAATGATGGAAAGGGTAAACTGGGACCAAACCCTGGGATCCCTGACCACAGAGGAAAAATGGGAATGCTTTAGGAACATATTAGGCAAAGGCATCTTGCAGTGCATTCCTATGGGAAATAAATTTAGAAGAGACAAAGCCAAACCTGGCTGGCTAAACTGTAGCGTCAAAAAACTTATTAGGGGGAAAAAATTGGCCTTCAAGAAGTATAAATCAGAGGGCACAGTATCGGCTTTCGAGAAATACAAGGAGGCAAATAAGAAAAGTAAACAAGAAATCAAGATGGCTAAAATCAACTTTGAGAGACAAATAGCAGAGGATAGTAAAAAAAACCCAAAGAAATTCTTTAAATATATCAACAGCAAAAAAACTAAGGCAGAGCATATTGCACACATAATTAACAATGATGGGAGGATGGTTACAGAGGACACTGAAAAAGCAACCGTGCTGAATGCTTTTTTCTCGTCAGTCTTTACACAGGAAAAGGAGGGGTACACTGACCATGACTGTATGGTTAGTAGTAATAAACAGGACTTGCCACCATGGCAAACAGAGGGGGAAATCAGGGAAAGGCTGGATAAACTTAACACAAACAAATCACCAGGACCGGATGGCATACATCCGAGAGTACTCAAGGAACTCAGTAAAGTTATATCGAGACCACTGTTCCTGATCTTTGCTGACAGTATTAGGACAGGAGATGTACCAGGGGATTGGAAGAAAGCTAACGTGATTCCAATATTCAAAAAGGGCCAGAGGCATATCCCGGGAAATTATAGGCCTGTCAGTTTGACATCAGTAGTATGTAAACTTCTGGAGGGGATGATAAGGGACTATATTGTAGAGTTTGCTAATGACAACAACATCATCAGCAGTAATCAGCACGGGTTTACAAATGGGCGTTCTTGTCAAACCAATCTCCTAACATTCTACGAGGAGGTGAGCTGTGAGCTAGATAAGGGCAGACCAGTGGATGTGGTGTACTTGGATTTCGCTAAGGCGTTTGATACAGTTCCCCACAAGCGCTTAATTTATAAAATAAGGTCTGCAGGTATCGATAGCAGGGTTTGCTCTTGGATACGGAACTGGCTAAAAAGGCGTGTCCAAAGGGTAGTAATAAACAGCGCATACTCAGACTGGTCTGAGGTGGTAAGCGGGGTCCCCCAAGGCTCAGTCTTGGGACCAACCTTGTTCAATTTATTCATAAACAACATTGAGGTCGGGATCAGTAGTTCGATATCAGTTTTTGCAGATGACACAAAATTGGGCAGGGCAATAACTTCACAACATGAAGCAGATATCCTACAGAATGACCTGGACAAAATAACAGAGTGGGCAACGACATGGCAAATGAGGTTTAACGTGGAGAAGTGTAAGGTTTTGCACTTGGGGACTAAAAACATAAAAACACAATACACGTTAGGAGGGGAGCCCTTGGGGGAATCAAAAATGGAGAAGGATCTGGGAGTCTTGGTTGATGATAGATTAGGAAACAGCATGCAATGTCAAGCGGCAGCTTCCAAAGCCAACAGAATATTAGCATGCATAAAGAAAGGGATGCATTCCAGAGATAAGACTATAATCCTTCCACTTTATAAAACTCTGGTCCGACCGCATCTGGAGTATTCCGTCCAGTTCTGGTCGCCAGTCCTCAGGAGGGATGTGTTGGAGCTGGAGAGAGTCCAGAGAAGGGCAACTAAACTAATTAGGGGATTGGAGGACTTTGACTATGAAGAGCGTCTACAATCGCTCGATTTATTCTCCCTGGAGAAGAGACGTCTGAGGGGGGACATGATAGCAATTTATAAATATCTTAATGGGGATCCCAGCTTATAAAAAAAGCTGTTCATTCGAAGGGATTGCATGAGGACTCGAGGGCATACAATGCGATTAGAGGAGAAGCGTTTTAACCTCAGGCAACGCGGGGGGTTCTTTACTGTTAGGGCAACAAGATTGTGGAATTCTCTACCACAAGAGGTGGTTTCTGCGGGTAGTATGGTGGCTTTCAAAAGACTCTTAGACTTACATCTCAAGGATCAGAACATTCATGGGTATGTGAGATGATTACAGCCACACACACCTACACAGGTTGAACTAGATGGACTATTGTCTTTATTCAACCTCACCTACTATGTAACTATGTATGTAACACAGATTCACACCACATCCTGTGTCATCACTTCCTCTTCTCAATTGTGGAGAGACAAGAGGACATCAGAGCCTTACTTTGCATCATATTGGAGCCCCCCTTTGCATTAAATCCTCATTAGAATCCCCTGTGTATTATAGTCCCAATCAGAGACTCTTTAAATTATAGTCCTCATCAGAACCCCCCTCAACATCAGTCCCCATCACAGCCTCCATTTTACATTATAGTCCCAATCAGAGCCTCCCTTTACATTAAAGTACCTTTTACCCTCTACATACTAGACATATGCATAGCCGAAAGTTTTGGTTTGTTGTGCTTTTATTTATTTGTTAATTGAAGACTATTGTTTCGTCATATTCGTTATGTTAAACAGATTATTTTTCCCTGCTGACAGCAAAATGTAAACAAAGTGCGATTAAAAAAAAAAAAAAAATAGTTTGGGTGTCCCCCTCAGTCCATACCAGGCCCTTCAGGTCTGGTATAGATTTTAAAAGGGACCCCCCCGCTAAATTTTTTTAGAAAAATGGCGTGCCCAATATCCACAGCAAACCTTTATCTGAGCATGCAGCCCAGCAGGCTAGAAAAAGGGGGGGAGAAATGAGCAAGTGCCCCACCCCCCAACCATACTAGGCCCACATGCCGTCAACATGGGAGGGGTGCTTTGGGGGAGGGCCCTCCCCCCAAAGCATGGTGTCCACATATTGATGGGGACAAGGTCCTCTTTTCCACAACCCTGGGTGCTGGTTGTGAGGGTCTGTGGGTGGGGGGCTTATCGAAACATGGACGCTCCCTTTAACAAGGAGGTCCCCAGATCCTGGCCCCCCTCCATGTGAATGAGTAGGGGTGAATGACAACTACAGGTTCCCCACTGACAGTAAATAAACATCCCTAGTGCCAACCTTAAATAAACCCTGTCCCTTTGTTTATATACGGCTGGTGGGAACCTGAGCTGTCAGTCGGCGGGTGCCTAGCAACACTAAATAAACAAAGGATACAAAACAAAATCTGAAAATGAATTGGTCCAACAGAATACTGACTGGCGTCATATGCATCCAAAATAGCGAACGGGACAAAATTTCGGATTCTATTTTTTGGATGTTCTTTTGCAATTTCGTAATAATTTTGTTCATAAAGACCTGACATAGTACCCCTAGTCATTCATCAATTCATCAGTGTGAAAATTAGATGAAAACAGTAGACAGTTTTCCGAAAATGTGTATAAAATCTTT